>NC_064643.1:536181085-537423585 GCF_023864345.2 Schistocerca serialis cubense
AGTGAAGGGAGATGAAAATTTAATAGTCATGGGTGACTGGAATTCAAGAGTAGGAAAAGGGAGAGAACGAAACATAGTAGGTGAATATGGCTTGGGGCTAAGAAATGAAAGAGGAAGCCGCCTGGTAGAATTTTGCGCAGAGCATAATTTAATCATAGCTAACACTTGGTTTAAGAATCATGAAAGAAGGTTGTATACATGGAAGAACCCTGGAGATACTAGCAGATATCAGATAGATTATATAATGGTAAGACAGAGATTTAGGAACCAGGTTATAAATTGTAAGACATTTCCAGGGGCAGATGTAGACTCTGACCACAATCTATTGGTTATGAACTGTAGATTAAAACTGAAGAAACTGCAAAAAGGTGGGAATTTAAGGAGATGGGACCTGGATAAACTGAAAGAACCAGAGGTTGTACAGAGTTTCAGGGAGAGCATAAGGGAACAACTGACAGGAATGGGGGAAAGAAATACAGTAGAAGAAGAATGGGTAGCTTCGAGGGATGAAATAGTGAAGGCAGCAGAGGATCAAATAGGTAAAAAGACGAGGACTAGTAGAAACCCTTGGGTAACAAGAGAAATATTGAATTTAATTGATTAAAGGAGAAAATATAAAAATGCAGTAAATGAAGCAGCAAAAAAGGAACACAAACGTCTGAAAAATGAGATCGACAGGAAGTGCAAAATGGCTAAGCAGGAATGGCTAGAGGGCAAATGTAAGGATGTAGAGGCTTATCTCACTAGGGGTAAGATAGATACTGCCTACAGGAAAATTAAAGAGACCTTTGGAGAAAGGAGAACCACTTGCATGAATATCAAGAGCTTTGATGGAAACCCAGTTCTAAGCAAAGAAGGGAAAGCAGAAAGGTGGAAGGAATATATAGAGGGTCTATACAAGGGTGATGTACTTGAGGACAATATTATGGAAATGGAAGAGGATGTACATGAAGATGAAATGGGCAATATGATATTGCGCGAAGAGTTTGACAGAGCACTGAAAGACCTGAGTCTAAACAAGGCCCCCAGAGTAGACAACATTCCATTAGAACTACTGACAGCCTTGGGAGAGCCAGTCCTGACAAAACTCTACCATCTGGTGAGCAAGATGTATGAGACAGGCGAAATACCATCAGACTTCAAGAAGAATATAATAATCCCAATCCCAAAGAAAGCAGGTGTTGACAGATGTGAAAATTACCGAACTATCAGTTTAATAAGTCACAGCTCCAAAATACTAACGTGAATTCTTTACAGACGAATGGAAAAACTGATAGAAGCCGACCTCGGGGAAGATCAGTTTGGATTCCGTAGAAATGTTGGAACACGTGAGGCAATACTGACCCTATGACTTATCTTAGAAGAAAGATTAAGGAAAGGCAAACCTACGTTTCTAGCATTTGTAGACTTAGAGAAAGCTTTTGACAATGTTGATTGGAATACTCTCTTTCAAATTCTGAAGGTGGCAGGGGTAAAATACAGAGAGCAAAAGGCTATTTACAATTTGTACAGAAAGCAGATGGCAGTTATAAGAGTCGAGGGACATGAAAGGGAAGCAGTGGTTGGGAGGGGAGTCAGACAGGGTTGTAGCCTCTCCCCGATGTTATTCAATCTGTATATTGAGCAAGGAATAAAGGAATCAAAAGAAAAGTTCGGAGTAGGTATTAAAATCCATGGAAAAGAAATAAAAACTTTGAGGTTCACCGATGACATTGTAGTTCTGTCAGAGACAGCAAAGAACTTGGAAGAGCAGTTGAACAGAATGGACAGTGTCTTGAAAGGAGGATATAAGATGAACATCAACAAAACCAAAACAAAGATAATGGAATGTGATCGAATTAAGTCGGGTGGTGCTGAGGGAATTAGATTAGGAAATGAGACACTTAAAGTAGTATATGAGTTTTGCTGTTTGGGGAGCAAAATAACTGATGATGGTCGAAGTACAGAGGATATAAAATGTAGACTGGCAATGGCAAGGAAAGCGTTTCTGAAGAAGAAAAATTTGTTAACATCAAGTATAGATTTAAATGTCAGGAAGCCGTTTCTGAAAGTATTTGTATGGAGTGTAGCCATGTATGGAAGTGAAACGTGGACGATAAATAGCTTAGACAAGAAGAGAATAGAAGCTTTTGAAATGTGGTGCTACAGAAGAATACTGAAGATTAGATGGGTAGATCACATAACTAATGAGGAGGTATTGAATAGAATTGGGGAGAAGCGGAGCTTGTGGCATAACTTGATTAGAAGAATGGATCGGTTGGTAGGACATGTTCTGAGACATGGAGGGATCACCAGTTTAGTATTGGAGGGCAGCGTAGAGGGTAAAAATCGTAGAGGGAGACCAAGAGATGAATACACTAAGCAGATTCAGAAGGATGTAGGCTGCAGTAGGTACTGGGAGATGAAGAAGCTTGCACAGGATAGAGTAGCATGGAGAGCTGCATCAAACCAGTCTCAGGACTGATAACCACAACAACAACAACATGAATGGGAAGGTGGTTAGAAAAGATCTCAAAAAGTTCTTGACTGACTTACTACAATTTCTACATGACACTCTAATAAATGTACAAATGGGCATATGATACATTTTTTAAATATATCCTCTATATAAATGTGTATATACTATATAAAATAGAAACATTGTTAGCAAAAACCTCAATTTTATATATTATTTTGTTAGAGTTTTATATATCTCATATATTTAAAAAATGAATAGTCTATGCCCACCCAAAAGTTTATTACAGTATCGTGTAAAAATTTGAAGCAAATTGGTCATGAACATTTTGAGTTTAGCTAACTATGTTTCTCATACTTCAAATATTTAGCTGAAACTGTAATAAACTGTTGTGGAGGCATAGTCCATGCATTTTCTAGACACATGTGATATATAAATATCTAATGAAAAAATAAGCAACCATTTGCATAAAAGAAATTTAATTTCTTTACCAAAACCGGTAAAAGAAATTTAGTTTCTTTCTACATCTACATCTACATATATACTTTGCTAATCACCAAGCGGTGTGTGGCGGAGGGCAGAATTCATGCCATAGTCATATCCCCCCCCGTTCCACGCGCGGATCACGCGAGGGAAAATGACTGTCCTAACGCCTCAGTACGAGTTCTAATTTCCCTTAACTTTGAATGGTGATCATTGCGCGATTTGAAAGTTGGTGGTAATAATATATGCTCTACATTCTCGGTGAAGATCGGATTTCGGAATTTAGTGAGCAGCCCCTTCCGTTTAGCGCACCGTCTATCTGCAAGTGTGTCCCACTTCGAACTTTCTATGAGATTTGTAATGCTCTCGCGATGGTTAAATGTACCAGTCACAAATATTGCCGCTCTTCTTTGGACCATCTCAATCTCTTGAATCAGACCCAACTGGTAAGGGTCCCATGCAGACAAACAATACTCTAAGACTGGACGATCTAACGTATTGCACGCCATTTCCTTTGTTGAAGGACTGCATCGCTTCAGGATTCTTCCAATAAATTTCAATCTAGAGTTCGCAACCTAGAGTTTAGTGAAATCAGCAAAGAAATTAAATTTTGTTTTACACATCTGGCTGTTTATTATTTCATTATATACAACTAAGTTGCTGAGGGTGGATAAAATACTAGTTATAAATACCTATATTATTATATCAAAATAAGTCACAGTTTAACAATGTCAGAAAAAAATCTAGAAAACTCCTGATTCAAATTTTTACACATACTCTTATCGTATCTCTCTCTCTTCCCCCCCCCCCCTCTCTCTCTCTCTCTCTGTCTCTCTCTCTCTCTCTCTCTCTCTCTCTCTCTCTCTCTGTGTGTGTGTGTGTGTGTGTGTGTGTGTGTGTGTGTGTACAAATACATTTGGACAGACTTAGGAGAACTTGAAGAGTCACAGGCTTAGGATATATATTTTTTAGTACATGTGGTATGAGGGCTGATCAACAGAGACTGCGGCTGATTACTCCATTTCAATTTGTACACTATTTTTTTCAAATAACTCCAATAACCCCCCCCCCCCCCCCCCCACTTGACTGCACTTTTCATAGTGTCCAGTCCTCGAACACATGCCAAGCCATTCCTTGTCAGCCCACTGAGAATTGCCTCACTTTTCTTGAGTACTGCTTAGGGTTTAAAAACTGAATGCTCCGAAACTTTGCCTTTATTGATTGAGAGAAAAAATAGTCACTGCAGGCAAGATCAGCGTTATAAGGCAGATATGGTACACAGGTAATGTTGAACTGAGCCAGAATTAGCACAATTTGATTTGCTAAGTGAGGCCACATATTGTCATGCTGAAGTCACCAACCAGTACAAGAAACTTCTAGTCGTTTTCTTGCAATGTGCTTAATCAGTCAAGTCAATGCTGATGAGTGGTATGCTGGTACAACAGTAGTGTGGGTGAGAACTGCATGCTGGTAAATCATTAGACGACAGTCAAAAAATGTGCTGACCGTCACTTCCCTGCAGATGGAACACCTTTTGTCTTTTTCGGTACTGGAGAACTTGGCAATTTCCATACTGTGCTGGCTTGTTTTCCTTCAGGATCATAATGATGCAGCCATGACTCATCACCTGTGATAACAGATTCCAGAAACACATCTCCTACATCAGCAAAGAGGCACAGCACTCAAAGCTTGTCTCCATTCACACAGGCTTTTGTTTGGAGTCAAAAGACGTGGCACCCATCAGGCATAAGCACAGGTCATATGGAAATGATCATGCTTAATCGTAAAGACATTGCCACATGAAATTCTTAACATTTCTGTGGTGTTAAGTAATGTTATCCATCGGTCCTAATGGATGATCACAGCAGTTTTGTTAATGCTGATTTCAGTCACAGCAGAAGCCAAAACACTAGGCCCACCTTCCTTAACACAGACAATTCGTCATCCTTCAAAGTCCTTGAACCGCCTAAACATTGCATCTTCACTGTATGCATGCTGCGGCTTTTTGTAAGTTTCAGTGTAAACGATCATATAATTTTATTGCGCCATACAGCTCCTCTCATGTCACTTCCACTGTTTGGTAAGCAAAATGCAAAGTGCATCTACAAAACAGAACATTACCACCAACCTACCGATCTGATAGTGCTGTTGCCTATGGACATTACACACAAAAATCTGCTCTTTTCAAATATTGATGGTACAGACAGGAAACTATCACAGAAGCTCTAGGAAAAAAATCACACTCTGTCTTTGTTGATCAGCCAACTACTATATAATGTCAAATTATAGTTTAATGTTGTTACCAAAACCCTCCAAAAGTTCTTGAGCAAATTACATCAGATTTTTACATTATACTCTAATAAACGTTCAGACACACATAGGATATGTATTTTTAAACATGTACGCTATATAAATATTCGTGGCAAAAATCTCAAAAAGTTCTTGAGCAATTTATTTCAAATTTATACACAATACTGCAATAACTGCTTGGACAGACAGGCGATATTTGTTAATGCATGTAAATGTATCTATATTACTACACACATACAAGTCACTGTTTAACATTGCTACGAAAAATCTCAAAAAAAATCTTGACTGATTTACTTCAATTTTTAGACAATACTCTAATAAACATTCGGACATATGCTACATATTTTTAATGGAATTACATATCTATATATAATACATAAAGGGGAAATGTTGCTAGGAAAACTTCAAAAAGTTCTACACCAAGTTTCTTCAAATTTTCAAACAATACTGTAATAAAATTTGGATGGCCAAAAGCTATAAATAATATCCGAATATAATATGAATATCCACAATTAATTTTCCTTTGAAGGCATGACCTGCAAATAAATCTGGGGTACAGCTATGGGCACACACATGGCACCATCCTGTGCCAACCTATTCATGGACCATCTAGAGGACTCCTTCCTAAACACCCAGAATTCTAAACCCCTCACCTGGTTCAGATTCACTAATGACATCTTTGCGATCTGGATCGAGGGTGAGGAAACCCTATCAACAATCCTCAATAACCTCAACAGCTTCTCCCCCATTCGCTTCACCTGGTCCTGCTTTACCCAACAAGCCATCTTCCTAGATGTTGACCTCTACCACAAAGATGGCTAGATCAGCACCTCTGACCATATCAAACCCACTAACCACCAGCAGTACCTCCACTTCGATAGCTGCCACCTATTCCATACCAAGAAGTCTCTTCCATATGGCCTACCCACCCATGGCCATCGCATCTGCAGTGATGAATGGTCCCTCTTTAAATATAGCAAGGGTCTCATTGAGGCGTTTACAGATTATAATTATCCTTCCAACCTTGTACAAAAAGAAATCTCCTGTGCCTTATCTTTCCAGTCACCCACCACCTACCAAAGTCTCACCGTCCAGCCACAGAGGAGCATTCCTCTCATAACTCAGTACCACCCACGACTAGATCAGCTGAATTATATTCTCAACTAGGGTTTCTATTGCCTGTCGCCATGCCCCGAAATGAGAAATGTCCAGCCCACTATTCTTCCGATCCCTCCAGCAGTGGTATTCCACTGTCCACCGAATCTACACAATATACTTGTCCATCCCTATACTACCCCTTCTCCCAACTCCTTACCTCATGGCTCATATTCCTGTTATAGACCTATATGCAAGACCTGTCCCATACATCTTCCTATGACCATCTACTCCAGTCCAGTCACAAACATCACCTATCCCATCAAAGGCAGGGCTACCTGTGAAACCAGTCATGTGATCTGCAAGTTAAGCTGCAACCACTGTGCTGCATTCTATGTGTGCTTGACAACCAACAAACTGTCTGTCCACATGAATGGCCACCGACAAATTGTGACCATGAAACAACTGGACCATGCTGTTGCCGAGCATGGCACTCAACACTACATTCTTCATTTCAGTGACTGCTTCACAGCCTGTGCCCCATGGATCCCTCCCACCAACACTAGCTTTTCTGAAATGTGCAGATGGGAACTCTCCCTGCAATATATCCTAAGTTCCCATAACTCTCCTGTCCTCAACCTTCGTTAGTCATTGTCCTCACCCATTCACCCCCTTCCCTGTTAAGATGCCAGCACCACACAGCCCTCTATTCCACCAACACAGCCAGTCTTTTTATTTCTCTCCTTTTCCACTACCCCTGTCCCTCTCCTCCACCCTCCATGTAACCTCCCGACTGCACCTAGTGCCCTACCCTCTCTCCACCTTGACCCTGCACGCTCGCGAGCAGCACTTCACCATCCTCCGTCCCTATCCTGCTATCCGTCCCTCTCCCCATTCCAGCCTCCTCCTTACCACCAGCCAGTTTCCTCTCCCATGCACTGCTGCAGCCCCTCGTAGTCTGGCTTCAGCTGCCGGAGAGTGTGGTCATGTGTGTGTGAGTTGCGTGTGTGTGTGTGTGTGTGTGTGTGTGTGTGTGTGTGTGTGTGTGTGTGTGTGTGTGTGTGGAGGGGGGTTCTATTTTTTACAAAGGCCTTGTTGGCTGAAAGCTTATTTTGTTTTGCCTATCTGCGACTCAGCAGCTCCGCTATATGGTGAGTTGCAACTACCCTCTTCACACTATTGATATGAATATATGTAACTGGCAATTAAAGTTAGCAAAAATCTCAAAACGTTCTTGACCAATTTACTTTAAAGTGTAACACAATACTCTAATAAACATCCAGACTGACATAGGCTGTATATTTTTTAAAACAACAATAAACAAGTTTTCTTTAAAACTGAATGGCAGGAAGAAAATGCTGTTCTGTGAAATTGTGCAGTTCAGTTTTCTTTCTCTGAGCAAGTTTTATCTATGATATCAAGGCATTTAGACCATTAGACAAGCTGCTTCTTATATATGTATTCTTTCCCTTATTTATAATTTGAAACAAAATGTGTATACACAGTAATGCACTATTTCATTTTATTCTTCACAGCTGGTTTTAACAGAAAACAGGAAAGTTATTTTTAATGTTTATTGGCTTATGATTAGAACAATTCTATGGAAACTGAATTCTCTGAAATTCTGTAAAAGTGTCCATTCACAGATAAAAACCATACAAAATACTGTCATATTCTCACAGACCTAACAGCTGGAGAGATCTTTCTTATACTCCATGTACCAATGATAGCAACCGATTAACCCATTTGTTTTAAGCGACTTCAGTTCCCAATCGAGGATCAAAGTCACAGAGAGATGAGGAAAGAGCAAAATTTCTGGCTTAATTGCACAATCTACCATGTTTTGTAAACTCTTTTGCTTTGTAAATTCTTTGGAAATTGTGAGTGTTGCGGAATGTAAGTAGTAGTGGGCATGCCTCAGATGGAAGCACATGTATTTTGCTAATCTTGTCTCTAATAATCTAATTTGTGGTTTGACAAAAATGGAGACTGTGGTATAGAAGAATGGGATAAAATAAAAAGGTATAAATAGCAACAGGCAAATCTTCATCAGTTATTTAGTGCAACAAGAACCTACAACGTTAAGTCAAAATTTTCAGCAGCAAGAATGTACTCCTAGACACACAAGGCTTTGAGCTATCGACAACAACAACGAGATAATGAAGATATGTAAAAAGTTATTCATTTGTATATCTTACACCTCTCAAAAATTTCAAAATGTATGCAGAGACAGAGTATTCTAATAGTGATGTGTGAGAGAGAAAGACTACAAGTGGTGGCGTCAGTTGTGATCTGTTGACTGATAAGGAAGTTTTTTCTGTTGCAGAAGAAGAATGGATTTTGGATATGTGAATTTGCAGTTTTTATGTAAAGAAAGTTTCAGAAGCTCCAATTACTCAACGAAAGAAGACCAGAGAACTGCCCAATAAAGCTGTATCAACAGTGATGAGAATTTCATATAATATCAACAATGATGGACCAGATGAATTGAAAGAGGACTTTACAACTATGACAAAGGACATCAGAAAAGATAAGTACAAACCATTTGTGAAATTAATTATTCTTGGTGGACTTGTGTGATTGCTAGGAAAATGAAAACAGGTGAGGGTAGTGGTGATGAAGTGAAAGCTGTAAGATGTAGCCTGGATATGTTTGAACCGAGTGAAAGTGTAGAAACCAAAGAAACAGTGAAAACTGATATTATGAAGTTGATTTTGGCAAAATTGAGTGCAGCTAATGATCAGTTAACAGAAATAAAAACAGATAACAACAGTAAATTTAGTGCAGTCAATGATCAGTTAACTGAAAAATTTATTTCATTACAAGGACAATTAAATGAACTAAATACTGAAAACAGTGACAAAATGGACAGGGTACAATACCGAATAGACCAAATTAGCAATCAGGTTTCGGAGCTAAAATATGGGTTGTCAGATGACTTAAAAAGTGTGAATGAAAAACTTGATGTATTAGAAAACAAATTTATTGCATTTGAAAATGAGTTAGTTGCAAAATCTTCAGACCAGGAGATGAGTGTTAATGATGTCAGAGTTCAACAGAAGGTCATAGAGGAAAAATGGAACAGAAGTTTAGTAGTTAAGGAAAATTTCAATCACAATAATCTGTATTCAAAAAATGGTATTGTGTGGCCCAATATTCCAATCAAAAGTTTACATCCAGTGAATTTTCTGCACCACTGTAGAGATAGTTTTGTGTCAAGCATGAGTGATGACCAAAATATTAAATTATTAAAAGATGTCTTGAGGGCACAGCTCTGTCATGGGTAAATCTAAATTTAAGTCAGTGGGAGACATACCAAAGTTTTAAAAAAAGTTTTTTAAATAAATCTTGGTCATAAGCTGAACAAGGGAGAATTAAATGTGAATTTCTGAATGGTCCAAATTATAGGAATAGGGACAGTACACTGAAAGAATTTTGTAAGAATCAACTTAAGAGATTAGCACATCTTGACAGGCCACTTGACGAAATGACATTAGTCGATGCACTAAAAAGGAGATTACCAGTGACATTGCAGTGGGATTTAGTACATGGACCTGATGACTGTTTGGAACAATTTTTACAATATGAAGACAGGCTGGATAGGACATTAGAAAGAAACACATACCATAACAACTGAAATGATAGAGATCACAATGGCAACAACTACAGAAACAGAGATAGTGGTAACTTCAATCAAGGTCAACATGGTAATAGAGAAAAAAACTTTGAACATCAGCAGAATAGGAACAATGTGGATAACTATGGGCAATTTAATAGGAGAAACAATCATAGAGGCAACTATTCGGGAAATGGTGGTCGGCCTCAATGAAGGTCCACTACTTTGAGGTGAAGAAACACAAGTACAGGACCCTCCAATTTACACATACATTTAGACAACAATAATAGTATTAATAACGTAGCACAGCTATCTGAAGTTGAACAAAAGGAATATCAGATTTCCCATTTATGTTTTGATCAAAATTTTTGGAATGCTATGTTAATTACAATGGTGTAGATAGTAATCAAAAACCAGAATGTGAGAGTAATGAGAATTTTGATGTGGTATGTACTAATGGTTTCCTCTCCTGGTCAGAAAACAGTGTTACTGATACATGTAAAACAGGTAATAAATGTATTGGATCTGAAATAGGTGGTATGTTTGACGTAGATGTGAATGAGAGCTGTGAAATGACCGAGGTTGATAAATCTGAGACTGGTACCTTATTGCAAATGAACGTAAGTGAGGTGTGTAACTTTGATAGTGATAAGAATTGTGATGTTGATGATGTTACTGATGATGTAATTTTGGAAGAAAATGATGATAATGAGTATCAGGTTTTCATGGAGTTTCAGGTTTGTTTGTGAATACAGGTATGGTAAGTGTTGCATGTGATGATGTAAGTGAGAGTCATGGAATACCAGTCCAGTCAAAGCAGTTTTTCATTAACGTCATGCAGAGTAATGATTTAAACAGTAAAGGTGGGTTATTTGTAAGCTTAGAGAATAAAGGTGAATTTTTTAAAAATTTGTTTGGGACCAAATTGATGATAACATAGACAAATACACACTCTGGAATAGCCTAGCCATAGTTAGTCAAAATCTGTATCCAAATTGGTGGAATTAAGTAAAACAATATCTAAGTAGGAAATGTAATTTTGACAGTAATATAGTTTGTGTTCCTTCTGTAGTAAGTGATGTTGGCTGTACTATGGAACCTATTAAGTGTGTTCAATCTTTACCTGACAACATGTGTAACCAGTAATGCTATGATACCAACGAAGTTGATAAATCTTGCAAAAACAGTATAGATGTAGCATTTGATGAAACTGAAAGTGATCTTTTACATGTAGTGTCCAATAACAAAGATGATGTTTCAGATTTTGGATGTTCTTACATTAGGATTAACTTGATCAGTGGGAAGCGAACTGTTCGAATGGTACAGGTAGCCCAATTTGTGACATGTCTGAACAATTTAGGGATAAGAACCAGTATAGTAAGAATTTTGTGTCAATGTCCATTTTACTTGTAAAGATAAGAGGAGCTAGTGGTAAGCAAATCAATTATGTAAGATGTCAAGTACAGTTAACATATAGTATAGAGGACAACAGATATGAACATGAATGCATACTGATTCCTAGTCTAGAAGAAAATATTCACTATGTTTGTAGATTTATAAGACTATGTCATTGTGTTTTGTTTTCCATGAATGTTGTATGTAATATCATGTAGTTTTAAAGTTCTGTCTTATCTATTAACTTAGGGAGATGATGAAAAAAAAAACAGGGTGATAGGAGAAAGCAAAGACATGATGGTAAAGGTAGATTTTCTAGGTTTGAAGTAGGAGATCTTATGTTGGTGAAAACCAAAGGAGAATCTGAAGTGTTGATAGACATGATCCATAAGTAACTAATTATTGTTTGTTTGTTCTTTTTCCATTGCCATGAATTTAGTGTGTAAGATCTTGTAATTTTTAGAGCTCTATCTTATCCATTGCTGAATTTAAATCTATCTGTAGATGCATGAATGCATGAATGTCGTGTGGCGAGGGCATCCCTATGGGTAGATCTGATCGCCTCGTGCAAGTCTTTCGAGGTGACGCCACTTCGGCAAACTGCACATCGATGAGGATGAAATGATGAAGATGACACAAACACCCAGTCCCTGAGTGGTGAAGATCTCCAACCCAGCCGGGAATCAAACCCAGACCCAGCGGCATGACAAGCTGGCACCTTGTCCACTCAGCTACGTTGGTGGATTGTAGATTCATAAGACTAGATAACTGTGGTTTGTTTTCTGGAATTTAGTATGTTAGATGACTGACTGAGTAATATTCATGATACACTATATAATCATGTTCTGCAATAGATTTGTGCTTTCGAATTAAATACATACATGCCTTGAGACTAAATGAGTAGAGATCTTTTTGCAATTATGAAATGCGACAATATTCATAACATGTACTGCAAAGATTAGGAATAGTATCTGACCATGTCTGTGTGCATTACTTTATTAGCCCATTTTTTATTGTATTTAACTCTGATTATTAATGTTTCATATGTGAACACTTTTTAATCGCACCTAATATAAATCCCAAATAACTGACTATTTAAAATGAAGATGGAGAGCATATCTCATCTGATGTGAAGGAGGTATTGAACAACATACTTAGTACACAAAACAGTGTTTCAGGATTTGATGTGAATGCTAGACAGGAAGTTACCCATTCCGTGGAGCATATCATGATAACTCTAAGGAGGGAGCTGAAAGAGGTTCGCAGGTCCACCCCCAAACTGCTGTATGGCTGTGCCCTGCTGGACCAGTCATCTTGCAAGAGATCGTGGGTGCTGGGTAAAGTACTCAAGCATCTATCGACTGGAATTTTTGGGGGACTGACTCTTCAATCATTATGTAGCTTTAAATCAGTATGTATTTTTTTTATCATTTGTAAATGAATCTTCTAGGTCTTTGTGTATGTAGGTTAATGCGGACGACATTTACTAGTATGGACAATATAATAAGATGTGTACATGTCTGCTATCATTCTCTGATTTTGGTTCTCAAACTACTGGACTGTGTCATCATTCAAAGCTATATATGACTCTGTTTACCTGAATTTATCCTGAATATTGCAATACTGTACCTGATTGGATATTGAGTTGTGGACAGATTCAAGCTTAGCTCTGTTTTGGGTACCTCTGGTCTTCGCTACTGTGTGTGTGTGTGTGTGTGTGTGTGTGTGTGTGTGACATACAACCACTGGTTGAAGCTAGACACTTCTCACAATTACTAGTTGCCTATAACTGAACTCATTAAAATGATTATGAACTTTATTCATTCTGTTGTGTTGAAAGATTTTTTGCTGGTTTATACCTGGTGTGGTTCGGATTCATGGGTCGATCCCCACATGATTATAACACTATTACGGAATCTAAGTTGTCTGAAACTTTGTAAAAGTATCCATTCACAGATAAAAACCATGCAAAACACTGTCATTGAAGCTATTATTCTCACAGATCCAACAGCTGGAGAGATCTCTCTTATACTCCAAGTACCAATGATACCAACTGATTTACCCATTTGTTTTAAGCGACTTCAATTACCAACTAAGGTTTCCTTTGCAACGCCAGTAAATAAAAAATGATCTTAGTCACAGAGAGAGGGGGGAAGAGGATGATAGAGGGGGGGGGGGGGAAGAGGAAACAAACATAGAGAGGGGAAAGGACAAGATGGACAGAGAGAGGGGAGAGGAGGAGAAGGACAGGGAGAGGAAGGAGGATGGGATCGATGGAGAAAGGGTGTGGGAGGGGTAGGAGAAGAAGATGTACAAAGAAAGAGGGGGAGAGTATAACAAGTCATCCTCCCCTAAGGTTACATTTTTTTTTTTTTTATAGAAATAACTGATTCCATGTATACTATTGATTCCTGCAAAGGTTAAAATTATCTCAGCTGTTTCACTAAAAGAATTCGTATGATTTTGTATATGATGCATTATATTTCAGGCTAAAATGTATAAAAAAGAAATTAATGTGTTACAATCAACATGTAGTAACGCTTAAAATTACTCTTCTTTAAAGAATAATTGAAACTGCAAAATTTCTGGCTTAACTGCACAATCTAACACTAATTATTAAATTTGTTTCTGGATTTGTTTATAAAATAATGAAATATTTTAGTGAAGATTCATCTTTTGTTTTGTAAACTTTTTTGCTTTGTAAATTGTGAGTACCGAAGAATGTAAGTAGTGGTGGGCATGCCTCAGATGGAAGTGCACATATTTCACTAATCTTGTCTCTAATAATGTAATTTGTGGTTTGACAAAAATGGAGATTGTGAAGTCAGTGTGGTATAGAAGAATGGGATAAAATAAAAAGATATTTATAGCAACAGGCAAATCTTCATCAGTTATTTAGTGCAACAAGAACCCACAACGTTAAATCAAAATTTTCAGCTAGACACAACAAGACCTTGAGCTATTGATGACAACAACAACGACATAATGAAGATAAGTAAAAATTTAGTCATGTATATATTACACCTCTCGGTAATTTCAAAATTTGTGCAAAGAAAGAAAATTCTAATAGTGATTTGTAGGAGGGAAAGATTAAAAGAGGAAGTGGTCAGAGAGACAGTAGAGAAGGAAATGAGAACATACATACAGTTCCCATACATATTTAGCAAATCCGAATCATTGCCAGATTTGGTAGCCATACATAAAGGGAAAGAATATATACGGTTTACAAGTCCTGCTATCGTAGTTAAAACCAACAGTAAGAAAGAAAATGAACCCGCAGTTTTTCTCATCATTGCACAGATACATATAAGCGCAGCCACATCTGGACATGCTTCCTGTCTGGCTCAGACTGCTTCACAGGCCACTGCACTGAACGGAGCTACTGTACCATGCCATGCTACAGGCATCATTAACATGCACATCATCAAGCTACTGTATTTAAGAGTATTCTGAACACTAAAGTGAAGAGGGGCATTGGAATACGTGTAGCACAGAATAAACTGAAAGGAGTTGCCTCTATTTCTATAGGTAAATATTTGAAGTTAATTGGTCAAGTACTTTTAGAGATTTATGGTAACAACATTTTTTCTTCATATATTAATAGACACAGATTGAAAAATTAGTCAGCCACTGTCTGTCTGAATGCTTATTAGAATAATGCGTAAGAATTTGAAGTAAAGTGGTTAAGAACTTTTTGAGATTATTGGAAAGAATGTTTTATTAAATATGTGTTTATATTTTATACATGTATTAATGTCCAAATGTTTATTAGAGCATCATGTAAAATTTGAAGCAATTCGAGACTTTTTATTACAATGTTATACAGCAACTTCTCTTTATATAGTAGTATAGACTATAGTCCCTCTCTTCTTTACTTCTCTATCACATTAAACATGTCAGTGTATGTTCACTGAAAGAGAGTTAATAGGTTGAGGGAAGAGACAAGATGATGCAAATATGACAAGATTTGCAAAATAAAATAATACTGTAAACAATGAAGAACAGTTTCATCTCCATATCTATTGAGACAGCAAACTATGAAGCAACTTATAACAAGGTAATAAAAGTAGAATAAGTCCTAATGGTAGATTAAAAGTGTATTGTGACATCAGCTTGTATCCTAATATGTGCTCCCTGTGAACAGTACTCCAGCAGCTCAACTTTTTGAAAAGATGTACAAATCCTGATTCAGGTACCAGCATCCAACAGTTTTAATTTGTCATGAAGGTTCATTTCAATACACCTGCCACTGCATAATGACTCAACAGTACTTCTCTATAAATTCAAGATTGGCACTGTTGTCTGAACAGTTCTACCATGGTTTAGCCACTGAAAAATGAAAGATTTTCTTGGTTCACAGCTCACAAGACAACATTGCTTTCCAAATCTGAATGTTATTCCTGATGTTTAACTGTTTCATGTAAGATATCATGGTGAGCGCATACAGATACATACAGCCTTCTTCTCTAATACAGCACCCAAGGTGCACTGAGAGACAAAGAAGTTCACAATTTAATCCACGAAATTATTACATAGTCTAGTGATTTGGAACTTTAAGATACCATATTTCCTCCCTCTGCTAGCCAAATACTAATGATGAACATTTAATCCATTACCAGAATTTGAACTATTTACCTATGAGACAAGCCCCACCATCTTTGCCTAAATTAGTGATCTAAACTTGGAGGAAGAGTACCCCACATTTAGTCATATTAAATGCTCATGTTCTAATAATAATAATAATAAGTGTACAGAAAATCTCACAGGATATCAGCCACTCAGTTTGTGCTTCAAAGGTGGCTAACTAGAAACAAATATGAGAATAACTGCAGATAATTGTACACTGTTTCAGCAAATGTCTCCTGTGAATCTTCCTGACGAAATTGACTTTGGGAAGCCTATTCATAATTGTTGCTCATAACCGCCAACCATCAAGGAAATTTCAGATACATCAGAACCAGTGTCTCTCATACTATGTCAGATAAGAGCTGGAAGAATTGTAGGAAGTCCATGGTGATGATTGGTTCACTGACATCAACCGGTGAATGGTGCAATAGTGCTGTACACTGATACCTGCGAGTTGTTTGCCAAGTGAAGCAAGAGTGCTGTTGTACAATAAGGAACTGATGTCGGAGCCAATATTCATTAAAAAGTTATGTTGAGTAGCAAAGCCAGGCATGACGAAGCATCCTTGCATAATTATTATGGGGACAACACGAGTTTTTGCTATGAGCAGATGGGGTAGGCTGAAGCATCTATTTAGATCCCCTGACGTCATTTAGAAACTTGGTAAGAATATGACATCTGGCAACAGCATGTCCAGACTAACTGTGGAACCAGCATGTCAACAGCCTTGGGCTGGTTGGGACAGCAGGCTGTTGCTCCAGGGAGCACGCAAGATGGGTGTGTGGTGGTGTGTCAACAGCTGCCAGGGAGCTGTGGCATCAGCCTCATGTTGTATTGAGTTGGCTTAGCTGGTAACTGGTGGCACATGAGACGGTTAGTGTGGCACTGCACGGAGTGGCATCTGTCTGTCTGTTTAATATATGCCGATGGTGTATCAATGAGGACATGTGATCCACCAGCGTAAGATGTTTTTCTAGAGATTCAGACTCACGTGCGGTCATCACTAGTTGCAACTCAGTTGGTATCTTAATGATCCGTAGGGTCCATAAGGTTGTGTCCAGCATGAGAGTGTGATCAACAGTTACGCAGAGGTGATGTCAAAGTTGTGAGGGTGAGTTGTCATGGAGACGCTGTTCGTAGATAATCTCTGCAGCTGTTGTTCCAGGATTCATGAAAGTCTCTGCAAGAGAACAGTCTTTGCTGTGCTGTACTTGTTTGCGTGCGGTGGCAACAGGGTAAGACTGCTGACAAGTGTGATCAGTTCCACCAGATAGCAGAGCAAGTTAATGTATTCTGAATCATCTTCTAAAATTCCAGTTGCTTTGAAAATGCTGTCCACTGTTGCAAACAACAAAGCTGGTTGAGTGGGGTCGAACTGTGATACTTTGGGGTGTGAGGTGAACCTCAATGTGAGGCAAAGATATAACTGTTACATTGCTCAGCATAGGAGGCAACGTGGCTGCCAATTACTCATGGTACACAACTGGTTGTGATGACATGGTAAGCGGTTGCTCATATTCAATTCAGAGCGTGCAAGGCACAGTAGACACTAAAGTGACATTAAAATGATGTTGCAAATTTTGTTGGTTAAAAGCAGTGTCTTTGGTAGCATAGATATCAAAATCCAAGAGCAGATTCATTGTTGACGAGTGCTGTTGAGGGGTAGTTAGGCCAGTACTGTCTATGGGCAAGAGGAGCAAATAGTCAATTCATACAGCTTTCATTACTGTGTTTGCATAATGATGACACTGCACATTCTGCACTGTAATCCTGTTGGCACGAAGGACTATGTGTAATGGCCACACTGCTGCAATGTAATGCAATGTATCAGATGAATGTGGAGTAGTGAACTTATTGCACATTTTGTGACAGACACACGGTCACCAGTTTAGGCAGAGTTAGCCATGTTACAGCAGAAACTACATCCAATTATATTCGGTGTGGTTAAAGTAACATATACTTCATTCAAAAGAGCAACTTTACATATGTCCATCTCAAGCATTAGTACAGAACACACTGTCTTTCCTTTCACTCTGTCCAAAGACTGTCCACTCCGCACCAACCAAAGACATTCGTTTCTCATGTAGAGGTCGATATCCCCCCACATTCATCTTGGGATAAGAATACATTAGAAGGTAAATTCATGTTTTATTATATTTAGGAGTCCTGAACACAAACTATGCACTGCTTCAAATTACTTTTGTACTTTTTCCACTCACAGATTTCTTACACGTGTAACCTACATCGATAATCTTTTTCTTGTATTTTGACACTTGGATGACAGCCACATTTCTAACTCACTGGTTCATCTTCATTATTTGGCCCAGTACTGATTACAGGCAGTACTTCTGTAGCATATTATTTATACAGTTGTGTTGTAGTTCTTCACTAGATTCAGCAAAACCTTCTGGTTAAGTTCAATATATTGTAACACACTTCCCTACTGGTCACCTCCCTGAAGTTGCTTTCACTGAACATATTAAAGCCTTGAGGTTCTGTATGTCCTTATGCTAATTTATTACACAATTATATAATCTCTGGAAGACATTTTGAACCATTCCTAATTTCTACACTTGAATGAAGCTTATTGAGATTGAGAACAATTTTATTTCATATTTGATAAATTGACAAGCTTTGTCTTCATACTTCATCACAGGAGTTTTATATAATTGTGCTTTTAACATCTTTGCCTTTCAATGTTTTGGTGAAGTGTAAAAATGTGAGCAATTTATCTCTTGTCACATTCCTTTGACTTTTAAGAACTTGCCTTAAGCTTCATGACTACTAATTAGTAAACAATTTGATCTCTGGTCGATGTTTATCCTTTACCAGGTATGGAAATCAGCTGAACAGATACATGTTCTCTACATCCACTGTTAACCAAAATTTGATGCTAAGTTTGTCTGGCTTAGAAGCCATGTATTGTGTAACTCTACATATGCAGCTTTACTGTATGATTACATGATGATGGCGTCCTCTTGGGTAAAATATTCCGGAGGTAAAATAGTCCCCCATTCGGATCTCCGGGCGGGGACTACTCAAGAGGATGTCGTTATCAGGAGAAAGAAAACTAGCATTCTACGGATCGGAGCGTGGAATGTCAGATCCCTTAATCGGGCAGGTAGGTTAGAAAATTTAAAAAGGGAAATGGATAGGTTGAAGTTAGATATAGTGGGAATTAGTGAAGTTCGGTGGCAGGAGGAACAAGACTTCTGGTCAGGTGACTACAGGGTTATAAACACAAAATCAAATAGTGGTAATGCAGGAGTAGGTTTAATAATGAATAGGAAAATAGGAATGTGGGTAAGCTACTACAAACAGCATAGTGAACGCATTATTGTGGCCAAGATGGATACGAAGCCCACACCTACTACAGTAGTTCAAGTTTATATGCCAACTAGTTCTGCAGATGACGAAGAAATTGAAGAAATGTATGATGAAATAAAAGAAATTATTCAGATTGTGAAGGGAGACGAAAATTTAATAGTCATGGGTGACTGGAATTCGAGTGTAGGAAAAGGGAGAGAAGGAAACATAGTAGGTGAATATGGATTGGGGGACAGAAATGAGAGAGGAAGCCGCCTGGTAGAATTTTGCACAGAGCACAACATAATCATAACTAATACTTGGTTTAAGAATCATGAAAGAAGGTTGTATACATGGAAGAACCCTGGAGATACTAAAAGGTATCAGATAGATTATATAATGGTAAGACAGAGATTTAGGAACCAGGTTTTAAATTGTAAGACATTTCCAGGGGCAGATGTGGACTCTGACCACAATCTATTGGTTATGACCTGTAGATTAAAACTGAAGAAACTGCAAAAAGGTGGAAATTTAAGGAGATGGGACCTGGATAAACTAAAAGAACCAGAGGTTGTACAGAGATTCAGGGAGAGCATAAGGGAGCAATTGACAGGAATGGGGGAAATAAATACAGTAGAAGAAGAATGGGTAGCTTTGAGGGATGAAGTAGTGAAGGCAGCAGAGGATCAAGTAGGTAAAAAGACGAGGGCTAATAGAAATCCTTGGGTAACAGAAGAAATATTGAATTTAATTGATGAAAGGAGAAAATATAAAAATGCAGTAAGTGAAACAGGCAAAAAGGAATACAAACGTCTTAAAAATGAGATCGACAGGAAGTGCAAAATGGCTAAGCAGGGATGGCTAGAGGACAAATGTAAGGATGTAGAGGCCTATCTCACTAGGGGTAAGATAGATACCGCCTACAGGAAAATTAAAGAGACCTTTGGAGATAAGAGAACGACTTGTATGAATATCAAGAGCTCAGATGGAAACCCAGTTCTAAGCAAAGAAGGGAAAGCAGAAAGGTGGAAGGAGTATATAGAGGGTCTATACAAGGGCGATGTACTTGAGGACAATATTATGGAAATGGAAGAGGATGTAGATGAAGATGAAATGGGAGATACGATACTGCGTGAAGAGTTTGACAGAGCACTGAAAGACCTGAGTCGAAACAAGGCCCCCGGAGTAGACAATATTCCATTGGAACTACTGACGGCCGTGGGAGAGCCAGTCCTGACAAAACTCTACCATCTGGTGAGCAAGATGTATGAAACAGGCGAAATACCCTCAGACTTCAAGAAGAATATAATAATTCCAGTCCCAAAGAAAGCAGGTGTTGACAGATGTGAAAATTACCGAACTATCAGCTTAATAAGTCACAGCTGCAAAATACTAACACGAATTCTTTACAGACGAATGGAAAAACTAGTAGAAGCCAACCTCGGGGAAGATCAGTTTGGATTCCGTAGAAACACTGGAACACGTGAGGCAATACTGACCTTACGACTTATCTTAGAAGAAAGATTAAGGAAAGGCAAACCTACGTTTCTAGCATTTGTAGACTTAGAGAAAGGTTTTGACAATGTTGACTGGAATACTCTCTTTCAAATTCTAAAGGTGGCAGGGGTAAAATACAGGGAGCGAAAGGCTATTTACAATTTGTACAGAAACCAGATGGCAGTTATAAGAGTCGAGGGACATGAAAGGGAAGCAGTGGTTGGGAAGGGAGTAAGACAGGGTTGTAGCCTGTCCCCGATGTTGTTCAATTTGTATATTGAGCAAGCAGTAAAGGAAACAAAAGAAAAATTCGGAGTAGGTATTAAAATTCATGGAGAAGAAATAAAAACTTTGAGGTTCGCCGATGACATTGTAATTCTGTCAGAGACAGCAAAGGACTTGGAAGAGCAGTTGAATGGAATGGACAGTGTCTTGAAAGGAGGATATAAGATGAACATCAACAAAAGCAAAACAAGGATAATGGAATGTAGTCTAATTAAGTCAGGTGATGCTGAGGGAATTAGATTAGGAAATGAGGCACTTAAAGTAGTAAAGGAGTTTTGCTATTTGGGGAGCAAAATAACTGATGATGGTAGAAGTAGAGAGGATATAAAATGTAGGCTGGCAATGGCAAGGAAAGCGTTTCTGAAGAAGAGAAATTTGTTAACATCGAGTATTGATTTAAGTGTCAGGAAGTCATTTCTGAAAGTATTTGTATGGAGTGTAGCCATGTATGGAAGTGAAACATGGACGATAAATAGTTTGGACAAGAAGAGAATAGAAGCTTTCGAAATGTGGTGCTACAGAAGAATGCTGAAGATTAGATGGGTAGATCACATAACTAATGAGGAAGTATTGAATAGGATTGGGGAGAAGAGAAGTTTGTGGCACAACTTGACCAGAAGAAGGGATCGGTTGGTAGGACATGTTCTGAGGCATCAAGGGATCACCAATTTAGTATTGGAGGGCAGCGTGGAGGGTAAAAATCGTAGGGGGAGACCAAGAGATGAATACACTAAGCAGATTCAGAAGGATGTAGGTTGCAGTAGGTACTGGGAGATGAAAAAGCTTGCACAGGATAGAGTAGCATGGAGAGCTGCATCAAACCAGTCTCAGGACTGAAGACAACAACAACAACATACATATGGATCTGGAGGAGGGGCAGGGGGGGGGGGGGGGGGGGAGGGGTGAGCTTCTATCAACCGCAATGTTCTGTTCTGATGGTAACAATTTTTAATGAAACAAGTCCAAACACCAAAGCAAACAAATCTGTTTTCAGTCCCACTGATCTCTGTTCATTGATATTAATGCATAAAATTTGATGTCACTTAATCTGCTAACATTGTATTGGAAAAAAAATACCTGGTTCCTCATTTTCTGAAATCAAGTTATCAGAATTGATTCCACGGGCACAAAAAAGCCATGAGCACAAAAAAATTGCAATTAATCCATCCAGTTCAGAAAGAGATGATGATGATAATTTATGGTGGAGGGTAAATTTTGGAAATTTGTGGTGAGAGTGTATGGGACCAAACTGCTGAGGTCATCAGTCCCCAAGCTTACATACTACTTAATTTAACTTAAACTAACTTACACTAAGGACAACACACACACACACACACACACACACACACACACACACACACACATCCATGCCCAAGGGAGGACTCAAATCTCCGACAGAGGGGAGCCGCAAAGACCGTTTCAAGGCGCCTCAGACCACGCAGTCAGAAAGAGAGAAACAAATGTTGGTTCCAAGTTGCCTATAGGCTTCTCCCTGTGTGCATAGTTTTATGTGTTTTAGCATATTGTTAAACATTACGCTTTTGTTGTCTTTCACATGCACTCAAGACCTGATGCAAAGTCTCCCACTCTGTCCCGTCATTAACAAATTTCAAATGGCCCACAAAAAATTCAGTTTCACTTCCATCGGACCCTTGCTCTCAAACTCACTGCCAATGTTTTAAACATTTCATTACTTCCTTACCACTAGCTTACAAGTAATTTTCAATACACAGATTACCACTTATTCACAATCAAGCTTTTAAAGTACAGCAAGATGCAGTAATTGGTTTAGAAGTGTACACTGTGGCATCACGACACACTTACACGAAATACACTTGATCATTTGTGGCACTCTCAGCCAACATGGGTGTGTAAAGAAATGTTAAGTGGTCAAAATGATTGCTGCCACTGTTCTACCTATACAGAGAGAAATATAAGCTATAAGTACAGCTAGAGGTCTGCATTTTCTACAGAACAGTCTTTGATGAAAATAAATATGAGTCACAAAATTTCAGTTTTATGGCAAAAGAGCTGTTGTTTTTGTTTTTGTTGTTGTTGTTTCAAAATGGTGGATGTCACCATTTTCACACTTCTAGCACTCAATTAGTGTCTTGGAGTCTTAAGACAACTCATTAAATGAGAAGTACCAGAAGAACAATGGTCAACTTCACAGTGTCCAAGAAGGCATTTGTTCCCACACTCAGAGAGGAACTCTTCGGCAGAAAAAAGGAATTTGGCATCAACAGAAAGACTAGGAGCCATACAGGGAAACATCATCTAAAAAAGTTCATGAGCAAAATTTCTTAGCCATTTGAAAGCAAAACCAGAGACAGTGGCAGGGACAGACTCTCACCATTACTATTTGACACAATCCTTGAAAAAACGACTTGGGAAAAAATGATAAAGAATCAAAATTGCTATACAAAAATTAAAACAGGTTCAACATGAAATACCTGGCAACTGTGAAACACAAAAATTGCATAAAAAATTGCATGGTAATGATTGTCATAGGACAATATTCCCACAATAACAACTGTGATGGGACAAAATTGAGTATTTGGCATCACACACACACACAAAATTGAGTATTTGGCATCACACAAACAAACACACACACACACACACACACACACACACACACACACACACACACTTTCAATATGTAAAATTCAATGATAATGTTGTAGAGAAATAAATTGAAGGGAGGCACTGAGGAAATGGAAGTGGCACACACGCTTCATGAATGTTAATGGATGCCCCTGGCATCAAAGCTAGCCACTATACAGCCACTATCTATGATACGACTACTGTTAGAAGTGTTAACAGTGCTGTTCCTTTGTTTCTTTTACAGTTCAGACACTAATATATGCAGTAGTAATTTCGTTATGCACTTGAACATAAGAGGTCTGTCTGAAGGAATGATCAGGAAGCTTTATGATATAGAAATTTTGCTAGAAAGTGTGAAACAATCTGTGAAAGTAATATGCCTTAATGAACATTGGCTAAAATCTGAAAATATCAGTCTCCTAAATAAACTTACAGGTTATAAACTGGCTACCAGCTTTTTTAGGACCAATGGGTATGGAGGCTCTTGCATATTAGTTCATTCCACGGTAGACTATGATATCAGACAGAATTTTAGCCATCTGAATGAAGAAGGCACTTTTGAAAGTTGTTGTATAAAACTTAAAGAGTATAACACACTAATTATCAGCATATATCGCACCCCTGGGTACCATATAAGCCCTGTATTTTTAGATAAGTTTGATACATTGCTACATAAATTAAAATGTGAGAAACTGTACAAGAAAGTGGTTATATGTGCTGACTTCAACATAGATGTAAGGACTGATGTCAAATTTTCTTCACACTTAAAGAACCTGGTAGCCACAAATGGGCTAAATCTCAATTTCGATCAGTATACAAGAATTACAGCAAGCTCTGCAACATGTATTGACAATATTGTAAGTAGTTATAATTATTATGTAAAAGAAAAGTTTCTTCTAGATTTAGGAGTATCAGACCATAAAGCACTATTTGTATCACTACCGAAGCAAAATTCAGTCTGCACAACAAAAAGATGTAGGAATTTCAGTCAAGAAAATGTGGAAGTATTTTGCAAAAAATTAAGCCAAACCAAGTGGACAGTCAGCAAACACACTTCCACAAATGACAATTACAATAACTTTTTAACTGAATTCTTGGGTATATTCAATGAATGCTTCCCTTTTGTAACAGTGAGGACCAGGTCCCAAAAAAGTAGATCCTGGGTAACAAAAGGAATTAGAGTGTCTAGTGCTACTAAGAGGAAACTGCATATGGAGGCAAAAGTAAATCGAAGCCCTCAATTTCTTAAGTATGTAAGCACATACAAAAAAACATTTGACAAAATAGTTAAACTAGCAAAACGTACTGCAAATAATGACTTCATTTCAAATGCAAAAAACAAATCAAAAGCTGTTAGGTCTGTTATAAAAAGTGAAGTTGGCAGTGAGGCAGAGAGAAAATGCCCTTCTAAAATAGTGATAAATGGTAGAGCTGTTACAGAACCCAGTGCCATTTGTGAATCATTCAATGACTTTTTCATAAACTGTAACAAATTTGGTGACTGTTCACCACCAAATACAAAGCCCAATATGACAGATAGCAATTGCACATGTTTTAAGTTTTCTCATGTTTCCATCTCAGATGTCATCAAAATCATAATGTCCCTAAAAAATTCAAAATCTGCGGGTTGGGATGAGGTCCCCACTGAAATAATAAAAATAGTCCGTCACAGTATTGCATATCCACTCTCTTTCATAATCAACCAATCATTTGATGAGGGATGTTTCCCAGATCGATTAAAATATGCAGAAGTTCGGCCCATACACAAAAAAGGCAAACAAGATGAATTAGGCAACTATAGGCCAATCTCACTGTTACCAATTTTCTCAAAAATATTTGAAAGAGCTGCATGTGATCAGATTGAAAATCACAATTCATCTAACAGCATTATCTTAGGCAATCAATATGGTTTCAGAAAAGGCCCCAGCACAATCCATGCAATAAATGAATTAGTCACAAAAGTCAGTAGATGTCTTGATGATAGAATGTGTGTGTCAGGCATCTTTTGTGACCTGTCCAAAGCCTTCGACACAGTAAATCATGACCTGCTTCTCCAAAAATTGGCACGCTATGGTTTTCAAGGCAAATCTCTTAGCTGGATGTCATTATACTTGGCAAACAGAAAACAAAGAGTACTTATTAACATCAACGGTAAGAAATTTCTCTCTGGCTGGAAAAACACTCAATTAGGTGTTCCACAAGGCTCAATATTAGGGCCACTGCTTTTTCTATATTATATTAATGATATGCCATGTCAGGTCCAGTCTGATACTATCCTCTGTGCAGATGACTCAACAGCTATAGTCTGTTGTAAAAATGAGGTAGACCTAATTCGTCATATTGAACAAACACTTGGGGAAGTGGAGGCATGGGTCAAAAACAATAACTTGACATTAAACTTTACAAAAACAGAAATTGTTCATTTTACCACAAAACAATCTGCACAGTCTATAAGTGAAATAAGGTATATGGACAAAAAATTAGAGACTGCAGACTGTGTCAAATTCCTTGGCGTGTTAGTCAATAAAAACCTGTTATGGAGTCGCCATGTGGACAACATACTGGGGCGACTGAATAGCCTTGTATATATTATGAATATCTTGTATCATATTACTGATTTAGCTGTAAGAAAAACTGTATATAATGGATATTTTGTTTCAGTCATTAGGTATAGTATAATTTTCTGGGGGTCTGAAAAAACAAATTTACTTAGAGCTTTTAGACTACAAAAAAGAATCATCCGGGCAATGGTGGGAGCAAAACCGAAGCAACACTGCAAACCTTTATTTGTAAAACTGGATCTAATGAGCATTCCCAGCATATACATCTATGAAACTCTCACTTTCACGAAAAGAAACCCACAACTTTTTGAGGGCAACTTCTTCTTGCATCAATATGATACAAGACATAGAACATATGAAAAAACCCCATACAATATGGGCATGAAATTTGTAAATAAAATATGGAAAGATGTGGATGACCCAAATGTAAAAGGCACCAAAAGAGACCTGGAAAAATATCTGAAAGATAAATGTTACTATGGTGTAGAAGATTTCATGAATGGTAACAATGCATTATAATTGTAATTAAAATACCTCTTTGAAGATGTTACACCATGTATATTATTAGTTTATTGTATTTTTAGTATTGTTATATATAGTGTAAAAACTGACAAGTCACCTATGTCACAATCTTTGATTGTATAAGGCATGTTATGTGATGATAAAAATTGAATTGAATTGAATTGAATTGGTTTAGAGTTCAGTTGAGGTTTTGATCAGGAATTGACTAGATGGGTGAGTTGGCAATGTAAAGTCATTTACACTGTTACAAGGAAGTAAGCTTATTGAAGCTGATTGAGTACCATCTGCTGTGGCTACAGTTCCAACTATAAGGGTTTTTCAGATCCATTCCTAAGTTTTTAAGAAAAATTTGATTAATTGTTACTATCATAGTATGGGATAACATTTTATGGAATATGAGACGCTGGGGACTATAAGACGCACCTTAATTATTAAGCAATTTCTTTTTTTTTTTTTTAAACCATTTTTACCATTTTTATTATTAAATTGCAAAGCCAGGCTAAAAATAATCTTAGTTACAAAACTGAACTGACCTTTAATATCCTTGAAAATTTTCATCTGAACTTTCTTCTTCTTCTTCTTCTTCGTTGTCCTCTTCATGTATAAGATGGTCTTCACTGCCAGTGAGAGTGTTAATTATAACACACTTCTTGAAATATTTAACAATAATGTCTTCTCTCACTCTAGACTATGACTGTTTCATCCACTAACACACTTATTTGATTGCACATCATTTTAAAGCTTACTTCGGTGTAAATTCATGTTGGGTTTCACCCATTATCCATTTATTCCATTCCTCTCTCATATACATTTTAAACGGTTTATTTATCGAGACACCAAGAGGTTGCAAACTGTGAATTAGAATAACAGCAAGTTCTGTATTTCCTTGTCTCAATTTCTCTTTTACAGAATTTTTCAAATGACTACTAAACTGATCTAGCATAATAAGAGAACTCTTTTTCAATAAAGCACCTTTCCTTCTCTCCCACACTCTGTTAATCCATAATTTCATACCAGCCTTGACCATCAAATCCTTGTCATGTATGTGAACAACAAAACCTGGCAATATTTCACAAGGTTTTGGCATTGTTTTGCACTTGAAAATTATAATCGGATTAAGTTTAGTACTGTCAGCACAACATGAAAGAGCAACAGTGTAGCGCTGTTTTCATGTCCACTTGTTTTTATAGTTATAGTTTTAGCACCTTTCATGGCAACAGTTCTGTTACTCTGCACATCAAATGATAGAGGAGTTCCGTCCATATTCGCTACTTTGGCTTATTTCCACACCAGTTTTCTTTCAATGCTGAATAATAAAGTGATGGAAAGGCATATTTCTATTCATGCTCTTGCGGCATTTTCTCAGATATTTTGGTTTTGGTTGACATGCTAAGTCTATGATGCTTCATAAACCTGTAGCACCAGCCAACTCCACCCTTAAAGTCTGTTAAGTTTCACTGTAGTGCCAGCTTCAGAGCATGTATTTGAATCATTTTTGTATTAATTCCAATGCCATTTTGAAAGTATCTTTGAATCTATTTCAATAGGTCATCATCTAGATTTGGCCATTTTGCATTCAATCCTCTATTTGCACATTTAGTCTTCGTCACTTTTTTCAGTTCTTCTTTACTAGCCCGCCAATCGCCAACGGCTTTTTCTGTTAGTGAGGGCTGAAATACAGCTCAGCTGCTCTGTTTCCATGTTATTATGCATTATGCATATGCTATTACTTTCAATTTATAGCCCACATCATGTGAATACCTTTTATTTTTTTCTTTTATGAAACTAGCTAGTAACAAAAATATTGTATTGTTAGTAATAATACAAATCACTTTCAATTCAAGTTCACTGGCACAGTAAACTTCAATGAGGCAACATAGGCTAGATAGCGTTCTAGGTTTGTGATGGCAAGATAGGAGGGAGACAGTGTTAGCAAGAATGAATCCCCGCAACTTGTGTTTGGTTCATCAGTGCACAGCTGCTGCCAATTGCATCCATTGTTGCCAGATGGAGACAGGTTTCCTGCAGCATTGAGTATATGCCCATAGTTAAGACTGGTGGGAATTTTAAACACCGGACATACTTATATTAATTTCGAGTATAAGACGAATCTGAATTTTGTGAGGCAATTTTTTGAAGAAAAAGTGCGTCTTATAGTCCATAAAATATGGTAAGGGAAGCACTGGTTGAGTAAAATTGGAGAGTTCAACTGTTGATCTTTGAGTCAATAATGTCCTAAATCACTGATGCAGCTGTTTGAGTAGGAACAGTCTTTGGTTGCTAGATTTTCAAACATTATCTGGTTTAAGGTAAGTATCCATTGGCAGAATCTTATCCTTTGAGAGAGGACACTGATTCTTTTCTGTGTTGGAAGGATACAAGTTAGTTGAACTGATTACAGAGAAAGATAAAAATGCACAGCTTAATGGTGAATAAATAGTTTTCTGTTGAGGGCAACTGCACCTGAAGTAATCCATGTTTCTGAAATAAATCACTTTCAGCTGTAGACAAACCTTTACAGGAACATTACCAAATTCGTGATTTCAAATCACATCTTCCAGTGTACACCTACAGAGTAGGAAATGTACAGTTGGCATTATGATAAAAACTGATAACTATCCTAACAAACCACACTCATGACAACCAATATAAAGTACTCATATGTATGTAAAACAGTAAGTACTGGTATGGGAAGGAGGGGAACTCAACCTTCTCAAAGTAAAACACAGCTACCCACAACAAGCATGACGTCATACTTCAAATTGACCAGTTGAGAAACTGAAATGTTAAAAGCATGTCTTACTGATGTGTGAGTACTTCACATTGATTGTCATGAGCATGGATTATTAAGATAGGTATCAGCTTTTATCATAATGAGAAACCTGTCATGTTCCTGTAAAAGTTCATAGGCAGCTGAGAGTGCTTCATTTCAGAAACATGGTTTACCAGACAGTTCAGGCCATCATGTTGTTTCACTAATAGCAAACTCAATCTAGAATATACAATGGTCCTTTTTTCTACTGCTACTGAGGAGCTATGGAATAATCAGGAACAGTAATATTTGCAATTTTATAAAAGTGTTCCTTTGAATATCCACAAACTACTGTAACAAATTACTTGCAATGAATATTATTAGGCAACTACTACCATCTGAAGTGGATAACATCAGTTAATGAAATTTGTAATTGCTAGTACTAAAGTGGCAGTGGCAATAACATTTTTTTTTATTTTTTTTTATAGGAAGGCCAAGTTAATATCACTGGGGAACATAGTGGAGCTCAAAATGGTTCAAATGGCTCTGAGCACTATGGGACTTAACTTCTGAGGTCATCAGTCCCCTAGAACTTAGAACTACTTAAACCTAACTAACCTAAGGACATCACACACATCCATGCCCGCGGCAGGATTCGAACCTGCGACCGTAGCGGTCGTGCGGTTCCAGACTGTAGCGCCTAGAACTGCTCGGCCACCCCGGCCGGCAGAGCTCAAAGACAGTGAGTGAATACTTCAAAAGAAAAATAAATTCAAAAGTGCATTACTGCATTAAAATATAACTTTGACCTTATTTTTCTAGTTAGACTTAATACTAACCAGAAAGAATAAAAAATAAAAAGAATATATTTCTACCCCCTTCAAAAGAAAGGCTAAAGATAGCACTAATAACTATAATAGTCAGGGGCAGGAAAAGTGTGAATTTACATATTGATATCAGACTAATTATGAACTCATTCAGGAAAAGAATCTAAAAACACAGTCAGATACAAGTTAATAACAAAGTTTAGTAAAGAAAAAGAAAACAAAATAGACTAGGGAGGGTACGTTGCTGGAATATTGCTACATTTTGATGACAGGCAAGGATGCATTCTGGCCGGAGCTGCCGGAGTTGGCAGTTATGCATGAGGTGTGCTTGCTTGTGTGTATGACTGGTGCATGTTTCTCTTTTTCTGATGAAGGCTGTGACTGAAAGCTCTGTGTAGGAGTCGTTCAATTGTGCCTGTCTGCAATTAATGTGTCATCTTTGAGGTAATTAGCAGTCTATCTTTTCCTAAATTGCTGATTTTCCTCCTGGTGTTTCTATTGTTTTCTTTTATACCATAAAATGAGGTGAATCTGATCAAAAACAGCAGTTTTTTAAAAAATTTCATATATTTACTGTTGTGATGCCGGAATAAAAATTCAGTATGTTAATTTTACAACCTTGATAATGATATATTCATGTATTACATTATTTTTAGTTTATAATTGCACTTATTATTTTAAGTTGATTGTTGATTAGTTTTACCTCCTCAGTTGGGGCAAATCTGATCACCATTGTATTTTGTATGTAGGAAAGGAATCAGGCTTCCAGTGGAGTGAATCCAACCACTATTTTCATTTTTTAAAAACTATATTGCTGTATTTGCAATAAAATTTTACAATTTCTGGACTAAACAAGTTTTTACAAGCACATTTAACTTGACATTTCTGCTATAAAAACACTTGCATTCACAAAAATTGACAAACAAATACTAATTTTTGTTATTGTATATCATAACCAATGTGAAAAATATTTTCTCAATATCAGAATCATCTATCCATTAAAAAATAAATTTAGCTCGTCTTCTGGAACAACTTTTTTTTAATAATTTGGGCTCTTTCTGCCTCAGTTCCATTGTCAGTTTCTGGAAAGACAAAATAAACTTACCATCAAGAACTTTCTTTCTCAGAAATGTTATTTCATAGCTTTCATTAGAGATACTTTAAATTTTACCAATAAAAAAACCTGAACCCTTTTTCATAGGAAATTTTACTATGGGGAAATCATCTTCTTTATATTCATGCCAATCTTTGTCTTTCTCCTTGTCCATTTCTTCATTTTCATTTGACTCATCCTGTTCTAGATCACTGTTAGATGTTCCGTCACTATCATTTCATTAAGTCTCTGATAACAATTCCTTTTCCTAGAGTTAATGCGCCAAGCGCGGTTTTCCTTTTGTTTCATTAGAATGAACCTGTTTCAATTGCATTTTGAAGGCTGCTGCCCAAGAAACTTCTGATGAACTGGTGCCATGTGCATTGTTATCAGCTGCTTCTCGAACCTGTGAAATGGCCTTGTCAGGACAGAAAGGAAAAATTCCTGCTTTTCTGAACTCAGATATTACATTCGATTTGAATGTGATAGCCGTATTTTCAAAGTTTTTTTTTTTTTTTTCAACGACCTAGGAAATTAGGATTTTGGCACCACTCCTCTTTTCTTCCTTTTCCAATCATCTAGCACATTTCTCCAAGCAAGTTCTAAAGGTCTAAAAAAGGCCACATCAAGTGGCTGTACAAATAAGTAGAATTAGGTGGTAGAAGCACAAATTTAATGTCCTGTTCCTGGCACAGTTTAATCACGTTATATGACAGATGGCTCGACAGACTGTCACCTATAATCACTTTAGGTCCCTCTAAGTGCCAGGCACAAGGCAAGACCATTTCAACAAACCATGATCCAAACATTGTTAGGTCTATTATAACCTGCACCAGTTATGCCCCCTTCAGTCCAAGTATCATACAGGTGTTTTGCCCTATAAACTGTGTATGGTGGGAGGAAAAAGCCTTTGGTGGCTGCTGCTATCATCACACTGATACTTGACTTAGAACTATCCACTATCCTTTCAGGATGTCTTGTACTTAGTTTCACTATTACTTTCACTTGTGCAAGATCGTCACAAAAGTTTGTCTCGTCATAGTTCATAATGTTGGGTGGAGGGACACCATTCAAGATCAGGTTTTTAAAATAATCAGTCACTGCTTTCAGGTAACTGCTGCCTTTGCCCTCTTCACTTTTTCACTTATTCTAACTGTTAGTTCTTTATTTCTTTGCAGAAAAGATTTTACCCACTCGTGCCCAGGTCGATTGCCACAAAATCTTTTTTCAATCCTCCCTGGTCGACCGAGAAATGCCTATACATGTACCTAACATCATTATTCCTCAAAGGAAACCACCATTTTGTACAACACAATAATCCCACAATAATCCTTCAACCAGGCTTTTGTCCTCACTATTTGTTAATGCTGGTTGGTTGCCTATTGTGTATTTGTACCTTTCCTTTCCTTTCACACGCCTACTGACAATGGGATTTGCTGGTTGCGCGCACTCCAACATGCCACTATTGTTGATAGATTAGTCAAGAATCCACGACAATGGTCAGCTGCAATGTAATTGTTAAAATGCTACACCCAGTTATCCAAATGTGGAAAAACCAGTAAATAATTGGATTGATGCCACCTGATCAGATTAACCTCATTTTACAGTACTTAAAACATATAAAACGATATAAATGAGGATAATACAAAAAATACTAATGGTGGTATGCATAATGTAAACACTGCAATGGTAGTACTTACATAAGCAATAATGCCTGGGTATTTTGCTCAAAAAGGAGTGGTCTTAAGGTAAAAAATAGGTTGGTCATGAATGCTGGGCTATAATTAACCACAAGTTGGCTGCTTACGCATATAAAAAATTTTATGTAGAGCTGTCAAGGGAGGGGAAAAAAAGAAGAAGAAAAAAAAGAAAAGAAAAGAAAAAAAGAGAGAGAAACAGAAACACCGAGGCATACTTTGGGGCAGTACACAAGCCACTCATTTCAAATACTTAGGACAAATTATTCATACATAAGAGATTAACTTATAGGTTAATCAGAAAAGAACCAGAAAAACTTCAAAAGGCATGCAAGCTCACTTGGAATCACTACATCTAAATACCAAACAATGGAAAATCTAGGATGGACTGTAACAATATTATGAAAAGGGTAGTTGCTACTCACTATAGTGGGATGCTGCAGATAGGCACAATAGAAAGACGGTCAGAAAGTGATCTTTCGGCCAACAAGGCCTTTTGTCAGAAACAGACAAAAACACACACACACACACACACACACACACACACACACACACACATGACCACAGCCTCTGGCTGTTGATGCTGAGGATGGAAAACCCATAGAAAAATATGCTTTTCAGCCCAATAAATAGAGAAGGAATTTTGATTAAGGGACCAACATCAAAAATACAGAAAAACAGAGACTGAATCATGAACACATTCAGGAAAAGACAGAATCATGGACACATTCACAAAAAGAAGATTCACATTTTGTGGACTCATTCTAATAATGAGAAGCAAGAAATATTTTCAAAGGTATCGATTCAGACAAGGGAATACAGAGTGGATCAAGTAAGTTTAAGATGACTTCAGACAACTAGGAAAGACAACAGGCGATCAAAAATATTGAGAAAAGTACAGGAATATCGTCAACACAGTCAAATTCAAAAGCACAAAACAAAAGATGTAGCAAGGATATAAAGCGACAGAAGAGAGAGAGAAACAACATAAGGAACACATAAAGAGAATCTGGTAGAGAGGAAAACACTATATTTAGAGAGGACTTCAGGATAAAGCACTCTCTTGAACAGGGAGCTGCAGGGACTGGACAAAAATATGGAACCCTGTGAGAAATATATGCATGAACATAAATGCAGATGCTAGCCAAGTCTGCCGGTGGCGCCACTGTATTTGATGACAAATGGCACCTGTGCAGTGCCTTCAATACAAAGATAGTGTCATTTGCAGTCAGAACAGTCTTCGTTTTAACTGTGAGTGCATTACATCACAACTAAGTGAATTCAAGTGAGGGTAATTTGTTGGTGCTCATATAGTGGTTTCTTCAACCAAGGTATCATAAATGTTTGGTGTTTCAAGAGACACCGTATTGAAGATTTGTACTGCATACAGGAAAAGTGGAAAACCATCATCCGCTAAGTCACAATGTGAATGACAGTGTATGCTGAGTGACTGCGAGTCATTGAAGAGGACTGTGACCAAAAAAAATAAGAGGACAAAAGCTGCAAATGTCACTGAAGAACTGATTACTGCACTCACCAATCCTGTCAGCATCAAAACAAAACGAATGGAGCTCCATAAGTAGGGAATTGCAGGACAAGCTAGAATTCCAAAACCACACATGCAAATACCCATAACAGGAAAAAGTGATCCTGGAGCAATGGGAAAAAGTCATTCAGTCAGATAAGTCTTGTTTCACATTACTTCCAACTTCTGGCTGAGTTTACGTCTGCCATATGCCATCCCAAGCTTACGATGCAGACTGCTCGCTGTTAAGGGTGAAAAATGGCATAGGTTCAATGATGATTTGGACAGCAGTAACGTAGTATTCCATGGGCTCCATTGTTACACAGCAGTATTGTATTACTGCCAAGGGTTATGTGACCATTTTCGCTGATAGGTCTAGCCTGTGGTAAAATATTTGTTCCTCAACGGTGATGATATGTACATAGGTGAAGGGCTGCTGTTCACACAGCCTGCTTTGTCCAGGTTTAGTTTTGTGAGCCCAAGGATGAATGGCTGATCTATCTTGGTTCCACAGTCATCGCACCACAGTATTTTTGAGCCATGGTCTACTTTGGAGAGAATGGTGCATGATCACTATCCACCTCCATCATTATTATGTGAACTTGCCACTATTTGGAAGGAAGAATGGTAGTAGATGACCTTGAAAACCATACAAAACTTGTATTTATCCATTCTGAGAGACTATGGTTTGAATACCAAGTTTGATGGTTCTGCAGAGAGAGGCTTGCACAGAATACACCAGCAAAACGACAACAAGAGCAACAAAAATAATGAATCACAGTGGACAAATTTCAAATTAAAGCAGTCCACCAACAAGCAGCAGCTTTATTGCTGTTGCTCAGTACGTTGATGTACACTGATCAGCCAGAAGACAATGACCACTGACCTACCACCAATGTAAACCCATGCAGGCAATAGCAGCGTCACTTGACCAGGAATGAAAGCTAGTCAACGCACGACAGTGTATGTAGAGTCAGTGAGCGTATTGTAAATGTTTAGAATGGGGAAGGTGTGCAATCTATCTGAGTTTGACTGAAGGTATATTGTGACGGGCTTGAGGCTTAAGACAAGCATTTTGGAAGCTGGGCATCTTGTCGGGTGTTTGAGGAGTGCTATGGAGAGTGTCTTCAACACATGGCAAAGCCAAGGTGAAACCATGTCCCGATGTCGTGGGGTTGGTTTGCTGCTCCTTATTACAGAAGTCAGATGTCATAGGCTGGACAGATTGGTAAAACTGGACAGGCAGTGAACTATGGGGAAACCAAGATCAGACATTAATGCTAGACAGAGTACAAGTGTGTCTGAATACAAAGTGCACCGAACTCTCCTAACGATGGGCCTCCATAGCTGATGACCCATTCATGTGCCAATGTTAACACCACAACATCAGCAACTATGACAGAAATGGGCACACGAACATCAGCACTGGACATAGGTGCACTGGCAGAGCACTGCATAATCTGCTGAATTCCGATACCTTCCCCATCATAATTATGGGAGGGAGCGTATCATCTTCCAGGGGAACAGCTCCTTGACACCTGTAATGCAAGACAAAGACAAGCTGGCGGTGGTTCCATGATGCTCTGGGGAACATTCATGTGGGCATCCATGGGTCCAGTGGAGCTCGTGCAAGGTACCATAATGGCCAGAGGGTATCGTACACTGGTTGCAGACCATGTACATCCTTTCAAGACCATCATGTTTCCTGATGACAGTGGCATCTTTAACATGAAAATGCACTGTGTTAGAAGGCCAGAAGCATGATGGAATGGTTCGAGGAACACAGTGATGAGTTCCAATTGATGTGCTGGCCATCCAATTCACCAGATCTGAGCCCAATCAAAACACATCTGTGATGTGACTGAACATGGCATCAGGGCTCATCACCCCCCACCAGCCCACCCCCTCCCTGGAATTTGGTGACTTGTGTGTGCAGGTGTGGTGCCAACTCCCTTCAGCAACCTATTGAGGCCTCATTGCGTCCATGCCATGGCGTGTCACCACTATTATCTGTGCCGAAGGTGGACATACCGGCTATTAGGTAGGTGATCATAACGCTCTGGTTGATCAGTGTATAATTAGGAAACTGTTATTCATCCACTGTTTTCACTGTTTCACTGACGTTAAAGTACTAAAAAGCTGTTGACTTCTCGCTGTGTATTTTTACTCGCGTTCTTAAACTCCTGATTTAATCAGCTTTAGTTTCTTATGTAGTTTTCACACAGGATAAGATAGATATTACCTTTCTTCTAATCCTTTTCAGTATACATACATGTTTTTATATCTGTTGAATGTAACTTAATTAACATTTATCTTGAAAAGTGAGATTCCTGCACGACAATATAAAATATGGCTGTATTAATAGAAATAAGCCACAACAAGAGTACTCCTGTGTAACATATATAATCAAGTTTTCCATATACTTGCGTTTCATCTTGATTCCTTTAAAGCTAAATTAGGGTTTTACAAATGCATGCAAGATCCTTCCATATTCTTATGTAAGCTACATCAAACGTTGCATTCACTACAATGACATCATGCTGGGATCTTCGGTAGTTTTATTTTGAGTAAAATCTATTACATGTAAGTACCTACAATGAGCTAATACAATTTTGTTACAGCTCACTGTCCATCCCTTGAATACTGGACACCCACTTCTTCCACATTCTTGAAATGATGTTGGATTCTGCAGAATACTTCACATTCTTAGATAAATGTTTCTGAGATTTCTTTACTACAGGCAATGAATAAAGCTCTGAAGGCAGACAACATAACATGTGACACAATGTTTTGAAAACAAATCACATATAATGAAACTACATGCAGAGTAAATTTTGGGAGTAATAAGCGCTGCACCATACCTTATTATAAGGGAATGTATCACTAGCAACTCCATCCAGAAGATACCGAATATCAGCCAGCAACTGATTCTTTTGCAGCACTTTCAAGTGGGATGCGCCAGGTGCAACAACAGTACGCCTTCTTACAGCCTGTTGTCTCATATGCAGCACCCACAGCCTGTGTTATAAAACACACGGTAGAGAGAGAGAGAGAGAAAGAGAGAGAGAAAGAGAGAGAGAGAGAGAGAGAGAGAGAGAGAGAGTGCATGTGTGTGTGTGTGTGTGTGTGTGTGTGTGTGTGTGTGTGGTGGGAGCATACTTGTTCATCAAGAAATGCAAATAAAAAGATATAGTAATGTAATAAATTCTCAAATTTCAAAAAGACACTATATCACCATCAAGAATTGCAATTGAAATAATGATGACCAGAAATAGCAGCAGTTCATGATAAAAAGAACTGAGTGCCACAGTTCCATTTTGAAATGCTGAAATTAAGCACACTAAACAACATAAAAATTGGCTGGCAGAAATAGCAGTCAAGTTGAACTCATACACTGATAGGTGCAAATGTAATGCAACATACGTTTTCCAGTTAACACTGTAGATGTCAATAAGAAGCAAAATTGCTTATATATTATGAAAAAAATGATCCTCTCAATATTATAGACTGGGTTCTAGAGGGCACAAAAAATTAATTTTCTGAAGATGTAGCAAAAAGTTCATTATGGTGGTGTGTTACAGGTTTATTCTAGGTTAGATTGCATTTATCTTTCAGTGTGGCAGATACATTCTTTTGTTTCAACTATTACACAAGTCTGCACTACAGCATGAAACAAATATCCTTCATATGAATCAAACAATGGAAAATCCAGGATGGAATGTAACAATATTAGAGAAGGAAAGTTGCTACTCACCACATAGCGGAGATGCTGAGTCACGATAGGCACAACAAAAAGATTCACACAATTATGGCTTTCGGCCAGTAAGGCCTTTGTCAGTAATACACACACACACACACACACACACACACACACACACACACTCACACACAAATGCAACTTGCACACACGTCTGCAGTCTCAGACAACTGAAACCACACCAGTTTCAGAGACTGCAGATGTGTGTGCAAGTTGCGTTTGTGTGAGTGCGTGTGTGCACATGTGTGTGTCTATTGCTGACAAAGGCCTTAATGGCCAAAGCTATAATTTTTGAATCCTATCGCAACTCAGCATCTCCACTATATGGTGAGTAGCAACTTTCCTTCTCTAATATCCTTCATATGGCATCATACAGTTAATAATCCACAATAGATGTGATTGTATATTGGCTAGAAATCAAACTGGGAGAGTTTTAGCAGTGAAAATAATAAAACTGAGGGCAACCTGTAAACTTATTGTATGCAACTTCAGACAGTAGCCCATCTATATGGTATGGATCTGATGTGGAGCTTGTGACTTCTGAAAAGTATTGGATGTATAATTACTGACTGTGTAGGATCTTGGAAGGCCTGCAATCACCACAGCACTTGACTTCCATTGCTACAGAGATCACTGCTATTCTATAACATTCTAGAATGTTGCACAATTTGACAACTGCAGCAACTGTCAGGTGTTATTGACAATGTGGTTGGGATTTCACACAGGTTTTGGTAAGCACAGAGGAGAGTCAGTGATGGAACCTTGCTACGAGCAGACCTACATCTTCTGAGTATGCAGGAGACAGATAATGATTTCAGTGAGTTCTATTTAACTGTCAAGGATGGTGTTTTATTTTTCATTTGACCTCTGAGCTTGTTTAGATACATATTCATGAAGTCTCAAGTGACCCATTAATAATGTGACAATTACTGAGGAGAAAACAGATGAGACAAGTATTAGAACAGATGTTACACAATGGTGCTACTTGTCACTAAAGCTTTTCAATACTTATGCTAAGCAATCTATAGACAAATCATTTATATAACAAAGGCATAATAGTACAAGGAGAAGAGATGTAGATGATTGTGCGGAGTGGGCAACAATCAGAGAAAGTACTACAATTTATGATTAAGATGGTTCTAAAAGTGGAAAAACCCTTATGGAATAGGATAAATGCACTAAAAAAACTAAGTGCTGAGAATCAGCAAAATTCAAGGTTCTGCCAAAGTATTATTGAAAGGAAATCTCGTCGAAAAAAAAAAATTTTAGGTACTTTGCAAATTTGTTGGCTGAAAATAAAAGCTGTGTTGAGGAAATAAGAAGTGGAATACCTAGAGGGAGGGGGGTGGAGAGGGGAAAGGGGGAGGGGGGGGGGGGGGGGGGAGCGGGAAGTTTTGAAACGATGGAAATTTTGTTAGCGGCAAAAAGAATTTCAAAAAGTTTAAGAAATGGATTCAAAAGTTTTTTTCTGGAGTGTAGAGCTATAAGGCAATGAATCATGGACAGTAAAAGAAAAAATGGAAAATGCTTGAATACTTTTGAAGTGTGACTGCCGAGAAAATGCTTAGAGTGGAATGAAGCGATAAAATGAGGAACAATGAAATATTTGGAAAAAAAAGTAGGAGAGGAAAGATTAGTGGAAATGATAATACTGAGGAAAACATTTTAGATAGGACACTTATTGTGAAGAAACTGCCTAGTCTGAAGAGTTGTCAAAGGAAAGATTGGACAGCATCCAGTTGATACCTACTGCAATACAGATTTACCAAAGAAGAAACAATGTAATATGCTATGTTATGCATGGCAGTATAGGAGAGGCAATGAAACCTGAGAATTGTTCCCTTGAATGACAGAACTTTACTGATGTCATAAATATATGCTAAACCTGTGCAGTAATGTAAAACAGCAAAAGAACCACTATCAAAGCAATGAGTGGAAATAAAAGCTTATCCCGCATGGTGGGTTACATATCATTATGATACAACACATGGATGGAAAGCTTGAAACAAAATGAAGTAGTTAGCAATCTGAAGCAAAATGCTACAAGTATTTTTAAAAATGCCTATTAATACCTGTGAATTGCTTCTGGTTTTTCACTTAAGAATGGTTTTTCAAGTGGAGGCAGACGTGACCCATATGCCTCCCAAGTTCTATGGTTTACCCGAGCTAAGATCTCTTGATCACTTGGTGCATGATGGTCATGAAAATCACACTCAGGAGAGGCATTGGCATGTTCTGCTGCTGGTGTCCCATACCCTTCATCTGGAGTCTAGCATTTCAAAACAAAAACAGAGGAATATATTATAGGAGTCAATTATTAGCAAATTTACATTTTTATGCCACTGCCAAAAGAAAGCACAAGTCACCAACAGTTAATAAAGACAATGAATTTTTTTAGTTGTAAAAATATGTTGCACCTGCATCTAATAGAGAACCCATAACATATGATATAGTACAGCAGAGACTCATCAAATGTAGAGTAGTCTATGTTGAAACCCAAATAATCAATGCAGTCAACAAAAATATTTTTTTCCTCATAGACTTCAGTTTGGAAGATACTCCTGCAGGGAGAAATGGTCTGATTGTTAGCATCACCAGTGGGAGATAATTAGCAATATGCTTCATAAGAAAAATTTGTTTTAAGTATGTAATAATGATTTTGCTTGTTCACATTTGACAGTATTTTGCTCATTTCATATCAGTTCACTACCTGAGTTGTTCAAATGACTCATAAAGATATGACTATAAGCCATTTTATCAATAAATCTTTCTCAACCATAAATCAAAACTGGTAATATGCACTGGTTGTAATCTTCACTTACAGACACAACAGAAGCTTTATTTTCAAAACCCTAATTTACAAAAAGCCCACCAGGTCATTTACACTCTTCTGTTAATTTATTTCACTGTCCATATAGTCACTGTCTTTAATTGACCCAGCAACAAAAAAGTCAACAATTGGATTTATGAGCTTGTACTTACTTTGTACAATTTTATTTTTAATGTGTTGATTATACACTGAAGCGCCAAAGGAACTGGTAGAGGCATGCGTATGCAGATACAGAGATACGTAAACAGGCAGCATATGGCACTATAGTTGGTAATGCCTATATAAGACAACAAGCACCTGGCACAGTTGTTAGATCAGTTACTGCTGCTATGGCAGGTTATCAAGATTTAAGTGAGTCTGAATGTTGTGTTGTAGTTGGCCTATGAGCATCTCTGAGATAGTGATGAAGTGAGGATTTTCCCGTACGACCATTTCATGAGTGTATTGTGAATATCAGGAATCAAGTAAAACATCAAATCTCCAACATTGCTGCAGCCGGAAAAAGATCCTGTAAGATGAACGGGACCAATGAAAACTAAAGAGAATCTTTCAATTTGACAGAAGTGCAACCCTTCCACAAATCCCTGCAGATTTCCGTGCTGGACTATCAACAAGTGTCAGCATGCGAACCAGTCAACAAAACATCATTGATGTGGGCTTTCAGAACATGACACAGAGCTTTACGCCTTGCCTGGGCCCATCATCACCAACACTGGATTGTTGATGACTGGAAACATGTTGCCTGGTTGGGCAAGTTTCATTTCAAATTGTATTGAGTGGATGAACGTGTACGAGTATGGAGACAACTTCATGACTCCATGGACCCTGCATGTCAGCAGAGGACTGTTCAAGCTGGTGAAGGCTCTGTAATGGTGTGGGGCGTGTGCAGTTGGAGTGATATGGAATGCTTAATACATCTAGATATGACTCTGACAGATGACACATATGTAAACATCCTGTCTGATCACCTGCATCCATTCATATCCATTGTGCATTCCGACAGACTTGAGCAATTCCAGCAGGGCAATACGACACCCCACACATCCAGAATTGCTACAGACTGGCTCCAGGAACACTCTTCTGAGTTTAAACACTTTCACTGGCCACCAAACTCCACAGAAATGAACATTATTGAGCATATCTGGGATGCCTTGCAAAGTGGTGTTTAGAAGAGATCTCCATCCCCTCATACTCTTACAGATTTATGAACAGTTCTGCACGATTTGTGGTGTCAGTTCCCTCCAGCACTACTTCAGACAGTAGCTGAGTCTAGGCCACATCGTTTAGCCTCACTTCTGTGTGCTCGCAGGTTCCCTACATGATATTAGGCAGATGTGCCAGTTTCTTTGGCTTTTCAGTTTACATTATTTTAGTCTTCTTATAACTGATTTTCTGACCTACATTAAAAGATGCTCTATGGATTTCTTCTATTTGCTGTTTAAGTTTATCTGCACTAGAAGTAAACAATACAAGGTCATCAATAAATGTAATTAGAGAAAAAACATACAAAACAAAGTAACAAAATAAAAATATCAAAAACAGAGGCACACACCAACAATAACTAGAGAATTCTAATACAGATGGTACATAGAAAAATGTAGCAATACTGGTAATGGAAGAAAAAGGATAAATTTATGGTGAAGACAGTGTCAATAGGATCACTTGCGGGGCGAGAGCCAAGCACACGCTGGAAAGACAGTTTCCATCTTTAAAAGCATTTTTGTTAGGAAAGAATGTTGCAATGGCCCCAGTGCTGTAACAAGCACCCATGTCTTTGCTACTATGTTGCACACCACACTTAGTAATAAGATATGAGGTGTTGCTTGTGAAGTAATTTTGAGGTTGTTAATCTTGCTGATGGTCTGGTGGGTACACTGGCAATTTTACACATGTGGGCAGGCACACTGTAAATATGGAAAGGAAGAAGGAAGATCACGTTGTTAGAGACACCACAAACTCAGATTGTGGAAGGATTGGAAACGAAGTCAGGCACGTCCTTTCCTAAGGAACCATCCTGGACTGCATCTTAGGCAATTTAGGAAAACTACAGAAAATCTAAATCTTGATGGCCAGACAGGATTTTGAACCATCACCCTCTCATAGGCAAATTCAGTGTTTAGCCATAGGGCCACATCACTCAGTGCTATAAACATGAAAGAAATTATTGGAAAAAAACACTTTTTCTTTTCCAAAAGGGGCCGTATTTACATTCATTCCTTGTAAAATTTATCGAATGAAGAGACATGATATGGACCTGTGAATTCCTTGCTCAATGGCCAAATCGGCTACCCAGCTTTCATTGAACATTGAACAGTCACTTGGAATTTCACTAGCACAATATTTTAACATGTACCAACACTGCTGGTAAATAAACATGTTCCACTTTTGGCTATAACGTTGTCGACAGCTACCACTTCTGCCCAACTGCCAGGCATTAAATGCTCATTCACTTTGGACATTTTACAGTCTCAAAGTCCCTGGTATATCCACCAGCAGTATTGGATAACTAAGTGACTCTTTGTCCCTTTCAATCCAGCAAAACATAACTGAAAATTATATTAAGATGTGTACATGTACAATGAAACATGTGAACAAGTAAAATGCAACAATGCCAAAACATAGCTGAAAATTACATTAAGATGTATTACATGTAAGATGAAATTTGTGAACAAGCAAAATTCAACTACTTTACATTGTTTAATATACTGAATTTTAATCCAAATTTCATAAGATAACTGTTTGAAATAATACAGCAAAAACTTACCCTATCTTGTTCTTTACTTGCTTTTGGAATACACAGTTCTTTTGGGCTTTTTACCTCTGGGAAGTCTGGAATATCATATGGTAAAACACCTTCACCTTGTGCAGTTCCACTGAAACACATACAAATTACATTATTCAGCACATAACAGATTTAAATGGGATCCTAACATGAAAGCATAGTCACCAAGGGTGCCTATAACCGGGGGCAAGGGGGGCCACAGCTCCCTCCCAGCTCATTGAGAAAGGAAAAAATAGTGTAGCCAGGTGCTTTTCTTTCAAGAAAATGATATGTAGGTTTTTAACAGGGTTAGAACTGGAACTTTTCTAAGGCTACTTAGAAGAAGCCTTCCATCCTCAAAAATGTTAAAAATACTCTATACCCCAACATTAAGGGCCCCCCCCCCCCCTCCCCCAATAAACTATTGTATGGGTGTCATTGATAGTCACTGTCACTGATGCATAAAATTTGCTGTTCTATAACCAAGAACATTACATGTGCACAGGTATGTGCTTTTCTTGTTACTTCTTTTGGGTGACCGAACGGGGTGGTGCAGTGGTTAGCACACTGGACTCGCATTCAGGAGGATAACAGTTCAAACCCATATCTGGCCATCCAGATTTAGGTTTTCCATGGTTTCCCTAAATTGCTCCAGGCAAACGCCAGGATGGTTCCTTTCAAAGGGCATGGCTGATTTCCTTCCCAATCCTTGCCACAATCTGAAAACACTTCGATGTCGACAGGACATTAAACTCAATCTTCCTTCCTTTCCCTTCTCTTGGGTGATACAAAATATGTTGCTTGTGGGGAAAAAAATTATATTTATGAGTAATGACTACTACAACTTAAAGACACATAGTCTCCTAACAAACATAACATCATGTTTTTCATTTGGAGCAAGGAAAAACATTCTGTCTTATAACCGGGACATGCATATCATTTATCAATGTTGAGTACAAAAGCCGGCCAGAGTGGCCGAGTGGTTCTAGGCGCTACAGTCTGGAAGCGCGCGACTGCTACAGTCGCAGGTTCGAATCCTGCCTCGGGCATGGATGTGTGTGATGTCGTTAGGTTTAAGTAGTTCTAAGTTCTAGGGGAGAGCCAAAATGAACAACAGACTTTCATCTTCTTACTTTGAATTATCAGCCACCCATGACCTTACATTATAGCCTGTTACAGAATTTCAATCTTTGCTATTATTTGGCTTTAGCCTACTGTTTTCTGTTTTAGACCTGCACTCTATTTATCCTTTCCATCAGAGGAAAAAATTGAGGCATTTAATTTTTCCATCTGATACACAAGCTATATTTATACACTTTTTCATCTTCTAAGGACTTTACACATCTTCAACTTAACCTTACAGTTACCCAACAAAGTCAAAATCTGTACCTTACCTGAATTGAAGATGTGTAGGATACACTCAGTTTTCACTGCAGCTCCATCCACAGTTCTTTCAGCTCTGTAATTGTGTGTGGAGTTCATGATTTTAAAATGACAGATAGTCATAGCAAAAGGACAGCCACAGTTTGTTGTTGCATTGCAACTTTGTTGTTTCTTTAATTCTTTCTAAAAAGAAAATTAATGTTTGACTATTTTCTTCATTGCACTGTCATGAGTCATGTCAGGTTCCAGAAGTTTCAGATTCTGGTAGCTTTCAATTGAAGCCAAAAGTGCATTTTTACTTCTTTTTTTCCATGTAGGTCACGATGACAACAACCTGAGGTTCAGGTAACTGGCGAGATCACGAATGTGCAAACTGTGTGATTACTGGAGGGCACTGCATATTTTATAGTCATGAAAAACAAGTCTCTTACACAGGCAAATTGCCTGCTTGAAATGCGCGGTAGTAACTGGTATTTGTACAGTTTATCACTCAAACATGATGTCATATGTGATAAAAAGCACGGTTAAACCGAAACTGTGTAGGACTCCTCAAGTTATGTTCAATTTTCTACTGCCAAATCATCACTTCTAAGAGCTAATAAAGGTTATTAAGATGATAACCACATACTGAATTTCACTGCCAGGTAACTCACAAAAAAATCTTATGAAAGTATTTTATACTATGGTAGTTTTAGCTAACAAGATGGGAAAATAATATCAACACAAGTGATTTACAAACAAAAATTTGTTTCTTTTTTTCTCTTTTTTATTACTGATTGTGTCTCGGTTATGACTTCTAAATAGTGTATGAGTTACAAGAGATCAGATTGTAGTACAAGCAGACACCAGAATCTGATAATGCTAATGATGAAATAGAAGTAATAATTGTCTTTGCAACACTATAACTGAAACTGAAAGAACAGAAATCAAAATAAAAACTTACAAAAATTTGAATATTCCAAATTCGTTAAGGCTACTTGCTGATGTATTACCTACGGGTTTTTGTCTCAGGGTCTTTGGCTGATATTTGTTTAATGATTTTAAGAAAAAATCAGCTGCAAATCCTGGGACAAAAACCAAGAAGCAGTATGTCATTTGAATATTTGTCATTGATCTTGAACTCACAGGACTCTTTCAAGCAAATTCAAGAGGATATGTTTGTTATGTTGCTTCAGATAACAATATTTCATCAGACAGCAATAAGGAACAAAATTATGTTAAATGATACCTTTGATAATCAATCTGGAAGAACTTGCTGAGTCCTGTACCTAGTGGCTCAGAAAAAGGGTACCATCCTCCTGGTGGTAAATAAGGACATTCAGTTCCATACACAGTTGAAACAAACTTCTCAACAGGTGGCAGGATAAACAGTTGAGGGCCATACTGTGGATATGCATTTGGATACCGTTTTGAAAATTCAGCATCTAATTGACCTGGTTTGAAACTGACCTATGGAAAAAAAATGTAAAAATTTGAGAATCACATGACTTATTAAATTCACCTGCTAGGAGAAACATTGCTGAAAGCTTTGGTTGGCTAATATGTCAATTTAGAATAAAGATAATTACACAAAATACATTTTTAGTTCACTTCATGCAATGGCTATGATATACGTCATCCTGCTTCACATTATGAGCATGCAACAATAAGTCAGAAGAAAACTGACACTTAAAACCATATAAAAAACAACAAAGTGTTACTTCTTTACATATCAGCCAAGAAACTACAAGCTGACAGTAATGGGAAAATTATTATTTGTCTGGCATCAGTGGCATCTGGGCTGTTGCAGAACAAGCAGTTTGTACTGAAGAGGATCCACAGCCAGTGAAGAAGGCTGTGCTTGGAAATCACATAACAGTTTTTCTTTTGGGCCATTCTACGATTGCAAACTGTAAGGCCCAAGGGATGATAAATAAGAGCACATGTATCAAGATACTCAAAACTTCTCAAAGTATTTCTCATATAGTATGCTCCATGAGATTCTTGGGAATATAAGCACATTTCTGACATCAAAATCCTTAGAAATTTGAGTGTCTGATAACAACTGGCTCAAATTCTTGTAGAATGGATCAGTAGGCTGAGTCATAAATGGAGGCATGGGTTTTTGTACACAGCAATTAGCATATTTGCAATATGGTAAGCCTGCAGTTTCAAACAACACACGGAAAATTCATTCATTTCATCTGAGCTTTCTCATTTGTTTGGAATCAGCAAAAGAGAGTTGTACTAATTTTAGTATGTGTGGTGCATACTGATGGGAAGAAAGGGGAAATCATGGACCTGAGAATATTCCACAGGTGTCCCAGATATTAAAGTGCAATTTGGTATTTGTTATCAGTATAATAGTTTTGAAATGCAAAATACAACATTTGTAGTACTATGAAATATTTCAAGGCAGTGAGGCATCAACAAGTAGCTCTTGTTTTTTGTCGGCTACTAGTGCAGATATGATTAATAATGACAACACATATTTCACCTTCTGGGAGTGAGAGTTTTCTTTTATGTACATTAGGCTGCAACATTTTGATTATGTCACCATAAGTATGGCATGAATTAGACTTATTTTATTTGTTATAATCTTATATATTACTCGCCTACTTGCCTGCTTCTGCTCTGACAATAATACGTATTTGGACAGACAGATATTTCAGTTTTGGAACTTGTTTAGGACACAAATTGTGGTGTGAACAAAGACATGTACCACAGACTGTAGAGTCTGTAGTATTTGTTTTACATTTGAAAATGGAATATTGTGTTGAGTAAAATAAAACTTTAAGCATTAAACTTAAAAAGAAGAAGAAGAAAAAAAGTGTTGTGGCACTAAGGCAAATTGACATTGATGGTTGTCTGGGGATGAATTATTGTGACAGTAACAACAGAGAGAGAATGCTGAATTCCAAAATTGTGACTTGTTTATAAAAAAAGGCACAAAAAGAAGATAAAAAGCACAACTTAGGGTATAATGTTTCATACTAAGTGTCGTCACAAACACGTGCCTTCTCTCTTCTGTGCAAGTTCTCTTTTGAGAACATTTATTAATTGATTATATCAGTTTCAACTTCTACACTGCTGACATTCTTCCCCAGACTTCTGGAAGTATCATCATCATACTCATTTTTATTTGCAATATGATTGCTTTTTGTGCATCATTCTAAGATGGTCCTCAAATTTTCTACATGTGTAAATCAAAAGACAGGAGTGCCTTCAGCTGTTTTGGAGTGTTTGTACAAGAACAACAATAAAGAAATCATAGCAGAGGTCTTAGTACCACTGGTCTATATGAAGATAAGAAAGCTATCAATCAGCTGACTGCTTACTTGCACAAATCCAACTCACGTGACAAATATCAAGATAACTGACGAATTGAAACATGTCATGGACAACGACAAGCCCACAATATTGACATTAATAGACCTCATCAGACGTTTGCCTCCATAGCTGAGTGGTCAGTGTGCACAGCTGCCATGCAGAGGACCCAGAATCGATTCTCGATACTGCCAAGGATTTTTCTCGGTGAGAGGACTGGAACAGAGTGCTCTCAGCCTCATGCTGCCAATTGAGGAGCTACTTGACCAAGCACTAGCAGGCCGATGGTCTGATCTGGGTGAATGACAGTTTGTATTCAGTGGTCAGATGGATGCAAAACACAAGACTTAAAATTAAAAGCAAAGGAGTGCCAAATAATTTCAGTATCCCTTCACAAATTAATTAGCTCTGAATTTAGCAAACAACTACCTCCTATTTTCCTCAATGGATCCAGATACCATAACAGAAAACAGTGAAGAAGTTTGGATAACTCTGAATGAGCAGCCCAACTGGGTAGAAAATACCATCACCACATTCAGAAAGATTTCCGCTCACCTCTATGCCCTCCAAAAGATCCAGAACATATTTCGAAATGGGGTGGGACATAAACTTGTGAAAACTCTACACAGCTAGTACTAACTATGAATGTTTGTGTATATTACATTTGCAACATGCATATATTTGACCATATTAGTGCTTAATAAGCACAGTTAGTATGGTTGGAATATGGTTGGGACAGATAAGTTATTTGACTACCATAAGCCACATCTACACCATCAACTACTAAGTGTGTATGCACCCCAGTAGGTCATATCAGAGATTAAGTATATATCATTTCATCAGTATTGTAACACAAGGTTTCATTCATCTACTGTCTGCCTCTGGAACAAGCTACCTTGCACTCCGTGCACAATTCATTGTTCTGTCACACTTAAGAAAAAGCTAAAGTATTTCCTCCTGTCAATCTCATTACTCTTTCCCAAAAATTAACTTATGTGGCCAGTTTCCAACTATCAACTAGTAAAGTAAATGCTCCCATCTTCTCCTTGTCATACTTCTTTCTCTTTCATTTCTCAGTCAGGTATGCACCTTTCTTTTCCCCTCTCTTCATTACTAGTGAGATGTGTCCCCGATTCCTGTCCAACTTCTTATGTAGCTGCAATGATACACTAACTTATTTTTGTGCTTTATGGTTGAAGTTATGGTCTGGAGCTCCTGCTGTGCTAAGTGTAAGTTAAAAAGATGTAGATTTACTGCTTTCATTAAGAGTTATCTATATGATCTAATGTTATTTCTTACAGACTACATGATAAAAACTGTTCTGTTTATTGCTGCTTCTTTTTTATCTTAACTTTTTATGATTTCAAATTAAAATTTTAGAGAAAAGATAAATCATAGACTAATTCAACTGACAAGCATATACGGTATAATTCATTGGAAAACAATGAAGAGTATTTGTTTCTGAATACCATCAAAATTGTGTTTAGTTCTATGTAATTTTTTCTTGTAAATAAACTGTTATTTCCATATTACCTTAGACATTCTGGCAGATCAACTAAAAATGTGTCTGTTTAAAGCCACATATCAATACGAGCAACTGCAGCGAGTGGACTGTTCATTCTGTTTGCCTAACTACTATGTTTTGACCAGGGAAGCTACAGTCAATCAATAGCAAACTAGCTGAAGCTTTAGACTTAATCCAATATCTGCACTTCTAGGGTATAGTTCTTACATTAACAATAATTTGTTTGCAGACATAGTTGAGAGAGAGCAGCACAGTCCATCATTTCTTGAGGTGCTTTATTAGATTCTCATTAATTTGCTTATTTTTCTCAAGAAACTTGAGTGAGACAAATTTCCATTCCCACAGTGCATCTTTACAAGGTCTATTTTTCATTTCTATCTCCAGATCAGCTAGAAATGATTCTCTCACTCATTATTGCATGATGACTGATGCTCTGATGTCTAGATTTCTACTCACTTTACAGAGAGAGATTTGGGGTTAAATCTGCCAGTTCATTTCCTACAATTTCACAACGCAATAGTACCAATTGGAGGTTGATACTCTTGAATAGTAACAATATCATAAGAAGGAAAGTTGCTATTCACCATATAGCGGAGATGCTAAGTCACAGGTAGCACAACAAAAAGACTTCCACAATTAAAACTTTCGGCCATTGGCCTTCGTCAACAATACACACACACACACACACACACACAAACACACACACTCACACAAATGCAACTCACACATATGACTGCAGTCTCAGGCAATTGAAACCACACATCTGCGCTATATGGTGAGCAGCAACTTTCCTTCTCATAATGTTATTCATCTAACTCTGACACATTTCCTGTCCTGAAGCGTGTCATCATTGCCTGGAGTCATTATATAGTTTGAGATTGATAATATGGCTATCTATGAGTAACTTAAAATTACTGCCTTGGTAAATGACAATAATCTGCAGGTAAGTTGAGTCAGAAGAGTTGTTATGGCACTTATCTTTCCATCAAGAGATGTTTGTCCATTCCTAGTCTGAAATATCCTGTGAATAGTTGGCAGTATGTTCTAGCCCCAGTGATTAGATTCTTATCTGAGACCCCTAGGTTGGATTTTCACCAGACATGTAAAAGACTGGATTAATCCCATAAGGGATAGAGCGCTGTGGATTAGGCTGCAAGTATTCATCCACATGTCATCAGTGTCAAATGTCACATGATCTCACCAATCCATGATGTGATACTAGAAACTGTAGCAGCTAGGAATTTTGACTTGACATGTTAAAATTACTCAATCCATCAACAGAACAAATTTCAGACAGACCTTATACATTTTTGGTACAGCTCACAATAAATCAGCATCCAATATCCTTTTGAGCCAACACTGATGCTGCAGTTACTGTGATTAACATGCAGCAGTATTGACTCTCCATTATCATCACATATGAACTATCATTTAATGCCCTACAGCAAGCAAAGTATTTCGATGAAGCAGCTGATTAAAGTAGAAGCAAAATACGAGCAAGTAGTTAGTGAAATCACTGTTTTAGTGGTGGCACAAATTGAAGTGGCAAATATACTTTTACAGTGTTTAGTATTCACTATCCAAGACTGTAAATCTGATTAAACAAATTATTCTTTTAATAGACTCTTGAGAATTGTGCAAAAAGTTTGAATCATTGTTTACACGCATTATAATGGGTGCTAAGAATTGCAATGTCCTTATCACCATGAAGCCTACACCAGCAACCAAATTCCATAAGTTATGTTAACATTTATTGCAGTTAATCTATGAAAAAAGAGCTAGATCATGGTGAGAGTTCGGTCCATAATAGATTCATGAAGACCATAAGAATTCAAAATTAGCAACAGCAACAATTTTGAAAGATAAATTTGGCTGATGCTTATTTATGGCTACCACTAGCCAGAGAGTAATTAAACACAATGGTTGTCAACACAGCTTATGGCTTGTACAAGTATCTATGCCTTGTAAGTGGTGCGCAAGCTCATCAGAAATCTTTCAAAGGTAATTGTAGCAATTCACAGTAGCCATTTTAGTGTCATGGTAACTACTTTGACAACATTACTGTAACAGGCCAGGGTGTATAACATTAGAAAACATTACCTAGTCACCTGCAAGAAGGCTTAAACTGTAAACTTTACAAATTTAAATGTACTGAAAGAGAAATACATTTTCTAAGTACTCTACTTGGTGCTACACGCACAAGACACACAGAAAAGCATATAGCCATTGTCTCGTCCAAAGAATCTCCCACACTTTCAGACATTCTTAGGGAAATTTAACTATTATGCAAAATTCATTCTTGATACAACAGAAATTTCAATAAGTCATGCCACTAGGGTGTCCCTCTCATGGCCTGGCGTATTTGGGCATGTACTCTATACGCTGAAGCACAAGTAACACTCAGCACCTTTGCCTGGCAACATACACTCCTGTGAAAACGACGGTAGCACTGCTTATTTATCTCAGTATAAGTTAGGTGCTGTGCTAGCCCACTGAACAATCCATGCCTTTTGGTTCTGAAACATGAACAGCAGTTCAAAAGAATCATTCTTAGAGTGAAAAAGATGTGTTAGGCATGGTATATGCCATAAAAAGTTTTCATATTTACCTATACCTCACAAAGTTTCACTTCACTGCAGATCACAAGCTACTTCAAGACTATTTGGTCAAAGACACAACATTTCTGAAAAGCATCTCAAAGGCTGCAGGAGTGGGCATTTTTTGCAAGTTCCTAGCACTAAAAGCCACAAATGACAACACACCATCTGACTTACGTATGAGGCTGGACCCAACCTATCATAAACATGATGATTATGTTTTTAATTCCATACAGAGCCATAGGAAACAGTGGAAGACTTTCCAGTGACATCAAAGAATGTTGCCCAATCCACTCACAATGACCGAGTTTTGGCCTCATAATGTTTACTGGCCAGGTGTTGCCAGGTACATTGAAAAGCTAGAAAAAATTGCACTGAATGTAATGAACAGGACAGGTCTCTTAGGCAACTTATTTTTCATAATCAACACCCAACAACATGTGTGGATGTGCATGCGCACACACACACAGATATATACAGATGTATGACTGCATACAAATCAACTTTGCTGAATCATTCTTTCCATGTGGTTAGTGTAGTGGTGGTGGTGGTGGTGGTGGTGGTGGTGGTGGTGGTGGTGGCGGCTATGATGGTGGTAAGAGTCAGGACAATAACCAAAATTCTGTCAATTTAGAGTCTCACTCAAACAATAATTTCGGCCAGTAACTGCAAGTCACATCAAAGCGTTTGCAGCATTTCTACAACTGGAACAATGTACAACACATAAAACCAGTGCCATTCTATCCTCAAAGCAATGTAGAAATGGAGAGGATAGTCTGAACTTTCAAACAGCACTTGCTAAACAATCGCAGTCAATGGAGAGAGTCCAGTCATGATGCTATACTGCGTTCATCATAAGAATAAACCTGATGAAACATTATACCATATATTCTTCTGTGTTTGCTTGAATCTCATTGGATTTTGTTGCATATGGAGTGGAAACCAGTACAGTCAAGTACAATCATAAGGTTACGTTTTATGCTGTACACATGTACAGAGACTGAGCAATAATGTGGGACAACAGCTTTACCGGAGCATTTAACATGGACAGCCCTGGCCAGCCAGCTGGTCCAACTAGCCTGCAATGATGTGAGCAGTTGTAGTTCAGATGTAAAAAAGGACAAGCAGAAAAACAATATAGCTTTGAATGTCATTTAATTTTTAAAGAGAATGAAATAACATTCGGCAAAACTTCAGAAATACTGCCTGTTTCTTAGGTGACCAGACAGAAAGCATAAAATGCTCTTGTTCTCACCTAATGCAGTATTCTACTCATAATTGCAAATAAGAGTTATAAAAATTCCTACCTTAAAGAGAGGGTAATTTTTCTGAATGAGCTTTGTATGATTCACAAGCATACTGCAGGGATTTCACCATATTGCTGAATACTGAAGCCACTGAAGGTATTAATTTCAGTCAGTCATCCCATAATCTCTTACCGCCTTCCTTATCTGAATTCGAGAAATACATTTCAGTTCTGGAACTGTCATCTGCTACATTGATAACAAGTTGATCAACAACAGAATCCATGAACCGCTCAGGCGCAACATGTTGTCCTCTTCTTTTATGACGTGCCATTCTACATCCCACCAGCGTTCTGCAGTGACATGTGAAAAAGCTGCTTGCGTTAGTTCCAGTATGTCTGACAGCTTAACAGTCTTGTTATTTCTTGTGACAAATCCCTTAAATTGGCTTCAGATTATTTCTGTTGGGTTATTATGGTATTGGTACAGTGGAAAATGTAAAAATGCAGCATTTGTACAGTGTGCTCGATGTTGTGAAAATGAGTGTTTTCATGTTTCTACGAAACTCATCACTCTGGTTCGTGTGAGACCACCTGTGGTATAAAACAATGGACACAATCAAAATAAAGAATATTTGGTTTTTATTTTTGTCCTAAAAAGTAAATTGTTATATTTTCTTGATTTAAGTGATCTTTATTAACACTCTTTCATAAAATACTGATAATTAATCATTTATTTTGTGTGAAACATGTAATTAGAAACAAGAAGAAATGCCTTACTCATAAAAAAATGATGAAAAATTTTACAGGTACAAGATGTAGGTATTTCAAATTGAATGGAAAAAAATGATGATCAAGGCGAGACTTGAACCAGTGTCCATGAACTGCACCAGATTATCAATCTACTGCACTACCAATTCCATTATACATCCACAGCATGTTTGTAACTTAACTGTATCAAATACAGTCCCTTGGAAAACTTCAAAGCTGATTTTTTCTGTAAATTTATGAAATACATTAAGAACAGCCTATTTCTCAGCACCTTTTAACTGTGTTCCTCACTCATGTTTCACTACGGAGCAGGAAGCAACCTCAGCCATTTTCTTACTGCTTATTAACAGCACGACAATCAGAGCACGACAGTATGGAGACAGTGACTGTACACAGTTTTTGAAATAAAAACTACACAGCTGAAGCATTATTAAGAAAAACATTGATGGCTGTTAATACGTTAGAATATCTTAAAGTTTCATTTAACGTAACTTAGTAATAAGATATTTAATACATAAGTGGGATCTACTTCTGTGAGCGCAACAACACCAGTGTACATGGGCTACAACTTCTGACCAATCATGGTGTTTGTGTTTATTTACGTCAGGCTATAATGAACAGAGTATAAACAGACAACAACATATGACACTGCCACATCTCCTATATCTGGAAAGAAAAACAACTGAGATCAGTTCTTTCCAGTCAGTCACTTGAGAACGCATACACACATTTAAGATGATGATGCCCTAGACCGATGGCACCCATCGATATCAATTGCAGCTGCAGTTTTGTCTCACACAATTGCCACACCCACTACCAGTTCCTTCTCAGCTGAAATCAGCCAACGACAGCCAGAATGCGGCCCGTGGCCTGACCTGGGCCATCAGCAGAGGCACTTGGCTTTCCTGGTCCATAAACTTACCTCATCACATACCAGTATCAAGGTTTAGTCTACACAGGAAAATGGTGGCCAATGAAATTTGGCACACAGTCACCCTAACATCACCAGACTTCATGGATGAGGACAGTTCCTCACAGCCAGAGAATTTCTCCTTCATGCTCCAGACATGTTGCTGGGGCCATTTTTAGAGTAAATGCTAAGAGAGACTGGGGGGAGGGGGGTGGATTTAGTGTCTGGCAGTACTATTGAACAGAATCTCCAAGATGCTGACACATCCAGGGCAGTGCGGTTCAATGTTGGCACATGCGCTTGTCTACACAGCAGTAAGTTGCGGTTGGAGGCTTCTAGTGAGTTACTCATCCCTAGTACTTCCCAGATGGATTATTACCCGTGACAACTGCTACTATACATAGAGTTAGTCTCTGGACACTAAAGGGATTCTTAGTGAACTTGCTACTAACAACTCTAGCTACAGCTTGGTTTCCAAATGGTAAGTGAACAATAAGAACTATTATTTCATAGCTGATCCATGGACTGAGCCTTGTGACATGAGTGTTTCTCTATTGTGACCTCAATGAAGTGCAGTCTGAGGCTGACAAAAAAAATTCTTTTATGTGTATTTTTGAATGAAATCCTCTTGCATTTCAAGTCTCAGCCACAAGCGATGAGCGAAGCAAATACTATAAATCTGGTAAGGCAGTAAGGTGGTTATATATTTTTAAGGCATAATCAGACATCAAGAGAACCATGATTAACAAAATGAACAGTCAGCTGATTTACACTTAGAATATTATGTAAAACTGAAGCAGTGAGCACATACACTGGAATAAAAAGTAAATGTTTTTCAGAGGCATCAATTCTTTCATCCTGAAATGATGTAGTCACGTACGCAAGATAGGTCAAATGAATCAGGAGTACTTTGTATGTGACGATGGCATAAAAGCCAAAAACCAGTTTGTAAAATAAATAATAAATACTGTGGAATATTACACCAGTGTCATGTATGATTTCATTCATAAATGAGTAAGGATGTTAAAGAGATACAACAGAATCGGTGGGAAAATATATCACAAGGTGAAAAGGCAAAGTACACACAATGGTTAATTCTGAATGTTTCTGAATCTTCTTGGAGAGGATGTAAAAGTATAAAGGAAAATGTACATTAAACAAAATTGAGAATGATGCCATACATTGAATTGTTAATTCTGTTCCAGAAAAACACAATTTAATACTTTTACTTCTTCTTCAAATCAAATCTTTATTATCATATAACATTCCTCATACAATCAAAGATTGTGATAAAGTTGACATTAATTATAACATCATACACAAAGTAATAAAATTAATCTAAAGTAATAATGCATATGGTCTTACTTCAGACAGTTATTATTATTATACATGGCTATCATTAAAAAAAAAAAATCTACAGTTATAATAAACGTGGTGTTACTTTAGATAGATAGTATTTTACATGATTATCATTCAAGAAATCTACACTACAGCAGCGTTTATTTATCAGACATTTTTTCAGGTCTCCTTCAGTGTTTAGATTTGGATCACACTTCCCCTTTCAGATTTTATTTATGAATTCCATGCCCATATAATGTAAAGTTTTTTCATACAGTTTTAGTTTGTGGCCAGGTACCATGCAACTTGCTCTATGTCTAGTTTCATACTCATGAAAGAAGCAGTTGCCCTCAAAAAGTTGAGCGTTTCTCTTTGTGAAAATGAGTGTCACATACATACATCCTTACAACAGCTTTGCACTTAGCTTTTCAAATACAGGTTTGCAGTTTTGTTTCATTTTTACTCCCCCCACGGCTTGGATGACCTTTCCTGCAGTTTAAAAGTTCTGAGTAGGTAAGTTTTCTCAGAGCCCCAGAAAATTACACTGTATCTAATGACTGAAACAAAATATGAATAACACACAGTTTCTTACAGCTAACTCAGTGAAATTATATAAGACTTTCATGAAGTAAACAAGACTGTTCAGTCGATTCAGTATGCTGTCCGTATGATTACTCCACAATATGTTTTCATTTACTAGTACACAGAGGAATCTGACAAAGTCTGCAGTGCCCAGTTTTTTTGTCCATATAGCCACTTACACATTGTGCAGATTATTTTCTGGTGAAATGAACAATTTTTGCTTTTATAAATTTTAATTTAATTATTATTTTTCACCCAAATGTCAGTTCAAAATGGGGGATTGACTATTCACAGGTCTTACAGCAGGCTATTGCTGTTGAGTCATCTGCAGAGAGGATGATATCAGATTGAACCTGGCATGGGATATCACTGATAGAATACAAAAATAGTAGTGGTCCTAGTATTGAACTTTGTGGAAAGAAATTTCTTACCACTATTATGAACATGTATTATTTGTTTTCTGTTCACTAAACATGATGGCACCCAACTGAGATATTTTCCTGAAAACCATAGTTGTCAGTTTGCAGAAAAGTATGTCCAGATTTATAGTATCGAAAGCTTTGGTGACATTACACAAGATACCAAATATACACATTCTATCATCAAGACATCTGCTGACCTTTGTGACCAATTAATACCAAGTGGATTGTACTGTAGCCTTTCCCGAAACCAAACTGATCATATAAAATAATGCTGTGGAATGAATTATAATTTTCTATTGCAGCTCTTTCAAATGTTTTTGAGTAAATTGGTAACAACAAGATAGGTCTTCAGTTCTCCATTTTATTCTGTCTGCCCTTTTTATGAATTGGTCGACCTTCGCATATTTTAATCAGTCTGGAAAACATCCCTCATAAAACGATAAGTTGATTATGAGGGAGAGTTGATTGGCAGTATTATGACAAACTGTATTTATTATTCTAGTTGGAATCTCAGCCCAATCCACTGAGTTTAAACTATTTAGAGACTATACAATTTTCATGACATTAGAGCTTAAAAATTGCAAAACAAAATCTGAGAAGTTTCTCTCTACCATACTAGGATTGGTATCTCTTGGTGAGCAGTCACCAATTTTTTTACAATTTATGTAGAATGATGATGGTTGGTTTGTGGGGCGCTCAGCTGTGCAGTCATCAGCGCCCACAAATTTATGTAGAACTCATTGTTGGATTCACATTGGTGTTGGGATCTGTAACAGTTCTACGATTTATCATTGGTTTAGAGGAGCATTTACTCTCCATTTCAGTGCCAACTTCACTTTTTATAACAGACCACACAGCTTTGGATTTATATATTTATTTTTTTGCAATGAGTCTACTGCTTGCAGTACCATTTGGCTAGTACATCAAACTGTTTTTTGTTTGTGTTTATATATTTAAGAAATTCAGGGTATCAATTATTCTTCTTTAAATGTGGGATGATCACATAAGTTTCAGCTCCTGTCTTCCTATCAAGGTAACTGATTGGAATAACTTCAAAGGAGGGTAAAATGGCACCATGGTAAGAGTCAAATGCCCTACAGTTTAAATGAGGTATGATCCAGACAACTACCAGAAAGGAAACAATTAAAAAACAAGTCATGACTAAAAATCAGTGTTAAACAGGTATTCCACTTAAGTTCAACATTTTAAAGACTACAGGTGTTTACAGCTTTTAGATGTATCTGAATCATCTTGGTTCTCGCCTTACACATGAAAACTTACTGAGCAATAGGAATTAGAAACTGCAACAAATGTACATGTACAGATATCCCAAGATTCCTGACTTAATATTGCTTCTTGAAACTTAATGAGTAGGCTATTGTGGGATAGATAACATCTATCTTCAAGTGTCTGCTGGTGCACATTTCTCAGCATTTTGTGACACTTTTCCATAGGACAAACAAACTCTCCTTCTCTCTATACATTCAATATCCCCTGTTAGTCCTGTGCTGCATGGGTGACACACACTTCAGCAATATTCTAGTAAGGTTGCATGAGTGATTTGTGAGCAATCTCCTTTTGCAGGCTGACTGTATTTCTTCAATATGCTGCAATGAACACCAGCTTTACCTGCGACCAAGCCTATGTGATCATTCCACATCTTATTACTATAAATTGCTACACCCAGATATTTGTATGAGTTGACTGATTCCAATTGTGATTCTCTGACATTGAAATTGTAACATAATATGATTTTGCATTTTATGAAGTGTGCTACTTCACATTTAAAGCAAGGTGTCAATTTTTGCATCATTTTGAATTCTTATTTATATTTTCTGAGAGATCATTAACATATAGCATGAACAGCAAGGGTCCCAACACACTTCCTCGGCGTAAAACTGATGTTACTTCCACTTCAGTTGATGACTATCCATCCAAGATAACACGCTATGCCCTCCCTGTCAAGAAATTCTGAATCCAGTCACAAACTTTGATTAATGCCGCAAATGATCATACATTTGTTAATAAGCATTTCAGTGGTACTGACTGATACGTTTTTTGGAAGTAAAGAAATGCTGTATCTACTTTAGTGCCTTGATCCATAGTTTTAAAAAGTCATGGGAAGAAACGTGAGCCGAATTTCACATGAGTGGCCATTCCATTTGAGATGCCTCATTACGTTTGATCTTAGAATATATTCTAAGATACTGCAACAGACAGATGTAGTTTTGTGCATCACTTCTGCTACTCTTCTTATAGATGGAAGTGACCTGAGCTTTCTTCTAACTACTGGGCACAGTTTTTTGTTCAAGGGATGTAACATGTAACAATTAAAAACTGGATTATATGCATTTGCATGTTGCATATGCATTTGCACATTTGGCTCCTCTTCCCTGGTTATAACATATTTTAACTAAAAACTAGTGACGATGCAAATTTTCGCTGCATGTTTACAATATTTAAAAAAAAGAAGACGGGCGGTCTCTAGCTTGATCTAGTTTTGATGTCTTACAGATTGACTGCGACCTAGAACTGCGTGCAATTGCTAATCGAGAGGTCAATGCCTTGCAAAATTATTACAGAAGAGGAACAGGAATAGGCAGACAGAGTCAAAGCTCCTGCGCCCGTGATCCCAGTTAATCCCATCCACTGTCATACTGTATGTGTCAGCAACAATTTAAATTAAACTAAGCAAGCTTTTAGTTGCACGTCCATTGTTTTAGTTTAGCTTTCTGTTTACTTGTACACAGTTGAACATGTTTACGACATGTAATGTGTAACATGTTGTGCACCCTGCCACCTGGAAAAAGCAATGTTTTTTCATGGATAGCTGACCATCCTGGAATATTTTCATATTATGGAATTGTTTTATATTGTCAAGTTTGCAAGAAAAACATTTTGTGCAAAAAAAAGTTTCAAATAGACAGTATGTCAAGACAAGTCTTCATATCTCAGGAATGCAGAACAAAGGACCACGACAACAACTTCTGGCAACAGCAAGTTGCAGTAGCAGCGATTTGTCCAAAAGTAATCGAAACAGTCGGTTTAAAATGGATCTATGTGAAGCATTCATTGCAAGCAATATTTGTCTTCACACACTTACAAATTCTATCCTCAAAGGCTTCCTGTGGAAATATTGCTTAAATCAAAATATACCAGATGAATCAACACTGCTTAAAAATTACATCCCAACAATTTACATACATGTTCTGGAATAAATATGCAATGAACTCAAGGACAGCATTATCTGGATTTCAGTTGATGAAACTACAGACACTTGTGGCCATTACATTGCAAATTTAATTGCTGGTGCTTTAAAACAAGAGCCTTCTTCTTCCTATTTAGCGGCCTGCAAAGAACTTGAAAATGTAAATCATTCTACTATCACCAGATTTGTGAATGGGGGTATTAGAAAAATATTTCCTGAATCTTCTGCAGATTGTTTAAACACTGATGCTCTAACAATAAAATCTCCAAAATAGATTAACTGGAAATCGTTTTCTCAGAATGTGCAAATGTTAGAGCTGTTTGATTAAATGAGCACTGATTTACTGAGGACACAATTAAAATTCTAAACAAAATATGGAACTTCAGATTAGTAAGTAGCTTTTGCAGAAGAAACAAGTCACGTGGAGACTCATGTGTACTTCTACACAGTGATATAAATTATGAGACCAAAAACTGTTCTAATCATGTAAATGAAGAATGTTTGCTTGAGAGCTGTTGTGTAGAAATAGTGGACTCACTAGCAAATGTTATAATAATCTCAATATACAGAATTCCAGAGACGTTAACAACAGAACTATTCTTATCTAAGCTTCAAATTATGCTAGAAGACCTTTGTAGAGAAAAAATTGTAATAGCTGTTGATTTTAATATTGATAGTAGCCACACTTTCAAGATTCGCTGACTTAGTAAAGAAATATGGTTTCAAACTGAATTTCTTTGAATCTACCAGAGACAATGGGCAGTCAGCAACATGTATTGACAATGTTCTAACTAATTATGTTGTAGTGTTTAGAGAATTTCCACATAAATTCTAGAACCACTCGGCTTTCTACCGTCCCCAACACATGATATTTTAAATATAAGTGTGAGAGAGCCTATCCACTGCGCGTCATGTGTCTATGTGTGTAGGTCCGAAGTATGTAGTGAGAAGACTAGACACAGCTGTCAAATGGCACTGACAAGTACTTCTTGGTTGCGCCAAGGAAGTTATAATGAAAGAACACGGCAGCCCCAAGGAACTTCTGTGTTTAGAATGAAATTTTCATTCTACAGCGGAGTGTGCGCTGATATGAAACTTCCTGGCAGATTAAAACTGTGTGCCAGACCGAGACTCGAACTCGGGATCTTTGCCTTTCGCGGGCAAGTGCTCTACCGACTGAGCTACCCAAGCACGACTCATGCTCCATCCTCACAGCTTTAATTCTGCCAGTACCTCGTCTCCTACCTTCCAAACTTCTCAGAAGCTCTCCTGGGAACCTTGCAGAACTAGCACTCCTGGAAGAAAGGATATTGCGGAGATATGGCTTAGCCACAGTATGGGGGATGTTTCTGTAATGAAATTTTCACTCTACAGCAGAGTGTGCGCGATTTCATATCATCGATGGTGGAAAACTTGTTTCAGAAATTTAAAAAAAAAAAAAAAAAAAAATTGCTGATTAGAAGGTGCTTATTGGCAAGATTATGAGAAATCAGACATTATAACGTCTAGGTCATGAACCTGGGAAGACTATGAATTTAAACATACGATGAAGGTAAGTACAAAATGGCTGCGTTTGAGCTACTCAGTATGATATTATACCATGTGCATCAAATTCAATGAACACAAGCACCCTCGCAACCATGGAATGTTCTCCAAGATATTCTAATAGAATTGGGAAGTAAGTGGGTGGTGTGCCATCTGGTTGCAGGTCCAGGTCACATGGACAGTGTGATCAGATTGTGCAAGCTGCTCCTACCCTGCCCAGTGGGGTGAATAGCAGCCCTGCCTGTCCTCCTCATACTCACAGGCAGGTGCAGGTGTTTAGACTACCCACCAGATAACCATAATTGCGTGCATTTTGCGCAAGACAATTTGCATGTCAACAGTTTGTCCACCCCGTCCCGCTGTGCCCATGCTTACCCGGCTGAACCCAGAAGGGCACACAACATGGAACAGCATAAGATAATGAGTTCTTGCATTGTCCATTGGTAGGAGACAACGACAGATTATTAAGAGCCCTGTTTCAACTCATGTAAATATACCTCACATTTTTAAATATCCATACCCTCCAATCAGCACACAATAACATTTATCTTCACCCAACAGTCCAGGACACCTTTTTCTATGCTTTGAGCATTTAGTGGCACTGCTCTTAGGCCAATGCTACTTTTGGAGCCCACTGACATGCTGTGAACAGAAGTACATATATGAGATTGTGATTTCTGTACCGCATACAGCAGTGAATTCTTGAGCGACCTGACCCACTGTGCGCTGTCTGACATCGAGTGCTGTCATCAACAAGTTGTTGCCCATGACAGCCGACTATGGAGTTGGAGTGTGCCCCACCAAATCAATGTTCTCATAGGACACTTTTGACATTATCACCAGTGAATTACCCACGTGTATTGCATGGCCTCAGAAATGAATGTCCCATGTGTTTGATGCTCTAAATGATTAAACACACTGATAAAACATGACTTCCAGAATCAAATTTCCACTCTGCAGCAGAGTGTGCACTGATATGAAACTTCCTGGCAGATTAAAACTGTGTGCCAGAGCGAGACTCTAAAGTAAGACTTCAAGACTTCTGCCTTTAGCAGGCAAGTGATCTATTGACTGAGCTACCCAAGTATGACTCACAACCCATCCTCACAACTTTATTTCTGCCAGTACCTCATCTCCTACCTTCGAAACTTTATAGAAGCTCTCCTGCGAAACTTGTAAGACTAGCACTTCTGGAAGAAAGGATACTGCGGAGACGTGGCTCAGTCACAGCCTGGGGAACGTTTCCAGAACAAAATTTTCACTCTGCAGTGAAATGTGACTAATATGAAACTTCCCAGCAAATTAAAACTGTGTGCCAGACCATGACTTGAACTCGAGACCTTTGTCTTTGCGGGCAAGTGCTCTACTGACTGAGCTACCCAAGCACGACTCACGATCCATCCTCACAGCTTAACTTCCATCAATACCTCGTCTCCTACTTTCCTCCACAAGTACCTCATCTCCTACATTGCTTTGGTAAGTCAGTTGGTAGAGCACTTGCCCACAGAAGGCAAAGGTCCCAAGTTCAAGCCTCGATCCAGCACACAGTTTTAATATGGCAGTCCAACAGCCAATACATGGCCTGACAACATTCCAGTCACATGACAAAGTAAACTATTCCCCTAATGACAGGAACATTTTTTCTCCAACACAGAAATTTTCTCACATAGATAGTTCGCACTATGGGCTACATGAACATAAAACGTAAGGAGGAAAATTAGTTGAAGCTCTGGATATTGCTATCCACCTAGGTATTCTAGACAAAATGCAAGTTATTTTGTTTCTCTCTCACACTCTTATTTCAAAACGGCTGTTGACTAGCATAGTATCATGAAGAAAATGTTGCAATTGTTATGAGAATGAAGATTTATCTCACACAATTTATTAAAACTATTATTATTATTATTATTATTATTATTATTATTATTTGTGTTATGCCCTTGAAGAGTGCATTTAGACTAAACTTCATGTCCGTTTCCCTGTTGTTTTCTCTTTACGTTCTGCCCCAACTTACTTCATTTGTGTGCTGTGTTTCTGCTTCCATTCTTCGGTCCACTTTAGGTCCTGTGTTCTCTTCAGCTTCTCTTCTTTCCTGTTCGAACAGTGTTTCTTCATCCTCTAGCTGTGTTTTTGTCATCTCTGTTCGGTCCATTGTCTTCATTTGTTGTATGGTGTCTCTTGTAGTTTGTTTCTTCTGGTCAGGTTCCTAATGAGAGTTTTGTTTTGTATGTTTCCTGTGCCATGTTGAGTTGTTCCATGACAATTCTTACTTCATTCATCCATTTGTTGTTTTTTCTTGTGCTAACCCAGTCCAAGATCTGTCTTGTTATTCTATGTGGTGCCATTCTACTGGGATGTCCTTAAAACTGTAGTCTTCGTTTCCTGATATGGTCTGTTATTTTCTCTGTGTGTTCATATAGTTCTTCAGCTGGCCTCTTTATCCATACTCTGTCTTTCTGCATCACCCTGAATATTTCCCCATGTATTTTTCATTCGAACTTTTCTATCTGCTTGATTTGTGTCTGTCCTTGTACTACTTAGGGCTCAGCTGCGTATAATGCTTCTGGTAGCACCACCATCTCGTAGTGTTGTAGTTTGGCCTTTTGAGAGATAGCTTTCAGATTACAGTGATTCCAAGTCAGTTCGTAGGCCTTCTCTAGTTTCGCTCTTTTCTCTTCATCAAATACCTTATTTCTTCCTGTAATCTGTATTGTTTCTCCTAGATACTTGAAATTTTCTGTTCAGTGTATTGTCCCACATTTTGTGTGTAGTGATGGGTGTTTTTGGGTGCTCATGAACTGTATTTTCTCGTATGATATCTGTAGTCCGGTCGTGGCTGTGATTTTGTGTAGTTCTTCTACGGCTCTTGTTGTTTCTATTTCTCGTACCGTTTCGATGACTAAATCGTCTGTGAACGCTAGGCACTTGACTCTTACTTTTCCTAATAGGACTCCTTTCTGTGTCTCTTCCCAGTCCTTCACTATCCTGTCCAGTACTATGTTGAATACCAATGGCGAGAGGCCATCACCCAGTCTGACTCTTGTTCTGAGAGCTCTCCACAGAACTTCACTTTAGATGTCATGTTTGTTAGTGTTTGCTGAATTATGGTTAATGTCTTCCTACTTACTCTGTACTCTCAGGATTTTAAAGAGGGTTTCTCTGTCTATTGAGTCACACGCCTTCTTGAAGTCAATGGAGGTCATGGTTATGTTCTGTTTGTATTGCAGTATCATCTTAAGGTTCTATATCCGTTCAGCACAAGACCTGTGTTTATGAAACCTAGCCTGGTATTCTCCAATCAGGTGATCGGTTTGCTTCTCTAATCTATTTAGCAATACATTCGAAAGTATCTTATATGTGATGGGTAACAGTGGGATGCCCCTATAGTTGTTTGGGTCCGACTTATCCCCTTTCTTGTGTAGAGGGTGTATTAGTGCTGTGCACCATTATTTCGGTATCTCTTCTGTTCCCCATATCTGTTTCATGATGTTGTGTATGTATTCTGTGAGATCCGAGTCTTGCAGCTTCCAGAATTCCGCAATGACTCCACCCTCTCCTGGTGCTCTATTGTTCTTGAGGTTCTTGATGATTTCTATAACTTCTTCTATCAATTGCTACCTGGGTTTGGTGCGGGTTCCTCCGTGTCCAGTTCGTCTGTTGGTGATTCTGCGTTTAGGAATTTCTTGAAGTACTTCAGGTTCAGTATTTGGTATTTCATCACGTTTTCTCTGAACGCCCTGTAGAAATTCCAAGTGTTGTTCCGTGTCTACTTCTGTCTCTTCTAGTTTCTGTTTGTCGTAGTTTCGTTTTTCTTTACGGATGATTTTACTTGCCTGTTTCTGTGTTTTGAGAAATTCTTGCCAGTTTTCTGATATCTTGCTGCTATTGAACTTCTTCCATGTGTTGATTTATCTTTTGATTGATAGGTCACGTGTGGTTCCACCAGTGGTGTTTCTTGGTTCTCAGTGCTACTGCTAATTTCATGGCTTCCTGAAGCTTTCCTGATAGCTGTTCCCAGTTTTGCGTTGTTCCTATCTTAATTTTCTCCAGTTTTTTTCTCTTGGTTGAGTGTTAGATATTCTGGATCTGGTCTAATGATTAGTTTTCTGTTGTTTCCTCTTAGGGATTAGGCATGTCTTTACCTGCAGTAGGTGGTGATCCAAGTCCAAAAGGCCCTTTCGTGTGTTGATGTACTGTGTTTCCCTCTGCGCTTCTCTTTCTATTACGACATGGTAAATCTGTAATTCTCTCTTGCCGTTTGGGAGTTTCCACGTGGTTAATTATTGTATGGGTTTCTTGAAGTTCGTTGACATGACTTTGAGGTCATGGGTCTCGCAGAATTCTATCAGGTGTCTAACGTTTAGGTTTGTGTCACGGTGTGGTGTGTATATTCCTGTAATGTGTCTGTATTTTTGTTCTTTCCGTAGTTTTGTGCTGAAGTCTCCTAGAATAATTTTAGCTTGGTGTGTAGGTATTTTCTTGATTGTCTCCTCCTTTACTGTCCAAAAGTCCTCAATGATGTCTGGGTCCTTCCTGTTGTGGTCATTTGTTGGTGCGTGTGCTCTATGATCACATATGCCCTGCACCCTGTTTGCAGTGTTAATTGTCAGTGTGCTGATTCTTTCATTAGGTGTCTGTGATTGTCCTGTGTACTGCGAATCCTGTGCCATAGAGCCTGAGGTTCTTCCTGTCAACTGACGGTTTTCCCTTGTATATTCCTTAGTTCCCCGTGTAGAAATGGTCTTCATCTGGGAATCTTATTAAAGCTATTATATATAAAAATTTTAAACACTGCACTGTTCCATTCATTTTTTCAGTCAAATACATACATAACAAAAAACTTTTGCAATCCGCGTCTTTGAGTTAAAGAATATCATTCTCTTATAAAATGTAAATTATATCAATGTAATGTAAATAGTCTTCACAGGTTTGCCAGAAAATGATGTGCGAATTCCATAATATTTCCTCGGAGCAAATATCCGACATCTTCAGGTGGTGAACCTTCCTGGTGGCTAGGTATGACTGAAGGCATCTGCAAGTGGAAGCCCCTGAATATAGAACACACATGCAAAGAATGTGCAGGCATGGAAATCATGCATGTGAATTTTTTTGCAGATAGGTGGTGCTATACTCAAATGCCCTCTATCGAAAATCGCAAAGCGGCCCTCCTGTGTGTGTGTGCTGTACACTGTATTTACTAACAGTGTGGACAGGCATTACTCACTAAAAATACCACACTAGACCAATGTTATGACGAATATGCTATTGAAAAATCTTGCTCTCCTTATCCTGATTTAATTGCAGCCAATCCAGGGTTCCAGGCTGTGCTCAGTTGAAATCCTGAATCCCTATTGATGAGATTAACAGCTGTATGGATATGTATTGTTTCCTTAACAATGCAATCCCAGAAAGATGATGCCAGGGATAAAACTTCTGTCTTTTCATAAATCATGTGATGTCCTGTATTCAGACAGTGATCTGCAATTTGTGACTTCTCCTGTTGGTGTAGGCATGCATGGTGCTGATGTTCATCGCAGAGTTCTTGTACTGTGTGACATGTGTGATCTATATATGCAACTCCACATTGACAAGGAATCTTATACACGCCATGTTTCCTCATGCCAAAATCATCCTTAACCGAACCAAACAGGTTCCTTAGTTTTGCAGATGGTCAAAACACACACTTAATGTCATTTCTTCTGGGGACTCTTCCAGTTCTTGATGGCATGGCACTAAAATACAGTAAAAAGGCCTAAGTGATAGGTGTCTCCGTATCTTCATTCTGCTCCATGGACTGAAATCACATTGGCCTGAATGCATTATGTATCTGTCTCTCAGAAGAACCGTTTTGTCAAAGCACTTTCTTAAAATATTGCATCTCACTCAACACACTTTCAAGAGCAGATACCACAAGTGCTCTATGAACTAACATACATAATGCACTACTGCTTTGTGTGGGATGATGGTAGCTTGTGGCCTTCAAATGTAGATCTGTATGCGTTGGCTTGCAGTAGATGCTGTGTCGTAAGGTTCCATCTGTTTTCCTTCATACCAAAACAGCAAGAAAAGGTAAAGTACCATCTTTTTCCATTTCCATTGTGACGTTTATATTTGGTTGGAGGGAATTTAAATGCTGAAGAAATGTAGGTGGAGTACCAAGTCCATGTGGCCACACCGCAAATGCGTCATCCACATACTGCAGAAAACAAGAGGGTTTGAGAGTGGCTGTCTGTAGAGCTTTTTCTTCAAAGTCCACCATAAAATAGTTGGCCACCATGGGAGACAGAGGACTCCCCATGGCAACGCCGTCCACCTGTTCAAAATATTGGGCATGAAATAAGAAATATGTTGAAGTAAGCACATGTTTAAATAATATCACTATGTCCTCCTCATACTAGTTGCTACTGAGCTCTACAGAGTCCTGCAAGGGCACCATTGTAAATAAAGACATAACACCAAAACTTAAAGAATTGCAATCTAAAAGATTTCAGATGATCTATGGAATCCTCAGAGTTTCAAACACGGTGGTCACCCTTGCCTATGAGAGCTCCCAATAGTGATGTCAGATATTTAGCAACAAAATAAATAAGTGCTCCTACCTCATTTACAGTGCGATGGAGAGGCAGTCCATTCTTATGGATCTTAAATAGGCCACACAATTGAGGAGGAACTGCAACCTGTTGACGCAGACCCTTGGTGACTTGTGCTGGATTTGAGTCCTTCCTGATGAAATTGGAGGTCTTTCTCTCGATTCTACCGATCGGATCACTTTTTAATTTACTGTATGCACGATCATCAAACAGTTTGTATACCTTGCCATTATATTCCATGCGTGAGAGAAGCACAGCAGTATTTCCTTTGTCAGCAGGTAAGATGACAATGTCTTGGTCCTTCTCAATTCTTATAGAGCATTTCTTTCAGCTGAGGTGACATTAAAGTTGGACTTCTCATGTGGCATGTGTCATGTCAAATCTCTTCAGCAGCATTCTTAGGAAATTTCAAAACAGCTTGTTCCATTCTACTAATCACATATCTGCTGGGAATGGTCCACAGTGTAGGTGCGAAATCCAGACATTCCTCTAGCACAGAAACTGGAGCTTCATCCAAAGTCTTCTCCGGGAGATTAAACATGGTACGTCTTTGTATTCTTGGCATGTCTTCTTGCATCTGGGCTTTGAGTCAATCATATTTTGTCGTTTGATGAACCTTAGCTTGTAGTTCAGTACAATCAGAGTCCTTGGAAAATATGACATTAAGCAGGTTTTTTGACCATCTAGAAAACTGAGGAACCTGGTGGGTTCAGTTAAGGACGATCTTGGCTGGAGGAAACTTTTTTTTTTTTGTCTGTATAAGATTCCCCGTCTATGTGCAGTGGCATTGTCTTTCCGGGATTGCATCATTAAGAAAGCAATACATATCCGTACAGCTGATAATCCCATCAACAGGGATGTGGGATCTCAACTGAGCACACCCTGGAAGCCAGCATTGGTTCCAGTTAAATCAGGACGAGAAAAATGAAGATTTTTTGATAACAGACCCATCATAAAATTGGTCTAGTATGGTTTTTCAGTGAGTAATGTCTGGCCATATTGTTAGTAAACATAGTGCACAGCTCACATGCAGGATGGCTGCTCTGTGATTTTTGGCAGAGAGCTTTTGAGTATGGCACCATCTACACTCCTGGAAATTGAAATAAGAACACCGTGAATTCATTGTCCCAGGAAGGGGAAACTTTATTGACACATTCCTGGGGTCAGATACATCACATGATCACACTGACAGAACCACAGGCACATAGACACAGGCAACAGAGCATGCACAATGTCGGCACTCGTACAGTGTATATCCACCTTTCGCAGCAATGCAGGCTGCTATTCTCCCATGGAGACGATCATAGAGATGCTGGATGTAGTCCTGTGGAACGGCTTGCCATGCCATTTCCACCTGGCGCCTCAGTTGGACCAGCGTTCGTGCTGGACGTGCAGACCGCGTGAGATGACGCTTCATCCAGTCCCAAACATGCTCAATGGGGGACAGATCTGGAGATCTTGCTGGCCAGGGTAGTTGACTTACACCTTCTAGAGCACGTTGGGTGGCACGGGATACATGCGGACGTGCATTGTCCTGTTGGAACAGCTAGTTCCCTTGCCGGTCTAGGAATGGTAGAACGATGGGTTCGATGACGGTTTGGATGTACCGTGCACTATTCAGTGTCCCCTCGACGATCACCAGTGGTGTACGGCCAGTGTAGGAGATCGCTCCCCACACCATGATGCCGGGTGTTGGCCCTGTGTGCCTCGGTCGTATGCAGTCCTGATTGTGGCGCTCACCTGCACGGCGCCAAACACGCATACAACCATCATTGACACCAAGGCAGAAGCGACTCTCATCGCTGAAGACGACACGTCTCCATTCGTCCCTCCATTCACGCCTGTCGCGACACCACTGGAGGCGGGCTGCACGATGTTGGGGCGTGAGCGGAAGACGGCCTAACGGAGTGCAGGACCGTAGCCCAGCTTCATGGAGACGGTTGCGAATGGTCCTCGCCGATACCCCAGGAGCAACAGTGTCCCTAATTTGCCGGGAAGTGGCGGTGCGGTCCCCTACGGCACTGCATAGGATCCTACGGTCTTGGCGTGCATCCGTGCGTCGCTGCGGTCCAGTCCCTGGTCGACGGGCACGTGCACCTTCCGCCGACCACTGGCGACAACATCGATGTACTGTGGAGGCCTCACGCCCCACGTGTTGAGCAATTCGGCGGTACGTCCACCCGGCCTCCCGCATGCCCACTATACGCCCTCGCTCAAAGTCCGTCAACTGCACATACGGTTCACGTCCACGCTGTCGTGACATGCTACCAGTGTTAAAGACTGCGATGGAGCTCTGTATGCCACGGCAAACTGGCTGACACTGACGGCGGCGGTGCACAAATGCTGCGCAGCTAGCGCCATTCGACGGCCAACACCGCGGTTCCTGGTGTGTCCGCTGTGCCGTGCGTGTGATCATTGCTTGTACAGCCCTCTCGCAGTGTCTGGAGCAAGTATGGTGGGTCTGACACACCGGTGTCAATGTGTTCTTTTTTCCATTTCCAGGAGTGTATATGCAAATCATTGCACATATGTGATTTCCGCACCTGTACATTCTTTGTGCATGTGTCCTTTTTACAGCAGCACTGACGTGTGGATACTGTCACTTGTACCTGGCCACCAGTAAGGTTCTACCAACTGAAGACATCAGATAGTTGTTCTGAGAAAATATTGTGGAATTTGCATAATGTCATCCAGTGGCAAACCCGAGTAGACTATTTACAACATATTCACCAGGAAAGCTTGAAGAGTCACATCTGGTACCTTTACGGGGGAGATATAATGAAGAACATATGTGGATTTGACAAGTTATGTCTGAAGAGAAGCAGACTGTTAACACTCCTGCACTTTTACTGACATACCGCGACAAGCAAACCATTCCCACATTTGTTAAATTTCAACATTACATAATCTCTGGTACTGCCATTAGAATTAATCAACGGGTGAGTGCAGTTCTTGTGAGAGAAAGGGTGTGCTACATGCACCAGGAATTGTGGTTGGTGTACAGGCAACAACTATCACTCCATTTGAAGATTTCAGAGAACCTTTCAGCGGTATGCTGGAACTGGGTAGATAGCAGCGGTTGCGCACTGGCAGACTGGACTGAACAACAAGCTAAGGTTTGTCAAATGAGAAAATACGATCCGAATTGGAAGCCCAAATGCAAGAAGACATGCCAAGAAGATGTACCATGTTTAATTTCACGGAGAAAACCCAGGACAATGCTGCAGTTTTGGTGCTAGAGAAGGGTCTGAATTTCGCACCTACTCTGGGGACCATTCCCATCTGACGTGTGATTAGTGGAATAGAACAAGCTGTTTTGAAACTTCCTATGGATGCTGCCAAAGAGATTTGGCATGACACATGGTGCATCTTGACTTGAGCTCCACTAAGAGGTCCAACTTTAACGTCACTTCAGCTGAAAGAAATGCTCTAGGAGAATTGAGAGAGGACCAAGACATTGTCATCTAACCTGCTGACAAAGAAATGCTATTGTGCTTGTCTCACATGTGGAATATGATGGCAAGGTATACAAACTGCTCGACGATCTTGTGTACAGTAAATTAAAAAGTGATCCGACACATATGATCCAGAGAGAGACCCTGGAACTCATCAGGAAGGGCTCGAATTCAGTGCAAGTCACCAAGGGTCTGCGTCAACAGGTTGCAGTTGCTCCTCGATTGTGTGGCCTATACAAGACCCAAAAGAATGGCTGCCTCTCCATCCCACTGTAAACGAGGTAGGAGCAATTATTTATTTGGTTGCTAAATATCTGACATCACTATTTGAAGCTCTCATAGGCAAGGGCGACCACCATGTTCAAAACTCTGAGGATTCCATAGGTCACCTGAAAACCCTTAGATTGCAATCATTGGATCTCTTAGCAAGTTTTGATGTTATGTCTTTATTTACAAAGGTGCCCTTGCTCAGTAGCAACAAGTTTCAGCAGGACACAGTGACATTATCTAAACACGTGCTTACTTCAACATATTTTTTATTTCATGCCCAATATTTTGAACAGGTGGACACTGTTGCTGTGGGAAGCCCTCTGTCCCCCATGGTGGCCAATTACTTTATGTGGACTTTGAAGAAAAAGCAATATAGACAGCCACTCTCAAACCCTCTTGTTTTCTTCAGTATGTGGATGACACATTTGTGGTGTGGCCACTTTAACTTTTCTTCCTGTTTTGGTATGAAGGAAAACAGATGGAACCTTAGGACACAGCATCTACCACAAGCCAACGCATACAGGTCTACATTTGAAGGCCACAAGCTACCATCATGCCGCACAATGCAGTAGTGCATTATGTACATTAGTTCATAGAGCGCATGTGGTATCTGCCCTTGAAAGTGTGTTGAGTGAGATGCAATATTTTAAGAAAGTGCTTTGACAAAACGGTTCTTCTAAGAGGCAGATACATAATGCATTCAGGCCCATGCGATTTCAGTCCATGGAGCAGAATGAAGATACGAGGACACCTATCACTTAGGCCTTTTTGCATCACAGGATTTATGAAAAAACAGAAGTTTTATCCCCGGCATCTATCTTTCTGGGATTGCATCTTTAAGGAAGCAATACATACCCGTACAGCTGATAATCTCATCAATGGGAACAGGGGATTTCAACTGAGCACAGCCTGGAACCCTGCACTGGCTTCTATTAAATCACAATGAGACAATCAAGATTTTTGGATAACAATCCTGTCACAACTTTGGTCTCATATGGTTTTTTAGTGGGTAGCATCTGTCTGCTTTAGTAAACATAGTGTACAGAACACGTGCAGGTCGGTTGCTCTGTAATTTTCACAGAGAGCAGTTGAGTATTGCCTTTCTACCTGCAAATCATTGTGTTTGCGTGATTTCCATCCCTGCCCATTCTTCGTGTGTGTGTTCTGTATATAAGGACGTACCTAGCCACCAGCAAGGCTCAATCACCTGAAGATATCAGACAGTCGCTCTACAGAAATATTGTGAAATTTGCAGAACGTCATCCAACAGCAAATTCTTAATGACTATTTATGACATATCCACCATGAAAGCTTGAAAAGTCATATATCAATATATATCATTTTCAAGTACATTAAGAATATATTAACTTAAAATAAAAATAGTAAATACAATAGTTTTGTAAATTTTAAGTATTTTCTATGAATAGCAGATAGGCAGCAATTCCTGTCTAAAGCCAATACAAAAAGGCTATCTGTGCTGAGCTACATTTGTCAAAAACAAAACAGACATTCCAAATGTATGGAAAATATTAAACTGTATGTTCAGCATGTAATAGGTAAGGTAATGTGTTCTACTATGTTCAAAGAATTCATCTGAAAAATTTTGTGCAAAAAATCTATAATATGAGTTGTTTCTGGAACATAAACAAATGTCAAAATAATTGGTGCAAAATAGACACACAGATTTCTTAAAAGTAAAATATAAGTAGAAAAACATGTAATAGCTTACAAAATCTTCCTTTTGTGGTGGTCTTGAGTTGGATAAAGCCAAAATGAAATGCACAATTTTCTTCAAGTTATCTGTTGAGTACACATTTTTCAAAAATTCAAGATGCTGCAAACAATGTGCAAGCTGAGAAGCCTTGCCATCTGGAAGATCTAGTTGCAGTGTTGCCAATGCAAACAATGGGTCAAACCATGGTGGATGGCTCACATTTTCTCTACCTTAAAAAAAAATCCAGAAATGTTCATATTTTGTTACATGTAATTGGAAACAGAGAAAAAGAGGCCTCTGTCAAAATGTTACTTCACACACACACACACACACACACACACACACACACACACAGTCGAATTGCTGATGAACAGCAGTAAAAAAGGAGGGAAGGGTGGGAAGAAGAAAAGTAGTCCAAGGAAAGAAAGTAGGTGAAATAGACATATTTAACAACAATAAATATCCAACATAGGAAATTAATGAGACAATATGGTTAACATCATTCTAAAATGGGCCTTGAATGCATGAAACTATAAAAATTGTTATTTTGTAATAATAATAATAATAATAATAATCCCAGTGACATAAATTTTTTGTTCTTGTGTCTGATTGGTTGGTTGGTTGGTTTGGGGAAGGAGACCAGACAGCGTGGTCATCGGTCTCATCGGATTAGGGAAGGATTGGGAAGGAAGTCGGCCGTGCCCTTTCAGAGGAACCATCCCGGCATTTGCCTGGAATGATTGAGGGAAATCACGGAAAACCTAAATCAAGATGGCCGAACGCGGGATTGAACCGTCGTCCTCCCGAATGCGAGTCCAGTGTCTTGTGTCTGATTTACAAGGTCTGTCTACATTAAATTTTGCATGAAACTCAAGAAAACCATGACAGAGACATACCAAATGATGCAGAAAGTCTACGGTCATGAGTGCTTAAGCTGTACTCAGCGTTTCGAATGGTTCACATGGTTTAAAAATGGCCAGATGGAAGTTAAAGATAACCCTTGTTCAGAACGCCCTTCAACACCTACCGACAACACTCATATCAGGAACACCAATTAAATCGTGTGTGTCACATGAAGACTGACTGACTGAGAGATTGCAGGAGGATGTAATATTCCAGTAGGATCATGTCATGAAATCCTGACATGGCATCTAGGAATGCATCATGTTGCCACCTAGTTCATCCCATGGCTCATGAATCAAGATCAGAAAGACCTTCGCCTCACAATGTGTGAAGAGCTTTTGGATTGTGCAAATGAGAGACCTGGCCCCTGCAGAATATTTTCTATTTCCAAAGTTGAAAACCCCATTGACAGGAAGAAGATTTGCAATGACAGATGAGATAAAAGCAAACTCATACATGGCACTTCACGAAATCCAACAAGAGGTGTACCAAGACTGCTTTCAGGAGTGGAAATGGTGTTGGGAGAGGAGTATCAACAGTGGAGGAGAGTATTTCAAAGGGGACCCCGACGATATGTGAAGGCATTGCTAATTATGCATATAAAATTTTTTTTCGTGATTTTCTTTGGATTTCTATTCTTTTTCTTTTGTTCATATGGACATTTCTAATTGTGATTATGTAACATTCTACTGTGGTTTTTAAATGTAAAGATGTAATTGTGATTATTTTGTTTGCCAATGGATAAATATGTTTCTTGCTTTGTACCTGAGGTAAAGTTTCTAAAGTTCTCTTTTGGAATATTATTAATTGTGAAAAATGCAGTCAATAACATTTATAAAGGTTTATATAATTTACGATAACGATATAACATCTATAGACAGGGGACAGCAATAGTGATATCGAGAGTTGAAAGGTTGTTGCGTAGTAGAGGGGATGGTGGATGGCGTGTCTTTGAAGCGTGCACGGGAAAAATAGTACTGTGTTCCATGAAAAGCATACGTAATTGTATGGACAGTGATACCGAACTATCAGATTGTTAATTCTCTTTACCACTGCAGTATGTAATGCCATCACCAGCGAACTCTAAGAGCAAATAAACCGGACTGTGAAAGTGCCGCTAACATTACTTTGTTGTGGCCGACACGAACTGTGCCTTTATTCGAATGATCTTTGCTGGTATTGGTTTTGGGTGGTGGAACTGTTGTATATCACATTCTATCAAGCCATGAAAGTGAAGACTAATTAACTGTGCAATATAAATGGCTTTCAGTGACGTTGTCGAAGTTTGAAATGCGAGAACAGACTGGACATTGTTTACGGTGTGCTTCACATACACGAACAATTCTATGAACTGTGTATTTGTGGCTAAGACTATATGAATGTGACGAACCATGTAATTATGGACGATAGCATCACAGACAGTGCATAAAGTGTAAAAACGAGTGATGTCTACGTCATGTACTTTGAAAGAGAGGACATGTCAACAACGTTCGTATACTGGCATCTTGTGGTTTTTTAATCACCACAGGGTTAATGATACACCTGTGCCGGAACTTTATTTGCGTTTCGCCGGAGAAGATTAACCAGCGGAACTGTCTGTATCCTGCTCTCATCATCGTAACCCCCCGACATCGTGCTGCCTAACGCAACGCTTCGTATGCAACAAAAAGTTAATGGATTTGGCTGAACGCTATCCCCTGACCTAGAAACTTTCTTTCTCTATTAAAAGTATAAGAATTACAGACTCTGTTTAATTAAATTCTTTGTTTAGTTTGTTTGCTTTCTGCTAAAGAAAATAATATTACAATCAGTCAATTAAAAGTTGTCTGGCAGTCATTGTTGAAACACCAGTAAATATAAACTTCTTCCTCTCATTAGGACTAATTCTCCTTGCATGTCAAAATTATTGTAGTTATTTTATGTAGTTTTATGTATTGTTATGAGACTAGATATATGACAGTAACTAATAAGAGTATTTTGTCACGAAATATGGCTTCGCGCGAAAATTACGGCGACTGCCATAATTGCTTGCGTTCTGACCAATAATGTAAAAGCTGCTATTCCCGTATTGGTGCTTTTCCTGACGTGAGCGGGAATTATAAATGTCAGCTGTCAAATCACATAGTGACTCTTTACCCAGTAATAAAAGTTTTTTGATATTGTATTTCTACGAGTCGTAGTATTAAGAGACACTGGTTATACTCAAAAGTGGGTAGATGTATGGTGAAACCCCCCCGTGTTCATGCGATTGTTAACAGTATTGTGTGTGATTCACGAAATTTTGTCACTTTTTCTAATTCCTTTGAAGTTTCAGAGAATATATACACAATTTTGTCGGTTCAGGTTAATTTCAGAGCAGTTTCTCGTGAATATTAGAGTTTCCAGTTCATAAACAAAGTGGGATCGTGACCAATTGAGAAGTATAACAGAGTGTGGTTTTCCAACTAGAATTTTGGATGACTTCACAGTTCAGATTTTGATAATTATTTTTCCTGTGGGTTGAGGTCATCACAGATAGTACACGGTAAGTGTAGAAAAGTTTTGTGGACAAAGTTCTGGACATTTTTGAATAGAGCTCCTACCTCTTGCCAATTAAATAAGCATTATTAGGGGAGAATTCCAGCAAAGTCATCTTTACTGATGAGTTTCACAAAAGTTCAGTTATGCCTGCCTACTGCTAGATGCTTCGCTGGCCAGCTGATTCAGTATTTATATGTTGTATCCACGTCCTTTGACATATGAACTTGAAAATCAAAGCACTGTATTTACAACTGAGTGATTATACAATCTGTTAATTAAAATAAATTAAAATTCATTTATTTGATTTTATTCATACTGGGCCTTGGAATTCCCCCCCCCCCCCCCCCCCCCCCCCCCCCCCCCAACCCCACCCCAAATTGATAATACCGAGGAAAGATTTCAGGTGGTTGTGACTTGGTTTTAAATATTTAAAATGAAATGAACTTTTGCATTGTTGTCTTCAAACATATTTTTATGATGTCAAATGTTTTTATTTTCATTGTTTCTGCTTCTGGTGTATAGGTAACATAAATAGACAACATTTTCATGATAGTTCTATTGAAAGAGTGCTTGAAAAATATCAATTATAGATTACATGAAAATAAAGTGGTTGGTACTGTGGAAGAAACTGGAACTGATCCACCACCTGAGAATGAAGATGAGGTTCAGCCCAACCCACCAGATACTAATACCAATAGTGATAAATTCATTGCCAAAAGTGGACGCAAGTATGTTATAGAACCATCTCAAGAATATCAGCATTCTGTACAAAACAGTGTGAGAAAGAACAGGGCTAAGACAACAAGGAAAAACTGAGTCTCCAAGAGAGGCTATAAAGCTCTATTTTACACCTCATTTTACGAATCTCATAAAAATACACTCAAATGAAGAGGCTTCATGACAAGGTATTCAACACACCGATGAAGAGTTATTTTGTTATTAGGACTCTTACTAATCATGGATTCAAATCATGAAAATAAGATACCTGCCAAAGATTTATGGTGCATGCTTCAAGGCCGACAAGTGTACTATAGATCAATGAGTCGGACCCGATTTTTTGAAATGATTAAATGATGTTTGATGATAAGAATACATCAGAAATTCATCACCAGACTGACAAGTTGGCTTCAATGAGGGAAATTTTAGAAAGCTTGAATTCTTCATTTCCATTGTATTTCATTACTAGTCTACACGGCACAGTGGATGAGATGATGTCTTTGATTCATGGTTGCTACCCACTTCAGATATTTCTAAAAGAAAAATCTTGAAAATATGGCATTCTAATTAGAATGCTGTCTGATATACACTCCTGGAAATGGAAAACAGAACACATTGACACCGGTGTGTCAGACCCACCATACTTGCTCCGGACACTGCGAGAGGGCTGTACAAGCAATGATCACATGCACGGCACAGCGGACACACCAGGAACCGCGGTGTTGGCCGTCGAATGGAGCTAGCTGCGCAGCATTTGTGCACCGCCGCCGTCAGTGTCAGCCAGTTTGCCGTGGCATACGGAGCTCCATCGCAGTCTTTAACACTGGTAGCATGCCACGACAGCGTGGACGTGAACCGTATGTGCAGTTGACGGACTTTGATCGAGGGCGTATAGTGGGCATGCGGGAGGCCGGGTGGACGTACCGCCGAATTGCTCAACACGTGGGGCGTGAGGTCTCCACAGTACATCGATGTTGTCGCCAGTGGTCGGCAGAAGGTGCACGTGCCCGTCGACCTGGGACCGGACCGCAGCGACGCACGGATGCACGCCAAGACCGTAGGATCCTACGCAGTGCCGTAGGGGACCGCACCGCCACTTCCCAGCAAATTAGGGACACTGTTGCTCCTGGGGTGTCGGCGAGGACCATTCGCAACCGTCTCCATGAAGCTGGGCTACGGTCCCGCACACCGTTAGGCCGTCTTCCGCTCACGCCGCAACATCGTGCAGCCCGCCTCCAGTGGTGTCGCGACAGGCGTGAATGGAGGGACGAATGGAGACGTGTCGTCTTCAGCGATGAGAGTCGCTTCTGCCTTGGTGCCAATGACGGTCGTATGCGTGTTTGGCGCCGTGCAGGTGAGCGCCACAATCAGGACTGCATACGACCGAGGCACACAGGGCCAACACCCGGCATCATGGTGTGGGGAGCGATCTCCTACACTGGCCGTACACCACTGGTGATCGTCGAGGGGACACTGAATAGTGCACGGTACATCCAAACCGTCATCGAACCCGTCGTTCTACCATTCCTAGACCGGCAAGGGAACTTGCTGTTCCAACAGGACAATGCACGTCCGCATGTATCCCGTGCCACCCAACGTGCTCTAGAAGGTGTAAGTCAACTACCCTGGCCAGCAAGATCTCCGGATCTGTCCCCCATTGAGCATGTTTGGGACTGGATGAAGCGTCATCTCACGCGGTCTGCACGTCCAGCACGAACGCTGGTCCAACTGAGGCGCCAGGTGGAAATGGCATGGCAAGCCGTTCCACAGGACTACATCCAGCATCTCTACGATCGTCTCCATGGGAGAATAGCAGCCTGCATTGCTGCGAAAGGTGGATATACACTGTACTAGTGCCGACATTGTGCATGCTCTGTTGCCTGTGTCTATGTGCCTGTGGTTCTGTCAGTGTGATCATGTGATGTATCTGACCCCAGGAATGTGTCAATAAAGTTTCCCCTTCCTGGGACAATGAATTCACGGTGTTCTTATTTCAATTTCCAGGAGTGTACAATCAGCATGGATGTCTACACAGGAAAGTCTGGAAAGGCACAGCATCTAATGGGACCAATCAATATTGTAAAGAGACTAACAAAACCCACTGAGAAATGAGGTTGCAGTGTAACCACATATCAGTACTATGTTTCTGTGGAGCTTGTTGAGTTTCTATGCAATGATTTTCACCTCACACTTGTTAGTGCCCTGCAGTCAGACAGACAACATGTATCTGAAGAGCTGAGGACTACAACTGGCCGCAGTGTCACGCTCATCCATCTTTGCATACTGACCCTCGGATAAAGAGGCCACCAGTTACTCTTGCATCAACACTAGCCCTTGAGGACCCAGAGCAACTGCTGTTGATGCTTTTGACTTATCACTCAGAATGGGTCATTAGTGAAGACTGAAAAAATGACTAACATAAATCTTTCTTATAATTCTACAAATGGAGGCATGGACATCATACAGCACATGGAAAGATATTACAGCACGATGAGAGAAGCAATTAGATAGCCTATGTCCCTCTTCTATACACCCACCAATATAGCAGCAATAAATAATATTCAATCTTCCTCCTCAACTTTCCAGATTGGAAAAAGAATTTGCTAAATCATGGAAGAGATTCTGTCACTAACTTAGGTCTTGAACTAACAAGGCCTTATGTAGGTAAACAGGCTCAAAATTTGTATGGGCTTCAAAAGCCAGTAATAATGGCAATGGAAGCATCACACAATGGAAGCTTAGCTGTACTATGGAACCTTCACCATCAAGAGCAGAGAAGGAACATGTGGAGAGTGCCATCTATCCTGCCAATAAGCTGCATCTAAAAAGATCAAGTACAATAAGTTGGGAAAATCAACTGTTACTTACTCTCACTGCCGTGAACATGTCTGTGGAACACGCAGCAAGAAGACAGTGTTGTGTGAAATGCGAAAAAAGCGTATCAGAGTGAGTCAGTAAATTATGTTTGCTTCATGTAGTGGACTGAAATTAAATAGTTGTTTTTTATAAGAGAAACAATTGTGAATATTATTGGAAAAAATTATACAAAGTGAATTTTATGAATTGTTGATTTTGTTCCTACTATAATTTAATTTTTTATTATCCTCTCTGTTCATATTACATGTAACAAAAATTATCTTGGTAATGCTTCTGCATACTACTGAAAAAAATTGACTTGTGATTTCATCAAGTACAGACTAAGCCCGTGGGATAATAATAGTTCTCAGCCCATATTGATGTAACAGATATTGCTTTTGATTAACAGAAGTGTAAAATATAAAAGTGCAGCAAATGAAGCAGGCAAAAGAGAATACTGACATCTAAAAAATGAGACTGGAAGAAGTACAAAGCGATAATCAGGAATGGCTAGAGTAGAGATACAAAGCTGCAGGTGCATGCACGATTATAGGAAAGACAGATATTGCCTATAGGAAAATTAAAGAGGCCTTTGGAGAAAAGAGGAGCACATGCATGTATATTGGTAGTTCAGATGGCGCAAGTCAATATACAAGGTGCAGAAAAGAGGGCTGGAAAGTGGAACAGATGGCTACTGCAGGAAGAATTTGACAGAGCACTGCAAGACCCCAAGCCAAAACACAGCTCTGGAATAGATGACATTCCCTCAGGTTATTGAGGTCCTTGGTAGGACACACCTGACATGTGAGATATTTGAGACAGATGAAATATCCTCAGGTATCAAGAATAACGTAATAATTCCAAACCTAGTTAAAACTCAGGTGCTGACAAGTACGAAAATGACCAAACTATCAGTCTAATAAATGATGGATGTTAAGAAAACAACCACAGCTGTTGCTTTAGGTGCATTTCTTAAGCTACAACCAATTTCATCACATCCTCAGGTGATGATTTGGTTTGGATTGAGGGATTAAAGGGACCAGACTGCTATGGTCATCGGTCCCTCCTCAGGTGATGAAGTGGGGAACAACTTTCTGTGCTAGTACTGGTGTAAAATAAACATCGTTCACAGGCCCAAGTGGGCCCATCGGCACTGACTGACCACCGTGTCATCCCCTGCCAGTGGCTTCAGTGGAGGGCTGTGAGGTCAGCACACTGCTCTTCTGGCTGTTGTCAATTTTTGTAACCTAGTGACGATATGGTTTGGTCAAGTAGCTTCTCAACTAGCATTGTGAGGCTGAGCACAAACTGTTCTAGTCCTCCCACCAAAGAAAAATCCATGTCAGTGCCGGGACTCATACCCAGATCCTTCACATGGCAGTTAGCCGTGGTGACTGCCCAGCTATAGAGGCAGATGTTAGTATTGCTATACTGTTACAAATTTTGATGAAACTATGGCAGAAAGTTGTTCAAATTAAATCATTGTGCTTTAGAAACATGGCATAGGTAAAACCATTAACACAGTGGTGTTGTCGACAAATATTTGATATTCCCTTCGTGTTACCCGTACCACAATGCTGTATGAATACAACATCCATAGTTTGCCTGTATTGCCTGTTTAAAAAGAATGGGGGGAGAGGGGGAGGGGGAGGGAGAGGGGGAGGGAGAGGGAGAGGGAGAGGGAGGGGGAGAGGGAGGGGGAGAGGCAGGGGGAGAGGCAGGGGGAGAGGCAGGGGGAGGGGGAGGGGGAGGGGGAGGGGGAGAGGGAGAGGGAGAGGGAGAGGGAGAGGGAGAGGGAGAGGGAGAGGGAGAGGGAGAGGGAGAGGGAGAGGGAGAGGGAGAGGGAGAGGGAGTTCAGTGTACTAATGACTGCGTCACCTCACTTGGTGGATGATTTGGAAGTAGTGTTCAACCATTGTCTGGATATAGAGGAGAAGTGTGCTGGCTTCGAAGATGGCACAGACAGAGAGTCAATAACCATGTGGGTGACTGTGTTGACATCAAATTAGAAGTTAGAAATATGTTCGTGAGAGAATGAGAAAGAAGGATGGGGTACAAGCAACTCTGGAAAAGATGTTTTCCTTGCAGAAAAATTGCCGATGGGGAATATCCACCCATCTAAAAGGTATGGTGCAATATACATCTAGTTACAGACAATATGCAACATACCTGGAAAGATGAAGAAGTGAAACAACGAAGTATAAGACTACAGACAGTTGTATTGTCAGAGCAAATCATCATGGAGTGTGGACTGCTTGACTACGTGGGGCAGGATGAGTGGTGTATGCTGTGGGAGAGAAGTGTTCATAATATAGCCATGGATAGAATGCTGATGACAAGTTTAGCACAATAGTGTCAATACATGGATTGCAATTGTATGTCAGGAAGTCACAACAAAGTGAGACGTGAAACACAAGAACATCTTTAATGAAAAATGGTGAGAAGAAAAAAGACAGAACTGTTACGGAGGTCACAAGAAAATGATTGAAATTTAATGGTGTGCTTTTCTGTGTTCAGCACACCATTAATCAGTCATGCTGAAAGAACATCAAAGTCACATTCTAAGAAATAAAACACTAAAATGATGTTTTCTAAAAGTAATTATTGACAGTAAGAATGAAGGTGAATCACTTAAAGAAATCCATTTATCAAATGAATAGCATTTTCAACAGGGATCTTTTTATACATGTCAGGGATGTGGATAAACAGTGTTTAGTGTCCCTTCCAGTGGACACGAGATAGATATGAATGAGCTGGCATGGCTATCACAGCAGGTTAGTGCAGAATGCTGTTACAGGCGGCATGCACTAAGAATGGCATGGGCAGAGCCACTGATCCAGTTGTTTACTTGCCAGTGGCAATAGGCCTGGCCCAGCAGTTCCTCCACTGACATCAACATACTCAGACCTGGGTCTTGTGCAGTGCCGAATTACTTCAGGCATTCGCGCTGGTCGCGTTGTGTTTTTCCGTGTGCTTGTGTCTACATGGTGTTTGGACTCTCTGCTCCCCTATAGCTTGACTCCTACAATGTGTTTTTCATTCCTCTTCTGGAGTTATGCTCCCTGGCTTGCAGTCGAGCCACTGTCAATGAATATAGTAACACTTGTGCTGACAGTGATGGTTTCCCAGCAATGTCACACCCTTTGCTGATACAAAAGTGGTGATGTCAGACGTTCTTACGTGTGCAATGTTCTTCCTTTTCACAGTGGTAAACTGTGGTCACCAAGGAATGGCATTTTTGCTATGCTCGCAGGAAAAGTTGACCTCCAGAAGCAGCAACAAAAGCTGCAGCAGGAGCAGATACAGGAACTGCTCAAAGAAAATGCTAAACTGCTCTGTACTCAATTCGCGCTGATGGTGGCCCAGGCACCTGCAGGAAAGTCACCTTCCTCACTGCCTCTGAGAACACTGTTCAATGATTTTGATGAGCCTATGTAAAGGCGGGAGAATTACCTGCACTAGTTCTTGTTGCACTGCAGGTTATGGCCTATCATCGATCTAGTTGATAAGGATGCCTTGTTATTATCCAGCAGTGCCACACTGTATGGAACTGCGCAGAATTTGTAGTCCTCTACTGAGCCTGAGAAACATAATCTTGAGGTTCTTTGTCCATCAAACCCATGTGGTGGTGGCCCAGTTACAGTGTAACCAGCACTACAAGCACCCTAAGCAGTCATATGTGCCATGGATCACTGACCTACAAGGTCTCTAACTTAAGTGTCTGACTGTCCCCAATGTGCTACCTTAAATGTGGACTCCCTAATTAGGTACATGACTGTGATTAACACCTAAACCCAAGATCCAAACTAAGGCATTGGCGTTGTCTGACCTTTCTTTAGAAGAAGTTGCTATGACTACAGACTCACATTCAACTTCCAGCACAGGTGAAGGACGTTACTGCCAACAATTGGTAGTAGGTTCAGTTAGATGTGCATAGTAAACAGCCCGCACCCCCCACCCCTCCTCATGCTCCACGTGCTGAGCCAAGTGGCCTTGCTTTCTGCTGAACTACCGTGTGTTGACGCCACTGATGATTCAAATGCAGTGACATTTCGGAACTGCCCGTCTTTGCCTGTGTCAGGCTCAGTAGATTCGAGTCAGTTGCAGTGTCACAAACCCCACGTGTGACTTTTTCATGTTCTCAGCGGTTTCTTCTCTGCACCCATTTCCGCTCTAGCCGGTGATCATGCCTCGATTGTCACATGGTGCATATTCAACAGGATTTCAAGTACGTAGACACGATGTGTGGGGTATGCCACAAAATAGGCCACGTGCAATGGTTTGTGATAGTCGGCAGCCACGGGATACTTGTTGGAAACTGCAGTGTTTTCCCTCAACTCAGAAAATGTCTCCGAAGCCCCACAAGCATTGCCTCAGCATTTTCTGCTTACAGTGACTGTGGATAGGCGACCAATTGAGTTTCAAGCACACACAGAAGCAACATTCATCCTTATTAAGTTAGATACATATAGGTTTTTTGGCTGCCCTGAATTGAAATGGCCACTACACCATGTTGTGTTTTATAGTTAACAGTGCATTCCTTTGAGGGGTGTAATGGGACATCTTCCTCTACCATTACCTTTTTTTTATATAGAAATAGTCGATACCAAATATACTTTCAATTCTTGTATAGGTGAACACTATCTCAGCCGTTTAGCTAAATGAATTTCATTTGATTTTGCATACAATGTGTTATATTTTGGGCTAAAATATATAAAAAGAAATTAATTTGTTAGAATTGATACAGCTAAAATTACTTTTCCTTTAGAAATATTTGAAATTATGAAATATCTGGCATACTTAAAATTCGTAATATGAACTGCACAATCTAATGCTAATTATTAAATTTATTTCTGGATTCATTTACAAAATAATGATATAACTTGGTGAAGATTCTTCTTTTGTCAAGAAAGTTTGTAAACTCTTTTGTTTTGTAAACTCTCTGGAATATTGTTAGTATTGCAGGATGTAGGTAGTAGTGGGCATGCTTCTGACGGAATCGGACATGTTTTTAATTTCGGCACTAACAATGTAATTATTGTTTTTATGGAAGTGGAAATTGTAAAGACACTGTGACTTAGAACATTGGGTAAAATTAAAAAAAAGTCATAGAAACAGAAACTACTTCATCAATTATCAGATCAACTGAAATGTACAAAGTTTAAGAAATTTCAGCCTCAAGAATCTACTTCTAGATGCAAGAACTGCAGCCAACAACGTAATAATCAAAATAAGTACAAAAAGTATTTTGTAAATCTTACACCTCTCAAAGCTTTTGAAACTAATGAAGAGACTAAGAAAAATTTAACGGTGATGTGAATGCTTAATTCACCATTGGCACAACATATTTTTGGCTTCAACAACTTTTCTGTTTTTGATTTCCCGATAGTTGACAAAGCACATTTCGTGACACAGATTTGGACTCTTTGCCACAGTCATAAGACCAGCTGTCTGAGAATAATTTGGGTCAGGCAGATAATTTTGAAGCACACATCTCCCTTAAGCTGTCAGCAATATATAAATATTGTGCACTCACCCCACTGTGTTTGTGACATGGTGAAGGCAGAGTTGCAGTATTGGCAGGACTTTGGCACACATTTTCCTATTTCGTTGAGTTAGTTGGCCATCTCTTTGGTGGTAATTCGAAAGCCAGACATCTCTGTATACCTCTGTGGCAATTTTAAACAGACACTCAACATCAATGTGTCATGGACTCACATCCAGTTCTGAAGCCAGAGTACATGTTGGCAAAGTTGTCAGGGGACCAGTATTTTTCATGCATCAACTTGTGTTATGTTTACCTGCATTTGCTGTTGTACACTATTCCTCAGAATTTCTTAGTGCTCAACCCCTTTTGGACTTTCACAGTTAAACAGCTTGTCTTTTGGAACTTCATCTGTGTCAGGAATTTATCAATGATATCTGGAGAGTTGATTAAGGACATTTTCCAGAAAATCGTTTCGGCAGTACAGGATAGTCCAAGTGCGTTCCTTCCGGAACAGATATGGTGTTGCATACGTTTTTTTTCTGCTGTGGGATCATCTCAACATCACCCAGTGAGTCCTCATGCTTGCCACTGAGAAGCAGTGCTGTCAAGTTGTCATCCCTCTGGCATTGTATCCTCTCATGGTACTACTGCAGCATGCATCACTCTAGGGTACATATTGTATGAAGGCTTTGGTGTGGCGGCACCTTCTACTGGTCAGTGATCAACTGCCATATTGAGCATCTTGTGCAGGTTTGTGGGCCCATGCACAGAACTAGACTGTGTCATGGCATCAATTTATTTCCTTGGTCAGTTTCAGAATAACCTTGAGTCTGGCTGCAAATTGACTTTGCGGGCTGTTTTGTGGGAGGCACATAACCGTTAGTGGTCAATAACTGTAAAATTCCCTGGCTGTTGCCACCATTTTCAAGTCACCTGGCTAAATGGGTTGGTCATTGCATTGTTCTGGTGGGAGGCTCTCAATTACGGCAGCATGCCCATCCACTGTCATCCACACTGCATCTTCTGCTGTCCTACCTTCAACCACAGAATAGCATGCCAATGGAGATAGCTCCCGGAACTACCATGCAAATACCATGGAATTTCAACTAGCACCATCCTTCCCCCACTTGCCAGCAGATGAAGGATTTCTTATACATATCAGTTATGTGGATAAACATGGTTTAGCATCCCTACCAATGGAGATGGATGCAGATGAGATGGCAAGGTTATCACAGTGGAATGGAGCAAAATGCTGTCACAGAGGGTGCATGCGAAGCATGGCATGGACAGAGCCTCTGACCCAGATGTTTGCCTGCCAGTGGCAATAAGCCTGGCCTGGTAATTCTTCTGCTGGCATTGTCATATTCAGACGCTGCTCTTGTGTAGCACCATGTTCTGGGTTTCACTTGCTGAGTTGGTTCAGTCATCCGCAATGGTCACGTTGTGTTTTTCTCCATGCCCATCTCTACATGGTGTTCAGACACACTGCTCCTCTACAGATTGTGTTGTATGTCGAAATTTTCATTCAGTCCTCGGATTGTATTCAAACCACCGTCAGCTAATATAATTAAATCTGTGCCAACAGTGATGGTTTTGTGGCACTGTCATGCCCTTTGAAGATACAAAGCAGTTTTTCTTTGGCCTGAGTCCCTTTTCATGGCTCAAGAAGATAAATGAGATATCAGTCATTAATTGCAATAAATTGTCAAAATTCATTGGAAGGATAACTTTACATAGAGATCTGTCATCATGTCAAGGAAACGGTGCATAGGGATTTGAACAATGGAGTGTTACTTTATGGTTTCTCAAGGTGTACATGTGTCTTTTGCCGATGCTGTGATGTAGTGCACAGTTTGGAATATTTAATCCCAGTATTGCACTTTAATTATATTTTTATATTGAGGTAATATTAATTTTCAACTAATAATTGGAATGTGACCAATCCTGTATCGTAATGTAACAAGAAACAGTCAGTCAGAGCACTAAAATGAACACCATCTGCAATTTGGGCTGATTGGATTTTGTTAGAGGTAACACTAAATTTATAAGAGAGTTACGAATATATCTGGTTATCAAGTTTTAGATCATGTTTTTGTGGATTATTGGCTGAGTTCAGTTTAGAAACATTTGCATAAGTAAGAACCAGTGTCTATGCATTCACTAAAATATTTCAGCTGTGATTGTTTTGGATGTAAGTACCTGAGTCAGAGCTGACATTAGGTTCATATCAGAGATACTACCTGTAACTTACAGTAACTGTTTGTTAGGAATTAGAATTCACCTTAATGTAGTTTCAATAAAAAATGAGAAACTGAATGAAACACAGCTTGCAGTAGATCATCAACAAATTACACTACAATTCAAATAACAAAAGTCTACCGTCTTTCTCTGTAGTAGCTGACCTGGTTTGCCATAGCCACTAGACAACAAACCTAAAATGTGATATCAAATGAAACAACAAGTTTACTGTTGTATTTTCACGCATTTCAAAGTTTTAAACCTCCATTATCAGGTGGATTTAGCTGTATTAATTGATGTGTGTTATGTGTTACAACTTTAGAATAGCCTGTGGCACTGTTTCCTGTGGTCACTGACTCCTTTCTCTGATGTAATACATCACATATAAACAGTCACACTCTGTAAATAAAGATGGTGTCTAGAAACTAAACTTGTTGTTTCATTCAATATCAGTAACAGTCACTGTAAAGTAACCTACCAATGTTCATATTTAAAGCTAACATATGACGGCTCATAAATAAAACCCTAAAGTCTGTGAGGTTCTCTTTGGATGATCGGCATCTAAAGAAGAACTCTGCTGCACACCTGACCTAACTGCAGATTGACTATTCAATAAAAAATTTAATGGCATAGTGGATTGCATTTATAACACAATCTACTCGGTCCTGGATTCTGTCTCATTTTCCAAATGGTATAGTTGGTTTAGCAGTATCCAGTTTGCTCTGCTGAACATTTATCTCAGTCGCTGCCTTTTGAGGATTACATTGCCTGATAGAAGGATTCACAAAGGAAATTAACATGAATTTTAACAAGGCTTATGATAACCTTTGGCACTGAAAACAAACTGAATTTGTTATGAGATCAATATATGAGGAGTAGTCACAATAAAGTTTTAATTATCAAAAAAGGCATCATGCTGTGACCAAGAAACATTGTTAGTTTTCCCCTACATTTTCACTGTTCATCACAACACATTTTTCCCAATGATGGATGATTTGGCAGAAACTTTCGTCATACCATCTACATTTTGGATGCTCGGGACATGTTCCTCGTCGAAATTACCTCAGGCTCGTTCTGGAAATGCTTGCCATGCAATGATTTCTTCATTTGAAGAACAAGAAAAAAGCAACTGGATATCATGCTAGGAGAAAACAAGAGGGGATGGGGAGGGAGGCAAAATTTGACAGCCCACAGAAGCAGCATGTGTAACCATGTCCTGTGCAGAATCAGCAGGCTGGGACATTTTGTGGAGAGCCTTTCATAAGGTCTTCAGATTTCAGTAGCATGTTGCTCTTACAGTTTGTCCCTTACAACCACAATCTGTTACACCACACCATGGCAGTATCAAAAAATATCACCATCACCCAGCCTGACGATGGGTGAGTCTTCATCCTTTTCAGTGGTACTGAATCCACGCGTTTACATTGCTTGATATGTTCTTTTGTCTCTGGGTCTTAGTGATTCACCCAGCACCCATCTGTGGAGATTAGGCAGCTAAAGAACTCATATGGATCAGCCTGACACTGCTGCAATATTTCCATTACTGCCTCAGTTCAGTGAGCTCTTTGAGTTTGTGTGAATGGTAGAGGAACCCAGCAGGCAGTGATTTTTTCCATGGCCAAAATATCGTTTATGTTGGAAACTGATCCACGACCAGTTTTCAATTTTATGCTATTGCTTCAGTATTTTTGATCAGTCTTTGAGCACCAGGGCCTCCACTTCTCTTGGAATTCCCAGTTTTACATGGAGAGATAGTCTGCCACTTCATTCTTTGTTCATTCAGATTTTTCTGTCTGCAATGGAAGCACTTGCACTATCTTAACATGTCATGTGACAGTGCATTGTTGCTGTGCACTTCCATAAACTCAGCATGGATTCTTACAGCAGTGATTCTCTACAAATGCAGAAAGCAAATTACTCAAAAATAGACTACTTTATCACTGGTCTGTAACATTTTGTTTTGGTTCCTCTTGTAGTATGCAATGGAATTGTGATGGGGGGATTTCAGTTTGTACCACGATTGCAGACATGTACCACAAACAAAAACATCAATCATGTAACATTATTTTTTGAGGTGATGCCTAAAACTATGCCTCGTATATAAATCCCAATTAGTAGTCAAATAATGTGGAGTGTATATACCTATCTTTTTTGATATATATCATTTTTTAACATAGTATGTAATGGCTTGATAACATTCATCTACCAGTATTTGAGGACAGGATAACTCATCAGAACCATCTTAGACTTTTTTCCAATCATTTGTATGGCGGAATTAACTTGAAAAGATTGAGTCTCCTGCCAGGAATAATGTTAGTGCCACTGAAACAACCAAATTATAGTCATATACTGAGAAGTTGTATAATCAAGAGATGTACCACATGACCTTATATTCCGAATAATATAACTATATCAGAACACTGAGAGCTATATGCAGATCTAACAAAGAGGATCTATTTGTTTTAACATTTAAAGTGAAGTCCAACAATGTAATAGCTTGTCAACATTTCTCATCTTCATTTTAATGAATGAAGATATTAAAGTAGTAAAGAGAAAGGGCCATACTACAAAATGCTTTGGTTTGCACTGATGATATCATGACATGGGGAGAATCAGAGGCAAAAGGTCATGACAAACTAGAGCATTAGCAAAAAGAATTCCAAAAAATGTCACAGACAGGCAGAACAATAAGACTGCTAAACAAGTAAGCCTTCGGCCAAAAGACCTTTTCTGAACTATGCGATCGACACACAACTCACACACACATGACCACACTGTCCCTGAGTGCCAAAGTCAGTCTTGCCTCAGCTGCCAGAGCCAGAGACATTGGTCATGTGTTTGTGAGCTGCATTTGTGTGTGACACTCTATCCTTTCCATAATATTGTCATCATTCCAGCCTGGATTTCCCATTGTATGATTTTGGGCATATGATAAATAGAATAAAGACAGCTGACTTGGTAATGACTTCGACCTCTTCTTTTGTCTGCCTTCCACTTCATTTGGGCATACATAGTGCATCCCACATAACTCAATCTGCTGCACGACATCCTTAGTCATCCTCAGCAATTCCTTCCTTGAATAGCTCATTCTGTTGTTATTCGAATGATGCTATTTTGTCTTAAAATACATCCTATGAGTTTCTCTCTTCTTGTTTAGATGTGCCTCCAGGGATATCTGATTTCCTGTACTCTTCTCAGTAACTCTTTTTTGTATCCCGCCTGGAAGGCGGCGCGAGGGTCTGCTCCTGAAAAACTTGAAGGTTGGCCGAATGAAGGAAGCAAGTAGGAGCAAGTGAGGTAAAACATGTTGGTACTGCAAGTAAGTAAAAGGGGTTTACTGGTGCATGAATATATGCAGAGGGATACTTAACTTTGTACAGATGAGCATGTAGGTGCAAAGCCTTAGACCCGTCGTAAGTAGTGCAAAGTCTCTATACCAAGTGAAGCTGGAGTGAAGTGTCCCGGCTGTCTGCTCTTGATGAACTGGGAAGCGGAGCCGCACTCATAGAGCTGCACAGCGTTGGCTAGAGGGCGCTGTGGATGGTGGAGATCTTCCGCTCTCATAGTGCCAATGTTAGAACGGGCACCTATGCTGTGGCATCGTAGCTATTGATATCACACTCTTCATTGGTAATTCTCTCTTTCACTTACCTTCATCATCATCCAGTAGCATCAAATCTCCAGGGCTTCTAGCCGTCTTATCTTTAGATTTTCCTATTGGTGATGTTTTACATCCATGTAAGGTCACACTCCAAACAATGCTTTCATGATCCGTTTCATTACTTGCACAATGGTGTTCTTGTTGGTGAGTAAGTTCTTTCTCAAATTAAATGCAGACCTGCTCTATTCTGTTCACAATTTCTTTTCAGCTTCTAGCATACCTTGTGTTCCTGCTTCCCAGATAGGTAAATCCATCTATAACTTCTGACTTCTCTCTTCCAATTTGCATTCTTCTCTTCTCCATACCATCACTTTAGCCTTTCTTCTGTTTATTCTCATACCATACTAACTTTCTCCAGATTTTCTTTCACCTCAATACCCACAGCAACACCATCTATGTAATGCAGCATGTCTATTTACTGCCCACTGATTTTCATACCCATCTCAGTTGTTTCACAAACTTGGTCTACAGCTTCTTGAATGTAAGCACTGAATGTAAGAGGAGAGAGAGCACACCCTTGCCTCACACCTTTTCTAATGCTTGCTTCTCATTCCCTATGAAAAGCCCTGATTACAGTGACTTCATTCTCACAGAAGCTGAGAATAATCTGCAAGTCTTTGTGTTTCAGATCGGTCTTCTTCAGTACTCTGAATATTTCTTGCCAGATAACATTATCAAAAGCCTTTTCCAAGTCTACAAAGGTAATGTAAGTTGGTTTATTTTTCTGTTACTGCTTCTCAATAAGAAGCCTCAGTGCCAGAATCACTTCTCTTGGTCCTAGCACCCTCCTGCATTCAAACTGATTTTCACTCACCTGCTCTTCAACTCTCCTCAAAATTATCTTCATGAGAATTGTTTATGCATGTGATTTCGGGTTTCGGCAATGCCATTTTCTTGCCGCCTCCAGTATTCTTGATTAGTTCTGCCAGAACGGCATCAGAGTTTATTTCTTTATTCTACCATAGGTCTTCAAGAGTTCTCTTGTACAATGTCATCTCCTTTGTTATCTTCATCTGCTTCCTGTTCTTTTCCTGTTACATCCTCTATCTAGAGATACTCTGTCATTCAATTCCTCAATCTATTCTTTTCACCTCCTTGTCACATCTTCACCAAACAGTTTCAGATATATAGATGATACTTTTGTTGTTTGGTCCCATGGAAGTGAGAATTTAAACAGCTTTTCAGAACATTTTAATTCAGTCCACCCTAATATTTGTTTCGCAATGAAGGTGGAAAAGAATTGCTACCTTCCCTTCCTTGATGTGTTGCTCAGGAGGGAGCATGATGTTGGGACCTGCCATTTTTTAGGAAGCCAACTGACACCAATTTGTACCTTCAGGCTGATGGTTGTCACCATTTGGTATAGCATGGAGGGTACTTCATATCTAGCCCACATAATTTCAGACCCTTAAAGTTTGCCAGCTGGGTTGGTCCACCTCTACAGCAAGTCACCTTTACCCAGAAGGGTTAGAGTGAAAGGCTGATCGGGTGCATATTGTACTACTAAAAATATGTGAATCAGGTAAGCGTTGTAAAGAACGAGGTGGCACCTAAGTCTACAGCCTCTTTGGCTTATGCAGGTAGCATTTCCAAAAGGACGGGTCATATTCTGCTGAAGCTCAGTGGTAATTGTGTTTTCTGACCCCATCTAAAATTAACGCCCTTTTAGGGTCTGTAAAGGATGATCTTGAGTGGCATCAAGCAGTTGTTTAGTATACTTCCTTGCAGGTGTGGCATGTCACTGGTCAGTCCATCGGGAACAGGAAACCAGTGTATTGAACATAAATGTCACACATGCTTACAATGGCTGAACAAATCCACTAGTACACATTGTCATGATTCCAGTTACTCTATGAAATATATCAACACAGAGATTCTGGCACATATTTCTAGCTACTGGCATAGTGTTATTAAATAAGAGTTTAATTTGCAAGTGAACTTAAAAATAGATACGGAGGTTTCTGCTTAAATTCTGCTTGGAATCCTACGCTCGCTCGCTCGCTCTCTCTCTCTCTCTCTCTCTCTCTCTTTCTCTCTCTCTCTCTCTCTAGCCACCCCCCCCCCCCTCCCCTCCACCCTCTCTCAACAACAGAGGGACAGGGTTAATGTTACCTGCTCACTCTTTGATAATGTATATTCACTAATGATATTTCCTAATGCTGATCATCTTTGGTTGTGTGGTAGCGCTAGTTGTTGACAGTGTATGTGGTGTCTTTCTGCATACTACCTGCATACCAAGGTATTACATATCCTTACACGGCTCTCTCACGTGACATCTATTCCTTGAAAATGATGGGGAGTGCACCTGTCTAAATGTTGCAGACTGTTGAAAACCTTGCCAGGCTGCATTTCTGTAAGTTATATGAACATTTTATAGATCAGGAAGAATGCAAGTTTCTTAGATTGTCCCAATTTTGACATAAAATTTGGAAATAGTGACAATGACAGACCACCTGGCAGTCGTCTCCAGGCAAATGAAATAAAGTTCATCCAGCCTTCCCTTCAGAAACACAGGAAGGTTACACAATGAACGAAGGTGTACAACAGCAAATTCATTTGGAAAGGTGTCCGACTGATACAATAAAATTCAAAAGAGTATAATGGTGTAGTAATTGAAAAAAAGCCTTTAAACAGAATCCCAAGACAACACACTGAAAGAACTGTACAAGGCAAAGACCTATTGTGTGAATCTTACCAAATGTTATAGAAACAGATCCTCAATGACATTGACAAGAGTTGCACAAATATTAATTATGTCATAAATAAAAATTTTTGGCTGAATAGGATAACATGGAAGTAAAGTAAGTTTTGCTGGCATGAAGTACATAAGAATTATTTTCCAGCTTTCCCTGGATTGGGTGAACTCTTGGCACAATTTTTTGTAAATACTGCAGTGTATTATTATTATTATTATTATTATTATTATTAATATTAAGCTGACTGTGTCAAATTTTCTGTTATGTCTAGTAAGCGTATGTTAAAGACTTGCTATGTGTGTGGTGTTTTTTGATAGGCTTCCCAGGTACCCAAAAGGTAATTCTCAACATTCTTTCTTTTTTTCAGAATGATTAATTTCCAAAAGAACTTGAAAGATTTTTCAATGTTTTATAAATTCTCTCAGTAAAGAACCTTTCATAATATGAAAAAAGTTGCACATTTAGACCCTTTCATGATATGAAAAAAGTTGCAAACCTGTACTTATCCTACAGTTCTCTTTTCCTGTTATATATGCCTTATGTTATCCAAGGGTTTATGAAACTCCATTGATATCATATAGATCTGACTGGGGAATCACTGTTGAAGGTGGGAAAGAGTCCGGATACTTTAACAACTGCATGAATCCATATCCATACATAAATAAAACTGACTGCATTATTAGAGCTCTCTGATTTTCTATTTCAAAACTTTGTTAGTTGCAAAAGATGAATGTTTTTTATTACAAAAACATTCAAACTTAAGTTGTAAATTATTTTACTTTTTGGAAGCATTTTTATTTATGATTATAGTTATTTTAGTATACCAACATAACAGAAAACACAATTGCATTTTCTTATAATCTAGAGACATAAACACATATAATTCATTGCTTCGAGATTACTTTCATACATTTCCCACATGCAGATTTCTTACAGGCTATCATACACAGATGAGCCAAAACATTACAACAATCTGCTTAATAGCATGTTGGTCTACCTCTTAAATTCAAAACAGCAGTGATTCTGTGTGGCATGGAACGCAAAACAGCAGTGATTGTGTGTGGCATGGAATGCAAAACAGCAGTTATTCTGTGTGGCATGGATATGAAAAGTCCTTGATAGGTTTCTAGAAGTATGTGGCACCTCATGTCAACACAGATGTCACATAATACCCATAACTTAAGGGCCAGTGGTTTGTGCATTCAGAGCTGGTGTCCAACAGTGTCTTTGATGTGTTCAGTCAGGTTCAAACCAAGCAACAGTGGCCAAGACACCTAAATGAGGTCATTAATGTGTACATGGAAAGTTATCCTCTTTGAAGATGTCATCTCTGTCAAAGAATACATCAAGCATGGAGCAATGAAGGTGGTCCACAATAATGTTTACATAGTGTTGCCTTCAGTTAATACCACAGGTATTATGAGAGCTCAGGTAAAGTCGTTAATAGCACAGTACTGCTCCACCAGCATGCATTTGTAAGCAGTTCATGTCTTTAGCAACTGTTTGCCTGGATGACAACATATTCAGACATGATCATGAAACCAGCTTAACAAGAAATGCACATAATCTAGTAAGTCACCGTGTTTCCATTGATCCACAGTCCAATTTCAATGATCCTGCAACTGCTGCAATTGTAATTGACAGTGTTATTGAGTCAACAAGGAAACAAGTAGGAATTGTCTGCTGTGGATCCCCACATTCGACAATGTGCACTGAGCTCTAAAACATTTTTGCCTACACCAGCATTTTAATCTGTCATCAGATCTTCCAAAGATCATGCTTTACAAAGTTGGAAGGCTCCAATCTCCACATTCTGAGATGAGGCATGGATGTATAATACACTATTACCTCCTCATGGTTTCATTGCCCTCCAACTCTTTTCTATGGATCCTCACAACAGTAACAACCGAACAGCCAACCAGGTTCACTATTTTTACGATGCTTACTCCCAGTCGCCACACCATAACAATATGCGATTTGTCACATCGCTTATGTCAGTGAATTTTCCTCACTTGCGGTCTATGTCATCACTGGAATGGAGCTTATATACTTTCCTTACAACATCCTATGACTGCAACACCATGAGGCACTATTCAGTCTCAAGGTGGGCATACACTAATACTTCCAATATCACATCCTTGTCACCCATGGTAACCCCAGTGCAAGTATCTTGATTGTGTCTTCTCCCTCTGTAGCATCTTTTCCAGAACTGCAACATCATACTCAACTGCCATCTTGAGAGAGCCTTGCCATCATTTAGGATATCAGCCTGTATCTCAAGTAGAGCAGCGCGGTCAAAGGACTTTACATTCAGCTATGAGGTAGAGGTCACATACTGCTCTACCCAGTTCTTCCCTCTGCACTTTATATACATGAAAACACAGGGTGCCTTCAGTTACCTGCTATTCCAACTGATGACCTTTGGATGAGTGGCCACCTGAAGTCAATTGTCTGCATGAACAAAGCAGGTCATATTTTCTTCTCCTTCATCTCATTTTCATTCCTCGTAGTATTTCTTGATGTTGGTCCCTGTTTTCTAAGTTGTTTTGATAGTATATCAGTTGTTGTTGTTGTTGTTGTTGTGGTCTTCAGTCCTGAGATTAGTTTGATGCAGCTCTCCATGCTACTCTATCCTGTGCAAGCTTCTTCATCTCCCAGTACCTACTGCAACCTACATCCTTCTGAATCTGCTTAGTGTATTCATCTCTTGGTCTCCCTCTACGATTTTTACCCTCCACGCTGCCCTCCAAAGCTAAATTTGTGATCCCTTGATGCCTCAGAACGTGTCCTACCAACCGGTCCCTTCTTCTCGTCAAGTTGTGCCACAAACTCCTCTTCTCCCCAATTCTATTCAATACCTCCTCATTAGTTATGTGATCTACCCATCTAATCTTCAGCATTCTTCTGTAGCACCACATTTCGAAAGCTTCTATTCTCCTCCTGTCCGAACTATTTATCGTCCATGTTTCACTTCCATACATGGCTACGCTCCATACAAATACTTTCAGAAACGACTTCCTGACACTTAAATTTATACTCGATGTTAACAAAATTTCTCTTCTTGACAAACACTTTCCTTGCCATTGCCAGTCTACATTTTATATCTTCTCTACTTCGACCATCATCTGTTATTTTGCTCCCCAAATAGCAAAACTCCTTTACTACTTCAAGTGTCTCATTTCCTAATCTAATTCCCTCAGCATCACCTGACTTAATTCGACTACATTCCATTATCCTCGTTTTGCTTTTGTTGATGTTCATCATATATCCTCCTTTCAAGACACTGTCCATTCCGTTCAACTGCTCTTCCAAGTCCTTAGCTGTCTCTGACAGAATTACAATGTCATCGGCGAACCTCAAAGTTTTTATTTCCTTTCCATGGATTTTAATACCTACTCTGAATTTTTCTTTTGTTTCCTTTACTGCTTGCTCAATATACAGATTGAATAACATCGGGGATAGGCTACAACCCTGTCTCACTCCCCTCCCAACCACTGCTTCCCTTTCATGTCCCTCGACTCTTATAATTGCCATCTGGTTTCTGTACAAATTGTAAATAGCCTTTTGCTCCCTGTATTTTACCCCTGCCACCTTTAGAATTTGGAAGAGAGTATTCCAGTCTACATTCTCAAAAGCTTTCTCTAGGTCTACAAATGCTAGAAACGTAGGTTTGCCTTTCCTTAGTCTTTCTTCTAAGACAAGTCGTAAGGTCAGTATTGCCTCACGTGTTCCAATATTTCTAGGGAATCCAAACTGATCTTCCCCGATGTCTGCTTCTACCAGTTTTTCCATTCGTCTGTAAAGAATTCGCGTTAGTATTTTGCAGCTGTGACTTATTAAACTGATAGTTCAATAATTTTCACATCTGTCAACATATCAAGTATATCAGTTGTCAGTCATTAATTGCGTCAGTCTGTCTTTTGGTTAGCTCAGCAAGCAGTACACCTAAGAGCCCCTAGATGTCTGTGGGTGTCTTTTGACATCCACCCCATCTACCTTTGCTCATGTTGCTTGAGAAATGACAACTTAGTTCTTGTCACAAAAAAATCAGAACACAACCACTTGTTTTCTGTAAGCAGCAGGCACTATCCATCATACTCTTGCAGAGAAAATTGTTTTCATATTTTATTACAGGTTATCTGTCTTGAGCTGACTGCAATCTAATTAAAAAGAATTACACCAGATGCATTTCGCTTTTATTTACAAAGCATCTTCTGTGGTATTGGTGTTTCTTTACATAACCTGCTCCTTCCCTTCTTGCTAGCAGTGGTTGGTGTCGACAGGCTTTATTTCACATCTGCTCTTCACAGCTTTAGGTATTTTGCGTTATTTCCTGTGCTACAGTATTTACAATTGACTTTCTTAACTGTTTTTCATTCATCACTGCCCTGAATGAATGAACTGCAGTGATGAATGAAAAACAGTTAAGATGACAGATGTTAACACCTGCTGCGGAAGATGGCCACGCAAACAAATGTAATACTGTTTTCATCTGCCATCTCATATACAGGGTGTACCAAAAAGAATCATCCAATTTGGCACATCTATGTTTCTGAAACTAATAAACACATATGATGAATTTTCTTCTTTCATGAAAGGGAATTTTTTTAAAAATACATTTTCATAGTGTTCAATACGCCCCCTTCAGATGCACAGCATATGTCAATGCTGTATTCTAGTTGTTCCCACACTGCAGCAAGCATGTCTTGAGTTACAGCTTCCATACCTGCTGTTATGCACTGTCTCAGTTCATTCATTGTTGTTGCTGGTTATGGAGGCACATAAAAATTTTTATAAACCCTCACAAGAAATAATCACATACAGTCGGATCTGGTGATCTTGGAGGCCAGTAATGCGAGGCTGAATCATACAGTGCAGTGCAACAGATCCATCATTCAGTAATCCTTTGATTTAAAAATTCCCGCACTTCCAGTGCACACTGCTGCTACCTAGTGGGAACCATGTAAAACTCATGAGTTTGCTCTTTCCAACAGTATGTTGTTCACGCACGTTTCTCAAATAATGTAATAGTTATGATTTTTTTTTAATTGGATGATTCTTTTTGATACACCTTGTATTTAATTTCCACTGACAACTAGCACATTCTTCTAAAGCTATATTGTGTTATATCTAAAAACAAATATGATGTGACTTACCAAACGAAAGTGCTGGCAGGTTGATAGACACACAAACAAACACAAACATACATACAAAATTCAAGCTTTCGCAACCAACGGTTGCTTCATCGGGAAAGAGGGAAGGAGAGGGAAAGACGAAAGGATGTGGGTTTTAAGGGAGAGGGTAAGGAGTCATTCCAATCCCGGGAGCGGAAAGACTTACCGTAGGGGGAAAAAAGGACAGGTATACACTCGCACACACAGTGTGTATACCTGTCCTTTTTTCCCCCTACGGTAAGTCTTTCCGCTCCCGGGATTGGAATGACTCCTTACCCTCTCCCTTAAAACCCACATCCTTTCGTCTTTCCCTCTCCTTCCCTCTTTCCTGATGAAGCAACCGTTGGTTGCGAAAGCTTGAATTTTGTGTGTATGTTTGTGTTTGTTTGTGTGTCTATCGACCTGCCAGCACTTTCGTTTGGTAAGTCACATCTTTGTTTTTAGATATATTTTTCCCACATGGAATGTTTCCCTTTATTATATAGCTATATTGTGTTACATGTACAAAAATGTAATAAATAACTCAAAAATGATTTTGAGTTGTAATGTTACCTACACTGCTTAGCAATATGTTTTGCATCACCTGCATATTTATGAACATGCATGGACACATATTTGAGGATCACAGAGAATGAAAGAGTTAGTCTTATGAAACAGAAATAAAAAAAAATTTTACCTTGGAAATAAAAGTGGAGCAATATAAAATAGTTAAGGCAATTTATTTGAAAGTGCAGATCTTTTCACATCTACGAAATTAAAATTTTCTGCTGAGTAATATTCATCATACTAACATTCATCATAGTGGGTATCACAGCCATAAATTTATTAAATGAACAGAGCATTTTTCACTTAGGCTGTATTTATTTTGATTTCTTTTTTCATTCCACAACTAGTTTTGAATTTTTAAGTCATTATCAAGTGTACATTACCACCATGAAATGCAAAGACAATGGAACTTGAATTAGTGGAAAGATGGTCACCTGCAAAAAGATGCCGTACTTGTAAAAATGGTAGTGTATTCGCATTAGATGCTTCCATTCATTTTGGTTGACAAATCTTTGTAATCTTGATTGTCTGACAGATAGCTGGTGTGCATAAGGCAAGATATCTCCAAAGATATAACAATGATAAAGAATAAAAGTAAGGGATAGCCACAAAATCTGAGAGTTCTTTTCACATATACATAAACAAAGAATGGAATAAGTATAAAATTATTAAAAAGATATGGTGCACCAAAATGGGTAATTCTGAAATTTAAAAATTTCACTTAGTATGTAGACAATGTAAATAATCCTATCTGTCAGTGTGGAAACTAGGAATGGAATTGTTGCTTTCAATTTGATTAGCCAACAATTGCAAGTTGAATAAAATTATTGAAGAATAAATTTAAACAAATGCAGCCTAAGCGAAAAATGCCACATTTATTTAACTCAGTTTCATGTTGCTCTACCCTATACATTGAAATATTGTTTGCTCCTCCTTGGCATGCCGCCCACAAGGTGATTGGGACATTGCTGGCCAAGCCTCATCCCTCTTCTACAATGGCCCTCCTGAGACCATGCAGTCTGTAAGAAGGGTTCCTGTGACAATGCTCTGCATGTTTCAAATGCCCCAAGCATGCTCACTCAGATTCATAACAGCCGATATCACAGACCATTCCATCCAGTTGATTCCTAATTCCACAAGGAAGGTTTTCACAAGGTGCACATGTTGTGCTTGTGTATTTCCTTCTTGAAAGGTGAACCTATTGCCTAAACACTGATTGTGTGGTAGGAGGATACTATCCCAATTCTGCACAGACCTCAAATTACTCTCAATAATGACTAGAGCCATCCAACATTATACATGATATATGTCCAAAATGCAACTGATCTGCGAGCCTGCTGAACCTGGGGGGAGGGGCTTGTCTGAGACATACCCCGGTACCTCTTAACCTCCATATTCATCCGTGATTATGATCGGGCAACAAACAAAGCTTGCACTCATCAAGGTTCCATTCCAGGTGTTCCCTTACATACCTTCTTCACTCACCTTGGTGCTAGAGGTTTACACTATTGTTCATAATAGACACCTAGGTGCAAATTGATCATTTGGACATATTTGCATACTGTCTGATTCGGCATAGCAGCCCACTCCCAGTCAGTTCCAAAAAGGCAGCACACCCTTCTATTGAATTCCTTTTGGGGTACTTATTTGTAGGGAATGGTCATGTCCACAGGTGACTACTAACAGGCAGATCTTCCGCTTTAGCTTTTGGCCAAACAGCCTTCTTCTGAAGTAGAAAACACACACACGAGTTTGGCCACATACAGTGGTCACATGTGTGCGAGTTGTGCTTGTGTAATGCGTGTGTGTTTGTTTGTGTATTTTCTACTTCATGGAAAGGTCTTTTGACCAAAAGCTAAAATGTACAACAGTCTTTCCATTATGCCTGTCTGTGACTCAATGTCTCATTTATATGGTGAGTAGCAATCTATCCTATTCATAATATGTTGTTATTACATCTGAGACTTTCCATTGTTAGATCTTCAGTTTTTATGTCACATGATAGTGGATGAATGTTCAAACAATGTTGCTCCACTGCACGCTAATTCAGCAAGCAACTTCCCATGGTGACGATCCTTCTTTTCTTAAAGTGACAATACACTCATGTTCTTAACTGGAAACTACGCTGACAGACTGAACAGTGTCAACAAGCCACATTGTCCCACATCTGACTAGAGATGCAATGTGCTTCACTAAATTGCACTGAGAAAGTTAATTCAGTTTTATCTCTATTACACAGGTTTTATTTTTTTTTTTAAAGCAACTTAATAAAGATAGTAAAGCATTGTGGTATAAGTGAAATTCAGTCAGCATTAACTTTTTAAACTACAACCTCACAGACAAAAAAATGCACAAAATTCAGTCTGGCGAGTGCATAACAAGAGTTTCAAAGCATTTTAAAAAAATTTCTAGTAGTTTCACAATAAAAATAATAAAAAGAACAAGAGTTACAGATAATTCAGAAAACAAATACCATCTTTATTCCCTTGTAACATCATTAATAAAATTTAAGTCTATAATCTTATTTTCAACACCCATTTTATAGTGGAACAAAAGACACATCCAGACAACTTTTGAAAATCACTCACCAAAGGCAGCAGGTGTCTTCTTAAGTAGAATCCCAAATGCATTAGAGCGTGCTTTCTTCAGAACATAAGAAGACCCCTTCTCTCTCAGTTCATATTTACAAAGTTGAGTAATCAATTGATAGACACTGTCAGTCTCAGGCAACTAGAATTAATTACAATTTTATGAGTGTCTGGCACTCTATTAGTTTATCATTTCAAAAGCAATATATTATTACGTGCACAACTGATCAGAGAAATTTAAGTACACTGAACAACTAATTGTACAATGGAAAGTCAAAAATGTTGTCAACACTATTAAGTTAAACTTACAGGTTGAGCAAATGAAATATAAAATCAGCACCTACATGTGCACTTTGTTACACAGCATGAAATGGGCAAAACTGGGAGGAAAATGTCAACAAGACAAATTAAATGAAACACACAAATTGCATTTTTTCATTCCTATCAATACGAAAGTTAGTTTCTACCATGCTGACCAATATTTTAATTTTACAGTGATTGATACTATCTTACATCACCCCATCAATAATATTGCTTCATTAATTTATTTCTTGACTTGGGTATGGACACGACACTAAAAGAGGGTCTACCATTTGCATAATATTTTGATAGCACAGCCAGAGGACAAGCATCGGAATATATTTCCTATGTTGGTTACACCATAAAATACCAAACATTCATGTTGACAGTGCTTAATTGTGCAGTCACTAGAACTCCTAGCTAAACATTCTAAGACAAATGTGGTGGAATTTCTATAGAACTGGAAAACATGATAGAATAAAATATTAGTTAAAATCTCTCTCATGTTCACTAAGATACATAAATAAATTATAATTATTAATGCAGTCTTTGTTTTCATGCATTAAAGCATTAGGTCAAGAAAATCTGGCAGGCTCGTCACTTACAACTCAGGCAGGTGGTTTCATATAATATGGAGTTTTAAAGCATGTACCTAGTTCAGCACTCAGTTTAAGCTTGTTTGTTAATTTTTTAAATATACAGAGCAAATTGTTTGTGTGTGTATATCCGGGATATCCTCCAAAATCCCTGGATCAATTTCAACCAAATATGGCACAGTAACAACAGGCCTCACTAGTATCAGCACTGCAAGGTTAATAACTTCCCAACTACGATAGGAATGGAGATACAGGAAAAAATGTGGTTTTTTCCCAGCCCCTGGCTTATAGGCCGCCCTGAATGAGTGGCTTGTTGTGTGGGAACAATATCAGCCTGGAAAATCAACCTGCTTTTCAAGGTAGCCTACATGTCAAGGGCAAAACAATTTTCCATTCCTTGACATGGAAGCTGCCTGCACGACAGGTATGTTGTGTTGGAGTAGTATCAGCCTACTTTATCAACTTGCTCCACACGGTGGCCAGTACATCAGTGGCAAATAGCTGATTTTCAAGCCCCTGCTCTACATGACAGGTGTGTTGAGATAGTAGTATCATCCTACTTTATTGAACTATGTTGCAGGGACTACACATGCCGACAAACACGGCTTGGGACTGGTTGGTATAGATAGAGGAGGGGATGGATAGAGGGTGAGATGGACAGAGTGGGGAGGGGGGGGAGGGGGGGGGGGGGAAGAAATGGGCAGAGAAAAGGTAGGAGGGAGAGCTGGTGGAAGGTGTAGAGGAGTAGTAGGCAGGTGATGGAGGGGTGGCAGAGATGGAGTGAGAGAGGGGAAGGAAGATATGATCAGAGGGAGGGGGGAGGAAGCTATGGTCAGAGAGGGGAAGGAATATATGACCAGAGGGAGGGGGGAGGAAGCTATGGTCAGAGAGAGGAAGTAGTGGAAATGGACAAAGAGAGGGGGCACAGGAGACGAAGAGGGAAAGAGAACGGAGAGGAGGAAGAGGCAGTCAGGCATACGTGGGAGAAAAAGGTGAATAGACAGAGGGTGGAAGAGGTGGACAAAGAGAGGGGGGGGGGGGGAGGGAGGATGTGTGTTCAGTATGTGTGACAAACTTATATGTGGGCAAAAAACCAGTACAATCAACATAAAACTGTACAATTACTCCTTCTCTATAGCAAACTACATTTTGCTCATCATCATATGAGGGCAAATAGAGGGGGATCACTGATTATCAACTGTCTCCCTCCCTTCATGAGAGAAAAAAGTTCAGGCAAAATGTTGCATATTAAAAAAATTCAGTGAAGATGGATCTCTCACCAGAAAAAGAATCATACAAGACAAACTAGGATTACTTCACTACATATGAGCAATTACAATGAGATATGTTCCAACTGAGCGATAAATTGTACTGACTGCAACTTGTTGCCCCTTAACTCAATCTGAGACTTCCCCTACCCTGCTTCAAAGGAAGGTGAGATCATGGCAGGAACACAGCACATTGTGCCTCAATTGTCCCACATAAACTGTCTCAGTTGCTACAGCTGAAGCCTTGATCCATTCCTTGTCCTAAAGTCACTTCATTCTGCTGCTCTTGTCTTTGCAGAATGGGATTTTTTACAATCTGAACTTCCTTCTCTGCTAGGTATATCTGTTTTGAACATGAAATGTACTCATTCGGAGCAAATGATGGAGTTTTTGGCTCAGATATGTCCAACACAATTTAACATAATCAAAGACTGTGTGTAATCCTATGTTAAAAACTGTACTTTCATTTGAAAGGCATATCTCATGCACACATTGTGGGAACATGACAGAGCAACCAATAGAATTTCCTACTTACACCAATCAGATTATCTAGTACACCTACTACTACATAGAATCATTAATTTGAAATGTGATAAAATATGTACTTAGAGTCTATTTGTTTCCAAAGCGAATTACATCTAAGATGATTCTGGATCTCTGGTGATCAGGTTGGTGACTTGTCCATTCTCATTTAAGAACTCTAATTCCCTCCACAATAAATTCCACTAAGTCCTGCATTGCCTTAAATCCCAGAGGCATATTCAGCCAGGGTCTCTTCATGGGATGTTATCCACCTAGGTGCCACCTACTCCAACTGGGAGGATGGATGAACTCTCCCCATGAATGCAACTCCAACATAGCAGCAACATCTACATGATGCAGGGTAGCTGTTGCATGGGATTCCCTGGTCCCAAATATGATAAATGCATTAACAGTGACTGCAAACACATCAAGAGTGCAATTGTGAGATCAAGGGATTGCAGCAAAGTGGGGATTTAATGACAGTCCTTCACCCTTCCCAAATGGATTGCCTAGCATGTTTGGTTTTGGCCACTTGCTTGTATCACACATAGGAGGTTAATCAGGTGGAATTGTATACCTGGTGGGATGCAGCCCAGAGTACCACTTATTAAGATTTCTTTCCATGCAGTTTACATAAAGCGTGCAGGAAAGCTAAATGCCTTTTATGCACAGTAAATAGTCTAATCTTTTCTACCTGGTCCCTATGGGAACGATAAGTAGTGACAATAGTACATTCCTAGATTACTCACTTAATACTGGCTTTTTGGCTTTCTAATGTTAGTTTACTATCATCTAGTGTTTGCTACTTCAGGTTCTTCAGTGCTTCCACAACACTCACTGGTAAGCCAAGCAAACTTGTCACCATTTTGTGCTGCCCTTCTTTGTATGCGTTCAATATTCCATGTCAGCTGTATTTGGTACAGATCCCATACAATTAAGCAACAATCTAGGGTGAGTTGCACGAATATTTTGCTACATCTCCTTTGTAGACAGACTGCATTTGATCTCTGTTATATCAGCATAACACAATAACATCCAAAATACTTAAATGATTTATTCACAATGATACTGGTTAACAATATCACTTCTCACTCTATAGCAAGTACACAAGTCCAGGGCACTCCAGTCCACATCTGAGATCATTGAGATAGTACCCTAAGTTCCACAGGGTTCCTAGTATGTGTGGTCACTAGTCACAAATATGAGCAAAGGCAGGTGTAGGACTAGCTGTACGATGCTGTTGCAGTGACCTGTATACCATCCCGGTAGTCCGGGAATACGGAGTGTGTGGTAGCGCCAGGGGCCGCCTGGATACTCTCTTCCATCTCGCGACACTGGGCCTCTAGTGGTCGTCTCAAAATGGACAACACGGCCGGTCGGCAAATCTATATGCCCGATCCACATGTGTTATCTCTGCAGCTGCGTGGCTGGCCATGCTTTGCACATGTTGATGTCTGCTGCTGTCGGCCGGTGGCCGGGTGATGGCAGATACCACACTCTGAGTTTTGTAAATAATCATTGCTGTGATACTGGGTCAAATGCTTTTTCAATGTCGTGAAATACTGCATTCACTGTAATGCATTCATCCATGACTTTTGCAATGCTGTGTGAGAAAAGTGCATGCTGAGTTGTCCATGACCGATGTTTTCAGGGTCCATGCTGGTTGACATTGAGGAGATCATCCTGTTCAAGGTATTTGAATATCTCTGGGTGCAGAATACGTTTTAAGATTCTAGACAGATGGATATCAATGATCTTAGACAACAATTTTGTAGATTGTTTTTGATACCTCTCTTGTAGAGGGATGTGGCCTTCTTGTCTACAGATGTGATCTAAGAAGCTTTCTTCTAACCTGTGAGAATAGTTTTTTGTTCAAAGAATACGTGGTATATTAGTTTGGAGATTTGTTTAACTTGGCTGCAACGACGCCACTGGCCCCTGGGGCCTTGTTAATTTTAGCTAATTTAGCTGTTTCTCAATAAGTACAACACAAAAATTTGTAGCATTCATCTTTGCTGTGGTATGAGAATTAAACTGAGACAGTAGTTCTGGATCTTCCTTTGTAAGAATGTTTGAAAATGGAGTTCAGTATTTCTGCTTTGTCACTGATACTCTCAATCTTAGTTCCTGTGTCTGGACACTAACTTTGGGACAACCTATAACCTTTATATATGACCAGAATTTCTGTGAGAGGTCCTTTGATAAGAGTCTGCTACTGTAGTCATTTAAGATGTCACACATTTCACTTTTGAAGGTCAAATGTGTTTCATTTAGCATCCCTCTATCTACAGCTCTATGTTCTGTTCTACATCTAGTGTGCAGTAGTTGCTATTTCTGTGTAAGTTTCTTCATAGAGATTATATATCATGGATGGTCCTTCCCATCACGAATTGTGCTAGTAGCTACATATCCATCCATCCATGGCTTCGTCAGCAGTTTTTCTAAACTTGGGCCACATTTCCTCAACATGCTTATGCCCAGTGCTAAATATTCTGAATTCCTCCTTACTGCTCCTTTATCAAATTAATTGCACGTGTAAATCTTTTTACTTGTTGTATTTACCCTTTGTGTTTTGGTAATCATTGTTGCTACACATCTATTTGTTGCCACATAATCTAGTACTTTTCCACCACAAGTGGGCTTTTGAACTATCTGTTCTAAGTTGTTTTCACAAAAACATCTACCATAATTTCACAGGAGACTTGTCAAGGCCACTATTTACAGAACTGTAACTATTCCAATTGATTATGAGATGACTGAAGTCTTCTCAAGTTCTGACAGTATGGTTGGGGCTGAGGGTTTATCTAAAGTTTTCTGTCACATCTGAGGATGAGCCTGGTGGTCAACAGAAACAGAATAAGTTTATGCCTACCACTGACACTAAGCCTTTCCCAAATGATCTTGCATGAAGATTCAACTTCTATTTCAGTGGATATGAGTCACCTATCCACTGCGATAAATACACCACCACCACCACCACCACCACCACCACACCATCACCTTTTCATGAGCGTCATATATCTCGTATATGGGCGGCAATTCTATGAGTGTCGTACTAAACTGGATGGAGACTCACTTAATCTAGAAAATGAAAAAAAAACATGTTAAGATGTGGGTTAAGGGGTCAAAGAATGACTGAAATTAGAGTGCTTAGGCAAGCTTAATTTGCACAAAATATGCTCCATGGTTTATGGCCTGGTGAGGAAGTGTGGATAGAAAAACTTGGGGGTGGGTTGGATCTCTTGACCATATGGCTGCTGTACTGATTCTGAGATGTCTCCACACAGGCCCAGACACATCTTGTGCCACCCCCCAATGGAGCTTGCAACTCTTTCATGAGCAACATATGGCCTTGTAACAATAACCAAAACGGCCTCGCTGTGCTCGTACTGCAAATAGCTGAAAGCAAGGGGAAACTACGGCCGTAATTTTTCCCGAGGGCATGCAGCTTTACTGTACGATTAAATGATGATGGCGTCCTCTTGGGTAAAATATTCCGGAGGTAAAATAGTCCCCCATTCGGATCTCTGGGCAGGGACTACTCAAGAGGACGTTGTTATCAGGAGAAAGAAAAATGGCGTTCTACGGATCGGAGTGTGGAATGTCAGATCACTTAATCGGGCAGGTAGGTTAGAAAATTTAAAAAGGGAAATGGATAGGTTAAAGTTAGATATATTGGGAATTAGTGAAGTTCGGTAGCAGGAGGAACAAGACTTCTGGTCAGGTGACTACAGGGTTATAAACACAAAATCAAATAGGGGTAATGCAGGAGTAGGTTTAATAATGAATAGGAAAATAGGAATGCGGGTAAGCTACTACAAACAGCATAGTGAACGCATTATTGTGGCCAAGATAGATACGAAGCCCACACCTACTACAGTAGTACAAGTTTATATGCCAACTAGCTCTGCAGATGACGAAGAAATTGAAGAAATGTATGATGAAATAAAAGAAATTATTCAGATAGTGAAGGGTGACGAAAATTTAATAGTCATGGGTGACTGGAATTCGAGCGTAGGAAAAGGGAGAGAAGGAAACGTAGTAGGTGAATATGGATTGGGGCTAAGAAATGAAAGGGGACGCCGCCTGGTAGAATTTTGCACAGAGCACAACTTAATCGTAGCTAACACTTGCTTTAAGAATCATGAAAGAAGGTTGTATACATGGAAGAACCCTGGAGATACTAAAAGGTATCAGATAGATTATATAATGGTAACACAGAGATTTAGAAACCAGGTTTTAAATTGTAAGACATTTCCAGGGGCAGATGTGGACTCTGACCACAATATATTGGTTATGACTTCTAGATTAAAACTGAAGAAACTGCAAAAAGGTGGAAATTTGAAGAGATGGGACCTGGATAGACTGAAAGAACCAGAGGTTGTACAGAGTTTCAGGGAGAGCATAAGGGAACAATTGACAGGAATGGGGGAAAGAAATACAGTAGAAGAAGAATGGGTAGCTTTGAGGGATGAAGTAGTGAAGGCAGCAGGGAATCAAGTAGGTAAAAAGACGAGGGCTAGTAGAAATCCTTGGGTAACAGAAGAAATATTGAATTTAATTGATGAAAGGAGAAAATATAAAAATGCAGTACATGAAGCAGGCAATACAAACGTCTCAAAAATGAGATCGACAGGAAGTGCAAAATGGCTACGCAGGTATGGCTGACGATAAATGTAAGGATGTAGAGGCTTATCTCACTAGGGGTAAGATAGATACTGCCTATAGGAAAATTAAAAAGACCTTTGGAGGAAAGAGAACCACTTGTATGAATATCAAGAGCTCAGATGGAAACCTAGTACTAAGCAAAGAAGGGAAAGCAGAAAGGTGGAAGGAGTATATACAGGGTCTATACAAAGGCGATGTACTTGAGGACAATATTGTGGAAATGGAAGAGGATGTAGATGAAGATGAAATGGGAGATAAGATACTGCGTGAAGAGTTTGACAGAGCACTGAAAGACCTGAGTTGAAACAAGGCCCCCGGAGTAGACAACATTCCATTGGAACTACTGACGGCCTTGGGAGAGCCAGTCCTGACAAAACTCTATGATCTGGTGAGCAAGATGTATGAAACAGGCGAAATACCCTCAGATTTCAAGAAGAATATAATAATTCCAATCCCAAAGAAAGCAGGTGTTGACAGATGTGAAAATTACCGAACAATCAGTTTAATAAGCCACAGCTGCAAAATACTAACACGAATTCTTTACAGACGAATGGAAAAACTAGTAGAAGCCGACCTCGGGGAAGATCAGTTTGGATTCCGTAGAAATACTGGAACACGTGAGGCAATACTGGCCTTACGACTTATCTTAGAAGAAAGATTAAGGAAAGGCAAACGTACATTTCTAGTATTTGTAGAATTAGAGAAATCTTTTGACAATGTTGACTGGAATAGTCTCTTTCAAATTCTAAAGGTGGCAGGGGTAAAATACAGGGAGTGAAAGGCTATTTACAATTTGTACAGAAACCAGATGGCAATTATAAGAGTCGAGGGACATGAAAGGGAAGCAGTGGTTGGGAAGGGAGTGAGACAGGGTTGTAGCCTCTCCCTGATGTTATTCAATCTGTATATTGAGCAAGCAGTAAAGGAAACATAAGAATAGTTCAGAGTAGGTATTAAAATCTGTGGAGATGAAATAAAAACTTTGAGGTTCACCGATGACATTGTAATTCTGTCAGAGACAGCAAAGGACTTGGAAGAGCAGTTGAACGGAATGGACAGTGTCTTGAAAGGAGGATATAAGATGAACATCAACAAAAGCAAAACGAGGATAATGGAATGTAGTCGAATTAAGTCGGGTGATGCTGAGGGAATTAGATTAGGAAATGAGACACTTAAAGTAGTAAAGGAGTTTTGCTATTTGGGGAGCAAAATAACTGATAATGGTCGAAGTAGAGAGGATATAAAATGTAGACTAGCAATGGCAAGGAAAGCATTTCTGAAGAAGAGAAATTTGTTAACATCAAGTATAGATTTAAGTGTCAGAAAGTCATTTCTGAAAGTATTTGTATGGAGTGTAGCCATGTATGGAAATGAAACATGGACGATAAATAGTTTGGACAAGAAGAGAATAGAAGCATTCGAAATGTGGTGCTACAGAAGAATGCTGAAGATTAGATGGGTAGATCACATAACTAATGACGAAGTATTGAATAGGACTGGGGAGAAGAGAAGTTTGTGGCACAACTTGACCAGAAGAAGGGATTGGTCGGTAGGACATGTTCTGAGGCATCAAGGGATCACCAATTTAGTATTGGAGGGCAGTGTGGAGGGTAAAAATCGTAGAGGGAGACTAAGAGATGAATACACTAAGCAGATTCAGAAGGATGTAGGTTGCAGTAGGTACTGGGAGATGAAGAAGCTTGCACTGGAAAAAGTAGCATGGAGAGCTGCATCAAACCAGTCTCAGGACTGAAGACCACAACAACAACAACAACAACATGGCAAGAATGGTATCATTAGCCCCTGTGGCACAGGGTAAGAAGTACAGTAGCTATTAGCAACCAGCTATATGTACAAGAGATCTTTGATTGTTTCCCTTAACTCTGTGCAGCTAATGGAGTGATTTACTGTGTGCAAAAACATTCTCCACATTCTGTTTTTGCTACATGATCGTTCATTGTGTTTTTGACTTTGTAGCTTAAGAATAAGTGAGATCTCTGCAAACAGCTCACACATGAAAAACATCCAACCATAAACTAACGCAGTCATTATTCCAGAACGTGACAATTTTCCTCTTAAGCTGACAGAAGGATTCCATGATATAAGCATACTGGTATGATAGATGCCAGTTATAATGATATCTGCCCAGTTCTGCATCACTGTTCATAAACAGCCAAAACTACTGGACAGCATCTAATTATTTCTGCCGACCATTCATCCTAGCAGAATACTTTTGGAAACTGCTCTTTCCGTTAGTTGAATAAACACAAGAAATTGGTTACTTAGTGTGAGTTATCACATGCCTCCTGCAGAGACAAAAGGAGACATAAGTGTTATCCAGAAAGAGCTGCAGAGTCATTCATTGAGTATTGTGTTATGAGCTGAACTATCACAAGCAGTGGAAATGAACAGAGTTTTGGAACAGAAATTGTAGTTGCCATAATTGATTCAAAAGAAGTGCGCAACTTTTCAATGACAACCCTATTCAAGTTGTAGCTTCATATAAAGTAGGTACACTAGCTAGAATAGTGCAGAATAAATTGAGAGAATACTGATTGACTGACTGGACTTGGTCACCTTTAATGTGGCATTAAGTTGTTTTTCATTATTTAAAACTAAGGATTTTCAGTTTTCTTTTGACACAGTAACTATACTTCATTTTTACCATGTGAGGTATCACAATGTTCAGCACATTGGAGACACATTTAACAGGATCAAGTTTCAAATATTAATCCACTGATTCAGAAATACAGCTTTTGGAGAAACTGATCAACAATGTAGGTGGGTAATTCACAAAACTGTACAGCTTAATGCAAGTGTGTGCTAAAAGAATTTAAAATAATTCAACCAAGTAATACTTATAGATGGTGAAACAATCAATTCAGGCCTGCTAGTCACATTCATCATTTTCAATATCATTGTTGTTAAATTGTCTATTATCAGGAATAAGCATGACACCCCTAAGCCAGTCTTTACACTATAGTCCACGACAATGCCATTCTCAATGGTTAAAACACAATGAAAATTTCACAAGGATGTATAGGCCTTACTAGTAAATTAAAAGTGAAAATTGATGCTAAAGATAAAAGTAACACTCCACAATTCGTGATTTCTGAAGATTTCACAGTGTGATTGAGGTGGTATAATTTTCAATGTCTGGCCAGGTTGTGTGTACTATTTTTATGCATAATATTTTGAGCACTGACCTAACAATTACTCTAGTATTTTAGGCCATGGAATTACATGTGCTCATCTAAAGGACTCCAACCACTCTTGTTAAAGGAGGAGGTGAACTACTGTGCACGAATACACAACCAAGTTGAATGTACCTCTACAGCACATCTTATTTCAGGAACTGAACCCCAACCACAACTACAAGGTTTCTTTTATATGAATCTCAAAACCACTGGCTTGTAAAATGGAAGAAAATTAAGGAAGTGAGTAGCAACAATAATTCAGAATGAAAAAACAAAACTTAAATGATAAACAAAACAGTGTTTAAATAACAACCAAGTACGTCACTTTTCTTCTAATTGTACAGGTCTTCTTTAACTCCAGAAGATGGTTCAGCACAAAGAAATGATGAAAAGGACAATGATACGAGGGCAGTTCAATAAGTAATGCAACACATTTTTTTTCTCAGCCAATTTTGATTGAAAAAACCGGAAATTTCTTGTGGAATATTTTCAAACATTCCCGCTTTGTATCGTATAGTTTCATTGACTTCCGACAGGTGGCAGCGCTGTACGGAGCTGTTAAAATGGCATCTGTAATGGATGTGCATTGCAAACAACGGGCAGTGATCGAGTTTCTTTTGGCGGAAAACCAGGGCATCTCAGATATTCATAGGCGCTTGCAGAATGTCTACGCTGATCTGGCAGTGGACAAAAGCACGGTGAGTCGTTGGGCAAAGCGTGTGTAATCATCGCCGCAAGGTCAAGCAAGACTGTCTGATCTCCCGCGTGCGGGCCGGTTGTGCACAGCTGTGACTCCTGCAATGGCGGAGCGTGCGAACACACTCATTCGAGATGATCGATGGATCACCATTAAACAACTCAGTGCTCAACTTGACATCTCTGTTGGTAGTGCTGTCACAATTGTTCACCAGTTGGGATATTCAAAGGTTTGTTCCCGCTGGGTCCCTCGGTGTCTAACCGAACACCATAAAGAGCAAAGGAGAACCATCTGTGCGGAATTGCTTGCTCGTCATGTGGCTGAGGGTGACAATTTCTTGTCAAAGATTGTTACAGGCGATGAAACATGGGTTCATCACTTCGAACCTGAAACAAAACGGCAATCAATGGAGTGGCGCCACACCCACTCCCCTACCAAGAAAAAGTTTAAAGCCATACCCTCAGCCGGTAAAGTCATGGTTACAGTCTTCTGGGACGCTGAAGGCGTTATTCTGTTCGATGTCCTTCCCCATGGTCAAACGATCAACTCTGAAGTGTATTGTGCTACTCTTCAGATATTGAAGAAACGACTTCAGCGTGTTCGTAGGCACAAAAATCTGAACGAACTTTTCCTTCTTCATGACAACGCAAGACCTCACACAAGTCTTCGCACCCGAGAGGAGCTCACAAAACTTCAGTGGACTGTTCTTCCTCATGCACCCTACAGCCCCGATCTCGCACCGTCGGATTTCCATATGTTTGGCCCAATGAAGGACGCAATCCGTGGGAGGCACTACGCGGATGATGAAGAAGTTATTGATGCAGTACGACATTGGCTCCGACATCGACCAGTGGAATGGTACCATGCAGGCATACAGGCCTTCATTTCAAGGTGGCATAAGGCCGTAGCATTGAATGGAGATTACGTTGAAAAATAGTGTTGTGTAGCTAAAAGATTGGGGAATAACCTGGTGTATTTCAATGCTAAATAAAACAACCCCTGTTTCAGAAAAAAATGTGTTGCATTACTTATTGAACTGCCCTCGTAAATAAACTAGAGGAGAAATCAAGAGTGTCTCTTTTTATTCTAATGAGCATGGAATTTAGAAGCAGTGTTGTCCAGCCAAATTTCCACTCATTTAAGGAGATGTGAACCAACATATTACACACAATATATCAAGTGGAGACAGTACAAGTGTCTCCTGATTTCGCTTTATTTTTGGATGTGATTCAAGAAGAATCAACCTCCTCTAAACTTTTTCTTACACAGTTACCCAGAATCTGTGCAGAGATAGCTGCAATCTTTCATGGCCAGTAAGTTTATTTGCTATTACGATGCATGTGAATTATAAGGTAATAACTTTCAATCTATATGATTATCTTCAGATCTGCACTCATCATAATGTTAACCATTACAGCAGAATCATCACTTTACGATGCGTACCAATCTGAAACCAGTTATCTTGTAACTTATGTGCAACCAGGACAGTAAGTGAATTGTTATTAATCTATTAAATTTAATAAAGTTTTAAAAATTATATATTTAGCAGGTATTAATGGTAATTACATGGAAATTCATGCACAATCTCTTAAAGCATTTTACTTAAAGAAAGGCAACATATTACTGAAAAGTAGGATTTCAAGTTATTAGATTTGCAGTTATGATTTTGTTTGACTCTTTAATTATATTTTAAATTCTTAACATTTTATGATGAGAACAACATGAAACTAGATATATACTGCATAAACAACTGAAAGATAAGACATTGTATTATGACTAGTGCACAAGAAAATAAATGTTCAAGCACATCAAGATAAGAATTCCTTTTAATGCTTTCAGACTTTCCAAACACCCTTTTGATATCCAGTATCTGAGTATTCTCATTAATGATCCTGTTCTTCAGATACATAAATATTCAAGTGACCAAATCATCATGGCAAATTTAATTCACACTCTGTATGCTCTCTTGCCACAAAAATAAGCCTATACAAAGCCAAACTGATGTAGCCACCAAATTCATGTAATATAGAAGGATGAAGCAATTGAATTAATAGTAATAGTAAAAAGGAGTTCACAACTTATTACATCATCTATATCTGTAGACAGCTATCAAAGAAAGTAAAATGTTCTCAGTTATTATCCCGTACTATTCTTTTAAAACCCAGTAACTTGATCTCTCTGTTTGGATCTTTCATTGGAGACTTCTGGTGTTCACAGAAAACTGAATAGTGCCAAAAGACAGCCACATTCACACATAAAAGGACATTCTCCCATTCATATTCTAAGACAGGGAATTATTGGGTAAAAGTCCTTCAGGCTAAATGTAAGTCATCATTATTGTTTTGGTACAAGAAGAAAGCTGTAAAAAAATGAGGAATTCAACCAAAACATGTCAGAAAAAAATTGCTGTTACTAGGCTGGTTGTTAATAGGCTGCTGAGGTGTTAACATTTCTGTGGCCAATAATTACTTCCCTGACAGTTCAGTGCTGCAAAGGCAAGCACACACCTATCATCTTTGTTAAAATTAGCCACATTCACAGAAATATATATAGATTCTCAGATTTTCCTTCTACAGATGTTGCATTATTGGATAACACACATATATTGCTAGAATCTATAAGCTGGCCACAGTCTTCCCTGTTCTCCATTACTATAGATTTCACATTTTGTTTCAAACTTGGGTAAGATTCACACTATTCTTTTATTGTCCTTAAGTTTGCTATAAAATATGGGACTTATACAATTTCAGCAAACTGCTGCTCTGGAGACACAGTAGTCTTATAAAGGTTTCATCGTCTTCTTCTTCTTACCTGCATGTTTAATAGATCATTAGGTGGCTCCCATTCTGCTTGACAGCATTAATGGGGTAGCTGTCATCTCCCCTCGTAATTCATCCAATGGCTTCTCATACATCTGTTGGTTTAACTGAACAATCGATGTAGCTCAAGAACTCTTGTAATTATATTTCCTCACTTGCCTTAATTATGAGAGCAGCATTTTGCTCTTGCCACATGAAAGGCTGTGAGATTCTCAACTGGTGGCCTGTATCTGAGTTTGTACCGAGCCACTCACTTGCACCTGATAGCAGAACGGCATTTTTTGTTCCACCAAGTGACAGATAGTTCTTACAAATGCCTAGAAGACTTTGGGATACGTGTTGGTAAAATGACCCACCCATTCCCGGCCCAAACAGCCAGCAGTATTTGTTTGCTGCAAAGCCATCTTGGGGTTTTCTTTTCAAGACTGCCTGATCTGGATGCTGTATTCACACTGGAAAGTGGCCACTGGAATGCAGACAACTGACCACTTCCCACTGAGCAGCAAGCACCAAGATTGGAGAAAAAAAAAAAGCAATTAGATTAATGTCAAAGAACAGCTCTACAGAACTTCACAAATGTGTGCTTTGCCCCAAGTTCAGAACACATAGATCTTCTATCCACAACAAGCTTTCAATAGCACAATCCTGCAGGACACTATGTAGTAGCCAGAGCACATGATGTGCATTAAACACTTCACACAGAGGAGGAAAACAACTTGGGGGTGGAGGGTGCTATGTGCCAAGGTTGTGGAGAAATTGTTTGTCTAGAGCAGCAACAGGGAACAGATATAGGCAACTATCAATGGCTTATTCAACACATTATCTACCACAATAACTGCTTGCAGGAGCTGATATGGAAATTTTGCACCACAGAACTGAAGAAAATTGCTTCACGGAAATCATAACAATTAGAGACATGAGATTCAAATACAATTGTGCTTTAATTCTGTGAAATGCATTAAGTTGTTATGGAATATTAATATTGTGTAACTCAGTTTTTAATTACCCTTATAATTTTTAATGGAAAAAAAATCACGACTGTTATCCCCTAGCAACAGGTACCCCAACTGACTTCGCATTAGGTGAAAATCAGTTACATTTAACTGTTTAGACTGATATTACAACAATTCACAAAACAGTGAGAGAAAGGAAACGGTATCTTACATCAGCACTTTTGGATAAAGTAGGGAAGAAGATGCCAAGGACAGAACACTGTGGAGGAGACTACTTGACAAGACCATAAACCGACTGCAATTCGTGGTGCTAGGAGACAAAGAGTAAGTAAGAAGAAAAGACAATACACCTTACTGTTGGCATCAGCTTCCTAACATTTCTCTCTCATTCAAAAAAAAAAAAAAGTTATGCCCATTACATCACATAACTGTCACACTGTAAATACTAAACATGCAGTTACATGTACTTCAGTATAATGACTATGCAGAGATGTTTTTAATGTCTAATCAAGGTTGGATTCTTGTAAGTAAATGCTGATTATCATAACTAGGATGTCATAAAACTATTATATGGTCTTCCACCAGAAATAAGTAAAAACAGCTTGTACTTAGAAGCATCTCAATCACACAAGAATCAATTTTTAGTGTCCTATAATCTTGATTTTGTTGTGGTCTTCATCCTGAAGACTGGTTAACGCAGTTCTCCATGCTAGTCTAGCTATTCAAGTAACTACTGCAACCTTCACCTACTGCCTCCCTTTACAAATTTTAGCCCTCACATTTCCCTCCATTACCAAACAGACAATTCCTTGGCGTCTTAAGACATGTCCTGTGAATCGATCTCTTCTTTTAGTCAAGTTGTGCCATAATTTTTTTCCCCCACTTTGATTCAGTACAATTTTATTAGTTACTCAATCTACACATCTTACTTTCAGGATTCTTCAATAGCATCACATTTCAAAAACTTGTATTCTCTACTTGTATAAACTGTATATCACCCATGTTTCACTTCTGTAAAAGGCAAAAATTCCGACAAATACTTTCCGAAAAAGGCTTCCTTGCGCTTAAATTAATATTAGATATTAAATCCCTCTTTCTCAGAAATGCTTTTCTTGCTATAGCCAGTTGACATTTTACGTACTCTCTAATTAGGCCACCTCTGATAGCTTGCTGCCCAAATAACAAAACTCGTCAACTACTTTTAGTGGCTCATTTCTTAGTCTAATACCATCAGACTTGCCCAATATAATTTGGCTACATTCTGCTACCTTTGCTTCACTTTTGAAGACATTCATCTTATACCCTCTTTTCGAGACACTATCTATTCCATTCAACTGTTCTTACAAGGTCTTTGCTGCCTTGGATAGAATTACAATGTCATCACCAAACATTGAATGTCTTTATTCCTTCTCCCTGAAACTTAATTCCCTTCCAAAATTTCTACTTTGTTTTCTTTACTGCTAGCTCAATGAATAGGTTGAATAATGTCGCGGATAGGCTGCAGGCCTGTCTCCTCACTCCCTTCTCAACGACTGCTTCCCTTTCATATCCTTCTAGTTATAACTGCAGTGAGGTTTCTACACAAGTTGTAAATATCCTTTCATTGCCATATTTTATTCCTGCTACCTTCAAAATTTCAAAAAGTTTATTCCAGTCAATATAGTCAAATATTTCTTTAAAAAAATCTACAAATGCTATTAATGTAGGTTTGTTCTTTAACCTACCTTCTAAGATAACTCATTGGTCAGTATTGTCTTGTGTGCTCCTACATTTCTCCAGAACCTGATGGTTCTGTAATATTCTCATCTGTCAGCAGTTGTCATTCTTGGAATTGAAATTATTACATTCTTTTTGAAGCATGAGGGTATTCCATGAGTCTCGTATTAATGTAAGTCAATAAATATGTAACAAACATCAATTTACCATATACCATGTTTAAATTACATCAAATATTTTGCCAGCAGATAGCAGCATATATATGCTTGTTGTACAGGCTGAGGGACATCACGTGGCAGATGGTGTAAGATAGAGGGGGTGCTGCACGATTGCATGTGAGTCGTGCAGAAGGCAGTTGTACAGTTTTTGTGGGAGAAAGGACTGTCGACAGAAAATGTGCATCACAAATTGGGTATCATGTATACCGACAAATGTTAATCACAGAAAGCCATGTTCGCTTGGAACCAGGAGTTTAACAAGCAAAGGTAAAGCATCAGAGTGTCCTGGTCATCCTACGGTATTGGCAACTGTAACTACAGGTATACGAAGTGTCCGATTCCACCCATCTCCTTTGACCCATGATGTCTTCAATATGGTGGAAATGGCTATTCTAGGCGTCTCCAATATGGCGCCTATGATATCACTACATACACACGGCAAGAAATATGAAAATACGTATAAATAAGACAATAACATCTCCCTGCAAAAATACAATTTAACTAATGGGACAATTGTGGGAAATTGGGGTGTTTTAGGGAGGGGACAAGCTAAATATAACAGTAAAAAGAAAAAAAACCACACCACAAAAAAAGTATTGCAAAATCTACAGGAATCTGACACTTCCCTTGACCTACATAGGTCAACAGCAGCTGTCGTTACCAAAATACCAACACCTACAGCAAAAACTACGGAAATTGGAATCAGACATTTCCCTTGACCACAGCTGACGGTACCAAAACACCTATACCTACATATAAAAATACAAAAATTGAAATTGGTCATTTCCCTTGACCTATGCAGGTCAACTATAACTGCTTACACGAAAAAACCAACACCAACAGCAACGAATCAAAACCACAACACCACAACAATTAAAAACTCAAACATCTCTACATAAATTAAAGCACATTCAATACACAAAACATTACAACTTGAGAAAAATAGACCCCAAAAAAAAATAATTACTTACCACCAATAAATTTCGGCCAGACATCACACACACACACACACACACACACACACACACAGAGAGAGAGAGAGAGAGAGAGAGAGAGAGAGAGAGGACGCCATCACACACACACACACACACACACACACACACACACACACACACACACACACACACACACAGAGAGAGAGAGAGAGAGAGAGAGAGAGAGGACGCCATCAGACACAACAAGACGACATCTACATTATGTCATGGGTCAAAGCAGACGGGTGGAATCGGATGCTGCATATGGTGGAACAGATCATTCATTATGAACAGTGTGTGAGATCAACAATATTGTGAACGCTGTAGGCTATTCACACAGAACCATTTACAACATCGCACATGAGTTGATGAAGTTTCATAAAGTTTGTGCATTGTGGTTATCCTGCATGTTGACTGAGGAACACAAAATGAATCAAATGGCTCTGTCTTCGCTGCACCTCATACAGTACTCTGAGGAAAAGAGAGCTTCAGGGCATGTATTTTTACAGGGGACAAGTTTTGAGTTCACCATTTTCAACTGGAAATCAGATGACCATCCATGGAATGGAAATATTCAACCTTCTTCGCAACAAAATGTCCAAGACCATTCCATCAGATTCCACAGTTATATGCACCATTTTAGGACAAAGGGGTCGTACTGATGAAATTCCAGCCTTATGGAAAGACTGTGACTACCTTGTCATAATGCGCCACTGCGGAAACTTCGACAGGCCATGCACCGCAAATTATCTGGCCTCTTAACAAAGGGCGTGAATCTTCTGGATGACAATGCCTGTCTTCTCACAAAAGATGAACACAGAAACTGTTATGACTTGCAATCTCTGTGCTACAGTCCTGACTTTGCCACCAATGACTAACATCTGTTTGGGTCCATAAAATCTTATTTAGGAGGCTGACATTTTGAAAATTAGTGGTTACATGTTAGCTCCAAAAGCTTCTTTGCTGCCGGCTGTCAAGGTCTTTTAAAGGTAAGGAATGAGTGTCTGAATGCTCAGAGTGAATACATAGAAAAGTGAAATAACTTTCAGGGAATTACACTGATTATTATTACACCACTTTAAAACTTATTTCCTGACTTACCCTTGTATATCTTGCATATTAGGTGGGACAGTTTTGTCATGTCAGTAATTCCAAAGGAATGCCACCCACCCCAAGGGACTTGTTAATACTTAAGTCTTTCGGTACCCTGTCAAATTCTTCACGCAGTTTCACATATCTCATCTTCATCTACTTCCTCTTCCTTTTTCTATCAGACTACTTTCAGATGCATTTCCTTTTTACAGATCTGCTATATATTTCTTCACCTTTCAGCTTTCCCTTCTTTGCTTATTACTGGCTTGCCTCCTGAGTTTTTGATATTCACAAACCCATTTTCTTCATCTCCCGAGGCTTCTCTCATTTTCCGTGGGAAACTCTTTCCTCTAGTTATGCATACTTCTGCAGCCTTCCCTTTGTTCTGCTTAACTGATTTGCAATGTCTGTATGTATTTCCTTTCACATGCTTTATTTTTGTGTGTTTTCTTTTCATTTTGCAATTAAAGTCAATACCTTCTGTGTTACCTAAAACTTTCTACTAAACCTTATCTTTTTACATATTTCATCCTCTGCTGCTTTCACTATACCATCTCTCGAAGTTATGCATTTGTCTTCTGTTGTGTTCCTTTCACCCACTTCAGTCAGTCATTGCCTAATACTCCCTCTGAAACTCAGAACCACTTTTGTTCTTTCCTTCATTTACTACCCTTACCCAATTTATTCACTTCTGATTAGCAGTTCACAACCAATAAATAATGATCAGAGTCCATGTTTGCCTCTTGAAATATCTTACAGTTTAAAATTTAGTTTCAATCAGTATGAAACCTTCCAGTGTCACCAGATCTCTTCCAAATATACAAACTTATTACATGATTCTTAACATGCTGACTGCCCCATGCATACTGATGGACATTTCACCACCCGGCAACAGCATTAGCCGTGAGGCTCCGCTGTGGCTGTCATTGTGTACATAGTGTCAGGCATGTGATTCTGCTGCAGCCACTGTCCATCATTGTGATAAACGAAGTGTTTCTCAGTCCAAAATTCCACTGGATGGTTTCTTCTTTCACTCCTTTCCCTAGGCCACATTATCTTAATACCTTTCCTTCCCTTCCTTTTCCTACTATTGTATTCCAGTTCATCATCACAATTAAATTTTTGTCTTCCTTAACTATCTGAATAATTTCTTGTATTTTATAATACATTCTTTGAACATCATCATCATCTGCAGAGTTAGTTAGCATACAAAAGTGGTGGGTGTTAGCTTGTGTACATATCTTGACTATGATAATGTGCTTACTATGCTATTCATAGTACTTCACCTGCATTCTATTTTCTTATTCATTATTAAACATACTCCTGCATTACCCCTATTTGATTTTCAATTCATAATCCTGTACTCACCAGACCAGAAGTCCTTTTCTTCCTGACACTAAACATTACTAATTCCCACTACACATAACTTCAGCCTATCCAGTTCCATTTTTAAATTCACTACCCTACCTACACAATTAAAGGATCTAAAATTCCACATTCAGACCTGTAGAATGTTAGTTTTGTTTTTCCTGGTGCCTACATTCTCCTGAGTAGTCCCTGCCCAGAGACCCCAATGGGGGACTATTTTACCCAAGAGTATGCTACAATTTAATTAACACAGTAGAGCTGCATGCTCTCATGAAAAATAACAGCTCTAGTTTCCATTTGTTTTTGGATGTCCATAGGACCAACACACTAAGGTCATGTTGGCTAACATTACAAGGCCAGACTAGAAAATCATTCACACTACAGCCCTTGCTGCTACCAAAAATGTTGCTGCCCTCTTCAAGAACCACATTTGTCTGGCCTCTCCCCTGATATTCCTCCAGTGTTGTTGCTCTTGTGGTACAGCTATCTGTACCACTGAGGCACACAGGCCACTTGATCCACCATACTTATATCTTTGTATATACACTATACTGTGTGTTTGCTACCTTACCAGACAGAGTTAACAAAATACATTTGGGACTAATTTAACAGATTTCAAATTTCAATATGTATTTATTGCAGGAGGGTGTTTAATAATAAGGCTTGTAATCTATTTCTGAAATTCTAGGAATCACCCGTTACCTTTTGCCTATGGGAATATTGTTGAAGATTTCTTTCACTAGAGATACAGCTTCACTCTGCACAAAAGTGCAAAGACCAAAGAACTTTGTTTAACGACTTAGGCCTATCTTTTTGCACATTAGTCCATAGTCAACGCAAAAGCAGGGAAGTCATAACGTTATTCAAGATTAATATGAATTCCAGGACTCTAGGAAACTTATGTGATCATTTAATGTAGTAAATGGGTTAGCTAGCGGTGCAGGATAAATACAAAACTGGAGTACGCCTATAAGCTGTGCAAGCACCTTTGCTCGAGTCTCTTGAAAAACAAATGGTAGAACGAAACATGTACTTCAGAAAAATTGTACATTTCCTGCAAGGGGTCGCAAAAACGAATAATTCTAGGGCAATAAAAGCATAATTTCATGCTTATACCTTGAAATATCAACTTACTGTAGATTGCCTCTGAACACACGTCTCCATAACTCACTTGAATAAATTGTATTGTATGTCATCTGAAACTAAATGGCAAGCCCTATGAATGCAGCCTTACACGTTTATGTACGGGCGAAAATCGTAATCTGATTTTCGCCTTCATGTTTATGTGTCACTCCTGACTTAAATTTGCTACCTCGGTCACTTGAACGTTTTTCGAGCGTCACTTGTTTAACACAAATGGCCTCTGCAAATCAGCTGTTGTTGACACTGTATGTTCCTGTCATTCAAAACGAGAAGTACTTCGGAACGATACGGTAGGAGGAAATAAGATCCCTTTAGGTACTATTGCCAGACGAGATACCAGGGACTGTCACATAACTTCGCATAAACACAAGTTATTTATGTTACGTTTTCAATGTCGTAAACATTGGCTGCTGCGCTACTCTGAATTTCCCCCCTTTTTCTGTTTCAACTGATTTTTTGTTCTGGCAGCGCTTAGTCGATCTTATATTGTTTGCGTTTATCCTTGGTTTATTCGACTACAGGCGAACTCGCACTGGCCGTCAATGCAACGGCAAGAATATATTTCACACTATAGTAATGGGCTAAACTGCGATTTTCCGTTATCAGTGATTTCTGGGAATAATACTTCTCAGTCACTTATACAGATGTTTGAGTTCTGTTGTTTTAACATTACAAAGTCCTGTATGCATGTGTAGTATTAACCACAACTGTCATATTGGAAGCAGAATCAAACACATTTTTAGGTTACTTGTCTCTAAATGATATTTTCAGGAGAAAAGGGCAATGTTGGTTGTTTGTTATTGATACAATACATTCAGAGACACAGCTGTGTTTGACAAAACAACTGGCACTGAATGTGCTTTCGTCATATAATATGCACACACAGTACATCGACCTCTTGAGAAACAAGGTTCTTATAAGTTATAATAAAGTACGAACATCGGTCATCAGATGGCACTAGGCAAAGAATGTTAACTGCGCTTTTTCGTTGCTACTTGCGACAGAAGCGTCTCGCGGGCCCCGAGGAATCATGACGTCATATCATGGCATGACGTCGTCTCTCATGCAAGCCAATATCGCTGGTAGTTTTCGAAACGCGGATATTCTTTGAACATGGCATGCTGATGCCTTGTGGATTTGTGTATGATGGCGGGATTTGTGTGCGTTAAAGCTTTTCAATCACGGAAAAAAATTGATAATACTTGCCGCAAAAGCACGTGTTTGCAGACGAGAAAGGATAGTTTATATTCCAGACAATGGGCGGTAAGTAACTTCCGTTAGTAATCTTATCACGCGCAAGAAAAGTAAAATGTATGGTAAATCTACAGAAATTTCATTCTTTGTGCCTATAGTATTCTGATGCATTATGTTACTCAGTAAAGTTTCTTTCAATGCATCTATGTGGATTATTTGTGGTAACGGCGTATTCTCATAACAAATGGCTTCGGTATTTAAGTTGCAATCATCGTAACTTTTTCCTGATCAAAAATTGTGTAGTAACTGTATTCTAACAGTAACCTGCACATTTGAAAACTTTCGAATGTTCACAATTAATCATTGTTCATAGTCAGTATTTTTGACAGTAAAATAGATATGAATTGCAGTGACTGAATCCAGGTTTGTGCGTGGTGTAATGTGTTTTTGTAATGGATGTTTCAGAGTTTCTGAAGTGAAAATCCAAGGAAGAGAAGACAACGAGAAGTAGCTTTTTTGTCTGTTTCATGGTTTATAGGCCTACTGGGGAAACTCGCCATGTAAAAAAACGAGTAACGCATCCAGCTTGGTACCTCCATGGTGATGTGGAAATCCGAGCATTGTTAATAAAGAAATTAAATCTGTGTGTGTCTTTCTTTTGATTCCTTTATCATGTTGCTTATAGTAGACCAAATTTAATTAAAATACCCAGGTGATAATTTCAACGTAAATTGGACTATGTGCATAGCTGCTTCTCACAGGCAAAGTATAAATATTCACCATCCTATGGCATGCGTGTTCACTAGTCAGTTATGGCAAAAGAAATCACTGACTCAAAGCATAATTTGCTTGGTAGACATAATTGGAAATGGCCTTTTTAGTTATAAGTTTACATTATTAGATTTTAGTACTCCCTGAGAGATTATCTTCTGCATTTCTTGGCCCTGACATGATTGGGTCTGGAATACAGCATTAAGTGTGCTGCTCTGCTGTCAGCAGCATGGTAGTCAATGTGTTAAGCAGTCGTTTAGGAACTAGTGTGAAGTATATGCATCTGTACAGCCTTGGCTAAAAAGATACAGCTAGAATGCTAATTACTGTTTCAGGAATTATTCTTTACACAATTAAATATATTATGTTAAATATGTATCTCAAACTGAATTCATGAATAACTTTGTAGTCATTTAAATAAAAATACCGCAAACCGAAAAATTGTCTTGAAATGGTAAGGGATATCAAATATAAGTAAATATTTTTCCTCGGTAAGATTAAAGTGTAAAATTGCTGATACCTGGTTGTTACCATAAGATCAGTGCTGGCCCCAGCAGAGCAATCTGCTGTGACCACCGGCACCTTCATGCCAGCCAACGGGTTAATACACAAAACAGGGCAGTGCAAGACTTGGTCCGTAATTGTCATTGGTTGAAGCAACTAAAATTAAATTTCTGAGGTATGCTGCAACTGTGTTATTGGTATATTCCCCAGCATGATTTAAAATCTTTGCATTGAAATGGCACTGACAGTGTGTAATATATTTTGCAACCGAGAATAGATAAAAATTTATGTGGGAGTATATTTCAAGAACCCCTTTCAATCCAAACCTGACAATTATATTGACACACCAGTAAACCCACCTGAATCGCACATTGGGTTACACAAGCATTAGCTGTAGAATAGGTAATTTACACAGAAAACTTTTCATACAAATTTTATTGTAAAGCACACTGAAGTTAAGGGAAAGATGCAATGCCCGGATGAGATAAATATGGACACACAATAACTCGTTTTGCTCAGATATATGGAAAATTAACTGTAGTATTATATGATGTATAACATATGTATGACATATAACACATCTGAGGTGCAAATTTGTGGAGAGGAGAGATTACATTGAACCTGTTGTGTATGGTGCATATTTTGTTGCAGTGCTGGGATGATGTCATTCAGATTTCAAAATTAGGGGTCTTGTAATGAAACTCTCATCAGTTTTAATATTTAAAAATAAACACGCCTGAAAAAGGAAGCTGAATAGGACTTTAAATTAAATAGCAAAAATTTTCTTGTTTTGCACATTCACTGCAGCTGACACTTAAAAGCTCTTATTGACCTTTGTGTCAGCCACAGTGAACATGTTGAAGATTTTGAAGTAACAAAGTAGTTGTTGACATTCTGGTATTAATGGATGGCAGCAGGAAACACAGCAATGAAATAATGTGAATGACTTAAACCAGGAATTAAACAAGTCTACATAGCTTTGAACACAGTCATTTCACACTTCTTAGTCACTGCAATTTGTGTGCTATAACTAATACAGCAACCTTTCATTTTCTCATCTTTGATCTGGGACACATGTCACATCTTACTTATTTTCCTAGAGCAACTCTAGGTTTACTAGATCCACATTTCAGAATTCTGGTAATTGTAGTCCTACTTCATGCTGAAAGTGTGGGTTGATAGCTGTCTCTTCAGATATGATCTCATCAACTGCCATTTCAGAAACTTGAAGGAAAATTGTGATTATTAAATTTTCTGTCAGTGATGAATATATCACTAATGTATATACCACACAAATATTCATGATGCTATAGAATAGTGCAGGGCCATCTTCTGGAACACCTGCTGGGTAACCTAAACAGTGCACTTCGCATCCAGTGCATCAATTTCTTCATAGGTAGTATCATAGTACACTACTATCTCAGGCTTGATTGTTGCGATGCTCAGTGAAACAGCATTATGCCTTGAAGACACTAAACTAACAGCCTTCTTAAGTTTTTGAATGAAGGATATAAGTAAGTAATATATCCAAAAACAATTAAGTTTTACATTTTGCTGTAAGAACTCGTTTTGAATCTTTCCTTTTATTATTATTTTGTACATGTGTGACCTTTTTGTGCCCTCTTCCCAGTTTGACAAGTACATCTGATTTACTTAATGAGGATATTTATGGTTACAAACAAAAAAAGAAAAAACATGTGGTGACAATGCAACCCGCGACCAAAGATCATCTTCCAAAACTTTACGAGCCTCCTGCGAACAAAGATCATCTTCCAAAACTTTACGAGCCTAGGAAGTAAGCACAATGATTTGGACATAATAGCATGTTTTAATAAACCAGATGTTTCAGTTATTACTGAGCACTGGTATACCAAAAAAGAACCTTATTATGCACCAATTAACAAAAAATTTCTGCTCGTCTTTCAGTAGGGTTATCAAACCTTATGGTGATGTTGCAAAAGTGCCAATAGTTGGTGCTCAATTCCTTACATGTTGAAGGTGTTACTGAACTTTCTGTGATAAGCTAGAGATGGGAAATCTAATCTCTATCAATTGCTTGTAGAGAGAGATAGTAAATACTCTGGGAAAACGGCTGGGTAATAATGCTGATAATTTTTCACAGTTTAATAAAACCTTATCTAACACAAATCAGTTTTCACTCTTAAGAATGGCGAGTGGCATACACTGATCTAAAATTACTGACATGTAATACAGGGTACCCAGGACTTTGTACTGGGATACTTTCTTTTGTCGATTTATGTAAATGACAAAATACTGCTCCCCAAATTCAAGGAGAGTTCTGTATGCTAATGCTACATCTATTGCATGCAAGTGTAAAGGTCATGAGCAACTACAAAAACTATGAAACTGTATTACAAATGAAATAATTCAGTATTTCTATGAAAGTCATCTCATTGTCAGCACAAGATAGCAGCAGTAATGGATTTTCACCCCACAAGACAGATTTTGAAATTCAGTTGTGCACTGGAACTGATATCAAAGAAAACTACTGCTTGGTTACAGTTAAACTTTCTATATTTAACATGTTATTACATGGAAACTAATTACTGTACAAGAACACAACTTGGTAGCATTAATGTCAAGGAAATGAGCAAGAGAAATAATGCAGAATCAATTCAATTGAAACACTTTTAATGTTTCCAGAATGAGAAACATCCCCCAGGCTGTGGCTAAGCCATGTCTCCGCTATATCCTTTCTTTCAGGAGTGCTAGTTCTGCAAGGTTCGCAGGAGAGCTTCTGTAAAGTTTGGAAGGTAGGAGACGAGATACTGGCAGAAGTAAAGCTGTGAGTACCGAGCGTGAGTCGTTCTTCGGTAGCTCAGATGGTAGAGCACTTGCCCGCGAAAGGCAAAGGTCCCGAGTTCGAGTCTCGGTCGGGCACACAGTTTTAATCTGCCAGGAAGTATCACTTTTAATGTGCTGCTACAGTACACCACACCAGTACCATTACTGGTGACGGTGATGGAGGCTGCTATGAAAAGCTTGCGATTTCATTCAAATCTGATGTGGCAAGTTAACAAAACTTTTTATCCATGTGAGTAAAATTATTGTGTAAAATTGATAGCGCAGCTTCTTACAGAAGTCTTTTCAGAGCCCTTCGGAGTCTTTCACTTACATGTAACATATTTACTCCCTAAAAGTATTTGTTGTTCATAATAGGGGTAATTTTACTCTGTTCAGTGAAATGAACTTGCAAAATACTGGAAATAAAAACAATGTCCATGTAGGCTATACATCCCTGCCTACGATTCAGAATGGAATATCACATTCTGATTGAATGCTGCTAGACATTAGGCAGAAAACTGAAAATCCTAAGGTAATAAAAAAATACAAAGTAAAAAAAATATTTTATTAGCTTCTCCTTCTATAACTATAATTAAACATAATGTTTCGACTCACGAATGCAATTGCTAGTTAATGTTAACACTAAGGTTCAAATTAACAGGATTTTAATGTTACCATTATATGAACAGCTGACAGTACTCATTGTAAAATTATGAAATGACTTGTATAAAGTATGAGAGAAAAACAGCACTTAAAAAAAAAAAAAAAACCTTTCTAGCTTTCAGGGTTGTTACTTCTTTCCTCTGGGAAGATGAATATAGTTTGTGACTGGAAATGAGGGGAAGATCACTTACACCACCCGTATAGAACAATTATGTGACACATTCATGAGTACTGCTCCAATGTTTGAGATCCAGGTCAGATTTAAGCAACACATTGAAGCAACTCAGAGTCTGGATGCTATATAGGTTACCAGTAGTTTCAAACTATGTGTGAGTATAATAAGAATCCCTGGAGGGAAAATAATGTTCTTTTTGTACAACACTATTGAGAAAATTTAGAAGGCATGAGAAATCTGGGTTCGGATGGTAGGTAGCCTTTCTTCCCTCTCTCTGTTTGCGAGTGGAACAGGAAAGAAAATGATTTGTAGTGGTACAGGGTACCCTCCACCAGGTACCATTTGGTTGCTTGTGTAGTATGTATGTACATCAAAATACGGAAGAAAATTGTGACTGCCTACTACATTAAGAAGTAATAGTTGAACTAACCTAAGCTTTGTGATTTACTTCAAATGTTTTGTCCCACTGATACACTCTGACAATTAGTGACTTGCATTTATAGCAGTCTTACAATTTGGAGATGTCAGTAGGCTTACTGCTTGGATCTATTAATATTCCCTCATTGAGCTCTTTTTATCTTAAGATCACATAAACTGGATTTTTGAGAAACTACATACAGGGAGATGTGATTGGCATATAGCTGTTTGTTTACAGAAAAACAGCGATCAAAATTTAAGCATATCGGTAACACACACTGGGCAAGAGCACATATCTGGGCTAGAGCACTATACTGGATTTCGCCCCCTTCCCCCCCTTTCCCTAGAAACCTTGGCTGGAGTAATAACTATTTGTAGCATAGTCTGAGGTCTACATTAGGTTGAAAAGCGATAATTTCGTCGACAGTTGTGGAACACAGCGAATGAGAAATAACAGTTGTGATAACAGACAGACGTGTGGCTTTGCCTAATATTTGTTTGCGGCGTATTTAAATGCACTTTCCCACATTTAATGCATTTCTCATAATAAAAAAATAAAACTACTGGGTCATCCCCAAAAAACATATATTAGAAAATGAACAATCATCCGACGTGTTTTGATGCATATTATTTACAGATATCGTACACAAACTGGAAAAAATGCAATGGGCGTTCCACTACGTATCCTGGGTCAACAGAAACCTCCGATCTTACTCGTCGGCTTTGACCCGTGACGTAAGCGTGTTGTGGTGTGTGACGTCATAACGTCATTCCTTAGTCATAGATCTTAATGGCTTCACTTCGAGGCATAGATAATAAAGCAGTTCTGTGTTCTAATAAGCTTTTGCTGTTATGTTTCAATTTCGTTTTTTACTGATTACTTAATAAAGTAGGATCAGTTTATTCTATCTCGTGAGATTTTTTTTTTAAAGCCAAAAAACACTTATCAGTTACTGAAGGCAGCTACAACACTAGAAAAATCGCTTCTCGGCTTTTGACAAGATATTGCTTAATAAAGTAGGATCAGTTTATTCTATCTCGTGAGATTTTTTTTAAAAAAGCCTAAAAAACACTATTGCTTAATAAAGTAGGATCAGTTTATTCTATCTCGTGAAATTTTTTTTTAAAAAGCCAAAAAACACTTATTAGCTACTGAAGGGAGCTACAACATTAGAAGAATCGCTTCTCGGTTTTTGACAAGATATTGCTTAGTAAAGTAGGATCAGTTTATTCTATCTCGTGAGATTTTTTTTTAAAAAGCCAAAAAAACACTATTGCTTAATAAAGTAGGATCAGTTTATTCTATCTCGTGAGATTTTTTTTTTTAAAGCCAAAAAACACTTATTAGATACTGAAGGGAGCTGCTTAATAAAGTAGGATCAGTTTATTCTATCTTGTGAGATTTTTTTTTTAAAAAGTCAAAAAACACTTATTACGTACTGAAGGGAGCTAGAACATTACGAACAATCGCTTCTCGGCTTTTCACAAGATATTGCTTAATAAAGTAGGATCAGTTTATTCTATCTTGTGAGATTTTTTTTAAAAAAAGTCAAAAAACACTTATGCCTTTGACAAGATCAATGTTTATCTCTCTCGCATTCCTTTGTTTCTCAACATTCTCCTCAGCTCTTTCATCTCTGTAATACATGCTCTCTGGCGACTTGTGTCGTCATTGTTCAAAGCCGACGGGTTGTATCCCCTGCTGCACTAGTCCCGATTTTTTTCGTCGTTTTGCGTGGTTTTGTATGGCGGTCGGTGGCTACATTTGTGTATATTTAGTTTCTCCCCACCCAGAAACCCCCAATTTCCCACGCTTGTCCCGTTAGTCATTAGGCTTTTTGTGAAACCTGTGTATTTCAGTGTTTATGATACGTATGCGATGTTTTTATATCCGCCATATTGGAATTGTCGTTTATGGTCGTTTCCGCCATGTTTGTGACGTCATGGGTCAAAGCCGACGGGTAAGATCGGACGCTTCTGTATTTCCCGTATCCTTTACCATATTTGATTTGTTTTTCCGCATTTGCTACTGCTGGTATGGGTTCAAAGACAAATTCGTGCTGCAGACGTCTCAGTGGTAGTTAGCCTACATTGGTAAGCAGCAGTTAATGCGTTAAAAACATTTATACACATTGTCCTCAGTACGTAATATGTGTTATGCTATAAATCACTCTGCCTTTCGACCAATAATTTTTTATCAATTGGCTTCAATCAGTCACGTAAGACTCTAATGTGTAACTTTGACTATGCTGCGGATTATTATGTCAGACGTCAAAGCCGACGGGTAAGATCGGACGCTTCTGTTGACCCATGTTAATTCTGTTAATGGAAGCTTCATTCAAACAATCTGGATTGATTTGACGTTCCAAAACAATAGCTGATGGCAAGTCTGTACAAACGCTGTGGCCAACGTGTGACGTCACTTACGTCAACAGAGTTGTTTACAGGTCTAGTCACCAGGCAGCGCTGTCACGCTTTCAGCCTTACTGATGACGTCATGAAGCGATTCCTCGGGGCCCGCGAGACGCACGTACTTGCGACTTCTAGCTGCGATTTGTCACAGAAATCGCATTAGGACTCGATAGTGTATCGCAGAGATCAGTGATCTCTATAATAGAGATCACTGGCAGAGATAGGGCGTAGTACGAACTCTGGCCATCAGCTGCTACTGTTAACTGCATTTTTAGTTGCTCATTTCAGCTTCTAGCTGTGACTTGTCACTGAAATCGCAGCTAATTCCATCGCATAACACCAGGTTTACAGAAAGCAGTACGAAATTCGGTTAACAGCTGGCACACGGAGCTGAATGTGAAATGCTACTTGCGACTGCTAATTGTGCCTGAAATCGCAATTAGATTCTGTAAAGTTGTTATTGTGATATCTGTGAATTCTCAATCACTGTTATTTCTAACTGATACGCGATTTCCTGACCACCACTATCCTATACATACCGATTCTATCACTGCGACTCGCTAGCAACGCATCCGCTTGTCACCAACAACGCTGAAGCGTCTTAACAAATCTCTATTTGCAATGCGAGTTGTGTCAGACATAGGGATTCATGGAATCAATACTAGAAATAAGAATAATCTTCACAAGGATTTAAAGTCACTTAGTCTTGCACAAAAAGGTGTGCATTATTCAGGAACACACATTTTCAATAACTTGCCAGCAGCCATAAAAAGCTTAACCACCAATGAAATTCAGTTTAAGAGAAGCCTAAAGGATTTATTGGTGGCCAACTCCTACTCCATTGATGAATTTCTCAGTAGAACCAATTTCAGTGCAGTAATGTATTCATTGTAAATAAGTGTGTATTTATGTATGTGTGTGTGTGTGTGTGTGTGTGTGTGTGTGTGTGTGTGTGTGTGTGTGTGTGTATGTGTACAATCCAACTTCTGCACCAGTTCAGTGCAGTAATGTGTTCATTGTAAATAAGTATTATAGTAGCTGTATAACACGTTTATTACCTTATAAATAAATAAATAAAACTTTTTTATTTTAAATTCAGTTTATTTATTTATTCGTTCGGCATAAACAAGGCAAATATTACAGTGTCATTACAATCCACCAGGAAATTACAACACTACACAATGCTACTTATAGTTTTGAGCCAATCTATGGGTAGGTCAGTCATATCCTACCACTTCACACACCAGTAGGTGGTCCATTGTCTGGATTTCACTGCATTCACACACGGGACTCTCCGCAAGTCCCCACTTATTCATTAGATGTTTGCATCTTCCCACGCTTGTTCTAAGGCGATTTAAGGCAACCCAGGGCTTCCGAGGGAGATCAAAGCCATTTATCTTCTTGCTGGGGTCATCGATAAGCTTTTGGTTCTTGTGTGTCCCTTTGCACCATGATTCCCCCCAGGCTAGCTTTGGGTCGAAGTCCTGTAATTCCCTGCCAATCTTCCAAAAGGGGGACCTAGATTTTAGCCTGTTGATGGGTGATAAATCTTGGTGTATAGGAAGTTCTGGATTGTGTACGATCTTCCTATATATTCTTGAGGTCGCCATGGAGCGCCTTATATCAGGGGGTTTATGTTGGCAAGGACTGGGAGCCAGTCACATGGGGTAGCCCTAAGTGTGCCTGAGATTATTCTCATCGTCTCTTTCAATTGGGTGTCTACTTTATTTACATGCGCACTTTTCACCCAGACTGGCGAACAATATTCAGCCACGCTGTACACGAGGGCTAATGCTGACGTCCTTAGTGTATTAGCTCTGCACCCCCATGATGTTCCGGCCAGTTTAGACATAATGACATTTCGAGATTTTAATTTCTGTTTGGTGTATTCCAGATGGGAGCTAAACGTTAGTGTGCGGTCTAATTTTACTCCCAGATATTTGGGCTTATCTTCATGTCTGATATGCCGGTCATTCAGGGAAAGCTGTAGTTTCCTACTTGAAGCTCTGTCATTAAGATGCATTATGGTACTGGTCGTTTTATTGGGGTTGGGATGCAAATGCCACTTAAGGTAGTAGGTGTTCAGTGCTTCAAGGTCCGCATTCAATGTTTTTTCAAGATCTTCGAAATGTTTGCTTTGGTATGCGATGGCCAGATCATCCGCATACGCAAATTTACACGACCTGGTGCTTGGCATATCAGATATGTATAAATTAAAAAGGGTCGGCGCCAGGGCTGACCCCTGCGGCAGGCCATTGTTTATGACCATGCTTTTGCTGCTCTTTCCATGGAGATAGACCTTAATCTTCCTGCCTGTCAGCATATTTTTTACTAATGTGTACGTCTGATTGCATTTGATAATTCGAGTAAGCTTGAGCAGTAGTCCTTCGGTCCAGACAGTGTCATAGGCTGATGTAAGATCTATTAATACCAGGCCCATTTTCAGCTTTTTCTGATAGCCTTTCTCTATATATGTTGTAAGGGACAAAACTTGTTCACAGCAGTTCCTTCCCACACGGAACCCTGCTTGATAGTCCTGGAGGTCCGCCTCAATGTATGGAGCTAGTCTGGCCAGTAATATTCTCTCAAATAGTTTGTAAGAGGTACAAAGCAGTGAGATCGGTCTATAGTTCTTTGGATTATCTCCATCCTTCCCTGGTTTCAGTACTGCTATTACCTTAGCTTCTTTCCATAACTTCGGGAGTGCACCTGATTTAATGCATTCCGTGAAGAGCTTGCACATCCATTTCCTCCCAATTGGTCTCAGCTCCCTCAGAAATTCTGGGAGGATTTCGGCGGGTCCGGCTGCTTTCCCTGTTTTCATTAGTGTTAGGGCCTGCTTTGACAATATCTAGATTAGTTGGATTATTGGCTAATTCCTTGGTTAGGTTCCTGGAGATCCTTTTCTTCTCCTCGGTCTTCAGGCGTATTTTGGAGGTCTGTTTCATGGCAGTCGCTATTTCGGATGGGCTACACCCACGACCGATCTTCGTGGTGTTGTGGCACCACCCAGTTTCCGTAGTAGACCCCAGCTCTTCCTGCTAGAATGGGTAAAGACCAGATTCTCCATTGCCATCTTCCACCTGTTCCTGCATTCCTCGTTCATAGTGTTGATCAGTCGTTCTGCAGTCTCGTCCTCCCCACTCCTCTCATACTGCTCTAACAATGACTCGCACTCCTCTGACCAGCAAGGAATGTATTCCCTCTGGGCCACTCGGGGGATAGCCTTTAGGGCCCCTTTATATATCAGGTTTACAAACCTTTGGTAGTTCTCTGGACTTGGTGGTATTCGATTTATTGTCTTGTCAATAAAAGATTTATATTTCCCCCAGTCTGCTTTTCTCAGATTCCACCGTGGAATCGGGGGGCTCTTTATGATCGGGATGGAAAGGCTGATCTCCACAATAATCGGGAGGTGTTGGCTCCATGGGAAAGCTTCGAGGACTCTTCTTGTAGCTTGCATTGGTATGCCCATTGCGCCACGTGTGACAAAGGTCAGGTCAGGTGTCGTCTTTGTGCCCCATACTTTTGAATTGAAGGACGCTCTGTCCTTGGGATCAAACAGGAAGTGTAGGTCCCGGTTGTCAGCCCAGTCACTTAGTCCAACGCCTTCTGGAGTGGATCTCTGATGTCCCCATCTGGTGTGCTGGGAATTAAAGTCGCCGGCATAGATTGCTGGATGATTAGCCTGCGGTAAGATTCCTATAGGCCATTGCTGCGAAGGTGGTTTGTAGACATTGTAGATTGTCATCTCTCCCAGTTTAATGCCTATTGCGTGTGAAACCGATTCCACATTGTTCTCGAGGTTTCCTAGAAGCTCATTTTTCACCAGGGTCGCCATACCATGTTTGTCGTGTCCTGAGTAGCCCACATTGGTGAATCCTGGTATGCATAATCGTTCGATGTTTTCATCCGTCAGGTGTGTCTCCTGCAAGAGTACGACACTTACTCTTTCTCTTGTTACAATTTTTTCAAGGATTTCTCCTTTCGTCCTTGTGTAGCTTTCTATATTGAAGTGGCACACTCTCACCATCTTCGTGGAGTAATTCCTCTTCTGAATCGTTTGCCTTCTTGTGGACCAGGAGGCATTTGAGCGTCCAGTCGCCGGAGTTGTGTAGACTTTTTGCCGTTGCATTTTACTGCAACGTTGCCCGGAGAGCGCCATCTTGGAGGTTGTCTACACGTCGCTCCCCTTAAAATTCAGTGCATTAGTACTTGTAAAATGATTCTTTCATATAGTGTTCATTAAAAAATGACGATCGATCCACTTGGGACCTGTGGAATGGTACATTAGCTTATTTGTTTGAGTTGTAAATATTTGTCATGTATTGCTGTTTTTCTGACATGTTCTACATCCTGGAGGGCCTCCTCACTACGGATCAATTGGAATGAAAGTAGCCGGCCGAAGTGGCCGTGCGGTTAAAGGCGCTGCAGTCTGGAACCGCAAGACCGCTACGGTCGCAGGTTCGAATCCTGCCTCGGGCATGGATGTTTGTGATGTCCTTAGGTTAGTTAGGTTTAACTAGTTCTAAGTTCTAGGGGACTAATGACCTCAGCAGTTGAGTCCCATAGTGCTCAGAGCCATTTTTTTTTAATGAAAGTAAATCTAATCTAATCTAAACAATAGCAAAGAATGAACAATTCTTGAAACAAGGCATGCGTCCCCGTTTTGCAGGTTTTTAGAAAATAATCCCAGAAAGATTCCCTTCCTAACGTGTACCAGAAAGTATTCAGAAAATGATAGCGTTCTAAATGTAGCGATTTTTCGCTTGGCTGGCGCTCTTCATCATAATTGAAATGCACAGTTTTTATTATTTGATCGTGAATATTTATACACTTTTCATCCATTTATAAGCATTTTACATGCTTATTTAAATGCATATTTTAAGGTTTTTATGATGCATATAATCTGTTCTCTAATACCAATATGCTCTTTTGCAGTATTTAATTGCTTTTCCACTTGATCAGTTCGATCAGTTAATTTAACTTGAACCTCTTATTGAGATTTGGGCAGATCTTGCATCAGCGGTTTTTTTTCACAAAACTAAATTCGCTTTTGATAGCTTACACTGTGGTCCCCTTTGTAGTACATACATTCATGACAGTAATACCTGTCGCTTTCTTTGGCTGTAATTCGACTTTTTCAGTAATTTGATTAACCTTTTCCTTTAGAAATTCCTTCATTTTGCTTTCAGGCTCTGCAGATAGATTTTATGCACATGACACTACACATTTCACTATGAGTTTCAGAATTTTTGACCCTAGTTCAGACTGTCAAAACTATCGGACAAATCTTTTACCTTTTCAGGAAGGCCCCAAATGGTTTGCTACAAACGTCATATTTCGGTACTTAAGTGATCCAAATTGCATTGTAACACTTCTGTTACATGGTTAGCCAATTCTACTTTCCACTATTCGATTTCATTCTTTTGTTATTCACTAACTTGCTCCTGCTGCTCTTTCAAGACAGAAAAGTCATTAGATAAGATCTCTTGCTTCCGATTCATAGAAGTTACTATTCATGGTTTCTTGTTTTTGATTCATGCTTTCTAATTTTTGCAGCTATGAGGGTTGTTTTTAAATTATATATTATGACAAATCACTGCATCTGGATCGGTTGCTGGATTAACATTCATAGCATTAACTTCAGCAATAGAATCAGTGGTGATGGTTCTGGTTGCTGAATATGTATCATTTTCAGCTAGTGACATAATGCTACTCAGCACAGCTGGATTGGCGGTTGTGTTTTCATCAGCTGATGCACAATTAACCACCTGATTATTTTCATTTGTGTTCAGCAATTGCTGGGGAGTTAGCATATCAAGAGAAGGTAACTTGCTAAGGCATTATCACTTTTTCATAATACAACTCGTCAATGTGTTTGGCTAAATGTATCTCTGCTAACAAATGCCAATCACATTGTTCAGTGGCATGAACTTAACTATGCAGATAAACTGTCTCGCAAAATTTCTACAGATTATAAATCTAATTAAGTGCAAAAGAACAAGTCCTAATGCCCGGCAAATTTATTTGTGGTGACGAAGATCTACTGCATTTATAAATGTTGAACGATTCTGTTCTGTTACCTGATGCTGTATACACCAACAATCGTTGTGATAGTAAATTCAAAACTCTTTCATAGACACTTTTCTTTTTTATGTAGTTTAGCACATTTGATCCTTTCTCTCTCATCAGGTTCTCAGGGTATTGAGTCAATGGCTTTTTGATTTATGGACTTAGTAAATTGCGTGTAACAGAAAATAACAAATTTATTACAATGTTTACAGCATAAAATTCAAGTCCTGATTACAATGTCGCCAGTAGGACAGTGAACTTTGATAGTGACTTCGAATAATTCCATTTGTCATGAAAACCTAAATCTTCGTATCTGGATGGGCAGTGGGATGTCAGTTGTCCAGAATGGAGAATTTCACCACTTCATTTAGCTTACTATGAAGAAAGCAAACTGATAGGTGATTAGAGAATTATCAGTAGATTTTGGCTATCCAAACTGCATGGAATATAATATAGTGTTGACATGATAGTAATACACCATGTTCCAAGTAACACACTACCATTAATAATGTAATGTCTCATTTCAGAATGCATCACGAAATTTTAAAAAAAGTCAAGATAAGAAGAGAAATTCTACAGGGTACAGAAGAACAGATACCTACCAAAACAGTAATGTGAACTGCTTTTGTAGGCTACAATTCTGTGGATATGGAAACAGACAGAAGCTGTGATCCCAAGAATTAAGCGAATGATGAAGACTCTGTACAACCAACATCTTATAATTCTTCACATTTACTGGACACACTAGAATAAGTGGGGGAGAAATAATGACGTACGCAGATGGCAGAATGCTGTGAACTAGCTGCGGTCAGTGTGTGGGGTGGTGGGTTAACATATAACGATGGTTATTTAGTATAGCAAACGTCTTTTTCACATGAGCCTGGCAACTAATTCTGTGGTCAGCCAGAAAGCGATGTAGAACATACTGACCTTTTGTTTCCCGTCTGTACGGCCACATTCTGGTCCAGCACACTGAAAGAAATGTTTCTATTCTCCTTCTACTTAGTGGGATCTGGACTAGGATTTTAAATGAAAGTATAAATTTCTAGTTCATGCATATATTGAGTAAAGTCTCTCATGGACAACACTTTGAAAGTCACTAGGTTCAATTGACAGTCAATCTTTCTATTCTAACAGCACAACTAGCAGTCCAGAGGCGGCTTCTACGATACATTACTACCAGGTTGTCTTTCGCCCTGACTAAAAATACCCAAAATGTTCAAAATAAATGGTCGGCACGAAAGTGGAAATGATAATCACCACTTAAGGGGATACGGAATCACCTATCCCCGCAATGTTAATATATGCCTACTATAGGGAACATTTTCTCACAAACTACTGGAGACAGAGAGGTAAAAATTTTACTGTATGTGCATTCATATGTTACAACAATACTGAAACAACAGTTTATTGTCAAAGTATTTTCTTACAGAGATATTGTACATTTATTTTTAAGTAAATTTTTTCCATCGCTTTTTACTAGACTATCACCCCTAAGTCTTTTGTAAATCAAGTAATTAAAAAATCGTTGTTTCAGTATGTAATAGGGACCTATGTCACTACGTCATAAAAATTTCAGACTTCTAGGTTGACCAGTACCTGAGATAATGTTCCTAGATGAAGTAAAAAGTAAACTTACGGGAAACGGAGAAAGAAGATTAAAACATTCCTGATCCGTAGCTAATACCCCCTTCACAGTCTTCATAATCATCTTCAAGTCTTCTTTTGGCACCCCTCTGCACCTGTCTTGCTTTTTTCACTAATGTCTTGATTATATTATCAGCATGCCTTAGTCTGTGCTGATCTAAAAAGAACATAGCACGTACCGTACGGGAACCAACACTCATACCCAACTTTTGAAGGACCTGGCATTTAGTTATATTTCCAAGATTGAAGGTTGCCACAGCATCATACACACCAAAATGTAGTGTATTAATTCCGACAAACACTGTTTTTGGGAGACGATGCCATATCACACTATTCAAGCACTCGTTGGGGTTCTGCGTTTTTCCGTGAAGACATTTCATCAGAAGACTTCTGTCAGCCAGATCTCTGAAAATGGGCTTTATTTCTGCCATGATGGCTGATGGTAGACTGTGGTGGTGAATGTATTTCTCTCCTGTTGTTAGTCCCCTATTGTATTTACACCAGCTGTTTTCACCTTTGGGGCACAAACCATGTTGTGGATGCTCATCCGTGGATGCGGTGTGGAAATATAAAGCCCATATAGCTCTCCTCATTTCTTCAAGATTGCCTGTATTTTGCCTGATTGCAAGGCCATAGCAGTTCTGAATGTGGTCTATTATGGAATCAGTCAATCTTCCTCTGCCATCCAAGGTTTTCCCATCATCTAGTTTTTTCCCTTTCATAACTGATTTTAACCTTCTCAGCCTGGCACCCATTCTCTTCTGCACATGTCCTATACATTCAAGTTTGCTTATATTTACACTGTTCCCATATGGTTTGCTTTCCAAAACTTCTTTGAATGCTTTAGAGTCACCATCTCCCAGATATTTGACATAGCGAACATTATACCACTGTGAAGAGCGATGAAAAATTTTCTTCACCCCAGCAACCTCCATGCCACCACTACTACCATAATAATTAGCAATACAGTCATCACTGTGTTCATTTTTCAGCCTGCCTGTGCACCTACAGTATTTAGACATTATTGCAACATCAATAACCTTGCCAGTATCAACACTAGTTGCTGTTACAACACCATTGTTGGAGGTGTGGCCCCTTTTCTGCCACGTGCCATCAAACGCCACTGTGAGGTCACGACTGCCGTCATTTTCTTCCACTGCTTCTTCCACAGCAACCTGCATTGACTTCTGTGCTACATCTTCAACTGCAGATCCTAGTACATAATTGTAAGCTTCAAACTTTGAAGGTGCACTTGGAAGATTTAGAACACCACATAGCATATCACCAGCTGCTTTGCCCTTACCAATTGCTCGCAATCCATAAACTAACCTAATATTTACACTATAAAGTTCAGTTTTCTTGTATCCATTATTTACAGTTACTGAAACCGAACTTGGAAACTTACAGCTGTATTTACAAACACTGCATATTAAATTAAACTGGGCAGCCAGGCCAACATGGGATTCTACTTTCAGAGAAACGTTTCCATGACATTTTTTGCAGCACAAACTGTTTTCAAGAGCTTCACACAATATATTCGTATCAATGAGTTCAAAAACTTCATTCCCTCTATCAAGTAAATTATATTTCTCTTCCAAATCTCTTAGTTTTTTATGAGAAGCACTGTTTTCATTTGGTGTTAAGTTCGTTCGGCAAATCAGTAATAAGTGGATTCACATTTTCCAACAGTGATGATGATGAACTGCTTTGCTTTGCTAATGAATCATTATTTCTTTTCTTTTGCCAGTTCACACGCTTTTTAAATACTTTTGCTTTAGCTCTAGGCATTTTCACTGCGAAAAATGAAGCACTAAATACGAAATAACTCAACAACAACTACTTTCTTATATCACACTGTTTACAAAACAGTCCCGCCACAAAGTCAAAGAGTAACTTGAGGAAACCAGAGAGAAACATTTTCGGGCAACTAGTGTATAAATAGTCGCTGGAAACCGGGATATTTGAATTCATGTCACTTTAAAGGTACTGCCAAAAAGTTCATGGTCAGCCACGAGAGACGTGTATAACTAAAGCGCAATACCCGATCTCACAAATATATAAAAATAAAATAGTTATAATTGTAGTAGAGCTATGTATGATACGTCATTTTAAAGAGGAAACATGGCAGAATATAATACGCCAATAAAAAAAAATTCGATTTTTTAACCCAAAATCCGATTCCGTATCCCCTTAACACGCGCATTTGTAATTATCATGGACAGCACACTAACAGTTACTTTAGCGAATTCTAAGAGATCCAGGATGGTGTATAGTCCTCGTGAGTTCACTATCCGTTATTATAGAAAATACGCGTTTTGTCACATTTCGTCTCTGACGTCATCCGAGGCAGATCCCGATCCGACGTTTAACAGACGTGAATATTATAGTGGCTGAGTGCAAAGTGAACCTTTTTCCTGCCTGTCGAACTGTATTTATATATGTGGTGCAGCGGACGGCCGAGAGAACATCTGTTATCTGCCAAGGCTAATGGCAGCAACCTCTGAACGACCGCTTACTCAGACACATCATCTTTAATAACAAAGTTATGAATCAAATTATAATCTTCTTAACTTTTACTTGTTTTTGGGAAAGTCGTTTGAAACCACAGAAAAGTTTCAGCTTGCTTGAATAAAAAATTTGCCTTCTAGAATTTTCGTAGTGGAAATAACAGTAGATCGTTACCTCTGAAATATACCTTTACCAGAACTGGTATCGGATGTTATTAATATTACAGTTCTACAATTTATTATAGCTCTATTCCTTAGTAAGACTTATCATGTGCTGTAACCAAAATTTTCTACCATTACAATTACAGGTACTTAATCTACTACAAATGGGGAGGAGGAGGAGATTAGTGTTTAACGTCCTGTCGACAACGAGGTCATTAGAGATGGAGCGCAAGCTCGGGTGAGGGAAGGATGGGGAAGGAAATCGGCCGAGCCCTTTCAAAGGAACCATCCCGCCATTTGCCTGAAGCGATTTAGGGAAATCACAGAAAACCTAAATTAGGATGGCCGGAGACGGGATTGAACCGTTGTCCTCCCGAATGCGAGTCCAGTGTGCTAACCACTGCGCCACCTCGCTCGGTCCTACAAATTGGTATAATTTAGTTACAAATCTGGTTTTCATTAAATTACTCAAAAACTATAAGAGGTAGCATAATACGAGGGCGGTTCAGAAAGTAACCTCCGATTGGTCACAGTGCGGGTTGTGGGGGGAGTAGCGACGCCATCTGTGCGTTCACGCACTCAACAGGTCCGTCGGCATCAAGCCGTGGTCGAGTGAACGTCGTACCTGCGCTAGTTTAGTTTTTGTGGCAGTTTGAAATGTGTGCTGCAATAGAAAACCCCGCCAAATGTGAAGTGCGTGCTGTCATAAGGTTTTTTACAGCCAAAGGATATTCTGCAGCAGCTATTCATCGTGAGCTTTGTGCCGTGTACGGACCAAGAGTTATGAGTGAAGGAGTTGTCCATGAATGGGTATGTTTATTTAAAAGTGGACGAGAAAACGTTCATGATGAAGAGAGTAGTGGTAGACCATCATTGGTGACTGACGAACTCGTTCAGACAGTTGATGCAAAAGTTCGTGAAAATCGACGTTTCTCAATGTCGGAGTTGTCTACTGGTTTTCCACAGATTTCTAAGACTCTCTTGTACGAGATAGTGACAGCAAGATTGGGTTACCGTAAGTTCTGTGCACGATGGGTGCCCAAAATTCTTACCGACCACCACAAAACTCAAAGAATGGCCTCTGCATTAGACTTCCTGGCACGTTATGAGGACGAAGGAGAACCATTGTTAAACAGAATCGTGACCGGTGACGAAACCTGGATTAAGTACGTGAACCCTGAGACAAAAGAACAATCAAAGATGTGGGCACATTCAAATTCGCCTACCAAACCAAGAAAAGCCTCGCAAGATTTTTCTGCCAGAAAACTGATGGCAACGGTGTTTTGGGAAGCCAAAGGGGTGTTGTTGGTTGAATTCATGGAACGTGGTACGACCATTAATCAAGACGTGTACTGTGAAACAATAAAAAAGTTACGACGGGCAATACAGAACAAACGCCGTGGTATGCTGACTTCCGGTATCGTTTTTTTGCAAGATAACGCCCGTCCTCTCTCTGCTCGCAGAACAACGGCCCTTCTTGAGTCCTTCAAGTGGGACGTTATCAACCATCCACCTTACAGCCCAGACCTGGCGCCAAGTGATTATCACCTCTTCATGCATTTGAAAAAATGGCTCGGGTCACAGCGGTTTGATGACGACGAAGAGCTCAAACATGCGGTCACAGGCTGGCTCCAGGCACAAGCGGGTGATTTTTATGCAGAAGGAATTGCAAAGCTTGTGAAGAGATACGATAAGTGCCTCAATCGCTATGGAGACTATGTAGAAAAATAGTGCAAAGATGTAGTTTTAAGATGTATATATTAAAATATTTTTATTTAACTTGGTGTATTTTTTTAAATCAACCGGAGGTTACTTTCTGAACGGCCCTCGTATTACCTGTTAGTTATTATTTTTAGGGTGAACTGAACATAAAACAAATTTTTACGTTTCTAAGTCCAGTTTTAGCGCATCCCATTTTCTTAAAAACTTAGATTCTGGATGTAATTTTCCTTCTTTTGCCCTGAAACTTGCACCACTTATTTGTGACCTTCATATGCACATTCTGACCAAATTCTAGCTTGCTACCTTTATTATTTAGCACCTCTTATATTTTCTAAAACCAGCATTTATACAGAAACTGTTAGTTTAATTACATTAAGACTATATATTTAAAACATTATTACAATAAAATACAGGGTGTAAACGGTATAAGGCGCCAAAATTATACAGATGGTTCATCTCGGTGTGCTTGACAAAAAAGTCTAATGACATTTTCTTGTATCATGTACTTTATTTTTGTATTATTAAAACCTAATGTTCGTAGGATAGATAGTATACGCATTTCTGTTTACGTAGTCAACCGACAGCACACGGCGTACCGAGCTTATTGCCTACAATGACGGGGCGGCCAGAGAAAGGCAACGAGCCGACCAGAGGATTGAAATCATTAGGCGTGTACAACGAAGTGGTGTGATAATCAGGTGGTACCAAAAAAAGCAATGTAAACGGTTTTTGGGTTGTCAAGAATGTGTAATTCACTTTATCTGAATTGAATACAACCAGTCTGTTTCTCAACAAGTCGATAATGAAGGTCGTAGTAGTAATGACAAGCTAATATCAAACATAATGTATTTCCATTAGTACAAATTCAATCAATCACCAAGTAGATAGTTGTACATTAATTACAATCAACTGTTTCACCTTTTTACGGCAATGCCATAACGAAAACTAAATTCACATTATTTTCCTTCTGTACAATAACACCGTAACGAAAAGAAAACCCATTACTTCGTTTCCTCTTACACCAATACTACAATAAATCTTTGAAATGACCACCATTCGCTTCTACACATGCTTCATTACGGCGAACCCAGTTTCGTCGCCCTTGTTCACACACATGCACATTGGCCCTTATGGTATTGGAAGCATCTGAAATCTTCTGCGTCAATTCGTCCACATTATTTACTGGCTCAGCATAAACAAGTTCCTTCATATGGCCCAAAAATTAAAAATCTAGTGGATTTAAATCAGGGCTGAGTGCTGGCCATGGACGTGGACCTGAATGCCCGATTCATCGTCCTGGAAATCGACTATCCAAAAATCTGCGTACTCTGTGACCAATGTGGGGGGGAGCACCATCGTGGAGAAACCACATGTTATGACGTATGCCTAATGGAATGTCTTCTAAAAAAAAAAAAAATGGTGGCTCTGAGCACTATGGGACTTAACATCTATGGTCATCAGTCCCCTAGAACTTAGAACTACTTAAACCTAATTAACCTAAGGACATCACACAACACCCAGTCATCACGAGGCAGAGAAGTGTCTTCTAACAACGTTGGTAACAATGTTTCCTCTAGAAACGTTCGGTAATAGTTACCAGTCAAACGTGCAGGTAAAACGTAGGTCCCAATAATGTAATTAGCCCAATAATGTAATTATTGAGCATACCCGCCCACACATTTACGGAAAATCGTCGCTGAAAATGTGTTGCCACTACGTGGCGAGGATTGTGTACACTCCACGTGTGCATGTCATGGAAATTAGTTATTCCGCGCGAGTGAAACACGCCTCATCTGTGACGGGTATTATGTTGACAAAATCATGCTGCGCACTGTGTAGCAAAAACCACTCTGAGAATTCACGTCATGGAGGGAAATTCCGTTCTTCCAATGCTTGTACGCGTTGAATGTGGTAAGGCCGCAGACGCTCCTCTTGCAAAGTGCGGTGAACGACAGCGCGCTATGTATACACGTGGCGGGCGATGTTTCTAGTACTCTGAGAAGGATCCTCCTGGATGCGGTCCAGAATTCTTTCCTCACTTTCCAATGTACGATCGGCGCGATGTAGGCCTCTGCCTTCTGCGCAGGGCAGTAAAGAGCCAGTATCTCTCAATCTAAGGAAAATAAATACGTACTCTTCAGTTGCATTCTGTCATGATGTAACAAAAACGGAAAGCATATCAGAACAGAAGATACGTTTCGCATACAGACGAAAATTTACAAAGGTGCAGATAACTACTGTACTTTATTAAGATGTAAAAGCATAATAATCGCATACAAGTAGAGAATTACAATGATACAAACCTTTGGCGCACAGCAGCAAATGTCATTCGTGCAGGAAGTCGTCGTTGTGGGAAGCGTTCTCGATAAATTGGTACAGCTGCCCTCGCAACACCTTTGGCCTCGCCATAAATTAAATACATATCGCTTAGTTCAGCTATAGTAAATCTCCTTTCCATCCTAACAGTTAACAGAGTTACAATAACATCTGCAAAGGTTACTCGCCTACTGTCGTCGCTCGATGTATTACAATGACGCAGCCACTCAGGCCGCAGTTGCCTGTGTGTTTACGATATACGCTCGCGATGTCAATACGCGCAGCGGGCAATGACAGGAACCGGTTGCTTACGTACGTGCACTGCCAAGTATCTACTTTTCCAAAACCATTATCCTGAGACGAATTGTTTTTTTCTGGGACAACCGTAGGAAATACGCAAACATGTTACTAGACTTTTTTGTCAAGCATTGCGAGATGTGTTATCTGTATAATTTTGGCGCCTTATACCGTTTACACCCTGTATATGTTAACAAAGTTTTGAGCAGAAATGTTGACTTTTAATTATATACTCAATTATGGTGCAATACTTGTATGATACCGCGTAGACGCGTATAGGTGACGTGCGCTACTAGCGGTGAACTGGAGTAAGTCCCGGCACATTCGCTCGTCTCTGTATCTCACACATGATACAGTACTTGTTTCGCTTCATCACCGCCTATGGTTGCTAACTGTCTTTCTGGCAGCATCTCAGTTATTAGAATGATTGCCAGGAAATATATTATAAATTGTGCTTTGTCCACCCTTAGATGTAAGTTGAGAACAGAAGCTTAGGCTACATTATCTGTATCTCAGGAACTAGGAGGGTGCATGGAAGACTAGCTACAAGCTGTAGTGGAAACGGATGGAAGGATGACTCAGATCATACCCTTTCCTTTTATAATAAGACATAGAATGAAAAAAGTAAATTCTCAACCCACATTTCTAATCAGTTAGTGAAAAGTGTAGTAGGGTGCCCACATTAGTGCCTACGATTATGGTGAAAAATGTGAATACTGTAAAGCGAAAAATTCATGTGTTTCTTTTCAGATAAAGACTAAAAATTTATAAATGAAAAATAATAATAATGATGATTTTGTAACTATTGAAAAACTTATGTAATGTTTCTATTTAAATTTTGTAAATGATTTTGTGAAAGTCTTTTACATCATCTCTTCTACATGTAAATAAGCATGATTAGTTTGTATGTGAAGTAATAAGGAATTTTCTAAAAATCAATTTTATTTGAAAGACGCAAACTAAATAATTACATCCCTTGTTTCTAGATATTTAATTTTGTTCGAAAAAAGATTTTTTCGCGAAAATAAATAGGGGTGACGAAGCAAAACAAGCACTGTATCGTATGTGACATAGAGAGGCGAATGCTTATGCTGAGACTTCCCCAGTTCATTGTTAGTAGCACCACATCACCTTAATACACCTGCACGTAGTGCACAAATATTGGGCAATAATTAAGTATAAAATTAAAAGCAAAAATTTCCATTTAAAACTTTGTCAACATATATTTTAATGTAATAATGTCTTAATGTAATTAAATTAATAATTTATGTAAAAATGCCAGTTTAAGAAAAAAATAAGTAGCATATATAATAAGGCTAGAAAGCCAGAATTTTCTCAGAATATGCCTATGGAGGTTACAAGTAAGTGGTGCAAGTTTCAAAACAACAGAATGAAAATTACAACTGAATGCTAGATTTTTTAAGAAAAATGAAAGGTGCTAAAAATTGGACTTAGAAACGTAAAAATTTATTTTATGCTTCAGTTCACTCTAAAAATGATAACTAACAGACCATGTTATGCTACCTCTTATAGTCTTTGAGTAATTTAATGAAAACCAGAGTTGTAACTAAAATATACCCATTTGTAATAGATTAAGTACCTGTAATTTTAATGGTTCAAATGGCTCTGAGGACTATGGAACTTAACTTCTAAGGTCATCAGTCCCCTAGAACTTAGAACTACTTAAACCTAACTAACCTAAAGACATCACACACATCCATGTCCAAGGCAGGATTCGAACCTGTGACCGTAGCGTTCGCGCGTTTCCAGAATGTAGTGCCTAGAACCGCTCGGCACCACGGCCAGCTGTAATTTTAATGATAGAATATTTTGATTATGGCACATGATAAAACTTACTAAATAACAGAGGTATAATTAATTTTAGAACTGTAATACTAATAACATCCAATACAAGTTCTGGTAAAGGTATATTTCAGAGGTAACGATCTACTGTTAGTTCCACTATAAAAATTCTAGAACGCAATTTTTTTATTCAAGCAAGCTAAATCTTCTTCTGTGCTTTCAAACAACTTACCTAAATATATATAAAAATTAAGAAGATTCTGAATTAATTCATAACTATGTTATAAAGAATATGTTTCCAAGGAAACGGTCGTTATGAGATTGCTGCCGTGTGCATTAGCAGATAACAACAGATGTTCTCTCAGCCGTCCACTGCATCACATATATAAATACAGCCCGAGAGGCAGGAAAAAGGTTCACTTTACACTCAGCCACTGTAAGATCCACGTCTGTTAAATGTTGGATCGTGCTGTGCCTTGGATGCCGTCAGAGGCGAACTGTGACAAAACGTGTATTTTCTGTAATAACGGATAGTGAACTCGAGAGGCCTGTACACTGTCCTGGATCGCTTAGAATTCGCTAAAGTAACTGTTAGTGTGCCTTCCGTGATAATTATAAATCTGCATGGCAAGTGGCGAATATCATTTCCACTTCTGTGGCGACCATTTATTTGAGTATTATTAGTCAGGGCGACAGACAATTTGGTAAGAACGTACGATAGAAGTCGCCTCTGAACAGTTAGTTGTGCTGCAGAAATAGGAAGATTTACTATCAACTGAACCTAGTGACTTTCAAAGTGATGTATGTGAGAGACTTTACTCAATATATGTATGAACTAGAACTTTATACTTTAATTTAAAATCACAATCCTGTTCCCACTAAGTAGAAGGAGACTAGAAACATTTTTTTCAGTTTGCTGAACAATAATGTGGCTGTGCTGACTGGAAAATAAGGTCAGTATGTTCTCCATCGTTTTCTGGCTGACCACAAAATTAGTTGCCAGGTGTACTATACTAAACAACCATTGCCACATTTAAACCTGCCGCCCCACAAATGATAATCACTATATTCAAATGGCTCTGAGCACTATTGGACTTAACTTCTAAGGTCATCAGTCCCCTAGAACTTAGAAATACTTAAACCTAACTAACCTAACGACGTCACACACATCCATGCCCGGGGCACGATTCGAACCTGCGATCGTAGAGGTCGCGCGGTTTCAGACTGAAGTGCCTAGAACCGCTTGGCCACTCCAGGCGGGCTAATCACTATAGTCCACAAGAAAATAAGACGACTTTGCAAAGGGAAGATGACTTTGCAAAAGTACCCTACATAAAAGAAATTTTGTTACAAAAACTTATTCGGTGGATATAGTGATATATATGGAAGTAGATGATTACTTGGAGTGGGCCATTATTTCATACACTAGAGAGAGGAGAAAATAACAGAGTCTATCATGTGCTTGTGTACTACTACTAAGGCGTATAATCCCTGTATGCCATTTGGAAAAGGAAAGTAAATTAATGTTCCATTACCTTATTTCTTTCCATGATTAAAACAGTGAATACATAATTTAGAATGTCACAAAATTTTGAGAATCATATAGAAAATAAGTCACAGCCAATGAAATTATGAATTTAAAGTGGTAATATTATTAATCTTTGGCATGATGACGATTTATTTTTAGGAAGAAGATAATGCAGTTAAAAATAACCTATTTCTCTACCTCTTTCCTCTGTCTCAAAAAAGTCACTTATTTTTAAAGTTATTAATCCTTGTGGAAGAAATCATATCTCAGGTGAATTAGCAGTATATGATATAGTTTGCATTTCTAATAGCAATTCACATCTTTCTTATAATTTTTGCATTAATAACAACATCACATACTGTGTAATATGTTTTCTCTTCGACAAGATACTTCTTTGTATCTAGACGGCTTGATAAAAAAGAACATATTATAATCATCTTCATCAAGGTTGAGAAAAGTGCGAAGGATAGTATTGATTTTAATTGACCCACCAGGGTAGTCGAGAGCGCTAAAGCAGTGCTTGATGGACTCTGGTAGGTGCACCAGCTCCGGATCGAGTATGTCTGGTGAATTAACGTTGAGGGACGGTATGCCGGCCAGCCTGGTTGTGGTTTTTAGATCGTTTTCCACATCCCACTAGGTGAATACTGGGCTGGTCACCACATTACATCTCAGTTATACAACTCACGAAATCTGATGCATGTTCTCACTATTTCATGGCTCACACTCGACGCAGACAGCTGGGGTACACTAATTCTGTCCCATGGGGTTTGCGGTGGCGGTAGGAACGGCATCTGGCCATCCTCTGCAACTAACACTGCCAAATCAATAGTAACAAGATCGACCCCCATTACAGCAGGATGCAGGCCTCAAGCACAAGATGAAGATAGTATTGATTTTAATTGCTATTTATATCTTTGACCTAGTTCGGGTATGCAATCTTATGAATATATGATTTTCCTCTAAACAGTAACACTATTAACCTCTATCAAAGATGAGAACATTAGAAAAGAAACTTGGGTAGGACAAAGATGGGAAAGATAATTGATTGTGTCCCTTTGAGAGCACAACTACACAACAAGGGAAATCATGCAAAACATAAATTTGTGTTTCTTGGCAATGATTTGAATCCCTTTCCTCCTGAAATCCTGAGAGAGTGATGACAAAATAATGCCCACTGTGCTTTGGGCGTGGGCTTACTGCTTGGAAAACAGGAAGTAATTGCTTTTGGAAAGAGCAGAAGAATATAGCACCAGTGAAAGCTATAAACCATTAACATAGAGATTTCCCATAATTGTAATTGCAGGAAAATAAGAAACCAAACTGAAAGGAAAAAGTACTCTGTTGCTAAACGTAATGCATATGAGCAGATCTAGGAACAAATTAAATGTTACAGCTGAAAAGGCTGTTCTTAGCTTGCAAATAGCAAATCCATCAGAAAATTGAACCCTCTATTGGCATTTAAAGAAGAAATTATAAATAAAGATCAAAGGAAAATACCATAAATCTGAGAAGACTTAATTTATAACTCACTCTATGATTATTATTCTAATCAATTTATTGAAACAAATCACTATGTGATCCTTCATATGGTGATATGACCATTTTAGTTGCCACCTGTTTTGATTAACACATAAATTCCTAAGGAAACGAACAGAGATACCTAAAGAAAAAAAACTAATTATTCAGAAGTACTCAGCTGCAAACTCAGTAATTCAATCTCCAACTGTCAAATACAGTACTGTAATTAATTGATGAAAGGACAAAATACAAAAATTCAGTAACTGAAGCAGGAAGAAAGGAATACAAACGTCTCAAAAATGAGATCGACAGGAAGTAAAAAATGGTTAAGCAGGGAAGGCTAGAAAACGAATGTAAGGCTGTAGAGGCGTATATCACTAGGGGTAAGATAGATACTGCCTACAGAAAAATTAAAGAGACCTTTGGAGAAAGGAGAACCACTTGCATGAATATCAAGAGCTCAGACAGAAACCCAGTTCTAAGCAAAGAAGGGAAAGCAAAAAGGTGGAAGGAGCATATAGAGGGTCTACGCAAGGGCAATGTTCTTGAAGACAATATTATGGAAATGGAAGAGGATGTAGATGAAGATGAAATGGGAGATATGATACTGTGTGAAGATTTTGACAGAGCACTGTAAGACCTAAGTCGAAACAAGGCCCTGGGAGTAGAAAACATTCCATTAGAACTGCAGATAGCCTCTGGAGATCCAGCCCTTAGAAAACCCTACCATCTGGTGACCAAGATGTATGAGACAGGCGATATACCCTCAGACTTCAAGAAGAATATATTAATTCCAATCCCAAAGAAAGTAGGTGTTAACAGGTGTGAAAATTACCGAACTATCAGTTTAATAAGCCACGGCTGCGAAATACTAACACGAATTCTTTACAGATGAATGGAAAAAGTGGTAGAAGCTGTCCTTGGGAAGATCAATTTGGATTCTGGAGAAATGTTGGAACACGTGAGGCAATACTAACCCTACGACTTACCTTAGAAAATAGATTAAGGAAAGGCAAACCTACGTTTCTAGAATTTGTAGACTTAGAGAAAGCTTTTGACAATGTTGACTGGAATATTCTCCTTCAAACTCTGAAGGTGGCAGGGGCAAAAGACAGGGAATGAAAGGCTATTTACAATTTGTACAGAAATCAGATGGAAGTTATAGGAGTTGAGGGGCATGAAAAGGAATCAGTGGTTGGGAAGGGGGTGAGACAGAGTTGTAGCCTATCCCCAATGTTACTCAATCTATATATTGAGCAAGTAGTAAAGGAAACAAAAGAAAAATTCGGAGTAGGTATTAAAATCCATAGAGAAGTAATAAAAACTTTGAGGTTCGCCGATGACATGGTAATTCTGTCAGACCCAGCAAAGGTCCTGGAGGAGCAGCTGAATTGAATCATCAACGTCTTGAAAGGATCAATCAACAAAAGCAAAACGAGGGCAATGGAATGTAGTCGAATTAAATCGGATGATGCTGAGGGAATTAGATTAGGAAATGAGACACTTAAAGTAGTAAATGAGTTTTGCTATTTGGGCAGCAAAATCACTGATAATGGTCGAAGTAGAAAGGATATAAAATGTAAACTGGCAATGGCAAGGAAAGCATTTCTGAAGAAGAGAAATATGTTAACATCAAGCATAGATTCAAGTGTCAGGAAGCCGTTTCTGAAAGTATTTGTATGGATTGTAGCCATGTATTGAAGTTAAACGTAGACGATAAATAGTTTGGACAAGAAGAGAATAGAAGCTTTCGAAATGTGGTGCTACAGAAGAATGCCGAAGATCAGATGGGTAGATCACGTAACTAATGAGGAAGTGTTGAATAGGATTGGGGAAAAGAGATGTTTGTGCCACAACTTGACTAGAAGAAAGGATTGGTTGGTAGGACATGCTCTGAGGCATCAAGGGATCACCAATTTAGTATTGGAGGGCAACTTGGAGGGTAAAAATCGTAGAGGAAGACCAAGACATGAATATACTATTCAGATTCATTAGGATGTAGGTTGCAGTAGGTACTGGGAGATGAAGAAGCTTGCACAGGATATAGTAGCATGGAGAGCTGGATCAAAACAGTCTCTGGACTGAAGACCACAACAACAAACCATGATAAATTGAGAACAACTGGACCTTTAATGCATTGGAAACATATCCAGAAAAGGAAAGTTACCAACGAGGGAATGGAAGTTGGTACTCCTGCTATTGTGGTTCGAGTTCCTTGTGTTAGTTCACGTCAAATCACAAGGGAATCTGGCATGAGCCAGAGTAGTGTTGTTCATGGTCTGCATCGCCATAAATATCGTCCTTACCACATCAGTCTCCACTGAGAATTAACTGGCACGGATTGTATGTGTCACATTGAATTCTGCCAGTGGGCTCAACTTCAGTTTCAGAGGGATGACACATTTACTTATTTGATTTTATTTACTGGCGAGGCTCCATTCACGAACCATGGAAATGTTAATTTGCATAACGTGCATTATTGGGCAACTGAAAATACGTCTTGGCTGCGGCAAGTTGCACTCTAAAAACCATGGTCGGTGAATGTATGGTGTGGGCTATTGGAGTACAGAATTATAGTCCCCTATTTCATCGAAGGAAATCTTAATGGTAGGAAGTACACCACACTCATGCAAGAAACATTAGGTCTGTTTTGGGAGAAATACCTTTAGGAACAAGGAACAGAATGTGGTAGCAACACGATGGTGTCAAGCACATTTTTCGTGATGGCTAGAAAGGAGTTGCAGAGACAATTCCCAAATCATTGGATTGGAAGCGGAGGAGATGTGTCGTGGCAGGCTCGTTTGCCAGACTTGCCACCTGTGGATTTTTTCTTGTGCAGATTCGTAAAAGACACAGCTTCAAAAGACGTTTCAACTATACCTGAAGATATGCAAGAGAGAATTGTCAGAGCATGTGCTTCGATAAGAGCCTATGTGGTAAGGAATACCACACAATCCATGATAAGAAGATTGCACGACTGCATTGATACCAATGGCCATCACTTCGGACACCTTCTGTAAATGGACATTCATGCCACCTTTGTGACCTTTGTTGACCTTGAAAGACCTTACTGTTACACATCATTTGATTCGTCTTGATAGCTGCTATCAGTAAAAAAGTACCGAATTATAACATTCCATTTAAAAAAAAACAAAGTTGACCTTCATATCTCTGAAGCGACCCCACCTAGCAACAAAAAACCAACAAACCAACGTCATATTATGGCCCACATTGTCCAATGCAACAATTGTCCCACAAACTTTTCAGCTCCTCTCATACTTTCAGAGTTATTCTTGGTGGCAATAGTTAGTGACTTACCCTATATATATATATATATATATATATATATATATATATATATATGTGTGTGTGTGTGTGTGTGTGTGTGTATGTGTGTGTGTGTGTGTGTGTGTGTGTGTGTGTGTGTGTGAGTAAGTGAGTGAGTGAGTGAGACTTGAGAAGAAATATCTAAATTAAAATACAAGATCTTAAATATTGTTGTACACAATTAAAACAGAGATTTGCTTCAGTGTTATATTATATTGCATGTTGAGGGATAACTAAATATTATTACTGTTTATTACAGCACTGTATTTGACAGTTGGAGAATGAATTACTGAGTTTGCAATTCAGTACTTCTGAATACTTAGTTCTTTTGTTTAGGTATCTCTGTTATTTTCCTTAGGAATTTATGTGTTAATTAAAACAGATTGCAACTAAAATGGTCATATTACCATATGAAGGATCACATAGTGATATGTTTCAATACATTGATTAGAATAGTAATCATAGAGTGAGCTATAAATTAACTCTTCTCAGGTTTATGGTATTTTCCTTTCATCTTTATTTGTAATTTCTTCTTTAAATGCCAAAAGAGGGTTCAATGTTTCTGATGGATTTGCTGTTTGCAAGCAACTAACAGCCTTTATAGCTGTAACATTTAATTTGTTCCAAAATCTGCTCATATGCATTACATTTAGTAACAGATTACTTTTTCCTTTCAGTCTGGTTTCTTATTTTCTTGCAATTACAATTATGGGATATCTCTGTGTTAATGTTTTATAGCTTTCACTGGTGCTATATTCTTCTGCTCTTTCCAAAAGCAATTACTTCCTGTTTTCCAAGCAGTAAGCCCACGTCCAAAGCACAGTGGGCATTATTTTGTTATCACTCTCTCAGGATTTCAGGAGGAAAGGGATTCAAATCATTGCCAAGAAACACAAATTTATGTTTTGTGTGATTTACCTTGTTGGGTATTTGTGCTCTCAAAGGTACACAATCAATTATCTTTCCCATCTTTGTCCTACCCAAGTTTGTTTTCTAACGTTCTCATCTTTGATAGAGGTTAATAGTGTTACTGTTTAGAGGAAAATCACATATTCATAAGATTGCATACCCTAACTAGGCCAAAGATATAAATAGCAATTAAAATCAATACTATCTTGTTATTGTGCTTGAGGCCTGAGTCCTGCTGTAATGGGGGTCGACCTTGTTACTATTGATTTGGCAGTGTTAACTGCAGAGGATGCCCTTCCTACCGCCACCCTAAACACCCTGGGGCGGAATTAGTGTATCCCAGCTGTCTGTGTCGAGTATAAGCTATGGAATAGTGTGAAAGTGCTTCAAATGTCTGTGAGTTATGTAACTGAGATGGAATGTGGTGACAAGCCCAGTATTCACCTAGCGAGATGTGGAAAACCACCTAAAATCCACATCCAGGCTGGCCGGCATTCCGGCTCTCGTCATTAATCTGCTGGGTGGACCCTATCCGGGTCTGGCGCACCTACCCAAGTCCAGCAAGCAGTGCTTAAGCACTCTTGGCTACACTGGTTGGTCAATTAAAAGCAATACTATTCTTCGCACTTTTCTTATCATTGATGAAGATGATTATAATATGTTCTTTTTTATCAAGCCATCTAGTCATAAAGAAGCATCTTGTCGAAAAGAAAACATATTACACAGTATGTGATGTAGTTATTATTGCAAAGTTGTAGGCAAATGTGCGGCATGCATGTGCTGTGGCTGGTAGTGTAGTTGCCTGCAACCTAGTGTCGTCGTGTAAACTAGGCCTAACCGCAACTCGTTGGTGAAACTAAAGACTTTTGGCAGGTTCTAACTCTTGAGACACTAGTTGCATAAATTTTGAGGTTACATGTGTTTGTAGAATATAGACAAATTGAAAGACAAATTGAAATATAAAATGGGGAACGGACAATAATGTTCGCTTTTTGGATATCTACGGTTTCCATAGGTGTTTGTGGGAGATCAGTGATGCTGATTTCAAAAATAAGCTATATATTGCTGCTCCTGAGATCTTCGTGTGGGATCAGAACACAAGATGTTTGACAATATCTGAGCTGCAGGGCAAAATTTATTGAATTAGAAGCACATATACAACAGAATTAAGAAAAATACAAGCAAATGTAATTCTAGCTGTGAAAATGCTCTCGCCTACAAGACTAAAATGCCATCGTTCGGGTTAGCCGGCTCTCTGTCATGTAATATTGTTGACAGGAGGGAAGGCTACACAAATCAAGAAGCTGCATTCTTTATTCAATATTCATCTATTTAAAAAGTCGCAGGAGTGCTCCCCATTCACATACGTTATAATTTTTAAATAATGCCATTGTACAGACCGAATTTGAAGAGAGTAGTTTGCAAACCACTCTCTTCTTAATGCGACCTGCTTCGAATAATTATTGCTGTTAACGTTAATAATCATTACTGTTAATGTTAATAATTATTGGTGTTCATGAAAAAGTGTCACACCAACTGATACCGCATATTATAACATACGGAATGTTCTCGATTGTAATGCACGCAATATGATATGTAATTTCAGTTCAGTTCTATGTTACAGTATCTTTACTCCTTATCGCATAATTAACTCTACTTAGAAGAAATGTGAACTGTTCTGGTGACATTCTAAGATAATTAATACAACTTCTTAGGTCTTCCATTATAAATTATTTCAGCAAGGATGTTGAGCAACTGAGCTGACGTCTGTTCTTCACCCAGTCACGAATCGAAACACGTTTCTTATTTTTTTCTTATGCAGCGATTCCACGCAACAAGCTTTAACTCCCTCACAACTCGTGCGACGTGCAGCTGCTAAAACTTTCATTCCAAACACGACTCAGGGACCCATAAAACGACGAAACTTAAGTGTATACTGGTGGCGCCGTGTCTAGGCTTAACGGTGCTCCTTGCGACATTGTAACATTTACAGCTGTCGTACCCACTGGAAACAAGTTTCCGCCAAGTTCGACTGTGAGCTGTGAAAGATTAATTTTAGCGTGATGCCTATCCAGGAAGTCAAGTCCAAGAATCACAGAATACCCATGTCCCACAGACGGCAATACTTCCATTGGCTCACAGAATCGGTATTTGCAATTTGAAAAAAGAGTCTTGTTGTCCCTAATGACACCACATCACTGTCTCCCACTCCGTGTAGATTATACCTTGGAGTCGCCAATCTTCTCCTAGCCACAAGGTCTAGATAAACCACAGAAATATTTACACCTGTATCGACCCAAAACTTATACTTCTGACTGTTTATAATGCCAATAAAACAACAATCCGTCTCTGCCTTAAATTCTGCAGTATTCTGATTTACTGAAAATGCTTTCCGACGGACGAAACATTCACGGTGCGGTTTAACTCAGAAAGCAAATGAAACAGTAGAAATTTTTTTGTACGGAATATATAGGGTGAATGCTCAGACATATTGAATTAACGGGAAATCCAGTCGCCGATCGCGTTATCCTGCAGGAATGCGAGAACAGGGCTGTAGATGTGTTTTTGAGGGGTATTTCTGAGGGATTTTGACGACGAGTTAGGATGGAGATACCGATGATTTAGCTGCTGCGTTGTGTATTGCCACGGATTTGCAGGAAGTAGAGTGTGTGACGTGAGGCTACACAGAGAAACGGTTGTTTGTTACAAAGAAAATTTGCTGTAGTTGTGGAAACAAGGGACATGTCAGACCACAATGCAACCTGGTACAATACTACTGGTGTGGGCATTTTGCCACAAAGCGAATAAATGTAGGAGTAGAAAGCAGAATGGCGGAAACAAACGGCAGTACGTGTTAACATTTATGATTCTAGTTAAAAATTCCAGCACATTTGAAAGCTAATGAATTGACGATCTGGAAATGCTTTCTTTCATATCCCTTGATTCAATTAATCTGTGGCTCGACAGTCAAAAATTTCAGCAATAGCTTGCTAGTTGTGCCATTATTTGAAGTGGTGTGCAGTGAGTCTGTTTCTTGTACTTATAGGATGCGGCTGTGTTGGTTTGTTTTCTCCTGGAAGTGTTCAGCGTATGTTACGTCTTTTATAAAAAAAGTAAATATTGTTATTGGGCTTTACGAATTGAATGAAGCAATTGTTTATACAGACTACATGACATTCTCTGTCAGATATGAAAAAATATAAAACTTTTCAGCATAGAAGTCATGTTAGAGGAACAGATATTGATGTGGCTAGATGAACCACTAGACGTGGATATGTACATAGAATGTCTGTCATCAGATACTGACGCACCTTCTGAGCATGAAGAGATCAATACCAAACAGATCAGTTGGCTTGGGTTGATTTAGGAGAGGAGACCAAACTGTGAGGTCATCGGTGTCATCGCATTAGGGAAGGATGGGGAAGTAAGTCGGCCATGCCCTTTCAAAGGAACCATCCAGGTATTTGCCTGGAGTGATTTAGGGAAATAATGGAAAACCTAAATCAGGATGGCCGGACGCGGGACTGGACTGTCGTCCTCCCGAATGCGAGTCCAGTGTGCTAACCACTTCATCACCTCGCTTTGTAACATATCAGACAGACAGCAAATCTAATACTTCTGCTATAACTGTTTCTCGATACACAGATCGTGAAACCTTTCTTGGTGAGGATTGAGTAACAGAGTGGTTGAAGCAACACGCTCCTCCAGCAAAAGCTGCCTGTCAGAATATTGTAACACAGCTTCCATGTGTGAAGGGTGTTGCAAAAAATTCGAAAACAATTTTGGAATACTGGAAATTATTTTTTACAGATAGTGTAATTGGTCGCATTGTGGAGTACACAAACCAAGAACTTGATAGAATGGCAGCGTCTTATTCACGGAGTGCTCGAGACTGCCAGAGATAGGTTTTGAAGAGTTATATGCTTTCTTTGGTGTATTATATCTCGCAGGTGTGAAAAAGGTACAGCATCTCAATATTGATGAGCTATGGGCCACTGATGGGACTGCACCGCATTTCTTTATTGCATCGATGAGCAAACGAAGGTGCCACACACTTCTTCAAGCTATACGTTTTGACGACAAATCTATGAGAGCTCAGAGAAAGGAAACAGATAATCTGGCACCTATTAGAGAAATATTTGACGTATTTGTGGACGTTTGCAAGAAGAGCTGTAGTGCCAGTGTATTGACAGCGATAGACAAGATGTTAGAACCTTTCCGTGGACGTTTGAAATTCAGGCAGTATATAGCAAACAAGCCTGCGAAATATGGCATCAAGGTATATGCAATCTGTGCTGCCAGAACGATTTATACGCTAAATATGGGAGTATATGCAGGCAAACAGCCTACTGTGCCATATCAAGTACTCAATGATGCAGACAATGTGGTGTTACGATTGATTCGACCGATTGACAAAAGAAGGAGAAACGTGTTGATGGACAATTATTTTGCATCTATACTATTGGCTAGCAAAATGTACACCAGCCATCGACTCGCAGTAGTAGGTACTCTAAAGAAGAATAAAAAAGAAATTCCACCGGAATTTCTGGACGTAAAGTATAGGCAACTAAACAGCAGCACATTTGCATTTGGAGATAAACCAAGCAACAACTGCTTGACTTGCTCATACATCCCAAAAAAGAAACAGTAAAAGAATATTCTAACGTTAACCGCCACGCACAGCGACGATGCTATAGACGCTGACACTGGCGAGGAGAACGAACCTGAAGTCATTACATTTTACAAGCTCACAAAAGGAGGTGTAGGTGTTGTCGACCGTTTGAAATCAGAATATTCTCTTTCAAGAATACGCAAGCGCTGGCCTCTTACCCTGTTTTTCATCTTGTTGAACATCGGAGCAATAAATGCCCAAATAATATATAAGGTAAACACAAATGACTTAATTCTACGGACAAGATTCATCACAGAATTGAGTATGATGATTACAAAAGCCCACACGATCAAGCGCATGTCGACACTGAGAATATCACTTCGCTTGAAGGAGAAAATTACAGATGTTGTACACATTTGCAAACTACCGACAGCTAAAGAAGAAAATGAATCAAGAGAAAAAACAAGATGTCACTACTGCTCTCAAAGGAAAACCAGATTCACACAGCATCGCTACCAACAGTGTTCCAGCCCTATCTGTAAATAATATACAGCATCGAGTGTTCTTTTTTTTCCAGCAGAGTATGTCACAAGAAGCCATATCTGAAACTGACGAGTAAAAAGGAGTGTGGTTACATTAACCTTAATTCATTACTTGCTATAATTATTACGAACTGCTGTTCACACAGGTGTTGTAATTGTAATCAAAAAAGTTTGTGAAATATTTACATGTTGAAATACACTACTGGCCATTAAAGTTGCTACACCAAGAATAAATGCAGATGATAAACGGGTATTCATTGGACAAATATATTATACTAGAACTGACATTTGATTACATTTTCACGCAATTTGGGGGCATAGATCCTGAAAAATCAGTACCCAGAACAACCACCTCTGGCCGTCATAACGGCCTTGATATGCCTGGGCGTTGAGTCAAACAGAGCTTGGATGGCGTGCAGAGGTACAGCTGCCCACGCAGCTTCAACACGATACCACAGTTCATCAAGAGTAGTGACTGGCGTATTGTGACAAGCCAGTTGCTCGGCCACCATTGATTGACCAGACGTTTTCAATTGGTGAGAGATCTGGAGAATGTGCTGGCCAGGGCAGCAGTCGAACACTTTCTGTATCCAGAAAGGCCCGTACAGGACCTGCAACATGCGGTCGTGCATTATCCTGCTGAAATGTAGTGTTTCGCAGAGATCGAATGAAGGGTAGAGACACGGGTCGTATCACATCTGAAATGTAACGTCCACTGTTCAAAGTGCCGTCAATGCGAACAAGAGGTGACCAAGACGTGTAACCAATGGCACCCCATACCATGACGCTGGGTGATACGCCAGTGTGGCGATGACGAATACACGCTTCTAATGTGCGTTCACCACGATATCGCCAAACACGGATGCGACCATCACGATGCTGTAAACAAAACTTGCATTCATCCGAAAAAATGACGTTTTGACATTCGTGCACTCAGCTTCGTCATTGAGTACACCATCGCAGGCACTCCTGTCTTTGATGCAGCGTCAAGGGTAACCGCAGCCACGGTCTCCGAGCTGATAGTGCATGCTGCTCCAAACGTCGTCGAACTGTTCGTGCAGATGGTTGTTGTCTTGCAAACATCCCCATTTGTTGCTCAGGGGTCGAGACGTTACAGCCATACGGCTAAGATGCCTGTCATCTCGACTGCTAGTGTTACGAAGCCGTTGGGATCCAGCACGGCGTTCCGTATTACCCTCCTGAACCCACCTTTATCAAAGTCGGAAACGTGATGGTACGCATTTCTCGCCCTTACACGAGGCATCACAACAACGTTTCATCAGGCAGCTGCTGTTTGTGTATGAGAAATCGATTGGAAACTTTCCTCATGTCAGCACGTTGTAGGTGTCGCCACCGGCGCCAACCTCGTGCAAATGCTCTGAAAGCTTATCATTTGCATATCACAGCATCTTCTTCCTGTCGGTTAAATTTCGCGTCTGAAGCTCGTCATCTTCGTGGTGTAGTAATTTTAATGGCCAGCAGTGTATTTTTAAGTTTAGCGAATTACGTGTTCCATACAATGTTTATACTAATTTATAATGCTTTGGTAATAATAAAGAAATGATTTATTGTATAAACGTGTCTTTGTCGGGCATAAAGAGCTAAAAAAGGTGCAGGATCTCATTGTCACAAAAAATCAGACACCGAAGCTATCGCGCGACAGTACGCGAGCGACCGCGGGTTAACCCACTCAATTGTTCTCTAAAAATCCCAGCACTGTTGTGTTCACGGTACCTCTGCCGCAAACGTTCAGATAATTGCCTAAATGAAGTTGGTTTACCAAGTGTTTCATGATACATGGCGTACGTATTTGCTTAGCCACAAGGCGTAAATTAGCCATCCAAAACATAACCTCATCTGACCAATTACACATTCTGGCTGTAGCCAAGACTTCGCTAAAAAATACCGTGACATTCTCATTTGTCTTCCAGAGAAATGTGTAATCAAGTGAGCTACAAAAGAATCTATTGCAAAGAGACACTACCCTACTGAAGATTTTGTGTCACACGAACCTTGCTGTGAATTTTGTGCAGCTCGCAAAGCCTCTAGTTGTGCCATTAATGCCTCATGATGCACTCTCTGCTCTGCATTCTCTTCTAGTAAATGTGATACCTGATCTGTTAATTCGGCTATTGCCTTGCTGATAGAAACCTACCTTGTGTCTGGCATTCTTGTGCAATTAAATTGGAAGGAATACATATAAATTGTTGTGGGGAAGGCTAAACGGAGACTGGGTTCGATTGGCAAGACACTTTAAGAATGTAACAGATGCACTGGGGCGACTGCCTACATTAAGCTTCTCCGTCCGCCTTTAGAGTACTGCTGTGCAGTGTGGGGTCCTACCCAGGTAGGATTGACGGAGTACATCGAAAAAGTTCAAAGAAGCGCAGCATGTTTTGTATTACCGCGAAATAGGGGAGAGAGTGTCACTGAAATGATAGAAGATTTGGGGTGGACATCATAAAAACAAAGGCGTTTTTCGTTACGACGGAATCTTCTCACGAAATTCCAATCACCAACTTTCTCCTCCGAATGCAAAAATATTTTGTTCACACCGACCTACATAGGGAGAAATGATCACCATGATAAAATAAGGGAAATCACAACTCGTACGGAAAGATATAGGTGTTCGTTCTCTCCGTGATGTACAAGACTGGAACAACAGAGAATTGTGATGGTGGTTCGACGAAACCTCTGCCAGGCACTTAAATGTGATTTGCAGAGTATCCATGTAGATGTACCTGTAGAATTTACTACTATCTTCCAAATCACAATATGTAATAGATATGTGTGACACTACAGCAGAACAGACAACAAAAGTTAATACTATAATATGTAAATTACAATGAATGACGGTCCACCCGATCCTTTAACCACCCTAGATCCAACTCCTTGTACACCTTAACGCTAACACTTATACGTGACCAGTCACTGACACGACAATTCATATGGCTTAAACCAGCTTAACACATGCTAATGAACAGAACTTACAAATACTGTTACGTAGAATTACTATTTCCTCCATCCCATATCCACATATTACTAAAATAATGACGACAACATATGCCTTCTGCAAACTCAACCCATGACACAGCCACCAGAACAGAAGAAATGTTTTTATGATGCTCACCATATTACAGTTGTTGCGAAGTCTGGATTCTCGCTACAGCAATCTACTGCAAGCGTTGAGGCAGAGCATCTCCAGTACCCAACCTCTAGATGAAAATAGCGGAGTCGACACTTCTGACACCCATTTACAGAAGGGCCGACTGAATGACGCCTCTGCCCTATGTCAGGAATCGTCTGGAAGCGCTCGTAGCGCTAAGAAAACATGATTATTCAGTGAATCGTTTATTGTGACAACTTTTCAAAGGGTGGTGCACTGTTGGTCATCGTTGCCTCCTGCCCTGGTCACGGACAGACTCTCGGTATCGGACGCTGCGCCAGTCCTTGCGCCTGCGTCCTAGCGACACGTCGTTCCTCTAGCGTCGGTATGGATGCTTAGCCCTGCCTGGTATAGCCTGGATAGCTCCTGCTAGCTGAGCGAGTGTACTCGACCCCAATCCGTGCCTCTTCTTCCCTGGACCACCCCATTCGCGGTGTGGTGTAGGCGGCAGGCATTGAAACCAGTTCTGCCGGCCTGATAAGCCCCCACCCGAAAGCGCTTGGGCCTACCAGACGGTAGTACGCCAGGAACCCTGAGCGTCGTCTTCTGTCCCACACCCAGAGAGTACAGCACCTGGTACTGCACTACTGCTGGTAGTTTATCAGCTCTCCAATCAGTAGTAGTCGGTGCGACACAGCATCGAGTTCGGCAGTAGAGGTCAGCTCTGTGGAACTCCATGGCTGGCTGGTACTGTGTTGGTTGATCTGAGACAAGACTTACTAAAACAACATGCTCACGAACAGAATGTCGTCGACACAGACTCCATCGTTCCCATTGACCTGAACCGTTCTCTCTCACTTGGAGCTGGGGCTCCGATATTTAAAGAGTAGTAGTGTAGTTCTTCTTTGTGTAGTGTAGTTCCGTGATTTGCGGTTTACTAGCGATGGCCGCATGTGGCCTCGTTATTCTGCTATCCTCGCTTTAATTCCTTCTTAGCAGCTAGTTAAGTTGGTCTACGAGTGTTTTCCCTAGCCATGTCTATTTCTTCTTCACGAGCTAGCGTGTTATATTGCTTAGTCGCTGCGCTTTTCTGTTTTCCTGCTGCGTGTGCTCTCTCTCACTCAGCCACTGCAGAGTTGCAGACTGCGCTGCCTGTCTGTCTTGCATCACCGTGCTTCCTGGTCCGCAGCTAATCGTGGCGTAACCAACCTTTCTTACGTCAGGCTGGTTGAACTCTGTTAAAAATTTTATAACTTAGAACCCGTACTCCTCTGTGTCGCAAGCATTAATCAGCCAGCCAGGTAGCAGCACCCATCCAAGACACAAGCAGCAACGGGGAAGTAACCGATTTTGTGACATTTTACGAGTTCCTAACCAGAAGCAAATTGTAGTTTTTCATCTGTGTCATTTGGGAGTTTAGTTTCTTGAATTGCTGCTTGTTAATTTAATATATAACAGACACAGTGCTCCCGTTTTGTTTCTGTCGCAAAGTAAACCGATTTTGTGATTTATTACAGGCTTCTAATCAGGAGCGAATTATTTAGTCTTACCTGAGTGCTTTGGTAGTTTAGGTTTTGAATCTCTGCGTGTTAATCTGATTTATTAGACACAGTTCTTACGTTTTCGTCAGTGTCTACTGTAGAGTTCCATAGCATATGTCGATAATCCTTTGTTTGGCTTTGTATTGTAGTTTTCCCCAGTCTTTAGTATCGTCAGGGAGTATGGTTGCTGGGTGTAAATGCAAGCCGATTTGGTGACACTTCGCTCTTAGCTCCAAGCTCTGATGGCTTCAGTTACACTGCTTGAAGCTGCAGCTGTTGGGCATCACTGTTATGGGATGGCTGTGAGGGTCCAAAGAACGTCCACCACATCTGAGTCAGTCGATCGGACCGCACCAGTGGCCAGCCCAGTTACTGTTAGAAGTGAGGCTGATCCCTCACCCATGGTTGGATCAGTTAGTACTTGTTCCGTAGATCATGAATACGACACTTCATAATGACGTGGAACGTGTTAGGCTAAAAAAAGATATCTATACAGGATATTACATTACACAAAATATTACATGACACTCAATTTTTTTTTGTGGAAATTCCCCACTTACTATATCCAAAAATTCATCTAATGACTAGAAGGAGTTGCCATTAAGAAATTCTTTTAATTTCCTTTTAAATGCTATATGGCTATCTGTCAGACTTTTGATGCTATTAGGTAAGTGACCAAAGACTTTTGTGGCAGCATAATTTACCCCCTTGAGTAGTGAAATCAACCTTTCTCCTAGTGTTGTAGCCATGTACACTGCTATTACTTTTGAATTCGTTTGGATTGTTAATAACAAATTTCATAAGAGAATATATATTTTGTGAGGCTACAGTGAAGATCTCTAGCTCTTTAAATAAGTGTCTGCAGGATGATCTTGGATGAGCTCTAGCAATTATTCTGATTACACGCTTTTGTGCAATGAATACTCTTTTACTTGATGATGAGTTGCCCCAGAATATGATGCCATATGAAAGCAGAGAATGAAAATAGGCGTGGTAAGCTAATTTACTCAAATGTATATCTCCAAAGTTTGCAATGACCCTAATAGCATAAGTAGCTGAACTCAAACGTTTCAGCAGATCCTCAGTGTGTTTTTTCCAGTTCAACCCCTCATCAATGCATACACCTAGAAATCTTGAATATTCTGCCTTAGCTACCGATTTCTGATCGAAGTCTATACTTATTAATGGTGTCATTCCATTTATTGTGAGGAACTGTATATACTGTGTGTTGTCAAAGTTTAATGAGAGTCCATTTGCAGAGAACCAGTTAATGATTTTCTGAAAAACATCGTTTACAATTTCACCAGTTAATTCTTGTCTGTTGGGTGTGATAGCTATACTGGTATCATCGGCAAAAAGTACCAGTTTTGCATCTTCGTGAATATAGAATGGCAAGTCATTAATATACACTCCTGGAAATTGAAATAAGAACACCGTGAATTCATTGTCCCAGGAAGGGGAAACTTTATTGACACATTCCTGGGGTCAGATACATCACATGATCACACTGACAGAACCACAGGCACATAGACACAGGCAACAGAGCATGCACAATGTCGGCACTAGTACAGTGTATATCCACCTTTCGCAGCAGTGCAGGCTGCTATTCTCCCATGGAGACGATCGTAGAGATGCTGGATGTAGTCCTGTGGAACGGCTTGCCATGCCATTTCCACCTGGCGCCTCAGTGGGACCAGCGTTCGTGCTGGACGTGCAGACCGCGTGAGACGACGCTTCATCCAGTCCCAAACATGCTCAATGGGGGACAGATCGGGAGATCTTGCTGGCGAGGGTAGTTGACTTACACCTTCTAGAGCACGTTGGGTGGCACGGGATACATGCGGACGTGCATTGTCCTGTTGGAACAGCAAGTTCCCTTTCCGGTCTAGGAATGGTAGAACGATGGGTTCGATGACGGTTTGGATGTACCGTGCACTATTCAGTGTCCCCTCGACGATCACCAGTGGTGTACGGCCAGTGTAGGAGATCGCTCCCCACACCATGATGCCGGGTGTTGGCCCTGTGTGCCTCGGTCGTATGCAGTCCTGATTGTGGCGCTCACCTGCACGGCGCCAAACACGCATACGACCATCATTGGCACCAAGGCAGAAGCGACTCTCATCGCTGAAGACGACACGTCTCCATTCGTCCCTCCATTCACGCCTGTCGCGACACCACTGGAGGCGGGCTGCACGATGTTGGGGCGTGAGCGGAAGACGGCCTAACGGTGTGCGGGACCGTAGCCCAGCTTCATGGAGACGGTTGCGAGTGGTCCTCGCCGATACCCCAGGAGCAACAGTGTCCCTAATTTGCTGGGAAGTGGCGGTGCGGTCCCCTACGGCACTGCGTAGGATCCTACGGTCTTGGCGTGCATCCGTGCGTCGCTGCGGTCCGGTCCCAGGTCGACGGGCACGTGCACCTTCCGCCGACCACTGGCGACAACATCGATGTACTGTGGAGACCTCACGCCCCACGTGTTGAGCAATTTGGCGGTACGTCCACCCGGCCTCCAGCATGCCCACTATACGCCCTCGCTCAAAGTCCGTCAACTGCACATACGGTTCACGTCCACGCTGTCGTGGCATGCTACCAGTGTTAAAGACTGCGATGGAGCTCCGTATGCCACGACAAACTGGCTGACACTGACGGCGGCGGTGCACAAATGCTGCGCAGCTAGCGCCATTCGACGGCCAACACCGCGGTTCCTGGTGTGTCCGCTGTGCCATGCGTGTGATCATTGCTTGTACAGCCCTCTCGCAGTGTCCGGAGCAAGTATGGTGGGTCTGACACACCGGTGTCAATGTGTTCTTTTTTCCATTTCCAGGAGTGTATATTAAGAACAGCAGAGGACCCAAGACCGAACCTTGCGGCACCCCATTCTTGATTGTTCCCCAGTTTGAGAAATCACCAGTTTTTTGGTCGAGTGGGAGATCACCTTGGGGCATGACAGGTGGCAAAAAACTCCCCAGTGGGCTGAATGTAAGGCCTCCCTCGTTAGTCTGACAAACAGGTTCCAGATGCTGTGTGTGGATGACACTGTCTCCCAACCAGATGCAGCCACTTGTCCTGTTTTTGAGAAACCTGTCAACCTGCAAGACCCAGGCAGTCACATGGGGTGGAAATATTGATAGTTGGGAACTCCAATGTTAGGTCCATTAAGGGGTTCCTTAGGGACATGGCCTCCAAGTAGGGAAAGAAAGCCAATGTGTACTGGGTAGAGTCATTCCAAACATAGAACAGGTCCTTCCGGATGCCTTGAAGAGCACAGGGTGCAGCCAAAGGCAGGTATTGGCTCATGACGGTACCAATGAAGTGTGTCGCTTTGGATCAGAGAATAGATTCTCTCTGGTTTCGAGTGGCTATCAGAAGTGGTAAAGGCTGCCAGCCTTGCTTGTGAGACGAAAGCAGAGCTCACCATTCACAGTATAATCGACAGGACCGCTTGCGGACTTCAGGCACAGAGCATAGTGGAGGGTCTGAATCAGAGGCTCAGAAGGTTCTGTGACCTTGTAGGCTGCAGATTCCTCGACTTGTGTCATAGGGTGCTTGGGTTTCGGGTTCCTCTAAATAGATCAGGAGTCCACTACACACAGGAGGCAACTACACAGGTAGCAGGAGCTGTGTGACGTGGACTGGGCGCTTTTTTACGTTAGTGGATCTTGGAGAAACGCAAAAAGGGCTTCATTCTCAAAGGGCTCAGGTCGAACACAGGAAGAACATAGATCCAGGAACCATCAGTATAATAGTTGTAACTTATCGTAGCTGTCTTGGGAAAGTACCAGAGCTCCAAGCACTAATAGAAAGCACTAATGATCAAATAGTTATAGGCACTGAAAGCTGGATAAAGCCAGAGATAAATTCAGCCGAAATTTTTTCGAAGGACCTAAAGGTGTTCTGAAAGGATAGGCTGAACACATCTGACGGTGGCGTGTTTGTTTCTGTTGGACGCAGTTTATCCTGTAACGAAACTGTGGGTTAGTAGGGGTAGAGGTCGTTCTTGACAACCGGAATAAAATAATAATTGGATCTTTTTACTGACCTCCCAACTCAGATGATACAATTTCTGGAAGGTTCAAAGAAAACTTGAGTCTAATTTCAAACATGTACCATTTCATGCAATTATAGTTGATGCTGACTTCAGTTTACCCTTGATATGTTAGCGAAAATACATGTTTAAATCAGGAGGTATGCATAAAACATCTTCCAAAATTGTGCTAAATGTATTCTCTGAAAATTTTTTCGAGCAATTAGTTCATGAACCAACTCTAATATTGTCTTGGGAAAGTACCAGAGCTCCAAGTGCTAATAGAAATCACTGATGCTGAAATCGTTGCAGGCACTAAAAAATGTAAAAGAATAGTAAATGGTTGTGAAAACATGCTTGATTTCTTGGCAACAAGTAATCCTGGGCTAATAACGAGCATCACAACTGATACAGTGATTAGTGAACACGGGGTTGCTGTAGCGAGACTGAATATTGCAATCCCCAAATCCTCAAAAAGTAAACAAAAATATATCTATTGAAAGAAGCAGATAAAAATTATTTTGGCGCCTTCCTGAGAAAAAATCTCCCCTCTTTCCAAATTAACAGTGTGCTGGTAAGTGTAGATCAGAAGTGGCTTGAATTCAAAGAAATAGTATCGACAGCAATTGAGAGATTTGTACCAAATAAATTAACAAACAACGGAGCTGATCCCCCTTGGTACAAAAAATGGATCAGCACTGATGTAAAAACAACGAAAATAGAGTGAAAAATTTAAATGAGCGCAAAATATCCAAGATTAGCGATCTTTTACAAAAGCTTGAAATTTAGCACAGACTTCAATGCGAGATGCCTGTAATAGTTTCTACAACGATACTGTCTCGAAACCTGGCGGGTAATCCAAAAAGATTCTGTTTGTATGTAAAGTACGCTAGTGGCAAGACACAATCAATGCATTCTTTGCTCGACAGCGATAGAAATACTATCGATGACTGAAGCAGAGTTACTATATACGATCATCCTTAATTCCTTCACTAAAGAAGACGAAGTAAATATTCCAGAATTTGAATCAAGGACAGCTGCCAACATGAGTAACTTAGAAGTAGATCTTCTTGGAGTAGAGAAGCCTTTGCGGCTGATCCCAGCGGAGGCTCGAGTCCTCCCTTGGGCATGGGTGTGTGTGTTTGTCCTTAGGATAGTTTAGGTTAAGTAGTGTGTAAGCTTAGGGACTGATGACCTTAGCAGTTAAGTCCCACAAGATTTCACAAACATTTGAATATTTGAAGTAGGGAAGCAACTTAAATCACTTATTAAAAGCAAGTCTTCTGCCCCAGGCTGTATGCCAGTTAGATTCTTTTCAGTGCGTACTGATGCAATAGCTCCATACTTACAATCATACACAACAACTCGCTCGACGGAAGAGCCATACCAAAAGACTGGAAACTTGCACAGGCCACACCTGTACTCAAGAAAGGCAGTAGGAGTAATCCACTGAATACAGGCCCATATCATTAATGTCGATATGCAGCAGGACATGTATTGTGTTCGAACAATATGAACTACCTTGGAGAGAGTGATGTATTGACACACTGTGAACATGGTCTTAGAAAATATCGTTCATGTGAAACACAAGTAGTGTTTACTCATGTGAAGTGTTGTATGCTATTCACAAGGGATTTCAGATTGATTCCATGTTTCTAGATTTCCAGAACGCCTATGGCCCAGTACCTCACAAGTGGCTTGTAGTGAAATTGCGTGCTTATGTAATATCGTCTCAATTATGTGACTAGACGTGTGATTTCCTGTCAGAGAAGTCACAGTTCATAGTAAATGATGGAAAGTCATCGAGTAAAACAGAAGTTATTTCTGGCGTTCCCCAAGGTAGTTTTATAGGCCCATTGCTATTCCCTATCAATATAAATGATTTAAGAGACAGTTTGAGCAGTCATCTTAGATTGTTTGCCGATGATTCAGTCGTTTATCGTCTAGCAAAGTGATCAGAAGATCAAAACAAATTGGGAAACGATTTAGAAAAGATATCTGTATGGTGCAAAAATTGGCAATTGACCCAAAATTATGAAAAGTGTGCGGTCATCCACATGAGTGCTAAAGGGTATCAGTTAAACTTGGGTTACATGATAAATTCAAAGAAAGACCGAGAAATTACTATTATTAACAGCTTAAACAGAAAAGAACATATAGAAAATGTTGTGGGGAAGCCGAAACAAAGACTTCGTTTTACTGGCAGAACACTCAGAAGATATAACAGATCTACTAAAGAGACTGCCGACATTAAGCTTGTCTGTCCTCTTTTGGAGTACTGCTGCAAGGTGTGGAATCGTTACCAGATAGGATTAACAGAGTGCATCACGAAAGTTCAAACAGGGGCAGCTCGTTTTGTATAGTCGAGAAGTAGGGGAGAGAGTGTCACTGGCGTGATACAGGATTTGGGGTGAACTGAAAACAATGGGGTTGTTCGTTATGGCGGAATCTTGCCACGAAATTTCAGTCACCAACTATTTCCTCCAAACGCGAAAATATTTTGTTGTGGCTGACCTACATAGGGACGAATGACCACCATAATAAAATAACGGAGGTGAGAGCTCGCGCAGAAAGATATAGGTGTTCGTTTCTTCTGTGTGCTTTTAGAGACTGGAATAATAGAGAATTATTGTGAAGATGGTATGATAAACTGTCTGCTAGGCGCTTATATGTGATTTGCAGAGTATCCATGTAGATGTAGATATACCTGTATATCGTTCGTTTTTTTTTTTAAATTTGAAATGAATGTTATGCAATTCTTCCAATTCCCATGAACATCAGACTATACTGCAGTGGGCTCTGGGGATAGCAAATACAGAGTACTGTTTAAATGTTACTACTAGCCATAATGATTTTTAGGAGATAGCAGTATTCAATGACACTTTTATTCAATAGCTCAACATGCTTTTCTCTTCTAAAGTGTTTATGTAACGAAACTGCTGGAACATTCATGTGAGATATTTGTTCAGTGCTACATTCCTCTAGTTCTAGGATTGTATCGCTTATAGCTTTTGTTCGTACATATTTAAAGGTGAACAGAAATCTTCTCTTTAACCACCTTGTGTTTGACTCTAAACTATCACTGTACTTCTCCTCTTGGCACAGAGATCGTCTGCTGTAAATCAGCATCGTTGCGTGTTTTACCAATATAACTTGGAAACAACACTGGCATTATTGCTGTCAAGGGTACAGTAAATATATTTGTAAAAATCAAGGTTATCAGAGGGCCTACCACAGAGACTTGAGGTACTATATTAATGATGTAATGAAGCCTAGAAAAGTAACAGCTATTTCTGCCATCTTGTCACAAAGATAGAATTTAATAATAGGCAACACAATGGAAAACACAAATAAGTCTAGAAACAATCTATGGTTTAATTTATGTTCATATGTAAAAGTCATGATTTGATTCAAAAACTGAAAGACAGCTGTTTGGTGTTCTTGTAATTATTTTGTGCTGAACTAGTATACTATTTTCATTGAAAAAATTACATAACCTTTCATATACACCTTTTTTCATCATTTAGAAATCTATGACCTTTCTTTTGACAAAAACAATCTGCACATCAGAATAAGGGAACATTCTTATATTGAAGATTTCATTCCTTATAAATGCCTGAGGTTATTCTTTATTCTGAATGACTTTTGATAATAGTGCTACCTTGCAGTTTAGTATCTGTACCATAGTCTTTTGAGTCGGAGTTTCTACAAGTAGTTCATACGTTCTTGTGAACTTTCTTTCAGAATATCGCTGGCCAGGGCTACTCATAGTCTCTTACGTATTTTATTCGTGTAGTATTATCCTACAAATATTTAGAAATGTACCATGATTTTCGTCTGAGATATGATATCCGTAAGGACGTCAAGAAAATGATGAAAAAGTTCAAAAATCACAAATTAAGATGATTCCGATGGTTTCCCATATCTTCCAAAAATCCTTGTATTTTTAACAATAAAAGAACATTGATTTCATTTGTATTCGTTAGTGATTTTTTTCCTCCAGTAACTCTGTGTGTCATAGACGATAAATCTATCCTTGTGCTGCCACCTGTCGTTTTCCGCCGTAGATAAATTGCGCGGGATAACTGGGCGGTACGAAGCGCTGATTATTTGGCTGGGTTTGATCTTCGCTTGTTGTGCCTATTGGTGTTCAATTATTGACATGGGGTAAGTTATCACACTTCAGTTGTTTTTGTAGGGGGTTGTGTTGTATTTTTTTGTACCCTATTGGTGGGAATGTGAATGAAAATTAAGATTTTTGTTTACCTTTTAAAACATAACTGTCCAATATTTTTGTCGAGTTTACAGTAGGTGATGTACTTAATTATTTGTGTAACTCCAAGATGTTTGTTGTGCGCGAAGGTTTGATGCGTTTGTGCGTAGTTGTATTTAGAGTTACATACCGAAACTGAGGAACAGTGCTTCTGTTCACGTGGATGAACAGGAACATATTGCTTACATTATCGTTATACATTCCTTAAAATCACACGCATTGGTTAGTTGAACAACTGGGCATCTGCAGCACACAGCCGTGACAAGATAGAAGATGTATCGTTTCAGGTGCCACCACGGTACTGTCATTTATTGTTGTTTACATATGTAATAGTACTGTTGACGTGGTGTTGTTTCACGTCGTGCTACCTATCTTCACGATTAATGTACACAACTGTTGCAGGAAGAGTTCTCCATGAACAGGCAATGTCATTCTCTTCCTTTCTCGAAAATCATCTAGCTTTTTCCTCAGTCTGATGTGTTTGCTGGACCCTGTCAGGAAACTTCAACTGAGCCTCATCTAATGATCCTTTCAAGCTGTTGTTATACTAAAAATGATTCTTTCGCACTTGCTATGATGCTATAACCGCGTCCTCATTTTCCACTTAGGTGTTGTTAAGCAGATGTTTACTGTCTAAGTATGTTTTTTGAAATTACCCATCCTCATATTCAGTACTTCCGTGGTAGCTAGTGTCATTTTTTGTTATCAGAATACCTTTAGGGCCATCTTTCTTTGTGACATCCACGTTGTTTTTTAAAAAAATGTATGGTTTCAGTAATTCTTTGATTTATTAGTAGATCTAATCTTTAGCATTGGATACAAAAAAATATCATTCTTTCCAATATTAGCACTTGCTGATCATGTGTCACAGTTTTTTTTTACCACCACCCACTGACCCCTCCCCCTCCACTGTCTTCCCCTGTCAATGGTGTTCAGTTCAGTGTATGGACGTAATATACACGTGATACTCGTAAAGGATTTTTCTGTTGTGCTGTAACATTGTTGAACTTTATTTCAGTTTTAGTTACCCTATAAAGAAAATATTGAATGTGGTACTAATATTAATGTTGCCAAAAATTAGTGTAGAGCTGGAGTTAAAGATAATGTAAGTTTGTTAAAGCTACAAGTCCGTAGCATTTCTTGGGTTCACCAACTCTACACTAGTCGTCTTGTAGCCCAACCTTGTCTGCACTATGATACTGGTTTGTGTGTCATCTCAACTATGTTTCTTTTATTTTTATTTGCTAGACCTGTGTCTGACAAACATGGATTGTTCACTAGATATTGATGGCAATTTGAGAGAATTAATGAATCTACACTGTAAGTTGATCAGATTTCAAAGAAAGAAAGAAAGAGAGAGAGAGAGAGAGAGAGAGAGAGAGAGAGAGAGAGAGAGAGAGAGAAATTGGACACTTGTGTTTATACTCAGCTTCATTTCTACCCTTGTGACAATGCAGAAGCAGAAAAACCCATAGCAACACTGTATCTTAATTTTATGGGGGAAGGAAAATGTAGGTACATTTTGTGTTAGTAAAATTATTTTTTTCACAAATAAAGAAAACTAACATATACTTTGTTGTTACAATAGCCTGGATACATCTTCTGCAATATTTAATCACCCACTCTTTTCAATAATTACAATTCATTAATTGTAAAAATATGTAATATTAGTAATCGGAAATCGAATACTAATTATACATTTCACCTTAAGATTTACCTTTGCTATAATTATCAGAAGAATGACTCAGTTCTGTGATTATAAAATTCTGTACAAGATAGAATGAAATCATTTCTCTCAGCAATAGCTTTCATTTTATCAAAACTAGAATGACTTTTTTCATCGCGCCAGTACATGAAAATCAAACTGAAAACCATGTCGTGAACATTATTTGTACCTGGCAGACATGACTCAAAATTAACAATTTTCTCTACATGTTCCAAAGAAACATTACAAGTATCACATTTTGTAAATGTCTTTCATCTAGAGGCACTTTCTTCGTTACCTAGTCTTTGATATTCTGTTTCGGAAATACGGAAGCATCCGATCCCGCCCGTCTGCTTTGACCCATGACGTCACAAATATGGCGGAAACGACCATAAACCACGATTCCAATATGGCGCATATAAAGTCGGTACGTACACATTATGAGGGCGAAAATACATTGACAAACACACACACTTTCCACAAAAAGTCTAATGGCACTAACGGGACAAGCGCGAGAAATGGGGTGTTTTTAGGTGGGGGCAAACTAAATATAAACAAATTTAGACACCCACCCCAATTCAAAACCACGAAAAAGACCGACATCACAAAACTCCCCAAATACCACTAAACACAATATCATCTGGAATCGGACACTTCCCTTGACCTATACAGCACAACAGCAGCTCCCGATCCCATAAATTAGGATCAAACACTTCCCTTGGCCTATATATCTCAAAAACATCTCCTGATACCAATATCAACATACACAGCCACCCATTGGGATCGAACACTTCCCTTGACCTGCGCACTGTTAATTTTATCCGTCATATCCATTCCTAAACAAAAACAACAACCGATTAATTTTAATAAAATTACCACACGATGTACAGCGAACAACACTAAATTAACCTTCACAAAAAATCGTTAACTCACCGAAACAAATTCCACTACAAACACAGCCGACACTCGAACAATTCTGGATAATGAGCAAAAGCAAACTGAGCCCATTACACCACACAAACGAAAACCCTGAACATACCATCAGAGAGCACAACAAACCACAACATGACGACATCTACAAACACGCCACACTCACAAACCAAACTCCGCGCCGTCATGACGTCACACACGACAACAACTGCACGTCACGGGTCAAAGCCGACGCGTGGGATCGGACGTTTCTGTCGACCCACTGTTTCATTATGTTCTTAGTGTGTTAAAACTCGTCAGATTATGAATTCTCATTGAAAGCAGGCACAGGAATGCCAAATTAAGACGAAAACCTAATGGATCCTGAATGTCTGAATACTTACCTGAGGTCCACTTCCTTTTATAATTCACGTAGTCATCAAAAAAATGTCTGGTAAGAGTTAAACATCTTTTCCGTAATAGTTCCTTCTTCCTCATGATGTTTCAACGTTTATTTAACTGTTGTTATGCAACTGTTGGCCTTTCTAGAAATTAACTGTTATATAAGGTTGTCAGTCAAATTAGAAGTACCAATGAGTGAGATAATTTGATTTTCAATTTTTTTAATGGTAGCAACAAAAAATTCTAATTGGTCTGCTAAAAATCTCAACCATAATAGGAAAGAGATAGTAAAGAAGAAATTTAGCAACATTTGCGAGCAGCTGTCAAGTAGCAAAAGGTGTGACTTAAATCCTTTGAAAATATCCAGGACTCTGTGCAATACAGGAAACAGTGACAGGAAACTTGTTTTGGTGTTGCTTGACAGGCACTTGTATTTAACACCAGTAAACGCACAGAATTCTTTTAAAATATTCTTTAAAACAGTATAAGTTTCAAAATATATGTAAATTAACAAGCCAGCTGCTGCTGATTTAAACATTGTTGTGCAAAACGTGAGGGCCACAGCCAACACCAACCAGTGGTTTATTTAATTTTGTTTGATATTTCTGCCAAATAATGTGTGTCCGATTACATTTGGCTCCCCCAAAATTGGTATTTGCATTGTCTGCAGAAAATTCAATTATTTTGTCAAAATTTTCTCAACAAACAGAATTTGTGTATCAGCTGCTTCGTTTGGAACATTACAGTTATCCCAAATTTTGATCTTTATGCTGAAATCGGAAATTTAATATTGAACTACTAATTGAATCATTTTTACTGTTTTGTGATTTGATGTATCAGTCATTATAGACAAATATTTTGCTTTTTGTAATTCATTGGCTGTTTCTGTAAAAGCAAGGGAGGCGAACATATTAACAACTACTGCTTCACTTTTAGTTCTAGCACAACAATGTTTAGGTCTATTAAACAGCTGACAAATAAAAAAAGTGCAGTCATTTGTCCAAAAACTACGATTATGAAAGCTGGCATGATGAGAAGATGGCACCTGCTGAGTATATTCTAATTTGCACATGATCTAGATTTCTGTTCACGGCCTAAGATCAAATTGTTACATCCAACAGACAAAATAACATCATCTACAAGTGCAAATAGTGATATGAATGCAGTACAACAAGCAAATGTCCTGTATGACTGTTTAATGTAAATAAGAAAATTGTATGTTGAATGCTACTTTCTTTCAGCTTACTTTTCCTGATCTGGTGACATTTACGATGTTTGAGTGGCAGTTCATTTGCATAGCTTCTGTAGTGTGCAGGCCATGCAAAACATCAGTTGACGTCTTAAGTTTACAGTTCTAGGACTGAACACGACAAGAACTAACTGCCGTCCACTGCTGATGTGGCTGTGAAATAATGATTAATGTGCTCTATCTCCTTGGAGATTTATTTTTTTAGTATTTTGACTGTCAGCTGTCTCTTTCAATGTTGGCAGTGCAATTAAGTGGTCTGTTTTCTGATATTTGTTTTTTCTCTATTTCTCCACTCCCATCTTCAATAGTTCTAAATTCCAATGAGGATGCTCCCAGTGGAAATAATGGGCAAATCCTCACAAGGTTTTTGTGAATGAATGCAGGAATGCTTCATTGACTGCACACTACCAGCTATAAACATTGACAGTTCCAGGCACTTTTTGTATTTTACGTGTCACATGTCTTGTAGTTTCATTCAGCATTCAGTGTGTTTTTATTGCAATTTACATTTAACAGAAACTGATAAAATAATGTGAAACCTATGAAGATATAATACCCTCCAGTGCAGTAAGTAATTATTCGCTTAATTTAATTTCGGCCACTTTCATCATCTAGTTTTTGTGGATATTGAGAAATCATAAAATACGTATGCTATTGGCCCTGTTTTTCAGCGTCCTCCGTGAAGCCAGCAGTTCACGAGAACAGAGAGCAAGCAGTGCCTGTGCTAGTGGGAACAAACACCAGGCTTTGAATGGTGTCAGTTCCCCAAGTGGATCTGTGCTGTCTTTAAAAAATACTGTGGCCAAGAGAAAATCAGGTAACATAAAATCTTAGCTGGTAAAGTAATAGGAGTATTTCAGCATTCTTATTCTACTTCTTCCTGCTACATTTAACATGTGTAACTTGCGTGTATCTGCTTGTAACTGTATTTTTTTTATAGCAACAAAATTGTAATTTAAATGGATAGATAAAAAAATCTACTCAAAGCAGGTGAACACAGAGAAAAAAAGGTTTAACTTTTACAAGCTTTCGGAGCCAGTGGCTCCTTCTTCTGGCAGGAGAGTTGAAGGGCAAGGCAGACAGAAGAAGGAAAAGGACTAGAGAGGTTTAGGGAAAGGGGTACAGTTCAGAAAATTCATCCAGTACCCTGGGTCAGGGGAGATTTACCAGACATGATAAGAAGGAAAGATTTGTTTTTTTCCTGGAAACTGGCAGATGAGGCATATAGGTCACAGATTAGTCGAGGTAAGTGCAAGAGATTGCTTTATTTGAAACTGCACAAGAGCCTGGCGCTGGTTAGGATTACATCCAAAAACACTGACTTTCAATGGTAGGCCTTTGGGAGAAACTCTAAGGGACAAGCAGATTTCAAGGAACAGAATGTAGGACCTTAATTTTGATAGTGCAAAAGCAGGTTTTCGAAAAGAACAGATGCAGTATATGATGGTATTCCAATATATGATGGTATTCATCATGGCAAGAGAGGAGTGTTAGAAAGGATGGGAGTGGCAAAAATGAGAGGCAGAGGGTGAGAAAAAGATAGAAAAAACGGGAGAAAAGTGGGGAAAAAAATTCGGAAGTCAGAAAGATTTGCATGAAAATCGTGAAAACAGAAAATGGTTAGCAAGAGGCAATGAATGGGTGAGAATTTCTCACCAGATGAGTGGTCTGTATGATTAAAAAAATGATTGAAGAAAAAAAAGAAAAAAAAAAGATAGGGAAAGTTGTGAAAGGGGGGACAATTCTAAAAATTGGGGGGCCGGAAAAAGAAAATCATAGGAAATAATGTAAACTACTTTGCTTGGCAAATAGTGATTTAGGAGATGACAGTAAAAATTGATCAGGGCCATTTGGTCAAAAACAAATGCACAAAAATGAGGAAGAATTGTGTATAAACAGGGTAAGTGGAGGGTAGGAAAGAAAATAGCTGCCAACTTTTTCAAGTAAATCGGCGAAAGACAATCGGGAGAAGGCTCTGCAGTGTAGTGAACTGTAAGCTAATGTGTAAATAACAGTGGAATTGTTGTATGCAAATTCGCATAAACAATGAGCCCGTTTATATGCACGAAAACCGGTACTAGAAAACGTCTAGAGGCAAAGAGTTGATTAATCTGGGTGGTACAGATAAATAAATGATCAGACTATTAGCACAAAAGGTAGAAAACAGATGATAGTTTGAAGAAGATAGATAACAACAAAAGCTGACAAGGGAGTTATGTAAGAAAGTGCCATGGCCATACGCATATAACAATGAAAATAATAAATTACTGCAATATAATGTAAATGGATAGATTAAAAATCTACCCACCAATTGCTGGCAGGAGAGGGGGGAGGGACCCTCCCCCCCCCCCCCCCCCCACCCCCCACACACACAGGTTTAACTATTACAAGCTTTCTGAGCCAGTGGCTCCTTTCTCTGGCAAAGGATCTAATTTTCTTGGTAAATATTAGTTCAATTTCTAGAATTTTTAGCTGGATTGTGGAAAGAATGGGCACTTTGTTAAACTGACAAGGAGGCAGATGGCCTGGCGTAGTACTTGCGTTCATGGGGTACAACTCCACTTTAAATGAGGAGAATGTGCACAAACACATTATTTTGAAACCACAAGTTCCTTCCTTGGGGGAGAAAGAAGGAAAGTGTTCAGGAAGTAATTTTCAAGTAAAAAAGTTAGGCGGGGGGGTTGAGCTATTGATTTGGCTCATGAGGTATAAGGGATTAAGAGCAAAGATAGAATTGTTTATCAGGAGAGACAATGAAATACAAAAGTAAGAATTGTGCCAGCTTCACTTCATAGGTAACAGAAGGGTGCAACAGAATGAGGATTGAAATAGATACAGGAATAAATAGCAGGTAAAGTTGGAAGGGAGAAATTGGGGACAGTGAGAATGAATGCAAATGTGAGATGATGATGATGATGATGATGATGATGGGATGAAATATTGTGTAGGAGTGCAGATTCCCATCATCAGAATTCATGGAAACAATTGTTACATATGAGGATCCATATGTCTCGTGGTACTGTAGGTATTGAGGTTTTTCGAATTATAAGAAATAATCATAGTTGAGAAGGTTTGTCTTCTAGTTGTTAGTTTAGAGGTGACTGTACAATCTGATACGAGGGGTACACAGTTTGCCACAGTGATGACAGGTGGAGCAGATTCTGTCCTTCCTTTTTGTCGTGTCATTTTCTTTTCTGTGCTGCCTGTTATGTGTTGCTGTTTGTCAGCTATTTTCAAAATGAAGTGCCCATGGTAGACTACTGATCTCCAATATGAACAATTGAGGGCAGAGGTCTGCCAATTAACATTAATGTGACAAATCTCTACAGTAGACTTGATCACTTTTAAATCGTTACATTTAACCTTCAACACATTATACGCAGAGTAGGGGAATAACTGGTGATATTGTTCCAGCTTGTTAAGGTACTGTTTGTAGCATGTCCAGGACTCAGATGAATAAAGCTGGGTGGAAATTACAACTAATTGTGTGTGATGATCTTTGTTGCAGCATTGACATTTCAGATTTCAACACTTGAGATCTTAGTCTGGAAAAGCTGACTCCATTGACGGTGACACTGATATCTGATATTGTCTTTCTGCTCCCCCCCCCCCCCCCCCCTTTCCCCCACCCGCTCCCTGAGGACTTTTCTCTCTTTGCAGCCTTCCTTTCAGGTAATACATCTAAAACCAAAGATTGTAGCCATTCTGTTGCGCTTGGGGCACGGGTTGTCAGGTTCCTGACTTGGCGATTATGTGTTCTGGGGTGTAGCTGTTATGCACATACTGAGGAATTAATAAAATGTTATTTCAGAAATTTTTCACATTTGTGTTAAAAAATGTTCAACAAAAGGCTATGGGCCGAGGCACCGGTGTGAAAGTAAGGTTTTATAAATGTTAAAAATCAGTCATGTGTGGAAACACCGAGCTGGTTTGGAAGTTACACATGTGCCGATCATTCATTTTTTGCTGATTGATCATCGTGTATGCAGACTGCTGTTTTTTCCACTCAGAGCTAAATATGAGTGTTACAGTCCCAACTGGATTGCAGTGGTTGAAAAGTTGATTGGGCATGAAAATTATTGGACACCGAAATTTGCCATGAAGGTGTAGTTAGTCCATGATGAACTGTGGGAGTATTTGAAAACCATGCTTCGGACTCTACAAGATGGGACAGTTATTGAAAGAGAGACAAAAGGCACGTTCCTGGATTATACTTTTTGTGAACAAGGTAAATTATTCCCATATAAGGGGGACAAATATGGCAGCAGAAGCCTGGACGGCCTTGGAAAAAACGTTTGAAGACTCAGGACTCACATGTAGAGTGGGCTTGATTAGATCACAAGTCACAACCAGATTAGATAAATGCAAGTTGGTGGGCGACTACTGTGATTGAATAACAATGACCATCTTTAAATTAAATTAAATGAAGCTTCCGGTGAGTGAAGCGTGGATTGGCACTTTTCTCCTGGCTGTATTACCTGGTCATTATTACCCTATGATTGTGACACTTGAAAACAGTGGCACATGTACCACGGAAGATTCTATTAAAGTGAAACTTCTATAAGTCGTTAAACCCGAAGACGTGAATGGAAGTGAAGAATCTGCTTTATATACAGATAAGCAGAGGCCTACAATATATTGTTGTAGCAAGGTGGAAAAGGAGGAAGCTGGTCAAAAAATAAGTGACAGATATGTATTTATGAAACAGTCACAACAATAGAAAGCTTTTTAGCAGCTGATGTTAAACAGTCTCATGTAAAGGATATAAATCAGTATTTAGATTCTTGTGCCTGGACTCAGATCACTAATGATGAAAGGAAGCTTCATAATGTCAAGCCATGTAATAGTTCATTGTTCAGTGTGGGAGGTGATGGCTTAGTATCAGAGACTACTGAAAGTCTTGATCTGGTCTTCTATACTGGTTTTAAAACAATAGGAGTGGAAGCATGTGACGTCATTCACATCCCAAACTGTCTGTAAATTTGCTCTCAGTCAGTAAAATTGTAAGCAAAGGGCATAAAGTGACTTCTAAGAAAAAAAATGGGATTCATCTACAATTCAGAACGTGAACTAATTGTCAAAGCAATACCTAAGACAGGGTGTATATGATCCGGGAGATCTGGGAAAAATGCGGGAATTTTTTTCATCGGGGAGAAAATGGTGAAAAACACAGGAATTTTTTAGAATTCCAGGAATTTATCTTAAGAAAGGATATTACTGCATCCTGCTACTGCAGAATAATACTGCAGCAATAAAACATGAACAAGAGGGAAAAAAAGGAAAACAAAACTTAAGTTGCAAAAGAAATGCGCCATATACAACAACAAAACACAGTGCTCATACAAGCGTCTGCCAACAGCAAGATGTGTCGGAGGCTTTAGGAAGACATGTAATGCTTCAGAACATCAACATGTGTCCGATGAGTGTGACGTCACAATGGTTTACATTAGATTCGTTTGAGTGGTTGCAAGTGGGCTCATGCGCATGCGCAGTTCAGTCGTGTAGGAGTAGTACCTTCTCCCGGTTCTGGCTACAGAAGTGTGCCTGTTGGCTGTATAAGCAGTAACAGGAAGCAGCTAGATGCTACCCGAAAAAATTTTACTGGCATGAAAAAGCTACCAGAGCCGTGCAAGTGCAACAGGCTTGGATCTAGGGGCAGGGGGCAAACCGGAGTATCTGCCCCAGGCGGCAGTTTCAGGGGGGGCACCAAATTCATATTGTTGAGGAAAAAAACCTTATTTCACACAGTGCCTAGCATCCAGTGCACATTGCTATATCGATTACTCATATGATTTTGACATGCCTCCCATTTGTTTTTGAACATTGCTGAACACACTCTTAAGTTGATTTCTGAACGAATCATAAATTAATTCTTGGATCCACGCGTACTCTACGTGATGTTTCTGCCAGGGGAACCCCGTTGCATCTAGAAATAAACTTTCCTACAGACAAAAGGGGATGGGACTATACGAGCTGAGCAGAATAAAGCCAAATGGGTGAATACCATTTGCTATTTGTTTATGAGGTTGATTAGGTGTGCGAATGATCAGCATTGTTATAATTACTAGCGAAATCCGTAGATTCAGACTACCAGAGTGGAAATAAAAAACTAACAGGAATAACACGTGAGAAAGATTATGTATTATATTCTTGGTGTAGCCAAGAAAATGAAATTCTCACAGAAAATTTTTGACCAGATCGCTACACTAGTAATGGACAGTTGTACAGCCCCTGGCTAGCAGCCGCTTAAGTTCTATTCTGGGAGTAGTGCGGAAAACGTGTTGTATGAACATGTAATAATGCCTAACTGGAGAATAAATGTGGGATAACTGAACTGGTGATTGTGGCAGGGCTAGTGAAGTTAATAAGAGAAAAGTTTTGACACTGGCTGGAATAGATACAGTATTAGTGGTGACAAGATTGTTTTTAGAACAAGGAAGGAGAAGAAATGAGGACATCAGACAAATTATGGAAGAATATGATGATTCCAAATTTATATAAAAAATTTTGTACTACTACTACTTTTCGATCTCGTGCCTGAGAAGCTGGAGCATATGAATGAAATGTGAAACTATTTCCTACATAAAGTTTTTTTGCTTGTAGTAGGCGTAATAGGCATTTGATATCGGTACTTCGTGTGTTATATTCGACCGAGTTATAAAAATTACCATTAGTGCCAAAACAGTCTCGTTTATTTGGTATGTTACAATTGCTGCAATATTAGACAGGGCTATTTCGTTTTATCTTGCAGACAGTGACAAAATACATGTAATGAGATCAAGAAACCACACCAGTCTTAGGTACTATTTCAGGGTGTATACGACCTGGGAGATCCAGGAAAAATCCGGGAACTTTTTCATTTGGGAGAAAACCGGGAAAAACCCGGGAATTTTTTACAATTCCAGAAATTTTTCATTGTTTTTGTTTTCAGTTACATTTCTAATTTTGACTTGTAACAACCGATACTCTAACAAAGTATATTACTGTATCCCACTACTGCAGAATAATACTGCAGCAATAAAATATGAACGAGAGAAAAAATGAAAATAAAACTTAAATTGCAAAGGAAATGCGCCGTATACGACGACAAAACACAGCGCTCATACAAGAGTCTGCAATGCCTCGTAGCAACAAATTGCCTCCGATGAGCGTGACATCACAACTTTTTACATTAGCGGGCGCCTCTCTCTAGTATTACCCCGATTCGGAAATATTGTAGATCCAGGGCTGATCCGCATAGCAGTTTGAGTTATAGCAGGGAAGTGGGTAGTCTCCATGTGCCTCATGTTTACATTTAGTGATTTTGCTGTTTCCTTTTTGTTTACTGCTCTCAAGTCAAATGAAAACAAAACTGATTTCTGTGGCCGGGAGCTATCAAGTGGATTAAAAGACATTCACATAATTACAGAAGGCAAAAATATGTTACTATTTTCAGATTTTCCTTTATTTCCACTTTTCGGATGGTCGAGCATTAATTGCCTTGCAGAACAATGAAGCTATTTTTGTCGGTTTGCTAAAGAAATTTCCTTTTATTAATCTTTTCTGCTGAGGCAGTCAATATATTTGAAACGAAGAGTTTAATTCCACACTTTTTGCTGCATTTAAAGGGCACGTTTTCATCTTCTAACAGATGTGGCATTATGTCATAATAAAGAACCAAACATAACACAGTATTGGTACTCCAAGTCAATTTACATCCCAAAAACCACATCGAAAAGCTTAATATCCAGGTCGAGGCCTACTTCATTGGGAATTTGGACATAAAATTGTGCACTTTAAATCTGCACATTTTAAATGTAAGATCTTTTAATGTTTTACATGTACGAACATATGGGCCTCCTAAGTCATAATAGCTATGCGAGTCTGATGGTGCCTGTTATCTGGCGCTCTCTGGCAACTGCTGAAACGAACCTATTTCTAACAGGTTGCTGGAAAATACTGTGAATTGTGGTTTGAAAAGCGTTACTTTCAAAGTAAATTTCCTTTTACGTAAGTTGAACTATGTGCGAGAATGTACGATGAATTTTTTAAATCACAGAGCGTTTGACTCTCATTTAAAAATCAACTCTTTGATGATGAGCCATTTAGAAGAATTTCGAGCCCAGAAGATCAGACATTTGTCATTATTAAAAATTTTACTGGCTTGTTTGTGTGATATGTCTTAAAGTGTAATACACACATAAAAGACCAACATTATATGTGAAATCTTAGCTTCCCTTGCAGCGTGTTAGACACCAATATTATATGTGAAAGCTTTTCTTTTCTTGTAGCAACACTATGTATATTAATTTAAACCATTAACTGTTGCTGATTGTGTGTTTGTGTTACTTAACGGTGATGTTGCTATTGGCCGACTACATCACATGTCCTAAGCTCTGAATACCTGCTGTCATTGGCTGGCGAGATCACCTGAGATGACCTATGACTGGCTTACAAAAGCGCATCACAATCTTAATTTCAATGCTGTGGAAAGTAACTTGTGGTGTTTGGTGGAATTTGAATTTATACTTTTGTAATACGAAAATATGCAGCGCACATGTTGCTGCACATCAAAGATCTTTCCATAACATGTTTTTTTCTCCTGAGATTCGTTTTCTAAAGCACCGGGAAATTCTACGCCCCTGTATAAAAACATAACCATTCAAAGGATTGATAAGGTATACAGTTCTGAGAGAAAATAGACCGTCAATTAACAGGGAGAAAGTGTGTCATCACCTGGGAGAAATTGTATTTTTGACCAGGAAATCTGGGATTTATTTTTTTCCTTGTCCGTGTATACACCATGTATTTGTACGAACAGATTTTTCAGTATTAGACAATGACATTTTGACTTTTCATGTAGCAAAACATTTGATGAACTTTGATGAAGTCATAGATCCTTTCCCAGAAAGGAGAGCATGCCATGTAAAACTGTAGCAAGATTATAGAGAGAGAAATGCTTGGTCTTATGGATCGAAGAAATGTGTATTGTTTTGCTTGCCTCCTATATTTAATTTTATGCCACACAAAACAGCATGTTATTAGCTAATAGGCAATTAAGAGTGCAAATTTTCTGTAGAGTTCTTGCTGTCACGGTTACAAATAACCCCAACCAATATTAATTGCGAGATTTTTAAAGAGGGGCTAGATGTTAGACCGGCTGATTAGGAGCAGGAGAGGCACCACAGGACATTTTAATTTCCACTGTGCTGAATATAGTCTGATGGCATTCATTACAAGATATACACATTGGATTCCACAGAGCGGTACACAGTGACGTGCGATAGAAGAATGCTGTTTGAAGAAGCATGGCACTGCACTTTGGCACACTTAAGACTGAATAACATGTCTTATATGTCTTCGAAAATATGTTTTTGTGTATCAGACTCTTCAAAAAAAATGTGCGCTACAAAATGAACATATTTTTGAAAACTTGATTTTTTTAAAATTAAAATGCTCAAGGGGGTGGAGGGGAAATCTAGAATTGCTCTTGCTCAGAAACATCATAGATCTGTGCCGAATGCTTAGAGCAGTCTGAGTTGTAGTGGGGAGGTGGGTTGTTTCCACGTGACCCATGTTTACATGTAGTGATTTCGCTGTTTCTTCTTCATTTGCTGCTCTCACATCAAATGAAAACACAAAGGGTTTTCTGTGGTCAGAAGCTGTTGAGTAAATTAAAATACATTTACATAATTACAGAAGGATAAAACATGTTAACTAGTTCTAGATTTTATTTTTATTTCCGCCTTTTGACAGTCAAGCATTAATCGCCTTGTAGAACAATGAAGTAATTTTTGTCAGTTTGCTAAAGAAATTTGGCTTTTATTAATCTTTTCCACTGAGGCAGTCAATTTATTTGAAATGAAGTGTTTAATTCCACAGTATTGGCTAGTTCCAACTGTAATTTACATCTTGAAAACCACACTGAAAAGCTTAATATCAGGTTGAGGCCTACTTCATTGGGAATCTGGACATAAGAATGTGCACTTGGCGCGCTCTGGCAACTGCTGAAATACGAACCTATTTCTAACAGGTAGTGGGAAAATATTGCGAATGGTGGTTTACTTTCAAAGTAAATTTCCTTTTATGCAAGATGAATTATGAATTATGTGCGAGAATGTATGATGAATTTCTTAACTCCCACAGTTTTTGACTCTCTTTTAAAAATCAGCTCTTTAAGTGTGACCATTTAGAAGAATTTCGATCCCAGATAATCAGACATTTATGATGTTATTAAAAATTTTACTGGCACATTTGTCAGATGAATCTTAAAAGTGTAACATGCGCTAAAAACATCGTTATATGTGAAAGCTTAGCTCCTCTTGCAGCTTATTAATCTTAGAGTCCAATATTATATGTGAAAGCTTTTCTTTTCTTGTTGCAACATTTTGTATATTAATTTGCGCTACTTAACATTGATGTTGCTATTGGCTAATGACATCACGTGTCCTATGCTCTGAATATCAACTGTCAATGCTGGCAAGGTCATGTGGCGTTAGCTATGACTGGCTTACAAAAGCGCATCACAATCTCGATTTCAATGCTTTGGAAATTAAAGTGTGGTGTTTGGTGGAATTCCAATTTAAACTTTCGTTGTACGAAAATATGCAGTGTACATGATAAAAATGTTCAACAAGGTGTTAAAACTATTAAAATATAAAACTGAATGAAAAGTCCAATACTGTGCTGCAGGTGAAATTACTTAAGTCAATTAAAGGACCACACAGCTGGTCTCACAATTTTTAATTACATCTTCTCATGTATATCTGTACAGAAAAATTTTAAATTAATGCTTCGATAATGGGGAAATGAAGCTATGAGATATCTTAAAGTACGGAATGAATATACATAAACATGGAAGAAAATATTACGCGTATAGTTATGAAACTAGGCGTTGATTTCATATGCGACAAAGAACAGGCCAGTATGTATTTAATAAACAAGATCTATAATTTCATACTGAAAGAAGGTTATTTACAAATGGTATGTCACATGGTGTTGAGAGTTACAGAATGTCACAGGTTAAGAGATGGCATGGCTAGGCAAAGTTTGCAGCCCTCTGTAGTTGAAAAATAAGCAGTATAAAAAAACAAAGGGATAGAATTAGTAATCAGAAACTGATTCTTGATTAAAAAATAGTGAAGTAGTAATAAATTGGAAGAAAGATGGAGCAGTTCACATGTAATGTGGAACAATTGCCATAACCAGGACTGACCTGTGTTAAAATTGCAAACGGTCACCACTTTGTCAATTAAACTACATTGCTGTCAGCCATGTCAGGCGTCAGACAACACTCCTTGGACATGATATCCAAGAAAGTATTGAGTCCTGGATTGACTGAAGAATAAAATAAAAGTTAATGATGAAAACTAATAAAGTTAATGTATTGAAACACACCTCTGTATGCAGAAGACTTCAGCATTTTGTACTGCTCCACCAGTACTGGTATTGCTGAGAGGTGCCTACAGGGAGCCATCCACAAGGCGCAGTCATGGGCTCTAGCCCACAGTTTCCAGTTTTCGGCCGCGATGTCATGTGTTACGCACTTCTGTTGGTGTCGTATTGTTCATCCAGAACCAGAACTTCAACTTAATGATGGTCCACTCATTGTTGTGGAGACATATCGATTTTTAGGACTGGTTTTCGACACCTGATTGACTTGTCTTCCTCACCTTTGTCAGTTTAAGCAGAAGTGCTGGCAGCTCCTCAATGCCCTCTGCTGCCCGAGCTGCAGATCACTCTACGCTGCTGCAGCTCTACAGAGCCCTTGTTCAATCCCGCCTTGACTATGGGAGTCTGGTTTGTGGTTCGGCGGCACCCTCAGCGTTGTGTTTACTCGACCCAGTGCACCACTGTGGTGTTTGCCTAGCAACAGGAGCTTTTAGGAAGTGTCCGGCGACCAGCGTCCTTGTGGAGGCCAGAGTTCCTCCATTGCAGGTTAGGCATGCACAACTGCTGGCCAGTTATGTTGCACATGTTCATAGTTCTCCTGCGCATCTGAATCACCGTCTCCTTTTCCCACCCATGGCTGTTTACCTCCTGCATCGGCGGCCCAGGTCAGGGCTTCCAATTGCAGTTCGTGTCCGATCCCTTCTTTCTGAACTGGAATCCTTCCTTTACCACCTATACTTGAGGTCCATTCACATACACCTCCATGATGTACACCTAGTCCACGACTTTGTCTGGATCTTTCACATGTCCCTAAGGACTCAGTTGACTCCGCGGCTCTCCGCTGCCATTTCCTCTCGATTCTTGATATGTACCGAGGCCACGATGTAATTTACACCGATGGCTTGGTGGCTGATGCTCATGTCGACTTCGCGTATGTCCATGGAGGACATATTGAACAGCATTCCTTGCTCGATGGCTGCAGTGTTTTCACAGCTGAGCTGGTGGCTATATCTCGTGCTCTTGAGCACATCCGTTCTGGCTTGGGGAGTCGTTCCTTCTGTGTACTGACTCCTTGAGCAGCCTACAAGCTATTGACCAGTGCTACCCTCATCATCCTTTGGTAGTGACCATCCAGGAGTCCATCTATGCCCTGAAATGGTCCAGTTGTTCAGTGGTGTGTGTCTGGACCCCAGGTCACGTCGGAATCCCAGGCAATGAACTTGCCGACAGGCTGGCCAAACAGGCTACATGAAAACTGCTTATGGAGATCAGCTTATCTGCAATTGACCTGCATTCAGTACTACACCCCAAGGTTTTGCGGCTTTGGGTGACGAAATGGCATACCTTCGGTATGTACAACAAACTGTGTGCCATTAAAGAGACTACGAATGTGTGGCAGTCATCCATGTGGGCCTGTCACAGGGACTCTGTGGTTCTCTGCCGGCTCCGCATTGGCCACGCTTGGGTGACCCATGGCTACCTCCTGCGCCGTGACTGCCCACCTCAACGTCAGTGCAGCGCCTGGCTGACAGTGGCCCATATCTTGGTGAGCTGTTCTTCTTTGGCTGCCCTGCGATGGACTCTTCGGTTACCGAACTTGTTGCCCTTAATTTTAGCTGACAACGCCTCATCGGCTAGTTTAGTTTTATGTTTTATACGTGACGGTAGGTTTTATCATTCTATATAAGTTTTAGCACATGTCCTTTGTCCATTTGTGTTCTGCACTCTAATGCTTTTAGGGTGGATGTTTTAATGTGTTGCAGAATGGCTGGCTTTTCCTCTTTATTCTCGTAGTTGATCAGCCAAGGTCATCTGCTCTCTTGTTTTTTACCCCCTTCTCCCTTTTCCTTGCTTCTCAGTGCGGTTTTCTTATTTCGTCCATAGTAGCGTTGGTTGTCCTGTCATTCTTCTGGTTCTTCCTTCCTCCTGTTATTGTGCTGTACATCTCCTTTTTCTTCTTTCCCTTGTGTAATTATTTTACTGGGAACAAGGGACCAATGACCTCATAGTTTGGTCCACCACAGCTGTTTTAAACCAACCAACATTCTGGGGTTATCGTGTGTTCTGTCTGAACTGTGGTGGCCCAGGGATGGCATCTGTAGGAATCTCTACTTTGGTTCGTACAAATGTCATCAGTGAATCGATTCCCCTTTGTACATCGTTCGAGGCAGTAGCAGCACTGGTGCAAATGAGCTCAGAAATTACCATTTGCAACATTTAGCTAACCCCCAGGCATGCCACTTACGTATGTTAAATTGGCCACATAAATCCAAACACTTTTCCCTTTTTCTCATACTTGGTGACTTCAATGAACACCACAGCCTATGGTGGAGTGGACTGTAGTGCTGGAACTGCCATTGTCCTTTCTACAGCTCCCCCTCTCCCCCATAGCTGATAATGTAGTGGACCAAAGACATTGCAGTAGATATTAAAGATTGAATCGTTGCATCCTTCACAGACCAACCTCACCACTTTTAAGCAACTTCGTGCTAAGGCTTTCTGTAATCAAACAGAGTTAGAAGGGATGCTGGAGTGCTATGTCTCCTCCCTGGAGAAATATGGCTCTTTATCTCAGGTGTGGGCCAATCCCCATAGTCTGATAGGCTGCCAAAGATCAACAGCTGTTCGTGGTCTTGTCCTGTAGGATGGTCCTTCTACTGATTCATCAGTTCTTGCAGAATACTTTGTGACCCACTTTGCTACAGCATTCCTCTCCTCCACCCTTGGGTGGCTCATTGTGCTTTCATGAGTTTGTTCCTCGTGCACATGGGGCCCCAAGCTATTGCAGCCCATTCTTCCTCACCTGGCTGCATTTCCTTCCCCATGCTCCTCCCCTCCTGTACTTGCTCCTTCCCCTCTGCCCTCTCCTTCTCCACTCACAGTGTTCTTAGTTATGTCAACCTTACTGTCGACTTCGTTTCTTGTATCCCTTCCAGTTTTGTTCCTCTTGCCATTTCTTTTTCACTTTTCCTTTTTGATCCCCCTTTTGGCTTTGACCTCCACTACTAAATTTTGTGGCCATGATGTGATCCATTTGGGGAAGAATTCACTCCCTAGCATCTACAATGTGGATTCCTCTCCCCTTCCTTTTCCTCTTCCTTCTCTGCCATAGCCATCCCCTTCCCCTCCCCGCTGGGTCTCTAGTACGTGTATCCAGTCTATGTGGTGCGGCTTTTACATATCCGTTTGGCTGAGCCCCCTGACAACACAGGTATCACACTTCTGATATCTGAGCTGTTGCCTCACCACTAGGAATGGTTACTTGTCATTCTGGAACCTTGTAACTCTGGCGATAGTTACCATTCCAGATAGCCCTTGCTATGGCTGGGTGGTAGCCAAGGTGAGAGCTCCTGATTGAAGTGGGTGGTATCAGGGTGGATGCTTTGCATATGAAACATTTTAAGCTGGAAGAAAAAAAAAAAAAAAAAAAAAAAAAAAAAAAAACTGGCCTTTCTTCTCAGGATATGTCTTCAGTTGGTAATGGATTATTTAATGCTGCTGCTTATGAACCTGTGGCCTTTCCTTCCGTGGCTACTCCCTGAGAGGAGGACCAGTCTTCCTGGCTTGGGGTGAAACTTTTGTCCCACTACCTGGTCTGCACCAGGACTGAGGGGGACACTGTCACTGCCACCAAGCTGTTATTTTGTGTGGAACATACTGAAGACAAGTTTGGTGAAATGGAGTCTCTTGATAATATGTGGTTGTCTTTGCTGTTGATCAAAAGTACTACTGCCACCCAATCTGCAACCTCCGTGCTTGTGATCATCATGGTGACAATCTAGTGTCTGTAACTCCTCACCAGTCTGTGGATATGGCTAAGGGGTCAGTTTTCAAAGGGTCCTCATCCTTCAAATTGATGAGGATTTCTGGCCCAATCTGGAACAATGGGATAGTCGTTCTGTTCGTTGCATTTGTAAAGGTCCTAAGGACAATAGCATCAATACCAATACCTTAGTTCTGGCATTTGAGGGAAACACCCTCTCGGAGAAAATCAGGGTTATGGTTTATCGCTGTCACGTGAAGACATATGTCCTGCCACCCATCAGGTGTTCCCAGTGTTCGCATTTTGGTATCAGAGGACCCAATATGTGGGGAATGAGGATGTCCATTCTATGAGGGGAGCCCCTGTATTGTGCCACCCGTGTGTTAATTGACACAAAGGTCGCTCTCCACACTCAGTTTATAAGAAGGAAAAGGAAAATACAGGAGTATTAAGTTCCTTGATCATTTTTCGTTCACTGAGGCTCATCAAAAATATGACCGTCTCTTCACTCTATGTCTATGACATCTGACATTGCCTCTGTTATGTCCTTCCCCCTCCTCCCTCCTTATCCTAGTCCTGACAGTCTGTGTGCCCCCAGGTTGCCCACTCTCTCTGCTCCTGATGTCACTGAAGCCTTCTCTCTCTCTCTCTCTCTCTCTCTCTCTCTCTCGCTCTCGGTCCTGTTCTATGTGGACTACAAAAGAGAGGAGGAAGAAACATAGTTACAAGAAAGAGCCTCTCTGGTGTCCCCAGAGGTGCTGACTCAAGAGTCTGACCTCTTATTTATGGATGTCACCCCATCCTTGTTAGTGATGGATGATGACCCAGCTTTGGCCCAATTGTCTCCCTTTCTGCACTTATTTAATAGCATTGTAATGGATACTAATGTCAACTTCTGGAATTGCAGTCCCTTATTTTCTGTTACTCCACAGCTTGTGTCATTCTCCCAGAATCTCATTTTACTTGCTGATGCCCACTCACTGACTGTTGTGGGTTGGGTTCCTTGCTTTCAATCAGAGCTGGATTGGCCCTTTCAGGGCCTCAGGTGGTGTTCGCACATTGGCCCATACAGATTTTGTGTATACATGGATCCCCCTTCATACTACATGGAAGCAGTTGCCATCCGGGTCCACTTGGACTTTATGGACATTGTTTGCAATCCCCATTTCCATTCTGACAGGCCACCTATGCCTGCTGCCCTATAATGGCTCTCTTTCAGCAATTCCCTCTCCATTCCTTCTCCTTGTGGATTTTAATGCCCATTACCCCCTTGTGGAGCAGTGTTTTTTCATGTAGTCAGGGCTCCTCATAGACTAGTTTCTTGTGGACTATTATATGTGTCTTCTTACAAGGGAACCTCCCCATCGCACCCCCCTCAGATTTAATTACAAGTTGGCACCGTGGATAGGCCTTGAAAAACTGAACACAGATCAATCGAGAAAACAGGAAGAAGTTGTGTGGAACTATGAAAAAAATAAGCAAAATATACAAACTGGGTAGTCCATGCGCAACATAGGCAGCATCAAGGGAACTGCAAGCTGTGAAGCGCCGTGGTCCCGTGGTTAGCGTGAGCAGCTGCGAAACGGAAGGTCTTTGGTTCAAGCCTCCCTCGAGTGAAAAATTTTTTATTTTCAGACTATTATCAAAGTTAAGGCACTCAAACATAATCAACTTCGCTCTCCAAAATTCCAGGACGTGTTCCGATTTGCTTGGACACATGCAGGATTTGACGGTCTACACACGGTAAAATTTGAAAACGTTAGAAACATATGTTTTGACAGAGCACAGGGAAAACTGTGCGACTGTGAAACTGCTGCAGTCATTTGTTGCAGTTCATGTGCAAACTCCTATGTTTTCATCACTTTTTTGGGAGTGATTATCACATCCACAAGAAAACCTAAATCGGCAACGTAGAATAATCTTTTTACCCATTCGTCAAGTGTACAAGTTAGATGGGTCGACAACATATTCCTGTCGGGTGACGCACATGCCGTCACCAGTGTCGTATAGAATATATCAGACGTGTTGTCCTGTGGAGGAATCGGTTGACGTATGACCTTGCGAGCAAATGTTTTCGGTGCCCACTGGAGAGGCACGTCATTTCGTCTACTAATCGCACGGTTTTGCGGTGCGGTGGCAAAACACAGACACTAAACTTATTACAGTGAACAGAGACGTCAATGAACGAACGGACGGATCATAACTTTGCGAGAATAAAGAAAGTAAAATTTTCACCCGAAGGAAGACTTGAACCAAGGACCTCTCCCTGCAGCGCTGCTCACGCTAACCACGGGACCACGGCGCTCCTGAGCTCACAATATCCTTAATGTTGCTTATGTTGCGCATGGACTACTCAGTTCGTATATTTTGCTGATTTTTTTCGTAGTTCCACACAACTTCTTCCTGTTTTCTCGATTGATCTGTGTTCAGTTTTTCAAGACCTATCCACTGTGCCAACTTATAACTAAATCTGAGGGGGGTGCGATGGGGAGGTTCCCTTGTTAGTGATGGTTCCTTTATACATTTCAGTGTCGCTTGTGGCCCTTTCTGTGCTGTAGCTCTTTCGCTCAGTTTTCCTCCCTTTTTCACATCATTGTACTGATTGCTGCGCAATTACCTCTGTGGCAGCGACCACTTCTTTTTGATTCTCTCTTTCCCTTCACTCCTACCAATGGCCAGGTTAATCTGCTGGCTTTCCATCACACTGATTGGCTTCTTTATACTGCCCTGCTCATGTTTACCACCTCTTTGTAAGGTCGTATTGATGAAGTCATCCGTGACATGTCATGTAAGATTATTCACACTGCCAGCATTACCATCCCACACTGGACAGGCCTCATTCAGTGCTGTCCGGTCCCATAGTGGAGCATAGCCGCTGCCATCACCATCCCTGATTGCCGTCGAGCCTTGCAACATCTTAAGCGGCACCCATCCTCCGCCAGTCTTATTACTTTTAAATACCTTTGTGCCAAAGCATGATTATTTAATCAAATGGAGCAAACAGATACCTTGGGAATGCTTTTTCCCCCCTCCCCCTCCCCCAGGTTCTTCTGTCCCTTCATCACGGGTGTGATGAAGGCGAGGTGTAGCTCTCCACTTATGTTTAGGCGTTGTCAGGCGGAATACTACAATTAGCCTTTTACTGAATGGAATGTATTCTGGCCCCCTCTTCTTCCCATGATTCAGCCCCCAGCACTGATTCTTTCGATAATAGATTGCTTCAACACCTCAATCCTCCAAAGTGACAAAATCTCCTTTCGATGTTTAACTGTATTTTGTTTCAAAGTGCTTTCCCCTCTCAGTGGAGGGACAGTACTGTGGTTTCTGTCTTTAAGCCCAGAAATGATCCCCTCCTCCCTTGATAGTTACCAGTTGATCAGTCTGACCGACATCCCCTGCAAGTTATCTGAACGGAAGGTGGCTTGTTGGCTCCACTGGGTCTTCGAATCTCGAGATCTTTTGTCTGCTTACCAGTGCAGTTTTAGGGAGAGGCAGTCTCAAATCAGTTATCAACTTCAGTTGGAAACCGCAGTTTGGCAGTCCATTTCACAGCGCCACCATCTTGTCACAGATTTCTTCGATCTTCGTGAGGGCTAAGACATGGCTTGGTGCCATTACATCTTACTTGGATTCTATGAGTGGAGTCCTTGGGGGCCCCTCCAGATTTTTATTCTCCAGTTCCTGTCCCATGCGTCGTTCGGAGTTGAGGTTGGAACTGTTCACAGCTCTCAATTAACACAGGAGAATGGCATTCCAAAAGTTTTCATATTAAGTGTCCTTCTTTTCTTATCCTATTAATGGACTCATGGCCACTGTCGGACCGTTGGTCATTCCTGCTCTGTAGGTGGATGAATTCTGTATCTGGACTAGTTCCCAATTGGAGGCCTCTGCAAAGCGGCGGCTTCAGGGTGCCATCCGGTGCATCTGCATGCTCTCTCACAGTTTTCAGTTCGCTCACCTTGAATCATGGATAGTGCATTTGTGTCACTGTACTATGGTCCATCATATTCTGGAACTCTACCTCGAAGCCCAACACCTGACTGTTGTCTGCCAGTTCTGTTTCTGAGTCTTCTTTTTGACAGCAAGATTACTTGGCTGCCCCATACGAGCCTTCTGAAGATTGGCTGTTTTCATAAAATCAGTGTCCTCTGCTTCCTTGCCCACACCTATTGGAGTGTGGATAGTTAAACTCTTCTTTGCCTCTGTAGGGCCTTAGTTATGTCCTGTCTCAACTCGGGTTGTCAAGTTTATGGGTCAGCTGCCCTTTCCACACTGCTCCTCTTGGACCTGGTCCATTATCTCGGTGTCTGTTTGGCAACAGATGCATTTTGCGCTAGCCCTGTCAAGTCTTCTGGTTGCTGCTGGGATGCCCCCCCCCCCGCCCACCCCTTCCGCCCCCCTATTGGCAGGCGGTCCCAGCTCCTAGTTTCCTATGCAGTCACTGTCCGCTCTTTCCATCCTCATTACTCCTATTTTGTTTCTGTTATGACTCAAGGATGTCACCCTCCCACTGCCCACTCTCAGGTGGGTTTACCGGTTGGACTTCATCTCTCTTCTCTTCGTCCAAATTTTCATCTTCCCACTTTGTCCTGTTCCCGTTGTCCTCTCCTGAACATCCCCTCTTATTTCCTTAGCCCTGATTTTGGATGGGTCTGTCTGCGTGTGAAAGCCTCTGTCGCTTCAGTGCTCTCTTTGTTCTGCTCTCTTTTCTGGAAGTTTTAGGATGCTATTGTTTTTACATCAATGGCTGCAAATACACCCATCATGTGGGAGAAGCCTTCACATCTTCTTTTGGTATGGAACACCAGCTCTTGCCTGCCATGTGTGGGTTGTTTGCTGCAGAAATGATGATCATTTACTGGGCCCTTTTCTTTATTAAAGAGCTACCCATCACCTTAGTTTTGGTAGTACGAACTCGATGAGTGGCCTTCAGGCTATCGCTCAATATTTTTCCAACCACCCCTTAGTTTTTGCCCTCAATGACCTCACGTATCTTGACCATGCTGCTTGTTTGGTTGATTTAATTTTGATTCCCGGCTATGTGGGTATCCTGGGTAACGAGCTCGCCGATCGTCTGGCAATGGGGGCAGTCACTTTACCCACCCCCTCGCCTATTCGTTCTCAATTATCCCTCCAAACGGATTTGTGGCATCATGTCAAATCTCTTTACGCTTAGTCATGGGCCGACTCTCTGCAGGGGTGGGGGTGTGGGGTGGGGGGCACAATGCTGTCCAATAAACTTGGTGCAATTAAGGGGCTCCTGCCATGTGGTGTTCTTCATTCCGCCTTCCCCAGTGGGAAGTTACCACCCTCTGCCATCTTGATATTGGCCATTTGAGGTTGACCCATGATTTTTTTTACTCAGTAATGAATGCCCCTTTCTTGCCCGCCTCATTTGTAGTTGCGGGGCATCCCTCATCGTGATCCATATCTTGCTGGACTGCTGCCACCTTAATGGGTATTAGTGGACAATTCTTGCATGGTTACATCTGCCTCCTCTTCCCCTTTATTTTTTTTTTACAGCCTTTCAGCTTTGCCTCTAAGCCGTCCAGGTTTCCTGCCTTTTTTTGTATATTTTGTCTGGTCTTTCGTGTCATTTTTCCCCCATTTTCCTCTATCATCTTCCTCTGGTGTTGTCCTCATTGTGTCGTGATCATGGTATGGTGCGGGGTCTGGGTGGATCGGCGGCAGTGCTTGGGCCCCATTGCATGTAGTGCCTCTGGGGCACTCCCTGCTCTGCCGCCCCCCCCCCCCCCCCCCCGCCCCCCTCTGTGTTCCCTCCTTTTCTTTGCTGTTGCTGCCATCACGATGTTCCTTCTGCCTCTTTCTTTGCCCACTTTCTTTTCTGATAGAGTGGGCTGTGCTACTGGTGTTGTTCCTCCCTTAGTTTCTGCCACATGGGATCCTAAAACCAATGATCTCACTGTTTGGACCTTCGACCCATCCACCCCTCCCCCTCCCGCCCCAACTGCAAATTGACCAAACAACTAGTTGCATTTGGAACCCTGGCTTTACCCTCTATCAATTTTCTGAACTCCCAAGTTTGTGAACTACCATTCCCTTACAGCCTTTCATCTTGTGTTCTGCCTGGATTCAATGGAAATTAGTTTCCTCCTCTTCCTTCTTTCAAAATTGTCTCCTCCCTCCCTTCATTCTACTCTGTTTATGTATTATACTTCTTTTTTGCATTGGCTGTTCTCTTTTTCATATCACACCTCTGCTTCTAATTACGTACTCTCCTCTGTTATCTTATAACTCAAGTTCTAAAATGGTGACTGATATAGTTTCAATCCTTCTGATGCCTTTTCATTAGTGTTTTCTTGCCTTCATCATGCATTGTGTGTCCCTCTTAAACTGGATGCAGAATGACTTGCATTATTTTTCCCATCTCACTTAGTTTTTGTTCTCTCTTTTCTGAAGAATGAATCCATGGTTCCAAGAGGCAGGAATACTGTTTTATCTGTTCAACTTTCTGTTGCCTCTATTTAATTAGCAGCATCAACAACAAACAGCTAAGAAAAGCATCTAATGTTGTTCACGAGATCATTTATATGTTTTTGGGGTGCATCGAAAGCTGCTTGCACATCTGACAGTTTCACTCTATTAAGAATGACGTGCCGAATTCCAACTGTTAAGAAGTCCTGCATCCAATCACAAAGCTGGTGCAACATACTCTAATCACAAATGTTTTTCACCTGGTGACTACTGAACATATGAAATGCCTTGTGTAAGGTAGTGAACATATCAATCTGGGTGCTGTGACCTGCCTTCTGGATATTTCGGTTGAAGATAACGTGCTGAGTTTCTCTAGATATCTGCCATTACTACATTGCTCTGTCTCTAATGGCCTCACCCTCCGTTGGTTGTGTTAAACCCTAATCATCCATCCTTCTGTATGAAACATAACGTGTGGCACATGTGCTGGATTTATTTATAAGGTAGTTCATAACTTTTTAAAATGTCAGCTGATGCTCAATGCCTCCTCTGCATGGTGGGTAACAATCTATCTAATTTATATTGTAGTTTTTAAAATGTTGCATAGTTGCAAAGAAATAGTTAAAAACCTCTTTAACTTTTGATCCCAGTAATAGCTCTTTATAGTTTTGTGAACTATATTCATAAGTGGAATTGCTACCCATTTCAGTGTGCACATTTCTTGTTAATGACTTTCTTTTCAGAGAGTTTCCTAAAACATACAGGTACAATTGTAGATATCCACTGTGCAAGGCATATTTAATTTTGCATTTTTCTCATTTTTTTTATTTATTATGATTATTTTTATATTTTTTTTCTTGCAGGCTCTCCACATGTGAAAGATGGTAAGGGCCAGAAGCAACTAAGCATTAAATCATTATTTCCTTCATCCAAGAAAAATAATACAGATGGAACAGCTGAAGAGCGTATGAATGTAGAGACTGGAAGCAGCCAGTTAACAAGCGTTGTGAAATCTGAAACAAAAGAAAACTTTGATAGTAAGTGTTTAATGTTCATACATGTTGTTTAGTATTGTGTTCAGTTACAATTAAGTTGGACATAAATGGAATCTATAGTGAAGGTATTGTTTGAGATCAAAAGTTTATATGGATCTACCCCTATTATTGGTGATGTATTGTGAATTGGTATGATGTTTTCATTTTAGACACAGTACACCATGAGAGCATGCATGGCCACTGAAAGCTACTGAATGAAACTCTTTAAATACCATATAATACTCATGTCCTTGATTTGAAGTAATTTAGACTAGTGTTGGTATTTACAGTGGTATATACTGATAGTTATGAGATGAGAAGATTGCTTGGATGTTCATTTTCCCTTAAGCTGACATTGAGCTGTGTGGGCTTGATAGCCAATTTCCTCGCTCTGGGATCATCTTTGCCTCTTAACTTTGGACCTTGCGAGTGGCACCCTCGCTAGCGATAAAAGCGTGATGTGGGAAGGTTTTTGGATCAGAGAGGTTGGTAAGGAACTAGAATTTTTTATCCTAGCGTGGTTTGATGGCTATGTGGAGTTGTTTTTGATTAGTTCAATGCTAGCGGAGGCAGCACAGTCTCTTGGTGTCTTAAGGAGCGGAAGATCAGTCCCATCCTGCCAATGCTAAGTAAATTGTCTGTGGCTCTTGTCTCTCCTCATCCTCCTCTTTCACCTTATGGTGAGTTTTGTGTTCTGAAATCAGGTTGTTCGTTACGAATGTTGTTTATTGAAGGTCTTTGACTTGCCTGCCCCCCTCCCCCCCTTGTTTTAAAAGGAAACCTGTACTTAGTTACGACCTATGAGAATATGTTTTATAATTAATGGTGAAAAGATGTTTTATAATTAATGGCAGTTGTATATGAGGAATTTTGCTAAGCTTGCTCGGTACGTTAAATGGTTACTGATGATAACGACGACACCCCCCTCCCCCTCCCCCTCCCGTCCAAAGAAAAGAGGGAGGGGATGACCACACCACTGTACCTGGTTATGTGCTGTTTATTTAAAGCTGTTTTTCTTTATTTGATGCCAAGCTCTATAAGGCTGTGATACCACTACAGCAGATGTGACACGAGACATAGTTCCTCATTCCATTGCAGCCCCCTTAGCAGACATACCTAACTCGCATTGGTTAGAAGAAGAGGAACCATTCCAGAGTATTCACAAGTTTTTTCAACATTTTCAGTGGCAGGGAAAGCAGTATCACCTTGAAGGTACTTGGTGGTGTGGAAATCGGAATGAATGTTTGCTGGGCTTGAGGGACAACATCCATCGTCAGTAAAACTGATTATGTGACTGTGTCATATCTCCTGATTTTCACAGTGTTAATACTTAGGACACATCTTTGTATATATCATGATGCTTTGTTTGATTTGTAGTGACCCAGCTAATTGTCAGTTCATGTTATTTTATTTCTGCGTAAATTAAATCTCATCTGAAAGTGGGACAGTGCGGTGGTGCAGTGATTAACAGGATAAAATTGTAGGGCAAGACAATCCTCTCAATTGCAAAAGTTGTGATTAAATTGTTGTACTTCTTGTGTCTGTGTGTCGTGTTGACTACTGTTTCAATGTTTCTCATTGGACAGATCTTCTGCACCAGGGTGATGTTACCCAAAACATTAATTTCCTTTTTCCTGAAATAAGATTCAAAAATTATTTCCTTCTGTGCCTACAACTCCCCCTTGCCTGATGGCTGCAGTGTTTTCACGGCTGAGCTGGTGGCTGTATCTCGTGCTCTTGAGCACATCTGTTCATGCCCTGGGGAGTCGTTTCTTCTGTGTGCTGACTCCTTGAGCAGCCTACAAGATATTGACCAATGCTAGCCTCGTCATCCTTTGGTAGCGACCATCCAGGAGTCAATCTATGCCCTGGAACGGTCCAATCGTTCAGTGGTGTTTGTCTGGATCCCAGGTCACGTCGGATTCCCAGGGAACAAACTTAACAGGCTACGAGGAAACACCGCTTATGGAGATTGGCTTCTCTGCAACTGAACTGCATTCAGTACTATGCCGCAAGGTTTTGCGGCTTTGGGAGGCGGAATGTTATAACCTCAGTATACACAACAAAATGCATGCCATTAAGGAGACTACGAATGTGGGGAAAACCTCCACACGGGCCTCTCGCAGGGACTCTGTGGTTCTCTGCTGGCTCCGCATTGGAGATGCCTGGGTGACACACGGCTACCTCCTGTGCCGTGATGACCCACCTCAGTGTCAGTGCAGCACCTGGCTGAGAGTGGCCCATATCTTGGTGAGCTGCCATTTTTTTGGCTGCCCTGGGACGAACTTTTCAGTTACCGGACTCGTTGCCTTTAATTTTAGCTGACGACGACTCATCATCTAATTTAGTTTTAGGTTTTATATGTTATGGTGGCTTTTATCATTCTATATAAATTTTAGCTCATGTCCTTTGTCCCTTTGTGTTCTGCTCTCTAATGATTTAGGGTGGATGTTTTAATTGTCACAGAGTGGCTGGATTTTCCTTTCTGTTCTTGTAGTCGGCCAGCCACGGTCATCTGCTCTCTTGTTTTTCCCCTTCTACATGTTCCTTGCTTCTGTCTGTGGTTTTCTTTTCCTGTTTTGCCCATAGTAGTGTTGGTTGTCCTTCTGTTCCTCTTCTGGTTCTTCCTTTCTCTTGTTATTGTGCTGTACGTCTCCTTTCTTTTCTTCTTTTTCTTGTGTAATTATTTTACAGGGATCAAGGGACCGATGACCTTGTAGTTTGGTCCCTTCCCTCCCCCCTCCGTCCTTAAAAAACCAACATACAAACAATCAATCCCATCGGCATTCCAGAATTGGATCCATTTTTATATTGATATGACTACCATCCAGCTATCGACCAGGATGAACGGTCACTGCCAAGCTGTGGCAGAGAGCATGATAGACCATCCTATGGTAACATGCTTGATTTCAGTGGTTGTATTACAACCAGGGGCCATCTGGATGCTTCCCTCCACCACCAGCTTTTCCGATCTACACAGATTGGAGCTATCCTTAAAATACATTCCCCACTCCTGAAATTATCGTGGCCTCAGCCTACGGTAACCTACTGTCCGCATACTCTCAACTCCACAGTTTGTGCCCACTCTGTCCTATCACCACTTTCTTGTTCACATACCCTTACCCTCACTGTTTTCTGCCCTCTGCTAATGCATGCACCCATCTTTACCCTTTCCCACTCTTCCCTTTTTCCACTCTCCCCCTTCCTCACAGACTCCCAAAGCTGCACCTGGCAATCCTGTCATGCATCCATCCAGTCCCTACACGCTCTGTCAGACAGTGCTCTTTCCTCCCCCAACCTGTACCCTGTTATCCCTCCCCCTTCCCCACCTCATTCTAGAATGCTGCGTTCATTCAATGTGACAGCTGCATTCTGGTCCAACCTGCCAGAGATGGCAGCCGTGTGTGTGTGTGTGTGTGTGTGTGTGTGTGTGTGTGTGTGTGTGTGTGTGTGTGTGTTGGTGTGTGTGTGTGTTTTAGAGAGAGAGAGAGAGAGAGAGAGAGAGAGAGAGAGAGAGAGAGAGAGATTTGTTCTTGTTGTTGTTTGGGTAAAGAGTGAAGTAATAATTTTTGTTCTATTAAAGGTTGCTCTTCATTGAACAAACATGAAACGGAAAATGGTGAAAGTTCAACATCTGTTGATACTTCTAGCATGAAAAAAGAGGTATCTGTTGATTCTGAAGGAACTTCAGCACCACATCCACAGGAAAAGAAACCAAGACTAGCAGAATGTGAGCCAAGTGGAAAAGAGTAAGACAAATTGATTTATCAGCTTACTGTGTTTAGGGTGCTGGAATTTTCTATGAATAGTAGCAACAACCATAGTGTTACCTGCTTTCCTGTAGATGCATTGAAGTTGCTGATGGCAGACATCTTCAAAATATTCTGCAGTACTTTATTATTAATTACAAAGTCCACTGCTAGATTTCCAGGTACAAATCGTTTTCCTCAAATTCCAATACACTTTCTAATACATTCTTGAAGAAAATTTTTACGGTTTCAGCTGAAGTTGAGTATACGTAACCGTATTAATTTATCATCAATCATACTTGTTAGTCATTCAACATATTTTGCTTTTGCATCTTTTATGTAATCACCAGCCATTGGATTGTATTGTCCATCTTTTCTTGTATTTGGAATTCAGTGAATTTCCTTGGACCACGAACCATCCATGCCAAATGACTTGCTGACCTAAATTTCCTTTCATTGCAGTCATAATTATAACTGCCTTTCTTGTTTGTTTGCTGATCAGTTTGCTTTTCAATTCTTTATAGTGATTTCTAACATGCATCTATCCATTTCATGCGAAGCAGTCATCAGTGTTTTAAAGATTTCCGCACTGAAAGTACAGGTATTATGACAACAATTTAGAATTGGTAGAGGGGAAACTACAGCCATAATTTTTCCCGAGGGCATGCAGCTTTACTGTATGATTACATGATGATGGCGTCCTCTTGGGTAAAATATTCCGGAGGTAAAATAGTCCCCCATTCGGATCTCCGGGCGGGGACTACTCAAGAGGACGTCCTTATCAGGAGAAAGAAAACTGGCGTTCTACGGATCGGAGCGTGGAATGTCAGATCCCTTAATCGGGCAGGTAGGTTAGAAAATTTAAAAAGGGAAATGGATAGGTTGAAATTAGATATAGTGGGAATTAGTGAAGTTCAGTGGCAGGAGGAACAAGACTTCTGGTCAGGTGACTACAGGGTTATAAACACAAAATCAAATAGGGGTAATGCAGGAGAAGGTTTAATAATGAATAGGAAAATAGGAATGCGGGTAAGCTACTACAAACAGCATAGTGAACGCATTATTGTGGCCAAGATAGATACGAAGCCCACACCTACTACAGTAGTACAAGTTTATATGCCAACTAGCTCTGCAGATGACGAAGAAATTGAAGAAATGTATGATGAAATAAAAGAAATTATTCAGATTGTGAAGGGAGACGAAAATTTAATAGTCCTGGGTGACTGGAATTCGAGTGTAGGAAAAGGGAGAGAAGGAAACATAGTAGGTGAATATGGATTGGGGGACAGAAATGAAAGAGGAAGCCGCCTGGTAGAATTTTGCACAGAGCACAACATAATCATAACTAACACTTGGTTTAAGAATCATGAAAGAAGGTTGTATACATGGAAAAACCCTGGAGATACTAAAAGGTATCAGATAGATTATATAATGGTAACACAGAGATTTAGGAACCAGGTTTTAAATTGTAAGACATTTCCAGGGGCAGATGTGGACGCTGACCACAATCTATTGGTTATGACCTGTAGATTAAAACTGAAGAAACTGCAAAAAGGTGGGAATTTAAGGAGATGGGACCTGGATAAACTAAAAGAACCAGAGGTTGTACAGAGATTCAGGGAGAGCATAAGGGAGCAATTGACAGGAATGGGGGAAATAAATACAGTAGAAGAAGAATGGGTAGCTTTGAGGGATGAAGTAGTGAAGGCAGCAGAGGATCAAGTAGGTAAAAAGACGAGGGCTAGTAGAAATCCTTGGGTAACAGAAGAAATATTGAATTTAATTGATGAAAGGAGAAAATATAAAAATGCAGTAAGTGAAACAGGCAAAAAGGAATACAAACGTCTCAAAAATGAGATCGACAGGAAGTGCAAAATGGCTAAGCAGGAATGGCTAGAGGACAAATGTAAGGATGTAGAGGCCTATCTCACTAGGGGTAAGATAGATACCGCCTACAGGAAAATTAAAGAGACCTTTGGAGATAAGAGAACGACTTGTATGAATATCAAGAGCTCAGATGGAAACCTAGTTCTAAGCAAAGAAGGGAAAGCAGAAAGGTGGAAGGAGTATATAGAGGGTCTATACAAGGGCGATGTACTTGAGGACAATATTATGGAAATGGAAGAGGATGTAGATGAAGATGAAATGGGAGATACGATACTGCGTGAAGAGTTTGACAGAGCACTGAAAGACCTGAGTCGAAACAAGGCCCCCGGAGTAGACAATATTCCATTGGAACTACTGACGGCCGTGGGAGAGCCAGTCCTGACAAAACTCTACCATCTGGTGAGCAAGATGTATGAAACAGGTGAAATAACCTCAGACTTCAAGAAGAATATAATAATTCCAATCCCAAAGAAAGCAGGTGTTGACAGATGTGAAAATTACCGAACTATCAGCTTAACAAGTCACAGCTGCAAAATACTAACACGAATTCTTTACAGACGAATGGAAAAACTAGTAGAAGCCAACCTCGGGGAAGATAAGTTTGGATTCCGTAGAAACACTGGAACACGTGAGGCAATACTGACCTTACGACTTATCTTAGAAGAAAGATTAAGGAAAGGCAAACCTACGTTTCTAGCATTTGTAGACTTAGAGAAAGCTTTTGACAATGTTGACTGGAATACTCTCTTTCAAATTCTAAAGGTGGCAGGGGTAAAATACAGGGAGCGAAAGGCTATTTACAATTTGTACAGAAACCAGATGGCAGTTATAAGAGTCGAGGGACATGAAAGGGAAGCAGTGGTTGGGAAGGGAGTAAGACAGGGTTGTAGCCTCTCCCCGATGTTATTCAATCTGTATATTGAGCAAGCAGTAAAGGAAACAAAAGAAAAATTCGGAGTAGGTATTAAAATTCATGGAGAAGAAATAAAAACTTTGAGGTTCGCCGATGACATTGTAATTCTGTCAGAGACAGTTAAGGACTTGGAAGAGCAGTTGAATGGAATGGACAGTGTCTTGAAAGGAGGATATAAGATGAACATCAACAAAAGCAAAACAAGGATAATGGAATGTAGTCTAATTAAGTCGGGTGATGCTGAGGGAAGTAGATTAGGAAATGAGGCACTTAAAGTAGTAAAGGAGTTTTGCTATTTGGGGAGCAAAATAACTGATGATGGTCGAAGTAGAGAGGATATAAAATGTAGGCTGGCAATGGCAAGGAAAGCGTTTCTGAAGAAGAGAAATTTGTTAACATCGAGTATTGATTTAAGTGTCAGGAAGTCATTTCTGAAAGTATTTGTATGGAGTGTAGCCATGTATGGAAGTGAAACATGGACGATAAATAGTTTGGACAAGAAGAGAATAGAAGCTTTCAAAATGTGGTGCTACAGAAGAATGCTGAAGATTAGATGGGTAGATCACATAACTAATGAGGAAGTATTGAATAGGATTGGGGAGAAGAGAAGTTTGTGGCACAACTTGACCAGAAGAAGGGATCGGTTGGTAGGACATGTTCTGAGGCATCAAGGGATCACCAATTTAGTATTGGAGGGCAGCGTGGAGGGTAAAAATCGTAGAGGGAGACCAAGAGATGAATATACTAAGCAGATTCAGAAGGATGTAGGTTGCAGTAGGTACTGGGAGATGAAAAAGCTTGCACAGGATAGAGTAGCATGGAGAGCTGCATCAAACCAGTCTCAGGACTGAAGACCACAACAACAACAACAACAATAAACTTTTCTGGTTCCTGTGTACTAGAAGTCTCAAAAATATTCCATGCCATTATTACTTTTCTGTTTATTTGTAAACTGCCCTAAACCCAACAACAAATAAATTGGTTCTGTGATTTCATTGTTAATTTGTGCTGTTTCCTTTCCATAATGTTGATTATAATAAGTAATTTTTCAGGCCTACCTTGCTAACAACAACTAACAAACCAAAAGTACTGGAGACCTGGGAGATGTTGTGGATTAAAGCTCCCTCTTAGTGTGTTGAAATTTAGTTGACACCTGCACACTTATGGACTTCCTTTAACTTGCAAATTTAAGACGATAATACAAAATTTAAATTAATTTTTACCCTTAAATTATTATTTTTTTTTCTTTCTTATTTGGAAAGTAACAGGACGCTATCTCTTTTGTCATAGTACCAGATACTACTGATGTAATTATAAACAGCATCTTCTCTGCTTCAGCTATCTGTATTATGTAAATATTTATTACTAAAAATGTATAAAAATAGATAGCATTTTTTTTCCGAGTTTTTACGAATTTACTTGCAAACCTCCATCCAGAAACTTTTACGAAATATTGTTTGGTTAATGTTAGTTAATAGACAGTGCAAGCACAGTGGGCAATATTTTTCTGTGTAAACTATTAAAAATTTTTGAAAATTCTGCATATTTTGCTTCACTGAATTTCTAGTTTAAAATATGCACTGTTCCCAGCACTCCTCTGTTTATAACAAACGAGTGAGAACTTGCACATAAAGCATTCTGCGTCGAGTTTTGTGTTTGGTGTGAACTAGATACAATATCAATGAGACGTTTGGACTATGAAAAAAGACACAAGGAGGTGGTGTTTAAGAAAAGTGAAAAACATTTCACAGTTGTTGGAAATCTGTTAAAGGTATTGCAAAAATATCTTGGGCCTCAAGTAATGGTATTAGCATCACAGCCATTGTGCAGGAATTGCTACACTCACTACAAGAAGAAATTTAGTGACAACCCACCTCAACAATCACCATCACCTGAATGTGAAACTTAAGAAGACAATGCACATATTTATATTCCTGGATTCCTGGGGGTGAAGTTTTTGATGGATTGAATGCTAGCATTTCTGCTGTAGTCCCTACTACATCCCCCCTTAAACGCCCAGGAAAAGTAAGAAGTACAAGAAGAAAACAAGTGTGTAAAAAGAAAAGTGGAAAAAATTGAAACAAGTTTGACACAAGTAACATTTTCAAAATTTTGTGAAGTGTGTAATGTAGACGCACTTGGTGCAGGACCTGAAGAAGGTGATATGTGCAGGAAACGTGATATGTGGTTTTAAAACCTAAATACTGCTATCACAGCGGCCACCTATACTGAGAAAGTTCAGTTACTGACACCGACACCACGTAGCTACACCAAGCAGCAGATACAGAAATACGTACCCACTTCCTCACATTATTTGATTTCAAAAGCTTGTAAAATGAAGAATGAGAAAGGTATTTGAGCATGCCCAGATTCTTACTGTGGGCATCTGTTGAAAGGTGATACACTTACTGTTGCTCTTGAATATTACCTTAGTGATCACAAAGATTGTAGTAGGCAAAGTCCTCACCAGGCTGATGTTATCCCTGTTAGTGAAAATGGTGGAAAAAGTTAAAAAGGTAAAAAGATATATGACAAGATCAATAAGAGAAGCATATCTCCTAATGAAAAAGGAGAATTTAAAAATTGGTCTCACAAAATTCTACTCCTTACAGCCAAATGGTAAAATGCCAGCCAGTGAAAGAAGTATGCACATGTATTTACTGCACTAAATTGAAACTTTTGTTTTACAATAAGCAGTGTCATAGGAAAGAAGTCCACAAGAGATAGACCTGATGCTTTAGTGTATATGTCAAGACCCGCTGGACAAATGTTGGTTGTAGGAGTGTGCAATGTGTCCTGGTGCTGAAGTGATGACTATTAAAGCATTACACTCTCAGGATACTGACAGTGACATAACCTATGCACTGTGGGAGGGAAGAGAGTTGGTGAAGAAGATAGTAGAACCAGAGAAGTTTGTTACAGAGGTTAGGCGTTGGGTCACGAAAGGAATGGCTCACCATCATGTCCGAGGATTCAGAGACAGGCCATAGCAGAAGTAAAATCATCAACCAGTCATGGAAAAAGTGCATGTGATGGTATAGGAGGTATCTGTAAACATCGTCCAACAAGATTAAATCTCCAGCATGAAGCTGTTGATGCTATGAGATGCTGCTGGTTTTGTATACACCATATCAACATTAGTAACAAATATGAAACTCTTAATTCTAAATGAAAGTACATTAAGGAAATTCCATTTAAAAAAGAGAGAAGAGTGGTCTGCTATGAAGCCTGCAGTAGGAATTTGATTGAGCCATTTAATTCCTTGTGTGTATGACAATCACTGGTGGGTAGGACAGTTAATAAGTCTCTCTCATGAGCTGCAAGGTATAACTGCCTCCTTTATGAACAGGGCCTTGCTAATGCTTTCAAATGGCCATCATTAAAAGGTCAGTGTGCAGTTCCCATTTCCCAAGTACTGCTCTTATTGGATCATCCTTGTCCGTGTGTAAATTCAGCTCGGCTATACAAGTTAAAAGGGAAGCAGGTGGAAAAAAAAGAAAAACAGATGAACTCTTTTCAACAGAACAGTGTTGATTGTTACATTGTAAGCAACTTTGATTCATGGAAAGTCATGAAGAAGTAAAATTATGACAGAAGACAATAATAATTTGTGAATAATATCATAAAAAGAAAACCGGGTATAAATACTCCATACATCTCATTTTTGCTATAAAATTCTTTTGAACAAAATTATGAATTGTTTTCCCACTCATTTTTGATGTTGTAAAGTAATTATTTTGATTCAGAAATACCAGTTTTGCATGACATTTACTTAAAATCAGCACTCAGTTTAAATATTTAGGTGTCCATGATTTTTTTGACCTTGAGAGCAGAGCTAGGTCTACCTAAAACTTTCTCACGTTTTGTACAGACAAGTATTGACACTCTGATTGTACATTCCCTAAATATAATACCAACTAATGTGCCATGAAATTTTAGAACATGTGGAATGGAGTTTTTGGAGAAAATAATTTCTAAATAACCAAAAAATTTCAGATTCTTTCATCTTTATGCGCAAATGTTTTGACAATTTAAAAGTTTCATGCGTTGATGTCATAGCTGACAGTTAGCACTCCTTCCACTTTATTATTTCTCAAGACAGTTAACATCCTGTGACTATTTATATTTTCAAAACATAATTTTGAAACTCACCAAAAAGTCACAAATTTTCATAGTTTATTTTTACAAAAAAACTGGAAAAAGAGCTCAGAAGTGTTTATTTATTAATCATGTCTCATAGTATTGGGGAAAAAAGTATTTATTGAAAATACATTCAGATCTCTCTCTCTCTCTTTCGGTTTCTTTATTACAATTTTTCAATTTTCCCTTTTTGTTACGACATTTTCACAAATACTTTCATTTCGAGAGGACTGTGGTGTTTTAACAGATCATCAGAAAATCAAAATATTATAGTTTTGTAGAGGTATCATGTGGAACTTCAACATACATTTTTTTTCAGCAAACTTTGAAATAGTGATGTGACACATTCACTCTCGACCTGTATGATTTGAGATGCAATCGCCCAGATATTTTAGTTTCATAACATTATGATTTGAAGTAAATAGTATATAACAGTGAATTTTGGTTGTGATCAGAGATGAATTACATACATTGTGTGGACGAAACTTTCTTTAGTTTTTGCTGTTACAGAATTTTTGTGTTTTTATTATTACCTGTAGCCTAGCAATATCTAGATTAGATGGGAACGTGACTGTTTGATGGTGAATCGGTGACACCACCAAATGTGAAAGCAAAAATTGATTGTGGTGAGAGATTGACCTGTAGCATAGCCCGAGGTGTAGGTTGGGTTGGGAGGGGGCCCAAATATTGGTTGTCAGTTGGCGAAGTGAATAAATGTGAAAGCTAGAAACTGGTTCTGTTGTTTGACTGACATGTAGCATAGGCCAAGGTATATGTAAGAGTGATGTCTCTCTGCCTGAAAGATTAGTGGCAGTGATAAATAGATAATAGTGTAAGTTCTGTTAATAGTTATTTCTGTGTTGCGCAGATTCTTTTGATCTAACCACATAGAAAGGGGGTCGGTTTGCTTAAGGGAGGATATTTCATCCTAACCTAAAGAAAAATTTACTAAGGCGTATTTATTTTCAGAGATATTATGTTTCAATTTTCTGACCCGAGTTTGTCTGTAGTCACCATAATTATTAAAGTTGCACTTGGTGTTCTTGTAAGTATCCAATGGGAAATACTGAAACAGATGAGTTGAGCCTCTTTTGAGTGGACAATTCGATTTTACTCCTTTGTGTTTTCAGTTACAGCCTCCGAAAGAGTTTTTTACAGGGATCTTGTCCTTTTGGAATACGAATGCAGTTAACTGGTGTAGCTTGCACAGTTTTGTAGCTATTCATGGAAAGTGTCCAAAGTGTGATGGGGATATGAGCCTTATTTGTCACACAAAAGATACAGATGGGGTGCAGTGGATAAATCAGTGAATCAATTTTCGACATAATCACCCTTTATTTCAATACGACTTCACATCTGTGAATTAACAACTCGGTGCTTTTCAAAAAGTAAAACGATTTCCCATGTTTGCACCCCTCCCCCCATATAGTGTAGTCAATGAAGATTAACATATTCTGGCCCTCCTTAGCTTCTATAATTATCTAGTCACACCTTGATTACCTGCATACTGTTGCTCAACTTCTAGAGACTTTACACCAACTCTTACATGGTATTAGTTGGAGAGGTGTGGCATGATCTGTGCATAAGGGGAAGTGGTCATGTGGGGGGGGGGACTGCAAGCAGGAGGAAGGTTGTGCACCTTGCTACCAACCATCTAAAAGATATTGCAGTATTAAACACATCTGCAGCTGATACTTAATCTGCTCATGTAAGTGATGCTCTTGTTAATAGCCATTGTTGGTGTCCTGTGAAATACCATTGCTCTTACATTGTTTCTCTCACTGTCTCCCTTCAAGGAACGGGAAAGCCAGCACAATCACCTCAAGGTGGCCCACAGCGCAACCCACTGAAGCACAATTGCCAACAACCTTCTGCCTCCATGTTACTACTAGAGCTCCACACATGCATTGCTCTACATGAGGCGTTGCCTGCTTACCTTGTGCACGGAGATCGAACCAGCGAGTCTTTCATACTAAACCTCTAGCCAACCCGGGATGCAAGGTGACACACTCGTGGCAGAAAACCTACCTTAGTGTTTTGTGCTGGCATACGTTTAGCACAAATCTGACAGTTTCTTACTGTATCTTTAATGTCTCTGTCCATTCCTTACCAAATAAACTTGCTGCAAATTTTTTGCCAGGTTTGTAAACAACCAGAATGTCCACGTACTGGACACTCATGAAAATATTTAAATCTGTATGAAATTAGCTCTGTTGGTACCACCACCCGAGGCTTTCCATCAACTTTTGGTGTACTTCACAACATGTTCCTTAGGTGAGTAGGGTGGCTCCAACTCTCCACTATGTAGCTGTTCCTTAATACCCTTGATGACTACACCTGGTCTTGATGCTCCTTAATCCATTTATACAGTGACGGAAAGTCCATCAAAATTAACTTGCTCAGGGTGAGAGGGCTTACTTGGTAAAGTCCCCTTTGTGTGAACAGCCTCAAACCTACCAGGTGTAGAAGTATGAAACTGGAATTTTCCAAGAGACAGTGCTAGCTGCCAGTGTCGGGCCTGTGAGACCATGTCTGCAATGCCATCTGCTTCCCGTAGTGGCTGACGACAAATGTCAATACACATTAACCCAAGTCCCATACATTGGTATCTGTTTCACACCTGTAAACATGTCAAGTTTCGTGCCTATGAATTACGATTTGCGCACAGCATTGGTTTTCTGTTATCTTTTGAAGAAAACCACTGCAGAATCGCATTGATTTCTTGTTGAGGCTTTCGGCGAACATGCTCATGAGAAAACAGTGTTTAGAGTAGTTCAAATAATTCAAAAGTAGTGATTTTGACGTGAGAAATGACGAGTGTGGGGAAACTACTGACACAGTTCGTAGATAACAAATTGCAGTCCTTATTGGATGGAGATATTATTCAAACTGAACAGGAACTCGTGGAACAATTGAATGTGATACAGAAAGCCATTCCTCTTTGGTTGAAAGCTGTGGGAAATGTGCAGAAAGTGGGAAAATGGGGTTCCGCATGAACTGAATGAAAGACAGCAAGCAAATCGAAAGACCACTTGTGAAATGCTGCTTGCCAAATACAAAAGAAAGTTGTTCCCCTTCGAATAGTGACAGATGATGAAAAGTGGATACATTTGAGAATCCTAAGCGTCTTAAATCATGGGTGCATCGATGCAATCCATTGACATCCACTGCAAGATTACCGTATTTACTCGAATCTAAGCCGCACTTTTTTTCCGGTTTTTGTAATCAAAAAAACTGCCTGCGGTTTAGAATAAAGTACAAAGTAAGCGGAAGTTCTGAAAAATGATGGTAGGTGTCGCCACAACTAACTTCTGCCATCAAATATATGTCGCGCTACACAGGTATGCTTTGCAGGCACAAAGATAAATACTGGTGCCAAAACCTCTGTGTCAGTAAATAAATTAAAAGGTAGAAGAATGTAAACATTATGCTATGTATTCTTTCGTGTTTGCTGCTATTTCATTTAAATCCTGTCTGCCTAATAAACTACAAAACTAGAACACCAAACGCGAAAGAATATACATATCATATCATGTCATGGTTATATTCGTATTATTCTTATGCTGAATAGTGATACAGTCAGAAACTAAGCATGGCAACTGACTAGATTTTTAAATCTAAGATGACCCTAATTTCTGTGCAGAATGTAATGTACTAAATAGTCGTCTGCAAAGATTTTCAAACTGAGAAAAATTTTCGCTAAACTCTCGTTCAGAACATCATCTATCATACGCAGCCTATTATTTGGTTCTTGTTGATCATTATCAAAGAAAGCAGCAGTTTAAGTAACAACAAATAGCAGACTCTCGCCATTGTTTCGCTTATTAGACAATTCCTCTCTCTCTCTCTCTCTCTCTTTTCTTTTTTTTTTTTTTTTTTTAAGCCGCGGTAGCGCGCACAAAAGCAAGCCATGCCGCGAGCGGCGACAAGTCGTAAACACGCATTATCAGAATGTAACAAACAATGCATGATACAGTACAATAATGCATTTTCAGCTTAGAGTGACATAAATACCTATAACAAAGAGGACGGCACTTATCAGATCAAAGCAAAATAAGCAATCGATTCAAACCAGACGAAGCATGCGAAAAAGGAAGGGTACCCGTATAAATACGGATGGAGCGCCTGACACATAGCAATGGCTACCTGGTAAAGCTTAACTGTTAAGCTTATGACTTGAACCAAACTACTGTAGCTGTATCTTCATCTATTCGACCTCAATTGTGTTTCACGTTACAATGGACCAACTGTTTTCCGATTTGGAGGGCCGATCTAAAACTTTTCTCTCACCTTGAATTTGGAGTCTCAAATTTCAGAAGCGGCTTTGATTCGGGAAAATTTTTTTTCCTTGATTTTGAGTCTCATTTTTCGGGTGCGGCTTAGATTCGAGTAAATATGGTAAATCACTTTGGAAAGAAAAGAGTGCTCTGTGTTTGGTGTCATCTATCATGAGCTATGATTGATTTAAATTGAACATTATGTGAAAAATGGCCAAAATATGGAAAAAGGCAACACAAAGTCATATTTGGGAAATACTAGGGCATGCATCTCATATTCTAGTGGAGCGGTGATTCCCAACTCGACTGTCAATATATCTCTATAGTACCCACATAGTTCTCGTATATGGAGCCTGTGCTCATTCTTAATTACTCCTAATCTTTTGGTGCCAGCTTGCTTGCTGGTGTTGCCTTCCATTCTGCCTCAGGAATATTACCTTGTACCAGTTTGGTTTGCATACGATAGTGCTCACACAACTGATGCCTGAAATAATAACTAGTGTCTGCCCAGTCAAGTACTCCAGTCTTCCATATAATATCTGAGCCTATAATAAATGGAATTGACAAATTGGCAATTATCCTAATGTTAACTTTCCACGTATAACCTTGTATTCCCAATCTGATAACCAACATCCCTCGGACTGGGTATTGTTACTTGGGTTCCTCCTGTTCAGTATTTCCGCATTTGCAGCAACTGCTGTTTCTATTGATCCACTCCATGTCTGATGCCGGCACTACACTGACTGACTCCACCAAGCCACAGACTGCTTCATTTTTAACATAGTGACGTATGTGTGTCAGCTGTTTAGACTGTCTTGACTTCATGGTTGTAATTGCCCCAACCTGCACTTCTCCCATAGTCGCCATGCAAGATAAAGTGGTCCAACTGTCGTTGGTCAGTCCCCATGCTTTGACTTACAGAACATTTTTGGGCTAGATGTGTGCTTACAGAACATTTTTGGGCTAGATGTGTGGGTTTGACACAAGCAAAAACTAAGTTGTCTTGGCCTACACATGTGGTATTGTCACATGGTTTGGCTTCTATAGTTCATTTCTCTTTCGTTCGCTTGTAGACATAAGCCACCTCTTGCATGTGGCTACCCGTATCACCCAAGGTAGCACAATCATAGGGTTTCTCACACACACTGCTCTCTGTCGATCCTCTAGCTGTATACCCTCAGGAATATGTCGGTGAACTGCTTCTAAGGACCTTGCACATGTTCATAATGAAGGAGCATCTGCAGTGCCCTATGTGATGTAGATCCCCTGCATGTCCTCTCATGATATTTGTGCAAAGTTTCACCCTGGTTAATGGAGTTTTTTGCTCTGTTTCCAACAACTCTCCATCAACCTTTGTGGCTACTGTTTGTAACAATTCCTCCTTTCTAACATGTAAGGCTCCACCCTTCTCTTTCATTTTATTTAAAAAATACAAAAACTTAACTGCCTACAGGACAGAACTTGCTGAAAACTCACTTGCCTCCAGCAAAATGCCTTAAAGCTGATTCAACAATTTGCTGAGGTGACTAAACCCTGTATTCCCTGCCATTTCATCTACTGAACCCTTCTCTTCTCTCAGCCTCAATCCAAAACTGGCCCACCACAGATAAAACATGAAACACGTGTTGCAGTTCCACCAACTGTGATCAAGTAGAAGTGATTTTAGTCACCAACAACAAAGCCTTAATTCTGTTCCTATCATGTTCCAGCTTCGCACCCAGCTTCTGAACTTTAACCTGCTGATCTGACTCTTAATCAGCGGATGATGACAAATATCAAGCTCTTCCAATGCCTTCTGGATTACTGGAAAGTGCAGATTCTTGGGCAACACTACCAGTGATTTTGACCTGACCTCCTTCACGTGCTCCAACATTTCCGAGACAGTACCCTGCGTTTAGCTCCTCTAATTGCAATTTCATACATCAGTTCCTCCCTATGGAGGTAACTAGCATCTTGAATTGACATTGGTCCCATTTTGTGGGTTTAAGTAGCATTCACAACAATGCATCCAATTGGCTGCTCCAGTAACACTACCATCTGCAACAGGAGTGTGCAGGCGTAACTCAGTAACCACATTCTGTGGCGTACCGCTAGTAATCAGAGTTCAACATCATGAGCAGTTCTTGAGTGGATGGCTGTGGAATTATCCCAGTTACAATACATTAACAACCACATATTTGTAAGGCTGAAGAATATAATTATTTCACAGCATTCTGAAACTATCATCATCCACACCTTCTGACACAAACAGATTTGAGTCCGCTAATAACTGAACAGAAATGCTAAATACTGGCAATTGCTCATTTCAACTCGCAACTGCCATGAGCACTACCAATATTAGCCTGCATCCTTGCAAATCAGCTCAAAAGCTGCTAGCTAGAACTGTGAAGCAATTAAATCCTTCGCTAAAAGCAGAAAGTTTACGATCATAGATCTGAATTGTCTTTTAACCAGGCCTCAGCATCCTATACTTCCTATGTAAAAACAATGTACCAACTTTATGTTACAAAATATTAATTAAGATTGTATTTGTTATTAATGTTAATTCATAAAATTTCCATATATAGGCAAATGATAACATTGTCCTTAGACAGTTGTGAAGTTATAACGAACAGATACTAAATGCACCTTGCACACAGTTATGACCTATCCCAACACCTGATGATCCTTGTTATTATAATTTACACTAAGCATAGTCTGTGACATGAGGTTCAGATAAGGTTATTAGGTATTGCTGCTACATCTATGACGTAGACACCGAATTACACTGAAGCGCCAAAGGAACTGGTACAGGCTTGCATATTCAAATACAGAGATATGTAAACAGGCAGAATACGGTGCTGTGGTTGGCGACACCTATATAAAACGACAAGTGTCTGGCACATTTGTTAGATTGGTTACTGCTGTTACAATGGCAGGTTATCAAGATTTAAGTGAGTTTGAATGTGGTGTTAAGGTCAGCACATGAGCAACAGGACACAGCATCTCCGAGGTAACTATGAGGTGGGGATTTTCCTGTATGACCATTTCACGAGTGTACCGTGAATATCAGGAATCTGGTAAAGCTTCAAATCTGAGATTGCTGTGGCTGGAAAAAGATCCTGCAAGAACGAGACCGATAATGATTGAAGAGACTAGTTCAACATGATAGAAGTGCAACCCTTCCGCAAATTGCAGCAGACTTCAATGCTGGGCCATCAACAAATGTCAGCGTGCTAACCTTTCAATGAAATGTCATCAATAAGAGCTTTTAGAGCCACAGGCCCTTTCATGTACCCTTGATAACTGCATGACACAAAGCTTTATGCCTCGCCTTGACCCATCAACACTGACGTTGGACTGTTGATGACTGGATACAAGTTGCATGGTTGGACAAGTCTTCTTTCAAATTGTATCAAGCAGATGGACATGTACGGGTATGGAGACATCATGAATCCATGGATCCTGCGTGTCAGCAGGAGACTGTTCAAGCTGATGGTGATACGGCACCCCTTATATGTCTGGATACAACTCTGACAGTTGACATGTACATAAGCATCCTGTCTGATCACCGGCATCAATTCATGTCCATTGTGCATTGTGACAGACTTGGGCAATTCCAGCAAGACAATGTGATAACCACACGTCCTGAATTGCTACAGAGTGCTCCAGGAACACTCGGAGTTTAAACACTTGGCTGGGCACCAAATTTCACAGACACGAACATTATTGAGCATATCTGCGATGCCTCGCAATGTGCTGTTCAGAAGAGATCTTCACCCCCCTCATACCCTTCCAGATTACTGGACAGCCCTGCAGGATTCGTGGTGTCAGTTCCCTTCAGCATTACTTCAGACATTAGTCGAGTCTGTGCCAATTTGTGTTGGGGCACCTCTGAATGCTCGCCGGAGCTCTGCGTGATATTAGGCAGGTGTACCACTTTCTTCGGCACATCAGTGTATGATGATTAAATCGACACCCTAGCTGCAAACAAGTGTTTATTATACATCATTGGGGACTTGTTGAAGATGTGTGCCGCAACCGGGACTTGAACCTGGGATCTCTTGCTTACATGGCAGACGCTTTATCCACCACCACCGAGGGCACAGAGGATAGTGCGCCTGCAGGGACTTAATCCCTTGCGCGCTCCCCGTGAGACCCACATTTCCAACATGTCCACACCACTACGTTCGTAGTGCGCCTAATAGATATGTGCCCATCACACTCATTACTCGTGATGGATTTATCTACCAAGTACTTAGCAGATTTATCTGCCAAGTACTTAGCAGATTTATCTGCCAAGTACTTAGCAGATTTATCTGCCACGTACTTAGCAGATTTATCTGCCACGTACTTAGCAGATTTATCTGCCACGTACTTAGCAGATTTATCTGCCACGTACTTAGCAGATTTATCTGCCACGTACTTAGCAGATTTATCTGCCACGTACTTAGCAGATTTATCTGCCACGTACTTAGCAGATTTATCTGCCACGTACTTAGCAGATTTATCTGCCACGTACTTAGCAGATTTATCTGCCAAGTACTTAGCAGATTTATCTGCCAAGTACTTAGCAGATTTATCTGCCAAGTACTTAGCAGATTTATCTGCCAAGTACTTAGCAGATTTATCTGCCAAGTACTTAGCAGATTTATCTGCCAAGTACTTGGTAGATTAATCTGTCACAAGTAATGAGTGTGATGGGCAAACACCTCTTAGGCGCATTACAGATGTAGTGGTGTGGACATGTTGGGAATGTGGGTCTCACGGGAGCGTGCAAGGGATAAGTCCCAGCAGGCGCACTGTCCTCTGTGCCCTCGGTGGCTCAGATGGATAGTGTCTGCCTTGTAAGCAGGAGATCCCGGGTTCGAGTCCCAGTCGGGGCACACATTTGCAACATGTGCCCAATGATGTACTGTATTTACTCGAATCTAAGCCGCACTCGAATCCAAGCTGCACCTGAAAAATGAGACTCGAAATCAAGGAAAAAAATTATTCCCGAATCTAAGCCGCACCTGACATTTGAGACTCGAAATTCAAGGGGAGAGAGAAGTTTTAGGCCACATCTCCAAATCAAAACAAAGTTGGTCCATTGTAATATGAAACACAATTTAGGTCGAATGAATGATAATACAGCTACAGTAGTTTGGTTCGAGTCGTTAGCTTAGCAGTTAAGATTTACCAGGTAGCCATTGCTATGCGTCAGGTGCTCCGTCCATATTTATATGGGTACCCTTCCTTTTTCACGTGCTTGCTCCTTCATATTCAACTTTTGCCAAGTGGACAAATGAATTTAAATTTGGTCGGAAGAGCTTAGATAATGATCCGCGCAGTGGTCGGCCAAGATGTGTCACTACTCCAGAAACCATTGCACACTTGCACAAAATGCTCGTGGAGGATTGCCAATTGAAAGTGTGTGAAATTTCTCAGGCTTGCCAGATGTCATCTGAAAGGGTATATCACATTTTAACTGAAGAATTAGAAATGAAAAAAACTATCTGCAAGATGGGTGCTGTGACTCTTGATGCTGGATAAAAAGTGTGTGCCATCGCCATGGCAAAATTACGCGAACTAAGGTATGAATTGTTGCCACACCCGTCTTATTCACCTAATATGACCCTGTCAGACTTCCATCTCTTCCCAAAACTGAAAATTTTTCTTGGTGGATGAAGATTCACTTCAAATGAAGAATTGATAGCCAGAGTTGTTTTGCAGCGCTAGAGGGAAAGTCATTCTGTGGTTGATTTTGAAACACATTATTATGCTTCATAATGACAAAAACTTTTCTACAATGCTTTCTCTTGGGCATGTGATATATATTCTAATGTTGATTGGAATCGTATGGTATGGTAGTGAGCTATGAGGCTCTTTGTGGTACATCCTCTTACAACATTCCTATAATTAAGTGAACCAACATTTATTTCTGTTTATATTGTAGTTGACATATATTATTACAGATATTGTAATGAAGGCATTTCTTCTTTATGATGGGCTATATTTGTGTTAGTGTGGTTGAGCACTGTTGCATAAGTAATTTTTTGTGCAGCAGCAGCAGCAGCAGCAAGAAACAAATAACACCCTCTGTGAATCTGGAGAAGTGTAAGACTTGCCATCAACTGTTAAGCAACCCTGACTTAAAGTTCTATGAAGGCCATCCTGAAGGAGCTGTGGAAGAATTTATTGCCCTGACAGATCCAAAGCTGTCGCTTTTCTCAGGACAAGAGGAGACAGTGCATGAACATGATGAGAGGCCTCAGAACAAGATCACACATTTTGCGTAAGTATAGCAGCTAGCAGCCATCTGCTGTGTTTTTGTTATGAATGTCTGACAGCACAATATTGTTTAATGTGATGGTTGATGAATTGTTTTGTTAAGGAAAGTAACAGTTTTTGATTTTTGCCATATTTTTAATAAGATGAATTGGAATTGATTTAAATTTTACAGACATTCCACCCACTTAGGAATATTTCTAAGTATCTGTTACTTGTGAGAACTGTGCCACTGTTGTCTCACAGGACTTTAGGAGGACTGTTGGACCTAGATTCATAATCAGTTCTGAATTCAATGTTTCTGTGAAGCCTCTTTCTCATTAAGCTCAACCTTCCACTGTTACTTATATATATATATATATATATATATATATATATATATATATATATATATATATATATATATATATATATATATATATATATATATATATATATATATATATATATATATATATATATATATATATATATATATATAGTGATTAACAGAGTTGTCTGATATTGACAGTGGGTGTCCTACAGTATTGTCTGAGAGATTGAGCAGCTTTTCAAATATTTTTAAAATGTCTGTTACAGTTTCATCACAAACAGTGATCATCTTCAGATTTAAAAATAAAATGAAATGAAACAAAAATAAATGACTGTTTCTATAAATGACTTAGATAGAAAACTGTTTAAAATTAAAGACATTAAAATTGTACTTGCATATTATGTAGATTGACATTGTTTAAAATATGAAATACATAAAATACTACATGATTAATTATAAATAGTGAAAAGTCACAATTCTTAAAAAAGGACAACACAGTCAAAGTTGTACAATAAAGATAACTGCACAAATACACTTGTGAGCACATTCCGTGGCATTACACACTTATAAGTGTTATATGCTTATAATGATTGATGACATGGAATGTGCCCGCAAGCATACTTCTGTGACCTTACCTTTATTGTACAACTTTGACTATGTTCTTTCTCGAAGAATTATGTCTTTTCACCACTTGTGATTAATCAGATACTATTTTAAGTATTTTATATTTTAAACTATGTCGATGTATGTAATTTAAATTCGCAGGTACAGTTTTAACGTCTTCGATTTTAAATAGTTTTTCTATATATGTCGTCTAAAGAAGTAGTTATTTATCTTTATTTCATTTTAGTTTTAGATCTGAAGACGATTACTCGTTTCGATTGTCAGCAATGATAAAGTGTGAATATGTGCAACTGAGACTGTAGTGATATATATTTTAAAAACATTGATAGATGTTGCTCAGAAGTGTGTTGGACATACTAATGTTTAATTTTGTGATATCAGAAACACGTTGAAGCAAACTATAATAGTTGACACTTAAATAAAAGACAAGTTCGTGTAATTGGTACCAGTGCTCAAGAAATCCTAATCCTAGCTGTCAGAAATACTAGGATAAGCTTTTTAATTGAGTATTCTGTCACAAACTTTGGTCTACTCTGTTGCAGAGAAAGCTGTCAGTAAGTGAATTACACACAGTAAACAGATTTGAGTTATGGATACGTCTATTCTCTATAATAGTATGAGTCTTGTTGGAATTTTCTCAGGAAAACTTATTGTCATTTCAGTAGCTGTCTTTTCAGTCTGTTTTTGAAAGTCTACCAATTGACAGTTCATTGTTAGGAAACCAGCTATGATAAAACATATGCCAACAACACCCAACACACCATCTTGTCTCTACTAAGATTTAGAAACATACTTGACCTTATAGAGAAAGGATTATATACATTGTGCTGAAAATTTGTGAGATTGAACCCAAGAGAATTATCAGGGTGTATATGACCCGGGACAACTGGGAAATCCGGGAAAAACCCAGGAATTTTTTCATCCGGGAGAAAACTGGGGAAAACCCGGGAATTTTTCGTAATTCTGGGAATTTTTCATTGTTTTAGCTTTCAGTTAAATTTTTGTAATTTTGACTGGTAAGAATTGATTCTCTAGCAAATAATGTTACTGTATCCTGCTACTGGAGAATGGTACTGCAGCAATAAAATATAAAAGAGAGGAAAAAAGGAAATGCGCAATTTACAACAACAAAACACCATGCACACACAAGCATCTGTAAATAGCAAAAATATGTCAAAGGCCGTAGGGCAAAGACTATGTAATTCTTCTTAAAAATAAGCTGCTTGCTGTGAGCATGACATCACCACTGTTCACGTTATGTTCATTTGACCATTTGCCAGCAGGCTGATGCGCATGCGTAGTTGACTCACGTATGAGCAGTACCTTCTCCCCGCTTCCCGCTACTTGGAGTGTGGCTGTTAGCTGTATGGGCAGTAGCAGCAAACAGCCAGATGCAAACGAGAAAATTTTTCCCGTGCGCCCTAGCTGCCAGATTCACGCATGCGCAGAGTCGTCTGAGTTGTAGTGGGGAGGGGGTTAGTCTCCACGTGACATGTGTTCGCGTTAAGTGATGTTTAGTGATTTCGCTGCTTATCTTGGTTTACAGCTCCCACGTCAAATGAAAACAAAATGGATTTCTATGGCTGGGAGCTATCAAGTGAATTAAAATAAATTCACATAATTAGGGAGGGCAACAATGTATTATTAATTTCAGTTTTCTGATTTAATTTTATTTCCAAGTTATTAGCAGTCAGGCATTAATCGCCTTGCAGAACAGTGAAGTTATATTTGCAAGTTTGCTAAAGTAATTAGGCTTTATTTATCTTTCCGCTGAGGCAATCAATTTATTTGAAACAAAGTGGTTCATTCCACAGTATTGGCTAGTTCCAACTGTTCGCTGAATTTCAAGTGCACGTTATAATCTTCTGCCATGTGTGGCATTATACCATAATAAAGAACCAAAAATGAGATCGTAGAGTATCGGATGGGACCTACTTCATTCTGAATCTGGAAAAAACCAATGTGCACTTCAAGTCGAATTATGCATTTTAGTATGGTTTACGAAATTACGATGCCTTTGTGAGTATCCTCTGATGCCTTGTTTCTTTTATGGTGTAATGTAAGCTCTCTTAGTGCTTTATACATACGAAAAGCTGCGCACGCGCAATAATGCCGGTTTTCTGACGCTATCTGGCAGCTGGTAAATCGAATCTATTTCTAAGTCTCCGGATAGTATTGCGAATGGTGGTTCAAAAAGCGTTACTTTCAAAGTAAATTTCTCTGTACGCAAGATGAATTATGTTACGTGGGAGAAAGTGGGATGAATTTCTAAATTGTAGAACGTTTAAAGCTGAACACTTTGAGGACCAGCCACTTACAAGAATTTCGATTCCAGACGTTTATGTCAAAATTTTAAATTTACTGGCACGTATGTGTGATGTGTCTTAAAGTATAACACACGCAAAAAAAATTCAATATTACATGTGAAAGCTTAGCTTCTGTTGTATCTTGTTAATTGTAGGGACCAATATTATATGTGAAAGCTTAGCTTTTCTTGTAGCTATACTATGTATATTAATGTAAACCTTTAACTTTTCCTCTTTGTGTGTTCGCGCTACGAAACCAGTGATCTTGCTATTGGCTGACTATAACACGTGTCCTATTCTCTGAATATCTGCTGTCATCGGCTGGCAAGATCACGTGGCATGAGATATGATTGGCTTACAAAAGGACATATCAACATCGGTTTCAAAGCTCCGGACACTAACGCACTGTGTTTGATGCAATTCGAATTTATACTTTAGTAATATTAAAATATGCAGTGTATATGTTGCTGCAAATCAAAGGTTTTTCCAAAACTTCTCTCCATTTTTTTCATTACAAGTCTTTCCAAAACTTCTCTTCCCTGTCTCTCTCTCTCTCTCTCTCTCTCTCTCTCTCTCTCTCTCTCTCTCTCTCTCTCTCTCTCTCTGAATGGATAAATACAGATTCTGTGTTTTTCAAGGGAATTTTATACTGCACTTTCTGCAAAAGAGGCAAGCTAAGGTAACAATGATGGCACTGGGTAGTGATCACAGATCCTGCTCTCCAAAGCAGATCACAAGCGCTCAATAATATTGAGATCTGGTGGCTGTGATGGTTACAGGAGATGCGACAGCTCATCCATTTGCTAACAAAACGGGTCTTGTATGAATGCGAGCTGTGTGAACAGCGGTCCTGTTGTCTTAATACAGGTAGCCAAAATGGTCATACATTCTTTGCAGGAACGTAACCACGCATTGTAACTTCTGGCTCATGGAATACTATGATATGGCCACTCAAAATCAATGAAGCTCCGTCATGTTTCACTGTCGGGACATAAACTCAGTCAAAAGCTGCGAACTCTATAAAACGAGACTTGTCTGGCCAAATTACTTACTCCATTGCTCCATAGTCCAGATTTTATGGCATTGACACCATGTTTTCCTGTTACAAGCATTTGCTTCATTCAGGAGTTGTTCTGGAATTCTAACTCGCCCTGGAGGGAGTTACCTGCTTATGGATCGCCCTTTATGTTGTTTTGATGCTGACAGGTTCCATGAGTGTGACATTCAGCTCTGCAGTGACTTTACAGCTGTTGCCCTCATTAATTTTGTCACTATCTTATTAAATGCCTGTCTGTCATGATCACAAAATGCATATTTTGGTCCATGTTCCTACTTAACTGATGATGTTTTTCCAATTTCCTTGTATGTGGTGTAAATCTTAGATATGGTTCCTCTTGAAACACCAAACACTTTTGGCTATCGTGGTTACAGAAGTACCCACTGTATGAGCTACAATAATTTGCCTATTTTTCAATTCAGTTAGCTCCACCATAAAGCACTCACAGCTACACACAGCACTGTTCTGACCACGACTGACACTTGCAATGTATTGAGGACATTGCACAGGTGCCATTTGTGGTCAAGTACAACACTGCAAGATGCAGGTGTGGCTAGAATCTGCATTTGTGTTCAGGCATGTATTTGTCATATTGTTTCCATGTTTTTTTGTCCAACCCCAGTATTCCAGCTTTTGGGCTTTTGGACAAAGTCATTTTTCAGAAATAGTGAACACACACACACACACACACACACACACACACACACACACACACACACACACAAAACAAAAGCAACAACAACTACTACTACTAATAATGATCAAAGTCTAAGTGCATGAAGCAGTGCCCATGGCTATCAGACAACAGAGCTGCATGTTGTTGGTATGGACACTGGCAGTGGAAGTGCCGTTCAGCTTAATGGCTGTTAGTATTACTAATGGAGAATGTTGTATCCGATGTAAACACAATAAGCTGCAGGCAAATAAAATTCTATCATAGGATTAGAGGCAGAGCACCTGCTCAGATTGGGGAAGAGTGGAAGAGGAAATCAGTTGGACACTTTCAAAGGAACCATCCCAACATTTACCTTACGTAATTTAGGGAAACTATGGAAAAAAGTAAATCAAGATGGCCAAATGAGGATTTGAACTGTCATACTCATGAACACAAGTCCAGTATCCAGTATCTAACACAGCACTGCTGACCTCAACAACATCTCTTGAAGGGAGTATCTTGGGGTCCCCTACAAAACCACATCATTAAGAGAGATGAGCAATCTGAAAAAGAATAACTTGATTTGAACCATGTAATTATTTTCTAAAACCTGCAATCAGACTATTTACGTATTGAGTATTTTGCTACTAAAGACACGTAGGGTAATGCTGCACATTTTGGCTATCTAGTGACTGCCAGCACAGCTGCACCATTTCGAAAAATGTCCAGCTAATCATGAAAATGAGAGCTGATTTGTCAGTCCCGTACAAATAGTTATCTCAGTTGAGCAGTGGTAATTTTATGGCTAGACAAGAAGTGTGGGTTAATGTTAGATCTTCCAAAGCAGGAAAAGATCTAGGGGAAAGCCTGATAGCTTCCGTCTAAGTATCTCAAATAATTTTAGTGTTTCAGAGAAGACTGGTAAAATCTTAGACAGCTCTCCCATTTCGGAATCAGTCTGTGGGTGTATATTCTTTAGTACGAGCTGAGGCTGGAAAGGAGAAGGTTAATAAGATATAGCTGATTGTGTTGGTGAGTAGAAGTCGTGGGAGAGCAGTATTTGAATCAGAACTCTTCAGACAATGACTACCATGTAATTAGTATTTTTATCCCCAGTGCCAGGCTCTTTAATGTGCTGTGTGATTTAGGCTTATAGGTAAAGGTTTGTGGTAACAATAGAGGATCCATACAGCAGTTTGGATTGAGACATCAATTATACAATTGAGAATGGTATCAGGCACAACTGTGATGATTACAAGATTGTCGCACAGTTAGAGTGGAATTAGTAACGTTGCTTGAATTTTTTCATGCAAAATGTTGATGCAAAGTGTGGACAAGCAATAGAAATGGGCATTTATTTATTCGTAAGTGTGAGGGGTGATGCATCAGGTATGGCATGTTTCTCATAACAGGCTGCTTCTGTGGGTAATTGTCAGAAGTATTCAGTCATCAGTCAGACCAACAGGAGTATGAATCTTACAACAGTGATTTTCTGTTGTTACACTAAGTCTTTTTTAGGCTAACTTTTTTTTTTTTTTTTTTTTTTTTAGGAATGACGTTGAAGACTAACTACAGATACAATGTAAGAAACAGTGACAAGCAAAGCAGAATCATGCAGCTTGGACTTATCTGTGGATCTGAAGGAATGCCTGTTTAATATTTATTATTGATTTAAGCCCACTAAGGAGTACTTATGACTAGTTCTTCTTCAATGCTCTTTTCCGTTCCCAATATCTCTTGAGCCCTGCTGATAATTTCTCCTTCCTCTCCTGTGAAAGGGGCTTCTGACGTTTAGGGACTCTAGGTGGCGGGGTCCAAGACTCTACCATAGCACAAAATTTGGAACAATCTTCTACCTCAAGATCGGAGAGCCCAGCTGAATCCAAGTCTTTTAGTACTTCATTAAGCCACAGGCTTCCAGTCTTGGAGTTTTTAACCAATGAGAAGATCATCTTGGTAAAACTATTGTTGTTCATTTGTTGTAGGTGCCCATAGAACTTGGGCCTCCTATGTCACATACTGGTGTTGACTGATTCTAACTGTTGATACAGTTCAGAATTGGACTTCAGTCAGTAGGTTCCATCTGGGAGCAATCTCGGGCCATGAAATTTTCTGAGAATATGCCTTTCGGCTTTCTCCAGGTCATCCATCGTTCCTTTTCTGTTCACCAAGAGGGTCTCTGCGGCATACAGAAACTGTGGCTTGATGGCAGTTCTGTAATGACAGACCTTAGCATTCTTCGAAATGCACTTATTGTTGTGCAGATTGTGGGACAGGTGGTATGCTGTGTTGAGTTTGTTACGCCTTTCTAAGATGGAGGTGCCATCTCTACCATTGGGGTGGACCCATTCACTTAATATCTTTTGTTCAGAATACATAATTTGTCGCAAATAAGAAAGAAAATTTTTTAATATCAATACATGAAACCAAAAGGGCAAGTGGAATATCAAAAATTGTTTCAGGCTCATCACAATATCATTTGGAAGTCACTGAAACTGAAGATATATGTGCACCATAGTTTTATAGACCAAGTAAGAGAAAAGGAGAGTGACAGTATGTTCAAGGAATGAATTTAAGTCCCAGAACCTGCATGGTATTTAATATTTCATTGAACAGCTTGCTGTATTTATCTGACTTTACTGTGGTCTTCTGTTTATTGATACCTTAACCACTTGTAAGTTGCTGTGAAGTCCCATGCATGGACGTAAATTTTCTGCTGTTAATCAAAATACATAGAAGGGGAGCTGTGAAATTTATTGCAAGTTTCATTACATCCTAGTAATCCCATCAAAGTGCTGCATCGTTTTATGTTTCCTATCCTACTTGGACTTCAGTAGAACTAAGTTTGAGATGACTTAAAGACAGTTCTGCATAGTCGATAATGTGAGTTCAGATAGCGAAAAGGCGGTTGAAAGTGAAGTCTATAGAATACAGCAAAGATTGTTGCAAAATGTGATAAATCTGTCCAGAGAGAAATTGAAATTGAGAAATGTAAACATTCCAGGTTGAGTTCAAAATAATCGTAAGATGCAGAGACAAAGACAGAGTGACACACCCACCTCACTTGCTGTCTGTGTCCTCCATGACACAGTGCTTCAGTCTGATGGGTGCAGAGCCCGAGAATCACCATTTGTGTGTGTGTGTGTGTGTGTGTGTGTGTGTGTGTGTGTGTGTGTGTGTGTGTGTGTGTGTGTGAGAATGCGCGCGCGGTCAGGGGAATCTGAATGACTCAAATAAAGTATAGTTTCTGAGGTTTGTTAATTTCATTCCATGTTTTAAAAAAATAAGATCCAGTATAAGCTTTTTGTTCCCGTATTTGCATGCATCTTACAAAGAATTCTTAATTTGCAGTGTATATGACAAGGAAGGGCACTTATGTCCTTTTGATGGTGGAATTATTGAAAGAAATGGCCTCCTCTATTTCTCTGGGTACATGAAAGCAGTATATGAAGAAAACTCTGACCCAGAAGGTAAGTGACTCAAATAAAATAATTTTTTAACAAAGAACATTCATGAAGTGTCATATGAGTTTGCAAGAAGTTATTTAGGAAAACAGTAGTTACTGTAATTATTTTAAAGGTGACACAGCACTTCACAAAAGTTTTTTATTCATGGACGCTGTTCTTTTAAAATTATTAGACATATATTTTTTGTAATAAGAGTTGCAGGCAGTGAAAAAATTTTCAAGAATTGTGTTTTTATCCCTCAGTAATAACACCTGATCCAGGTAGAACACATCACTATCTTAGTATTTTAACATTGGTGAAGCATTGCTCAGATGAGGAAAAATTCTGCCAGGCAAATTGCACTTCTCACAGAGCACTTCATAGATAAATTTTAAAAGAAATAGAATAGAAACTATTATGTTCAGATAAGCCTCTTCGTGAATGATACAAAAGACTGTCCTCCGCAATAAATTGTTTTCTATTACAGTTTATTTTCTGTATTCAAAAGCTGACTTATTTGACACCATTTTGAGCCACAATATCAGCAATGTAACTTGCAGATAGATTTGTGACTTCATGAAAACTTGAGAAATCTTAAAAACCAAACAATGCAGCTCATGGCGTCACGACTTTGGTCTCACCTACATGAATCTTGTGAAACATGTTTGGGCAATTCTTGTGTGGCGTGTTGCTGGGCAAAATCCTTTTCCAAAACACTTACCATTTAAGGGAGGGAAACATTCACGTATGACGTAGATCATAGCTAGCTTTGTTAACAGTGTTACACAGAACGGTATTTCTGTGTGGAGTCCTCCGCCTCTATACTGACGTTACTTATGGTGCACGAAGCTGATACATTCATGTTGGAGTTGTTCAAAGCTAGAACATAAACGGTTTGCCCAGAACTGTATGTTTTGTGTTGTTGCAGGACAGCGGGTTGCTAGGTTTGTGAATTCTATATTGATTCTGGTCACAGCAAGAATAAATAGGAACAGATGTGTGGTTTTGGAGTAGCACATTATTCTGATATATTGCATGTCTTCAGATTCACCATAACAAGAAAATATGATATATCCACTAATACAAAGCGTATGCAATCACAAATTTTGCTTGGTAACCAAAGGAATGAATAAACAAAGCAAAGTAAAAAGCACCGACAAAATGTGATACAAATGTAGTGACTAGTATCTCTGCAGAAATGTTATCCATTGGAACGGCTTTTGCCTTTAACCTAAGGACCAGTTAAAGCTGCGGGAAGACGCTCTTGCAGTTCTGCCGCGTGAGGTAGGTAATGGCTATAAATGTTAAAGAACTCGCAGCAATCTTTATAGTTCTTTAGCAGTTTCCAGCTGTGGAATATTTAAAATAGCTTTAATTTTCTCTGGCAATGGCAATGATATGGCTGACGACATGAGGTGGCCCGAAAAGGTAATCTCTGCCTGGTCAAAATCACACTTTGAAGTGTTCAACACTACTCTGTATTTGTCAAGCTGCTTAAACACCTCAGTCGGGTGCTGTTTGTGTTCACTTGGTGTTGCTAGTTAAGATATATGAAGCAATACTGCAAGCCTAGTAAAACTGAATCTATAAATCTTTGCCATGTCTGGACAGCGTACTTCAATCTGAACGTCATAAACAGGTTTTCCTGAGTAGGCCAAATGATGTTATAATAGATTTTTTTAAAATATCTCTTTCAGCTATACCTTTTTGCAATCTAGTACACTAAACACATTTCCCCCCACATAAAGCATAATCCCTCAATAGAAGTGCAGGGTAGCTATATGGTATTGTCCTAGCATTCAGGGCGTGGAGTCACGCACTGTTCTTCCTTGGTACTAAATGTAGAAGAGATGACCAGGTCCACTAGACAGGTGAATGATGCTTTCCTTCAACATGGTATTAAATTCTGCCTTGGCAACGGTGTATAGAATAATGGTGAGACATCTTGGCCTGCATGAAATCTGTGACTCTGCAGTAGTGTCGGTATAATGTACTGCGTTATGGTGTACCTGTTGTGGGGAGGCCCCAGGAAGTCTCATGTTACCAGGAAACTATAAGTTTAACATACCCATCGCCCTTTGACTGAATCAATTTGGTGTCGTGTACTGTCCTGCCATGATGGAATCCATCGGCAGTCAGTGATGTTATCTATTATATGAGTGTTGGTGGCAGCAGACAACACGCTAAATAAATCAGCTCAGATTACAGGTTTGGTTACATCTGCCTTGGTGAAATTCCATGTCAAGGTGTTTTGTAGTCCAAACTCCAACTTGGTGTGCTGTTTTCCATACATCACTATGGTTGGATTACTGAAAGACAAAACAAGGTGGTGGCTGATTGGTTTTTATGTAACTTGGTTCACCAAAATTTGCATCCTGTTTTGTGGTCTGTGATAAAGAGGTGCATGAACAAACACTGGCTTTCTGGAGCGATTATTTCTGCCTGGTGTTGACAACTGAAGATGGCACACGGTGAGATACATTTATGTGCCTTGTCTGTAAACTTCTTGTGGTACCAATGCATATTCTGTCTGCACTGATAACCGGCTGCTGTGGAGTTCACTGAGGAATGACTTTTTATCTTCACCCATTGCTTACTTAACGCATTGAGCTCGTTCGTGAGACTGTCATAAACCACCTGTTACCACTGAGATACTACTACACACTGCTATAGTTTCGAGGCAGGAGGTTGGTACGCTTATGTCCTGAATACGCTCCAACAGTTCTGGTATGACATCAAGCGACATGTTTATTTGTAATGCTGTAACGGCCTTCACCTTTGCTAGCAGATGGCTGCTCCACCATGTGTGCAGTAATTTATCAGGCACTATGCATGCATAAACATTGCTTCTTCAATGACAGCTGTACCAAGATTCTTTTCTGTCACCAATGCCTCCTGTGTGAGAACCTACCGCACTTGTTCCTTCTTCAAATTCACCCTTTTGCTTTGTGCAGAAATCCGTCTCGGGAGGTGAAGTTGTGTCTTGAATTTTGACTGTGTAGTGGTGGTCCAATTCACTAACCACCAGAGTGAATATAGTGGCATCAGTAGTCACTCCGGCTTAGAGGAAACTTGTCTCCGCCTGCATGACCTATAGTGCTTGGTTGTGTAGCCAAAACAGCCATAACTGTGCTGCAAGTCTTGATATTACTGGTGTGGGCATTTAACAGCACTCCTGGCAGCCAGTTCGTGAACCCTGTTGATGTTTGCCAAATGATCAGATGACCATTTGACTTTGCAGTAGTTGTCACTTGTCATTTCAACAGAGTTTTGTTTATGCTATATTATCTGATCTACACTGTAGTTAAGTTTCAGAACATACCAGTTTGTGCGTGCATCTCAGTTTCATTTTTACCTTTAGATCTCAGTTACTGCAGCTAATGTCGGCACAGGAAGAAGTATGTATTTCAGTATTGATTGTGGCCAGTGGAATAGTTTCTACAGTTTAGTCTTTTTTCTTTCCTTCTTTATGTTTTTCTCATGACTCTACAATCGTGTGTGGGTATTAGTCTCTCTAACAAGTTTCCTCCATTTTGTCCTCTCCACTGTGGTTTTTTGTCAGCATCTAACAGAAACCTAACAAGTCGGAACTTTCTAAGAAATATGTGGGGATTGTGATGTTCATTCTGCCAACATTTTATAAAGCGTGTGTTGCCACTTTGATGTTCATTATTAAGATCAGGCATTAACATTGTTGCCTCAGTAGGCCAGGCTTGAAAATGAACGTGCAGGATTTGAAACTAGTAGTCAAATATAAGTACTGCAGCTGTTGACAGATTTGTTAATAAGTTCTGTATGAACTTTAATAATGTTGCTGGTTATGTTTTAGAAAATATTAGCTAAATTTTGGAGTGTACATTCAACAGGGTAATTCCTTGGAAATTTGAGTCCATATGAACTTAATAAGTTTGTAGACACATTTATCTTGAAGAGGACATTACTTCTCTACAGTATAATAACCACTTGGAATTGGCCTAATATAAAGGTTGAAACCAGTAGTGGACTAAATAAAGTTCTACACAGCAAATGGAGAAGTTCTTCATTAATTAAACTAACAGTTGCTGATCATAATATGGAGTAACTAATATTCTCATTATTGGTAAGTCCTATCAAAGGCCAGAAGCGCAAAGTTTTGTAGAAATTGTCTCGGATTTAGTTGCAGAAATGTGTGGTAGCTATCTCGATGAGGTCAATGTGGAGTATTATTAACTTGTTCGTATACTTTTTAATCACTTATATCACTATGTAATATGTTATTAATAAATGGACTAAATGCTGTTCATACCTAATGATTCTTTTATGCACAATTTTCTCAAATGGTGATATCTGAGAAACAAATTGACATAGTATTTAATTTTCCTGTAGGTGGTATACCTACCAAGGACATGGGACCAATCAACGAATGGTGGATTTCTGGATTTGATGGCGGTGAACTAGCCCTAATTGGATTTTCCACTGCATATGGTGATTATTACCTAATGGAACCAAATGAGTCATATTTTCCTTACATGGATGCTGTGAGACAAAAGATATTCTTAAGCAAAGCAGTTATTGAATTCTTACTGAGTGAAACAGACCCGTCGTATGAAGACCTTTTAAATAAATTACAGGTCAGTAGTGTTTATGTGATCAATGTGAATTTTTATGTTTTGCTATGAGGGAGTTGGGTCATCATTGAGAAGGTAGCTAAAAACCGACAGTAATCCGTTGTGAACAATGAATAGAGAACTAGAAAATAATTGGAGCTTAACATCTCTTCCTTGGCCATTCACAATAATTTAACATGAGCCACCCTAATGTTGACAAAAGTAATTGGCCTTATGTGAGGCAGCTTCTTTTTAAACTTTCTATGTTATTGAAGTACAATCAGCATGGCCTATGAAATTGCTGTAGTTTGTAGCGTTATTAACCTGGCGATGTCACTGAATATCCTCAGTAGCACACAAGATTTGAGATCTCATAACCTGAAACTGCTTAATTTGTTGTTTACCAGATCAATAACAGATGAAACACTATGTATTAAAAGCTGATTCATGGGGCTTTTTTATTTTGCTTAACCATATGTTGATTGGATTTGCATCTACATTTTCGTTTGTGACAGTTTGAGACTTTTATACGTTATTGGGCTTGGGATGTATATCCCATTTTCAAACGAAACCTCAAAATTCCTTATTATGGCACATAGACTTTTATTTCAAGTCTTCAGTTCTTTTTATTACTTACTTTGTTTTTATTACTTACTTCGTAACTAATTTAGTGAATCTATCCTTTTCTCCAGTTCTGATTTTAAACTACAGAGTTCAGTGCCATCTTTATGGTTAGTTTTTTTTCCATTTCTGCCCTCCAACAGTCAGTGTTCCTTATTATGTCAGTTTTCATTAACTGTCACTTACTTTTAAGTTCCTTTCTACTTTGTCATCTTCCTAATATCAATTTTTCTGTAAAAATTTGTCACCTTATCAAAAATCTGTTACCATTAGCATCATATAATTCCTTTTTTACATGCTATTTACTGCCTAATTCCTGTTTAATTTTGCTTTCGCCTATTTTTATCCATTATATCTGCATTAAATTTGCCACTCTTAATCTCATAATACTGTGTCGGTGATGCCCTCAACATTTTGTCACTAACCTGAGTCTCATTCACTTTGTCAAAAATGTTGAATCTAACGCTGCCTTAAATCCACTGTTTTCACAAGATTCAGTTTAAATTATTTGGCCTCCCTTTAATTTCTACTCCCATTCCATAAACCTTAAGCACCTTAATTTTCAATGTGCCACTATATTTTACAAAAATAGCAAATAACACTTAAAAGCAGAAACACGTTACCTTAATTTTCTTCCGGCTGCGGATGATGGCGATATTCAGCTGGTCACAAACTTCATTTGTTGACAGCCAATCAATCCTCTCGTTGGCTGCCATCTGCCAAGTATGACGTTGATTCTCTCGTCCTCCTGTTTGCTGACTCTTCTTCAAACAAGGTGGCAGCTTTCTAATTTTCCTTTGATTGTTGTGCCACTTGGCATCTTTCCCAGACGATTCATCTGCTAGGCATTCATTTTGTTTGTTGGGTCACTGTGTTCACATTTCATTACTATATATTGTCATTTGCTCACAGTTTTGTGTTGTCTCCACTCATAATACAGTTTGCTATAGTGCTTACCTTTAATGCTTAAATAAGATTTATTTTTACTGTTTTCCACATATACATCGTTTGGTACCACGGTCTCTTAAATTGGAGTTCTTGTTCACATTGCCTCTTCTGTAACATGATTCTCACACATAAAGGCACCTTGTACATGGTTACTTACTTGATTGATGATTCATCTTTCCTTGGTATAACCATTATTTCCGAGTCTATTGCTGAAAATGTTTTTGCAATCTCTAGTTACCCAGAGAAATACACATACAACACAGTGAAGTTAAACCAACTTATTGGCACATTTATTTTGCATAAACTAAAGTTCATAGACATCAGGCTAGCACCTAAATTTCATTATCATTTCAGTGGTAAACATCAGTCACCGGTAGGCCACAGTTTGTCAGACAATAGTCAGTTATCCACAGTTCTCAAAATGAGCCACCCGAAACATTTTGCACCAAAAGTAAAAACACAAGTACTGATTGGTGACTTGTAGACACAGTTAATATATGTAATAACCAAAGAGGTTTATAAAGACATGGTGATTCCTAACCACAAACTTTATTTGTAAAAATGGTTAACTCCTCTTAACTGTTCACTGATTGAATTATAGCGACCAGCTGACATAAAGCTTTTAACTGTGTTCTAGCTTGGCACAGACTTGTTACATAAATGCTTGTGCCACATTACTGGTTGTAGACTGAGGATTTTTGGGTGGGGTGAAGTATATGTAGACTGGTGCAGTGATATTTTGTGGTTTTGGTAACTAAGTATTAATGATGAAAACAGTTAAGTAAGGATTTCATTGTGGGAACAACATTGGTGTGTACATATGGAGGAAATGTACAAGTTGGCAAGTGAAACCCAGTATATGGGAATCTCTGGACTTCGTTGTGATAAAGATTGTAAATGATGCTTACAATTGCAACAGATGTAGGAATTGTACAAGTAAAGGTGGCAGAGTATTCAGAAAGGTAAAAATCTTGCTGTAACCATCTCTCTATACCCTATGTGTGTTCCACATCACCACCTGAACCAGGAGATAGCATTAAGGTTGTTGAATTCTGTTTGCTACACTTGCAGCCATCCTGGGCACACAGTGGAAAAGGACTGAAGAAATTGATGCAAGCTGCATAAATATTTGTGCTTTCAGTATCTGTCAGTGCTACAGAATTGTTATGCTGTCCCGCAACAGTGTCTGGGGTACTGACACAAATGGTGCAAGAGGCACGAACAAAAAATTTGCTCAAACTTCTGTCATCATTACAATAGACATAATATAATGGTGACATAGGTACTTTTTTGTTGACTATTTATTATAATAATAAGTCGAAACTGAAATGTAGAACCTTTTTCGCTTGAAAGTTACCAAGAAGCGAAGCACTTAATGGCAAGATGGTTTGGGTCACCATTATTTGTGTAGTTGAAAACACGACATTAATTCATTAAAAGTGTCATTTTATCGTGAATAAGAAAGCAAATATTAGACTGTAGAAAATATCAAATCATCATCTCTTGCACATTCTCTATCCATTGCCCTTCATTGTAAGTTAATTTGAAATCACTGGAAAACAGTGTTCATTGGTTTGAATGCCTTCAAAGTATTGGTTATCCACTTGAACTGATTTTTTTTCCGATGGTGAAACAAGAATGTAAGATTGCCTGAAATACTAAAACATTTATGATGAAGTGTGTAATAGCTCAGTGGAAAGAATGGAGAAACTGCTAGAGAAAACACTTAAATCAATAAAACCAAATGCTTTGACAGGGGTTTGGTGCAAGGTAGAATATCTTAAAGAAAAATTTGAAGAAGAGCTCAGCACATGTCAAGCAGATAAGCACCCACAGCTCAGTATCCTATAGTAGTGTGGTCTCATCTGAAAGAACAAGCTACAGAAATAACAAAAAGTGGCAGACACATCACTAAAACTACAGAAAGGTGTTTATGTTTCTTCGCTGAGAAAATTAGTCACCAAAAAATGTCTTCCATATTTCTCATTTCACACTCCAGAAAAAGAGAGACCTACACTGGAGTCGAGTGGAAAGTGCGGGTCTTTTCGTAATTGAGAACAGTGTTCCTGAACCTCCTCATCAAAGAAAATGGCAATTGGAGGTGCTTATAGCAAATGGATAAACTAGGTGCCATTGTGAACACGGGCTATTTTACTTAAGTCAGTATTCAGTGGTGAAGGCTGTCTTAACGTTTATTTTTGTTCCTCAGATCTTATTGGTTGTGTTAATCTTTGCATTAAGTTGTAAGTGCTGCATATAAATTGAGGTTGTGCTGGCATCAGAATAATATTAGTAATTTTGCGGATTGTGAACAAAGTAAACGGTGAAATGGAGTCTTTCTATACCATGCAGGAAATGGAAGACTTGGTATTCTATAGTTTAGACAGTGACATAATCAGTAGGCATGCCATGTACGCCAAACAACATTCACAGATGCAGGATCATCCCAAGCGAGGACAAGGATCTTGGTAGACCTTGCGCAGTTTGCACAACAAATATGGAGGAACCCAAATTTAATTGTTACTTGTAAATATGAGTTACCTTTGCTAGATGTACTTATAATTTTCACTACTCATGTATATCTTTTTAAATTTTTTGTAGACGGTTGTGCCACCTAGTGGAATATCTTGTTTTACGGAAGACATACTGCTGCAGCATGCACAGTTTGTTTGTGATCAGGTGATGAGTTTTGACTCTGCTTCAGAAGAAACTGATGACCAATTATTAATAGCTTCTCCATGTATGAGAGCTTTAATCAAGCTTGCTGGTGTTACATTAGGAAAAAGGTGTGTAAATTGCCTGTAGTTAGTGTGTGACGTTGTTATGTTAGAAACAGTTATTAACTAGAACTGGAAGTACGGTTTACCTTCGTGTAGCTTAATACATAAATTGTCACTGTTGCTTTAAAATTATTTTTTCTTTTTTGTGTAGAATTATTTTTCTGTGACAAAAGAAGATTTCAGACAATAGTGATAAATATAATCAGAGAGGAGGAAATTGAATGTAATTGATGTCTCTTATTAGTAAATTTCTGTAGAGTGTATTACTGGTAATTAAACTGATGTCGTCATAATTTTACTAATTTCTCTATGCAAACACAGGAATTACCTGTTACCAACTTAAGTCACTGTGTGGTAAAATAACATAAATAGAAAGAGTGGTGATGTTTTTTTTGTAATACAAACTCATTTCTCTTAATTCACATTTACTTTATGATTCTACCTTAAAAGCATTTGGCAAAGGGTACTTAGAACCTGTTTCAAACTGTTTCTCTACTGTTCCACTCTTGAATAGCATTTGGAAATAATGAACACCTGATCTTCTAGTATGAGCTCTTGATTTCTGTTGTTGATAATTTTTTATGATAATGTAGAGGGGAGTGTGCAATATGTTTTGACATTCACTGGAGAAAGTTGGTTATTGAAATTTTTTGAAATGATGTCAACCCATTGAAAAGAGACTTAGTTTCAATGATTGCCACCCTAACTCACGTATCATATCTTGACTCTCCCCTATTTTGCGATTGTATGTAACAAGCTGCCCTCATTTTGTTGTTGTTACTATTATTATTATTATTATTATTATTATTATTAAATATATCCTCTCTGGTAATGATCATGTATTGTGCAGCAGTACTCTAGAATAGGACAGGTAAACATAGTGTAGAAATCTATATTTGTTCAACCTTCAAACTGTTCTGTTAATAAAACACGGTCTTTGGTTTTTCCCACAACATTTTGTATGTGGTGGTTACAATTTAGGTTGTTTTTAATTGTAATCTCTAGTTATTTCAGTCAATAATATTTAAATTTGTGCAATGTACATCAACACTTTTCACACCAGGCAGATATCTTTTGTAAACCATTTGTAATTTGTTTATGATCTTCTGATGACTCGTGTAGATGGTAAATGACAGCATCATCTGGAAACAGTCTAGGAGGCCTGCACAGATTACTTCAAAACTCATTTATGTAGATTCCTTGGAGAACCCCAGTGAAACTTCAGTTTCTGTAGATGACGTTCCATCAATTGCTATGATCTGTGACTGTTCTGAAAGGAAATCACATATTCAGTCACAGAGCTGAGGTGATATTCCTTAGGCATGCAATTTGGTTACAAGCAGGTGAAGATCAGTGTCAAAAATCCCCGGGGAATCTAGAAAATATGGAACCAACTTGAGAGACCGTGTTATCACTCATTACTATATGCGAATAGACCCAGTTGCTTCAAAAGGAATGACATTTTCTGAGTCTGTGCTGGGTATGTATCATTAGAGACCGTTTTCTTAGAAGTATTTCTTACCATTGGAGCATAATATATGTTCCAAAATCCTTTCCATTGGAACCCACTCAATTGTGCGAGTTTAGTTTTTTTATTTTGTATTTTGGCCCATACTTTTTCCTTCCTTCCAACCAGAAAGAAATTATTGTGCATGTTCTGTGCTTCGTATTTACTGTGTTTCTCACCATTCAGCGTCAGTAGATTGGCACATGTTCTGTTGCCAGGTTAGTAGTTCGTAATTACGTGAAACTCAGTTGTATTGGCGATTTGGTGGTTATGGTTGTTTGGAAAGGGGTGTGCAATGTTGTACTATTGACAGGTAATTAATAATCTCATCTTTGTGCGAGCAATTTTCCTTTAAACATGTACTAACAAGTTTGTCTGAGTCAGGTGTTTACTGCATAACTTTAAAATTGAATGGACACGGTTGTGTGCATGCTCTTACTGTCTTATATACTTTTTTTTTTTTGTGGAAGGCTTTTATGCACCTTAGCTGTTACATGAAGGCCTACCAGAGGAAGAGGTTCATTGCATTTGAGGATCCTGATTTCAGTGACGATTCATCAGTGTCTATGTACTGTAGATCTTTCATTTCTCAACTATTGTTTTCCATATAAAGAGCACTGCTGTGAGAAGCAGACTGTTAAAGAGAATATTATGGATCTTCTTAAATATCTGTGGTAGCAGTTCTTTCAACTTGTTGTGACATGAGAGGACACAAGAGTATGAGTGACTTGTTAAGAAGATTAGTTAAGCACATTAGAAAAGGCAAAAATATTCAAATCTCATCCAGGACCAGGTCTGGACAAATGATATGATGTGGGTATGATCACTGAACCATAGTGGATGACGTTTCATCGCCATAAACATTTAAATATCAGCACAACAGTAGCAGAATTAAGACAATGTGTGTAAAATGTAATCAGTACTTTAGCCTTGCAAAGGTTAAAGGTTTTTGAAATTCTTCCACAAAAAGTGAAACAGTGTGCACCATGTCTTTGTTGTGATTATTACTTTTTTATTCCATGAAATATGAATTGTAAACTCCACAGTATTGCTACCAAAAGTAAAATAAGACACTTTTATTCATTAATGTCCTTATAATATCATTTATGTTGCATTAAGTTAGAGGACAATTAAGCTGAAATAACATTTGACTGACATCGTGCTACTGCTTTCCCATTAAGTTTTTCCCAAAGCAACAGTTTACTGTTTTTTAATCATCTAATAAACCAAAATATTCAGGGAATCCAACTTAATTCCCCATTTAAAGAAAAGTGTTCAGAGTGAAGAGGGATAAGTTAAATGATGACCGAAATATCAGTAAAATTACTGACGAGAATGTGTAAATAAAGTCCTTTTATTTTCAGATAAATTTGTGAGTGAAATTTGCATCTCAGCACATAAATACCAAACTTACTGAATTAAACAATGGAAAAGACAGGATGCGATGTAACTTACTGAATTGCTGAATTTCTTATTTGCTACACTCTTGCCTCTCCTGGCTGCGTCTGTTTGCTCAGAAGCTCTCTTCCTTACGTAACTGCTGATAAATTCCATGCGCAAATCCTAACTCCCCCCCCCCCCCCCCCAACTCTTGATAGATCAAAAACAGGCTTTTTTTTCCTCCAGCTGTAATGAAATTCAGAGCATTAGTGTAAACCCCCCCCCCCACCCCCCCCCCCCCCTCTCTCTCTCTCTCTCTCTCTCTCTCTCTCTCTCTCTCTCTCTCTCTCTCTCTCTCTCTCTCTGTGTGTGTGTGTGTGTGTGTGTGTGTGTGTGTGTGTGTGTGTGTGTGTGTGTGTGTTCTTCCCTCTCTTTGCATATGAACCTCCCACAATCTTCCAGAATATTTTTGTTGATTCAAAGCTTCTTAATTTTGCTATAGTTTCTCAGCTTTAGGTCTACAGTGCGAGTTTTTCCCCAATAAATAATCACTTTCTGTACACGTAGTGAGGTATTTTGATGCACAGTTAATGTACATACTTACTGATTGTAAGAATGAATAAATAAATACTGCTTGTCTGACATATTTTATATGCCACAATTGCTACCTTCTCTTTGAAGTGGAAGACGATTCGGGTGGAGCATGTTGGGTCATGAAAAAGGAATGTCTGGGCTCAGCTAACTTCACCCTCTCTTTCCCCATCTTGGAGTGTTTGACCTGTGACAAAATCTGACAAATGTCTACGAAATGAGAATGTATCCAATAAAGGAAAATGAAGTAAGCAACTGTCCTACATTAGCTAATGTAATAATGTGAAATGGATTACCTGCCCCCCCCCCCAATGGATTTTCCGTTTCTGCAGGCAGAGTGCTGACCTTTTCTCCTAACCTACTGTCTCTAAGATTCACATAGCTCATTTTTACAAGGAATGGAATCACATTGGAGGTATCTCACAAAAAGCTACCAGAAAATTTAAAAAAAAGTCAGATAGGAACCATCCTACTCCTACATTCTATGAAGTTAACGGACAAGCTATTTCACGAAATAGGCTACTGGACGGGTTGAGTAAATGCTACCGTGTGCAGAAGCTTTGAGAGCAGAAGGAACTTAGTGAAATACATAATTTGCATTAGTTATATGGAAAAATATCGGCAGATTACACTATGTCGGATTTTCATTCGCAGGATGTATGTATATAAGGTCAACCAGGCAATCCAGGAAAAACCCCACAGAATTTTACTTTAGCTTGCTGCTACAGAATGTTACCACACCAATAAAACATAATCGAGAGAATAACACCAAAATTAAACTTTAGTTGCAAATAAAGTGCACCATTTTCAAAAGCAAAATGCAGTGCACACACAAGTATCTGCCGACAACAAAATTTCAAAGGCTTTAGTACAAAGACTATGCAATACTTCGTAAGAAAAAGCTGCTATTGGTGACTGTTGATATCACAGCTGTTTAAATTTTTAACATGTGGGGGAAAAACATCGTGAATGGTGATTTGAGAAGCATTATTTTCAAAGAAAAATTTTGTGTCACGCAAGATGAATTATGTTATGTGTGAGAATGTGGGATGAATTTCTTAAACTGTGGAGCATTTGAATCTCATTCAAAACTTAACAGTGAGGATCAGCCACTTGACAAGATTTTGGGCCCAGAAGACCAGCCATTTATGCCATTATTTAAAATTTTGCTCACACATTTGTATATCTTAAAGGGTAGTCATGTTGCTGATTACATCAAGTGTCCAATGCTCTGAATGTTTGTTGTCATTGGCTTGTGAGATCACTTTACATGAACCGTGATTGACCGACAAAAGTTCATTGCAATCTTGATTTGAGTGCTTTGGAAGCTACTGTGCTGTATTAGGTGGAATATGCATTTATAATTGTGTAATTCATAAATATGCACTGTACATGTTGCTGCACATCAAAGTATTTTGCTAGGTTTCATTCTCTAAAATGCCGGGAAGTTCTATGCTGGCATATGAAAACTTTACCATTCAACCCTTTCATCCAGGGAATAGTGTATTTTCACATGGGAAAAAGTATTTTTAACTGGAAATCTGATTCCCCTCCCCCCGTGTAGACACTTTGCACTTGTCATGCTCCCACCAATGTTACTCAATCATACTGAGAGACTGGCTCATGGCAGGAAGAGCGTAGTGGAGTGTTAAACATAGCCTTGGGGATCTGACAGAGATGACATATTTGTATTCTTCTGTGGAGTTGTGTATGCTGTGATGAATATTTGTGGCAGAACTGTGTGTGGGAAACCGTTTGTGATGTTTGGAAAGTATATGAGCAAGAAGAAATCAAACAATGGGAAGTCCAAGTTCGAATGTCAACAATATTATGATGACGATAGATTGCAACTTGCCATAAAGATGACATGTTTAGTTGCAGACAGGCACAACAAAAAGAAGCATTTGGCCAATGCCTTCTTCAAATAAGTGTGCACGCAAACACCCCCCCCCCCTCTCCCCCTGTACACACACACACACACACACACACACACACACACACACACACACACACACACACACACCCCTCATCATGTATAAGTGACTGCTTTGCCCTGCTGCTCTGCCCAGAACGCAACTGTTGTGTTGAACGAAAGCAGCAGTCTGGAGTGGGGTGGGGAAGGGGAAGGCATAGCAAGGTATTGGTGGGGGTGGGGGGGAGGAGGAGAGAAGAGAGTGGTTCGGTGCAGGCATAGAGGGTGCAGCTGGTGGTGGCAAGACAAGGGTGCCATGTACAGCATTGGGAGGCTGTGTGTGTGTGTGGGGGGGGGGGGGGGGGGGGGTAAAAGGAGAAGAGCAGAGGAGCAGAGAAGGGGAAAGGAAAGGACCCAGGGTGAGGGGGACATGAACTGGGAGAAGGTGATGCAATATAGGGGCTGGAAACGATTGGGTGGAGGGCGTGGGACAGTAGGTTGAGCCCGGGACAATGTCGGGAACATAGAATGTGTTGTAAGAATAATTACCATCTCTGCCGTTCAGAAAGACTGGTAGTGGAGGGGAGTATGTAGACGGCTTGGGTCGTGAAGTAGTCATTCGTAACAACAGCTGCATCTTGTGCCACATGGTGGTCAACATTTCTCTGGGGCACATTTTGGCAGTGGCCATCATCGTGGTAGGCAGCTCGTTGGAAGTCATACCAATATAAAAAGCCGAGCAGTGATAGCAGCCTTGTCATATACCAGCTCTGCTTCATTCACAGGTTGGCCCAGCCTCTGATGGCATAGGATAAATGTGTGACGGGAATGGAATAGGGAGTGCTGGGTGGGTGGATTGGGCAGTCTTACATCTGGGTTTTCCACAGGGGCCTGATCTCCATAGAAAGGGGTTGGGATTTCATTTTGGGATGTGATAGATAATCAAAGCCCTGACAAAGGATGTGGTTAAGTTGTCTCAGTCCCGCATGGTAGTGGGTAACAAAGGGGTACTCCTTTGTAGCTGGTTCTTGATGGTGGTGGGAGGATTGAGGTACGGGGTATGTGAGGGTATGGCAGGGGAAATCTGATTGCTTAACAGGTCTGGGGACTAGTGCCTGATGTGAAGACCTTGTGAAACCTTCATCATACTGAGCAAGGGAGTTATTGTCACTACATATTCCTGATTCCTGGTTGGCCAGGCTGTATCAGAGGTATTTTTTGGTTTGGAATGAATGACAGCTGTTGAAATGCAGGTTGATTAATTGCCACTTCCATTCAACAGGACTGTTGCATTCTGGCCAAAATGGCCGGAGATAGTCATATGTGCATGAGGTGCGCATGCTTGTGTGAATGTATGTGTTTTCTTTTCTGAAAAAGGCTTTGTCCAAAAGTTCAATGTGTAACATTCTTTTCATTATGCTTCTCTGCAGCTCAATGTGTCATCTTTACAGTGAGAAGCAATATATCCTTTTCATAATATTGTTGAGCAAAAAGAAATAAAGTTTGCCTCTCCTTTGCTTCTTCTCATTATTTTGTCGCTTATAACATTTGTTAGGAATGGTACCTATGTAGGAGAGTATACTACCAAGTTTCCATGACTACAGAATATGTAAATTTCACCCCAGCAACTACTAAAACTTATTAGCTGTACTACAAACATAAAATGTTTATGGAAAACACTAAATTAGTTGGCATGTCGCCCGCAAAACCTTAAATGTAATAAACTTGAACTTAGCAAAAATATTCAAACAATTCTTTCAATTCAGACTACAGAGCAATTTGTCGAGTTCTTTTTGTTTCAACAGATGTCACTAACATCCCAGACATCTCTAGCAACATGACAAGTCAATTGTTTCTGACAAAGTTGATGGCGTTGTTGTTGAAAGGTAAAGATTTTATTTTGAGTCGACACAGCAAGAATATTGAGACTACTTTATGTAAGATCACTATCTTGACTGACAGAGTACTGCATCTTAGAAGTACAGGTTATGGTGTATGGTAGAAGATAACATCTTGTTAAATTTCTTTGGGGAATGGCATTATACCGTACAGGAAAAGTTCTCAACCGTGGCGCTCATTCTTGTACGTTAGTTTAAAGTCTGACCTGTACCTGTACATTTTTCCTTAGGGCATTTTGCAGTTTCCTTCTACTGTGTAAACAGTTCGATCCAAAAACTAAAAACCCAATATGTGTTAATGCTTCTGCTTCTGCTAACCTTATTCCCATTTTCACAGATTTTTGCATAAACATTCTCTCCAACCCATATATTTCTGATCTTCATGGTTGTTTTTGAATTGTTTCAGTTTCATGTAAAATTTATTTTTGTGTTAGGCAAGCTATGAGACGTGCAGAAAGAAGAGATGTCACAAAACCAAAGAAGTGTGAATGGACGAAAGCAACCACCACCAACCTAGTCCAAGAGGTCTTTGAAACATTCTTCACAGAGCAGATAGACAGAGACAGCAATAAAGAAAATCAGGTATATACCTTTTGCATTCTTATTCTAACACTATCATATAACAATACACAGAAAAATGTAAGCAGATTCATATCCTTTCAAAAGTAGTAGTTGTTACTAAATGCTGTTATACAGTTTCCTCAGAAGATAAAGCACTTACAGGGGTTTGCCACATATACATTTAGTATTTTGTTGTTAAGAGAGTCAGTGAAAAAAAAATAAAAAAAAAATAAAAAAATAAAAATAAAATTACAGTAAAAGTTAGCAGCATAAAAAAATTGATGTATTCTTTTAAGAGCAGTTTGTTAATGAAAAAGAACAAGAAAAAATGTGTGCTGTTCCTGAGGAAGGATACCTTATGTAGTGCATGCTTTATGCATCCTACACTGTGTCCTTCTGCACCTACTATTAGAGTGGATTTTTGTTAACATCTGAAATCCAGCATGGTAGCCAATCCCTCATGGAGGGTGTCCCTCTAGTACCCTCACAGTTGTAGACCCCTGATAATGCAGAGATTGCACTGCTTATGCCTAATCTACAACCTTGCCAAGTGTGCTGAGGAGTAGGTTTCTGTCCAACGTAGGTTGCCAGGCTCTCTGCAATGGCTGCTATGTCAGGTAGCATTTGATGTGACGAGGCGGGGCCTGAGGGGAGAGCCTCTGAAGGGAGGGATGGGATAATGGCAGGCAGTCAGCAATTAAACGGATCAGACTGACTCATACCACTGGTCATGGCTATCTAAGCAGATAGAAAGCAAAACTTTAATCCAGAGGCTACCACCCCATGGCTTTTCCATCTTTGCAATGCCTTGAGATGATAGTAAAGAAGGAGAAATGGAGGTGGACAGTCTGCCCAGCTCTTGGCATACTCCAAGAACTGACAGAGAATATTTTGTAACAGTGAAACCACTGTTTTTCGTTGAAAATATTGAGGATAGGCACAAAGAAGTTTCGGCAGTAGAGAAAATGAGCAATGAGTCTTTCTTGATAAAAAATTTGAATACTACCCAGTCAAGGCACTTTAGGTCTGTGACAAGATTACCATCTCTCTTCGTAACGAGCCCAACAGATTCAAGGGATCATCTTCCATCGGGATCTAACACTATAAATAGGTGAATAACAGCATGCGAACCTAGAGTGCCATGGAGTCCACTTAGTCGCATTCACAGAGAACCTAAGGATAGTAGGATGGACACTGAAGCTTTCATCCTAGCCTATGATGGAAGTGTTTTATCTGGTAAAGATAAGGTTGTGGTTAACAAGTGTGATTTTGAACCCTATTTTCCTCTTCCTATCTGATTTTTTTCTTAGGTGCCAGTGGTTTGGACACGTCCTCCCGCTGTACTAGTGAGGCTACTTGTTGGGTGTACTGAACACAGGGCATGAGGGTAGTCCTTGTGAATAGCCACACCCCCCCCCCCCCCCCTTCCTGCCCAGAATGACACCCCCTCATTTGCCAAAATTTTCTTTTCAAAAAGGAGAGGAAAATTCAGAAATTTAAAACACGTGACTGACTTCTCTTATCCAGAAGCTAAGAAAAAATTTGAAAAAATACACCCAATCAATATGACACCAAGCTTTGCAGGTGTCAGAATCCGCACCTAGCTTGATTACAAGGTCTCAAACTTTTAATCTTGGCCCTAGCAACGCATCAGTCTCTGTTTTTCTGTCAGGGAAGGGGGACATCAGTTCTCTAGACGTCTAGACTCATATAGTCCAGTAACGGTCTCACAAAAGGCCCTTTGTTTGCAAAAAATGAAATAGAAGATTTAGTTTTTTAATCTTTTGTATACAGGGTGGTCCATTGATCGTGACCGGGCCAAATATTTCACGAAATAAGCGTCAAATGAAAAAACTGCAAAGAACGAAACTTGCCTAGCTTGAAGGGGGAAACCAGATAGCGCTACTGTTGGCCCGCTAGATGGCACTGCCATAGGTCAAACGGATATAAACTGCTGGTTTTTTTTTTTTTTAAATAGGAACCCCCATTTTTTATTACATATTCGTGTAGTACATAAAGAAATATGAATGTTTTAGCTGGACCACTTTTTTTGCTTTGTGATAGATGGCGCTGTAATAGTCACAAACATATGGCTCACACTTTTAGACGAACAATTTGATAACAGGTAGATGTTTTAAATTAAAATACAGAATGTAGGTACATTTGAACATTTTATTTCGGTTAGTCCAATGTGATACATGTACCGTTGTGAAATTATCATATTTGAGAATACATGTTGTTACAGTGGGATTACCTGTAAATACCAAATTAATGCAATAAGTGCTCAAAATGATGTCTGCCAACCTCAGTGCATTTGGCAATATGTGTAACGACATTCCTCTCAACAGCGAGTAGTTCGCCTTCCGTGATGTTCGCACATGCATTGACAATGCGCTGACGCATGTTGTCAGGCGTTGTCAGTGGATCACGATAGCAAATATCCTTCAACTTTTCCCACAGAAAGAAATCCGGGGACGTCAGATCCGGGGAATGTGCGGGCCATGGTATGGTGCTTCGGCGACAAATCCACCTGTCATGAAATATGCTATTCAATGCCACTTCAACCGCACACAAGATATATACTGGACATTCATCATGTTGGAAGTACATCACCATTCTGTCATGCAGTGAAACATCTTGTAGTAACATCGGTAGAATATTAAGTAGGAAATCAGCATACATTGCACCATTTAGATTGCCATCGATAAAATGGGGGCAATTATCCTTCCTCCCTTAATGCCGCACCATACATTAACCCGCCAAGGTCACTGATGTTCCACTTGTTGCAGCCATCGTGGATTTTCCGTTGCCCAATAGTGCATATTATGCCGGTTTACGTTACCGCTGTTGGTGAATGACACTTTGTTGCTAAATAGAACGCGTGCAAAAACTCTGTCATAGTCCCGTAATTTCTCTTGTGCCCAGTGGCAGAACTGTACACGACGTTCAAAGTCGTCGCCATGCAATTCCTGGTGCATAGAAATATGGTAAGGGTGCAGTCGATGTTGATGTAGCATTCTCAACACCGACGTTTTTGAGATTCCTGATTCTCGTGCAATTTGTCTGCTACTGATGTGTGGATTAGCCGCAACAGCAGCTAAAACACCTACTTCGGCATCATCATTTGTTGCAGGTTGTGGTTGACGATTCACATGTGGCTGAACACTTCCCGTTTTCTTAAATAATGTAACTATCTGGCAAATGGTCCGGACACTTGGATGATGTCGTCGTCCAGGATACCGAGCAGCATACATAGCATGCGCCTGTTGGGCAATTTTGATCACAATAGCCATACATCAACACGATATAGACCTTTTCTGCAATTGGTAAACGGTCCATTTGAACACGGGTAATATATCACGAAGCAAATATCGTACGCACTGGTGGAGTGTTACATGATACCACGTACTTATGCGTTTGTGACTTATTACAGTGCCATCTATCACAAAGCGAAAAAGATGGTCCAACTAAAACATTCATATTTCCTTACGTACTACATGAATATGTAATAAAAAATGGGAGTTCCCTAAAAAAAAAAAAAAACTGCAGTTGACACCCATTTGACCTATGGCAGCGCCATCTGGTTTCCCCCTTCAAGCTAGACCAGTTTCGTTCTTTGTAGTTTTTTCGTTTGATGCTTATTTCGTGAGATATTTGGCCCGGTCACTATCAATGGACCACCCTGTATAGTTGAGAGTATGCTGAATCCAAGTTTTTGACCTTCAAAACCCTTGGGCCAACTTTTTGAGGCCAAAAAACCAAGAAATTGTGGTGCATTTTTCAGATTTTTCCTATTACTTGAAAATTATGCATCCTACTGAAAATGTTACACTTACAAAAAATGAGAGAGTATTAAATTTTGTGTTGTGTGACCTACTTAAAATATCAAAACTGGTGCAGGCATTTGGCTGCAATTAGTTGTCAAAGTTCATTCATTTTTACTAACTTAACTAAAAAGTCGTTTTCAGTGCCTGTAACTCAAAAACGGTGACTCCAAATGGAAAATGTCAAGTTATCATAGTTGTGTATTTCATGAAATTTCATGGTACAAAAGCAGCTAGTTTTTCAGTTTTAGGCACTATTAACTGTTCAGTTTTTGTTGTACATCAAAGTAATATAATTAAATGAAATTTCCAATAGGAAAACATAAGTTTTCCCTACCTTCAGCTACACACTTATCTACAGATCTTAGATTTATGTGTTGTAAACAGCGGAGACTGCCATCCTCTACGTCCCTTTGTTATTGTTTCCACTGTTAGCCATGCCCAATCTTAGTTTGTTGTGCGAGGGACGCGTTGAAAACTCCTTATTTCTTGCAGAATTCTCATTCCTTGTTTGAGTTTACTTTTGTTGTGCGGTCAGTGAATTAAAAATGAGTGCTCCAAATCGTATGGAGGTGTTTTTCGTATGTGACGGCAGTTCGGCGGCAGTTGGTGATGTCGTTAAGTGAAACAGAAAGGCCTGGAAACACTACTACAATCCAGTAATGATTGAAAATCACAGCATATTGTAAGTTATTAACTGGTCTGGTTGAAGTTGAAGTACACTGTGCTTGTTAGAAGTAGTTCAGTAACTCAAAACTGATTAGATCGTCTTTGCCAAAAGTCTTGCTCTCTCCATGTAGAATCTTTGATCATACGAGAAGATATTTGATTTTAATAAACACTGCTTTTATTGTGGCAAGGAAATTGATGCTAACGGGGAGAAACTTAGCAGACTTCCCTATGTAAAGGAAAATATTATTTGTAAAGTGATGAAACTTCTAGTACCAGATGCTGTTATGGGGGTTGCTGATAGGTGAGGTGATGACTGATCTCACGAATTGTTGGAACGTATCTGTGATGAGGATCTTTATGCTAAAAATGCACAATATCATAGGTTTTGTCAGAGATTTTTGCCGGCCAATCAGCGTGGAGGAAAACATGGAAATCCTGGGTCCTCACAGATAGATGAAGCAGTGGAAATGATTTCTGTGTACATTGAACAATCAGAAGAGTGCCACTTTACTTTGCAGGAGTTAAAGGACCAAATCACAAATGGCTGGGAGGGAGATGTAAGGATGATAAAACCCGACTTTTCCGGAGGTGTGGTGGAGGAAGAATGGTTGTTGACAGATATAAAAAGAGCACTTGGTAAGTTTCAAAAGTACAGGCTATAAGATACTGTCATATAGTTTCTATCACGGCAAGCAGGAATTGTATGTGCCGCTGCAGGACAACCATACACAGGTCTGTGATACATCCCACTTCTCCCCACCTGATTATTTCTTGCTAGATGTCCAATCGATGATCCCTGAATCATTGCTCCATTTATTTCAGTTGTTGATTTTGAAAAACAAATGACAAACTCTAGACAATGGGAAAAAGTGTGTTGCTTTGTCACATGCAGTGATTTCTACAGTAAGGCTATGATCATTTCTGTCTTCACTATCGATTGGGCTCGGTACATTTATGTACAAAACATATGGCTCAAGACTCATGGTCGACACTGTTAATGCAGTTGTATTCGCAGCTACATATATAGAAGCTTCCCTATTTGAGACATCCTCGATTGCATGACCTGAGCATCCCAACATAACCAGTGAAGGATTCATCCAGATCATCTCTGATAACACTGATTTTAACATCTGCACGATTGAAGGATTAAATACTTAAATTCCATGGGAGGTATCATGGCAGTCTCTTTCTACGCAGCCAAGGAGTCTGACAAAAGCATTGATCCGGAAAAAGACGTTCAACTTCTGAATTTGTGTACCCAAGAGATCCTTCGATCCTTCGCAAAAGGGGATCAAAGTCTTCTGAAAGATATTGTCATTTAAAGACCCCAGTTTCTTTAGCCGATATCATTTTCAATGAAGAGCAAATAAGAGCAACAAGAACCACTTGATTTTTATGATCAAGAGAAAATTTGAGAATGGAGGTATTAAAAGTGTTATAGGCAGAAGAAGATGCGGATTCCTTCATTGTGGAAACAGATATTTTCCAAGTTGCTGAACCTGGCAGTGTGGCAATCATAAACGACGAGGACATTGAGTGCTTGTTCTCCTAATGGGTTGAGGAAACGAGAACTACTATTTGTACTTCCATAAACTGGAAGGAGGGAAATCAGCAGGAGTATGGTACTCCCCTGTAATTCTTTCAGTTTTGATCCTGCATTTGCCATTTTCAGCCATGCCTTCACAGGATGTGATACCTCATCCTCTTTATGTGACCAAGCAAAAGGTAAATTACTAAACCTTTTGGAGCAACAGCCACACCTAAAAGTGCAAACTGCTGAATTTGTTCAACATGAGAACAGCTGATATTAGCACTGTATGGGAGTTCCAACTTTGGGCGAACTCAGGTACAAGCTTTTTGTAACGTCTTCCTGGAGAAAATATTTCAAACATGAAAGGCTACTGCCAACATCAGACACAGAAATGTGGCATTCATTGCGTTCTTACTGTCAAGTGCAATCTTGGCTATGGAAGAAAGCTGATCCGTGCCAGTGGGGCTGTAAGAAAAACTTATTAGGCTTGCTCCCCATGACACTGATGAAAGATGCCACACCATACTCGCTACTGAGGATGATTTCTTGCGCATGCAAAACAGGATGCACTGCAGTATTTGGATGTTGCTAATCTGGTCTGAACTACTCCTCAACGTGCAAACGCTGTTGTGGCTTGTCTTGTGAGAACACCCCAGAAATTGGGCTTGACCAGGATGAGGAAGAGAGAGAAGACATGTTCCAGACGAGGAAGTTGATGAAGGTGCCACAGTGGATCCTGAAGATTGGATTCTGAACCAGGGCCTGCTGCAGTCTCACAAATGACCTCGATGGAATTAAAATTAGATAAAATGTTAATCTCTGCTATTTAAATTGTTTTTTAATGTTACCATGCCTTTTTATTTGTTCATTTGTACAAATTTTTATTTTATTCATATTCAAATACATACTGGCCATTACTATGTACTTGATTTTTAGTAACACATTCTACCAATTAAGGCAAGGATAAAAATGAATGTGCTCATTAGAGAGCAGTCTTCCCACTGGAAATTTCATTTTATTGAATAACTTTGATTTGAAAGAAAAACAACAAAATGGAATTGCTTTGGTGTTAGTATGTAAACACTTAATAGCGCCTAAAACTCAAAAACTAGACGATTTTGTAACATGAAATACTTGTGAGCTACATCTTTGATAACTTGACATTTTTGATTTGGAGTAGCCTTCTTGAGTTAGACGTTGCAGCCGACTTTTTTGCCAAGCTGTTCATAGACTATCTGATTACACCCAAATGATAGCGCCTATTTTGACATTTAAGTAGCTTGTTTGACGCAAAATTTAATGCGCTTTCATTTTGGTTGGGGTAACAGTTTCAACAGGATGTGTAGTTTCCGAGAAGTATGCAAAAATATGAAAAAAGTGCCAAAATTCCTTGTTTTTTGGCCACAAAAAGATGTTCCGAGTGTTTTGGAGGTCGAAAACTTGAATTCATTGTACTCTCAACTATATACAGAAGATTAAAAAAATAAAATCTTATATCTCATTTTTTTGCAAGCATAAAGCACCTTGTTACTGGACTAATAGAAATGGTGGTGACCACCCCACCAGAGCAGCCAGAGATGCCTTGTCCTCCTACGGCATCATACAGGAAGGAATAAATGTGCATATGGCATATTTTGATTGGAAGGCTCCGTTTGAGGAATTCAGCCGATGCTACTACAGCGACCTGCATGATGATGATGATGATGATGATGATGATACCTACCAAGGTGCCCTGCTCCCAGGTCGAAACATCATAGACAAGAAAGGAAAATAGAAAGTTAAACTGAATTTTGCTGCTCCATTTGATTTCACACCCCCTAGTTGAACTTACGAATACCAGTGGAGAATCAGATGCTCAGATGGAGTAAAACTTAATAGCAAAGTAATTTGTGCTCTTGTTTTCCCTTCGCTGCTTTCCCAGATCCCAGTCTGATGTTTCTTCCATGGAACTGAGACAGCTACCATCACCGCCTGGCAGAACTCTTGTCAGTTAATGGCTACTTACTCTGTAGTTGGTGTGGCTCTTCAGGAGACATGTTTCTCGGAAACTGTTAAAAATTTCAAATCCTACCATACAAATGGCTGTAATGCCGAGAGGGCATCTTGATGGAGCCTGCACCCTCATTCGATCTGGCCCTTTTAGTGTGCAAGAGTCGCTAACCACTGCATAAGAAGACACAGTTGTTCGTGTCTTCTCTGTGTATGGTATAACAATATGTAATATGTTTACTCCCACACGGGTCTATACCATATCATGAGCTGGTGGAGCTAGTGGAACAGCAGTCTTCCTCCTCCTATACCCGGCCCGCTGAAACATTGCACTTGACGTTTGCGCATGAAGTTGGCAGCATAACAGAGTAACAAGTGAAGAACGATAGGCGCTAGGCGTTCAGCGTGGGGCGCCAGCCAATCACAGCGCAGTGAGCACAGCTGTTACTCACGTGCTGTGACGTCAAAGTTCCCGCGTTGCCGGCTTTGTTTAGTGAATGTGTATACAACGTGAATTGTATGTTGTTTACCGCGTGTTTTCGTTGTACTGTGTGCTATATCGTTGTGACTTTTGTTACGTTGTGAGTGTACATACTTGGAAAATGCCACCGAAAAGACTTCGTTCACTTAGTGACAATCCTTTGCGTCGAGGGGTGCCGCTAAACAGCCAGGCACTGGAGTTATTACGCAGAACTCATGAGTTTTACGAGCAGGAGAAAAACTACGTAAGCATTCATGGACAGCCATCAATTCCTGCCGACAAAGTGGTGGAACGTACGTCGAAAACTCTTGGTATTAGTGCAAGAACCGTAGTAAGTAAGGGAGTATTACTACAAAACTTGGAAGATACTGAAGTGAGCCGTAATGATTCCGAGCTGTCTGGATCAAATAATACATTTTTATCAACCCCGGGAAAGAAGAAAAAGCGGCCTAGTCCTATCACAGATTCAGATTCTTTCCAGACTGATGCAATTCGTAGGCATGTTTATGCTTACTACAGCAGAAAAGAGTATCCGACTGTAGCTAAGTTATTAATCTCTTTAAAAGAAAGTGAACTCTTCAGGGGTGGTAAAACATCACTAAAAATTGTGCTAAAAAATATGGGTTTCCGTTACAAAACGCTAGACGGACGCAAAGTACTGTTAGAGAGGGCACATATTGTTACCGCTCGTAGTATTTTCTTGCACAAACTTGTGGGCAGAGACATTCATTCCATAATTTGGCTAGACGAAAAGTGGGTTAATGCCGGGGAAGCTGTCAGTAAATGTTGGACGGATAACACACCCAGCAGTAGTGGCCATCAGTCGACGGGAAGAGGAGCTAGATTAATTGTGGTTCATGCAGGCTCCTCCAGTGGTTTTGTCCCTGACGCACTTTTAGTTTTTAGATCGAAAAAGACTGGTGATTACCATGAAGATATGGATCACACACGATTTGTTGAGTGGTTCAGGAACCTTTTAAAACAATTTCCTGTCCCTACAACAATTGTAATGGACAATGCTCCATATCATTCGGTGATACAGAACAAAGCCCCAACCACAAATGATCGGAAAGAAGTTATGGTGCAGTGGTTACAGGCTCGAAATATTGCAGCGGATATGAGTACCGTATGACAAAGGTTCTGTTGTATTCTCTTGTTAAAGAAAATAAGCCTACGACACCTACATATGTAGTAGACGAAATTGCCAAGGAGCAGGGTCATACTGTAATAAGGCTGCCACCATATCACTGCCATTTCAACTCTATTGAGTTAATATGGAGTGATGTAAAAATGTATGTAAGGAACAACAACAAGTCCTTTACAATAACAGAGGTGGAAAAGCTGTTGCGTGAAGCTCTTGTGACTGTGGATGCAGCCTCATGGAGAAAAAAAGTAGAGCACGTCGAGAAGCTTATACGAGCAGCACAGACAATAGAAGGAATTATCAGTGGCCATGAACAATTAATGATTTGTCTTACTGATGACGACGGTTTTGGCGATGAGTCGGACAACAGTGACGATGGCGAGCTGGATGGAATTGCGCCATTATCGCTGTAAATTGGTGAGTGAAAAATTACTAATATTGGTTATTTATTGCAATCTCGGTTATTATTTATTTTGTGAACTACGTACATTATTGATTTGAAAGTACCAGTCGTCAGATGCTTGTTTTTTGTATTTCTTTGCTCCGTTATCGAAAGGGTGCTCATTGTTATGCTTTTACATGTATTGTTATACGGTTGTTTACTTCCTGTCATTGTAGTACAACTAAAAACGAGTTTTTATATACACTGCAATTGCTCAATCGCTTGCATTTACGAGACGGGACGGAAAACTGTATCGTCTGCTGTGTGTATAGAGGCTGCTGTTGCAACATCGCTATTACAGTGTAGCCAACCTAAATAGACAAAAAGCGAACTGTCAAGTGCAATGTTTCGCCGGCGGGGGTATAGGAGACTTCGATGCCTACAATCCTCTGTGGGGCAACAAAAGAGCTATTAATTTTGAAACTGGAAGTCTGCCTACTTAACACTGGAACAACAGCACATTTCAGTATGGCACATGAAACATAATAAGCAAGTCCAAGCTCATCACTCTTGATCCAGTGGCATAGTGGTATGTCCATGACAACTCTATCACAGCACCAATCTGCCCCCTGCCGCACTCGTTACTTAAGAAGAATGTTTTAGAAGCCTTTTTAAACAGATGTAAATTTTTTTAATCTCTTTGAGCAGATTATTATACAATTTTATACCTGATGGAAAATGCTATTTGAATTTGTTTCTCTTTGTTAAAAGTAAGTCCAAACTGGCTCTTGTTCCATGATTATATTTAAAGCTATTAATGAAATACCTAGTAGTGTCTGCCCTGATTTGCACAACAAATTGGTAGATGTATTGACTTGGTGCAGTAAGGACACTCAGTTTTTTTAATTGTTCTTTACAATGACCCTGACTACTACTTCAGTTCATAATCTTACCCCCATTTTTTGCAGTTTAAAAATTATGTCCATGTTTTGTACCTTTTAGGGGAAAAAAAAAAAAACCCCCAACCAACAACAACAACCCATGGTCAAGAACTGAGTTTGTGTATGAGTGGTACGTCACTGGAAGTTGCTGTATGTTACGAACTGATGGTAGAATCCTCTTAGCATAGGATCTGGTGGCATTATTTTCCCCAGTATCTTTGTATGCTCATTTCATGTTAATAGACTATAAATATTCATCCCTGAAACTCTGTTATGCAGTCTGTAGATTTAAATGTTTGCTTAATGCGACAATTGTTTTCCCTCTTTGTGCTGAAGTGCTTACTGTTTGTTTTCTTTATATTCAGTGTTAATTTATAATAAACTGTCTAGTCATATACAGCCTTGAGTTTCCTTTGCGTTCTCTAATACAGGCTGTATACACTCTGGAACAACCAGGGAATCTGGGAAAAACCTGGGAATTTTTTAGAATTCCAGTAATTTTTCATTGTTTTAGTCTTCAGTTAAATGTTTGTAATTTTGACTGGTAAGAACTGATAAAGAGAAAAATCTGTCAAAGGCTTTAGGACGAAGTCTATGGAATACTTCATATCAATAAACGGCCGCTGATAAGTGTGGCGTCACAACTGTTTACATTAAGTTCATTTCAGCAGTTGCCCGTGAGCACACACACATGCGCAGTTGAGTTGTGTATGGGCAGTACCTTCTCCCGCTCCCGGCTACTTGAAGTGTGGCTGTTAGCTGCACCAGCAATTGCTACAAGCAGCAGATGCTACTCAGAAAAGTTTTTCTGGCACGCCCAAGCTGCCAGATTCATGCATGCGCATAGCAGTCTGGGTTGTAGTCAGGAGGGGTTTAGTCTCAACATAAGCCATGTTTACGTTTAGTGATTTTGCTGTTCCTCTTTGTTTACGCTTTTCACATAAAAAAACGGATTTCTGTGGTTGGGAGCTATCAAGTGAATTAAAATACATTCACGTAATTACGGAAGGATAACATATGTTATTAGTTTGTTTTCTGATTTTATTTTATTTCTACTTTTTTGGAAGTCAATTGCCAAATATGGCTTTTATTAACCTTTCCCCAGAGGCAGTCAATTTATTAGAAACGGAGTGTTACATTCCGCACTGCTGGCTGGTTTCAATTGTTCACTGAATTTCAAGCGAACATTTTCATCTTGTGCCGTGTATGGCATTATGCCACAATAAAGAACCAAACATGAGAATACATAACTTTTACTACAAGAAAATTTGCATACCAAAACCGGCACTGAAAAGTTTATCAGGTTGGGGCCTACTTCGTTGTGAAGCTGGACATACAAATGTGCGCTTTAAGCTGAATTATGCATTTCAGTATGGTTTACAAAATTCTGATGCTCTTGCAGTATCCCATTTCTTTTATGATTTCATGTAAGATCTCTGACTACGATGTATGTACGGACATATGTGCTTCCTATGTCGTGATAGCTGACCACGCGCATAACGCCTGGCGCTCTGTGGCAATTGCTGAAACGAAACTATTTCTAACAGATCACAGAAAAATATTGCAAATGGTGCTTTGAAAAGCGTTAGTTTCCTTTTATGCAAGATGAGTTATGTTGCGTGTGCGAATATGCAAAGAATTTCTTAAATTACTGGGAATCTGAGTCTTGTTTAAAACTTAACACACTGAGGATTAGCCTCTTACAAGAATTTCAAGTCTAGAAGACCAGATATTAATGTCATTACTTAAAATGTTACTACCAAATTTGTGTGATGTATCTTAAAGTGTAACACATGCAAAAAGACCAATATTATTTGTGAAAGCTTTACTTTTGTTGGGCTACACTGTGTACATTAATTTAACCACTATCTTTTCCTATTGTGTGTTCACACTACTTAACAGTGATGTTGCTATTGGCTGACGTCATGTGTCCTTTGCTCTGAGTATTCCGTGTAGAATGTATGAAATATAATGCAGCCTGTATCTGTAGATAGATGGGCAACAGAAGTGACAGTGGTAGTGGTGGTGTTCCAGAGCGAGTGACTGCCTCATAGCAGGTGAACTGCTGTACTCCTTCATTTGAGCCTTCTAACAATTTTAATGACTTTGCGAACATTCACAATCCTCACTACAGCGTACTGTCCTTGCATAAGATTGCTGTTGAGGCTAAATATTGTTGTCAGTACCTGATGTACACTGTCAGGTAATCTAAAAGACATCAAATTATGACAGCAACCCCCCTCCCCCCCCCCTCCCTACCCCTGACGCCGCCAATCATAGCTGTAGTATTCCAGTTCTTGTGGTGAGACAGTGTCTCTTGCACATGGACTGCATAGTTCCAAGCAAACTCCACTGGTGTTTGGCAGAAAGGGTTTGTTACATTAACAAGACATGCAGTCGATGAGATGTCAAACTGTTTTAAGCTATGGTTCCTCTGTGGCAGATAAAATGCAGTTGATAAATTTTTTGAGGTAAGATGCCTTTGGTCAGGGTCATAGTAAGAGATAAAGTCCAAATACATAATGAGGTTGCTGAAATCAGTAATAATGAAATGTCTTTCAGAAGGCAAAAATTCTGGTTCTTTGTCAGCCAGACGTATGTTGTGGAATATCCATACGTTATGGTGAGACAGAATTTTCTGTGTTATTTGCTGTCGTGAGAAACATCACAATCTGGAGACTGTATCCACCAGAAATTCCAGCTTGGTGCTCTGTCTGCTGTCACTAAGCGTTGTACTTGTTGGTTCATTTTTGTTACATATCAAAGTTCAATCCCCTTTTCTGTGGGGTGCAGTTGGATTCCTCCCCCATGTACATGCCAAGAACAGTGACATGAGATCGTTGTTGTTGTTGTTGTTGTTGTGGTCTGGTTTGATGCAGCTCTCCATGCTACTCTATCCTGTGCAAGCTTCTTCATCTCCCAGTACCTACTGCAACCTACATCCTTCTGAATCTGCTTAGTGTATTCATCTCTTGGTCTCCCTCTATGACTTTTTACCCACCACCCCAGATCACGTAAGAAACAGATTGACCGTCCTTACGGCGGAACAGGCAACCGTAAAAATAGTTTTCCCATCGGTCAACAGATGTCACAGGCGACGCTACAATGCTAACTGATCTGTCCATGTCGCGGAATTGGTAACACTGTATCTCCGGTTACGTGAATTACGCTCATTTGCGTTCGGCTAGAGCGCTGCGCGTGTAATGCATTCGTCACACTGGTGAATGTAGCTCATTATCGGCTGTGGTTTTTCCCGAGTTTTCAATCTAAGAATGTAGATTAGCTCCTGTAATTCTACAAACAAAGTTTATTTCTGAGTCATATGCGAAATGAAATAAATGAAAATTAACACACAAACATTTCTCGTGAGTTACTGTTTAAATGCAGACTGTATTGCAGTCGCAAGGGTTTTACACTCGCCTTCCATGCTGTCGATTTCCTCTTTGCTATACAGCTCTTCTGATACGGATTATGGTGGTAAAAAAGATCTCCACGTGCAGGTTAACACTAGAAAGTTATATAAGTGAAAGCGTGTTTTTCGAGCATATTTTGGCGGCGTCAACTTTGAAGAGCCACAGAAGGCAAACCATAATTATGTTAAAAATTTACTTTGTACGGTTTAAAGATAACCCGCAAATATTCGCAACAGACACAGTTATTACTGGGGATATCTGCACTTGCGCAGACCTGTTACTATAAGTAGTGTTGTTTTCAAGTGAAAGCTGTGAGAGGATTATTAGCGCAGAGATTAAAAAAAAATTAAAATAGGCAGCGCCTATAGTTTGCATGTTATGCTCGTTCTCTTCTATTCTCCTCCCTTCATTCCAGTATAAACGCTTGTTCACAAGTATAAACGAATGGCAGTGAACATTGGCGAATTACCTATGAATACTCATCTGCAGCAGTGTAAACGATGTTTTACACTCGTTCGCTCTAGTATATACCAGGATTTAGAGGGACCGATGATCTAGCAGTTAGATGACGGCTATTATTCATTTATTTCACTGTTGCGATTTCAGCTCTAGAGCCATTTTCAAGTACCAAGGGAAAGGTATTGTAAGGCAATGCTTCTTAAATTTTTTACCAAATGTTATCACACTATGCTTTGCATTTTGTTATCCATATGTTATATTGGTTTCAGTTTTCACATTGCATACAAAAATGCCTCTACACCCAAAATTACGATAGTGAAGTGAATAAACAGTTTTAAAAAGTCCAAATCGCAGCAAAGATTTCATTTAAAAATTATATGATATGATTCTTGTACAGGAAGGGCTGCCACGTTATATCGAATATAACATCGACAAAATTTAAATAGGATGAATGCTTATGGCTCTTTATTAATCCTTACTCGTAACTGATTTATTGATTTACCTGAATTTAAAATCCACTCGCGTAACCTTTCTTTATCTTTGACGGGAAATCTGAACATTTTTAGTTGAGGATTTGTTCATCTACTCCTTCCACAGTTGATATACCCGTAGGTCCTCGGTATGACGACTCGATCCACTACCACCGGTATGTCAGAAACAGCTGTACTTCACAGACGCCAAATAGTGGAAAGCTGCACACATTTGGCCGATGTTGCCATATATTTCACAGAACGGAGTGCCATCTAGTGGTTGATTCCAGATGTACGGGTGTGACGCTGTTGCCGCCTGGTGGCCGTTCCCTGACAAGGGTTGCCTGCTAGACCAAGCGATCGGGCAATCTGTTTCTTATGTGATCTGGGCCACCACACTGCCCTCCGGTACTAAATTGGTGATCCCTTGATGCCTCAGAACGTGTCCTATCAACCAATCCCGTCTTCTAGTCAAGTTGTGCCACAAATTTCTCTTCTCCCCATTTCTATTCAGTACCCCTTCATTAGTGATGTGATCTACCCATCTAATCTTCAGCATTCTTCTGTAGCACCACATTTCGAAAGTTTCTATTCTCTTCTTGTCCAAACTATTTATCGTCCATGTTTCACTTCCACACATGCCTACGCTCCATACAAATACTTTCAGAAATGACTTCCTGACACTTAGATCTATACTCGATGTTAACAAATTTCTCTTCTTCAGAAACGCTTTCCTTGCCATTGCCAGTCTACATTTTATATCCTCTCTACTTCGACCGTCATCTGTTATTTTGCTCCCCAAATAACAAAACTCCTTTACTACTTTAAGTGTCTCATTTCCTAATCTAATTCCCTCAGCATCACCCGACTTAATTCGACTACATTCCATTATCATCGTTTTGCTTTTGTTGATGTTCATCTCATATCCTCCTTTCAAGACACTGTCCATTGCATTCAACTGCTCTTCCAAGTCCTTTGCTGTCTCTGACAGAATTACAATGTCATCAGCGAACCTCAAAGCTTTCATTTCTTCTCCATGGATTTTAATACCTACTCCAAATTTTTCTTTTGTTTCCTTTACTGCTTGCTCAATATACAGATTGAATAACATTGGGGAGAGGCTACAACCCTATCTCACTCCCTTCCCAACCACTGCTTCCCTTTCATGTCCCTCGAGTCTTATAACTGCCATCTGCTTTCTGTACAAATTGTAAATAGCCTTTCGCTCCCTGATTTTACCCCTGCCACCTTTAGAATTTGAAAGAGAGTATTCCAGTAAACAGTGTCAAAAGCTTTCTCTAAGTCTACAAATGCTAGAAACGTAGGTTTGCCGTTCCTTAATCTATTTTCTAAGATAAGTCTCTAGGGTCAGTATTGCCTCACGTGTTCCAACATTTCTGCGGAATCCAAACTGATCTTCTCCGAGGTCAGCTTCTACTAGTTTTTCCATTCGTCTGTAAAGAATTTGTGTTAGTATTTTGCAGCTGTGGCTTATCAAACTGATTGTTCGGTAATTTTCACATCTGTCAACACCTGCTTTCTTGGGATTGGAATTATTATATTCTTCTTGAAATCTGAGGGTATTTCGCCAGTATAAACGCTTGTTCACAAGTATAAACGAATGGCAGTGAACATTGGCGAATTACCTATGAATACTCATCTGCAGCAGTGTAAACGATGTTTTACACTCGTTCGCTCTAGTATATACCAGGATTTAGAGGGACCGATGATCTAGCAGTTAGATGACGGCTATTATTCATTTATTTCACTGTTGCGATTTCAGCTCTAGAGCCATTTTCAAGTACCAAGGGAAAGGTATTGTAAGGCAATGCTTCTTAAATTTTTTACCAAATGTTATCACACTATGCTTTGCATTTTGTTATCCATATGTTATATTGGTTTCAGTTTTCACATTGCATACAAAAATGCCTCTACACCCAAAATTACGATAGTGAAGTGAATAAACAGTTTTAAAAAGTCCAAATCGCAGCAAAGATTTCATTTAAAAATTATATGATATGATTCTTGTACAGGAAGGGCTGCCACGTTATATCGAATATAACATCGACAAAATTTAAATAGGATGAATGCTTATGGCTCTTTATTAATCCTTACTCGTAACTGATTTATTGATTTACCTGAATTTAAAATCCACTCGCGTAACCTTTCTTTATCTTTGACGGGAAATCTGAACATTTTTAGTTGAGGATTTGTTCATCTACTCCTTCCACAGTTGATATACCCGTAGGTCCTCGGTATGACGACTCGATCCACTACCACCGGTATGTCAGAAACAGCTGTACTTCACAGACGCCAAATAGTGGAAAGCTGCACACATTTGGCCGATGTTGCCATATATTTCACAGAACGGAGTGCCATCTAGTGGTTGATTCCAGATGTACGGGTGTGACGCTGTTGCCGCCTGGTGGCCGTTCCCTGACAAGGGTTGCCTGCTAGACCAAGCGATCGGGCAATCTGTTTCTTATGTGATCTGGGCCACCACACTGCCCTCCGGTACTAAATTGGTGATCCCTTGATGCCTCAGAACGTGTCCTATCAACCAATCCCGTCTTCTAGTCAAGTTGTGCCACAAATTTCTCTTCTCCCCATTTCTATTCAGTACCCCTTCATTAGTGATGTGATCTACCCATCTAATCTTCAGCATTCTTCTGTAGTACCACATTTCGAAAGTGTCTATTCTCTTCTTGTCCAAACTATTTATCATCCGTGTTTCACTTCCACGCATGGCTACACTCCATACAAATACTTTCAGAAATGACTACCTGACACTTAAATTTATACTTGATGTTAACAAATTTCTCTTCTTCAGAAACGCTTTCCTTGCCATTGCCAGTCTACATTTTATGTCCTCTCTACTTCGACCATCATCAGTTATTTTGCTCCCCAAATAGCAAAACTCCTTTAATACTTTAAGTGTCTCATTTCCTAATCTAATTCCCTCAGCATCACCTGACTTAATTCGACTACATTCCATTATCCTCGTTTTGCTTTTGTTGATGTTCATCTTATACCCTCCTTTCAAGACAATGTCCATTCCATTTAACTGCTCTTTCAAGTCCTTTGCTGTCTCTGACAGAATTACAATGTCATCAGCGAACCTCAAAGTTTTCATTTCTTCTCCATGGATTTTAATACCTACTCCGAATTTTTCTTTTGTTTCCTTTACTGCTTGCTCAATATACAGATTGAATAACATTGGGGAGAGGCTACAACCCTATCTCACTCCCTTCCCAACCACTGCTTCCCTTTCATGTCCCTCGAGTCTTATAACTGCCATCTCGTTTTTGTACAAATTGTAAATAGCCTTTTGCTCCCTGTATTTTACCCCTGCCACCTTTAAGAATTTGAGAGTATTCCAGTCAACATTGACAAAAGCTTTCTCTAAGTCTACAAATGCTAGAAATGTAGGTTTGCCTTTCCTTAATCTTTCTTCCAAGGTAAGTCGTAGGGTCAGTATTGCCTTAGGTGTTCCAATATTTCTACGTAATCCAAACTGCTCTTCCCCCAGGTTGGCTTCTACCAGTTTTTCCATTTGTCTGTAAAGAATTCGCATTAGTATTTTGCAGGTGTGGCTTATTAAACTGACTGTTCGGTAATTTTCACATCTGTCAACACCTGCTTTCTTTGGGATTGGAATTATTATATTCTTCTTGAAGTCTGAGGGTATTTTGCCTGTCCCATACATTTTGCTCACCAGATGGTAGAGTTTTGTCAGGACTGGCTCTCCCAAGGCCGTCAGTAGTTCTAATGGAATGTTGTCTACTCACTGGGCCTTGTTCCACTAAGGTCTTTCAGTGCTCTGTCAAAATCTCCACGCAGTATTGTATCTCCCATTTCATCTTCATCTACATTCTCTTCCATTTCCAGAATATTGTCCTTAAGTACGTCACCCTTGTATAAACCGTCTATATACTCCTTCCACCTTTCTGCTTTCCCTTCTTTGCTGAGAACTGGGTTTCCATCTGAGCTCTTGATATTCATACAAGTGGTTCTCTTTTCTGCAAAGGTCTCTTTAATTTTCCTGTAGGCAGTATCTATCTTACCCCTCGTGAGATAAGCCTCTACATCCTTACATTTGTCCTCTAGCCATCCCTGCTTAGCCATTTTGCACTTCCTGTCAATCTCATTTTTGAGACGTTTGTATTCCTTTTTGCCTGCATCATTTTCTGCATTTTTATATTTTCTCCTTTCATCAATTAAATTCAATACTTCTTCTGTTACCCAAGGATTTCTACTAGCCCTCGTCTTTTTACCTACTTGATCCTCTGTTGCCTTCACTACTTCATCCCTCAGAGCTACCCATTCTTCTTCTACTGTATTTCTTTCCCCCATTTGTGACAATTGTTCCCTTATGCTCTCCCTGGAACTCTGTACAACCTCTGGTTTCATCAGTTTGTCCAGGTCCCATCTCCTCAAATTCCCACCTTTTTGCAGTTTCTTCATTTTTAATCTACAGTTCATAACCAATAGATTGTGGTGAGAGTCCACATCTACCCCTGGAAATGTCTTACAATTTAAAACATGGTTCCTAAATCTCTGTCTTAACGTTGTATAATCTATCTGATACCTTTTAGTATCTCCAGGATTGTGCCATGTATTCAATCTTCTTTTATGATTGTTAAACCAAGTGTTAGCTATGATTAAGTTATACTCTGTGCAAAATTCTACCAGACGGCTTCCTCTTTCATTTCTTTCCCCCAATCCATATTCACCTACTGTGTTTCCTTCTCTCCCTTTTCCTACCCTCGAATTCCAGTCACACATGACTGTTAAATTTTCGTCTCCCTTCACTACCTGAATATGCCATATACAGCAGCAAAACACTGTGCTCATACAAGCGTCTGCCAACAGCAAAAGAGAGTATGCAATGCTTCGTAACAACAAATTGCCTCCAATGAGCATGACGTCACAACTGTTAACATTAGATTTGTTTTAGCAGTTACGAGTGAGATTATGCGCTTGCGCAATTGAGTAGTCTTCTTCCGCTTCTGGCTGCAGAAACATGGTTGTCGGCTGTGTAAGCAGTCGCAGGAAAAAGAGAGAGAGAGAGAGAGAGAGAGAGAGAGAGAGAGAGAGAGAGAGAGAGGTAGCTAGGTGCTACCGGGAAAAATTTTACTGGCGCGCCCAAGCTGCCAGATAGCGCAGCAGCCCTGGATTTAGGAAGGGGGCGGGAAGGGGTGGACAAATTCAGATTCTTGAGGAAAAAAACCTTGTTTCACAAAGCGCCTAGCAACCAGCGCATGTTGGTCTGTCGACTATTCGTATGACTTTGAAATGTGTCCCTGTCGGTTTTTGAACATTGTTGAGCACATTCTAAGTTGATTTCTGAATGAATCATAAGTTGATTTGTGAATGCGTGCATAGGGTACGTGATGTCTCTGTCAGTGGAATCCTCGTCACATCTAGAAATAAACTTTCCTGCAGACAAAAGGTGCTATAAGAGCTGAGCAGAGTATAGCCGAATGAAAGAAAGCCAACCACTGTCTGATTATGTGGTTGATTGGGTTTGCGAATGATCAGCGATGTTATGATTACCACCGAAATCCATAGATTCTCACTACCAGAGTGCGAATAAACGACTAACAGGAATAACAGGTAAGAGAGATTACGTATTATCGGTGTATCCAGGAAAATGAAATTTTGACAGAAAATTTTTGGCACATTGCTGTACTAGGAAGGGCCAGTTGTACAGTCTCTGGCTAGTAGCTGCTTTAAGGTCTATTCAGGAAGTAGCGTGGAAAATGCGTTGTACGAACACATAACAATGCCTAACCAGAGAATAATCACGGGATAACTAAACTGGTCCTCTCCCCATGAACCATGGACCTTGCCGTGGGTGGGGAGGCTTGCGTGCCTCAGTGATACAGATAGCCATACTGTAGGTGCAACCACAACGGAGGGGTATCTGTTGAGAGACCAGACAAACGTGTGGTTCCTGAAGAGGGGCAGCAGCCTTTTCAGTAGTTGCAGGGGCAACAGTCTGGATGATTGACTGATCTGGCCTTGTAACAATAATCAAAACGGCCTTGCTGTGCTGGTACTGCAAACGGCTGAAAGCAAGGGGAAACTACGGCCGTAATTTTTCCCGAGGGCATGCAGCTTTACTGTATGATTAAATGATGATGGGGTCCTCTTGGGTAAAATATTCCAGAGGTAAAATAGTCCCCCATTCGGATCTCCGGGCGGGGACTACTCAAGAGGATGTCGTTATCAGGAGAAAGAAAACTATTCAAAAAGGGAAATGGATAGGTTAAAATTAGATATAGTGTGAATTAGTGAAGTTCGGTAGCAGGAGGAACAAGACTTCTGGTCAGGTGACTACAGGGTTATAAACACAAAATCAAATAGGGGTAATGCAGGAGTAGGTTAATAATGAATAGGAAAATAGGAATGCGGGTAAGCTACTACAAACAGTATAGTGAACGCATTATTGTGGCCAAGATAGATACGAAGCCCACACCTACTACAATAGTACAAGTTTATATGCCAACTAGCTCTGCAGATGACGAAGAAATTGAAGAAATGTATGATGAGCTAAAAGAAATTATTCAGATAGTGAAGGGTGACGAAAATTTAATAGTCATGGGTGACTGGAATTCGAGGGTAGGAAAAGGGAGAGAAGGAAACGTAGTAGGTGAATATGGATTGGGGCTAAGAAATGAAAGGGGACGCCGCCTGGTACAATTTTGCACAGAGCACAACTTAATCGTAGCTAACACTTGGTTTAAGAATCATGAAAGAAGGTAGTATACGTGGAAGAACCCTGGAGATACTAAAAGGTGTCAGATAGATTATATAATGGTAAGACAGAGATTTAGAAACCAGGTTTTAAATTGTAAGACATTTCCAGGGGCAGATGTGGACTCTGACCACAATCTATTGGTTATGACCTCTAGACTAAAACTGAAGAAACTGCAAAAAGGTGGGAATTTGAGGAGATGGGACCTGGATAAACTGAAAGAACCAGAGGTTGTACAGTGTTTCAGGGAGAGCATAAGGGAACAATTGACAGGAATGGGGGAAAGAAATACAGTAGAAGAAGAATGGGTAGCTTTGAGGGATGAGGTGGTGAAGGCAGCAGAGGATCAAGTAGGTAAAAAGACAAGGGCTAGTAGAAATCCTTGGGTAACAGAAGAAATATTGAATTTAATTGATGAAAGGAGAAAATATAAAAATGCAGTAAATAAAGCAGGCAAAAAGGAATACAAACGTCTCAAAAAATGATATCGACAGGAAGTGCAAAATGGCTAAGCAGGGATGGCTAGAGGACAAATGTAATGATGTGGAGGCTTATGTCACTAGGGGTAAGATAGATACTGCCTACAGGAAAATTAAAGAGACCTTTGGAGATAAGAGAACCACTTGTATGAACATCAAGAGCTCAGATGGAAACCCAGTTCTAAGCAAAGAAGGGAAAGCAGAAAGGTGGAAGGAGTATATAGAGGGTCTATACAAGGGCGATGTACTTGAGGACAATATTGTGGAAATGGAAGAGGATGTAGATGAAGATGAAGATGAAATGGGAGATACGATACTGCGTGAAGAGTTTGACAGAGCACTGAAAGACCTGAATCGAAACAAGGCCCCCGGAGTAGACAACATTCCATTGGAACTACTGATGGCCTTGGGAGAGCCAGTCCTGACAAAACTCTAGCATATGGTGAGCAAGATTTATGAAACAGGCGAAATACCCTCAGATTTCAAGAAGAATATAATAATTCCAATCCCAAGAAAGCAGGTGTTGACAGATGTGAAAATTACCGAACAATCAGTTTGATAAGCCACAGCTGCAAAATACTAACACAAATTCTTTACAGACGAATGGAAAAACTAGTAGAAGCTGACCTCGGAGAAGATCAGTTTGGATTCCGCAGAAATGTTGGAACACGTGAGGCAATACTGACCCTAGAGACTTATCTTAGAAAATAGATTAAGGAACGGCAAACCTACGTTTCTAGCATTTGTAGACTTAGAGAAAGCTTTTGACACTGTTTACTGGAATACTCTCTTTCAAATTCTAAAGGTGGCAGGGGTAAAATCAGGGAGCGAAAGGCTATTTACAATTTGTACAGAAAGCAGATGGCAGTTATAAGACTCGAGGGACATGAAAGGGAAGCAGTGGTTGGGAAGGGAGTGAGATAGGGTTGTAGCCTCTCCCCAATGTTATTCAATCTGTATATTGAGCAAGCAGTAAAGGAAACAAAAGAAAAATTTGGAGTAGGTATTAAAATCCATGGAGAAGAAATGAAAGCTTTGAGGTTCGCTGATGACATTGTAATTCTGTCAGAGACAGCAAAGGACTTGGAAGAGCAGTTGAATGCAATGGACAGTGTCTTGAAAGGAGGATATGAGATGAACATCAACAAAAGCAAAACGATGATAATGGAATGTAGTCGAATTAAGTCGGGTGATGCTGAGGGAATTAGATTAGGAAATGAGACACTTAAAGTAGTAAAGGAGTTTTGTTATTTGGGGAGCAAAATAACAGATGACGGTCGAAGTAGAGAGGATATAAAATGTAGACTGGCAATGGCAAGGAAAGCGTTTCTGAAGAAGAGAAATTTGTTAACATCGAGTATAGATCTAAGTGTCAGGAAGTCATTTCTGAAAGTATTTGTATGGAGCGTAGGCATGTGTGGAAGTGAAACATGGACGATAAATAGTTTGGACAAGAAGAGAATAGAAACTTTCGAAATGTGGTGCTACAGAAGAATGCTGAAGATTAGATGGGTAGATCACATAACTAATGAGGAAGTATTGAATAGGATTTTGGAGAAGAGACGTTTGTGGCACAACTTGACCAGAAGAAGGGATCGGTTGGTAGGACATGTTCTGAGGCATAAAGGGATCACCAATTTAGTACGGAGGGCAGCGTGGAGGGTAAAAGTCATAGAGGGAGACCAAGAGATGAATACACTAAGCAGATTCAGAAGGATGTAGGTTGCAGTAGGTACTGGGAGATGAAGAAGCTTGCACAGGATAGAGTAGCATGGAGAGCTGCATCAAACCAGTCTCAGGACTGAAGACCACAACAACAACAACAACAACAACAACAACAAGAACTAAACTGGTGATTCTGGAAGAGTTAGTGAAGTTAACCGGCGAATAAGGTTTGATGTTGGCAGGAATAGATACAGAATTAGTGATGACAACATTGTTTGTTTGAACGAGGAAGGAGAAGAAACGGTGACATCACATGAATTATGGAAGAATATGACGATTCCAAATTTATATAAAAATTTTGCACTACTACTTTTCTATCTCATGCTTGAGAAACTGGAGCGTATGAATGAAGTGTAAAAGTAATTCCTAACATAAAGCTTTTTGCTTGTAGTAGGCCTAATAGGCATTTGGTATTGGTACTTTGTGAATTATATTCTGCCGTGTTATAAAAATAACCATTTCTGCCAAAACAGTCTCGTTTATTTGGCATGTGTTACAATTGCTGGAGTATTATAAAGACGTATTTTGTTTTATCTCACAGACAGTGACAAAATACAGGTAATCAGGTCGAGAAACCACACAAGTCTTTGGCCTATTTGTAATTACAGCTTTTTCAGTATTAGACAACGTCATTTTGATTTTTCATGTAGCAAAATGTTTGACGAACTTTGATGAGGTAACAGGTCCTTTCGCAGAAAACAAAGCAAGCCATGTAAAGCTGTAGCAAGATAACAGAGAAAAAAATTCTAGGCGGTAAGGATTGAAGAAATGTGTACTGTCTTGCTTGTCTCTTCTCTTTACTGGTTTTATGTGTCCTATTGTATCCTATGTATTGTTAGTTAATAGGGAATAAAGAGTGCAAATTTTCTGAAGAGTTTATTTTTATTTATTTATTTATTTTATTTTTTTAAATAAAGAGGGGCAGGATGTCAAACTGGCCGACTGGAAGCAGGAGAGGCACCATAGGACATTTCAATTTCCACCGTCCTGAATATAGTTTGATGGCATCCATTACAAAATATACAAGTTTCAATTCCATAGACCGAAATACAGTGACATGTGATAGAAGAATGCTGTGTGAAGAGGTGTGGCACTGCACTTTGGCACACTTCAGATCACATAACATGTCTTACAATCCCTCAGACACATATGTTTTATGTATCAGACATCTTCAGAAAGATGTGCGCTACAAAGTGAACATATTTTTGAAAATTCGATATTTTTTTAAATTTTTGATGTCCTATCTCAAACGCTCGAGGGACGCCACAATCTACTATTGCCCTGGTTCGGAGATATCGTAGATACGGGTCTGATACCTAGAGCAGTCTGATTTATAATAGGGAAGCGGATAGTTTCCGTGTGAACCATGTTTACATTTAGTGATTTTGCTGTTTCCTCTTTGTCTACTGCACTTATGTCAAATGAAAACAAAATTGATTTCTTTAGCCGGGAGCTATCATGTGAATTAAAAAACATTCACATAATTACGGAAGGCTAAAATACGTTATTAGTTTCAGATTTTATTTTATTTTATTTTCACCTTTCTGACAGTGAAGCATTAATTGCCATGCAGAACAATGAAGTTATTTTTATTGGTTTGCTGAAGAAATTTGCTTTTATTAATCTTTTCCGTGGAGGCAGTCAATATATTTGATACAAAGGGTTTATTTTCAAACTATTGGCTAGTTTCAACTGTTCGTTGCATTTAAAGTGTATGTTATCATCATCTAGCACGTATGGCATTATACCATAACAAAGAACCAGACATGAGGTAACAAAGTACTGGTACTCAAGGAAATTTACATCCCGAAACCACATTGAAAAGCTTAATATCAGGACGATGCCTACTTCACTGGGAATCTGGGACTCATTTAAAAATGAGCTCTTTGATGACGAGCCATTTAGAAGAATTTATAACCCTGAAGATCACACTTCTATGTCATTAAAAATTTACTGGCACATTTGTGTGATATATCTTAAAATGTAATACGTGCATAAAAGACCAACATTATATGTGAAAGCTTAGCTTCTCTTGCAGCGTATTGGCCTTAGAGACCAATATTACATTTTTTTAAATTTATATATATATATATATATATATATATATATATATATATATATATATATATATATATATATATATAAAAAAACCATTAACTTTTCCTGTTCATGTGTTCGCGCTACTTAACAGAGATTTTGCTGTTGGCTGGCCACACCACGTGTCCGAAGCTCTGAATATCCGCTGTCATCGGCTGGCGAGATCACGTGACATGAGCTATGACTGGCTTACAAATATGCATCGCAATCTTGATTTCAATGCTTATGAAAGTAACATGCGGTATTCGGTGGAATTCGAATTCATACTTTCGTAATACGAAAATATGCAGCGTACATGTTACTGCACATCAAACATCTTTCCAAAAGGTGTTTTTTCTCCTGAGTTTCATATTCTAAAGCGCCGGAAAATTCTACGCCCATGTATAAAACCATAACTATTCAAAGGATTGATAAGATAATAATAGAGGGAAACATTCCACGTGGGAAAAATATATCTAAAAACGAAGATGGTGTGACTTACCAAACGAAAGTGCTGGCAGGTCGATAGACACACAAACATACTCACAAAATTCAAGCTTTCGCAACCAATGGTTGCTTTATCAGGAAAGAGGGAAGGAGAGGGAAAGACGAAAGGATGTGGGTTTTAAGGGAGAGGGTAAGGAGTCATTCCAATCCCGGGAGCGGAAAGACTTACCTTAGGGGGAAAGAAGGACAGGTATACACTCGCGCACACACACACATATCCATCCGCACATACACAGACACAAGCAGACATTTGTAAAGGCAAAGAGTTTGGGCAGAGATGTCAGTCGAGGCGGAAGTACAGAGGCAAAGATGATGTTGAAAGACAGGTGAGGTATGAGCGGCGGCGGCAACTTGAAATTAGCGGAGGTTGAGGCCTGGCGGATAACGAGAGGAGAGGATATACTGAAGGGCAAGTTCCCATCTCCGGAGTTCCGACAGGTTGGTGTTACTGGGAAGTATCCAGATAACCCGGACGGTGTAACACTGTGCCAAGATGTGCTGGCCGTGCGCCAAGGCATGTTTAGCCACAGGGCGATCCTCATTTGTTGCTGTCCTACACTCGTACTCTCTGCTGGAAATATCACTTTTCCATGAAGAAAAATGATCCTAATCCTACTCCTAATGATCCAACTCCCCAAGACACTATCCAAATTGAACCCTGCCTGGAACAGTGCCGTCCTCCGTCACAGCGGGACCCACCTCCTCTTCCTCAAAATCACCCTCTCCAAACCTTCCAGGAATTTCTGACTTCCAGCCTTGCCTCTCAATCCTTCTTAAAAAACCTTAATCCTACTCCCAACATCACCACTGCTGAAGCCCAAGCTATCCGTGATCTGAAGGCTGATCAATCCATCGTCATTCTTCTGGTGGACAAGGGTTCCACGACCGTGGTACTTGATCGTCGGGAGTATGTGGCTGAGGGACTGCGTCAGCTTTCAGACAGCACCACATACAAAGTTTGCCAAGGTAATCCCATTCCTGATGTTCAGGCAGAGCTTCAAGGAAGCCTCAGAACCTTAGGCCCCCTACAAAACCTTTCACCTGACTCCATCAACCTCCTGACCCCACCGACACCCCCACCTCTACCTTGTACCTTCTTCCTAAAATTCACAAACCCAGTCATCCCGGCCACCCCATTGTAGGTGGTCACCAAGCCCCCACAGAACGTATCTCTGCGTACGTAGGTCAACACCTTCAACCCATTACATGCAGTCTCCCCTCCTTCATCAAGGACACCAACCACTTTCTTGAACGCCTGGAATCCTTACCCAATCTGTTACCCCCAGAAACCATCCTTGTAACCATTGATGCCACTTCCTTATACACAAATATTCCGCACGTCCAGGGCCTCGCTGCGATGGAGCACTTCCTTTCACGCCGATCACCTGCCACCCTACCTAAAACCTCTTTCCTCATTACCTTAGCCAGCTTGATCCTGACCCACATTTTCTTCACTTTTGAAGGCCAGACATACCAACAATTAAAGGGAACAGCCATGGGTACCAGGATGGCCCCCTCGTACGCCAACCTATTCATGGGTCTCTTAGAGGAAGCCTTCTTGGTTACCCAGACCTGCAAGCCCAAAGTTTGGTACAGATTTATTGATGACATCTTCATGATCTGGACTCACAGTGAAGACAAACTCCAGAATTTCCTCTCCAACCTCAACTCATTTGGTTCCATCAGATTCACCTGGTCCTACTCCAAATCCCATGCAACTTTCCTCGACATTGACCTCCATCTGTCCAATGGCCAGCTTCACACGTCCGTCCACATCAAACCCACCAACAAGCAACAGTACCTCCATTATGACAGCTGCCACCCATTGCACATCAAACGGTCCCTTCCCTACAGCCTAGGTCTTCGTGGCAAACGAATCTGCTCCAGTCCGGAATCCCTGAACCATTACACCAACAACCTGAAAACAGCTTTCGCACCCCGCAACTACCCTCCCGACCTGGTACAGAAGCAAATAACCAGAGCCACTTCCTCCTCCCCTCAAACCCAGAACCTCCCACAGAAGAACCACAAAAGTGCCCCACTTGTGACAGTATACTTTCCGGGACTGGATCAGACTCTGAATGTGGCTTTCCAGCAAGGATACGACTTCCTCAAATCCTGCCCTGAAATGAGATCCATCCTTCATGAAATCCTCCCCACTCCACCAAGTGTGTCTTTCCGCCGTCCACCTAACCTTCGTAACCTCTTAGTTCATCCCTATGAAATCTCCAAACCACCTTCCCTACCCTCTGGCTCCTACACTTGTAACCGCCCCCGGTGTAAAACCTGTCCCATGCGCACTCCCACCACCACCTACTCCAGTCCTGTAACCCGGAAGGTGTACACGATCAAAGGCAGAGCCACATGTGAAAGCACCCACGTGATTTACCAACTGACCTGCCTACACTGTGAAGCTTTCTATGTGGGAATGACCAGCAACAAACTGTCCATTCGCATGAATGGACTCAGGCAGACAGTGTTTGTTGGTAATGAGGAGCAACCTGTGGCTAAACGTGCCTTGGTGCACGGCCAGCACATCTCGGCACAGTGTTACACCGTCCGGGTTATCTGGATACTTCCCACTAACACCAACCTGTCGGAACTCCGGAGATGGGAACTTGCCCTTCAGTATATCCTCTCCTCTCGTTATCCGCCAGGCCTCAACCTCTGCTAATTTCAAGTTGCCGCCGCTCATACCTCACCTGTGTTTCAACAACATCTTTGCCTCTGTACTTCCACCTCAACTGACATCTCTGCCCAAACTCTTTGCCTTTACAAATGTCTGCTTGTGTCTGTGAATGTGCGGATGGATATATGTGTGTGTGTGTGTGTGTGTGTGTGTGTGTGTGTGTGTGTGTGCGCGAGTGTATACCTGTCCTTTTTTCCCCCTAAGGTAAGTCTTTCTGCTCCCGGGATTGGAATGACTCCTTACCCTCTCCCTTAAAACCCACATCCTTTCGTCTTTCCCTTTCCTTCCCTCTTTCCTGATGAAGCAACCGTTGGTTGCGAAAGCTTGAATTTTGTGTGTATGTTTGTGTTTGTTTGTGTGTCTATCGACCTGCCAGCACTTTCGTTTGGTAAGTCACACCATCTTTGTTTTTAGATATATTTTTCCCACAAAGGATTGATAAGTTATACAGTTCCGAGAGGAAAATATACTGTCAATTAACAGGGAAAAACTATGTTTCCACCCAGGAGAAAGTGTATTTTTAACCGGGAAATCCGGGAGAAATGTGGGAATTTTTTTTCTTTGTCCGCGTATACGCCCTGTAACAGTATTTACTGAATTTAGAAATTACCCATGTATCAATGGCACACAAAAATGTAAGAAAAACTGCAGAGCTTAATTGCCTCAGTTCTAGGAAAAAGTCATAATAAGGTGGAGTCCTTAAATTTTTATGATTGGTCCAAAAAGATCTTGCTGGATGGTCTATTTATGGAAAAAAGTAGTCTATGGCAAAATAATATGTAATCCAGATATTAAAGTTAATAAGTCGGGAAAATCAAAAAACAGAAAACTGGGAGAGACAAACAAAAACACAATAATAAGCAGGAAAGGAATGGGCTTTTCTCCCCACCATATAGTGCAAAGAAATTACAACAAAAATTCCCTGTAAGAGGTGTAACACCATTAAATAATTGAGCATGGAATGCAATGATTATCATCAACCACAGAGAATGAAGTTTGTGAACTGTACAAAACATGAAAGGTCTTGATATAGCACCTATTTGTAAGCTGAAGCAATACATACAGAGCATTGAATTGTTTATGTTGGGGGAACTGTCCAGATTATCTTCGAAACATCCGAGAATTGTGCCTCTGCTAAACAAACGTAGTGCGGAAGGACTAGAAAACGACTGTGTCATTTTCGTGCATTTATACAAATAATAGAATCAGTTATGAAAGTCAGATTGATAAAGAGCTTGAATAAATAGAATACGTCACAGTTTGGGTTCCAAAGTGGTAAAAAATAGAACCAACAACAGTAGAATTTACAAAAATTATATTTGAAGCTGTTGACAGGAGCGAGTAGAGGTGTATCTTGATGCTTGGTTCTGATCATACCTATCAGACAGGGTACAAAGGATAGAAATAACAAATAGTCCAAATAAGGCTAAACCTTATATCAGGAAAAAAAAGAGGCATGAAAAATAAATTTGGAACTGTTTATTAGTTTTGTAGGATAGCATGTTATACCACTACTGTTCCTGGCATATATCAGTGACTTTCCGACTAGTTTTAAGTATGAGAAAATGCCATGAATTTCAGTTTGAATGGAAAAATGACACTTTTAAATGTAGGTGGTACCTCAACAGACTTTGTAATAACCACAGAAATTCTCGCAATGAATATTATCAGTTGAAGTGGTGTGATCATGTAAAGGTACTTGCAAACAGAATGTTACCCTCTTAAACTCCCGATATTAGTTTGTGACTGCTGTTGTCTTTTAGATATATTGTGTGTGTACAAACACTCAATTTGTAGCTATATATTTCTTTTCTGAGAAGCAATTGCGCAACATAGGGTGTCCAGCAATCTTGAATTCCTGGAAAAATCCAGGAATTTTCAAAATCGGGGAAAAATGGGAAAAACCTTAAAATTCATTTAAAAACCCTGATTTTTTTAAATTTTTTGGTACAGTACTCATATTGATATAGTATCAGTTTAAACTATCTATAATGCTTCAAATAGCATTCGAATATTCAAAGGGGAATCTACATGTTATGCGCATAATACCCATCGATGATCCAGTGTTTACCCAGTGATTTGTAACTGTTTTATACTAATGAAGCTGTTGCATGGGGCAGGAATCCAAGGAAGCTGATTGGTGCTACTGTGTGAGAGTTGGGGAGAGATGAGAGAATTCATTGTTTCGAAGTCTGGCATAAAGTACAGTACTATGGTCAATATATGTGGAAGTAATAAGTTCTGTAAAACTGTTTTATGGAGACAAAATGCTGTGTTCTGCGCAAGTGCACACACACCTCTTGTACCGTGTATGTACAGATCCATGGCAGAAGAGAACTGGTCCTATTTCTCCCTAGCAGATAAACCATCTGCTGAGATCGCAGCTTCACCCATTTTACCATTCGATGGCAGGCCATCTACAGCCGATTCGTACATCATAGGTGTGTCGTGTAAACTGGCTTAACTGCGCAGCCCATCAAATAAAGGAATGCACGCTTGGCAATCACATCTGGTAACATTATATACCCAACAATAATTGGAAGAACAACGAATGGGATGAAAATGTTGTATTGCCTTAAACGAGTTCAGACCAGCAGCTTATTTAAAATAATGTTTTTGCTTGGGGATGTTGAAATCTCAAAAATGTCGAAGTCACGTACGTGTACAATGCAATATCGAAACTCTTATGAGCTTCTATTTCCATGGGTTCCTCCTGATCACAAAAACAGTACAAATGCTATTTGTACCTTGTGCAAGGCTTTGATCAACGTTTTCAGCATGGGGAAAAGTGCTTTGGAAGCCACAAAAAGAGTGTAAAGCACTGGAGTTTCAGTGCAAATTTATAAAAGTCGTCGTCACTAGATACATCCATGCAACGTTACGGAACTTGAACAGTTTATTTCGACACAGTTAATCATACATCAGTCTCCAAGGTATTTTTTTTGTACAAGTTTTACAAAAGTTATAACTTTTTAAATCATCTATTTTTAGTCCCGGCACGTCTAAGTTTGTATGAAATATCACAAATTAATTTATTAGTAAAGATAAAACCTGTAAAAATACATTGTTTAGAAGGTAATATCATTTTATAAAACACATAAACAACTTACCTTTGTTACTTAGTCATTCTTCTGGAGAGTGATAATAGTCTTCAGTGGTTTGGTTTAGGTATGAACAAGTAACATCCCCCACCCCGAGTCCTTAAAGAGCTGAACTTCCATGTGTAAAACAGTTTCAAACGTCTGAAAGAAACATACTAATAGTAAAGAGGTAACAAATTAAAACGTTATGCTTGAAGCTAATATGGCAGACATTTACTAAGCGAGAAGCTGTTTCGCTCTCGTTATTTCATGGGCTAGAAGTGAGAAAAATTTTAGAAAAGATTTTAAATAAATTTTCATTGAAATTTGCTAAGCACTCTCATTCTCAAATACTCGATAATTATAATCTGAGTAATTTGCGTTCTGTGAGTTACACTGTGAACGCATTTGCACAGTTTCTAACTATAATATTTGACTTGTTGTGTTAAACCTTTATTGTAAATTAATATCTCTTAATGAGTAGATTATGAGAGCATTTTAAATTTCTAAATTCGGTCAATAGTTATATGAAATACAGAAAACAAAATTTTTGCATTGGTTGTTTAGTAAATGTGAGGTTAGTTGTTCGAGCCGAAAGTGAATTCGAATATCGTACAGGTCGAGACTTGGCAAGAAAATGTCTGGTTGCATGGTTGTGTTTATTTCATTTATTTATTTTTATTAATGACAGAGATGGGAATTTTGTCCCAGTTTTGAGGAATATTATAAACTATTTTTAGTCTGAAATATTAATTTGTAGCTGTGTTATAAATTGTGTTATTTTTAATAGGAGGTCCAGCATCAAAGTGATATGACGTTACAAGAACTGAGATTTTATGGTGTTTCTGCACCCTCAGGATGAAGTTGTTGGTTCGTAGCCCAGCGGACAGTGCAGCATTGTTCTCTTCATTATTTCCAAACAGTCGAATCACAAAGAAAATGCAGCTGTACAGCATTGTGTACAGATTGGCACCATAAATGAGACATAAACTTGCTGACCTCTTTGACAAATGTGAAATGAGCTTACTCATATTTTGTGAAAGTATGAATACTGTTTCTAGAAAAAGCCAGATGGATTTATACATATGATTCTGGGACTATGATAAATCATTAACATCACCACATTACTTTGCTTGCGTTTTTCTGAAATGTGCAGAGCAAACGTGAATTTAAAACTTTCAAGTGATTTTAACAAGGAACTAAAAGAATCCTTAGATTCTCTCCAACTGCTGCAAATTGGAACCGCAGTTAGCGCACATTACGTGGCGCTTTCAAGACAGGTGTATCGAAAACTAATCAGGAACTTGTGCAATTTTTGAGAGCATTTTATTATTTATTTCATGATTCAACTGCATGGATGACACAACACACTGAGCTAACTGGATCTTCATTTTTCCTAAGTCATTTTGTGGAACATGATGGGTTGAAGCTGAAAAGGCTATGGAAATTCTCGAATGTACTCAGACTTACAATACTGAGATTAAGAAATTGAAAACTGTTCCTCAGTCATCAAGTTTGAGTGGTTTCTGAAGCTCTCAATGACAAATTGCTCCAGAACCGACATTTTTCAGTTAAACAGCGTGCTTGTTGGCCCCATTTTTACTCTATTTTCAGAATGATGTCCCAGTAGCTCCATTTCTCTGATATACTACATAATCTTATGAACATTTTGATGCCGTGAGATATGAAATTAGATGTCTTAAAAGGAAAAAATTCATCTTTAAAAAAGCAACGTGAATGATGTAAAGCATCTTATTACAGCAAGACAGTTCAATCTGGACTTTGCTACAGGAAGTGCACTGAAAAAAATTGAATGTTACATGAAGAGGAAATACTGTTGCTAAAGGAAAACGTGTGAGCATGTGTTATTGACACAGTAGAGAAGTTGTGAGAAAGATCACACCTCAAATACAACTTAATGCGTGCAATTTCCTTCTTGAATCCAGGAATCACATTAAACCAGGAAGAAACTCAAAGATGATTGACAATATGTCTTGAAATTTCAGTATCAAATGGAAGAAAATTGGGTTCAAAGGCAGACTGTATCAAACTTGAATTTGTGAAGATCTGCAGATAAAAAAGAATTGAAGATGAGATGAAATGTTACAAGGGAAGTGAAAAACATCTTGATAAATTCTGTATCAATATAATCAAATTATTTTCAAAGCCAAGCCCAAATTTCTGAGATTTTGTGCAAATTATTTTAATACAATCAGATGGAAACACTTTTGTTGACCAAGGCTTTTCTGTAGAATCCAGAATTATGGTTGAAAATCAAACGGAAAAAAGCCTCTTCTAATAATTTCCGGGTATGCAGCCGGATCCCGTCGACATTCTGCCACGATATTTCGGCCCAGAGACGTCCGGCCATCATCATGTGAGTACACAACTACTGAAGAGCCCAGGTGCAGTCGCGGTATTTATGCCGAATCTCGCGCGTGCGAAATGTACTGGCATCCTACAGCGCATGCGTCAGGTGTTGACATGCGCAGCATAGCCGAGTTGTACGTTTTCACCACCGAGGGCAGCACGTACAACTCGGCTATGCTGCGCATGTCAACACCTGACGCATGCGCTGTAGGATGCCAGTACATTTCGCATGCGCGAGATTCGGCATAAATACCGCGACTGCACCTGGGCTCTTCAGTAGTTGTGTACTCACCTGATGATGGCCGGACGTCTCAGGGCCGAAATATCGTGGCAGAATGTCGACGGGATCCGGCTGCATACCCGGAAATTATTAGAAGAAGAAATACTCCGGGAAAATTTCTGAAGTCACAGGAAAAAAGCCTAATTGCTCAAGGATACATATATGATGCAGTCCAAGATGCAAATGGAGTTGACAGTTTAAGCATTGACAAAAGTCGTATACACTGTTTTCACAATGCACATCCTTAGTCCAGGGACGATATGAAACATAAGGCAAAGGAAGGTGAAAGAGAAAAGGGGGAACCATTCTTGAACAAACTAAAGCAAGCTCAAATAAGAGAATTAGAAACAAAAAGAGCACATATGTTGAGTGAAGCCTGAAAGATTTCGGCATAGATAGAAAATTTAAAGAAATGATTTGTTCATTTTTACCATGAGTAAATTGTACAGTTTGTTCCCTTTAATCAGCAAGTTACAGTGTATATATGTTTGTAAAAACAGAGTTTGTGTTTTTTGTTTTGTATTTTTTATTGCCTATTAGTTAAAATACAATATTTAGTATTTTAAAAAGTTTTAATTTGCATCTATGATTTATACTACTAAATAGATACTTTGTAATTATGTTTGCATAGTGTAATAATTATCAATATAAAGTTTTGAAAAAGGGATTTTTAGCCTCAGTTTTAATTAAAAAAAAAAAAAAAAGTAACAAGAAAAAAATTGTCCTTGAAAAACCTGGAAAAAAACCTTGACTTTGAAAATTATGAATCACTGGACACCCTCAGATATGAACACAGTTTTCAAACTGTAGAAAAGTGTTATAGGATAATAAACAAAAACAATAATAAGGATCATTGTAAAGATCTGTTACATTGTTGTTCTAAATATTAGTGATTTTAGCTACACTGTTGAATACATTCTCAATCAGTTATGGACTTGAAAAACAATGTTCATAATGACTCCACGAACAGCTCTTTCCATAGCTACTGAACAGTATATAGACTGAACTTACACTTCAGACTCAAAGCTACCAAGTTTACAGGAGATTAAAAGAGATAATGAAAAATAACAAAGCATCAGGAGAAGACCAAATCATTGCAGAATTATGGAAAAATGCAGGAGAAAATCTTATTGCAAAACTCAAAGAAATTATACATAAAATCCGGAAAACTGAAATAATCCCCACAGATTGGAAGACAGCAATCATACATCATCTGTACAAAAAAGGAAGTAAAACATACCCCAACAACTACCGTTGAATCTCTTTATTGTCAATAACATACAAAATTCTGTCTAAAGCTGTACTAAGCCGAGCCAGAACCTCAGCTGGATTCAAAACTAGGCAAATACCAAGGTGATTTCAGAAAAGGTCGATCATGCGTAGAACAAATCCTTAACTTGAAAAACTCGATGAAATATTTGCATAGTACTGCAAACAAAAGTTATGTCATCACGTTTATCGACTTTAAAAAAGCATATGACAGTATAAACTGAGAATTCCTTTTTGAAGTGTTAGCAGAATTTGGACTAGATCAAAAGACAACAAACATCATAAAAGAAACACTCGTGGAGACCAAATCCAAATTAAAATTTATGGGAGAATTGAGCACAGAATTTGAAATAGACACAGGAGTATGACAAGGGGATGGACTGTCCCCAGTGCTCTTCAATTGTGCTCTTGGAAAAGTTGTTAGAGAATGGAGAAAAGCAGGTGCACCAGCACACAGACTGGGACCAAAACATAGGGGCATAGAATTAGACTGTTTAGCATTTGCTAAAGACATGGCACTGATCGCCCAAGACATTACTGATGCACAGAAACAGCTAGAATTATTACAATAGCAGTCAGCAAAAATAGGATTACAAATTTCATTTGAAAAAACAAAATTTATGACAGACATCAAAGATGCACCTTCTGATCTCAAAATTGGTAATAACTACATCTCTAGAGTAAAAGAATTTAAATATTTGGGTGAATGGATTGCAGAAAATTGTAATGAAAATAAATCTGTCAGATCAAGAGACGGCATTTCAGTTAGCAAAAAAACGTTTACAACTAAGAGTGTCTCTCGTAGAACTGCAAAATATGACACTACACAACAGTAATTAAACCCGAAGCTCTTTACGCATCTGAGACACTAAACCTTCAACACAGAACACTACAAGGGGAATTAGAAGTGAAAGGACATAAAATAATGACGAAAATCCTAGGACCAAGAACTAAAGATGGTGTGCAAAATCCAAAACTCAATCAAGAAATATATAAAAATATCTGCAAAATAACAGACACAATGCACATGAGAAGAATCCAATTCATGGGGCATTTAGAAAGAATGGGCTCAAACAGGTTAACGCACAAAATCCATACATTTTTAAACAACAAAACTACAAGACCGAACCGGTACAGACAGATGGAAAAAGACCTGAGAGAATTAGGGTCTCCAAATCTACATGACAGAAATGAAATCAGAAAAATCACAAACACACAGAGTTTTAAGGAAGAAGAGAAAAATTAGCAGACACATGTGGTCTACACAATGAAAGCTAGCCCATTCATTGCTTATGAAGGAATACTGCGCGAAAATGAAGGCCAACAAATGTTGATTACACGTGGTCCTAAGTGATCCATCTGTGAAGAAGAAGAAGAAGAAGAAGAAGAAGAAGAAGAAGAAAGTACATAGTACAACAAACTGCCAGAGGACATAGGAGCTTATTAAAACAAACGTATTTGAAAAGCATTTAAAAAGTACCTGTTGAGCACTGCCTTCTGAAAAGTGAAGGCTTACCTGGATAATACAGAGTAGCAGTTTGATAAAAAAAAAGTAGTAATTAAAATACATCCATTGTTTCAAAGTTCAGTTTTGTGCTATCACTGTTTTTGTTTTTGCCATCAGGGAAAAAGCCTTACTCCAAAGCTCTGCAGTTGATAATAGAATGGGGTCTTTTGGTTTGAAGCTGTGTGGAGGGTTGGTCTTTGGGTTTGAAGCTGTGTGGAAGGTCTGAACCAAAGGCTTCTTTGACTCTTGTGATGGTCTTCGCTGCAGATTTTTGGACCTTTATTATCAGCTAGGGAATTCAAGGACTCGTCTTGATAAGTCAGGGATGCACCACACAAAGGAAGCAGCTAAACAAGTGGTAGCAGAGTACTTGTGTAGTGAGTGCTCATTGCTCCTCTTCCTCCCCCCCCCCCCTCCCTCCCCCCTGGGAATAGGTGATAGGTTGAGGTTCTGTGATGAACACTTGTCAGACGACTCACAGACTACGAAACCAGACCGTATTTGGAGTAAAGAAACATAGACTGTCAAAATTGTATCAGTAAATTGTCAAAGTATTTGTAACAAAGGTCTTGAATTTACTGTCCTCCAGGAAACTTCTCACACTCAGTTATTTTCGGGACTGTGAACTGGCCGAAACCTGAAATAAGAAGCTCAGAGATATTCAGCGATGCATGGAATGTATATTAAACAGACAGATTAGACACCATAATAGGGGGTGTGTTCACTGCAGTTGACAAAAATATTCTCTCTACTGAGTTCAAATAAGCATGTGACAGTGGAGTTCCCTGGTTGCATATAACAGATCTAGGTGAAATCAACTTCATTGTTGGATTTTTTTTTACCAACCACCCAATTCTAGTGTTACGGTTTTAGAGCCATTGACAGAAAGTCAGATCTTGCAATATTAGTTGGAGGCGACTTCAACCTGCCAAGTAGAGACTGGGACATCTATGGATTCATTGCAGGGGTACAGACGGATAGTCTTGCGAAGTTATTTTGAACACAGTTTTCTGAAAACTGTCTTGAGCAGTTAGCTACATAGTGCACATGCAATGAAAATATTTTAGACCCCATAGCTACAAACAGGCCTGACCTAATTGACGGCATCAGTATAGAGATAGGGAGTAGTGATCATGAAATCATCATAGCAAGTTTGGTTACTAAAGTTTATAAATCAATCAAAAGGGTAGGAGGGTATATCTGCTAGAAAGGACAGATAGACACTTGTTAGCATCCCACGTAGACAAAGAATTCACATCATTTAGTTCCAATACAATGGACATAGAGGAATTATGGACAAAGATTAAACGGATTTTAAATCATACTTTGGGGAAGCATGTGCCGTGTAAGTGGAGTAACAGGGTATATACATCCAGGGACAATGGGGAATCTGGGAAAAATTTTTCATTGTTTCAGTTTTCAGTTAAATTTTTGTACTTATGACTGGTAACAACTGATAAACTAACGAAGAATTTTACTACATCCTGCCACTGCAGAATAATACTGCAGCAATAAAACATAAATGGGGGTAAAAACAAAACTTAACTTGCAGAAGGAAATGCAACCTTTACAACAATAAAACGCATTGCCCCCCCACCGTCTGCCAACAGCAAAATGTGTCAAAGGCCTTAGGATGAAAACTGTGTAATACTTCATAACAACGAACTGCTTCCAATGAGCGTGATGTTACAACTATTTACATTTGGTTAATTTTTGCAGTTGCCAGTGGGCTCATCCGCATGGGCAGTTGAGTCACGTTGAACATGAGATTATACAGTACTGGTACTCCAAGAAAATTTGCATCCCAAAAACTACACTGAAAAGCTTATAATCAATTTGGGGGCTCCTTCTTTGTGAATCTGGAAATACGAATGTGCACTTTAAGCCGTTGTAGCTGTGCACGTGCCATAATGCATGTTTTCTGGCCCTCTCCAACAACTGCCGATTGGAAAATATTGTGAATGGTTGTTTGAAAAGTATTACTTTCAAAGTAAATTTCATTTTACGCTAGATGAATTATATTACATGTGAGAATGTACTTTTGTTTAAAACTTTTTGGGCCAGCCACTTACAAGAATTTTGAGCCCAGAAGACAGACATTTATGTCATGATTTTAAATTTTACTAGCATTTTGTGTTATGTGTCTTCAAGTGTAACAAACCCATAAAAGCCCAAATATTATTTGTGAAAACTTAGCTTTTCTTGTAGCTACATGATGTATTTTAATTTAAACCACTAACTTTCCCTATTGGTGATCTAAATGATTAATGGAAAATCTCATATAAGATGTGAAACAAATACTAACAAAGAGATAGAGGGGCTGGCCAGTACTTACCTCAGCTCAGTACAGCCGATAGATACACATAAAACAGAACTGAAAATCTACATTCCTAGCTTTCGGAACTTTGTTCCTTCATCAGGGAGGAGAGAGGGAAAAAAGGGGAAGAAGGGAAAGTGGATTCAGTTACTCACAACCCAGGTTATGAAGCAACAGGGAAAGGTAAACAGGGAGGGTAGCAAGGATGGAGGCATGGTTGTCAGAGGGAAGCTCCCTCTGACAACCATGCCTCCATCCTTGCTACCCTCCCTGTTTACCTTTCCCTGTTGCTTCATAACCTGGGTTGTGAGTAACTGAATCCACTTTCCCTTCTTCCCCTTTTTTCCCTCTCTCCTCCCTGATGAAGGAACAAAGTTCCGAAAGCTAGGAATGTAGATTTTCAGTTCTGTTTTATGTGTATCTATCGGCTGTACTGAGCTGAGGTAAGTACTGGCCAGCCCCTCTATCTCTTTGTTAGTATTTGTTTAACTTTCTCTATTTGCATGCTCGTGCTACTTCACAGTGATGTTACCATTGGTCAGCTACATCACATGTCCTGTGCTATGAATATCTGCTACCATCAGCTGGTGAGATCATGTGACACGAGCTATGACTGGCTTACAAAAATGCATCACAATCTCAACTTTGATGCTTCAGAAACTAACATGCTGTGTTTAGTGGAATTCAAATATATACTTTTCGTAATACGAAAATATGCAGCACATCAAAGCTCCTTCCTTCTAAAGTGCCGGAAAGTTCTATGCTGGTGTATAAAACCTTAACCATTCAAATGGATGATAAGTTTTGCAGTTTTGAAGAAAAGTATACTGTCACTTAACATGGGAAAAGTGTATTATTTTAAACAGGGAAAACCCTGGATATATTTTTTAATTTTATTTTTATTTTATCAGTCTATGCACCATGACTAAGGACAGAAAAGACCTACTGTGGTATAACACTGATATTTGAAAAATGCTGAGGAAGCAAAGGCTGTGGCACTCTCAGTTCAAAAGAAAGTGCACTAATGACGAAACGAAAAAGTTGACATAAATTCGTGCAGCTGTAAAAAGTTCAATGCACAAAGCTTACGATGACTACCACTATCATACCTTACCAATAGAGGTTGCCAAGAACCTGAGAAAATTCTGGTCCTGTGTAAAATCGCTAAGATCTAAGGCTTCTATTCAGTCACTTGTTGATCAGTCTGGAGTTTCAGTAGAAGATAGCAAACATAAATCTGAAGTTTTAAATTTTGTATTTAAGAAATTATTCACACAGGAAAATCATACAAAACTGTCATTTGACCATTGTCCAGACTCTGGTTATGGAGGACATAGTAATAAGCATTGCTGGTGTAGAGAAACAACTGAAAGATTTGAAAGCAAATTAGTCGCAAGGTCCCGATGGAATCCCAGTTTGGTTTTATGTAGAGTATTCTGCAGCATTCGCCCCGTACTTAGCTTTTAGTTATTGTTTGTTTCTCGCCCATCACAAAGTCCCAAGTGACTGGAAAAAAGTGGAGGTGACTCCTGTATATAAGGAGGATAAAAGAATGAACCTGCAAAATTACAGACCAATATCTTTAACACTGATGTGCTGCTGTATCCTTGAACATATTCTAAGTAATAAATTTTCTTGAGAGGGAAAAGCTTCTGTCCACAAATCAGTACTTTTTTTTTTTTTTTTTAGAAAGCATCACTCATTTGAAACTCGGCTTGCCACTTTCTCACATGAGATCCTGCGAACCAGGGATGGTGGGCAACAGGTGGATTCCGTATTTTCAAATTTCCGTGAAGTATTCAACATGGCGCTACACTGTTAATGAAGGTCCAAGCATATGGAGTAGTGTGTGGTTTGACGTAGTCACCTCAGTTAAATATCGAGGTGTAACATTGTAAAGCAATACGAAATGGAATGATCATGTAACGACTGTAATAGAGAAGGTGAATGGTTGACTTCAGTTTATCGGGAGAATTTTAAGAAGGTGTGGTTCATCTGTAAAGGCACCACGTATAGGACACTATATATATATATATATATATATATATATTAAAAAAATTAAAAATAATAATAAAAAAAAAAAGCTGTTGAGTACTGTTAGCCCTTGGGATTCGCACCAGGTTGGATTAAAGGAAGACATCAGAGCACTTCAGAAGTGGGCTCCTAGGTATGTTGCCGATGGCTTTGAACTATGTGCAAGTGTTACAGAGATGCTTCAGGATCTCAAATGGGAATCACTGGAGGGAAGGTGACATTCGTTTTGAGGAGTGCTATTGAGAATATTGAGCAAACAGTAAAGGAAACAAAAGAAAAGTTCGGAGTAGGTATTAAAAGCCATGTAGAAGAAATAAAATCTTTGAGGTTCGCCAATGACGTTGTAATTCTGTCAGAGACAGCAAAGGACTTGAAAGAGCAGTTGAACGGAATGGACAGTGTCTTGAAAGGAGGGTATAAGATGAACATCAACAAAAGCAAAACGAGAATAATGGAATGTAGTCGAATTAAGTCGGGTGATGCTGAGAGAATTAGATTAGGAAATGAGACACTTAAAGTAGTAAAGGAGTTTTGCTATATGGGGAGCAAAATAATTGATGATGGTCGAAGTAGAGAGAATATAAAATGCAGGCTGGCAATGGCAAGGAAAGCGTTGCTGAAGAAGAGAAATTTGTTCACATTGAGTATAGATTTAAGTGTCAGGAAGTCGTTTCTGAAACTATTTTTATGGAGTGTAGCCTAGTATGGAAGTGAAACATGGATGATAAATAGTTTGGACAAGAAGAGAATAGAAGCTTTGGAAATGTGGTGCTACAGAAGAATGCTGAAGATTATAGGGGTAGATCACATAACTAATGAAAAGGTATTGAATAGAGTTGGAGAGAAGGAGAAGAGGAGTTTTTGGCACAACTTGACTAGAAGAAGGGACCAGTTGGTAGGACATGTTCTGAGCCATCAAGGGATAACCAATTTAGTATTGGAGGGCAGCGTGGAGGGTAAAAATCATAGAGGGAGACCAAGAGATGAATGCACTAAGCAGATTTAGAAGGATGTAGGCTGCAGTAGGTACTGGGTGATGAAGAAGCTTGCACAGGATAGAGTAGCATGGAGAGCTGCATCAAACCAGTCTCAGGACTGAAGACCACAACAACAACAATTGAGAATATTTAGAGAACCAGCATTTGAGACTGACGGCAGAGCAATTCTACTGCTGCGAACGTACATTTCATCCTTAAGCCCGGAAAGAACCTAACATCTCTTGACAGCTACCACCAATTAGCCTGACGAATGTACTTTGTAAATTGCTCGAAAGGACGGTCAGCTTCAAATTATGTTGGGTACTCGAATCTTGGGGCCTCTTGTCCCCGTATCAGTGTGGGTTCCGGGCAGGACGCTCTCCAACTGACCATTCACTCAGATTGGAATCAGTCATCTGACAGGTGTGGCACCTTGTCGCGGTCTTTGTTGACCTACATAAGACAAACAACATGGCTTGGCACCATCATATTTTAGTTACTCTCCATGACTGGGGCTTCTGTGATTTTTACCCATGAGTTTTTATCTCACCGGCTCTTCCGGGTTTGAGTTGGCACTTCATTCAACGCCCCACTGATTCAGGAGAACAGTATCCCACAGGGTTCTGTGCTAAGTGTCACACTCTTCCTCGTTACCATCAATGGGCTTGTGACCTCTGTTGGGCCTCTGGTTACCTCAGCACTGTATGTGGACAGATTTTTGCATCTGGTGCAGTTCCCACTGAGTAGCATCTGCTGAGCGCTGGCTCCAAGTTGCCATCCGATGGGCCTTCCCATGGCTTTCAGTTTTCTCCCTCTAAAATGCAGGATATGCATCTTTGACGTCGACCTACAATACACCCCGATCCGTTACTTTATTTTAGGCGACCAGCTCCTTGATGTTTTAGCACAGTCTCGTTTCTTGGGCCTTATTTTTGATAATAACCTGGCTTGGCTGCCCCACATTCACCACCTAAAGACTACATGTATGCAGAAGCTTAATGCCCTCCGTCTCCTGGCCCACACATCTTGGGGTGCAGACCGTTCCATTCTTCTCCATTTTTACTGCGCTCTGGTCTTTCCAGACTAGATTATGGTAGTGAGGTTTTATGGCTCAGCAGCTCCTGCTTTGAAACTGCTTGACCCTATCCATCATTGTGGGGTGCATCTGGCTGTTGGTGCCTTTCACACTAGTCCTGTTGATAAGTCTCGTCACAGAAGCAGGGATTCCCCCTCTACACATACGAGGGACCCAACTCCTTGTTCCTTAAGCAGTCGCCATTTGCCAATTCCCTGACCATCCTGTGTACCCTGTGTTTTTTGCCAACAAGGGATGTCTCCCTCCTAACACCCGCCCACGGGTGGGATTGCCGGTTGGCATGCGTCTCACTTCCCTCTGTTGGGATCTCCAACTCCACTCACTGGACTGCACCTCGTATCTTTCCTCCCATAGCCTTGCTTGGATTGTGCCTAGACCACAGATTAGGACTGATCTATTCCAGGGTCCTAAAATTTCTGTCGTTCCTGTGGTTTTCCAGCACCTTGTTTGTGCCATGCTTGCAGAGTTCCAGGGTGCCACCATAATTTACACTAATGGTTTTAAGACAATCGATAAGGTAGGATAAGCTTTCATGTCTCCTACTGGCTTCGAATACCATTTATTGCTGGGATCATGTAGGGTGTTCACAGCAGAGCTTCAAGCAATTCACAGGGCCCTGTTTTTTGTTTCTCAGCCCTCCCTCCACAATGTTTTAATTCCTTCAGACTCCATGAGCAGCCTGCAGGCTATCGACCAATGCTACTCTCGCCATCCTTTGGTCTCTGCTATCCATGGCCACCTTTCTGCCCTTGAGTGTGCTGCCTGTTCAGTTCTTTCTCCGGGTCTTAAGTCATGTGGGCATCCCAGGGAATGAACTGGCTGACCGTTTGGCATCCAGTTGCAGATATGTGGATCTACATCGACTCTCTCTTCGCCCAAAAGTGGAATGCCATCTGGAGCACTACTGCTCATAGTAATAAACTCCGCACAAGGAGTCTACTGCAGTTTGGCGCTCCTCCTTCTGCTCCTCTCGGAAGGAGTCCATTGTTTTATGCTGGTTGTGCATTGGCCAAACCTGGTCCACCCATTGTTCCCTCCTACGTAACGACCCACTCCCAAATGTGGCTGTGGAGCCAGAGTGACGATATCTCACATATTGGTGGAATGTCGCCTTCTTTTGGCCCTTCATATTAAATATAGTCTTCCTGATTCCTTAAATTTAACATTAGCAGACGATCCTCAGTTGGTTGAACTGGTCCTCAGTTTCCTCTGTGATAGTGGTTTTTATTTCCAGATATAAGGTTCTACCTTAATCTTGGAGCAGGGGCAGGTTGGTTGTGGTTGGTACTTCTTTTACAGTCTTCTCTGTCTCTGACCCCCATGACCACCCTTTTTTCCAGTTTTTAGATTTGGTCTCACCTTTTATGGCATTACTGTGTGTGTTTAATGTTCATCATTTTATAATTTGACCCCCCTGACTGGATCTGTCCACTTTTAGCAGACCCTCTTTCTTCCGTGACTAACTTCGGAATCGTGGGACTGATGACCTTGCAGTTTGGCCCCATAACCCCTCAATCAATCACTCAATCAATGTACATTTCACATAAGGACCATGACTATAAGATTAGACACATTAGGGTTCATACAGAGACATATAGACAGTTGTTTTTTCCTTGCTCCATTTGCAAGTGTAATCGGAAAGGAAATGACTAGTAGTGGTACAGGGTATCCTCCGACACACATCATTTGGTGGCTTGCATAGTGTATACGCAGATATAGATTTAGATGTAATATCTCACCCTCTTTCCAAGCTCAACTTTTCACCCATTATGTAGGGATGCTAACTCAATTTTTCAGTCAAGTAAATGGAAAGTTGTGGTACAGCAAGTAAAAACAAAACATTGTTATGTTTTTAACAGACTGGCCTTGTATTTAGGAGGATGCAGGTTCTAATCCCCATCTGGCCATGTGATTTAGGTTTTTGATGGTTTACTTGAGTTAATCACATATTGGTTCCAACTATAGGGATGTAGCAGGCTACCTATCATAAACCTGTTAAATTCCCAAACCTGTTAAACTACAGCTTTAGAAAATAAGAAGCTGTTATAGACATAGAAATGCCAAATTTGGAAAACTATGTAACTTTTGTATTAACTATTACATTTCACTAACTCAAAGATATTTCATTAGGGCCCTAAGCGTCGCAGATGTGGTGTGTGTGAAGCCTGCCAATCACCTGATTGTGGAACATGTAACGCCTGCAAGGATATGGTGAAATTTGGTGGACCTGGTCGAAGCAAACAGGCATGTGTGCAGCGAAGGTGAGGACATAATGTTTGGTATCTGTTACATACGGCTGGCTGTTATTTTTATCTTCTATGCAAATTTCACTTTATCTGTTTTTTATTGTAGGTGTGCAAATATGGCAATTGACGCAGCAGACGAATCTGATGTGGATGATGACGATGATGTTCCGACTACAAAAGTAAAGAGCAATTCATTGAAAATTGGCTTATCTCAAAATCAAAACAAAATTGCAGTACCTCAAGAGAAACGTAGTGTGTCATGGATCGGTGATATGGTTACAAAAATTGGGCCCTTTAAGTATTATAGGTAAGATTCAAAGGAATGTCATTGGACACACACATTAGAATATGGATTTACATGTTCAGTCCATATTTTTAAATGCATGTGCCCTTTCAAGATGGATATTCGTTCTGTTTCATCCAGCATTATGTAAGAAACATTAAGACAGGCACATTCAACTTTTGCAAGTTGTCAGAAATAAATGTCTTTCAGGAGAACTGAACATTTATCTTCAGTCTCAGTAATTTATGAGAGAGTACAATGTCATTATACTATCGTGTGCACACATGCAAATTTCTCCGACCCCTGTCACTCAAAACTGGTGGTGGTAAACAACATATATTTAAAAGAAAGGAAAAAGAAAAACGTGGCATGCTGGTGTATTATCATTATGATAGTATGGATCCAGAACAGCAGAGAGAGAGAGAGAGAGAGAGAGAGAGAGAGAGAGAGAGAGAGAGAGAGAGAGAGATGGGGGAGGAGGGGGGGGGGGGGGGTGAAACTCATTCACTTATTGTGTATTCAACTGTATGCTGGGCTGGGACGTGCCTGGATATCAAACCCATTGATTAGTATTGCAGTGTTCATACTGGCGCCTGGGCTGCACCTGCATGGTGAGAGCTGGCACAAGCTGCATCAGCAACACCCAGGATATTTAATATGTGTAGCGCGAGCTGGTGGAGCTACACTTGTCAGTTTTGCAGTAGATGTATCTGATGACTTGTGTCTGATTTTATCAGAAGTGTGTCACCAAATGTTAATCAGCCTTCGCCACTACTGTTCTCGTCAATAGCTCCCGTTGGGCGTGTGAAACACTTTGTCTGTGTAGTGTTTTTGCATAGATTTTTCCCCTTCCTGCAAGTTTACGATACGAAAAAGTTAGACTAAGGACTGGTAGGTCAAGATTTTTTTTTAATGATTCATTTGCATAACATTCAAAAGAAATGGTCACGTTTCTTTGGTTATGCTGGACCTGTGAACATTGTTTAGAAGAGCAAAGAACATCTAATAATGAGTGATATCTACATTTACATTCATATTGTGCAAACCACCATGAAAATGAAGTGCTTGGCAGAGGGTTATTCCCATTGTACCAGTTATTAGTGTTTTCTTTCTGTTCCATTTCTGTGTGGAGTGTGGGAAGAATGATTGTTTGAAAGCCTTAGTGCCTGCAATAATTAATCTATTCTTATTCTCATGACCCAGATGTGAGTGATATGTAGGGGATTGTAGTATATTCCTAGTCATAATTTAAAGCTGGTCCTTGAAACTTTATTAATAGGGTTTCTTGGGATAGCTTATGTGTATCTTCAAGAATCTTCCAGTTCATTTCCTTCAGTTTCTCTGTGACACTCTCCCACAGATTAAACAAACCTGTGATCATTCATGCTGCCCTTATCTGTATATGTTCAATATCCCCGTTAGTCCTATTAGATATGGGTCCCACATACTTGAACAATATTCTAGGGTGGGTCAGAAATTGATTTGTAAACAATCTGATTTGTAGACTGGTTGCACTTCCCCAGCATTCTAACAATAAACTGAAGTCTACCACCTGCTTTACACATGACCGAGCCTGTGTGGCCGTCCACTTCATATCCCTCAGGTATTTGTGCGAGTTGGCTGATTCCAGCAGTGACTCATTGATACTATAGCAGACTATGTTTTGTTTTGTAAAGTGCAAAAGTTAACATTTCTGAACATTCAGAGCAAGTTGGCAGGCTCTGCACTGCGATGAAATCTTATAAAGATGTGACTGAGTAGTTATGCAGCTTGTCTCAGATAGTACTTTATCATAGATAACTTCTGTAAAAATCCTGTTTTTTGTATTAATATTCTCTACAAGGTCTTCAATATACAACATGAGCAGCAAAGGTCTTAATACAATTCCCTGGGGTACACTCAAAGTTACTTCTATGTCTGACAATGACTCTCCTGCCAAGATAATGTACTGTGTCTTCCCTACCAAAAAGTGCTCAATCCTGTCGCAGATTTCACTGTATCCCATTAATGATCGATTTCACTGTACCCCATTAATGATCGAACTTTTGACAATAAGTGTAGATGTGGTACTGAGTCAACTGCTTTTCAGAAATCAAGAAATACTGCATCTATGTGACTGCCTTGATCATTCATTATGTCAGAAAAGTGCAAATTTCACACAATCGCTGTTTTCAGAATCCATGCTTGTTGGCATTGAGGAGGTCATTCTGTTCAAGATACTTCATTACATTTGAGCTCAGTATATGTTCCAATTCTACAAGAAGTCTGTGTCTAGGTTATAGGAGTTATTGGATGGTGGCTTTGTGTATTGCTTCTACTACCCTTCTTGCAGACAGATCTGCGCTTTCTTCCAACTTCGGGGCAAGGGTTTTGTTCAAGGGATCTATGATAGATTGTAGTTAGAAGAGAGGCTAACTCAGCTACGAATTCAGTATAGAATCTGACAGGGATTCTATCGGGTCATGAAGCTGTGTTCAGTTTTAACAATTTCAGCAGTTTCTCAACACCACTGACACAAATACTTATTTCTTTCATCATGTAAGACAGTTGATTTGCCTCAGCACAAAATTAGTTTTTTTTTATTTTTTTAAATGGAAAAGTACAAAGAATTCACACATTGTCTGTCCCCTTACATGCACGGATCAGATTCTTATCTTGCTTTTCTTTACCTTTTGTTCCAAACTAATTTATTTTCCTTTTTATGTCCTGAAAGGCTAATGTAGCTTACTTACACATGTGTTACTCTTCATATTAGTTTATACATTTGCATACAGTTCATATTTAAGGTGTGTGTGTGTGTGTGTGTGTGTGTGTGTGTGTGTGTGTGTGTGTGTGTGTGTGTGTGTGTAGATTTTTGTAACATGTAATGAATGAATTTCTTTTCAGTGCATTTTCAATTAATGGTGAAGAAATAAAGGTCAATGACTATGTTGTTGTCAATCCTGGATTGCCAGCAACTCCAGTTTTAATTGCCAAAATTAGCTACTTGTGGGAAGATGAAAAGGGCAGCAAATGGTTCCATGCATCATGGTTTTGGTAAGTTTAAATCTATAACATTTTATTATTGTTATAATAACTAAGCATATTCTGTAATTTAATTCCAAGAATTCTCTTTCTTAAAGAGCGTGTTACTTATTTGTGAGTTTGGATGAAGTGAAATGCTCAGAATTCCTAATGATTGATCGGATATAACAGCTTTATTGTAAGTGGTATATTTTTTTGTCTTTATTATATTTCAACACACTCCCTGTATTCTGTATATCTCAGTGTGCTGAAGTTTGTCACATAAAAAAAAAAAAAAGAGTTTTGCTTGCACAGTCAAGTATTTTTAAACACATTCCCTTCATAGTGTTAATTCGATATTGAGATGTGGTAATGGAGAGTTCTGGGTGGAATATAAATTATTTAAGGAGTAAAGGTAGCAACTCGCCAAATATTGCTGAAGAATATCCCTAGATTCTTCATGTAATAATGGTTATTGAAACTTTTTAAGTAGGCTTTTACAGGATAATTGGCATATATCTTTGACAGCATGCCAATTCAGTATTTTCAACTAGTCCATGACTCTCTCCCATGGGTCAAACAAATGTGTGACGATTCATGTTGCTATTCACTCTACACATACAAGGTGTGGGTCCCACACACTTGAGCACTGTTGTAAGATGGGATGCACAAATTATCTGTTAAGCAGTCCTCTATAGACTGACCGCATTTTTCCAGTATCCTGCCAAGTGCTTGTCGCCACTTGACATGGTCACCAGCTGTATTTTCCCACTGACCTGTATTGATGCTGGCCATGCTCAGATCTCTCTTGCAGACATCCTTGAAGCGAAGGTGTGGCCTTCCTATTGGCCTCACACCCTCCCGAATTTCTCTCTACAGCACTTTTTTCAGTATTTGCTCAGGATTCATGCACCTGACGTGTCCCATCCACCTTAGATGCTCAGGAGTGCATGAATGCTGGTTGTGCTTGCAAGCCGTAATACTTCGCTGTTTTGTACTCTATCCTTTCAAGAGATCTGAAGGATCCTCCGGAGACAACGGAGATGGAAGCTGTTCACTCGGGATTCGTGTTTAGCAAGAGTTGTGCATGTCTCACAGCTATACAAGAGAGTGCTGACAACACAAGCGTTATACACTTGCACTTTACTTTTTAATGTGAGTAGTCCATTCTTCCATACTCTGTTTCTTCAATCTACTCATGACAGCCGATGCTTTTGGAATTCGGTTGGTAATCTCAGTGTTAACAGACAAGTTACTACATATTGTAGATCCCAAGTAGGTAAAATCATCAACTACCTGAAGAGGATTGCCATCAATGCTGATGGATGGAAGGTTAGTGGTTCCCTGCGCCATGATCTTAGTCTTTTGGAGGCTGATGGTAATACCAAATTTTCCACATGCATGTGATAACTTGTTGATTAGATACTGCAGCTCATCCTCTGAGTTTGAGTTTGCTATCAGAGCTGCATCGTCTTCAAATAACACCTCGCGAATAACAGTTGTATTGACTTTGGTCTTAGCCTTGAAATGGGCAATGTTGAAGAGGTTTCCATCAGACCTTTTATGTAAATACAGGGTGTATACGACCCGGGACATCTGGGAGATCCGGGAAAAACCCGGGATTTTTTTCGTCCGGGAGAAAACCGGGAAAAACCTGGGATTTTTTTAGAATTCTGGGAACTTTTCCATGTTTTAGTTACCAGATTAAATTTTTGTGATTTTTGACTGATAAGAACCAATACTCTTAACGAAGGATATTACTGTATCCTGCTTCTGCAGAATAATGCTGCAGCAAAAAACATGAACGAGAGAAAAAAAAAACGAAAATAAAACTTAAGTTGCAAAGGAAATGCGCAACAGCAAAACACAGTGCACATACAAGCGTCTGCCAACCAAAGTGTCTCAAAAGCTTTAGGAAGAATATGCAGTACTTTCTAAGAATAAATTGCCTCTGATGAGCGTGACATGACAGCTGTTTACATTTGATGCATTTGAGCAGTTGCGGGCGGGCTCTTGCGCATGCGCAGTTGAGTCGCCTATGAGTAGTACCTTCTCCCACTTCTGGCTATAGATATGTGGCTGGGCGCCACTATCTAAATTGCTCCGGTTCGGAAATTTCGTAGATCCAGGGCTGATGCACAGAGCAGTCTGAATTGTAGTGGGGAGGTGGGTAGTCTCCACGTGACCTGTGTTTATGTTTAGTGATTTTGTTGTTTCCTCTTCCTTTATTGCTCTCACACTAAATGAAAACAAAACAGATTTCTGTGGTCAGGAGCTACCAAATGAATTAAAATACGTTCACATAATTACGGAAGGCTAAAATATGTTGTTTGTTTCAGGTTTTATTTCCACCTTTCTGACAGTCAAGCATTAATCACCTTGCAGAACAATGAAGTTATTTTTGTCGGTTTGCTAAAGAGATTTGGCGCTGAGGCAGTCAATTTATTTGAAACGAAGTGTTTAATTTCACACTGTTGGCTAGTTTCAACTGTTCGCTGCATTTCAAGTGCACGTTTTCCATCTTCTAGCTCGTATGGCATTATGCCATAATAAAGAAGCAAACATGAGATAATACAGTACTGGTACTCAAGAAAATCTACATCCAAATCTGGACATACGATTGTGCACTTTAAGCCGAATTATGCATTTTAGTATAGTTCACGAAATTCCGATGCTCCTGAAGTATCCTTTGATGTCTTGTTTCTTTTATGACATAATGCAAGATCTTTTAATATTTTACACCTACGAACATGCGGGCTTCCTACGTCATCGAAGCTGCGCAGGCGCAGTGACGACTGTTATTTGCCGCTCTCTGGCAATTGCTGAAATGAACCAATTTCTAACAGGTCATGGGAAAATATTGCGAATGGTGGTTTGAAAAGTGTTACTTTCAAAGTAAATTTCCTTTTACGCAAAATGAACTATGTGCGAGAATGTACGATGTATTTCTTAAATCACAGAGCCTTTGACTCTCATTTAAAAATCAACTCTTTGAAGACGACTATCTAGAAGAATTTCGAGCCTAGAAGATCAGACATTTACGCCGTTATTAAAAATTGTACTGGCACATTTGTGTGATGTATCTTAAAGTGTAACACGCGCAAGATGATCAGCATTTTACGTGGAAGCTTAGCTTCACTTGCAGCTTATTAATCTTAGAGACCAATATTATTTGTGAAAGCTTTGTTTTTCTTCTAGCAAAACTATGTGTATTAATTTAAACCATTAACTTTTCTTTTTGTGTGTTCGCGCTACTGAAGAGTGATCTTGCTATTGGTTGACTACACTATGTGTCCTGTGCTGTCATCAGCTGCCGAGGTCATGTGACATGAGATATGACTGGCTTACAAAAGCGCGTCGCAATCTTGATTTCATTGCTTCGGAAAGTAACCTGCAGTGTTTGGTGGAATTCGAATTTATACTTCCGTAAAACGAAGAAATGCAGCGTACATGTTGCTGCACATCGAAGATCTTTCCAAAACGTGTTTTTTTTTCCCCCCCCTTGGGTTTCGTTTTCTAAAGTACCGGCAAATTCTACGTCTGTGTAGAAAACCGTAAACATTCTAAGGTTTGATAAGTTGTACAGTGCCGAGAGAAAGTGTACTGTCATTTAACACGGAAAAAGTGTATTTTCAACCAGGAAATCCGGGAAAAACCCGGGAATTTTTTTTTCCTTGTCCACGTATACACCCTGAAGTACATTAAGAAACACCAAACAGAGTAGGAACTAACACACACCCCTGCTTTACACTGCTATTTATAGGGAATGATTCCGATGTTTTGCCATTGAAACGGACTGTTACTTGCAATTTTTCATGGAAAGAGACAGTTATTCGTAGTAGTTTAGGTGGGTGTCCAAACTTCTGCAGCAACTTGAAGAGCCCAGTTCTGCTCACTAAATCAGGTGCTTTGAAGAGGTCGACAAAAGCAATATACAGTGGTCTCTGCTGCTCACGGCACTTCTCTTGCAGTTGTTGTAGAGAAAAAAAAAAATCATGTCCATGGTTGATCGGCCAGGTCTGAAGCCGCATTGAGATTCTGGGTTGATTCAGATGCTAGGAATTGCAATAGCGTTAGGATGACTCTTGCATAAACCTTCCCAACTGCACTCAACAGTGAAATGCCTCGGAAATTGTATGTCTCCTTTCTGTTTATACAAAGTAACAATCTTTCCATACTTAGTGAGATGTAGCCTCCTTCCCGAATGGTTGTGAGAAGTGAATGTAGGTGCTGTAGAAGGACAGGCTTTTCATACTTAATAATCTCTGCAGGGATCCCATCTTCACCTGGAGCCTTCCCATTAACTAGGCAATCTATCGCGCTGTGAAATTCTTCCATAGTGGGCATTGCGTCGAGCTCTTCCATAACTGGCATTTGTTTGATGGCATCAAGTGCATCCTTGCTTACTTGATTTTCAGCTGCATATAGCTCGAGGTAATGTTCAACCCAGCACTCAATCTGCTTGTCTTCATCAGTAATAACTCCTTCCATCTTTGTCTTCAGAGGAGCTGTTTCTCTGACATTTGGACCAACTGCTTTCTTAGTACCATCCTACAGTGCCTTAATGTCCCCAGAAGTGGCAGCTTTCTGTATATCTGCACATAAATTTTGCCAGTAGTTATTTGTGCATCTCCTAGACGTTTGTTGTGCCCTGTTCTTTGCTTCTCGCCAGTCATCCCAAATTCTTCCATTTGGGTTTCTTTTATAAGCAAGCAGGGCTTTCCATTTTGCCTTAATGACTGGTTCCATCTCCTCCAAATTTTGCTCATAATAGTCCTAGTTTCTATTCTCTTTCATTTCATAGACCAATTCTGTCGTTGTAGGTGGCGTCAGAAAGTTACGCCCATTTGTTATCAATATGCATTTCCTTTTGTGCATTTCTTGATAAAGCACTTTAAAAACTACTGGCAAATTCTTGTTTTCGTTGCGAGCTATGAACGTGATAAGTGTTGATCTGCAGTTGACCTCTCTGCTTAGCATGGTGATATTTTTTAGGAGTGAGCCTCAGTCTGCTTGCCACCAAAGTGTGGTCAGTGTTGCAGTCAGCATTATGATAGCTTCGGTCAGTAGAACATTTCTTAGGTCTGTACGCCTAGCTGTGACAAAATAAAGTTGGTGCCAGTGATGAGAGCGGGGTTGTCTCCATGTTACCTTTTGTCGATCTTTAAGTTGGAAATATGTGTTTGTGATTCACAGACAGTGAAAGCAGCACACATCTAGCAGTCTCTGGCCATTATCATTTATTTTTTCCCACTCCATGATGACCCAGGCAAGTCAGCCACCTTTCATTATCTGACTCAACTCGAGCATTAAATTCGCCTAGAATATATAGTGACTCTGAGCCAGGTACTTTGGCTATTCTCTCGCTGAGTAAACCATAAAACAGATCCTTCTTTTCTACACTGGATATAAGGTGGGAGCGTACACATTAAAGATGTTGATAGTTTTACTTGAAGAGCATACTTCTAAAGTAAGAATCCATTCTGTTCCACCAGGTGGTGGCACAATACTGTTCAGGAGGGTGTTTTTAACCGCGAATCCTACACTGTTAAGTCTTGGCTCATCTTGTGACTTCCCCTGCCAGAAGAACATGCCATTAGCTTCTCTAATAGAGCTCGTGTCTGGTAGCCGCGTCTCCTTTAGTCCCACAATGTCCAAATTCAAGCGATGGAGCTCCATATCAATAACTGCAGTCTCAAAAATGAAATCAACCTTTTGGTTATCGTCAGTGTATCTTGGACACGTGGTCCTAAAATTCCAGGAGGCAATACAAAATGGTGGTTTCTTTATTGTTTCATTTTTGTTTCCCGTAGGTGTACTTTATCTCCTCACTTGCTCAAGATCACTTCCAAGCTCCACACGCCCTATGAAGCACGAGGGTAGTGGTGGAACAGCACCTTATTGCCTGGGAGGCTGCCCAGCTTGAGATGGACGGTAGCTGTCCAATGAGATGCAATGTCTCTCCCGCCATTGGAAGTGGCCCCTGGAACTCGAGTGTTACGCCAGTCAGACAGAGCTTATAACCAGTCACTGCCTCTTCCTTTGATGTTCTTATGTCTTTAGACGTTTCTGAAGTATTCCCTCCAGGATGCTACAGGCCTGGGCGATAAATATGAAGACACATGAGCCGTACATGCATCACTGTCTCCCTCTCGACCTAAATGATAGTGTCCAGAGGAAAGGCAAGCCAATACATCTGCTATCACTTCGGTTGCAGGAGCTGCCAGGAGGGGACGTAGTACGCCTTCCAACAATTTTACATTACTTAAAATTTTAAAGAAAGTTGTCAGTCTTTGCACCATTTTGAAATCTTAACAGAATTTGACTGTATATTTGAGCAACCTTTTCAGATAGTTCTTAACCCACCCACAATTCTTAAAAAATCAAACTCTCGTGTGTAAAATAGCTTCAGAACTCTGATGGCTCTAAAAATGGGTTAATGTGTTAAGCTCGACATTAAGCGCACAAATCATTTATGGTTGAAAATTACTTCAGTTTTATTACTTTCAGATTATTCCCTGGTTAAATATAGTCTCGATTATTTATGCTTAGTTTTAAGAAGTAGTTTTTCGTGCATCTCAAAGTTTAAAACGTCATATTTCCTGAATACTGTTGTACTGTGATCAATTTTGCATGTACATTCAGTGGTATACATGAATACGGTCTACAAACTGTTGTGATGAGATTTTAGTAGTAAAGAAGTAATAAATTAAAACTTCATAACTGATGCTGAAGTTTTACTCCACAAACAACAAACATTTAGTAAAAAATAAACTTTTTTCCTTTCATTATTGTGTGGCGGGTGTGAACAAGGAAAGGTTTTGAAATGGTTTGTAACTACATTAGAATTTGTGGAAAGTCACTACGTGCTCTCATTCTCAAACTCTTTGTATGTAGTCTGGGTAATACAGCTATCATGAGTTACACTGCCTCAAGACATATGCACAGTTTCTAACTTAAATTCTTGTACTAGTGTGTTAGGTTTAATGTAAGATAATACCTCTTAATGAGTAGATTATGGCAGCATATCAAATTTTTAAATTCTACTAGTAATTATATGAAATACTGGAAACCAAATTTTTGTTGCCCCTGGAAACTGTTACATAGGCCACCAGCAACTGGGAATCGGGTAACAGTTTTAGCCATTTAGTAATATAGATTATAACTGTCATCTGCAAAAATTCTTGAGATTCCTATTGATAATGTCTACCAGGTGATATATATTATGAACAACAAGGGTCCTGTGGGCACTCCTGAAGTCATATTACTGTTGTTGATTACTCTCCATCCAGTATAACCTGTAGTATTGTCCCTACTTACAAAACATCAATCAATCAAGTCACAGATTTTAATGTAACTGGATGGATAAAAGAAGTCTACTCACTAAGTGATGGCAGGAGAACACACATAAAGGTAGAGAAATTTGCAAACTTTTGGAGCTAGTGGTTTCTTCTTGTGGCAGAAGGGTTGAAGAGGAGGAAGAGGGGTGAAGGAAAAGGGCTGGTGAGGTTTAGGAAATCAGAGAGTTCGTAAAATTTGCCCAGGTGCCAGGTCAGGGGAGACTTACTGAACGGGATGATTCCATTTAGAATTCCATTGGATCCTGAAGCTTTTTTTGTAATTCTCAGCACCATCAATACTAACACCTAGATCGCGCAGCTAGCAGTGATGTGAGAAGTAAACCGGGGCAGCACTTCCTTATGTTCCGTAAGAAACACGAATAGAGTTAACCATTTTTTCTTTCATTTTGCTATCCTCAGTTTAGTCCTGTATTGTCTGACTTTGATATCATTGACAGCCTTCACATTCACCAGAATTCCTTTAAGTTTTGTGAGAAGTTGCCCGTTAGTCTGTGTTGCTTTATATGTATCCTTGCTACAGTCACTGAGTTCCACCATGAACTGTACTATTATATACATATCTGTCCAGCATATGGTCAGCTGGTCTCTTAAGCTTGAGCTTTTAGTTAATCTACGTGCATCTGCCCAGGGTAAGTGTCTTGAGTTCCTCTTCAAGATACAGCGCTACTGCCTCTCTTATTTAGTTTACAGAAAATGTAAATCTTTGTATTTGTTTTAGTTAACATTTGTACTTCAGTAATCATTGTTGTTAAAACTGCCTCATGGTCAATGATACCAGTTTCACTGTGGATGTCCTCACAGAAATCAAATCTATTTGTGGTAATTAGTCAAATATATTTCCATTATGAGTGGGTTTTGAGGTATTTGTTTTCAGTTTTCAGAGGAAGCATTTAGAATTATTTTTCTGGATGCCTTGTCTTGTCCACCACTTACAAAACTGTAGCCATCCCAATCGATTGTTCGTTGACTTAAGTCTTCTCCAGTAATGACAATATGATTGGGAACATGTGTAGGCCTGTTAGCGAAATGATTTTCAGTTATGTCTGGTGAGCGTTAGGACAACATGAATTAAAAGTTCATGTTCACCTTAGATACTGCGTCTTGCCCAATCTCTCAGTCCCTTTAATTTCTAGCTTGGTGGATTAAGAGTTTCTTGTCTGCTGCAACAAATACCCCTCTTCCATTTCCTGTTAGCCCATCCTTTTGATATGCACTTAGATTTACCTAAAAAATTTCACTGTTGTCGATTTCGGATATTGATCTGTTTTTTGCACCTGGTATTATATGAGCTACACTGGCTTTCAGGAGCCCTTTAAACTCTGGAATTTTATTGCAAATGCTTCAGCAATTGATCACAAGTACTAGAACTGATTCATCTGTGGATGCCATTTCTTTCAATGTTATCCTAATTCTTCAGTATCTCGTACAGCTATCATTAACTGAAACGGATGGAGCGTCATGTAAGTTAAACATCCATTGTGTGTACTGCACACTGTCAGCTACCTGGGTAGCAGCCTCTGGTATGTAGTGCACACCTGACCATTTAAGAGAACGTTACGATTTTCAACCTTACGGTCCAAGCCCAGGATGTCATAGCATAGGTTGTCACAGAACCTTCAGAATCTCTGGTTCAGCTCGACTCAGAACCACAGTGACCAATCAATTTTGGAGACAGTGCTGCTCATTTCAAACTTTGTTGAGATTCTGTTAGTGAGGGTGGCTTTCTGAATGTACTGTGCCTGTTCATGGAATGATCAAAGTGTGATAATGGACACCAGATGACATGCGTCTTTCATTCTGTTGGAGGGGGAGGGGGGGATGAGGTTGGGTATTGCACTGAGTTCTACCTGGTCCCTGTCTGCACTGTACAAGGACCCTAGACCTACCTCTAACATGCCATTCACAGTAAGGTGGACAAGTGGTGATAGATTCCATACCTCTGGCAGAGAAGACTGTTAAATATGGTGCGTACAGTACCTTTGGTATTTCTGATATCTGACTCCCACACAGCCTATGAAGCAGCTTCCAGTTGCTTGGCAGCATCAACAATAATTTCCTGCTACGTAGGGACAGCAACTAACTCATCCTTCTTTGCCCTGAGAAAAGCACTCACAGTGGGACTGTATCCTGACTGGTGCAGTGTTTATCTGAACACTAATCTACTAACTTTAACTAGCCTCACAAATAATATTTTAATTTCAGGATCTGTAATGCTACAAGAATTGAAAGTTTCCTTTTAGATCTAAAGGTACAATACCCAAGAAATAGTTTGTATAAATAATGAAAGAGCTGGGATATCATGTAACAGTGTCAAAAACAGTGCTAATGTACTACAGATGTTGACAGTATATATTCTACTGTTGAATGAGGAAACTAAATGGAACAAAATTTGACAGTGATAATATACCCAAAACATAGTATTACAACATAGCAGTTGAATTCATAAGAGTGAAGTTTATATAGCAATGGTAAAATTTCGAACGCTTGACTGTGAAGAAACAAGTTGGCGAGTGGAAGAAAAAGTGAAAATGTAGGACTAATAAAACATGTACACTGCAGTAACGGAGTGTTTTTGTGAAAAAACTTCACCGCCAAATTTTATAGAATACGGAAGTGTTGGTCACAATTTACTACAAAATATGTTAAGCATGCCTCATAACTTTTACTATTTTTACACTCCCGATGATTATTTGGGCTTTGAACATTAACACAACACTGTCAGGTTTACTTTTCATACCCTTCACATTTACTGTTACTAACGCATGATCAGCCTGCAGGTAGTAACATAAGGTACCACAACACTTGACAGCAGCCTGACAAGAATTAACAAGTGACAATAACAAATAAACAAGCGGTTGAATACTACACTTCTGACTGTAATAATCATTGTAACTAAACTCTGCTACCGAAGTGACATTCTGACATGTTAGCTTACACAGTAACTTCTGGATTCAGGCTGATTGAGGTAGTAGCTTTGCTCTTTGAATGCTAGGTGATGACTGTATATGGCTTGTCATAAAGGAACAAAAGGAAAAACATAATAAGCATGGGCACAGTTTTCATTAATAATTAGGTGAATAGTCTTTAATTGGTACAAATAGTGGTTCTGTTTTGTGGAAAAGAAGTTTGAACGTACACTGGGATTTTCACAACTCGCCAAGAAATCTCTGGTAATTCAAATATTCTAATTGAAATCTTTAGTAAACTAACATGTTATTATCAAAAACTGTATGTTTTTGGAATTGTAAGAATTACGGCTATATGACTATAACATTGAATTTTTGAAGTGATTTAAGATTTAAACACTCTAGTGAGAGGGTTCCAGATGGCGAACACTAAAAACTTTAAATTAAACTGAAGGTCAGCGTTGGCCGTAATATTGATGGTTTATTGATAGCAAAATCTATTTTCAATCACACAGTGATCATCTTCAGTGCTGGAAGTTAAAAATTTCACATAGTGATCAGTGAATAAAAACAAAAAACCACAAATACACCTGAGTATAAACCAACTGTTGGTTTATACTCGGGTGTATTTGTGGTTTTTTGTTTTTATTCAACAACTGTTGGTTTATACTCTGGTGTATTTGTGGTTTTTTATTTTTATTCACTGATCACTATGTGAAATTTTTAACTTCCAGCACTGAAGATGTTCACTGTGTGATTGAAAATAGATTTTGCTATCAATAAACCATCAATATTACGGCCAACGCTGACCTTCAGTTTAATTTAACATACATGGTCGTTGTGCACACAGCACACCCTGGAGTCGCCAATTACTAAAAACTTAGATACGGGTTTCCTTCTATTTAAAGTTCTTCAAAGTGATTTTCAACTGTTACAGATGAGAATTTATTTTAATTATGAGTTACCATACATTGTCCGTATTGAGTGGATCATAAATACACTGATTCAAATTCTGTGAAATTTTTCAGTAGCGATGTTATCCATTATTAAGTTGTCAGATTCTGAGTCTTGCCTGAGCAGTCTGTGGGGTGTTGGTAGCTTCATGCCATACTTTCTGTGACATAAGGGCGTCATAATACAATATCAAACAAATATTTGCACTAAAACAGAGTATAGCATTAATGGAAATGGTGCGGCATCATATTCATAATAATAATTACAGACGCCGTTGCTCATTTACAGATAATGAGGGTAGAGGAAATTTCCTAACTCTAATACTTGTGGGAAAAATCCAGAATTCAGTTCAGCAAAAATCCTGTAACTTTGCTCTAGGAACAAATAATTTTGAATAAATATACTGTAGGAATCTCACAGTTGTCAGAAAAGATTCTTTAGAAAGATGGGAGAGAGTCCTTATAAATAACGTATGTTAATCCTATAACTGTTCATTAGTGAGGTCAAATTTTGGAGTACATGTAGATACGCAATATCAAATTTTGAACATTTCTTTAAAGAAAATGTTTCTTCATGAACTATCAACAGTGTTGTCATCAGTAGTCTGTAAGGTATACTCTGAATAAAAAGTTTAGAAAAATACAACTGGAATAAGAAATGGGGGAAATTTCATATATTTTAGGGCATCTACTAAGGACCCGAAAATGTAGCATCTATTTTTGTAAATTGTTATATGTGTAGATTTACAAGTTTGCCATGCTACTTGCCTGAAGACAAAATTGACTGCGGAAAAAGGTCATGAAAAGAAAATAAGTGTTGTTCGAGATAAAATAATGATTAAAAAAAGAATAAACATTATTTATTCTTCATAATAAAAGCCTTTTGAATGGAGTATTTGATGTTTTCTGGTTTTGGCTCTATTTAAGCTTACAGCAAATGATTATTACTGTTGAGGAGCAGCAGTATTTTCTTGTCGGTGAAAAGAATGTCTCTGATTTAAGGTTTTTCTTGGGATTATCTTCCTTTTCCTCACACAGTTTGATAACCACATCGAACACTGATACCAAATCTGTAGCATATAAACCCTAATTAGTATATTGCAGAACCCTTTCATGGGTCATGTGACACACACTTGAAAGCAAGGAAAGTTGCTACTCACCATGTAGTGGAGATGCTGAGTTGCAGATAGGCACAACATAAAGGCTGTCAGAATAAAGTTCGGCCATTAAGGCCTTAGTCAACAATACACACACACACACACACACACACACACACACACACACACACACACGACTGCAGTCTCCGGCAATTGATAGCACACGCAACCTTATAATCCTACCTGTGGACAAAGGCTCTGCCAATGGTGTTTTGAATCGCGCAAAATACCTGGCAGAAGGACTCCGCCAACTTTCAGATACTTCCACCTACAAACCTTGCCACAGTGACACTATTCCAGAAATCCAGCAGGATCTCCAAACACCACTCAAATTCTTAGGCCCATCCGAGAACCTCTCCCCGAAGTCCATCTCTCTACTTACCCCTACCACTTCCTGCTGTCCTACCTTCTACATGTTTCCTAAAGTCCATAAACCTAACCATCCAGGGCTCCCCATTGTGGCCAGTTCCTGTGCCCCCACTGAGAGAATCTGTGCTCTCATAGACCAACACCTTCAACCTATTACCCGGAACGTACCCTCCTATATAAGAGATACCAATCATTTCCTCCACCGACTCTCCACAGTTCCTGCTACTTTACCACACAGTACTCTGCCCATCACTATTGAAGCCACCTCCCATTACACTAACATTCCTAATGTCCATGGCCTTACCGCTATTGGACACTACCTTTCCCAATGCCCAACGGATTCCAAGCTAACAACCTCCTTCATAGTCACCGTTATCAACTATATCCTCACCCACAATTACTTCTCCTGTGAAGGCATTACCTACAAACAAATCCAGTGTACTGCTATGGGCACCCACATGGCACCATCCTATGCCAACCTATTCATGGGCCGCCTAGAGGAATCCTTCCTAAAAGCCCAGAATCCTAAACCTCTCACTTGGTTCAGATTCATTGATGATGTCTTTGCGATATGGTTAGATGGTGAGGACACCCTATCCACACTCTTCCAGAACCTCAAAAACTTCTTCCCCATTTACTTCACCTGGTCCTACTCAATCCAACAAGCTACCTTTCCTAAATGTTGACCTCCACCTCAAAGATGGTTACATCATTACCTACGTCCACATCAAACCTACTAACCACTGGCAATACCTCCACTTTGACAGCTGCCACCCTTTCCATACCAAGAAGTCCCTTCCGCACAGTCTAGGCACCCGTGGTCGTTGCATCTGCAGTGATGAGCAGTCCCTCTCAAAATATACCGAGGGCCTCACTGAAGCCTTCACAGACAGTAATTATCCTCCCAACCTTGTACAAAAACAAATCTCCTGTGCCTAATCTTTCCAGTCTTTCACCACCTGCCAAAGTCTCACCATCCGGCCACAGAGTAGTGCTCCCCTCATAACTCAGTACCACCCAGGAGTGGAGCAACTGAATTACATTCTCCACCTGGGTTTCGACTACCTCTCATTGTGCCCTGAAATGAGAAATGTCATACCCACTATCCTTCGCACACCTCCCGCAGTGGTATTCTGCCTTCCACCGAATCTACACAATATACTCGTCCATCCTTACACAATCTCAGCTCCTGACCCCATGGCTCATTCCCCTGTAATAGACCTAGATGCAAGATCCGTCCCATACATCCTCCCACCACTACCTACTCCAGTACAGTCACGAACATCACCTATCTCGTCAAAGGGGGGGCTACCTGTGAAACCAGTCATGTGATCTACAAGCTAAGCTGCAACCACTGTGCTGCATTCTATGTAGGCATGACAACCAACAAGCTGTCTGTCCCCATGAACGGCCACCGACAAACTGTGGCCAAGAAACAAGTGGACCACCCTGTTGCTGAACATGCTGCCAAACATGACATCCTTCATTTCAATGACTGCTTCACAGCTTGTGCCATATGGATCCTTCCCACCAACACCAGCTTTTCTGAACTGTGCAGGTCGAAACTTTCCCTGCAATACGTACTACGTTTTCGTAATCCTCCTGTCTTCAACCTTTGTTAGTCTAGTCCTCACCCATCCAACCCGTTCCATGCTCCCATTCCAGCACTACACAGCCATCATTCCACCATCACACCCAGTCTTTTTACTTCTCGTCTTTCCCGCTACTCCCCCCCCCCCCCACCCCACCCCCCTTGCCCCTCCCCCACATCTCGCCTGCCTTCTGTCTAATGTGCAACACTTTACTGCCCATCACCCCCACCATATTAGCACTCTCCCTCCCCAGTAGCAACTTTCCTTTTCATAATAGTTTTACATTTCATCCTGGATTTTCCATTGTTTAATGTTCATATTATATGTACAAATTAAGTACCTAATATATAGTTATCTTAGGTATGAATGTCAGCATTGTTCATGTCATAGACCTCTTTTATATTGTAACAGTGATCTTTTGCTAGCCAGTCACATAATTTAAATTTTGTAAATGACAAGTATCGAGCAGGGAGAGAAAATTTGTTAAAAATTTTGAGGGCATTCACTTTGTGGGAGTTTTCTCTTTTTATTCCCTGTTCCTTGGGATATCAGTGTTTGCCTTATTTCTGCTGTCGTGTTCGTGAATTGTTTCCCTGCATTCTTTAATGTTGTTCTTGACAAAGAGTGCAGACTCATAGATACACAGATTCACCACTGTTAGTATCCTAAACCTGGTAAAAAGAGGGGGGCAGTACTCTTTAGGACCAGACTGGCATATTGCACAGTCTTTTTTTAAAAAAGCTCCCACATGAGGTAGGACACTGCTGAAAGCCTTTTTCGGACATGGTTAACATGTTCTTTCCAATTGAGTTTGGCATCAATATGTATCCTAAGAGTTTGACACATTTATTGTCTACATTCTTAGACAGTCTTAACATAAGCTTTTGGGTTTTGTTTGGATTACAAACAAGTTTAGTGGCTGCAAACCAATTTAATCCAGAGTCAAGAGTTTCTTGTGTAATCTTTTCAAGAGTTAGGGTTTCTGTGGAAGCTTGGCACATGGATCGCCAATCCTTTCTGGTGTCTGAGAGTTGTACTTGAGCACTGTGGTGGACCAGCATTAATTTCTTTTCACATATCAAAATAAGGTAAGAAAATAATAAGTTACACCCAACACAAGGCACATGAGATAGTTGTGGCCTGATCCCTACTGGTATCTTATGTAGCCATAGTTCAAAGCATCTGTCACTAAAATAACCATGTCACAGTGTCTGCAATTTCAAACAATAACAGTATGAGCTAGCAGACAGACATACATGTCCTATAGCTGAATCCTGTGTTACTATATACAGCATGTGTCTTTCAGAGACATATATATATATATATATATATATATATATATATATATATATATAAAAAACAAAGATGAGGTGACTTACCGAACAAAAGCGCTGGCAGGTCGATAGACACACAAACACACACACAAAAAAAAAATTCAAGCTTTCGCAACAAACTGTTGCCTCATCAGGAAAGAGGAAAGGAGAGGGGAAGACGAAAGGAAGTGGGTTTTAAGGGAGAGGGTAAGGAGTCATTCCAATCCCGGGAGCGGAAAGACTTACCTTAGGGGGAAAAAAGGTAAGTCTTTCCGCTCCCGGGATTGGAATGACTCCTTACCCTCTCCCTTAAAACCCACTTCCTTTCGTCTTCCCCTCTCCTTTCCTCTTTCCTGATGAGGCAACAGTTTGTTGCGAAAGCTTGAATTTTGTGTGTGTGTTTGTGTTTGTTTGTGTGTCTATCGACCTGCCAGCGCTTTTGTTCGGTAAGTCACCTCATCTTTGTTTTTATATATAATTTTTCCCACGTGGAATGTTTCCTTCCATTATATATATATATATATATATATATATATATGTGAAGAAAGTAAGGCTTTTATGAACGGTATCTGATAAAATAATTCATCTGGGTACAGTTTGCTGTGAAATAGCATTGGTTACATGCATTTGCATTTTGAGGCAGAATCACATTTATCGCATATGTGAATTTTTCAGGTGCATATGTATTACAAACAAAACGGAGAACACAAAAGAAGAAAATGACATTTAAATTAGAAGTGGTATTATAGCAAATGAGCTACTGCATAATAATAATAATAATAATAATAATAATAATAATAATAACTTCGTGGAGGCCCAGGAAAAGAACAGGCCTCCGGCATGTTCTGCCAGTCGTAAAAGGCGACGAAAAGAACAAACCACTAATAGGGCTAACCCCCCTTTTAGTGTGATTACTTGGTTCAGGACAGAACTAAAGAAGCCTTGGACAAGCGCCGTCATGGTCGGGGACGCCCGCCCACAGTGGTAACGGCACTGCTAGCCAACTGGAAAATGATTTAAATCCAAATAGAGGTGTTTTGCAGGATATGCTTCCTGCAACCATCCTAGAAGGAAAACAAAGACAGAGGATGAGATGGTCAGATGAAGTTAATCGACACCTCATGTTCTGTTATTACCAAGCAACAAACCTAGGAACCAACACAACTGGATATAGATCACAAGTATACACAACATTTATTACCAGATACCCAGAATTAAAATTTTCAACAGAACAGCGACTAGCTGATCAGATCCGTGTAATAATCAAAAATAACAGGATACCCCGGTCAGAATTAGAAAACATCAAACAACAAGTACAACAAATACTGGAACAAAATAATGTGCAATCAGAAGAAGAAGAAGAAGAAAATACAGTAATGGACTCAAACATCCCAGAGCAAACAAACAAAGACCAACACACATCAATTAAACAATCAGAGGAAAACGAAATCTTAAGACAGCCACCAGAACGAGCACAAATAGAACACGAAGTGACACACATGTTAGATATAGAAGAGAAATTTCAGCTGACATATATAGAATACAAAGACACAAATACAGACATTAGACCATTCTTGCATAGACCGCCAAATAACCGACAAGTCGAAATAACAATAAAAACTATGAACACAATCATACACAACAAAATAAATGAAAACACAACTATGGAAGAGTTACAGGTACTGGTTTATATAGGTGCACTCACTACACTAAATATACACACTAGGCAGAGATCAGAACCAACCAACACACAGAAGAAACCCACAAAACCAGCATGGCAACACAGGCTACAGATCAGAATAGAAAAACTGAGAAAAGACATTGGACAGCTAACACAATTTATAAGAAATGAAATGTTAGAAAAAAAATGAAAAAGGTTAGGTAAAATCTCACAACAAGAAGCGATAGAACAATTAGATGAAAAGAAGCAGAAATTACAAGCATTGGCCAAACGACTTAGAAGATACAAAAAAAGTGAAAATAGAAGGAAACAAAACCAAACATTCAACACAAACCAAAAGAAATTGTACCAGACAATAGATAACACACACATTAAAATAGACAATCCACCAAGCATAACAGACATGGAACACTTCTGGAGCAACATATCGTCAAACCCGGTACAACATAACAGGCATGCACGGTGGATACAAGCAGAAACAGACACATACAAGATGATACCGCGGATGCCTGAAGTGATAATTTTGCAACATGAAGTCACCCAAGCAATTAATTCTACTCACAATTGGAAAGCCCCTGGAAAAGATAAAATAGCAAATTTCTGGCTAAAGAAGTTCACCTCAACACATTCACTCCTAACTAAATTATTTAACAGTTTCATTGCAGACCCATACACATTCCCTGATACACTTACACATGGAATAACTTATCTGAAACCTAAAGATCAAGCAGACACAGCAAACCCAGCTAAATATCGCCCCATAACATGCCTACCAACAATATACAAAATATTAACTTCAGTCATTACACAGAAATTAATAACACATACAACACAGAACAAAATTATAAATGAAGAACAAAAAGGCTGATGCAAAGGAGCACGAGGATGTAAAGAGCAACTGATAATAGATGCAGAGGTGACATATCAAGCTAAAACTAAACAAAGGTCGCTACACTATGCATACATTGATTACCAAAAAGCTTTTGATAGTGTACCCCACTCATGGTTACTACAAATATTGGAAATATACAAAGTAGATCCTAAATTGATACAGTTCCTAAACATAGTAATGAAAAATTGGAAAACCACACTTAATATCCAAACAAATTCAAATAATATCACATCACAGCCAATACCAGATTAAGTGTGGAATATACCAAGGAGACTCATTAAGTCCTTTCTGGTTCTGCCTTGCTCTGAATCCACTATCCAACATGCTAAATAATACAAATTATGGATACAGTATTACTGGAACATACCAACACAAAATCACGCATTTGCTATACATGGATGATCTAAAACTACTGGCAGCAACAAATCAACAACTCAACCAATTACTAAAGATAACAAGTATTCAGCAATGATATAAATATGGCTTTTGGAACAGACAAATGTAAGAAAAATAGCATAGTCAAGGGAAAACTTACTAAACAAGAAGATTACATATTGGATAACCACAGCGACTGCATAGAAGCGATGGAAAAAACAGATGCCTATAAATATCTAGGATACAGACAAAAAATAGGAATAGATAATACAAATATTAAAGAAGAACTAAAAGAAAAATATAGACAAAGACTAACAAAAATACTGAAAACAGAATTGACTGTAAGAAACAAGACAAAAGCTATAAATACTTATGTTATACCAATATTGACCTACTCGTTTGGAGTAGTGAAATGGAGTAACACAGACTTAGAAGCACTCAATACACTTACACGATCACAATGCCACAAATATAAAATACATTACATACATTCAGCAACAGAAAGATTCACATTAAGCAGAAAGGAAGGAGGAAGGGGATTTATCGACATAAAAAACCTACATTATGGACAGGTAGACAATTTAAGAAAATTCTTTCTAGAACGAGCAGAAACTAGCAAAATACACGAAGCAATCACTCATATAAATACATCGGCTACACCACTGCAATTTCATAACCACTTCTACAACCCTCTAGATCGTATAACATCAACAGATACGAAGAAAGTAAATTGGAAAAAGAAAACACTACATGGCAAGCACCCGTATCATCTAACACAGCCACACATCGATCAAGACGCATCCAACACATGGCTAAGGAAAGGCAATATATACAGTGAGACGGAAGGATTCATGATTGCAATACAGGATCAAACAATAAACACCAGATATTACAGCAAGCATATTATTAAAGATCCCAATACCACAACAGATAAATGCAGACTTTGCAAACAACAAATAGAAACAGTAGATCACATCACAAGCGGATGTGCATTACTAGCAAATACAGAATACCCCAGAAGACCTGACAATGTAGCAAAAATAATACATCAGCAACTTGCCATAAAACATAAACTAATAAACCAACACGTTCCCACATACAAGTATGCACCACAAAATGTACTGGAGAATGATGAATACAAATTATACTGGAACAGAACCATTATAACAGATAAAACAACACCACATAACAAACCTGACATCATACTCACCAATAAAAAGAAGAAATTAACACAACTAATCGAAATATCCATACCCAATACAACAAATATACAAAAGAAAACAGGAGAAAAAATTGAAAAATACATCCAACTGGCTGAGGAAGTCAAGGACATGTGGCATCAGGATAAAGTTGACATTATACCAATTATACTATCAACTACAGGACTCATCCCACACAATATCCACCAGTACATCAACGCAATTCAGCTACATCCAAATGTATATATACAACTACAGAAATCTGTAATTATTGATACATGTTCAATTACCCGAAAGTTCCTAAATGCAATGTAACATATACCGTACAGTTAAAAGGAAGCCACACTTGTTCAAGGTCCGAGTCACTTTCCATTTTTAACCAGACATAACGTCTGAGACAAGAAAGAAATATAATAATATATTTGTGACTTCTGAAATTTTCCCGGCGTATTTCTTCTTCTAATCATTTCTGGGTATGCAGCCGGATCCCGTCGACATTCTGCCACGATATTTCGGCCCAGAGATGTCGGGCCATCATCAGGTGAGTACACAACTACTGAAGAGCCCAGGTGCAGTCGCGGTATTTATGCCGAATCTCGCGCTTGCAAAATGTACTGGCATCCTACAGCGCATGCGTCAGGTGTTGACATGTGCGGCATAGCCGAGTTGTACGTGCTGCCCTCGGTGGTGAAAATAAAAGATCATTTAGTCATTGAGTATCGAATGACGCTGTTGATTGATTCTGCTGTGATTGTATAATTTTAATAACAGGATTCCAATTTTTATCCAGCTGAAAGCCGTTGTCACAATTTATGAGATTATCGGCAAGACGTATTTCCACTGATTCCTTGATTACGGAATCCCAAAAGCCGGAAACCGGAGCTAAAATTTTTGTTCTATTGTATTCCATTGAATGTCCCAATGAAATACAGTGCTCTGCTACTGCCGATTTTGACGGTTGCCGCAGACGGGTGTATCTTTTATGTTCTGTACATCGTTCATGGACAGTTCTTGTCGTCTGGCCAATATATGCAGAGCCACATTCACAGGGAATTTTGTAGACGCCTGCTTTCTTCAGTTGTAAATCGTCTTTAACGGATCCAACCAGGGCATGTAGAGGGCAAGTGTCACTCTTGGGTTTCCACGATGAGAGTCTCTGCACTCCAGCTCGCTCCTGCTCCTCAGCTGCCTCAATTTTCATTAGCTGCAGCTGTCATTTTTCCCCTTCCTGGAAGCACGCTAAGACCCTGATTAATTCCATATAAACAAGTTTTTTTTAATTTCAGTCCTAATTCACATAAATTCACGTTTAAAGTTTGTATTCTTTTTCAAAACTACTGGTGCATTACTTCACACTTATTTTCCTTTGGTGCATCAATTGGTACTGCTGAACTTTACTGGTCTGTGCCATTTCCAAAATAAAAACACTGTAACTAAAATTTACATTAGTTTAATCTCTGCATCTAAATAAATATTTAACCAAAAAAGTGTGTGTTTATGTTTGAATGTATTTAAGCGTTCGCCTCTCTGATGCCATATCTTGGGGGATGAATTTTGTCACGATGATACTAGAGTTTGAATACTTATGCATGCCATAGCGAAATAGTTACTAAACTCAGTTTTCTTGTGATGCATTATTCCATATTTATCAAAATCTGTGAAAACATTGTCCATCGCTCATTTAAATATTTTGCAGAAGTTATAAATTCTCATGCGGGACTCTCAGTTCAGAAATACATCCCCAGACTGTGAAGGATGTTTAACAACACTACTGATAAATTGTGCTCAAATGCCTTGTACGTGTGTCTCTGAAGAATTAACTTTTAGACAAATACTTAATCCAGTTGTTAAGAAGTGTTACAAACTTTATTTTATGAATAAAATCAGTGGCCATAATAAGATTGACTACCAACATACATGTGTTACACTACTGACAAGCTGGGTAAAAGAAACGTGTCTCCCATTCTTTCCTATTTCCTTGATTTTGAAAGAACCAAGGGATCACATGACAGTCCATTGTTTCCTATTTCCATGGTTTGGAGAGAACCAGCAGTTCATACAACAGTGTGTTATTTTTGTCTCACAAATATAGGTGGAGTAACCTTGAAAACAAAAGAAAAACTGTAAAATACCACAATGCCCCATCCGCTATAAGGCCTATTTGTCACAGTGACTCATAAGAATGTGATACTGAGTGATTATGAACACAGTGACGAACACCCGTAAGACAGAGAATGATATCTGAAAACTAACAAACCTTTCGAAACCCCTGCTGTCCACCGAGACAAGACCATGATTTTAGGGGAAAATTGTAGTAGTAATGAATTACTGCTGGTACAAATGAATTAATATTATGAACTATACTAGAAAATAAAGAAAGAGAAAGATGGAGAGACTCATTATATGGGAGATATTTCGGAATCAGATCAGAAATGGTATTGACAAGCTTTAGGCTATCAGTTAATGTTGAGCACTTTTCAGAAAAAGAAGTTGGCGTTTGCGATATAAATTTGGAAAGATATTAGTGTTGAAAACGTAAGTTCGTGGCAAAGTTTTACCTAGATGGAAAAAGTTTTATTTTCATTTTAGCATGCCCTTTGACCGTTCTACTTTGATTTAGAAACTCGTTAAACACAGTGAAATGGGAATTATAATGAATTGACAGCCTCCGAAAAATAACTGGCCATTATGTTATGTCAACTTAAATTTCTGTTCTATCACTTCATTGAAAACTGAATTGATCTTATGAAAACAATGTCAATAAAGTAAATGAAGTCTTCCGTGTTTATCATTGCTTTTCCCATTCAGACTGATAGTGCATGTATTGGACATTATTGAACACATCTGTTCCTACTCTTTCTTTAAATATTTGTCATGTGTTACTACCAGCTAACAAATGTTAGATATTGTTTTGTGAACAAAGCTTTCACACTGCAGACAAGAAGACAGAATGAATACCTGTCATACAAGTATATACTGCTGAATACACAATTGTTTGTGGCCTAGAGTGCAACTGATGTGGTATGGTGTGACACATCTCCACTATTTAAATTATAAATTATACTTAGTCTAAATTGGAATTAGATATGACTCTGCTTTCAGATTTAAAAGTAACTATCACTTTAGAAACATGCAAACTTGACGAGTGGGCCAGTTAAATCTTTAACTTAATATTAACTATGACTAATAACTATTCCATTGTCAGATATTAATGTGAGAATATAAGAAGTCAAATTACCAACTTAATTAATGAGTTTCCTCAAAATCGTTTGCAAAATAGTGTTTATGTGTGCGGGTCAAACAAACATGCGCATTGCACTAGCATAACAGTGTGGCAGCACAGTAAGAAACGTGGTCTGCACAGATTAGGCGGCATTGTGGTAGAAAATGTCGCAGCACTGAGGCACTGTGCAGTGGACTAGCGTGTTTCCATAAGCATTTGTCTTAGAAACCATATGCCACAAAATTCAGGTGCAATTTTAAACATTATGGCAGTAGCAGTGTTGTTTCTACATTATCAGTGTGGCGAATACCTTACATAATTGTAAACATTATTTCACAGAGATTTGATTATTTCTGACAGCTAAATACTCATCTTTGATGATGAAAACCTTCTCTGTCAGCTCACAGCATTACACAAAAATTGACAGTTAAATAGTTTGCAAGTTACACCAGTTGCTCTAATTCGTAAGTATATACACATGTATGTAATATTCATCATTTAAATAATCAAAAGAACAATAACTCGTAAACTAGGTGCTGGGGAGTGTCACTGCCAGCTGGCATGCAGCAGGTCATTTGTTCCCACAACTGAAAGTTATGTGGTCACCTCAAACAAAACAAGAAAGATACATTCCAAGTTTTTTGTTTTCATCATTTTGAGGATCTGGCCTTAGTGTTGGAGTTCACACTGGTAGGGCCAGAGTCGTAACTATGTATTTGAAGAACGTACAAGGTTGTGAAATACCAGAAAAAATACCCAGTTTTCAGTTAAGTGTAAACAAAAGTGGGTATTAAATACGAACATAGGAACATGGAAAATAGGAAGTGGAGATCATTACAGTTGGTTTTAAAAAAGCATTGGTATTTAGTTCTGAGAAATAGTAGGAAAAGCAGAAAATAGATCAAAGCTCAAATCTTCTTTTCACTTGGCAACTGTACTTACTTCAAAGGAGTGACTGACTCAAGCTGCAATCGGGCATCGAAGTAATTTGATGGTGAAAGCTGTAAATTTGTGCTGCTCCGGGACTAGAACTCGGATCTTCCATATAATGCAAGTGGTTGCCGTAACCGTCTCGGCCAGCTGGATATGCTTTATGCCCAACCCAAATTCTCAACTTAACACGCACTAGTAGCATCCACTGTCGTGTGTGTGTGTGTGTGTGTGTGTGTGTGTGTGTGTGTGTGTGTGTGTGTGTGGGTGGGTCGGTGGGTGGGTGGGTGCGTGTCTGTGTGTGTAGTCAGTCGTGTAACATTTCAGAGCTTGGATTATTAACTAAATTGTGAGTAATAATTGTGCTAGCTCTTTTATGCGTGTTAGCATACTCTGTTCTCACTCTGTGCATTCCGAAAGAGATAACTCATTGATCTATTTTGATAGATATTTGTGTGAATAATATTTGACTAAGATTTTAAAATAAATGTAATGCTGCAATAATATTCTCAGTTGTAACATACTTAAAAATATCGATTTTTGTTTTGTGGCAAAGCCGTGGAACAGACACAGTTCTTGGAGAGACTGCTGATCCTCTGGAGCTCTTTGTTGTTGATGAATGTGAAAATACCCTCATCTCAACTGTGAAATGCAAAGCCAATATCCATTTTACACCTGTTCCTTCAAATTGGAGGGAATTAGGTGGTGTCCCTACAAACAAGGAAAATAACTTTGAAGATGATGGGAAGACATTCTTCTATCAAAAAAGGTGAGATACTAGTCTTTGGTACTTAATGGGTTTTGTAATTTGAATATTTTAAACAAAGAGGAGTTAACAAGCAAAGTACACACCACAAATAAGAACTGAGACTAGTCGGTAAACTGCAATTATTGTGCTCCCAATGGCAGTCAGAGGAATGAACAAAACTGAGGGGGGACAAACCTACTTTACAAGTAACGTTATTTAATACTTCTTATAAATTTGGTGCGGGAATGGGAAAACACCCACTGTTGGGTACTATGATCCTCAAATTACCATTGAATGTTTAAAGAATGTTGAGTTGTTGTATAGTTTCATTTCATGTTAATTTTAGATAACTTATACAATCTTATTTGGAGTATAAACAGTTTCCAGTGTACAAAGTCTCACATTTGCATCTTATAGTATCATAAGATAACTTCTCTGTCAGCTTCCATGACACTGACGGCAGACAGTTTGTGTGTGGTGTACAGTAATCCCTAGAACACATGCACTTGCATACAGGAGGGTAACCATAGATTGTAATATGCACTTTTACTGTTAGTCATTGAACTGTGTGGAATTTTAACAACCATCAGCTGAACATTTTGGAAGGTAGGTGTGTGTTACAGATGATTTATATTGAGAAGGTGTCCTTCCATATTGCAATGAATCAAAGGTGGTATGATATTTCAGCATAAGAATAATCTGACCATAACAAGGTTATTGCACAGTGATTATTCAGTGTTCCCAAGATGGACACAGGGCCAATTATCCAGTAGCAGTATAGTGTCTGTCAGCTATTGTGAATGTCATGCATAGAAAACTGTGAGTTTTTCAGGGCTTAACATCGTAGTCAGTTTCTACATTGTCACGTGTAACTGAAATGGTTGTGATACTCACTGCACCTCATCTTTGAAACATTCGAGAAGCTGTTTCTGAATTTTTTAAACATGCTTACACCTATATTATTCTGTTCAATGGAGATTATCGCTGACAAAAGGATGGTACTGTCATGTACTGAAACACGTATGTAACGCAGCAGTGATGGCGAGGCATTGTAGCATCTGTGACCAGAGAGTTTGCTCTTGACCGCGCGAGTGTTGCGAGCGGTTCTCACTCTGTCTGTAGTCGTTGCGAGTCTGTAGCTCTGTCTAGTTGAGGGCAGTACTCTGTCAGTAGTCGTCGCGTGCAGTACGCTAGTAGTCGTCATGCAGAGTTCTCGGTCAGTAGTAGCAGCCCAGTGCGGTTGTGTGATGTAGGCGGTCGGCAACACTGGTCAAGATGGTGAATAAGGTATACTGTTAATTAATATAATTATTAGATAATGAAAAATTGTAATTATTCTCCAACAAGTTCCCCAATAATAATTTTTATTTCAAAAGCATTTTTTTCAAAAATTTAATTTTTTATTGAACTAAAGATCTCGTTGCACTTCCCATTTCATTCCACTTCTTTTGAAGAAAAATTTCACTAGAATCACAAAAAAAAGAGAATATTATTATTTGCAATGCAGTTCCTCCAAGCGGTGCGCAACAACAAGAGCAGAAATGTGACATCCATTTATTCTGAGGTAAGACTTTAATTCTGATTGTTTTACACAGGGCCAAAGACCGATATTTCGGTTTAATTGTATTTTCTTGTCACTGAACGGACTTTAAATTTTGTGAAGAATTTATATTTGAGTCAGATTGCGTATTTCACATTTTTTGTTGCCATTGTCAGTACATTTCATTGTGGGCAGGTTACGCTTAGAGCAGTGTCCATTAGCATTTGTATTAAGTATTGTCTTTTTCCTTTTAAAATTTTTGTGGCGAGGTTACACTCGGCTCCCATTTGTATTGAGTATTGTCACTTTATTTCTTATAAAATTACGGTGGGGAGGTTACACTTGGCGACCCTGCCAGGATCGAATTTCGTTGAGAGTCTTTTGAGCAACAGTCAGATATCTGCTCTTATTTGCTTAGATATAATTAGGATTTGGCGCAACGCTTTTATTAACTTGTGACTTTCTTTCTACAGGTCAACGGCAATTCTTTGCTCTGTTGTATTTGTGTGTTACTTTTGCATTGTGCTTATTTGTTTTGTGAATAATTTTGACTATTGTTAAAATGCCGCGAAAGACTGTGAATAGTGTATCGCGAGGTATTTTGAATGAAATTACCGACTCAAACAACTTTACCGATAGGACATATGACACGCAGTGTAATCATGACAATCCTGCGCCCACTAACAATCAGTGCATTCCAACAACTAGTGATGACTTTTACCCTGATAATGAACAAACGAACTCAATTGTCTCGTCTGTTAATTTGACGACAATTGATGACGCAGAACGCTCTATTGTAATGAGCGCTGCCCAGCTTAACACACCCGATTCGGAAAACTCAAGTAATGTACAGACAAATCTGTCTAATGAAAATGAACAGATCACACAAAGTAGGACAGATGTATTTAATTCCGAAACAATAACTGATAGTATACATTTGACTGACAAACCTTTTTGTAAATTTCAAAATGACCAAATGGTTACAGAAAGTGAAACAATTCCAGATCCACTATTGAACAGTACAGATAATAGAAATGGTAATTTTGGCTCGGATCCAATTATGGCAATACTGCTACAACTTAGGGAAGATAATAAACAACAGAGTGAAAATTTCAAACAACTTAGGGAAGATAACAAACACTTAAATGAAAAACTTGACAATAATGACAAAAAACAAGACAAACTTAGTGAACAAATTAGAGACGTTGCCGCGCAGTGCCATGACACTAAGGAACAGTTGCGCGTGGAAATTGAGGCTTGTTCTCAAAAAAATAGCGAAGAAATTAAGTCTGTTGCGCAAGAATTAAGAGAAATGCAAACAGCCGCAACAGAAACACTCAGAGACGAAATTAGCGGAGTCGCTAAACAATGCTCTGAAAAAGCTGCACAATTACGGGACGAGTTTAGAGCAATGACGGTAGAACTTTCGCGCACTATGGACGCAAAGATAGACGCGAAATTCGAACAGCAGAACACTCAGATTAACGAGCGCTTTAATCAGCACATACAGAACAGTGATACGCGTTTCCGCAGATTTATTCAGGATCAAAACAAAGTAAAACGACAAGTCATGGAAACAATCACTGCACAAAGACAAGAGGACAAACGTAAAATATTCGCGAAAGCGAAGACGTATGTAGACAATAATATTACTACAGTGTCCGATAAAATTAATACCATAGAACAATTGAACGCGGAATTACGGGATGAAATTTCTGACCTTAAATCAAAAACAGATACACACACAGTAAATATTCAAACAGTGACAGATAGATTCGAACAATTAGATCTAACACAGGATTGTGATGTTATCAAAGCTGATGTTAAAAAACTGAGCGAAACTACGCGTAAGTTGCAAAAACAGATTAATGCGTCCGATTCTAAAACCGATGATCAGGTTAAAATACTGACTGAAAAATGTGATGAATTGGCCAGTCGTATTGATGTTATCGAAAATACTAATGACAATAAATCAGATGATACTGCACCGGTTTCATTTAACCAAACACCTGAATTTCATAATTTACAGCAGACAATTAATGAGATCGATTCATCTAACAACACGTTACGTAGGAAGTTATCAAATTTACAACAAGAAGTAACAGAGATGAAAAACATTTCAGTTAATAACATACCACAACAGACGCCACTTTATGAACATGTGTCAGACTCACGCAGCGCGTATAATTTGGGTAATCTACAGAGAGTACGGGACTTAGATTCCGATCAACCACAGCTCAATAGATTCTCTTACGATCCTGAACCTGTTCCATCACACAGAGATGATAATTTCGACTACAAACATTTTCTGTCAGTGAGAAAGTTTAAAGTTTTTAAAAACGATAGAACGCAGATTCACCCACTGGATTGGATTCAACAATTTAGCTTTGCTCTTCCACCGAATTGGCCTGTAACACACAAACTTGAATTTATTTGCAGTTTTTTGGAAGGCGAACCGGCAACTCGCATGAGACCGATCGCAAGGCAATGCTATTCAGTAGAGGAATTTCAGAATGCTTTTCTGTCAGCGTACTGGTCGAAGACGACACAGCGCGGAATTAAAGACCAACTAATTAGTTTGCCAAACTATGAAAACTCAAATTTTCCCAGTGTAACGCAATTTTTTGAGCACATGGTACAACAAAACCAGTACCTGAGTGAACCGTACAGTGAATCCGCACTTATACAACTATGCATCTCTAAATTACCACGGTCATTACGAGTGTCACTTCTAACGGGCCAGCAAAAAGAAAACATTTCAGCATTCAGAGATCTTTTACAGCTCTTGGAAGTACAGCAATCCGATTATTCTTTTGTAAACAAAAACTTTTCGAGTAACAACCAAGGTCAACAACAGTACTGCAATTATGATCAGGGACGTAATTTCAATCGGAAAGATAACAGACGCTTTAGGAACGACAACTACCAAAACTTTAATAACAGGCAAAATTCTAATTATCAATACCGTCAAAATTTTCAGCAACAGGAACAACACTTTAGTAACAATAGAGGTGTTTCACAACAACAACATCAAAACCAGCCGGTTAGCATACCTAACCAACAATGGAATACACAAGGTCAACCAGGCTTTAATGTTTCGCCGCGTGGACGCATAGTCCCTGGTCCAACAAATAGTAACGCACGGGAGCAGAGAAACAACTATGTACAAAGAAGACAGTATTTCAATTCCCATCGCAATACACCGTATAGGAATGACTATTACGACAGACGTAAAAACGACGAGCACAATTATCAGCGTACATATAATAACAGTCGGTCTCACCAACAGCAAAATTATTCACAAGAACATATTCTCATGAATGAACCCGACAGTAGATACCATCCAGAGCGTAACACGTCTGGAAGAAGTGATAGGACAGTTCAAATAGTCGAAATGCCACAGAATCCTTCTAATAATAATAACACGTCAGATAGAATCTGACTAGATAATGTACAGGACGCATCTTCCAATAATACAAGCACTACCTTAGACACGCAAAATGTTGTTCACGAAAATGTAATTACTTTTGACGACATCAGAGACACTCTTTTACAGGAAAGACCAGTTATTCAGAAAACCATTTCACATCCTGTTATCGAAATTAAAATTGGTTCATCGAAATTCTCAGCAGTAATTGATTCCGGCTCACCTATATAAGTAATAAACGAGGAGACTTTTAATGAGTGCAACAAAGAGAATACCTATCCGACATTACCATTAGGCAAAACAAAAGTGAAAGGAGCAGTACCGAGTAAAGGTGTAGACGTTAAATTACAGACGCATTTATCATTTTGTATTGGAGGTCATACTTTCCACTCTAATTTTTGGATTGTTCCTTTATTGACAACAGACATTATTTTAGGCACGAATTTTCTGGTACAACACGACGCAGTTATCGACTTTCAGAATTCTTATTTAATGTTAAAGGATGAAAATGTACAATTGGCTTTAGAATTTCAGCACTCTTTATCTGCGGAAGAACAAACAATTAACCGCACAGAGGTCATTTCCGCAACACGTAACATAGACTGTAATCCCACATTGTTCACGGATACGTACGTACATAACTATAATACTCCAGACGAAGCTGACTACGACGTTATGCAGTTAATTTCTGATAAGGTTAAAGAGAGCAGTGCAACTACAGACGACGAACGAACGCAATTACACAAAATTCTTTTACAGCAAGCTCCAGTTTTTGACAACATTCCTGGTACTATGTCCGGCTTTATGTATGAATTTCAAGTCAAACCGCACGACACATTTAAAGCAAAGCATTATCCCATTCCATATATTCACAGAGAACAAGTTAAAAAAGAATTGCAGGATATGCTCGACCAAGGAATTATTGAACCGGCAGTTAGTCCGTACATAAACCCGCTACATATTGTTAAGAAAAAAGATGGCTCACTTCGCCTTGTACTTGATTCACGTCACATTAATGACATTATTATTAATGAAACAGACCGACCACAGACATTAGAGGAACTTTTACAGAAATTTCACGGCACTGCTATTTATTCCACATTAGATTTGAAATCGGGATTTTGGCAAATTCAACTTCATCCGAATTGTAGAAAATATACAGCTTTTCTCTGTTTCGGCGACTGTTATCAATTTTGCAAACTACCGTTCGGCTTAACTATTTCTTCTGCAGCTTTTATTCGCGGTTTGAACACAATACTTCCGACAGAACTTAAGGACAGAATTACGACGTACGTAGACGATATTCTTATCGCAGAAGCTAACTGGTCTGAACACAATCTGATTCTTGAACAACTGTTACAAACTTTTCGTGCACAAGGACTTACAGTTAACCTCAGTAAATCGCACTTTGGTAAAACTTCTATAAAATTTCTTGGACACGTAATTTCAGCAGAAGGCATTGCACCTGATCCGGAAAAACTTCAAGCTCTACGTGACATTACTGTTCCTACAACAAAAAAGCAATTACGCAGTTTTTTGGGCTTAATTAACTTTTTTCGCAAATTTATTCATCACTCCGCTTTAGACACGCCTAGATTATGTCAATTAACAGGTAAAAACACTATTTGGTCTTGGGATAAGCAAGCACACTCTGAATTCATGAACCTGAAACATGCTTTGTTGAATGCACCACTATTATCGCACCCAGATCTTACTAGAAATTTTTCCATTGCCACCGACAGTTCCAACACCGCCTTAGGCGTACATATTTTTCAGGAAATTGAAGAAGATGGTTCAATAGTAATCAAAAACATCGCATTTGCAAGTCGCATTTTGTCACCTGCTGAGCGAAATTATTCTGTTACAGAACTTGAAACATTATGTGTTGTATGGGCTTTTATGAGATTTAGGCATTTTCTTTATGACAGACACACCACCGTTTACACAGACCATAGAGCCATACAATTTTTGCTTTCAGCTAAATTCACTCACGACAGATTAAGCAGATGGAAACTATATTTACAGGAATTTAATTTTACAATAGTTCACATTCCCGGTACGCAAAATGTTATAGCAGACGCACTATCGCGTTCTCTCGGCAACAATCAGCAAGACGTAGCAACCAACTTCTGCAAAACAAATTTCAGTGTCATGTACATTCAGCAAGTTGCATTTGAAAATTTTATTTCATCGTCATTACAGGACATAGCACAAGAACAAAATAAAGACAATGTGTGGAAAGAAATTAAACACCTTTGGCAAGATAGAAATAATGTTACGATTAGGAACCACTACACAGTACGCAATGACATTCTGTTTCGCCGCTCTCATCCTGATAGCAACAATTGGTTATTATGCATTCCTGACGAACTGGTTAACAAATTAATTTGGTACACTCATTTAAGTTACGCACATTACGGAGCACGAAAATGTTTTCTTATACTGAGACAGAACTGTTATTTTACTAACATGGAAAAACGTATACGACGAGTTTTAGCGTCTTGTAAAATTTGCCAGAAAGCTAAATCAGACACCACTTCACATTTTCCTCCTTTATATCCCATTATACCTGTTAAATTAAGACACATGGCCGCAGTAGACATTTTTGGTCCGATTCCGAGAACTAACAGAGGTTTTTGCTACATATTTGTCGCTGTTGAGATTACTTCAAAATTTGTTACTTTCACTCCATTACGCAAAGCTACTGCTAAAACTGTTTCGAAAGCATTTGTAAAACATTTTCTATTTCATGTAGGGCATGTAATGAAAGTAATTTCTGATAATGGATCACAATTTCGTAGTAGCGTATGGACACGCATGTTACGAGCCAGAAACATTTCTCCGATCTATATATCCAAGTACCACGCTTCTTCGAACCCCTGTGAAAGATTAATGAAAGAAATTGGTAAACTGTGCCGAATATACTGCCACAAAAGACATATTGATTGGGACACACACATACTCTCATTCCAAGATGTAATTAATTCCATTCCAAATGAATCCACTATGCTATCTCCGACTGTTATACTGAAAAACGTTGAACCACCGAACAAAATTAAAGAATTAATAGAATTTCCCAAAAGTCGTCGCCTACGACACCACGAAATAATTGACATTGCGCTGAACAACATCAAACGTGCCGCAGAGCGCCGGAGAAGACAGCAAAAACAGGTTTGTACACGCCGCGACTTTCACGTTGGACAGAAGATACTAGTACGTACACACTATTTATCCAGTAAATTAAAAGGTAAGTGCAGTAAATTTGAACTTCTATACGCAGGTCCATATCGGATTCGCAGCATCCCTCACCCCAATGTTGTACACGTCGAAACTTTGAGAACCAGAAAATCGAAAGGCAATCACCATATCTCAAACATTAAACCGTTTATTGAGTGAAACCACTGTATGATTCAACACACTATGATGTCATTTACTAATGCAATTAATTCACCTGACTAATTACTGATGATTATCGTATTTTTTCTTGGCAAGTGCCCGGCAAGGTAAGGTTAGCAGGTCGCATTTCTTGTCGTTACACATCAGACCGTGCACATTTTCCACTTTTTTTGTGTATATGATTGTACTCCAGTTTTGTTTGTATGTATTGTGAAATAGTTAAGATATAACACACAACAGTCGACTTTGACATTTTTTTTGCCCTATGACATCTCAACATCGTGACTGTTTTACATTTTTTTTTGCTACTGCATTGTATTATTCTGTGTACATTTTTGCATCTGAACACTGTCTACGTCTTTAACATATTACGTTTTCTGTCATGTTATGCTGTATGGTTAATTGTGTCACCATAAACCAGTCATTATTTAGTGGGTATATGATTTAAATGCAAGACATTAATCTCTGCTCATCAATTTCAGAAAGAAATGATGCACGTAGGAAATAAATTCAACAGAAATGGGAATTTCACCTACGGGATAAACGAAAGGAGATGCAATAACTTTATGAGGAAGAGTAAATGGATCAGGATTGGCAGGCATTAACAAGAATATACAATACTCATCACAGAATAGCAGTCTTAACTAATTTTTTCTTTCAGAATACAAGGTGATTGATGCAGGCTGTCAGACTGAACTACACACCTTAGTTTTAGTGATGAAATATGCTAGAGATAAGGAATAGTTGTATAATGAGTAATGAAGTGATTTTTTGCAGATGATAATGAATACTGATGAATAATGATGAAGGATATGATGTTATGAATAATGAAGTTTTTCTTTACAGATGATGATAATAGTGAAGTTATGATGATATGGATAATGAAGTTTTCTTTACAGATGAGGATAATGTTGAAGTTATGTATTTATGTTATGTAGTTATTTAAGTATTTGTTGCAGTTTGCTTTGACAGCAGGTGTTATATTGCATAGTAGGATGACGGAAAGTTTTGGAAAGGACAGCTATGGAGCACATTTTATACACATTTCACTACCTGTTAATTCGAAGTTCACTACTTTTCAGCATAGTGTGCGTTTCTTCTTTCAGGTCAATAATCCATTTTGTAATTTTTCCAGGAGAAGTTTTTCATGATACTTACTAAACCTGTTACTTATTATACCTGTTCTAGTACTTGCATTTTTATATTTTTACCCATTTGTGTCTATCGTTTATAAATGTGATCACATGTACTGCCTTGTTACATAATCTTGCTACAGCTGACTCATGACGAATGACGTTACCTATCCTCATTTGCTGCAATAGGTCAAAAGCAAATAGTGTTATGTTTCAGCAATTAATTATCGATCCCAACGCAATGCATTGCTACCAAAAAAAATGTATTACCAGTCCCACATAATGTCACTAGTTTATGATAATTCTGAATAATACTGATCAACTCTGAATAGCATGTCACTTGAGTAATGACCTCTTAATGAGACTATATTCAAAATAATGCTTTGTCACTAGCTAATAACTGCCACTGTTTATTGTAATGATACTACTTATAATGCCTGTGATTATTAATGATTTGACTGTAATTAACTGATTTTTGATAATGACTTCGTAATAATCTGAATAATACTGAATGATGATTCTATTCAATACTTGCTGGCCACTGAGTGCCAATAATTAATGTCACTTGAAGAATTGTTATTAATTATGCCATTAATTAGCCCTTTTTTTTCCCATGTTGACTTTTCATGTTTTGGTTAATAGCCAATGAGTGCCAATAATTTGTATCACTCAATGTATTATGTTAATGCTAGGCCAATAATTGACTCTCCTTTTTAACTAAGACTTCTGATGAACATTATTCTGTCTTACTAAATATACTTTGTAACTGGCCAAGGACCGCCACTGTTTATTGTAATACGATTACCCATGATGCCAGCTAGTGATTCTTAATAGATTGTAATGACACATAATTAATTAACTATGGTACTGTTTAATAATGCTTTGTAATTAATTAAGGCTAATAATTCTTACTAAATTGAAATGACAAATGATTAATTAATTAACTTAATTAGACAAATGATTAATTAACGACAAATGATTAATTAACTGTAATTAGACAAATGATTAATTAACGACAAATGATTAATTAACTGTAATTAGACAAATGATTAATTAACGACAAATGATTAATTACCTGTAATTAGGAAAAGGCTAATGATTATTGGAATGACAAATGATTAATTAACTGTAATTAGGAGAAGGTTAATGATTCTTAATTATACTCTGTAACTGAAAAGAATGCGATTATTTCATAATGCTTTGTAACCAGGAAAAGAAGGCTACTGATTCTATGTACAACAATTAATGAACATTTTTCTGTAATACTACATACTTGGTACAGAAATGTTCAATAACTGGGCTATGAATGCCACAAACTACTAATTAAGTCTGTAATTGTCAATATTATGTGACTTGATGTCCTTCACCTCATAAGCTGACTACCCTGAATTACTGCAATGTCCATTTGTCCTGTTTATCCCAGTGATCATGGAGCACTATATTTGGTTTTGCACTAATTCTACGTTGGTGTGCCTTGTAAGAGTGTGGTGTTGACACGACATGCTGTCCACCACCATGAGCGATGAAGACATTATTATGGTCCCACTGTTTGGTGTACGTAATGTACTGCCAAAATGAAAACATGGAACATTACTACGACAGTTCAGTGTCTTGGCTACACTGATAAATTCTGATGGGAAAAGAACTTCAAGTTGTGTCACTTGGTGTTGTACTTCTGTGGAAAGATATGGACTTTCAGAGCAGCTGTGTGCAATCTAAAGTGCTACAACCATGATGCAATCCTTCCCTTTCCTATCCTGATTCTTGTCACATAAAGAAAAATTTTTTTGGTAACATCATTTATGTTCATAGGTTATACATTTTTCGATTCGCTAAACTCCAGTGCGAGTACACTTATGTCACTGGTCGACATGATGTTTGCCAGTCTGTTTATTTGTTCTGAATATGCTAAAGAATTTTTTCAGTGCCTGTGCACTTTGTTATCTGTCAAAAAAAATTGTATATACATTTTTCTGATTTGCTACTATGTTTTGTATTCACATTTTGTCTTTGTCTGATATATTTTGTACTTAGTGCGTGTGCACAACATTTAAATATTCTGTAAGTTGTAGGCTTTTGTTAATTAAAGAAAAATTTTGCCGCGATTGGCAAGTCCAAATGACTCACCATCGCTGCCAAATTTTTGCCCCCCCAGTGGAGGGTTATGAAACACGTATGTAACGCAGCAGTGATGGCGAGGCATTGTAGCATCTGTGACCAGAGAGTTTGCGCTTGACCGCGCGAGTGTTGCGAGCGGTTCTCACTCTGTCTGTAGTCGTTGCGAGTCTGTAGCTCTGTCTAGTTGAGGGCAGTACTCTGTCAGTAGTCGTCGCGTGCAGTACGCTAGTAGTCGTCATGCAGAGTTCTCGGTCAGTAGTAGCAGCCCAGTGCGGTTGTGTGATGTAGGCGGTCGGCAACACTGGTCAAGATGGTGAATAAGGTATACTGTTAATTAATATAATTATTAGATAATGAAAAATTGTAATTATTCTCCAACAAGTTCCCCAATAATAATTTTTATTTCAAAAGCATTTTTTTCAAAAATTTAATTTTTTATTGAACTAAAGATCTCGTTGCACTTCCCATTTCATTCCACTTCTTTTGAAGAAAAATTTCACTAGAATCACAAAAAAAAGAGAATATTATTATTTGCAATGCAGTTCCTCCAAGCGGTGCGCAACAACAAGAGCAGAAATGTGACATCCATTTATTCTGAGGTAAGACTTTAATTCTGATTGTTTTACACAGGGCCAAAGACCGATATTTCGGTTTAATTGTATTTTCTTGTCACTGAACGGACTTTAAATTTTGTGAAGAATTTATATTTGAGTCAGATTGCGTATTTCACATTTTTTGTTGCCATTGTCAGTACATTTCATTGTGGGCAGGTTACGCTTAGAGCAGTGTCCATTAGCATTTGTATTAAGTATTGTCTTTTTCCTTTTAAAATTTTTGTGGCGAGGTTACACTCGGCTCCCATTTGTATTGAGTATTGTCACTTTATTTCTTATAAAATTACGGTGGGGAGGTTACACTAGTGTAACCTCCCACCGAAATTTTAAAAGAAATGTAATGACAATATTTAATACAAATGGGAGCCGAGTGTAACCTCCCCACAAAAATTTGAAAGAAAGAAACACGACAATATTTAATTATGAATGCTAATGGACATTGCGCTAATTGTAACCTCGCCCACAATGAGAGGTATTGAAAATGGCAACAAAAATGTGAAATTCGCAATCTGACTCAAATATAAATTCTTCACAAAATTTAAAGTCCGTTCAGTGACAAGAAAATACAATTAAACCGAAATATCGGTCTTTGGCCCTGTGTAAAACAATCAGAATTAAAGTCTTACCTCAGAATAAATGGATGTCACATATCTGCTCTTGTTGTTGCGCACCGCTTGGAGGAACTGCATTGCAAATAATAATATTCTCTTTTTTTTTTTTTTGATTCTAGTGAAATTTTTCTTCAAAAGAAGTGGAATGAAATGGGAAGTGCAACGAGATCTTTAGTTCAATAAAAAATTAAATTTTTGAAAAAATGCTTTTGAAATAAAAATTATTATTGGGGAACTTGTTGGAGAATAATTACAATAAATAAATTTTTACATTATCTAATGATTATATTAATTAATGGTATGCCTTATTCACCATCTTGACCAGTGTTGCCGACCGCCTACATCATACAACCGCACTGGGCTGTTACTACTGACCGACCGCTCTGCATGACGACTATTAGCGTACTGCACTGCTCGACTACTGACAAAGTACTGCACTCAACTAGACAGAGCTACAGACTCGCAACGACTACTACTGACAGACTCGCAACGACTACTTGACAGACTGAGAACCGCTCGCAACACTCGCGCGGTCAAGCGCATACTCTCTGGTCACAGATGCTACAATGCCTCGCCATCGCTGCTATGTTACATACGTGTTTCATAACCCTCCACTGGGGGGGCAAAAATTTGGCAGCGATGGTGAGTCATTTGGACTTGCCAAGCGCGGCAAAATTTTTCTTTAATTAACAAAATTCAACAACTTACAGAATATTTAAATGTTGTGCACACGCACTAAGTACAAAATATATCAGACAAAGACCTGACTGAGAACCGCTCGCAACACTCGCGCGGTCAAGCGCAAACTCTCTGGTCACAGATGCTACAATGCCTCGCCATCGCTGCTATGTTACATACGTTTGCTCAAAAGACTCTCAACGAAATTCGATCCTGGACTGGGTGTCGCCAAGTGTAACCTCCCCACCGTAATTTTATAAGAAATAAAGTGACAATACTCAATACAAATGGGAGCCGAGTGTAACCTCGCCACAAAAATTTTAAAAGGAAAAAGACAATACTTAATACAAATGCTAATGGACACTGCTCTAAGCGTAACCTGCCCACAATGAAATGTACTGACAATGGCAACAAAAAATGTGAAATACGCAATCTGACTCAAATATAAATTCTTCACAAAATTTAAAGTCCGTTCAGTGACAAGAAAATACAATTAAACCGAAATATCGGTCTTTGGCCCTGTGTAAAACAATCAGAATTAAAGTCTTACCTCAGAATAAATGGATGTCACATTTCTGCTCTTGTTGTTGCGCACCGCTTGGAGGAACTGCATTGCAAATAATAATATTCTCTTTTTTTTGTGATTCTAGTGAAATTTTTCTTCAAAAGAAGTGGAATGAAATGGGAAGTGCAACGAGATCTTTAGTTCAATAAAAAATTAAATTTTTGAAAAAAATGCTTTTGAAATAAAAATTATTATTGGGGAACTTGTTGGAGAATAATTACAATTTTTCATTATCTAATAATTATATTAATTAACAGTATACCTTATTCACCATCTTGACCAGTGTTGCCGACCGCCTACATCACACAACCGCACTGGGCTGCTACTACTGACCGAGAACTCTGCATGACGACTACTAGCGTACTGCACGCGACGACTACTGACAGAGTACTGCCCTCAACTAGACAGAGCTACAGACTCGCAACGACTACAGACAGAGTGAGAACCGCTCGCAACACTCGCGCGGTCAAGCGCAAACTCTCTGGTCACAGATGCTACAATGCCTCGCCATCACTGCTGCGTTACATACGTGTTTCAGTACATTCTAAGATCAAAGTTACAATGCAGTTAAAAATAAATTAAGCCCTGTTTCTGCAAGTGAGCATCGTAGTGGTGCTATCATATTTATCAAAATTACACTCTTAACCCTGTACAGAAAAGATCTCCCATACCTAGTCTCACCAGTCACCTACCACCCACCGCCTCTCTCAGACCCACCATCATGCCACAAAGGAGCACTCCCCTTGTGACTCAGTAATACCCAGAACTGGAGCAACTTAGGATATTCTCCACCAGGGTTATGACAACCTCTCACCAGGCCCTGAAATGAGGAATAGCCTACTCAATATCCCTGTTCCACCCCTGCTTCCAAACTCTTGCCTCATGGCTCATATCCTTACAATAGTCCTAGGTGCAAGAGCTGTCCCATACATCCTCCCACCACCATCTAGTGGAGTCCAGTCACAGGCATCTTATATCGCATCAAAGATAGGGCTACCTGTAAAAGCAGTCATGACCTACAAACAAAGCTGCAGGCACTATGCTGATTTCTACGAGGGCGTGACAACCAAGATACCCCAGAATGAGATTTTCACTCTGCAGCAGAGTGTGCGCTGATATGAAACTTCCTGGCAGATTAAAACTGTGTGCCCGACGGAGACTCGAACTCGGGACCTTTGCCTTTCACGGGCAAGTGCTCTACCATCTGAGCTACCGAAGCACGACTCACGCCCGGTACTCACAGCTTTACTTCTGCCAGTATCTTGTCTCCTACCTTCCAAACTTTACAGAAGCTCTCTTGCAAACCTTGCAGAACTAGCACTCCTGAAAGAAAGGATACAGCGGAGACATGGCTTAACCACAGCCTGGGGGATGTTTCCAGAATGAGATTTTCACTCTGCAGCGGAGTGTGCGCTGATATGAAACATCCTGGCAGATTAAAACTGTGTGCCCGACCGAGACTCGAACTCGGGACCTTTGCCTTTAGCGGGCAAGTGCTCTACCATCTGAACTACCGAAGTACGACTCTTACGCCCGGTACTGAGATACTGGCAGAATTAAAGCTGTGAGTACCGGGCGTGAGTCGTGCTTCGGAGCTCAGATGGTAGAGCACTTGCCTGCGAAAGGCAAAGGTCCCGAGTTCGAGTCTCGGTCGGGCACACAGTTTTAATCTGCCAGGAAGTTTCATATCAGCGCACACTCTGCTGCAGAGTGAAAATCTCATTCTGGAAACATCCCCCAGGCTGTGGTTAAGCCATGTCTCCGCTGTATCCTTTCTTTCAGGAGTGCTAGTTCTGCAAGGTTTGCAGGAGAGCTTCTGTAAAGTTTGGAAGGTAGGAGACAAGATACTGGCAGAAGTAAAGCTGTGAGTACCGGGCGTGAGTCGTGCTTCGGTAGCTCAGATGGTAGAGCACTTGCCCGCGAAAGGCAAAGGTCCCGAGTTCGAGTCTCGGTCGGGCACACAGTTTTAATCTGCCTGGAAGTTTCACAATCAAGATACTTTCTGTTTGCATGAATGGCCACTGACAAATTGTTACTAAGAGGCAGCTGGACCACTCAGTTGCCAAACATGCTGCCCAACACAAATGTGCTTCATTCCAATGACTATTTCACAGCCTGTGCCATATGAATCTTTCCTACCAACACCATCTTTTCTGAGCTGCACAGATGGGAACTCTCTCTGCAGTATATCGTATGTTCCTGCAACATTGTGGCCTCAACCTGATCTAGTCCCTGTCCTTCACCTGCCTATTGGATTCCCTGCTTCCACTCCAGCAATCTATAGCCTCCTATTCCACCAACACACCCACTAGTCTTTCTCTCCCTCCTCTACTTCTCTCTTTCTCTAGTCCTCCTCACCCTCTCAAACCTCTCAACTGCACCTAGAAATCCTACCCTGTCCTCACCACGTCCCTGTGAGCTTCTACAGACAGCACCACACCTTCCTCCACCCCTACCTTGCTATCCCTCCCCTCCCCATACCACGTTATCCCTCCTCTCCCCTTCCCCTCCCCTCCCCGCCCCAGCCCCCCAGCCCCCTAATTAATTCTATAACCCACAGATGGCGCCACTTTGAGGCGCATTTGCTGTAACCAGTCTGGCCTCAGTGTGACCAGAGACTGTTAATATTTTTTGCGATCTCAGATACAGTGAGTCACTTAAAGGGATCTTCAAAAGTAAGAAATTGCTTATATTGCCGCCAGTACATGTTTGTAGAAGTGTAAAATATTTTAAATCTTAAGCAGTACAGCAGTGAAAACAAAGATATACATATTTGTAACACAGCCCGTTTCACATGTGGATCAAATATTTAACAAACTTAGAGTATCGGGAAAGTTCACACGGCTTTGAAGAAGTGTCTTATTAATTAGTGTATTTGTTTATTAAAGAAAATCTCGGGGGATTAGATTATCTTCATTTCCACCATATTACTAATAAATAATTGAGATAAATTGTGTTTTTGTTACTGTTACGAGAAATTAGTACTTCATTTGTAACATGTCCACAATCCAAAACACATCTTGTCATTGGCAAGTGAATAAATAAATTTTCTCATGTTAGCGGTTTGAGTTTTTTTTTCCTCTCTCTTAAGCTCCGTTTTTACATTGTTACTTATAAAAGTGTTTTCAAATACATTTTTTTCTTCTTACACCTCACTTTTTTCTTCCCACCACCAAACTAAATAACTTAATCAACTATTTTGTTTTTACGTACAGATATGACATAGAACATGCAAGATTTGAAGATTTGGAAGAGGACCCAGAATGCCAGAATGCTGAACATACGTAAGACAGTTATTTATTTATTTATTTATTTCTTGTACTAATATAACAATGAAAAATAAAATTTTGAAATTGGAGGATCAGTGACTTTATATGTGTTCATATTAATTAGCACTTCACATTATGTGCATAGTACTGCATTAGCTATTCAAGTTACTATTGACATCAGCAGTAGCATTTAGCAGATTTATTTCCACAGGTACTGTGCGTCATGTACTCGAAGAAAAATGCGAGAAGAAAATGAAAAACCAATTGTCTGCAATAAACTAGATTCAGAGTCTCGAAATCATGAGGTGAACTACTGTTAGAACAAGTTATATCTGTTTAAACACTGTGTTTGATGCATAAAAATACCAAAATTATGAAAACCCTTCTTCGCTAGGTACACTATGGTTCTGTGAGGTGGAGAAATGAAGACTATCAGATAGGTTCCAGTGTGTATCTTAGGCCAGGAACTTTTAAATTCAAGCGTGTTGCTGCGCCTAAGGATCAGAAAAACAGAGATAAAGAGGTAAGGGCTTATTTTCTGTAATGGTTGTTTCCTTTGTTTGTCTCATTGTGGTTTTCACATCCACTATAAGGTGGTTATGAGGTTTATATCCACAACTGAGGGTCTCCCTTGGTATTTGTCAGGATTATTGCAGTCTTTGGGTCCATGTGGTACAGAAATATGTGAACTAAGAGTTACTAACCATCGCCACTTTATTTCGACAAGGACGTGTATAATAACATGCTCACTACGCCAACATGTCAGAACAGTCAGACGTCCTAGCACGAACAAATGCCGATTTGTCAAGACTCCGATTTGTCAAGACTCCATTATGAGCGGAAAAAGACAAATTCTGGTGAAATTGTGCACATTGGAAACAGTTCTGCCCATGCTGGTGGCCGGTGATGACCCACAACTACTGTGGAGGTGCTTTGTGCTGGTGTATGCGAACACCATAACACATCAGCATTCCATAATAAAGCCAGCATGCACTCATACTTGCACATGGTGGTTGTCCAAATCTGTGATCCTTAAATCACACTCCCAAACAAGATGACCTGCTGAAAGTGACTGGGTTTCATGAATCTGTTTCACCAGGTGTGGCATCAGAAGACATTGCAATGATTATCTCACTTGCCGACATAGTAACAATTGGTGCTGATGAGCGGGCTTTTAAAATCACAGCTTGGTACATGACACATGCTGTAGACACAAGACAAATTAATAAAAGTAAGAACAACACCATACTGACAGTTAAGGATGGATTAACGTTATTAGAAGATTCGAAAGACTTAATCCTATTTGCTGCTCAAATGAAATTTAGCTCATTGTTAGCATCATTATATTTTCTTGGATATCCACAATTAAATCATTTTCCTTTGGAAAAGTTGTCAGGGAATGGTTTGCATATGTTAGTGTATATTATTCATTATAATAAACAGGTAACATTCTTGTTAATGGGAACTTTCCAGCTGCATGAAAAGTAGGTGACAATTCAGAAGGCACATCAAACATATCACAACATAAATCCTCCTGCGAACCAGGAGAGCTTCTGTTGGAACATAGGAGACGAGGTACTGGCAGAAGTAAAGCTGTGAGGATGGGGCGTGACTCGTGCTTAGGTAGCTCATATGATAGAGCACTTGCCCGCGAAAGGCAAAGGTCCCAAGTTAGAGTCTCAGTCCAGCACACAGTTTTAATGTGCCAAAGAAGTTTCAATCCTTTAGCTGATGCATGACATGAAGGCCTTCTTGTTGGCACATGATTGGGTAAGTATAAACTTTATACATTTCAAAATTATGCTTTACTGTAGCAGTAAACAACAGAAACAATAACAGTTAATTCACCTCTAGCCATTAAAGAGTGTATTGTGGTTAACTTGTACTAAGCATATAAATTATAAGAATTAACATAGTAAGTTATACTAGATGTTGCATGTAACTTACTTTCCGTTAATAGGAATATCTGTAAGAATTAGTCTGAATCTAAGAGCAAAATTCTTAAGCAATCATTTGAACTATTTTGTAGAGCTGTTCCCTAAATTAAGAGCGTCAATTCTAGCATTTGACAGACTGTCAGTAATTCTTAAAAGCGGGGAATCTAAATCTAAGTGAGCACTCACAAGATTTAATCCTTCGAACAGCTCTTGGATGGTTGCATTCATCTCACCACAAATCATGTTGAATGTTTAATAAATTGCTTTACAATTTGTTCAGTAGAAACTGTGTGATTAGTAATGGTTCTTTGCATATTCCTTAATACAATTATTTCACATCACCTGTACACCCTGGGAAAAACCCAAGAATTTTTAGAATTTTGGAAATTTTTCATTGTTTTAGTTTTCAGTTAAAGTTTTGTCATTTTGACTGGTAAGAACTGATATTTTAACAAAGAATTTTACTTTAGAAAACTAAAGTGCTGGGCAGTTCTGCGCTGCTGTATAAAACCTTAACCATTCAAAGGGTTCATAACTTTTATGGTTCCAAGAGGAAGTATACTGTCACTTAACATGGAAAAAGTGTACTTTCACCCTGGAAAAATGTGTTTTTTAAATGAGAAAGCTGGGAAAAATCATTTTCTTTATCCACGTGTAAACCCTGTTTTCATTAGACAGGTTAACTGAATTTCTTCTAGACAGTTGTTCAAGGGCTAAAATCTTGTCTTTAATGTCCAGTAGATTTCGCCTTGTTAAAGTACCAAATATAGTATGAAGGGTACTTCCTCCAAAATCAAACTGGGCAAGTTTGCACCTAATCAAGGTTTTGTATGGCAAAAGATTTAAGAAACAGTTAAACTCTTTGTGATAATTAGGAAATGTGGACTCCACTTGCATTTTGGTGGTAATCCAATTGCTATACACGGCATCCCCATTTCCAAAACTGTGTTATTATCGTTGGCTAAACGAATCAAATCAATTTTCTTCTTAACAGAATTGAATTGTTGAATCTCACTCAAAAGTTATTTAAGTGCAAGCTTAGAATTGTTTGTTGAAACGATCATGGCTGACCGTTGTTGAAACAAAACACCTGTTGTTTGTGGTACTGCTACTACTATAGCATTAATGGAAAATATTGTCATAGTAAAAACTAGAATTGCAGTAAACATGAATAATTAATTCTAAACACTAGAGTTAAACAATGAATATAGTACAAATGCGTCTCTGATGGTAACCTGTGAAATAAGATTTACTTACACTTGCACACTTTATGTAACACCTGCAATCCATATTTGCACAACACATTCACATATGCACGTGACTGGGAAATAAATACTTTTAAACTCATTCACACTACACGTGTCTATGAAGATGGTAGGGGTGTCTGGGACTAGATAGATTGGTCTTTTGCGATGCCTCACTCTCGAAGTCTCAACTGTGACCTCATACTGCTCATGTCCTGGATTCAGGAACAGCTGGTCGGTCTCTCATTCCTTGGTGTCGTCTCGTGATGCTACAGGAAGTCTACCTACAAATGGCTTTACATGATTGACATGAACGATAAACAAATAAAAAGGTAGTTGGTGTATAAGAGTGACATGCAACAATATCTCTAAGATCGGTTACTGTCCTTTCCAAAACTTCTAAACAGTTTGACGTGACTTTTGTTTAATGCTATGTTGCTCAAGTATACAAGATCTATGACTGAATACTGTGACACAACTGCTTGGCGATCATGTTGTTTCGCTTGCTGCAGAGAAGGTTGGCAATTCCACTATTTGACTCCCTCCAATGTTGCCTTCAGGTTGTACACCATTTCCCTTATATGTTCATCGCTGAGTCCAGCAGCTGATTGCGCAAAGTCCAAGGATGAACCCATTCTTCTTCCATCTACAATCTCATGATGTGTGAATTTTTACATTGTAAGTACTCAACGACATGCGGAAGACACAGCCCAATTGTCATGCTTGCTGACATAGTGGCTAATGATCTTGATGAGTGTTCCATGAACTCTCTCAATGTGTCTGTTTTCCTTCTGGGTGTGCTGGTGTAGTTCTTAGTTGCATTATTTGTATTAGCTTACAAGTCAGTTTAAACAATTCACTCATGAAATTCGAGCCTTTGGCACTGATTGTCCTTAATGGTGATCTAAACTTCAGAATCAACTGTTTTACGAAAACATTAGCCACAGTTTCAGCACTTTGATCAGGTATTGGCATATTGAGAAGATATCAAAATGTTTTAACATGGTCAATATACAGGGTGTCCCATTTATCTTGACCAACCTAAATAACTGTTTGTCCAGATGCAAATTACAAAATGTTTCAAGCAAATGTTCTTTAGCTGTCAGAAGGACATCAATCAGCATGATTGCCTTTGTTGTAGCTTTGTTTTTTTACAAAGATATGAACAGCTGTATGACTTTTTTAAACGGCACCCTGTATTTTTTATTTGGTATTTCATTTCCTCTCCTAAAAACATGTTCAAAATGTATAACAGTGTACCATTCACAGTGTACTTTGTTATACAAAAAAACCAAAGCACAAAGCTCCTTTTCTGCTTTGTTTAATTGTTTGTAAGCAAATGACATTGGGTGTTCATGGCCATCAATTTCTTAAGACAAAATAGCACCAACAGAACAATTTGAAGCATCTGTTGAAAGAATGAAGTGCATACTGAAATCAGAATAGGCTAACACTGGAGCTCTGTTTAAGGCAGATTTAAGTTCTTCCATTTCCTTCATGCATTCTGTTGACCAATTGAATGTAGTTACCTTTTTCAGTAGCTGTGTCATTGGATGTGCTATATATGCATAACTGGCTCTGAAACGCCTATAGAAATTTGCTAATTTCAAGAATGATTGTGATTCCTTTAAATTCTGTGGTTCGTGAATTTCTTGACAGCTTCAATTAATTTTGTATCAAGATGAATTCCTTCACTGGTTTAAAATGCCCAAGGAAGTTCACTTGATTTTGTACAAAGAGACATTTATCTATTGACAATGACAGATTTATGCCTTCTATACACTTGAAAACTGATTGAAGTCTCTGAGTAGACTGCTTCATGTTTTCTCAAAAAAATAAATGAATAAATAAATAAATTATGCTGTCGAGGTATATTAGAGCTGGTATTGGTGTGAATCCTTGTAAAATGGAATCTGTCAGGCACTGAAAGGTGGCTGGCACATTGTGAAGTCCAAATGGCATAGACAGGTATTTATTCACACTTGCTGTTGTAACAAAGTATTCTCTCGATCATCTAGATGCACTGTCAGCTGATGATGTCCACTTGTTAGATCACAAACCGAAAATATTTGACATCTGCCCAAGTAATCCAGGATTTCTACCAGGTTAGGCATTCAGAGCTACGCAGTCTACGCAAAAACAGAACTGTGGTTCTCCGAAAACAGATTTCTTCTTAACAGTGACAAGCGGTGAACACCATAGTGCAGGATCTCTTGGTTTCATAATTCCAGCTTCCAGTTGTTCTTTATCCATTTCTTCTACCAGCGATCTTTGACTGAATGGTATTCTGTAAGGTCTCAGAGTGATAAATGCTGCATCTTCAAAACAGGCGCTAAAATCTTCTGCTCTTCAACTGTCAGATGTTCTATCTTCTGCCAAATCTTGTTCTTTACTTCATTATTAATTTTAACTCCTGACTGCAATTTTTTGGTACCACTACAAAGATCTGTCTTCATAACTGTGACATTTGAAACTCCATTTGGGATCTATATGACATCACTTCACTTATGCTTGACACTTCAGCAACTTTCGTTCCTCATGACAATAAAATGTGTTCATTGCTCATGTTCGCAATTGTTATTGGGACTAACTACATTCTGTGTCACCATTGTGGCTACGCCTACACTTTTGGCAACACAACAATGCATTTTGTCGAGTAACTCACATTTATCTGACCACTTTGTCAATAACAGAGTTCCTTCTTTGCATCGGGGTGATTTGACTTGGATATAGATTGTTTTTTTGTACTCCCTGGGGAGAATGCTGAGGCTGATTAATCTGCACATTGACTTGGAGGGCTTGAACTGACTTATGGGTCGGTTCAATCGATCCCAGGATGTCTGTGCTGCTGCTACTTTGAGTATGATGTGAAGAATGATTTTCTAGGTCATAGTGTCTATAGCCTAGTCTGATCCATCTATCTGCGACAAATCTCTCTGCCCTGTTAGCAGATAAAAAAATCAAACTAAAGTACACAGCCATAGTGCATTTTGTTGTTTGTAACTACTTGCACCCTCGCTGTGTATTTTTCTTGGCCTAAACATAATTCTACATAAGCCTCTCCATGGTTATGTAACTCCCTGCCATTTGATCTGTGCACCTTTAACTGTGGTGGTCTTAACTTATCCCTTTTGTCAGTGTAACACCACACTTGCAAAGCATGTGCTCCTGTGTCAATTAGTAGCTTGATATATCTTCTACGATAGACAGCATCAATTACAAAGTCATTGTCGATCTGATTTTCGGTGGAACTAACAGCAATCACTGTCTCGTGCAGGGGGCCGACGATTTGGTGGCACGTATGTCCCCATACTTGTTTAATGATATGCCCAGTTGTCTGTTACACGCATTACTCTTTCTTTCTTGCGGCAATCTCTCGATATGTGGCTCTGTATCCTCCTTGCAGCATTTATATGTTTATGACCAGGCTTGTTGCAACTGTAATGTTCTGCATTTGTGTTGAATAGATGACACTCTTCTTTTTGCATATCATTCAGCCGTCTTAAATGCTTCCACAAAGCCAACAGCTACTTCTACCACTTCCTGAAAGTCTTACATTGCGCCAGTCTGACTGCTTTGCTTACTTCCTCACCATACAACCCATGGATGAATGTGTCTAAAGTTCTCTGATCGACTTTGAACAGCTGAATGTGATTCTCATCTTCTACCAGGATGTATGTTTGTTTGTTACTGTTCTGAATTCTGTCGGCAAACTAATCAGTAGTTTTGTACAGTTATGAAGTTGCTCTCTGTAGAATCTGACAGCATTTTTGCATTTGAATCTCTGAACAACTGTTGCTTTGAATTCATTGTAATCTTCTGGCTTCACACAAGTGGGCTCCACACTGATGAAATCTTGTGCGGTTCCCTGAATTCTTAGTTTACCAACTGTTAATTTATCTGGATCTGTCCACGAACTCAACAAGGCAGCTTCTTTAAATTTATGGAAGATTACTTTTACTTCTTCCTTGGGTTTACCGCTTAACACTTGTACTGATGTCAATAATGAGAAATTCCTTATGGGGCCAGCATTGCAAGAACTATGATTTGACAGGTCATGTGAAAGACTGCATGTCTTTTTAATCGCTGAATCTCTTTTCTCAAATCGTTTATAATGGTTTGGAGATAGATTGTGTTACCTGGGTTAGATTCTGACATACTGATTTATGTATGCCAACAAAATCACTATTACAGCTTGGGTTTTACAAATCCATCACTGCATTTCCTTTGGTAGCCAAATTTGAGTGGACTAACCTGAATTCCAGCGTTGGATGATCCTGTGTTGTCAAATGACGTCCATGCTGCTGCTGCTGCTGGTGATGATGATGATGATGATTCTCTGTGAAGATATGCCAGAAACTTGAAAATTCTTGGAAGTTCACACATTGTGCCACCTGCTCAGGACTGTAGGTTTTCCACAATTGATCCTAATACTGACACCACTACTGTTAGGTGGTTATGCAATTTGTGTCACCAGCTTAGTGCCTCCCTTGGTACTCGTCAGAATTATTGCAGGCATTGGGTCCTTGAGGTACAGAAATACACGAACTGTGAGTTATTAACCATCACCACTTCATTTCCAGGAGGACATTTATAACAACATACTCTCTAAACTGACCCGTCACAACTGTGTTTGATGATATAACACAAATACGGATTTGTGAAGACTCCATTGTGAGCCAAAAAGACATAAATTCTGCATCCAAACCGTGCGCATTGAAAACAATTCTTCCCATGCAGGCGGCCAGCAGCGCACCACAACTAGTGTGTCCGTTCAGGTGTTCTGTGATAGTGTATACTGACACCACACGTTGTCAGCATTCCAGGATAACAGCAGCTCGCATTCGTACTCTTATGTGCCGGATGCAACCCAGCGTACAATACATCCATGCTTTAAGATAAAATGCAACATTTTGACAATGTTGTTGTTGTCGTCAGTCCTGACACTGATTTGATGCAGCTCTCCATGCTACTCTATCCTGTGCAAACTTCTTCATCTCCCAGTACTTACTGCAACCTACATCCTTCTGAATCTGCTTAGTGTATTGATCTCTTGGTCTCCCTCTACGATTTTTACCCTCCACTCTGCCCTCCAATGCTAAATTTGTGATCCCTTGATGCCTCAGAACATGTCCTACCAACCGATCCCTTCTTCTAGTCAGGTTGTGCAACAAACTCCTCTTCTCTCCAATTCTGTTCAATACCTCCTCACTAGTTATGTTATCTACCCATCTAATCTTCAGCATTCTTCTGTAGCACCACATTTCGAAAGCTTCTATTCTCTTTTTGTCCAAACTATTTATCGTCCACGTTTCACTTCCATACGTGGCTACACTCCATACAAATACTTTCAGAAACGACTTCCTGACACTTAAATCAATACTCGATGTTAACAAATTTCTCTTCTTCAGAAACGCTTTCCTTGCCATTGCCAGTCTACATTTTATATCCTCTCTACTTCGACCATCATCAGTTATTTTGCTCCCCAAATAGGAAAACTTCTTTACTACTTTAAGTGTCTCATTTCCTAATCCCCTCAGCATCACCCGACTTAATTCGACTACATTACATTATCCTTTGTTGATGTTCATCTTATATCCTCCTTTCAAGACACTGTCCATTCCGTTCAACTGCTCTTGCAAGTCTTTCGCTGTCTCTGACAGAATTACAATGTCATCGGCGAACCTCAAAGTTTTTATTTCTTCTCCGTGGACTTTAATACCTACTCCGAATTTTTCTTTTGTTTCCTTTACTGATTGCTCAATATACAGATTGAATAACATCGGGGACAGGATACAACCCTGTCTCACTCCCTTCCCAACCGCTGCTTCCCTTTCATGCCCCTCGACTCTTATAACTGCCATCTGGTTCATCTACATCTACATTTATACTCCGCAAGCCACCCAACGGTGTGTGGCGGAGGGCACTTTACGTGCCACTGTCATTACCTCCCTTTCCTGTTCCAGTCGCGTATGGTTCGCGGGAAGAACGACTGTCTGAAAGCCTCCGTGCGTGCTCTAATCTCTCTAATTTTACATTCTTGATCTCCTCGGGGGGGTATAAGTAGAGGGAAGCAATATATTCGATACCTCATCCAGAAACGCACCCTCTCGAAACCTGGCGAGCAAGCTGCACCGCGATGCAGAGCGCCTCTCTTGCAGAGTCTGCCACTTGAGATTGTTAAACATCTCCGTAACGCTATCACGGTTACCAAATAACCCTGTGACGAAACGCGTCGCTCTTCTTTGGATCTTCTCTATCTCCTCTGTCAACCGGATCTGGTACGGATCCTACACTGATGAGCAATACTCAAGTATAGGTCGAACGAGTGTTTTGTAAGCCACCTCCTTTGTTGATGGACTACATTTTCTAAAGACTCTACCAATGAATCTCAACCTGGTACCTGCCTTACCAACAATTAATTTTATATGATCATTCCACTTCAAATCTTTCCGCACACATACTCCCAGATATTTTACAGGAGTAACTGCTACCAGTGTTTGTTCCGCTATCATATAATCATACAATAAAGGATCCTTCTTTCTATGTATTTGCAATACATTACATTTGTCTATGTTAAGGGTCAGTTGCCACTCCCTGCACCAAGTGCCTATCCGCTGCAGATCTTCCTGCATTTCGCTACAATTTTCTAATGCTGCAACTTCTCTGTATACTACAGCATCATCCGCGAAAAGCCACATGGAACTTCCGACACTACTAGTCATTTATATATATTGTGGTTTCTGTACAAATTGTAAATAGCCTTTCGCTCCCTGTATTTTACCCCTGCCACCTTTAGAATTTGAAAGAGAGTATTCCAGTCAACATTGTCAAAAGCTTTCTCTAAGTCTACAAATGCTAGAAGCGTAGGTTTGCCTTTCCTTAATCTATTTTCTAAGATAAGTCGTAGGGTCAGTATTGCCTCACGTGTTCCAACATTTCTGCAGAATCCAAACTGATCTTCGCCGAGGTCGGCTTCTACCAGTTTTTCCATTCGTCTGTAAAGAATTCGCGTTAGTATTTTGCAGCTGTGACTTATCAAACTGATTGTTTGGTAATTTTCACATCTGTCAACACCTACTTTCTTTGGGATTGGAATTACTATATTCTTCTTGAAGTGTGAGGGTATTTCGCCTGTCTCATACATCTTGCTCACCAGATGGTAGAGTTTTGTCAGGACTGGCTCTCCCAAGGCCGTCAGTAGTTCCAATGGAATGTTGTCTACTCCCAGGGCCTTGTTTCGACTCAGGTCTTTCAGTGCTCTGTCAAACTCTTCACGCAGTATCATATCTCCCATTTCATCTCCATCTACTCCTCTTCCATTTCCATAATATTGTCCTCAAGTACATCGCCCTTGTATAGACCCACTATATACTCCTTTCACCTTTCTGCTTTCCCTTCTTTGCTTGGATCTGGGTTTCCATCTGAGCTCTTGATATTCATACAAGTGGCTCTCTTTTCTCCAAAGGTCTCTTTAATTTTCCTGTAGGCAGTATCTATCTTACCCCTAGTGAGATAAGCCTCTACATCCTTACATTTGTCCTCTAGCCATCCCTGCTTAGCCATTTTGCACTTCCTATCAATCTCATTTTTGAGAAGTTTGTATTCCCTTTTGCCTGCTTCATTTACTGTGTTTTTATATTTTCTCCTTTCATCAATTAAATTCAATACTTCTTCTGTTACCCAAGGATTTCTACTAGCCCTCGTCTTTTTACCTACTTGATCCTCTGCTGCCTTCACTATTTCATCCCTCAGAGCTACCCATTCTTCTTCTACTGTATTTCTTTCCCCCATTCCTGTCAATTGTTCCCTTATGCTCTCCCTGAAACTCTGTACAACCTCTGGTTCTTTCAGTTTATCCAGGTCCCATCTCCTTAAATTCCCACCTTTTTGCAGTTTCTTCAGTTTTAATCTACAGTTCATAACCAATAGATTGTGGTCAGAGTCCACATCTGCCCCTGGAAATGTCTTAAAATTTAAAACCTGGTTCCTAAATCTCTGTCTTACCATTATATAATGTATCTGATACCTTCTAGTATCTCCAGGATTCTTCCATTTTGACAGTAACTGAAATAAAATACAAATACACATGGTTATAGTCTAGTTTTGGTCAGTGCCAGGAAGTTCACACGAAATTGCAAACTGAGTTTACACTCCTGTCACATTTTATTTTAAAAGCTGTTCATTTATCGAAACATAAATGGCATTTAAAATAAGTAGCTTGCATATTAGTTTATGTAATACATTTTGCGCACATTCATTCTTCTTGTCCCAGTCCTCATTGGTTTGACATTAGAGCATGCTCTCTGCTTTAGGTTTTGGTTTCTGTGTGTGAATTGCCATTGAATTGATGTTCTCAGAGTTGCTAAATTAGGGTTTGTCACTTCATGGTACTCGCAACTATTTACCAAATTTAGTCTGGTGTGATCTAGATAGACTGCTTGAAGCTAAAATTCCTATCACTGGAATAGACTCCATTTTCACTCAATTTTCAATTAAATGACACTTTTCGGTTGGTGGGTTAAGTGATCCTATTTGAAGAAATGTATTGTTTCTGAGGCTGCTTGCTTCATCCAGGCCATTAGAACCTTATGATTTTTAAAGTGTCGAGTGAGCTCACTCCAGGACAGTCAAGGATGTGGGTATGTTGAGGGAATATCTTTAAATAAGAATTTTTCATTAACTCAGTATTTTCTTTAGATGGCATACACATGGATGCATCTGGGCAGTCAGCCATCAAGGTGGTCATGAGAAGTTGTTGCTTACTGTCGAACAAAGTCCAGGAAATATGGAGAGTAGGAGAGAGATCACATCATTGCTAATAGAGATTAGGCATCACATCTGGTAAATATATCTTGACTTGAGATTTTGGGTTGATTTTACAAATTCTCTCCATTTCCTAAACCTCGCTAATCCATTTCTTTCTTCTCTCTTCCTTCCCCTTCAACTTTTCTGCTAGAAGCAGCCACTGGCTCCTCAACTTGCACATTTCTTTAACCTTTATGTGTTTTCTCCTACTGCTGCTCGGTGAGCAGATTTTCTTTCTGGTAAGTTGTTATTTAAGGAGTCACATTGGTTACATATTTGTCACCCTCCATACTGTGTGGTTTTAATGGACTCCTATGTGCATTAGAGAAGAATGCTGCCCTCCTATACAAAGTATTAAACCAACTATTCATAAATTCTATAAAACTGCCTGAGTTCTCTGTTATATCACTCAGAAATTCCTTAGTTGCTGTAAAAGTTCTAACAGATGCGGCAACAGAGTGGCTGAGGATCTTAACTGCCATTTTGACATTATTTTTTTTTTTATTGGAATGCAACTGATTGCAGTGCGTTTACTCTCAACCACTGTTGATAGTAAAGTCGCTACGAAGCTGATTGTTCCGTATGCTTACGAATACATGTGGGACATCATAAATAGTGAACACTCTCCCTCATTCACACTGAAATAAGATCTCAGCAGTAACCTGTGTAAATATTGACTATTCTTGGATTACTGGCTCCCTGATCTCATTCGATAGACTGTTCCACGTTACATCTCAGTCTTTTTAATTCTGGGACTGTGCTCTTTACTGCCAGGATATTTTAAGTGTGGTTAACATTGAGCATACGAAAAACGGTGCAAACTGCATCCTCTTTTGTGTAAATGATAGGTGGGTGTGAACATATGACATTAACTCATTTTTGGTTTTTAGTAGCTCATTTGGTACCCAGGGTGCCTCTAACTTCACTGCAAAAGTTCAAAAACACTTGATAGGTAATATCTTCTTTTATGTGATGATTTTGCTTTGTAAGTGAAAAAAATCCTGTCTTCAGTGTTGTCTTGCCTTCAGAGGTTAACTCTTTCACAGTGAGAAACAGTTTAGTAGCAAATTCATTATCTCAATGTTCGCAAGTGTTTGCATGATGAAATACTTGTTCAGTCGTGTTCCTTTCCATTCACTGCCGTGTTAATGCTCTTGGAACAGGCAGTTAGTTATAGAAAATAATGGCAGTGTACACTACAGAATTGCTCACTTTAGTCTAGTTTACAGTGAAGCAAACAGGCATCAGCGAAAGAGAATTCTCTCAGTTGCGAACTGTGTGGTCCCGAGCACACATCCCCAGAACAAAGTACAAAAATCGTTTCGGGATTGGAAGTCAGTCTCAGTATGACCTTGTACTCCCTAATGATGGTCTGGATAAAAGAATTACTCTCGTAATACTTGTCATGCTGTCACATGACTTACATTCACAATTTCTGCTATTTCTATGGTACTTCCACCATTAACATCCCCCCTCCCATGCCCCGCCCCTGCGAGTTTGGGGTTAGAATAGGCCGGAGGTATACCTGCCTGGCTTAAGAAGAGGTGACTAAAAGGAGTCTCTTACTTTTTGGCCCAATAAGTTATGTTCCCCATTTTAGGGTTTGACCTCCACATTCAAAATTTTTCAGAGGTGCGGGCCATTTGGGGAAGGACGCCTTACATTGTGCATCATATATCCATCATGCACGGAGACCTGCTGCACCTATTATTGTAATGGCTCTGCAACTCGAACCATAATCCAGCTGTTTGGGTGAGGAAACCTAACGGTGTGCATCATCTACCTCTATTGCCCATTGTCCTCTTCTGCACCCATGATAATGATGGATCTCTTCGCATCCAGTGTCCAGCACAGTAGTCAGTCCATTATGGGGGGGGGAGATTGTCATGTACCCTCTTAGTGTCAGCCCCCAACAACACGGATCGCACTACTGATGTTTGAGCTGCAAACTCCTAACGTATGCCAAGGAGTAAATGTTAGTCTTTCTGGGGCATCAGGACTCCCGGCAATGGCAATCATGCCAGGTGGCCTTTGTTGTGGCGACCGTGGGGAGAGCCCATGATCTGAGTGGGTCGCATCATTCTGGATGACCCGCGATGAAGCGGATGAAGTAGTCCAATGCTGGTGGTCGAATGGCTCCAGCAGTCTCTAAGAGAGTTAAGGTGCTGCCGAGAGATAAGACCCCAAATTGTTCCCTTCCACCATGGGACGAATGTAAATGGCATATAATAACCTGGATAAACTGACCTATAGAGAAGCAAAAAAGAAATACGGCAGTCTTGACCCTGTACACAACACATCCCCATATGCTATGGCTACAGTGACATCGCTGTTTATGAAAATGGCATCCCCATTAGCTATGCTTCTTAAAGTAGACCCCCAGGGCCACCAGACAACTGCTCCGTTGATAGTGGAGGGAACTCCTTCTTCCGTTGCTCCTTGTAACATCTACTTTGGGAGCAATGCCCTCAGCCATCAGGGATATTGGTCCCTACCCGTCAGCCAGAGAGGCAACAGCCTGCTCTGGCTCCTCTTGCAAGGAAGGGGTCCCTCAGGACACTGTCTTCCACATTTTCTGCTGCTCTGTAGCTGGACACGAGCCAGTGAGGAATCACAAGCCGCTGGTCAAAGGGCTTCACAATCATCCTCGGTACCTGAGACCAACTCAAAGGAGTCCTCCCAGCCAGAGAACCAAAAAGAACAGAGAGAAGATAGGAAGAAGAAAACAGTAAAGAAGAAAGAGGCCCCAGTGCCCCCTCCACACACACACACACACACACACACACACACACACACACACACACACACACACACACACACACACACCACTTCCCGCAAGTTCCCATTTTGAGGATGAGGTGGAGATTGTAGTGTCCCTCGAGAACCTAGATCTCACTGGAGCCTCGGAACAAATGCACACAGAGACCACAATCCCTCAGCAGATGACCCTGAGGTGTAAACTGCCTCCTTGGTCCCTTCTTGTCTTCCCTGACTACAGAAAGTGTCATACTCCAGAGAAATTGCAGCGGTTTCTTACCCCGCCTCACTGAGCTACGACCACTCATAAGCATTACAGTTGCTTTCTGCATAGCTGTTTAGGAAAGCTATTTTCCAGCAATGTGGAACTGCGCCCTTCATAGCTACTGTGGTTATTACAAAAATCATAATGACTGTAACAGGATGTTAGATGGAGTGTGTATATATGTCCTTACCTCTGTATATAGCAAACCAGTGCCCCTTCAAACACCTTTAGAAGCTGTGGCTGTCAGGGTGAGGACAATGCAGGAAATACCATCTGCAACATTTACCTTTCGCCAGATGGTGAAGTACCAGAACATGTATTGGCTGCACTAATTTCTCAGCTCCTCCCACCTTTTCTACTTCTGGGAAAGTTCGATGCCTATCCTTTGAACCAAGATTACTGGCTGTGGTAAAGAAGTTGAGAATCTACTAACTCAACTTGACTTTTGCCCCCCACTCATTTCAGTGTGGCACATCATCAAATGATTTAACGTCTGTCAGTGAATTACCAGCACCACCTCCTTGCCATATTCAATTGCATCTGTAACAATGTTGATTTCCTGTCACAGTGACAAGAAAGCATAATCATTCCAGGGCAAAAACTTAGCAAGAATCTGCTGGATATGTGCTATTGTCTTGTTAGCCTCACAGACATTCTGTATAAGCTGCTCAAACTTATGGTAAGTTGGAGGTTGTGTTGGCTCCTTGAGTCTAAAACATTCTTGCTCCATCCTAGAGCAGTTTTCGCCAAGGTCACTCCACCACTGATAACTTGGTATACCTCAAGTCTGCTGTTGAAGGGCTTTTTCCTGCTGTCATCACCTTATTGTCATCTTTTTTGACCTGACAAAAGCCTATGACACCACTTGGCGACACCACATCCTCGCTACAATGCACGAGTGGGGTCTCTGGGGTCTCCTCCCAATTCTGATAGAGAACTTTTTGTTGCTCCGCACCTTTGTAGTTAGTCAGTGCTTCACACAGGTCCCCCCGTATCCAAGAGAATGGTGTCCCGCAGGGCTCCGTACTGAGCATCCCACTTTTTTTAGTAGTCATTAATGGTCTCACCCTTCTTATATGCTGATTACTTTTGTATTTCCTTTTGCCCTGTACCATTGGTGTCACTGAACATTAACTGCAGGGAGCCGTATGAAAGGTGCAGGCATGGAACCTCACTCATGGCTTTCAGTTTTCAGCCACCAAAACCTGTGTAATGCAGTTCCGTCACCGTCCTACTGTTCACCCGCATCCACAACTTTATCTTGATGAACATCTCCTTAATGTAGTGGAATCTTATTGCTTTTTAGGACTGGTTTTTAATGCCTGATTGACTTGACTTCCCCAGCTTCGTCAGCTTAAGCAAAAGTGCTGGCAGCACCTTAACAATCTTTGATGCCTGAGTCAGACCGACTGGGGTGCAGATCGTCCTATGCTGTTGCAGCTCTACAAAGCTATTGGACAATCTTGTCTTGACCAAGGGAGCCTGACGTATGGTTCAGCATTGCCCTCAGTACTGCAGACACTGGACCCTGCAAACCACTGTGGAGTTAGAGTTGCTATGAGAGCTTTCTTAACAAACCCTGTGAACAGCCTACTCATGGAAGCTGTGGTTCGTCTGTTGTGGATCATGCAGCAACAACTGTTTGAAAATTATACCAATCACATTTGCAGCTTTCCTAAACATCCAAATTACCGTCTCCTTTTCACTAACACAGTGATCTGTCTCCCGCAGGGCTGTCCAGATCTAGGATTACAATTGCAGTCTGTGTTGGGTCCCTTCTCACTGAACTTTAGTCTTTTCCTCTACCATCTGTCCTCCAGTTCCACTCTCGTACACCTCCATGGTGTATACCTCGACCACAGCTTCGTCTAGACTTCTCACAGGCACCAAAGACTCAGTTCACCCTAGGATCCTCCTGTCGCTTGTTTCTTTCTATTCTTGACATGTACTAGGGTTGAGAGGTAGTTTACATGGATGGCTCGATGGTTGATGGTCACATTGGGTTGGCTTTTGCTCATGCAGCACAAACTGAACTCTGCTCCTCGGCAGATGGCTGCAGTGTTTTCACTGCAGAGATGGTAGCCATCTCTTGCACTCTTGAGCATATCTGTTCCTGCACCAGGGAGTCCTTCATCATTTGTAGTGACTGCTTGAGAGCCTTTAAAGTTTTCAACAAGTGCTATCCTAACCATCCTTTGGTAATGGCCATCTAAGAGTCTGTTTATGTCTGTGGACAGTCAGTGTTCTTCTTACGGACACGTCGGAATCCCAGGAAATGAAATTGGCGACAGGCTAACCAAAGAGGCTACTCGAAAATAGAGTCTGGAGATCAGCATACAAGAATCTGATCTTTGATTGGTGTTACTCTGCAAGATTTTTTGGCTCTGGAATTCAGAATGGTGCTCCGGGCTCTGAAATACAGAATCATGCTCCTTCACTGTGCTGAATAAGTTGTGTGTGGAGCATCTCTTCGCGAGCCTCTCACAAGGACACCATTGTCCTTGGCCAGCTCTGCATAGGCCATACTTGGCTCATTCGTGATCAGCTGTTACATCGTGACGACCCACCTCAGTGTTGCTATGGTTCACGATTGACAGTGGTCCACATCTTGTTGGACTGTCTAAATTTGGCCGCACTGAGGTGGACTTCAAACCTTTCTGATGCACTACTTATAGTGTTGGCTGACAATGCCTCAACAGCTGATCAAGTTAAAGTTTTATTTGAGAGGGGGTAGGGTTTATTACTCAATCTAAGGGTCGGCACCCAACCTTCTCTCCCAGGCATTCACCCTAATTTCGTTTTAGCTCTTCCTCACCCTCTCTGGTGCTGTCTGTTCGACTTGGTGTTTGTCTTTTCACCATCTATGTTTCTCTTGCCTTGTGTTTTTAGGTTGGAGATTTTTAAAGTGTTGCGAAGTGGCTGGCTCATCCTTTTTTATTTAATTGGGGAAGTATATTGTCACATAATGTGGAAAAAAATGTACTTTCACTGGGCAAAAAGTATATTTTTGCCTGGGAAAAAAGTGTATTTTCTTTATTGAGAGATTTGGGAAAAGTCTGGGAAATTCTTTGCTTATGTTCGTATGCATCCTTCAGTACCATGGCAGCTCGGATAAACATATGAAGACTTAGACCTAACACTTCCAAAAATAAACATTTAAAAAGAAAAATGCCTGTAGATCCAAGGTGTCAAACTTGAAAGAAAAGGACCAAAACAAAGCATAAAGGTTATTACAGAGAAGTGATTCCACAGAGTTTTCCTACGTATAAGTTAATACCCTGTATAGTATATCATACACAAATCAGCAGCAGCTTTATGAACTAATTTCATTCTGGTTAATTATTATTCATGTTATAATAAAATTAGTTGTACATATGCTTGCTAATTTATAGACACTAAGGGTACATAAATTTTTGCACCTCTAATGCGTATGCAAAATTCTCGAATTTAACTCAACTCAGTTCTCTACCCTCTCACGTACCCCCAACATTCTCCTCCTGACTGTTGCCCCCACCCTATCCTTGCCCTCTTCGCATCCTCTGCTCACCCTTTGCACAGACCTGTCCGTGCTCCCCTTCCTTCCACCCACCATTTCCTGCCCCTGTCCATGGTGTTTTCACATCCTACACTTGTCCTGCCACCCTTCTTCTGTCTACAAACTTCCTCCTACCCTCCACTCCTCACTACCCCTCTCCCTGGCTTCAACTGAATTCACATTCCTGACTTGCACTGCTTTTCAACCACACAAAAATTAACTCTGCATAGGCATAAAGTAGCATCTTGAGCCACTTCTATTATTTAGATAATAGATACAGTTTCAAAAATGTGAAACTGTTCGATTACACTGGTTTCAAATAGTACAATATTCCTTTTTACCTGCAGGTTGAAGAAGATCTTTATCCAGAATTCTATCGAAAAACTTCAGATTTTGTTAAAGGATCAAATGAAGAGACACCACAGCCATTCTGCATTGGCTACATTTCATCAATATTTATTCATTCGAGTGATGTAATCTCAAGAGACGTTAAATTAAGAGTAAATAAATTTTATAGGCCTGAGAACACCATGAAAGGTCGTGAAGCTGCACAGCAGGCAGATCTTAATAAACTATACTGGAGTGATGAAGGTTAGTGTTCTATACTAGTTATACAATATGTGTGATTCGTGTAACGTGTAATTTGAGGGGACCAACTGTGTATAAGTACCTCATTTAGATGTTCTTTCTACAGCACTCTTTCTGTACAGAACAGATTATGTAAAATGTTTTCAGTTTCGAGAAATGCTGAGATGCTGTCATAGATACAAAAACATATCAACTCTGACAGTCATATATTTTATCCGTAATGTACACGGAGGACACCTTAACATTAGAATTAGAATGAAAAAATTAAACCATAAGCAGGGTGTATTAAATCCCAGGAAAAACCTGGGAAAAACCCAGGAACTTTCAGAATTCCAGGAAGTTTTCATAGTTGTAGTTTCTAACTAAATTTTTGTAATATTTACTGGTAAGAATTGATACCCCGATACCCTAACAAAGAATTTCACTTTAGCCCACCACTGCAGAATAATACTGCAGCAATAAAACATGAACAAGAGAAAAACACGAATATAAAATTTTAGTTGCAGAGAAAATATACCATTTACAACAACAAAACACAGAGCACACACAAGTGTCCACCGATAGCAAAATGTGCCAAAGGCTTTAGGATGAAGATTATGCAGTACTTCGTAACATCAAACTGATTTCAATGAACATGGGGTAATAATTGTTTAAATTAGGTTCATTGTCGACGGGTTCATGCGCAGAGCTTAAATTGTGTATGGCTAGCATCATCTCCCTCTTCTCGCTACTTGAAGTGTGGCTGTTAGATGTATAAAGAGCCAGATGCTACCCGGAACAATTTTTCTGGCATGCTCAAGCTACCAGATTCACAAATGTGCAGAGCATTTGGAGTTGTAATGGGGAGTAGTCTCCATGTGACTTGCATTTACGTTTCATGATTTTGTTATTCTCTCTTCATTTACAGCTCTCACATCAAATGAAAACAAAATGGATTTCTGTGATTATGAGCTATCAGACGAGTTAAAATACGTGCAAGTAATTATGGAAGACTAAAAAATATATTATTAGTTTCATTTGCCTGATTTTATTATGTTTTCACGCAGTTGGCAATCGAGCATTAATCACTTTGCAGAACAATGAAGTTATTTTTGTTGGTTTGCTGAAGAAATTTGGTTTTTATTAATCTCTTCCACATAGGCAGACAATTTATTTGAAATGAAGTGTTTTATCCCACTCTGTTAGTAAGTTTCAACTGTTCACTGAAACACAATTGTTTGATCACAAGACATGTTTCAACATTTGTCTGGTACCCCTTATAGGCTTGATAGTATTTCTTAATCTGTGTTGTTTACATCTTAAAATTACAGAACAACATTCTTCAGTAAATTATAGACTGGCAGCACACCGTGTTTTATCATTGTAACTCTATATGAGGGTTGACATTTACTTCTGGAGCAGAATATAAACTGCCAATTATACAGTTCCTTGGTTTCACAAGTAACCTTGTTAATTTCTACACAGTTTGAAAAAGTTGTGAAGGGCTTATTGTTCGTATTGCTAGCGTATACAAATAACTGTTTTTTTGCAAGAAATTTTTATTCCTTATTACTATCTTTTTTCCGTGCTGTCTAGATGTAAACTTGATTGGAAACGTTACATAACAGTCTTGCAGAGTAAGAGTAAGGACTGCTTTCTAATTTTGCATTCCTTATCTGGATAGCATATACTAAAACAATTGCCCTAATTCTAAGTACAATAGCTCCATAAGTCCCCTCCAAACAAAGTGCCACACAGCTGCACATGCTCACAGCACTTGGAGGACCAGCCACGTAGAAAAATTTTGGCCACAGGAGACCAGATTTTACATAATCATTTAAAATTTTACTGGCACATTTGTGTTTAGTATATCTTGAAGGGTAACATACGCAAAAAAGACATACTATATGTGAAAGCTTAGCTTTTCTTGTGACTATACTACATGTTTTTTTTTTTAATTAAAACCATGAAGTATTCCTATTTGTGTGTTTGTACTACTTAACAGTGATATAACTATTGGCTGACTACATTACTTGTCCCATGCTCTGAATATCTGCTATCATTTTCCAACAGGATAATGTGATGTGAGCTGTGATTGGCTGACAAAAGCACATCGCAGTCTAGATTTCAGACATACAATGCTTCGGAAATTAACATGCTGTGTTTGCTGAAATTCATATTTATACTTTCGTAATATGAAAATATGCAACATACATGTTGCTGCTCATCAAACATCTTTCCAAAAGTGTTGCTTTTTTATTCCATTTATTTTTCTAAATTGCCAGAAATTTCACACCAGTGTATAAATCCTTTACCGTTCAAAGGGTTGATAAGTTGTATGGTTCAGAGGGAATGTTTTTTTATTTATTTATTTCATTTGACCTTCAGCAGTATATCACTATTTAGCCAATAGGGGGAATGTGTCACCTAACACAGAAAAAGTGTATTTTTCATCCAAGAAAACATGTATTTTTAATCATGAAATTTGAGAAAAATTGGGAATTTTTTTTTCCCTTGTCCACAGATACACAATGATAACCAGCCATTATTTTACATTGTAGAACATGGTATTGCTGATGTTAACTTTGTTAACAAAGATAGACAATGTGTCCATTGCTGGTGGGCACAAGTAAACAGCTCAGGTATGGGGAACAAACAAAAGTTTATAGATTATAATTTTCACAAAAATGTCCTCCACAACGAAACAAAAGAAAGCATTGTTCGTCAGCAAGTGAAACTAAATGGTGCTTTGTAAATAACAAAGCCACTTGGACATCTAGAATCACAGAGTATACATGAGTACGCTTCAGTGAGCACAATCGTAAGAACTTCATGTTAAAAACAGTGAATCAAGTTTTTGGAGTCACACGCTCTTTAATGAGCAGAGTCTTGAAGTCCCAATAACTTTAGGTTAAAGCAGAAAAGTAAGTTCCTCACTTCAGGTTTAAAACCCGAGTCCAAATCCAAGCTTCAGTCAAGAAGAAAAACACGTGACTCTTATAGTGTAATTCACTGAAAAAGTATTGAGAGCCAACAGTTGTGAAATGCCAAAGTCTAATCAAGATAGAAACTTCCAGTCTGACACTATCTTGCAGCTAGAAAAACAATAGTACAGTTACACCAAGTCTCAATGAGAATATAACTGATCACTTATGGTCCTGCTGAGGAGACAGTGTGCTGTCCAGAAGACAAGGGCCCAGTCTTTGCTGCAGACTAATGGAGATGTTCACAGTGCTGTCTGGGGTGCAACTGCTCTCCAGAGCTTCTGCAGTGGCCTAAATAGCTGCCTCGGGACTGATGCATATTGGCCTATTTTTGCACATGACATGGTGGATGCATGAAGAGGTGCTGTTTGACAACGACCTTTACCATCGGCATGTATGCTGCGTGGTGACCTGGTCAGAGTGCTGTTGATGCCATCTGCTGGTCTGGCTGTGTAGTTTCGGGGTTGTGAAGTTTAGTGCCATATACACTGTAGTGGCTGAGCCCACTGCATCCATGTGACGAATAAGTTGTGTGTGTTGCTGTCAGCGCTTGACGACCTGCCCAGAGAAGCGTTATTCCTTGCAACACATTATCTGCTCCCAAAGTTATCCTGGCCACGATCTGTGGTAACGTACTGTCCCAGCACTCTCCATCCAACAGTTTATTCTCCCTCTGTCCTATAACCTCTTCCCAATTCATATCCTTGACCCTTACCGTGCGCCTCTCACTACCAATGCACACACTGGTTCCTCCCTCGCTCCGGATTGCTGCTTTCATCCAATGTGACAGTTGCATTCTGGCCAGAGCAGCTGGAGATAGTGGTCATGTATGAGTGAGGTGTGCTTGCTTATTTGAATGTGGATGCCTTATTCTTCTCTGAAGTAGGATTTAAGCTTTTGCATGTTGCCCATTTTTGTCTTGATTAATTGTTAAGCAGGACATTTTAATGGATCTCAGAGTAGTTCGTTGTTATATTTTAGATCTGTGCCCCTACACCCCAACCCTTCTGTATTTTCAGGTTTTGCTTGTAGAACAGCATATATGTATAGTATGTATAGCCGCACGTTTTTCACCTCACACATGTACATGTTCACCTGGCAATAGAAAATAAAACAACAAGATCAGTGGATCATTCAAAGTGGTGTGAACAATAATCTTGCTTAAACAAACACACACACACACACACACACACACACACACCCTTACATCCATCATAGTTTTGCATATTACAGTAGGTATAAAAGCATACAAATAATGAAACTGAAACTAAAATTAAAATGTAAGAGTAATTCCAACATAAGCAATTACAATAACTATATATCTGTATTGCCCGTATGACAGTAGCTACATTAAAAAAAATAAGGTGTTTGGTGAAACTGGTATTACATTTCAGGAACCAAAAAAAAAAAAAAAAAAAAATTATGCTTCCAATTTTTTTGTCTTCCACAGAATGTGTTGTGTCATTTGATAACGTTGTTGGGAAGTGCTATGTGGTGTACAGTGAAAATCTGGATGTCACAGTAACACAGTGGACTGATGAAGGCCCAGATAGATTTTATTTTTCGGAGGCATATAACTCAACAGATTGCACATTTGATGAGCCTTGCCACAAAGCATCATTGATCGGTAGCCAGGGAAAGGTAACTAAACCATTCATTTTAAAATGTTTTCTTAATTTAGAGCAGGAAGTCTGTTCAAAGTTCACAGCCAGGTAGTTACTACAAAGAGAATGTGTAGGAATAACAGAGTGAATAAATCCAGATATTTGTACTAAAGTAAACCACACTTAGTATGGCTACAGGCATACAAGAGATTGCTGAAAAGTAATGCCTCTGAATTTTTTTTATTTGAAAACTCTTAAAGCTTTTCAAATAAAACAAACATTATTAACATCCTACATCCTTATCCTTCTTGTCTACATATGCAGCCCTCTGCTTGCTAAATGGCTCTGAATTGTGGCATGTAACATGGCAGTGTAACTATTTCAGTGCGTGTGAAACTGCGAGCTGTAATTGAGTTTTGAATTTGAAGAGTTTGCTCATGCATGGAGCACCCTCTCCTTCAGCATCAGTCTACCAGGCCACCCTCGAATGCTGCGACACCTGCAGCAATCAAACATGTTGGCTTGACGGTCATTGATCATCCTCCATACAGTCCCAGCTTGACTCCATCTGATTTCCATCTGTTTCCAAAACTTAAAGAACACATTCGAGGACTTCAATTGATGGTGGCGGAAGTGGTGGGAGCAGAGTTGAGGTTGTGGCTCCATCAACAAAAGACAAACATTGTACAGTGACAATATCAAAAAACTCGTCACTTATTGGGTGGAATGTTAGTCATTGTGGTGACTACGTAGAGAAATAAATCTGTAGACATGAAGAATAAATGTGTAGAATGTTAATAAAGTTAGTTTTATTTAAAATGCATTAAGAGTTTTTGCATAAAACATTTGGAGGCATTACTTTTCAGCACACCCTCATAGAATTAATTGTTTTCCAGTGAGTTGATATATTTGCGCATTAGTGTTCAGAATTTAATTATCAATTGCACGTTTCCTCCTTAAACAGTACTCACAAACACATCAGTATTTCTGCTTATTTGCTCTTTAACTGACCAGTAAACTTTAAAACTGATGCCTTGGCTAAGTGTTGTTAGTTATTTTTAATTCAGTTATTTGTAATTAATGGCCGGCCGGAGTGGCCGAGCGGTTAAAGGCGCTACAGTCTGGAACTGCACGACTGCTCCGGTCGCAGGTTCGAATCCTGCCTCGGGCATGGATGTGTGTGACGTCCTTAGGTTGGTTAGGTTTAAGTAGTTCTAAGTTCTAGGGGACTTATGACCCCACCAGTTGAGTCCCATAGTGCTCAGAGCCATTTGTAATTAATGGTTACTTTATCAGTGCAGGCACATGTATTTCTGCTATGAAATGAAATAATATTTGTTAAAAAGCAATTGTGTTTTTATACAAAATTTTCTTCAGAAAATTGAAATTAAAGTTTGTGTTATTTTTCGTTTTTCAGGGGAAGGGGAAGGGAAAAGGAAAGGGAAAAGGCAAATCTTCTGATGAAACAAAAAAAGTTGAAAATAAATATAAAGACTGGCCAAAAATATCAAATAAGTTGAAATCATTAGATGTGTTCGCTGGATGTGGAGGTATGTTATTGTCTTAAAACTAGTTCTCTCTCTCTCTCTCTCTCTCTCTCTCTCTCTCTCGAATGTGATTGGAACAAAATTCTTTGCAGGTCTTTCAGAAGGCCTGCATCAGTCAGGTGTCGTCGAATGTTGTTGGGCCATAGAGAAAGAAGATGTTGCAGCTCATGCTTTTCGCCTTAACAATCCAAATTGCACAGTATTTTCTGAGGACTGTAATTTGTTACTTAAGCTTGTTATGAACGTGAGTAGCAAAGTTTACAATAAGAAGTTTGACTTATTAATAGATAAATAGAGTTACTTTTTGTGACAGTGCAGCAGTGACTGAAATGCTGTAAACTATTTTTAATTTTTTTGTTCATTTTTATTTATTGCTAAAATTGTGTTTACGTTTTCTGTTTTTGCATCAGGCATAGTTCTATTGCTATTAACCATAGCAGGGTGTATACGACCTGGGACAACCAGGAGATCCTGGAAAAACCCGGGAATTTTTTCATCCGGGAGAAAATCGGGAAAAACCCGGGAATTTTTCATTGTTTTAGTTTTCAGTTAAATTTTTGTAATTTTTACTGATAAGAACCGATACTCTACCAAAGCATGTTACTGTACCCCCGTGCTGCAGAATAATACTTCAACAATAAAACATTAATGAGAGAAAAAAACGAGAACTGATACTCTACCAAAGCATGTTACTGTACTCTCGTACTGCAGACTAATACTTCAACAATAAAACATTAATGAGAGAAAAAAACGAAAATAACTTAAATTGCAAAAGGAAATGCGCCATATACGACGACGACACGCAGTGCTCATGCAACCGTCTGACAACAGCAAAATGTGTCACAGGTTTTAGGAAGACTACGCAATGCTTCATAACAACAAATGGCCTCCGATGAGTGTGAAGTCACAACTGTTTACATTAGATTTGTTTTAGAGTTATGAGGGGGCTCGTGCGCCTTCGCAGTTGAGTCGCGTTTGAGTTGTAGATTCTCCCACTTCTGGCAACAGGAATGTGGCTGTTGTCTGTGCAAGCAGTCGCAGCAAGCAGCTAAATGTTAGGGGGGAAAGGGGGCGCCAGATTCATATTCTGGAGGGGGGAAAAAAAACTTGTTTCACAAAGCGCCTAGCAACCAGCGCACGTTGGTCTATCGGTTATTCGTATGATTTTGAAACACATCTCTGTTGCTTTTTGAACATTTTTGAACACATTTTAAGTTGATTTCTGAATGAATCATAAGTTGACTTTTGAATGCTTGCTTAGTGTATGTGATGTCTGTCAGGGGAATTCTCATCGTACCTAGAAATAAACTTTCCTGCAGACAAAAGAGGAAGGGGCTATGCGAGCTGAGTGGAATAAAGCCGAAGGGATGAACGCCAATCGCTCTTGTATGGTTGATTGGGTTTGCAAATGTTCAGCATTGTTATAATTACTACCGAAATCCATAGATTTGGACTACCAGAGTGGAAATAAACAACTAACAGGAATAACAGGTGAGAAAGATTACGTATTATCTTCTCGGTGTATCCAAGAAAATGAAATTTTGACAATTTTTGGCAAGATCGCTACACTAGTAAGGACCAGTTGTACAGTCCCCGGCTAGCAGCCCGCTTAAGTTGTATTCTGGAAGTAATGCGGAAAATGTGTTGTACAAATCTGTAACAACCCCTAACCAGACAATATTCGCGGGATAAGTAAACTTGTGATTCTGGCAGGGTTTGTGAAGTTAACCAGCGAACAAATTTTGATGGTGGCAGGAATAGCTACAGAATTCTTGATGACAAGATTGTTTGTTATAACAAGGAAGGAGAAGAAATGGGGACATCACACAAATTATGAAAGAATAAGTCGGTTTCAAATTTATATAAAAATTTTGTAATACTACTTTTCGATCTCATGCTTGAGAAACTGGTGCCTATGAATGAAATGTGAAACTATTTTCCAACATAAAGCTTTTTGCTTGTCGTAGGCCTTATAGGCATTTGATATTGGTACTTAGTGAGTTATATTCAGTTGTGTTATAAAAATGACTGTTTGTGCCTAAACAGTCTCGTTTATTTGGTGTGTGTTACAAAATTGCTGCAATATTAGAAAGGCCTATTTTGTTTTACCTAGCAGACAGTGACAAAATAGACGTAATCAGATCATAACACCACACCAGTCTTGGGTATTATTTGTATTAACAGCTTTTTCAGTATTAGATAACGACATGTAGCAAAACATTTGACGAACTTTGATGATGAGCTAACAAATTCTTTCGCAGAAAGGAAAGCACGTCATGTAAAGCTGTAGCAAGATTAGAGAGGAAAAAATGCTAGGAGCTAAGGACTGAAGAAATGTGTACTTCATGCTTGTCTCTTGTCTTTATTTGTTTTATGCATCCTATTTTTAATTTTATGTCACACAGCAAGTTATTACCTAATAGACAATAAAGAGTGCAAATTTTCTGCAGAGTTCTTGTTCTCCCGATTACAAATAATCCTGGCTATTAATCGCGAGAGTTTTTTCTTTAGAGGGGCAGACTGTCAAACGGGCCGACTGGGAGCAGGAGAGGCACCACAGGACATTTCAATTTCCATTGCCCTGTGTAGGTTTGATGGCATCCAGTACAAAACGTGCTATGGAAGAATGCTGTATGAAGAGGCGTAGCACTGCGCTTTGGTACACTTAACACCAAATAACGTGTCTTACATTTCCTCGAACACATATGTGTTATGTTTCAGACTTTTTCAGAAAGATGTGCGCTAGAAGATGGAACATATTTTTGAAAATTAGATTTTGTTTAGTATTGACCCGCTTCGCAAACACAGTAGATCTGGGGATGATGTGCAGAGTGGGTAGTCTCCACATGACCTGTGTTTACACGTAGTGATTTTGCTGTTTCCCCTTCGTTTGCTCTCATGTCAAATGAAAACAAAACGGATATCTGTTGCCAGGAGCTATAAAGTGAATTAAAATACCGTCACATAATTATGGAAGGCCAAAATATGTTATTAATTTCAGATTTTATTTTATTTCCCCCTTTCTGACAGTCAAGCATTAATCGCCTTGCAGAACAGTGAAGTTATTTTTGTTTGTTTGCTAAAGAAATTTGACTTTCATTAACCTTTCCGCAGAGGCAGTCAATGTATTTGAAACGAAATGTTTAATTCCGGAGTACTGGCTAGTTTCAACTGTTTGCTGCATTTCAGGTGCATGTTTCATTCTTCTAGCACGTATAGCATTATGCCAGAATAAAGAACCAAACATTATATAATACAGTACTGGTACTCCAAGAAAATTTACGTACCGAAAACCACACTGAAAAGCTTAATATCAGGTCGAGGTCTACTTCATTGGGAATCTGGACATACAAATGTGCACTTTAAGTATACACTTTAAATGTGCACATTTTAGTATGGTTTATGAAATTCCAATGCTGTTGCAGTATCCTCCGATGTCTTGTTTATTTTATGGCATAATGTATGATCTTTTAATGTTTTACACGTACGTACATACGGGCTTCCTATGTCATGGTAGATGCGCAAACGCGGTGTCGCCTGTTACCTGCGCTCTCTGACAACTGCTGAAACGAACCTATTTCTAACAGGTCGCAGGAAAATATTGTGAATGGTGGTTCGAAAAGCATTAGTTTCAAAGTAAATATTCTTTTACGTAAGTTGAACTATGTGCGAGAAAATATGCCATGAATTTCTTAAATCAAAGAGCATTTGACTTGTTTAAAAGTCAAGTCTTTGATAACGAGCCATTTAGAAGAATTTTGAACCCTAAAGAACAGACATTTATGTCATTATTAAAAATGTTACTGGCACATTTGTGTGATCTATCTTAAAGTGTAACACACGCAAGAAAGATCAACATTATATGCGAAAGCTTAGCTTCTCTTGCAGCGTGAGACCAATTTTATATGTGAAAGCTTTGCTTTTCTTGTATCACACTATGTATATTAATTTAAACTGTTAACTTTCACTAGTTGTGTGTTCGTGCTACTTAACAGTGATGTTGCTGTTTGTTGACTACATCACGTGTCCTATGCTGTGAATATCCGCTGTCATCGGCTGGCGAGATCACGTGACATGAGCCATGACTGGCTTACAAAAGTGCATCGCAATCTCGATTTCAGTGATTCAGAAAGTAACATGCTGTGTTTGGTGGAATCCCAATGTATACTCTTGTAATACAAAAATATGCAGCATACATGTTGCTGCACATCAAAGATAGTTCCAAAACGTGTCTTTTTCCCTGAGTTTAGTTTTCTAAAGTGCTGGGAAATTCTACGCCCGTGTATAAAACCATAACCATTCAAAGGTTTTTCCTTGTCCGCGTATACACCCTGCATAGGTAACTTGAAACATATTATACTCATCAACAAATAAGAGTATGAAACTAAATTCTTGCTTCAGTATGTTTTTAGTATAATGTCAGTTCAGTGTAACATTGAATTTTGCAGGGTCAACACACAAATGACAAAAACCAACGTCTGCCACAAAAGGGGGAAGTTGATTTGCTCTGTGGGGGACCGCCATGCCAGGGTTTTAGTGGAATGAATAGGTTCAATTCACGGCAGTACTCACTGTTTAAGGTATATGAAAATTAGTATTCAAAATTACCTTTTAATTGTTTGATTCTATAAAGAAAAAATTTACTAATGAAGAAAATTCTTCTTTTTTCAGAATTCACTAATTGTTTCATATTTATCGTACTGCGACTATTACCGCCCTAGATACTTCATTCTTGAAAATGTTCGAAATTTTGTCTCATTTAAGCGAAGCATGGTTTTGAAACTAACACTTAGATGTCTACAGAAAATGGGTTATCAGTGCACTTTTGGAATACTCCAGGCAGGCAATTACGGAGTACCACAGACAAGACGAAGGTAACTACTCTCTCTCTCTCTCTCTCTCTCTCTCTCTCTCTCTCTCTCTCTCTCTCTCTCTCTTTTTGGCAGGAGGTGGGAGATGTCTTTATAGAGTTCATTTATTGTAATTTATAAACTTTCATGGAAACTTACTTTATACATTAGCTTATTATCCATTTGTTGAAGATAGGATTAACAGAATAGCTAGATAAACAGCTTGTTAGAGAGAGGAAAAAGGACATTCATATTACATTTGTAGTAAAAGTAATTTGTAGCTTAAGTATTGTTACTTATACAACACTGTGTGTGTGTGTGTGTGTGTGTGTGTGTGTGTGTGTGTGCAGCATTAGCATTATGTAGGTTACACACATCCTCTGGGCATGTGTGGGATTCTTGAGCAGCGGAATGATCAGTTACTTGTCTGTTAATGTAGGATTATATGTATTGTGGTGAAACATGATAATGGGGGTATTTATAGTGTTAACCCTCTTTTCTTGTGATTAATATGTAATAAAACTGGTGCACAGCCCCTCAAATATGAAGAGTTACCAAGTATATTGTTGCACTACTGCTCACCACTAACACCAATAATTTTTGGAAATGGTTCTGCTTGTTGATTTTCTTGCAAACTTGTGGAGAGAGCCACATTTGAGTCCCATTCACAGTTCAAGAAAGGGTCAGGAACTATTGAGCATCATTTTGACAAACTGAATGCTTTAAAACTTCCCCATCATCGGACAGCTCCATAAATGTGGATTTTTGTCAGTAGTATCAATCTGATGTTGGTTCTTCCACTCTCTTGTACAGTATAACCCCAGTTTTAAATTCCTGGAATTAATGTTTTCCCACTGTTTAAGACACCCACCCCCCCACACCCACACACACTTCTGTCATATTTCGTATGTCCACAATGTTAATTCACACCCGATTTTGTGTAAACATATATATTATTTTCCTGCAAGTTACACTTAATGAAACTGACATAAAATGACACTGGTATCATATTGGCTATTAAGTAGGGTTTGCAAACATTACGTGGTTAAGTTTGTTGACACCAGGTTTCTCTAGTCAGCAGATTTGAACTGGTAAACAAGTAAAATGTTGAACAATCTGTGCTGTATCTCCTGCCATTGCCAAGCTCTACTCGGGGTGGTGGCTGATGGGAGTAACTAGATTTGTGCAAATAAAGATATCATGACCAATCACAACCATTTCCAAACTGTTTCTACTGCACATGTTCAGGTTCATAATTTTTGTGATTGTCGTGACACTCCTGTCTAGTTTTGTCATTGGGCTACTTGTAATGCTAGTGGACACCTTCCACTGATTTTGCATTGCTGAAATGTTATTGATTTGAACACAGTGCCAATTACTTATTTTTTCATGCTGAGCAAAAAGTGTTTCGAGAATTTATTCTCATTGTCAAGTGCAGTATTTCCGTATCTATGTTTTGTTATGTTACACAAACCAGCAATGTGAGTGATTGTTTGCATGTGTGTGGTTTTCTACATAACTCAGGAGGCACAGTACCTGATAACCTCAAAAAGACGTCAACATTGCAAGAGACGCAGACCAACACATATTCAAACACCACACAAAATAGTTACGTAAAAATTTGTAGTTGGCAGCAAGAAAAAGTCTTTGAAACGTGTCATGCTAAGCATGAAAAATCATGTAACTGGAGCAGTATTTCATTATTCAAGTAATGAATGACAGTCGCAGGCCTTCTAAAAAAAAACACCGAATATGATATCTGAAATTGAGTTAAACGTTCCTACAGGGTATTTCAAAAATGACCGGTATATTTGAAACGGCAATAAAAACTAAACGAGCAGCGATAGAAATACACCGTTTGTTGCAATATGCTTGGGACAACAGTACATTTTCAGGCAGACAAACTTTCGAAATTACACTAGTTACAATTTTCAACAACAGATGGCGCTGCGGTCTGGGAAACTCTATAGTACGATATTTTCCACATATCCACCATGCGTAGCAATAATATGGCGTAGTCTCTGAATGAAATTACCTGAAACCTTTGACAACGTGTCTGGCGGAATGGCTTCACATGCAGATGAGATGTACTGCTTCAGCTGTTCAATTGTTTCTGGATTCTGGCGGTACACCTGGTCTTTCAAGTGTCCCCACAGAAAGAAGTAAAAGGGGTTCATGTCTGGCGAATAGGGAGGCCAATCCACGCCGCCTCCTGTATGTTTCGGATAGCCCAAAGCAATCACACGATCATCGAAATATTCATTCAGGAAATTAAAGACGTCGGCCGTGCGATGTGGCCGGGCACCATCTTGCATAAACCACGAGGTGTTCGCAGTGTCGTCTAAGGCTGTTTGTACCGCCACAAATTCACGAAGAATGTCCAGATAGCGTGATGCAGTAAATGTTTCGGATCTGAAAAATGGGCCAATGATTCCTTTGGAAGAAATGGCGGCCCAGACCAGTACTTTTTGAGGATGCAGGGACGATGAGACTGCAACATGGAGCTTTTCGGTTCCCCATATGCGCCAGTTCTGTTTATTGACGAAGCCGTCCAGGTAAAAATAAGCTTCGTCAGTAAACCAAATGCTGCCCACATGCATATCGCCATCATCAATCCTGTGCACTATATCGTTAGCGAATGTCTCTCATGCAGCAATGGTAGCGGCGCTGAGGGATTGCTGCGTTTGAATTTTGTATGGACAGAGGTGTAAACTCTGGCGCATGAGACGATACGTGGACGTTGGCGTCATTTGGACCGCAGCTGCAACACGGCGAATGGAAACCCGAGGCCGCTGTTGGATCACCTGCTGCACTAGCTGCGCGTTGCCCTCTGTGGTTGCCGTACGCGGTCGCCCTACCTTTCCAGCACGTTCATCCGTCACGTTCCCAGTCCGTTGAAATTTTTCAAACAGATCCTTTATTGTATCGCTTTTCGGTCCTTTGGTTACATTAAACCTCCGTTGAAAACTTCGTCTAGTTTCAACAACACTGTGTTCTAGGCGGTGGAATTCCAACACCAGAAAAATCCTCTGTTCTAAGGAATAAACCATGTTGTCTACAGCACACTTGCACGTTGTGAACAGCACACGCTTACAGCAGAAAGACGACGTACAGAATGGCGCACCCACAGACTGCGTTGTCTTCTATATCTTTCACATCACTTGCAGCGCCATCTGTTGTTGAAAATTGTAACTACTGTAATTTCGAAAGTTTGTCTGCCTGAAAATGTACTGTTGTCCCAAGCATATTGCAACAAACGGTGTATTTCTATCGCTGCTCGTTTAGTTTTTATTGCCGTTTCAAATATACCGGTCATTTTTGAAACATCCTGTACTTCCCAGATGGTTTCTAGTTTCAGTTACATCCATGGTTTTCATTAGATAATAGACAAGTCCCTGGATACCTATTTTATACATTTATCATACATAAAGTGCGAAAATGCAAGGGGGTATCCTATTTGTAACTTTTCCAGCTTAAAATATTGTTTAACACATTTTACATTTTCCCACAGTTTACACCATTGTTTTGAAGTCCCTTGAAAAGTGTAAAAGCAGGGTTTCACCATATTTAGATGTCAAGCTGTTGACACAGATCATTATGAACAAAAGAAGGCTGTTCATTAGTGATCTGTTTGATGCATTTGTCTTTTCGGTTTATTATAATTAGCATAACATTCACTGCAAGGAACACCCTCTACTATGAGTTGGCTCAGTAGTTATGGCTTTGGACTTGAATTAAGCATGAGGGAGTTCAAATCTCATGTCTATTTTAACGTAAGTTTCCATAGTGCAAATAAATTGCTTATGGATAATGCCAAGAAATGCTGGAGTCTTGTTGTGTATTACAAAATTGCCACCTCTTACTACTGAGCTTGTATTCTTCAATTTCAGGTTTTGTTGTACTTGATCTTGATGTTTCGTTCTTATTGTGGATGTTAATTTCCTCGAAATAACTAAGCATTGTAAGGTCTATTATGTATGTCAAGTTGTAATGGCCGTAACTCCCTAGTGTCAGAGTTACATTGCATATCACTAAAATTAATTGTCAACAGGAGCAACTGACCATCAAAACTGCTGTTGTGGTGGCATTATACAGCGTGGAGAAAAAGGGTGTCACAAAATTTTAACCCTGGATAGCTGATGCCAGTAAGAACCAAAATTACTAATGTTGTGTAGGTCGACAACACCATTTTTAAACTACGTAAACTAGATGCCTTGCGCTCCGATTGATCGTGGGATTGCTGTGTTGCCATTCGTTGGTTGACGGGCAGCGCTATCGTTGTCGGTTCACACACACAAACGTCCCTTGCCCTGTCACTGCCCCAATGTGATACGCACATGTGTCGACTAGGTCTTGCTGTTTGTCTCCACCTCACGTCAGAGAACAACAAGATATGGTTTTGTTTACGGACTGGTAGAGAGTAATGCGCATGAAGCTCGATGATTGTATGACGAATGGTTCCCAGCAAGATGCAAACGTTTACAGCAATTCACAGGCGACTTGGCGAAACACGCTCGGTAAGTGGGATATCATGGTGATACTGGAAGACCTCGAATGTGACAGGATGCTGCATTTGAAGAGACTGTTCTCGAGCACTTCGATGAAGCGACTATGCCAAGTACTCTAGCAGTTGGACATGACGTGGAGGGTCACTCATAAGTTAGTCTGGGAGGTTTTGAGGGATGACTGCCAGCATCAATTTCATTTCCAGCCTGTCCAGGATCTAAATGCTGTGGTGCACTATAAACACAAGCTAGGGTTTTGCTGGTGGTTTCGGCGACGTGTTGCACGAGATCCCAACTCCACGCCATTTTGTTGTTTACCGATGAGTGCACCTTCCATCAGGATGGCCTTTACAAAACTCAAAACATTCATTACTGGGCAAGAGGAAATCCTCATGTCACGTACGTACACGGGCACCAGGAACGATTTTCGCTCTATGTTCAGGTAGGCATTGTGGGTGACCGTTTGATTCGGCCGATCCTTTTACCTCCTTGACTTTTGGGATGCAAATTACTTTCTCTTTTTGCAAGAAACTGTACCTGGCCTCTGGAAGATGTTCCCCTGGACATACAGCTAAGCATGTGGTTGCAGCATGATGAGGCGCCCACATATAACACTCGTACTGTGCATGGACATTTAAATGAACTCCTCTTTGACAGCTGGATAATTGGCAGAGGCGCTTGTAGGACATGGTCCCCACGATCACCAGACCTCACGCCACCAGTCTTTTTCCTGTTGGGATTCTTCAAGGTTATAGTTTACCCACCCAGACCCGAACCACCTAGAAACAAAGAGGAATTAATAGAACATATTCAGCATGCCACCAATCACATAAGGGCAATGCCAGGAACCTTTGAAAGAGTTCGGCAAAACACTGTTCGATGTTACCAAGCTTGTGTCGTGTCAGAGGGTCACCAGTTCAAGCACCTACTTTAAGTAAACTATGTCCTAGGTACAAAAAAGGCCCTTTTCAGGGCCAACACAATTTGTAAAAGACATCATGTAAACAAACTAACAGCTGTTGATGGATTTGTTCCCCATACTTCTTATCATGAAACGTCAATGGATGTGTCAGGACCCCAGCGGATTCGCCCCCAGAGTGGAAGACTGGTGCGTTACCACTGAGCGTGCAGGCCGCCTCGGATACGTCGCGATCTCTGGCTGGCAAAGCATTTGTGGTCATGCATTGTCTAGTGCATCCTTCAACACGGCAATCCCACAGACGGTCGGAGCGCGTTGTGCCAAGTTCCCGTAGTTTAAATTGTGTGTTGTCTACCTACAAAACACTAGTAATTTTGGTTCCTACTGGCATCAGCTATCCAGAGTTTAAATTTCATGACTTAATTTTTCTCCACCCTTGGTAATTATTAGAGACCGGGTTACATGCGTTTGAATGTTGCATATGCATTTGTGCATTTGGCTCCTTTCCACCAGTTATTGCATATTTTAACTAAAGACTTGTGACGATGCATACTTTCACGCTATGTTTACAATATTTTAAAAATTTAGGCAGGCGGTCTCTAGCTCGATCTACTTTGATATCTCACAGATTGACTGGGACCTAGAACCGCATGCAGTTGCTAACTGAGAGGCCACTGCCTAGCGAAATCATTACGGAACAGGAACAGGCAGACAGAGTCAATGCTCTTGTGCCTGTACCCCTGGTTAATCCCCTCTGTTGTCATACCGTACGCGTCGACAACAATTGAATTAAACTACGCAAGCTTTTAGTCGCATGTCCATTGTTTCAGTTTAGCTTTCTGTTATCGCAGGAATGCAGAAGAAAGGACCACGAAAACAACTTCTGACAACAGCAAGTTGCAGTAGCAGACATTTGTCCAAAGGTAACCAAAAAAGTCGGTTTAATACGGATATATGTGAAGCATTCATTGCAAGCAATATTCCTTAGGCCGGTATTACACTATCAAATTTCTTTGTCCAATATCTGTGTCCAATATCTTTGTCAAAGATATTTGATAGTGTAATAGGGACTTTGTCAAATGTCGTCCAATATTTGATCAAATCTAGGGCCTCGCTGTATATTTGATCAAAGAAACCGCTTGTCTTCTGTTCACTGCAATGTGATATGTTACCACATGGAGCGCTAGCATCGCTGCAGCATACTGTCGTATGTAGTGTTTTTATAACCATTGCTGGTAAATACAGTTGGTGTGTGCCGACAACTACAAAATTAATAGAGATGTCTGAAGCTGATGAGGCGCTTTACAACGTGAGGCACCCTGAATACAAAAATAGATTAAGAAGATTGGAGACCTAACCTGATCTAACCTAACCTAACATAACCCTCTCCTGTAGCAAGGAATGGGAGTGTTATAATGAGCCTGTCTTCAGAAGATGTAGCAGTTCTTAAGTGAATATTGTGCTTTGTGATATGAGGATACACTTCATTGAGCACATACAGAAATGTATGCTCATCCATTCTTAAGTAATTGATGTACGACTTGACGTCTTCCACTGTAAGCTCACGTAACAAGTTTTGTTGAATGCTTTTATCGTGTCGTCGTAAAACCCACGGCTTCACCCAGATTAGATTAGTTTTTTGTTCCATAGATCCGTGCTGAGGAGAGCCTCGTGGATGTGGAACATGTCGATTTTTTTTTTAAGCTGAAAAACAATACTAATAGTATGAATAAATACATCATTTGTTTCTATTAAAAATTTTGCCAATGGAGTAGAAGGAGTTGGCCAGTAGTAAGTCTTTCAGGCTCCTTTTAAACTGATCTTTATTTCTAACTAAATTTTTTATGTTTCCTGGCAAATTATTGAAGGTGAGTGTTCCTGAGTAGTGGACCCCTTTTTGAACTAAGTAAGTTGGTTGGTCTGTGGGATTAAAGGGACCAGACTGCGATGGTCATCGGTCCCTTTTTCCAAATATTAAAAACACCCACAGAGAATAAAAACGAGTAACAGAATAGATCACAGACGCTTTTAAGTCCTTGTGCAGATCATTTTTGTTCTTGGTATTGTATGTATGAACTGAGTTGTTTGTTGGAAAAAGAGATATATTATTTACGACAAATTTCATTAAGAAGTAAATATACTGAGAGGCAATAGTTAGTATACCCAGTTCTTTGAAGAGGTTTCTGCAGGAGGTCCGTGAATTTACTCTACAAATAATACGTATTACACGCTTTTGGACCTTGAAAACTTGTTTGACTTCAAGATTTACCCCAAAATATTATCCCATATGACATTATGGAATGAAAGTATGCAAGCTTTTTCATTTTTATGTTTCCTATGTCTGCTAACACTCGAATTGCAAATACAGATTTGTTAAGGCCTTTCTGCAGTTCTGTGGTGTGCTCCTCCCAACTGAATTTATTATCAAGTTGTAATCCCAGGACTTTTAAGACTGTCAACCTCGTATGTATGGTTCCATTTTTTCCCCCACTTTTTTTCCGCATGTGCACACAATGCAGTTGGAGTACGTAGAACTGCTGCGGTTAGTAACAAGTTGTTGTCAGCCATCTTGAACTTTGACGAAAAATTTGATGACAGTGTAATACCCCCTCTAGCGCTACGTCAAAGATCTTTGTCAAATATATTGGACGGAATATTGGATCACATCTTTGATCAAATCTTTGACAAAGAAATTTGATAGTGTAATACCGGCCTTATCCCAAACTTACAAACGGTATCCTTAAAGGCTTCCTGTGCAAATATTGCTTAAATCAAAATATATCAGATGAATCAACATTGGGTAAAAATTACATACCATCAATTTACGTAAATGTTCTGGAATAAATATGCAATGAACTCGAGGACAGAACTACCTGGATTTCAGATGAAACTCCAGACATTTGTGGTCATTACATTGCAAATTTAATTGTTGATGCTTTAAAAGAAGAGCCTTCATCTTCCGATTTAGGGGCCTGGAAAGAACTTGAAAATGTAAATCATTCTACGATTGCCAGATTTGTGAATAAGGATATTAGAAAAATATTTCCAAAATCTTCTGCAGAGGAAAAGGTTTTTGTGTTTATTTCAGATTCTGCTCCATATATGATCAAAGCAGGAAAATCCCTCGGAGTATTTTATCCCAATTTGATCTATGGAGTGACGTGCTTTGCTCATGGAGTACATCGCCTTGCTGAAGAAGTATGTTCCATGTTTGTGAATGTAAATAAACTGACTTCATCCACAAAGAAAGTGTTTCTAAAGGCTCCTCCTCGCATCAAGACCTTCAAAGAAGAACCAACAAATGTGTCTTTACCTCCCGAACTAGTGATAACACGTTGGGGTACCCGGGTCGTAGCTGTGTTGTTTTCCAATGAACATTTCAAGGCCATTAGAGGGGTTGTAAATGACTTTGATAGTGCAGAGGCGTTGGCATATTTGCCAGTGCAAGGAAGCTTTAAATGATTCCGATATTAAAACAAGACATTGGTGTAATTAGCACACATTTTTCCCACATATCTGCAAGTATTAAAAAGCTTGAAACTCGAGGTTTGGCATTGAATGAATCTGTTCAGTTAATGAATAAAATTCTTCTACTGAACTCCTCATTGCCAGAGGTATTCCCAAGCAAACTTAAAAGTTTGAAAACCTTTTTAAACAATAACCCAGGATTTGAACCCTTGTGCCAAATTGATAGTTTTATTAATGGGATGGGTAAACTTTTACCAGAAACAATAAGTGCCAACATAGCACCAAAATTAAAATACTGCCCATTTACCTCATTTGACATAGAATGGTCCTTTTCTGCTTATAAAAAGGTTTTATGTGATCGAAGATGCAACCTTACTATCGAACATTTGGAACAGTACTTGGTCGTTTATGTTTACAATAGTAGAAAAATGTAAAATAAATTGTAAATGAAGCTTTGGTGCAATATTAAATTAATAATTAAGAGTTAATGCTGTTGAAAAAAATAATATTTTTTTAATGTAAAATATTTTGAGCATGCCTCTCAGCGTGCGATATATCTCGAAGTTGGTCCTGTACATATTTATTGTTTCACTGCGACTCACTTGCATCGCATCCACTTGTTACCGACAATAACAAAGAAGGAACAATTCTTGAAACACGGTGTGCATGCCCAATTTGCAAATGTTTAGAAAATAATCCCAGAAGGCTCCCATTCCTTATCTCTATCAGAAAGTATTCAGGAAATGATATCAGCATTCTAAATGTACCAATTTTTCACGTGGATGGCGCTCTTCCTCATAATTGATATGCATAGGTTCAACTTTGAGATATAATGCACACAGTAGCTACCATGGTTTTTTTATTATTTGATCTTGCATATTTAGACACTTCAGTTTTCATACATTTTTAAGCATTTTTCATGCATATTTGCATGCGTATATTAAGGTTTTTATGATGCCTATAATCCGATCCCTAGTAATTATGTAATGCTGTAGCAGATAATGTCGGTGTCTGCACCGGTGACACCACGACTCCCATAGTAGCATACACATTGCAATGAATATCTCTGCCTCTTCTTCGCATTAGGAGCTCACTTCCATGTAATGCTAAGATTATATCAACTGACACAGTTGAAGTTATTCTTGCACATCCTTGTTTCTATAGTCTCTTTAATTACAGAATCCCAGTTTGTAGGAGGAAGGGATAAAACTTTTGTTCCATCAAACAATATTTTGTGTGTGTTTGTCAGGCTGTACTTGGCAACTGCAAATTTCTTCCGTTCTTGGTGTTAAGTATGCTGTTGATGTTCTGCACAGTGGTCAGCAACAGTGCGGGTGGAGGTAACCAATGTAATTGCTTCCACACTCACAAGCGATATTATAAATCACAGGGATCCCGAGGCCAAGACTGCCCTTAACTGTTCGTAGCATCTTGATCTTCTTAAGAGGTCAGAAAATAGGTCTTCCGCCTTGTCTTTCCAGGATTCTGCCTATTCTGCTGGATGTAGTGCCACAGAAGGGAAGGAATACAATTGGTAGCTCATCGTGGGAGTGTTTAACATTTTAATGTTTCCTTTTGTGGAGAACACTGACCATATCACACGAGCCATAACCATTCTTCCAGAACACATACTTTAGATGATTCATTATGGAATCCAAGTGTTTCTCATCAGAAACAGTGTTTGCTCTGTGTACCAATGTATTTAAAACTGCTACGTTCTTGGCTGGATGTACCAATGTATTTAAAACTGCGCTCTTCTGAATTTGGATGATGGGAACTGGGATATAAATCAGTATGCGTCGGCTCGCAGTACGCAAAGTGGCAGAGAGATCCTTCCAACTTTTATTGTACCAAAACATCCAGAAATGCCAGCCCCCTTCTTTCTGTGTCCCAACAGTGAACTGGATGTTTGGGTGCGAACTGTTCATGTGTTCAAGGAAGTGCTCAAGATCTTCTTCACTATTTAGACACTGGCACCAATGTGTGGACAAAGAGTAAAATGAAGAAAGATGGGCTGTGGCACACACATTAGCCAGTTGGAAATTACTCTTGCCGGACTGTAGAAAAAAATTTACATACGCACTGAAACAGCCACAACATCAATAAATATGATCAAGTAAAGAAGTACGGTAATGTGTGTCAGCATAGTGTCTGCACACAAATACCAAAAATTAAACAAAGATTGAATCATAATGAATTGCTTTACAAAATATCCACAATCTTTCTAAAGCGTTGACAAGCAGAGCCAAAGTTATAGACCTGCCACACATTAACTAAGGATGTACAGTGTCATTTAAAAGTACAATGATCATCCAGGAAACACCAAATGTGCTATATGTGTTGACAAGCACACAAGAAATTGTACTTGAATGTGCATAATGCGTTAGATAAGTCACGAAATATACATTGATTAGTTTAACGTAACTACTTCCTCAGCTGGTATTGTGGGTACTGGTAGAAATCCATTATACTGCTGTTGTTATTATTATTATTATTATTGAAGTTTTTTGAATAGAATATTTGACCATTTCAAAAGAACTAATAAGGACTAGGGAACTTGAAGTTAAATGAGTCAAGGATTTAGATCACTACAACTTTAAGTATGTAATACAGTTCTAACCCAGTAGATTTGGACACAGAATAAATAGAAATCAGTGCATAATTACTTGAACGAAACTCGGGTACTTGGCTTGCCAAAATCCACAACCTTGATACATAAAAATGTGAACTTAAATACACTCCTGAAAGCATTCCATAATACTAGCATGCACATGAGGAAATTGTAATTACACTCTGCATTCTCATTAATTCGACAATAAAAATGACTGCTGAAGTCATCTGCAGTGAAAATTTGAAATAAACTTTGCCAATATTTTGCTGATGAACCTTATATAAGAATCTTACAAAAATTAGAAATCCAGTGTGATATTTATAATTACCAAAGATTATGGATCTGTCAGCTCCGTTACTATGTACTTCAGTAAGGATTGTGATTTTCATTACTAATTAATCATGGAATGAAATTTCATCAACTGATTAATTTCCTCGAACGTTGTAACAAACATTTTTGTCAAAAATCAGTTAAGAGTTGGAATAACGTTACATGTGATGTCCTGCATCAGCTGGTTAAAATTGTTTCTGCCTCACATTATTTTTGGTACCATTATCAAACAACAAAATTCTTTATTGCACCAGATTATGTTGAAAGTAACACATGAAATGTTTTGGTAATGAACACAGTGCAAAATACTTCAATAAATGAAGGAAATGAAAAGTTAATATGCGAGTGAAAGGATTAATATGCGAGTGGAAGGACAATAAACGCAAGGCACTGAGAGATAGTGTATCTCCATACAATTGAGGCAAGTTGATCATGTTCCTGGAAAATAATCACCTGGTGGGGTGACCGGAACTGTGTTATAACTAGCATTCATAATGAAGAAAGTTTCTCGTAATTCATGTAGCCAGAAAATTGTGTGTTAAATATTTGTATAGTTCTAATATAATAATGTAATCCTTAGTAAAAAATGGAATGTTGGAAAGCAGTTCAGATTTTTTTCATATGATTTTCATTCCAATGTAAGTATATGATGGATTTTGTGGTTGATATTAAAAATTTTCATTTTGTCAATGTCAGTTTCCATACAGAGGTTTATCAGTAAATAATAAGGTGCTGTTCTTTTGGAGATTTTACACTCTTGAATATGACAAGGAGACAATTTCTGACTTTCTGCTGCATTGAAATGGCTTATGGGAATTGCAAAGCATGAATTGAGCAACAACAGAAGAAAGTTTGTCTCATAGCAATAGTTAACCTGGGTATCATTTGCATTTAGAAATATGTAAGATATACATTCATCAAAAGACACAAAAGTAAAGTTTTATGTATTTTCACCTCGCAGAGTGGAAATTTCTTCGGCAAATTAAAAAGCACTCACTTCTTGAAGATAAAAAGGGAAAGCATTCCATAAGCCCACGCAGAATCCCAGGTCATGACAGAGACTTAGCAATAGTGAAGAAACATAGCAAGTCCTTTCCGAAACACCAAAGTCAGTAGTCTAGGTATTAAAGAGTTAGTTGCTATTTAAATTCATATTTGAGTGTACGCAAGATGTGTGTCCTTTTTCCCAGGAGAAGTACCCTGAACGTAATAACAATGAAAATATATTCAGAGATACTTTCAGAAATGATATTAAATTAAAATTTGGTGTGCCAAGGTTGGATGTAAGTGCATATTGCAACAAACTTTTTTTGGCAAATTACCAGTGCAGATTCTGCCAAAGGATTTGAAAAAGCTGAAATGAAGAGTGCAATTCACCATGCAAGGGCTCAAGAACTATACAAAAGGTTTGCTGCTGATACTGAAAAAAGCAGAACTATGGGTAATATTGCGACTTCAGCGGAGTTGAATAATTATTCTGTATTTCAATGCTGCAGACCAGAAATTCCTCATTACAGGGCGTAGTTTTTACATCTACATCTAATACACACTGCAAACAACCGTGAGATGCTTGGCAGAGGCTACGTCTCATAGTACCAGTTGTTAGCCCCCCCCCCCCTTTTCCCCCCGTTCCATTCATGTATGGAGCACAGGAAAAAATTATTGTTTGAATGCCTCTGTACGTGCAGTAATTATTGTAAACTTATTCTCACAATTCCCATGTGAGCAATATGTATGGGATTGTAGTATATTTCCAGAGTCACCATCTGAATCCATTTCTTGAAACTTTAATAATGATCTCGTGATAGTTTACGTCTCTCTTAACAAGTCATCAGTTCCTTCAGTATCTCTGTGACATTCTCCCATATATTAAACCAACATGTGACCATTTGTGCTGCCCCTCTCTGTATACACTAAATATCCCCCATTAGTCCTATTTGGTAAGGGTTTTACACATTTGAGCAATATTCTAGGATGTGTTGCATGAGTGATTTGTAAGCAATCTCCTTCGTAGACTGATTGCATTTCCCCAGTATTCTGCCAATAAACTGAAGTCTACCACCTGCTTTACCCGCAACTGAGCTTATGTGATCATTCCATTTCATATCCCTACAGTATGTTACACCCAAGTATTTGTATGAATTGGTTGATTCTGATAGTGACACTTTGATATTGTGCACAATATTATATTTATGAACTTTTAAAGTAAGCTGCCAATCTTTGCATCACTTTGAAATTTTATCAAGATCTGACTTCGTATTTATGCTGTTTCTTTCAGCTAATACTTCATTATAGATAACTGCATCATCTGCAAAAAGCCTTATTTTACTATTAAAATTGTCTGCGATATCTTTAATATACAAATGAACAGCAAGGGTTCCAACACTCTTCCCTGGAGTACACCAAAGTTACTTCTACATCTGATGAGGGTTCTACAGCCAAGATAACGTGTTGTGTCTTCCCTGCCAAAAAGTCCTCAATCCAGTCACAAATTTTAGTTGATATCCAATATGATTGAACTTTCGACAATAAGTGTAGATGTGGTACTGAGTGGAATGCTTTTCGGAAATCAAGAAATACTACATCTACCTGATTGCCTTGATCCAAAACTTTCAGTTTGTCATGTGAGAAAAGTGCTAGTTGGGTTTCATATGATCAATGTTTCAGGAATCCACCCTGGTTGGCATTGAGGGGGTCATTCTATTAAAGATACCATGTTATGGTTGAGCTCAGAATATGTTCGAAGAGTCTACAACAAATCAGTGCCAGGGTTATTGGACAGTAGTTTTGTGGATCACTTCTACTACCCTTCTTGTAGACCTGTGTGTACTTCCAACTTCTGGGTGAGGTTTTTTGTTCAAGGGATCTATGATAGATTATAGTTAGAAAAGAGGCAAACTTAGCCACAAAATTAGTATAGAATTGACAGGGATTCCATCGGGGCCTGGTGCTTTGTTCAATTTTAATGATTTCAGCTGTTCCTCAGCACCACTGACACTGATACTTACTTAATTGATCTCTTCAGTGGCGCGAGAATTAAATGGGGGCAATTTTCCTGGATTTTCCTTTGTAAAGGAACATTCAGAAACACAGATAAGCAATCCAGCTTTTACTTTGCTACTCTTTTTCCATTGGAACGACTAGTAGCATTAGGAGAGCTAGCCATGGTGAAACTCTTCCATCTGGTGAGCAGGATGTATGAGACAAGTGAAAGGCCCTCTGACTTCAAGAAGAATATAATAATTCCAATTCCAAAGAAAGCAGGTGCTGACTGATGTGAAAATTACTGAACTATCAAACAATGGAAACTGCAGGTAGGAATATCAACAACATTAGGAAAAGACAGATTGCTACTTATTGTAAAGATGACATGTCAAGTTGCAGGCAGGCCCAATAAGAGACACTTGCATAAAGCTTTTGGCCACAGCCTTTATCAGTAAAACACACACATACACACCTAACGCACACATGACCACCAACTCCAATATCTCTGCCCCAAGTTGGTGGCAGTATGCATTGAGGTGTGTGTGTGTGTGTGTGTGTGTGTGTGTGTGTGTGTGTGTGTTTTACTGATGAAGCAGGTGGCCGAAAGCTTCATGCAAGTGTCTTTGTGCCTGTCTACAATACGGATAAACTGGTAGAAGCTGACCTTGGGGAAGATCAGTTTGGATTCCGGAGAAATGCAGGGACATGCAAGACAATATTTACTCTGCGACTTTTCATAGAAAAAGAAAGGAAAGGCAAACATACATTTATAGAATTTGCAGACTTTTGACAATGTTGACTGGAATACTCTCCTTTGAAGTTCTGAGAGTAGCAGGGGTAAAACATAGGGAGTGAAAGGCTATTTAGTCGAAGGGGCATGAAAGTGAAGCATTGATTGAGAAGGGAGTGAGACAGTGTCGTGGTCTATCCCCAATGTTTTTCAATTTGTACATTGAGCAAGCAGTAAAGGACACAAAAGAAAAATTTGGAGTAGGAGGTAAGTTCCCTGGAGAAGAAATAAATCTTTGAGGTTTGCCAATGACACTGTGATTCTGCCAGAGTCAGCCAAGGACTTGGAAGAGCAGTTGAATGGAATGGACAGTGTCTTGAAAGGAGAATATAAGCTGAACATCAACAAAAGCAAAACAAGAGTAATGGAATGTGTTTGAATTACAGCAGGTGATAGATTAGGAAATGATATAAAATGATTTACTTAAAGTAGTAGGTGAGTTTTGCTACTGGGGCAGCAAATTAACTGATTATGGCCAAAATAGAGAGGATATAAAATGTAGACTGGCAATGGCAAGAAAAACATTTCTGAAGAAGAGAAATTTTTAACATCGAGTATAGATTTAACTGTCAGGAAGTCTTTTCTGAAAGTGTTCGTATGGAGTGTAGCCATGTATGGAAGTGAAACATGGACGATAAATAATTTAGACAAGAAGAGAATAGAAGCTTTCGAAATGTGGTGCTACAGAAGAATGCTGAAGATTAGATGGGTAGATCACATAACTAATGAGGAGGTATTGAATAGAATTGGGGAGAAGAGGAGTTTGTGGCACAACTTGACTAGAACAAGGGAACGGTTAGTAGGACATGTTCTGAGGCATCAAGGGATCACCAATTTGGTACTGGAGGGCAGCGTGGAGGGTAAAAATCGTAGAGGGAGACCAAGAGATGAATACACTAAGCAGATTCAGAAGGATGTAGGCTGCAGTAGGTACTGGGAGATGAAGCAGCTTGCACAGGATAGAGTAGCATGGAGAGCTGCATCAAACCAGTCTCAGGACTGAAGACAACAACAACAGGAGCATGTAGAGGAACTCTGGCTCAGGTTTAAAAAAATAGTTGCCCATGCACTGGTTAGATTATGCACTCAGAACAGTTCATAATGGGAGGGAACTTTCATGGTATACAGTCACTGAAAAGGAAGTTCTGAAAAAACAGAGATTACTGTGTATTTAATAGCTGTAAAACAAAGCATATGGCTATAGATAGAGAGATGCTGAATGAAACCTGTTTGTCTGTCCAGAGAGCGCTGCGTGATGCCTTCAGTGACAACCATAGCAGAATATTGTCAACAGATCTGTTGCAGAACCCAAAGAAATTCTGGTCGAATGTGAAGAGCGTTAGTGCCACATAAGTTGGTGTCCAGTCCCTAGCGAATGAGATAGGATCTGAAATTGAGGGGAGCAAAGCAAAAGCTGAAATGCTTAACTTTGTTTTCAAATGTTCCTTTACATAGGAAAATCCAGGAGAATTGCCCCAATATAATTCTCGTACCACTGAAAAGAGGAATGAAATAAGTATTAGTAACAGTGGTGTTGAAAAACAACTGAAATCGTGAAAATTGAACGAAGCTGCAGACCCGTCAGAGTCTGTACTGAATTTGCAGCTGAGTTAGCCCTTCTTCTCACTATAATCTGTTGTAGATCCCTTAATCAAAAAAACATTGCCCAGTTCTTGGAAAAAGGCACAGGTCACACACATATACAAGAAGGTTAGTAGAAGTGATTCGCAAAACTACCATCCAATATCGTTGATATAGGTTTTTTGTAGAATCTTAGAACAAATTCTCAGCTCAAACATAATGTGGTATCTCAAACAGAATGACCTCAATGCCAACCAGCATAGTTTTCGAAAACATCGATCATGTGAAACCTGACTCACACTTATCTCGCGTGACATACTGAAAGCTTTGGATCAAGGCAACCAGGTATAAGCAGTATTTCTTGATTTCCGAAAAGCATTTGACTCAGTACCACACCTACACTTAACATCAAGCATACAATCATATGGGGTATCAAGCGAAATTTTACTGGATTGAGGACTTTTTGGTAGTGAGTACACAGCATGTTATCTTGGATGGGGAGTCATTGTCAGATGTAGAAGTAACTTAAGGTGTACTCAAGGGAAGTGTGTTGGGACCCTTGCTGTTCATGTTATATATTAATGACCTTGCAGACAATATTAATAGTAACATAAGGCTTTTTGCAGATGATGCAGTTGTGTGTAATGAAGTGCTATCTGAAAGAAGCTGCATTAATATCAAATCTTCATACGATTTCAAAGTGTTGCAAAGCTTGGCAACTTGCTTTAAATGATCATAAATGCAGAAGTGTGCACTTCACAAAATGAAGTACAGGCTTGGGAACCCCAGGGTTCCTGAGCTAGTCCTCTGTCACCATTAGCTCTGGTCATACTGCAGCGACCACTGTGCGGTGCAGCGGTGAAATGTTGTGTGTTTCTGAGAACAGTGATCTTGTCTTCACTGCCTGGGCCACGAGGAAGGTACACACCTCTGTGTGTAATGTGCTGCTGAGGTGAATGGCTGTTAAGGTAAAACAGTCTTTCGTGGGCAATCTCTGGGACACTTGCTGCCTCCCGGTTGTATAAGCCTTGCTCAGGCATGCAGGCCTCTGCCTGAGTCGACAGTTGTTTCCCTAGCATCTCTTGGGATCCCTGTGGAATTGTCTTATCAAACTACTGCTCCTGACAGGACGGGTGTAACGTCAGGTAGTACCTAGACCCACTCCTTAAAGAGAGTGTGGTTGGTCAGTCCACCCGAAAAAAAGTCTCAGAATCATAGTAACAGGACATTAGTGTACCATAACACTTCTATTATAATCAAGCGAACTGGGGGAGCCTTTGAGAAGATATCCCTTTTCTGTATTCACAAGGCATTGGAAGATATTGCTGGGTCTCTGAAAAGTGTCAGACTTCGTAATGGAATACTTTTAGTTGAAACTGCTAATTCCAACCAAATATCTGAGCTTCTGGGATGTAAGGCTACCCAGTCAAGGCCAAGTTGCATAACTCCCTTAACTTTAGTAAGTACATGGTTAGCTGCTCCGATATAATGGAGGTGGACCCTGCGGAGTTACATGAAGAATGGAAAAGTGTGGGCATCATGGAAGTGCAGAATTATATGAGGACAATCAATGGCAAATTGTAAAAATCGGCGACATTTTTTCTAATGTTTAGTTCTCCAGAATTACCTGAACACGTCCTTGCAGGCCATATCCGTCGGGCTTGCCCATTTGTTCCTAACCCAATGCGATGCTACAAATATCAAAGATTTGGCCATACCACTAGGGGATGTAATGAGAAGGCTACGTGTGGCAATTGTCAAGAGTCTGGGAGTTTGTGTACACTTCTCCAAAATGTGTACACTGCTCTGGGGATCACCCAGTGTGGAGTAGAAAGTGTGGAATTAACAACGAGGAAAGGAAAATTTAGGAGTTGAAAGTAAGAGACGCATACCCTATGTTGAAGCTAAAAAAGCTTTCAAAGCTATGCTACACCTGGTTTTTGCATCAGCCCTTAAGACACCAATCGAAGTGTGATGCCTCCAGGCAAACTCAGACCACAGATTCAAGTATGAGCATGTGCACTTGTTGATGTACCTGTGGGGCAAACGCTCCACTTGCAACTGCTGTCATTCAGAAGCCGTCAGCAATAGGCTTACCACATAAGCCACATACCACTACCCAACATCAGAAGCCAACTATGCCATCCCAACAACCCAGGCAACCACTTCCTCATGTTAGTAAAGAAAAACGTCCTTCAAAAAGTAGTTCTAAGTCCAAGAAGGTGGTAGTTAAACCTTTGGAATGCCGAGCTCTCTCTCTTTCTGATGGGGACTATGCTCTTTAGGATATGGACTTCCAATTGGAGGAACTGGAGAGCAAGGAACTGGCTACCACTCCCCCTGACCTCCCATGTAAATCACCGCTTCTGAGGGAGAAAGAAAAGAATCATTGCTAACTAATTGCTTCCACAGGGACATCAGTGGAATTTGAATGGCTATTACTCCCATTTGAAAGAACTGCAGCTACCGGTCTGGGAGAAACCTTTCTGTATCTGCTTACAAGAAACACATCTTAAAAGTCACCGACATACCTGCATTACGGGGCTACCGTGCGTACAGGAAGGACGGTACTACTGGGGATAGGGCTAAAGGTGGAGTCTCTTACCATGACCATGCAACCAATTTTTGCGAAAGTTCTCGCACCCTTTAATATCACAGTGTGTTCTTTGTACCTTTCCCCTAATGATGTTTTGGATGCAGGCACACAAGCAGAATCCTTCCAGGCACTCCCACACCCATTCCTCCTCGTGGTGGCACTTCAATGCCCACAATGTGCTGTCGGGATTGGCTACCACTTGCTCCAGGGGTCGGATGATTGAGCGACTCGTCCATTCTGAGAAGATCTGCTTTCTGAACGCGAGTCAGATGACTCACTTTTCCGCAGCTACAGGTCTTTTTCAGCTATTGATCTTTGTTTTTGTTCCCCAGCTATTGCAGACTCAGTTCAGTGAGAAGTGGCTTCAGATTTACATTCTAGTGACCACTTCCCAGTGTGGATTCGTCTGCCGCCTAGGACAGTGACCGGCAGGAGAGACACGCAGGTGTGTGATACAAAGGGCAAATTGGTTGCAGTACAGTCGACAGGCTATTTTTTGAATGAAAGGATTGTGCACAGGGGGTGGTGGCCCATATCACTCACTAAATCCAAAGGGCTGCCGCAGAGTCCATCCCCAGGTCTAGTAATCACCTCAGACAACTGCATGTGCCTTGTCGATTGGCAATTAGCGCCAGACGGACAGCTCTGCGGACCTTCAAACTGTGTCCAACTACAGACAATCTTCATGCCTTCAGGTCTGCGAGAGCACATGCAAGGCGAGTGATCAAAGAACAGAAGAGGGCATCCTGGAGGGAATTCACCACTTCCATTAATAGGTCCACTTCCGCTGCGCACGTTTGGGAATCAATAAGACGGATTTCAGGCAAGGGTAGTCCACATCCCCTTACAGCCTTGTCAAATAATGGGGTCTTGGTGGACATGCCAGAAGACATGGCTCACGTTTTAGCTGAACACTTCTTTACTATTACTAAGTCATCCAGACAAGCTCCTGCTGTTCAGGTATTCCGTCAGACTGCATAGATGAGGAAGCTCAATTTCTTCTCGCATAATGAGGAAGTCTAAAACCTTCCATTCTCCATGTGGGAACTGGAATCAGCTTTATCTGCAGCCAGAGACACTGCTCCAGGACCTGATGAGATCCATTACGCTATGCTTCGTCATCTGTGCCCTGAAGCGAAAGGTCAGCTCCTCTCTTGTTTCAATCAGATCTGGTTTGAGGGACAGTACCCCATGACTTGGAAGGAGGCAATATTAATTCCATTCTGGAAACCAGGTAAGGACCATAGCGCCCCTAAAGGTACGTTGTCCAAGACGCGACGCACACTAGCGACTGCGACGGGTCGCTACGTGACGTCATAAGTTGCCTGCTGGCGCATGCGCAGTTCAAGTTTGGGATGCGACGCGCGACTGTTGCGGCAGCTGCCGCAGCACTGCACCAGTGAGCAGTGTTGCGACGGAAGTCGGACGACACAAAAGACGTACGGCTGCCAGAAAGATGTCGAGTCAGTCAAGGAAACCTGAAATGAGCCACTCACAGAATGTGATGATCTGTGAGCTGGTCTCGCAACATCCTTGCCTTTACGATTTGAAGAACCCTAAATATTGGGACACTTTGTTCAAAGACAGAATTTGGGAAGAAATTGGTGCACAGTTGAAACTGGCAAGTGAGTGAAATATATATTATTTTCCCATTGATGCAAATTTTTCAGTCCTGTTATGAAAATCAGTATAATCCATGCAGATGTAGAATTAGAATGATGAAAATGAACTTGCAGGTCAATTTTTGCATTACTCTTTTTTTGTGACGATAAAAATTGAAAACGGCAAGCACATTATAAAATGATCAATCTAAAGTACAACGAGAAAGTTACATTTTACAATACCTTCACTTTGTGAGTAAACGGTAGATTGGTGTCTTGATGATACTTTCCAGTTGTGAAAAACCACCAGCCGATTGTTGTACAGCTTTCTGCAATCAATTTCGCTCTGTTGAAAAACGTAAATTTTTGACATTTGTTGGTTTTGTTAGGACGTCTACTTCTACTTGGGTATCCTCATCCAGGTTCAGAAGAAAATACTAGAGGTGAGTAATTTATCATCTTCCCAAGAATGAGAAGAAAATATATTGAAGGCAGCATGTCTACTTTTAAGGAACCTACATTTCGTGGCATTTTAAATGAAATTGTCAAGAGCATATGGAGAAATATTAGTAACTCATACCGGAGAAATACACTCCTGGAAATTGAAATAAGAACACCGTGAATTCATTGTCCCAGGAAGGGGAAACTTTATTGACACATTCCTGGGGTCAGATACATCACATGATCACACTGACAGAACCACAGGCACATAGACACAGGCAACAGAGCATGCACAATGTCGGCACTAGTACAGTGTATATCCACCTTTCGCAGCAATGCAGGCTGCTATTCTCCCATGGAGACGATCGTAGAGATGCTGGATGTAGTCCTGTGGAACGGCTTGCCATGCCATTTCCACCTGGCGCCTCAGTTGGACCAGCGTTCGTGCTGGACGTGCAGACCGCGTGAGACGACGCTTCATCCAGTCCCAAACATGCTCAATGGGGGACAGATCTGGAGATCTTGCTGGCCAGGGTAGTTGACTTACACCTTCTAGAGCACGTTGGGTGGCACGGGATACATGCGGACGTGCATTGTCCTGCTGGAACAGCAAGTTCCCTTGCCGGTCTAGGAATGGTAGAACGATGGGTTCGATGACGGTTTGGATGTACCGTGCACTATTCAGTGTCCCCTCGACGATCACCAGTGGTGTACGGCCAGTGTAGGAGATCGCTCCCCACACAATGATGCCGGGTGTTGGCCCTGTGTGCCTCGCTCGTATGCAGTCCTGATTGTGGCGCTCACCTGCACGGCGCCAAACACGCATACGACCATCATTGGCACCAAGGCAGAAGCGACTCTCATCGCTGAAGACGACACGTCTCCATTCGTCCCTCCATTCACGCCTGTGGCGACACCACTGGAGGCGGGCTGCACGATGTTGGGGCGTGAGCGGAAGACGGCCTAACGGTGTGCGGGACCGTAGCCCAGCTTCATGGAGACGGTTGCGAATGGTCCTCGCCGATACCCCAGGAGCAACAGTGTCCCTAATTTGCTGGGAAGTGGCGGTGCGTTCCCCTACGGCACTGCGTAGGATCCTACGGTCTTGGCGTGCATCCGTGCGTCGCTGCGGTCCGGTCCCAGGTCGACGGGCACGTGCACCTTCCGCCGACCACTGGCGACAACATCGATGTACTGTGGAGACCTCACGCCCCACGTGTTGAGCAATTCGGCGGTACGTCCACCTGGCCTCCCGCATGCCCACTATACGCCCTCGCTCAAAGTCCGTCAACTGCACATACGGTTCACGTCCACGCTGTCGCGGCATGCTACCAGTATTAAAGACTGCGATGGAGCTCCGTATGCCACGGCAAACTGGCTGACACTGACGGCGGCGGTGCCCAAATGCTGCGCAGCTAGCGCCATTCGACGGCCAACACCGCGGTTCCTGGTGTGTCCGCTGTGCCGTGCGTGTGATCATTGCTTGTACAACCCTCTCGCAGTGTCCGGAGCAAGTATGGTGGGTCTGACACACCGGTGTCAATGTGTTCTTTTTTCCATTTCCAGGAGTGTATATGACATAAAATGGTTTCATTAGGTCCAAATATGTCAGCGAAACAAAACAAATGCATTCTCTATCGTGCGATGACCACATGATTCACGTTGCGCGTCGACAGAACTGGCGGCTAGTCGCGACCCTCCTGGAGATATATGAGTCCAAATCTCGGAAACGGAGATTGATATCATTCTGATCTCAACTTTAAAAATAATTTCGATATGTTAGCTTCATTTCATCGGCAACGATGTATGACCTAACGTGAACCATACGCAAAGTAGCCAGCGACCACATTTTTCACTGTACACAATTCAAATTATATGCAGTAGGTTACTTGTAAATTAAGTATCGGAATAACTGTGACGAATATCGGAAAAATAGACACCTCATTATCAAGCTGTGATGTGAAACTGTAAGATACGAAAATATCAATTTTTTGTGCCTTTTACTTTCCTCACAATCGATAGAGAAGTAATATACAGCGAAAAAAACACGCAAAACCGGAAGAGATACTTTTCAGTTTTTTAAAGTAAAAGGAGAATCTGTATCGAAAACCTAACTCTGGGAGCCGATGTAACTTTGTTCCAGTAACATACAGTATTTTTTACAGCAAGAAAATCGGTATTCTTATTTTTCTTATGTATTTGAATCCGCCGCCGCCGACCAGAGCTTGGGCAACAGCGACGACTCCTGTCGTGTTGCGGCCTTGTCGCCGTCTGCCAGGGTGGGAAAAGAGGAGGGGGCAGCGTCGCAGTCGCAGCCAACTGTCGCGTCTTGCACAACGTAACTTAACGGTTATTGGAGTGTCGCCCTTACCAGTTGTATGGGTAAGACTCTTGAACACATGGTCAGCTGCCGCCTTGTCTGGCTTCTAGAGTCCCGAGGTCACCTGAGCTGCTCCCAGTGTGGTTTCAGCCGCTACTGATCCACTCTTGACAACTTAATTCTACTGGCGATGGCGATACAAGAATCCTTCTTACACTGAAACCATTTAGTTTGTGTGTTTTTTGACATAAAAAAAGCATATGAGACTACTTGGAGGTACAACATCCTTCGCCAACTTCATGAATGGGGACTATGTAGACGCTTGCCACTTCTGATCCAATCCTTTCTTGAGGACCGGAGTTTTCGTTATCGCATTGGCGATGCCATGTCTGATTGCTTTACTCAGGAGAATGGTGTACCCCAGGGCAGTGTCCTCATTGTCACATTTTGCCATTGCTATCAGTGGCATTTCCTCCACAGTCAGGAGCCCTGTCAAATGCTCTTTGTTTGTAGATGACTTTGCAATCTTCTACTGTTCCTCTAATCTTGCGATGACGACGAGGCAGCTACAGCTGTCCATTAGGAGGCTGGAAACTTGGGCCCAGACAACTGGTTTTCGGTTCTCACCAGAGAAGACTACATGTGTCAATTTAATTTTAAATGTGCTCATTCGAGCTTGAACCAACTAGTGCTCACAATGGGGGACAATGTTTTACGTTTTCAAGATACTGTGCGCTTCTTGGGTTTATTATTTGACTCGAAATTAACTTAACTCCCAAACCTGAAAGATCTGTGAACAAAGGGCTTCCAGTTATTGAATATTTTGAAATGCCTTGGCAGAAAAACATGGGGAACTGACAGGTCCTGCCTCTTGCAGTTTTATGTGACATTTGTTCAATCACGCTTAGATTATGGCAACGTGGTCTATGGATTAGCCCATCCTTCCTACCTCAGGATGTTAGATGCTGTCCTCCATGAGAGCATTCGTATATTGACTGGAGCCTTTCGGTCCAGCCCAATTCCAAGTCTTTGTGCAGAGGCTGGTGAACTACCACTCTGGATTGGGCGAAGTATGCTTTTGGCTTGCATCACCTCAGTCATTGGCATTTAGTTCAGTGGTCCAACCCACCTTTGAATGACTGTTCAGTAATCGACCCCAAACGAGTGGTAAATGTGCTGCAGACTGTCTGAAGGATGTGGATCTCTCGGGCATCAAAATACACACCCAGGGATGGAACACACTGCCACCTTGGCATCTTCAGAGGCCCAAAGTGATTTTAAGCTTGACACAGTGCAAGAAAACTTGTACTCCAGATTTTGTTTTTACAACTTTGTTTTCATCTATTTTAAGTATGTACCACAATTTTATCGTTATTTATACAGCTGGATCACAACAGGAGAATGCTCTCAGTTGTTCTGCTGTTTTCCCTGATAGCATTTTTAAAGTGCGTCTTCCAGAACAACTTACAAATTATGATGCAGAGTTATACGGCATTCTGATGGCACTGGAGAGGGTTTACAGACATCACCGAACAAGGTTTCTTGACTGTTCTGACTCTCTTAGTGTACTGCAGGCACTTCACCAAATGTATCTGGTAGATCTGCTGATCCAGCTCATCCATGACTCCTTACAGCTGCTCCAGTGTCGTGGCAAGGAGGTGATTTTTTGCTGGTTACCTGGCCACGTTGGGATACAGGGTAGTGACATGGCTGATAAAGCTGCCAAAGAAGCATGTTGGGCTAGTGCTGTCCATCAGTGTCCCCTCTCGTTGCACGCCATCATCTCATTTTCTGACAGATGCATAATGCATCAGTGGGGGACTGAATGGTTGGCAGGCAACAGACAACAAACTACAGTTGCTCAAATTGACCACAGAGGCGTGGCAGACTTCATGTCAGCCTTGCCACTGAAAGCAGGTTTTGCTTACCAGACTGCATGTTGGGCATAGCCCTTTCACACATGGCTTCCTCCTCCACTCTGTGGAGTTTGTGGTGTGCTGCTTTCATTTCAGCATATTGGCTCTGTGTGTTCTGTGTACTGGTGAGATTAGGGCAGCCCTCAGTCTCGCTTGAGATCTGTCCACCATACTCACAGATACCGATACCAGTGTTACAAGAGTGTTGAAGTTTTTGGAACTATCAGGCCTCATCCCTAAACTGTTGGGAAGGGTGGCAGACGTTAATACATTATAAACTGTTCTGCATGTGGGGGACAGCCTTTGTCCCCACCCATGAGATCTGCATGCTGACTTTTCATCAGGGCGCTGATGACCATGGTGTCGAGTGCCCCCTCAACCCAAATCATCATCAAAATGAAAAATATATATCTATCTATAACTGTAATATCAATGAGTCACTGTTGGAATTGGCCAACTCAAACAAATACCTGGGTGTAAAACTCTGTAGGAACATAAATGGAATGTCATGGCTAAATCATGTAGTAGACTTCGATTTATTGGTGGAATATTGGGGAAGTGCAACCAGTCTATGAAGGAGATTGCTTACAAATCACTCATGGGACCCATACCAGATAGGACTAACAAGGGTGGGCAACACAAATGGTCACAGGTTTGTTTAATCCATGGGAGAGTGTCACAGATTTACTGAGGGAACTGAAATGGCAGGCCCTTGAGACAGGCATAAACTATCCTGAGAAAGTCTATTAACAAAGTTTCAAGAACTCGGTTTAACTGATTTCTCTAGGGATATACTACAACCTCCTACATGTCACACAGGGATTGTGAGGATAAGATCAGAATAATTACTGTATGCACAGAGGCATTCAAACAGTCCTTATTCCCATGCTCTATACTTAAATGGCACAGGAATAAACCCTAATAACTGGTACCATGGGATGTACCCTCTGCCATGTACCTTACGGTGGTTTGCAGACTACGGATCTATATGTACATCAGGAGACAAGTCTGGTGGGCAATTTTCTACCATATGATAAGGATCTTGTGCTTCCGGAGAGGAACAAAAAATCCTTTGATGCACTTCACCCAGATGATTGGCTTTGTCATTGCCAGTGCCAAACTTGTTTGGAAGATGGAACCAGATTTCAAGGTTTTTAGTTCACTAGGGTAAGGGTTGCTTAGACGGTAATTCTAAAGCAACTGAGTAGTCTGACTATAAATTTCACCTGCTGTTCTTAGGTGAAGAAAAAGTTATAACATCCTGTTGCTGTGGATTTATCAAAGCATTAAAGAAGCTGAGAGACTTTCCCTAAATAAATATGCCACCAACTAACATTTCAGTTTTCTCTGTCTTGTATGATGAACTTCGGCCAATCAAAAGCTCCAAAAGGTAAACTTACTTGACATGTATAGCTCAGCTGAAAAATTTAATTTGTGTTGGCAACTACCAAATTAACAGTGGATTTGTAAGTGTGTGTGGCAAAATCCATTGAATTATGGCTGAGAATGTAATGCTGAGTGTACATGTTTATATAATTGCAACAGGAGTAGTGGTAAATTTTTCATATTGCAATGAACCATGTAATTTGACCTGATTTATTGTATTTACTCAAAGTAAGTTTTCTTTCTCTGCAATAAGTACCGCAGAAAAACCAGCGTGTTTCAACAGTAGAATCCTCTTGAGTGCACAGAAAATTGAAATAGTGCCTTTTTTTCCGAAGATAAAGTAAGCAATTGTGTAATAAAATAAGCAGTTGTGCTACAAAATACACAAAATGCTGTTTTACCTGATATATACTGCTTAAATCAAGAAAGCCAAAGTACATAAGCCTAGTTTTCTTGCAATTTTTTTAAAAAATTACGATGTTGTTCATGTTTAGTGGGCCATTCATTTTCCTTCTTTTCTTTGTGTACTTTGAACGGTGAAGTTTTAATAATGAAATGTTCGATGTGGAAGCTATGAAAATTAAGCACTGAATGCCGAACTGAGATGGATATAGGCATTTCAGATTTTTACTGCAGACCAATATAAAAACATGCAGACAGCAGTATGGCTCAGAAGCACATTTTCATATATTTTATTATGTTATTTTCCAGAGCTATAATATTGGCTGCTGCTCCAGGCGAAGTTCTGCCTAATTTTCCTGAACCTACTCATGTGTTCAGCCCACGAGTCTGTCAGCTATCTGTGGTAGTTGATGAGAATAAAGTAAGTCATTCTATTTCTCTTAAAGAGAGACATAGATTACTTGTTCCTTAATATTAGTATCTGAAAAAGTATGGTCACACAAAGTACTTCATCTACAGTGTCACATACGTGTTCTTTTATTCAAAACCATTATGGCAGGTACTTGTGCTCTCCATCCATAGAAGTTTACCAGATCTTCCATCAAAAAGCCCAAACTAATTTGGAGTAACTTTTTTTTTACCTGTTTAATGAAGTGTTGCTGTGTCTGCAGGACAGGACGTAGTAATTATCTGTATTAATGAAAAAGTTCTTGACATTTAATTAACAATTATTCATTTCTTTCAAAGAAATAGTGTGAAACATGATACCTATTTCTTTCGAAAATGACGAAAACTTTGTTGTTATGAAAAGAAGCATATGGTGTCCAGGTATTTATCTCCACTCTGTTGGTATTTAACAGAGTTAATTGCAGTAGTCATAACATGTGCTCATTTATAAGTTGAAGGCATCTTTATTCTTTGAGCATTTGAAGAAAATAATTCCTAAAGGCATGTGTTCAATAGAAAGTCAACTTCCGCAAGTCACGTGTAGGAACTGTTTGTGCAAAGTTCCTTGATATGAAACCCCTTCTGCAAGTTAGTGTAAAAAGTTTCTTGAAGCTTGCTACAAGCTTTCCTCAAACTTCCAGAAGTTTTGTGTGTTCTGTACAAAAATGTCAATGTTGAAAAGTGAATTGTAAATGTGAACCAATGAAAAAAAGAAGTTATTTATTCAGGAAATGGAATGCTTTTCCTGTGTTGTGGGACATGAAAAGTGGATTTCACAATAGTGTTAAGGAGCGGGGCACATTTGAAAATATTGCAGCAGATATTCGGAACTACAGAAAAACCTCACAGTTTGCAAAATAAGGATGATTAAGAAATTTATAAAACCAAGAAATTTAAAAGCGGATAGTTACAGAGGATTCGTACAAAAGTAGAGGGGAGTATTTCGATTCCACAAAATTTGTATGTCACTCCTACATACCCAAGAAACAGAGGATAATTTGGTAATCAAAATAAACTTAATGTTCTCCAAATACATGGTCCTGTCACATTGATGTGACCATCGCCAATATTCAACATCAATGTACAATAACCACTCACAGACTGTTTGGCAGCTCTAGCAGTGGAGGGTATACAAAGTGTGTCAGATGGATACAGCAAACAGTGCAGTTGTTACTGTAATGAGGAGACAGTGCTATTTATTTGACATCCAAAAGGATATAATCATTGCCCTTAGGCCCAGGGTGGATGCATTTTTGAAATGGCTAAGTTTGTGAACTGTTTGCATGCCACCATAGTAAAAGTATACTGTGCATGGAAAAATTTCACTATCCGAGGCATTGTGGTGCGCCATGGGCCAGCTAAATGGTGGCTGCAGTGGTGTGTATGGGTGAATAGTCATGCAACTTTGAACAACTGGCTACCCAGATGATCCAACAGTGTGTTAATAACGACCGTTCAGCGAACGTTGATGTGTATGGGCTTCCATGGCAGGCACCTTTCTCATGCACTATGCTGACTGCTGTTAATTGTCGACAAAGGCCGGAAATTGCACACCAATACCATAGCTGGGTGTTCACTGAGTGGCGACTCTCACTTCATGCTCTGTTGAACGGAAGGCTGTTGGCATGTGAACTGATAAGTCTGAATGCAAATACCCTGTAACAATCTTTGGAAGGGTCCAGGCTGTAGGAGGGAAAAATATTATGGTCTGGGGAACGTTTTCTTGGCATTCCCTATGTGATTTCGTCATTATAGAAGCCATAGTGGATGCATTGGTGTCCCACAGTCTTTCTACTTCTCTCCTTTTCCACTCCCCCTCCTTGCCGTCCATCTAACCTCCTGATTAGGCCTAGCTGCCCCCCCCCCCCTCTCCCCACCATGTCTGTGCATGCTCCCACAAGTAGCTCTTTACTGTTCCCACTACTATTCTGCTAACCCCCCCCCCCCCCCCCCCCCCCCCTGTGCCCCAGCCTTCTCCTTGCCCCCACCACACAGATTGCTTCTCCTATCATGCACAGTTGCTTACAGTCTGGCATATATATATATATATATATATATACACACACACACACACACACACACACACACACACAAAGATGATGTGACTTACCAAATGAAAGTGCTGGCAGGTCGACAGACACACAAACGAACACAAACATACACACAAAATTCAAGCTTTCGCAACAAACTGTTGCCTCATCAGGAAAGAGGGAAGGAGAGGGAAACCCTCTTTCCTGATGAGGCAACAGTTTGTTGCGAAAGCTTGAATTTTGTGTGTATGTTTGTGTTCGTTTGTGTGTCTGTCGACCTGCCAGCACTTTCATTTGGTAAGTCACATCATCTTTGTTTTTAGATATATTTTTCCTACGTGGAATGTTTCCCTCTATTACAACTATATATATATATATATATATATATATATATATATATATATATATATATATATATATAATAGAAGGAAACATTCCACGTGGGAAAAATTATATATAAAAACAAAGATGAGGTGACTTACCGAACAAAAGTGCTGGCAGGTCGATAGACCTGTGTTTGTTTGTGTGTGTCTATATATATATATATATATATATATATATATATATATATATATATATATATATATATATATATATATGTCTTTAAATATGTCTGCTTGTGTCTGTATATGTGTGGATGGATATGTGTGTTTGTGCGAGTGTATACCCGTCCTTTTTTCCCCCTAAGGTAAGTCTTTCCGCTCCCGGGATTGGAATGACTCCTTACCCTCTTCCTTAAAACCCACATCCTTTCGTCTTTCCCTCTCCTTCCCTCTTTCCTGATGAGGCAACAGTTTGTTGCGAAAGCTTGAATTTTGTGTGTATGTTTGTGTTTGTTTGTGTGTCTGTCGACCTGCCAGCACTTTCATTTGGTAAGTCACATCATCTTTGTTTTTAGATATATATATATATATATATATATATAATGGAAGGAAACATTCCACGTGGGAAAAATTATATATAAAAACAAAGATGGGGTGACTTACCGAACAAAAGCGCTGGCAGGTCGATAGACACACAAACAAACACAAACACACACACAAAATTCAAGCTTTCGCAACAAACTGTTGCCTCATCAGGAAAGAGGGAAGGAGAGGGGAAGACGAAAGGAAGTGGGTTTTAAGGGAGAGGGTAAGGAGTCATTCCAATCCCGGGAGCGGAAAGACTTACCTTAGGGGGAAAAAAGGACAGGTATACACTCGCACACACGCACATATCCATCCACACATACAGACACAAGCAGACATATTTAAAGACCAAACTGCGTGTAGTATATTAAAAGGAGTGGTATTGTGGTGGCAGATTATGAAAATGAGGCTAACAATTGTCTGACGAAGAAATAATGGCGTTAAAACCTGTGGGAAGCGGCTAAAGATGATCGGTGATGTGGGAAAAACGGAAATGGAAATAAAGCGAAAGTTATTAGAACTGGCCGAAATGGTTGTTTAAAAGGTGAAAGGAGCTGTTTGTGAACTAGAAACGGTGGATATTATAGCGGCGGTAGTGCTGAAAGCGGCAAAAAAATTTTTTGGTTATGGTTTGGAAGTGGGTTACGTATTGTTGAGTATATATGTAGGCGGGATAAAATAGTATAGCAGATTACGGTAAAAAGGAGAAGGTGAATACAAAGTGAAACTACTGGCAAAAACAGAAAGAGGAAAATAAGACGACAGAAAAGATTTCGAAATGGAACAGTGACAATAACAAACGTAATTGTTGGATTCAAATTAATGATATCAATATAATGGAAGGAAACATTCCACGTGGGAAAAATTATATATAAAAACAAAGATGGGGTGACTTACCGAACAAAAGCGCTGGCAGGTCGATAGACACACAAACAAACACAAACCCACACACAAAATTCAAGCTTTCGCAACAAACTGTTGCCTCATCAGGAAAGAGGGAAGGAGAGGGGAAGACGAAAGGAAGTGGGTTTTAAGGGAGAGGGTAAGGAGTCATTCCAATCCCGGGAGCGGAAAGACTTACCTTAGGGGGAAAAAAGGACAGGTATACACTCGCACACACGCACATATCCATCCACACATACAGACACAAGCAGACATATGTCTGTGTCTGTATGTGTGGATGGATATGTGCGTGTGTGCGAGTGTATACCTGTCCTTTTTTCCCCCTAAGGTAAGTCTTTCCGCTCCCGGGATTGGAATGACTCCTTACCCTCTCCCTTAAAACCCACTTCCTTTCGTCTTCCCCTCTCCTTCCCTCTTTCCTGATGAGGCAACAGTTTGTTGCGAAAGCTTGAATTTTGTGTGTGTGTTTGTGTTTGTTTGTGTGTCTATCGACCTGCCAGCGCTTTTGTTCGGTAAGTCACCCCATCTTTGTTTTTTTATATATATATATATATATATATATATATATATATATATATATATATATATATATATATATATATATATATCTGTGTGTGTGTGTGTGTGTGTGTGTGTGTGTTTTTCTCTTCAGCATAATGGCATCTACCAACAGGACAATGCAACGTGTCATACAGCTCGCAGTGTTTGTGTTGTTCAGAGAGCGCCAAGATGAGTTCACTGTACTCTGCTGGCCACGGAACTCTCTGGATTTAAACCCAGTCGATAATCTGTTGGACCACCTCGATGAGGTTGTACGCGCAATAGATCCTTAACCAACAAACCTATTGCAACTGGCCGTGGCACTGGAGTCAGCTGGCTCCACATCCCTGTCAGTACCTACCAAAACATCATTGACTCTCTTCCTGCATGTCTTGCAGCTGTCTGCACTGCAAAAAAGGTTTTCATTCAGACTTTTGACAGCTGGTCACATTAATGTGACTAGACAGTGTAGTATGTAAAAATCAGTTTAAATTTTTCTTTGAGCGGTCACATGGTACACAGCGACACCGCCAGAGGGCAACATCAAGGAGGCACTCCCCACACCAGATGCCTCTCTGTTCAAATCTATCCCAAATAGATGTCGCTCATAAACTGGAATAAATTTATGCTTCTGCCACAAGACAGTCTGAAGTGTCCATCCCATTCACCTGTAGTAGTGTCAGTCGCCAAAGAGGGCACTGGCAGCAGGAACTACTTTCTGCTTTCTCCAACAAGGTGACGCAGGCGAGATTGTTCTGCCCTTCGCGAATAAATGTGGATGCCCAACAACACTTGGCCTTTCCCGGTTGCCAGCAGTTGCAGTTCTTGTCGCAATTTCGCAACTACTGTTCCTGCTGATGCAGATCATCAGTTACTGCCGGTATAGCCAGCTGTTATAAACAAGTGATTTTTAGACAGTAACTGCTGAATGTCTTAAGTGATATTGTTATCCAAAGCTCGAACTCAGTGCTGTTAGATACATCCATCCAGGCTGAACTTAATTTAGATTAGATAGTCCTGTTTCACTGTGCTAGGTTAGATTAGAATGTAAGACTTCTTCTACAGAGCCATGCATCATTCATCACTTGTAGCTGAGTATTCTGTATACATTTTTTAATAAATGTGTGTTACTTGTTTCATTTTGTGTTGCTCATATTTCATATGCTGTAGACGTTAGTATGCAAGCCAACTACCCTGTATGGCAACATTTTTTGTGTAATAGAGGGTTCGCCCCATCCTATCTTGGATTTTGGGCATCAGACTTGTGTTATGGAATGTAATAAATAGGAGACACTGGTATTGCCATTCTACTTACCCTTCTGATAAAAAAAGTATTTGATATATTCCTTTTGTACATCCTTGAGTGACTGGCCAGTTATGTATGTTTAATGGTTCAATGGAACATTTGTTTTGGCCTGTCTGTCATCACAACATTCTCCTTGGGTTTGTAAGTATTGCGAATAAAACTTTTCTAGGTAGTGCATGACAGCAACTGCTACTCTCCCGTGTCATTCTCCTATCCTTTCGGCATCTCCTTCAGTGATTCCCTCTTCCTCTGAATCTACCCCAAGGAACACTGTCCCTTTTGGACACTGAAATTCCTGTGGCTATTAAAGAGTGTCATCGTGCCCTCCAAAGCTACTAATGGTAACCATCTCTCAACCACCTCCTGGTCTTTAAACAGCTTCGTGCCCGGGCCCATTACCTAATTAAACGCCAGAAACAGATTTGTTGGGAATGATGTGTCACTGCCATATGGCAGCATACTCCCTGTTTGCAGCTATGGGCAGAGATAGGCGCATTTTTGGCCGCCGTCCTCCTACTGGTGTCCCGGGAGTTTCCCTGAATGATATTATCCTCACCAGCCTGGTCTCTGTTGCTGAGCATTTTGCTTGGCATTTCACCCAGGCCTCAGTGTGTGCCCTCTGTCCGCCCGCATTCCATCTTCTCAAACACCATCTGGAACGACTTGCGTTCCCCATCGTCTGGAGTTTTGCAATGCACCGTTCAGTGAGTGGAAACTTGCCAGCACCCTTGCTCTCTGCCTCAGCATGGCTCCGGGACTGAACTGGGTGCACAAACAAATGCTTAGACACTTATCGGTGGCTAGCCGACGTTGTATACATGTCCTTTTAACCTGTCTCTGGACTGAGGTGGACTTCTCTTCCCAGTGGTGAAATAGTGTCATTATTCCAGTTTTGAGAATAGGTAAAGTGCCTCCTCAGATGGATGGCTATGATCTGATCAGTTTAACCAATGTCCTCTGCAAGTTACTTGAATGTATGGTGAGTCGAAGACTGTATTGGATCCTTAAATCCTGAAATGATACCACATGGCACCAACACATCCTTGCCATCTTACATGAATTGGGCCTCTGTGGCCCACTCCCGATTTTTATCCAGAACTTTCTTTCATGTCACACTTCTCAAGTACAGGTTGGTACCTCCCATAGCACCTCCCATCTGTAGGAGAATGGGGTTCCGTAGGGTTCTGTTTTGAGTGCCTTTCTCTTTGGTGGCCACCAGTGGTCTGGTGGCAGCTGTTGGGACCTATGATGTCTCCCTCCTTGTATGCTGATGACTTTTGCATTTATTTTTGTTCATCTGTGACGGGCATTGCTGAATGCAGACTGCAGAGTGCAGTTTTGGTCTGTTACTCATGGCTTCCAGTTTTCAGCTGCAAAGATCTGTGTTAGGCATTTCTGTCATTGCCGTACAGAGCATCCTGATCTGCATCTGTACCTTGATGACCGGCCCCTCAATGTGGCGGACTCTCATACTGTTTTGGGACTGGTCTTTGATGCCCGGTTGACATGACTTCCCCATCCTTGTCAACTAAAGCAGACTTGTTGGTTGCAGCTCAACACTCTTTAATGTCTCATCCATACCAACTGGGTCAGCAATACCAACTGGGGTATGGATTGCTGTACTTTGCTATTGCTCTAGAAAGCTTGGTCCAGTCCAGTCCAGATTATAGAAGTCTTGCGTACTGCTCGGAGTCACCTTTGATGTTACAGTTGCTGGACCTGACATGCTACTGTGGAATAATACTGGCAATTGGTACATTTTGAACTTGCCCTCCTAGTACAGGCAGGGGTTCCACCAATGTGGGTTCTGTGCCAACACGTTACACATTCAGTACTTCCTGGAGCACCCAACCTACAGTCTCCTCTTCCCAGACACAGAGATTTGCCTCCTATAATGGCATCCAGGTCTGGGCTTATTAATGCCATTTATGTCTGGTTCCTTTTTACAGAACTCCAGCTTTTTCTCCACCGTGGTGCATCATCTGTTCAGTTCTGTTTTGATCTATCACAAGGTTCAAAAGGCTCAGCTCGGCCTGAGGCACTCTACCATCAGGTCTCCATTCTCGCCATGTTTCAGGGTTCAGAAGTAGTCTATAGTTAAGGCTTGATGGTTGCCGGTCACACTGGCTTTGCATGCATTCCTGTGGGATGGCTGCAGTGTTTTCAATGTGGAGTTAGTAGCCATCTCTAGTGCATATGGGCATATCCGTTCCTGCACTGCGGAGTCCTTCCTCAGTTATAGCCACTCTCCAAGTAGTTTATAGCTCTTGACAGTGTTAACCTCCCCATCCCTTGGTCTTGGCTCTCCACAATTCCCGTTTTTCTCTCAATGTGGCTGCTTGGTGGCTTTCTCTGGACCTGGGTCATATTGAGATCTTTGTGAATGAATTCGCTGACAGACAGGCCAGATTAGATACCGGCCACCCGACTTCAGAGATTCGTATGATGCCATCAAGGTCTAAGGATTGGGAATATAGAATGACATACTCAGACTTTGCCTAACAAACTACAGGGAATAAAGGAGACGACAAATTCGTGGAGGTCTTACATTTACTGTCGTGGTGGTGGCCATTTGACGGTGGTCCATAGTTTGCTGGACTGTCCTAACCTAACCTCCTTGCGGCAGACTCTTTAATCTCCCTAGCAGACGATACCTAAGTAGCTGACCTGGTTTTACAGATTGTTCATGGGGGGGGGGGGGGGGGGGGGGTGTTATCACTCTCTCTAAGGGAGGCCGCCTCAGCCTTGTCAGCCCATTGAGGGATTGGCAGGGTGCCCTGTTGCTTCTTCTACCCTGACCAGCTACCTGGGCTTCGTGGCCTACCCCAGTCCTCACCCTACCTGATCTTTTCCTCTTCCTCCCTTTCTTCTATGTTCTGCCTGACCTTGTGTTCTTTCTCTGTTTTCCTGTGCTTCTTTCACACTGTCTAATTTGCTAGTCTTTACTGTGTATTGTTGAGTGCCAGGGGGGGGGGGGGTTATATGTCCCTCATCGCAGTTTCTGCCATTGTGGGCTTCTGGCTGCTCGCTGAATGGGGCACCTTGCCTGCCTTTCTTCTTTTCCCCTTTTCTTCTTCCTTTTCCCTTTTCAAGGCTTTGTTGGCATTCACTAGACTTTGGGGTTTTCTTTCCTTGGGTTTTGCATACTAGGCTCTACTTTGGGGTGTTCCAGGTAGGAAGGACTAATAACTCATAGTTTGATCCCTTTAATCCTTAAACCAACCAAAAGAAACTGCTTCCACATTACAAGAAGACAAAGCAATTTCAGCAACATGCAAAATGTTCCTCAAGCAGCAATTTACTCATACATCTGCACAATATTGATGCTCTAAGTGTTACGATTTATGAGGATTTTATCTGTGAGCTTTCTATGTTTATTAAATATTTGAATAACGGTTTCACTGCAGTGCTCTGTGTTACATCGTTGGATCTGTAGTGTAGTACTGTCTCACACATCTCATTCCACTAGAGATATTATATCTAGTCCATCCATACGGGGCAGTCACCTGGTAGACCCTAAGCGAAATTTTAGGCACCTATGTTCTTTGCCTTGCCGTTGGTGGGGAGGCTTGCGTGCCTCAGCGATACAGATAGCCGTACCGTAGGTGCAACCACAACGGAGGGGTATCTGTTGAGAGGCCAGACAAACGTGTGGTTCCTGAAGAGGGGCAGCAGCCTTTTCAGTAGTTGCAAGGGCAACAGTCTGGATGATTGACTGATCTGGCCTTGTAACAATAACCAAAACGGCCTTGCTGTGCTGGTACTGCGAACGGCTGAAAGCAAGGGGAAACTACAGCCCTAATTTTTCCCGAGGGCATGCAGCTTTACTGTATGATTAAATGATGATGGCGTCCTCTTGGGTAAAATATTCCGGAGATAAAATAGTCCCCCATTCGGATCTCCGGGCGGGGACTACTCAAGAGGATGTCGTTATCAGGAGAAAGAAAACTGGCGTTCTACAGATCGGAGCGTGGAATATCAGATCCCTTAATCGGGCAGGTAGGTTAGAAAATTTAAAAAGGGAAATGGATAGGTTGAAGTTAGATATAGTGGAAATTAGTGAAGTTCGGTGGTAGGAGGAACAAGACTTCTGGTCAGGTGACTACAGAGTTATAAACACAAAATCAAATAGGGGTAATGCAGGAGTAGGTTCAATAATGAATAGGAAAATAGGAATGCGGGTAAGCTACTACAAACAGCATAGTGAACGCATTATTGTGGCCAAGATAGATACGAAGCCCACACCTACTACAGTAGTACAAGTTTACATGCCAACTAGCTCTGCAGATGACGAAGAAATTGAAGAAATGTATGATGAGCTAAAAGAAATTATTCAGATAGTGAAGGGTGACGAAAATTTAATAGTCATGGGTGACTGGAATTCGAGGGTAGGAAAAGGGAGAGAAGGAAACATAGTAGGTGAATATGGATTGGGGCTAAGAAATGAAAGAGGAAGCCGCCTGGTAGAATTTTGCACAGAGCACAACATAATCATAACTAACACTTGGTTTAAGAATCATGAAAGAAGGTTGTATACGTGGAAGAACCCTGGAGATACTAAAAGGTATCAGATAAATTATATAATGGTAAGACAGAGATTTAGGAACCAGGTTTTAAATTGTAAGACATTTCCAGGGGCAGATGTGGACTCTGACCACAATCTATTGGTTATGACCTGTAGATTAAAACTGAAGAAACTGCAAAAAGGTGGGAATTTAAGGAGATGGGACCTGGATAAACTGAAAGAACCAGATGTTGTACAGAGTTTCAGGGAGAGCATAAGGGAACAATTTACAGGAATGGGGGAAAGAAATACAGTAGAAGAAGAATGGGTAGCTTTGAGGGACGAAGTAGCGAAGGCAGCAGAGGATCAAGTAGGTAAAAAGACGAGGGCTAGTAGAAATCCTTGGGGAACAGAAGAAATATTGAATATAATGAAAGGAGAAAATACAAAAACGCAGTAAATGAAGCAGGCAAAAAGGAATACAAACGTCTCAAAAATGAGATCGACAGGAAGTGCAAAATGGCTAAGCAGGGATGGCTAGAGGACAAATGTAAGGATGTAGAGGCCTATCTCACTAGGGTAAGATAGATACTGCCTACAGGAAAATTAAAGAGACCTTTGGAGATAAGAGAACGACTTGTATGAATATCAAGAGCTCAGATGGAAACCCAGTTCTAAGCAAAGAAGGGAAAGCAGAAAGGTGGAAGGAGTATATAGAGGGTCTATACAGGGGCGATGTACTTGAGGACAATATTATGGAAATGGAAGAGGAGTAAATGAAGATGAAATGGGAGATATGATACTGCGTGAAGAGTTTGACAGAGCACTGAAAGACCTGAGTCGAAACAAGGCCCCCGGAGTAGACAACATTCCATTGGAACTACTGACGGCCGTGGGAGACCCAGTCCTGACAAAACTCTACCATCTGGTGAGCAAGATGTATGAAACAGGCGAGATACCCTCAGACTTCAAGAAGAATATAATAATTCCAATCCCAAAGAAAACAGGTGTTGACAGATGTGAAAATTACCGAACTATCAGTTTAATAAGTCACAGCTGCAAAATACTAACACGAATTCTTTACAGAGGAATGGAAAAACTAGTAGAAGCCAACCTCGGGGAAGATCAGTTTGGATTCCGTAGAAACACTGGAACACGTGAGGCAGTACTGACCTTACGACTTATCTTAGAAGAAAGATTAAGGAAAGGCAAACCTACGTTTCTAGCATTTGTAGACTTAGAGAAAGCTTTTGTCAATGTTGACTGGAATACTCTCTTTCAAATTCTAAAGGTGGCAGGGGTAAAATACAGGGAGCGAAAGGCTATTTACAATTTGTACAGAAACCAGACGGCAGTTATAAGAGTCGAGGGACATGAAAGGAAAGCAGTGGTTGGGAAGGGAGTAAGACAGGGTTGTAGCCTCTCCTCAATGTTGTTCAATCTGTATATTGAGCAAGCAGTAAAGGAAACAAATGAAAAATTCGGAGTAGGTATTAAAATTCATGGAGAAGAAATAAAAACTTTGAGGTTCGCCGATGACATTGTAATTCTGTCAGAGACAGCAAAGGACTTGAAAGAGCAGTTAAATGGAATGGACAGTGTCTTGAAAGGAGGATATAAGATGAACATCAACAAAAGCAAAACAAGGATAATGGAATGTAGTCTAATTAAGTCGGGTGATGCTGAGGGAATTAGATTAGGAAATGAGGCACTTAAAGTAGTAAAGGAGTTTTGCTATTTGGGGAGCAAAATAACTGATGATGATCGAAGTAGAGAGGATATAAAATGTAGGCTGGCAATGGCAAGGAAAGCGTTTCTGAAGAAGAGAAATTTGTTAACATCCAGTATTGATTTAAGTGTCAGGAAGTCATTTCTGAAAGTATTTGTATGGAGTGTAGCCATGTATGGAAGTGAAACATGGACGATAAATAGTTTGGACAAGAAGAGAATAGAAGCTTTCGAAATGTGGTGCTACAGAAGAATGCTGGAGATTAGATGGGTAGATCACATAACTAATGAGGAAGTATTGAATAGGATTGGGGAGAAGAGAAGTTTGTGGCACAACTTGACCAGAAGAAGGGATCGGTTGGTAGGACATGTTCTGAGGCATCAAGGGATCACCAATTTAGTATTGGAGGGCAGCGTGGAGGGTAAAAATCGTAGAGGGAGACCAAGAGATGAATACACTAAGCAGATTCAGAAGGATGTAGGTTGCAGTAGGTACTGGGAGATGAAAAAGCTTGCACAGGATAGGGTAGCATGGAGAGCTGCATCAAACCAGTCTCAGGACTGAAGACCACAACAACAACAACAATTTGTTTTCATTGAAATTTCCCATGAATCATAGTTGTGATCTCTCACTATGATTCAGCGAGGCAATTTGACAATTATAACAGTTGCTAGTTCTGCAAGTTTCACAAGAGAGATTCTGTGAAGTTTGGAAGGTAGGAGATGAGGTGTCGGCGGAAGTAAAGCTGTGAGGACGGGTCGTCTGTTGTGCTTTGTTAGCTCAGATGGTAGAGCACTTTCCTGCGAAAGGCAAAGGTCCCAAGTTCGAATCTCGGTCCGGCACACAGTTTTAATCTGCCAGGAAGCTTCAATTATAACACACTTTTTCAATAAAAACTATGCAACATTTGTGCTGACAGTGTATGACAAAAATCCTCCAAATTTCAATCAGCAAGAACTGATGTTCAGTATGAAAGCAGACTTTGTCTGTTATTATCAATGTAATTGTTGTAACATTGAAGGACACTTTTGTGTTAAATGCAGAGGTGAAATAAGGGCAAAAAGTTTTCCTGCCTTAAAAATCGACGTATCTTCCTAATTCCAAGACTGTTATTAATAGTTTCTTCATAAACAAAAATTGGTGCTGAGTGCAGTGTACTGGAAAACTCCCTCACTTTCTTTCTCCCAGTTTATTGCTTTGAGAATCTTTGAATTTAAATACAATTGTAAGAACTGAGATGCTGGTATAATATGTCTCAGAAAACAGTCAGGATCCTATGTATTAAATTAATTTTGAAAGATAGTCCCGAATTTCTGCAAATAACTTCGACAGTCGAGGTAAACCCATGGGAAAACAAAGTAAGCAAAGAATCTGAGGACAAGATGCTAAAAAATTGGAAATTATGCAACACAGAAGTGTAGTCACTCCAGTATGTATTGTTTTCCTGAATTGTAATCTATGTGGCTTGGTGAATATTTAACGATGTTTAAGTCACAGCTCACCGTTGGAACAATATAACTGATCAGTGAGTATTTGTAAGCCTGTTCACAAACATAAGAAGGGGCCCCTCAGGTTTTCGAAGTTGACCCTTCCTCTTTTACAGTTTACTTCTAACTGCAAATGGGTGGATTCGGCACCAAGGCGTACTATAACAGTAAGGGATTCTATGTCCGATCTGCCAGAAATTCGTAATGGTCACAAGAAAGAAGAGATGTCTTATGGGGGAGAGCCATTAACACATTTTCAGCGACTGGTATGTACTGATGAATGGATATGAAAAAACAGTGTAAAATGAATTAAACTTAATAAAATCTTGTTGTCTAATCATGTGCAGGTTCGTGGCAACCAATACCAGCCAATACTTCGTGACCACATCTGCAAAGAAATGGCACCTATAATTGAAGCTCGTATTGCGAACATTCCTACAGGTGTTGGATCTGATTGGAGAGATTTACCAAACATTGTTGTTCGTCTAAGTGATGGCAGTTACACTAAAAAACTGTAAGTTGATGTTCGGATAAATCTGGCCATAGTTTATGAATTACCATTGAATGTGGTTATAAAGCCTTCTGAAACACAGATTTTGTTGTAATTGCGTAACTTGTAGTTGCACAGATCAGAATGATCTTGTTTGACTACTCTTAGCAGAGAAGCATATTGTGAAATATATTTTTTTGTGTTCAATAATAAACTTAAAGTAGCAGTTTAGAAAAGGGTGTTTTTATTATTATTATTTTTATAGTAGAAAGGGAGATGGAGAAGGAAACAGCAACTTCACTGTGTGAAACTGAAAGTTACTATTTAATAATTTACAAATAGAGGAGGCCACTCACCGAATAGTAGAATCATTTAGTCATTGACAGGTACACAATAAAAAATGAAAACATGTTAGCTTTTGCATTACATAGTCACGTGTCATTACTAGCAAATAATTAATATATGACATTATATCTGATTAACTGATATAAACAGTGAAGACAAAAGTCTTTATAAAGGGGCGAATGTTGAAACAACTGATCACACTTGAATTGAAGCATTCATTATGCGAGGTGTGTTGAAAAACTAGGGTGACTTCATATTTTTATGAAAAAATATTTATTTATTCATCAATATTCACGTTGTCATCTTCAAAGTAATCCTCCTCAGATAAAATACGCTTGTGCCAACGCTTCTTACAATCATCGAAGCACTTCTCATAAGCACTTTTTGGTAGAACGTTGAGTACTTCCAGTGATGCAGTTTTTTTATTTCTTCAGTTGTTGAAAATCTCCCATCCTTTCACAGGTCTCTTCAGTTTTGGGAACAGGAAAAAGTCTCAGGTGGCCAAATCCAGTGAATGCTGTGGCTGAGGCATGATTGTCGTGTTGTTTTTGGCCAAAAAATCTGTCACAAGCAACGACGAATGAGCAGGAGCGTTGTCATGATACAAAAGCCATGAATTGTTTTTGCACAATTCTGGACTTCTTTTGCGTATAGCTTCTTGCAAACTGTGCATACCGTCAATGTAATACTCCTTTTTGACCATATGACCTTGAATCAAAAATTCATGATGCACTAAGCCACAGTAACTTGGGGGTAAAATAATAATAATAATAAATAAAAAAAAGAGTGAGCAAAACTGTGACATTCGGTCGAACTTCATGTGCTTTTTTCGGCCTTGGCTCTCTGGGATGCTTCCATTGGGACGATTGAGCTTTGGTTTCATCGTCATTACCGTAAACCCATATTTCATCACCAGTTATGACCCTTTTGAGCAAATCAGAAACATCATTGACGTCATTAAAGAGCTCCTGAGCAGCGCTCGTGCGTCGGTTTTTCGAGAAGTTTTGGAACAAACTTCACTGGCACACTTCTCATGCCCAAAACACTTGAAAAAATTGCTTGACATGAACCAACCAATATGCCAACATCCTCTGCAACTTCTCTTACAGTAATTTGACGATTTTCCAAAACAGTTTTCTTCACAGGTTTCATGGTATTATTTGTTGTTGATGTGCTGGGGCGTCCAAAGCGAGGTTCGTCATTGGCATCTTCTCGGCCATCTTGGAAGAGCTTGTACCACTTCTAACCTCTTTTTTTTTTTTTTTTTTTAAAAGAGCAGACTCACCGTGTTCGGTCATGTGTACTACCATAACAAAAATTAAGATCGATAATCGAATGTACGTTGCCCACGCAATTTGAAAAGTCACCTTACTTTTTGAACAGCCCTCGTGTGGTGTGCTGACAAATTCATTAAATGAAGATAGCATATTAAATTGTCAGATTAAGCATTTTTTGCCAACATTTATTTGATGTAAATGTGAGGAGCTATCTTTGGCTATTTCAATGCCCTTCAGTTTCATTAATCAGTAGAAAAATATGAATATATATGACGTCCTTTTTTATGGTGGTGATTTCATCACTACAGATGATGCAAAACTATCAGTACTCCAGCCACAGGCATAATTTGTATCACTTCAGGCAGGGGGTTACCTTCATAGCCTCGGATGTTATTGAATTTAGCATATCTTAAAATTCAGGGGTAAGTAAGAAACACGTATTTTTTTGTTTTCTCCAAAAAAATTCCTGCCCCGGTGTAGAGGCCACCAAAGATGACACTGTGAACACAATTTTGAAGATGCAAATTTTGGAAAATTTTTTAAAATGCTGTATCTCTGTAACAATTCTAGATATTTTGTTAGTTTTTTTTTTTTTTATTTGAAAGGTAATTGCTTTATGATTACAATGGAATCCTGCATTTGGACATATCTGTCAAAGTTTCTTTACTGTCTCATTTTGAATTTTTTTTTTATAATTTACAGATTTTTTTTCCAAAATTTCCAATCCAGAAAAGTTAGTTATTTCTTTTCACTGTCTTTGTTGCAGTTATTTCTTTTCACTGTCTTTGTTGCAGTTATTTCTTTTCACTTTCTTTGTTGCAGTTATTTCTTACACTTTGTTGTAGTTTCATGTCAGTTTCTTTGTCGCATTTGTTCATTGCAGGTTTCTGTATTGTTCCGTGTTAATTTGTTTACTGAAGAGGCTTCTAAGAAATCTGAGACCATCCAGCGAGTTCTGTGTTTTCTTGAGGAATTTGCCAGTTGATCGCAGCATGTTTTGTGAGGACTACAGTAGAGTCCCGTTAACCCAAACTAATTGGGACCGGACTTTGTTCGGATTACCGATTTGTACCGATTTGTTCGGATTACCGATTGGTTCGGATTAGCTGGAATTTCTAGACTGAAGTATACCAGGCAGATAAGTAGATACACCATGGTAACAAATGGGAACAAGTGTAGAAACAATCGCTCACTCTCACTTCCTGCCCTTGTTGCTGTGCATTGTTGAGAGCTTTGTAATGTCTGAGGTCAGTGCACTGCCAGTTGACTCGCAAAGTGCTTGGTTGTGTTAGTTACCGATTGCTGGCACCCGTAACAGTTGTATTGTATTTGTTCAGGTGTAGTGGTGTGCGTATTTTAGTCATGAGTAAACGGAAACAAACAACGTTAACTGTCAAATAAAAACCGAATGCTTTGAAGTGGATAGACAATGGTGAGAATGTATCTAAACTGACAATGGAACTGGGTGCTGGTAAAGCAACCATTTGTGATTGGAAGAAGAACTGAGTGAACCTTGAACAGTCCTGTGCAACATCTTCGGGGAAAAACACTCGAAATTCGGCAGTCTTTGAAACCCAGTATGATAAAGTGGATGAAACTCTTTTCCTTTGGTTTATGCAGGAAAGAGAAAGGGGACCTCAGTTGAGTGGAGCACTGCTTCTGGAGAAGGCTGTTTACCTGAACAAGTTAATGAATGGTGGTGAGTCTTTTAGTGCGAGAACGGGTTGGTTGGACAGATTCAAAAAAGTCGTGGAAGCCCTCAGCTAATAATTACTGGAGAGAAGCTTTCTTCTGACCGTGATGCAGTGAAGGAATACTTGGGTGAGTTTGAAAAAATGATAAAAGAGGGAAAGTATTGTCCCCAACAAATTCATAACGCTGACGAGACTGGCCTTAATTTTAGGGCATTGCAAACAAAAAGCCTGCTCCTGGTTTTAAAACGTGCAAAGATCATGTGACTTTATTAGCGTGCAGCAACGCTGCTGGTAATCACAAGCTGCCCTTAATGCTGATCGGCAAATCTGGTTGGCCCAAACTGCAACATGAAGTCCCTGCCCGTATATTATCGCAACCAGGAAAAAGCCTGGATGGATGGTAAGCTGTTCAAAGAATGGATTCACATCAGTTTGTTCCCTCTGTTTGACAGTTTTCTAAGGAAAATCATTTGTCTCCCCATGCAGTCCTTTTGATTGATAACGCGCCACTGAGTAATTACGTGATGGAGAAATTGCGGTGAAGTTTTTGCTGCCGAATGTCACACCACTTCTACAACCGATGGACGATGGCATACTGCAAACATTAAAACTGATTTACAGACAACAGCTTTTAAGAAATCTGATCCAAGATGATAGCATTCCTTTAGTGGACAAAATAAAAAGGACCAATGTGAAGGATGTTGTTTATTGGGCCGCTGAGGCATGGCAGAATATTTCAGAAAATACTCTGAGAAAATTATGGAGAAAACTGTGGACATCTCTTGAATTAGAAAACTGTGGACATCTCTTGAATTTCAGGACAACCTAGTGGAAAATGAAGAGGAAAATCTACTACAAATGATACAGGAAGGTAGTGAAGGAGATATAGATGAGTGGATGGCAGTGGATAGGGCATGTATGGAGAACCTTACTAACGCTGATTTAGTTGCTGCTCTGATTCGAGACCAGGAAGAAGTGGGCGGCTGCGACGGAAGTGACAATGGACCTGAAAGCAACAAAGTAGAGCTGGTGCCACCAGTGACACAGCAGAAGCCCTTGATCTCACGTTACATTATTTGGAGCAACTGCCCACTGATACATCTGCTGATTTTGATGTTTATGAGACGATGGCACAACTATGCAACGTATAAAAGACTGTCTTCATTACGCTGAAAAACAATGACTGTGTTTTTGTCATCTAAAAAGTACGGATAAAATGTCCGCTGTAGTTTAGTAAGTTAGACAGCTTTCCTTTCATCGTTATGCATTGTTTAAACCTAATGTTTTCTTGCCAATTTTTCTAATACAAGTTTACTGTACTGTGTAAATTAAAATAATGTACATGTACAGCAGTTTACTGCACAGTTTTCCATACATAGACTAACATTTTTCATGCCTGGATTAGCCAAGCATTTGGATTACCGGGGTTTGGATTAGTGGGACTCTGCTGTATTTGAATTGCCTTCTGACTGGGGCCACAGGAGTGTGAAGTATGCTGGCTATTTGCATATCCATAAAAGAGTTATGTATGATAGGGGAAAAAAAAACTTTGTTCAGGTTGGGAATAAGTGTTCTCATTTGAAGACTCTGTTTCAAAGTGAAAATGTTTCCAATGACGACTTTTTGTGTTGTAAGTGTTTTGACAGAATAACAACAGTGATAGTATCTGAACAAGGCGAAGCCTCCCATGGTGCAGATGATTTGGATTTTACATCAGTAGAGGAAGAATTAAATACCTTGAATCAGCCAACTACAGAAGTAGGTGTTAGTCGTGTTAAGAAACTGTGGTCAATGAAGTAAAGTCATTAGCTCTATGCATCAAGAAAGTGCAGAGAAATTACTAAAGCTATGGATGAATACACTACAGCAAAACTGACCACACTCTTCAAAGTAGAAATTCCATCTTCAGAAGAAAATGAACCAAAGCACTCTTTCACCTCTTGCCAGGAATTTTTCACAAATATCAATTCAGCTATTGAATATTGTGCATCCTATAGTGAAGAGGTGCAAGTTTTAACTATTATTCCATAGACTATTTTCAAAGAAAACAGTTTTTAACCATCATCAGTATCAAAGTACATGGTAGAAAAGTCAAGAAATGTGAGGTTTGTGAAAGGAGTCTTTGGAAGACCAGATCCCTATTATGGACATGCTGTAGAAGCAGCTAAAGTTCAAATAGTGCAGTCATTTTATCCGGAAGATAAATGGGGCTGTTCTCGCCAGATTGCCAACAAAAAAGACGCTATAACTGTAACAGTTGAAGATCAAAACGTTTTGGAAGTGAAGAGGTACATGAGTCGCAGTATTAAAGAAACTTTTGCAATTTGTAATAGCAACTATAAAACTTCACATATTGGAAGACCAAAATTTTATGCACTGCGACCTAAGTGGGTAGTTCCACAGCAACCTAGAGATGTCTGTTTGTGTGTACTGTGCGAATTTTGAACATAGTGTGGTAACTTTTAAGAACTTTCTGGAGCATGTGACATATGACACCTTGGTTGGGTGTGTGAAGTCATTAGTAGTCTGTGATATAAAGCGAGAGACTTGTTTGATTCAAGAACGTGGTGACTGCCGTGGAAAGGGGTGACTGTCTTTACAGACACTTGGCCTGGAAGACGTAGCAGGTAAATCTACAAAAATTACATATGTGCCACAGGAGGAAAATACGCTAATTAAGAAAACTGTTGCCTTTGACAGTTTCATTGATGAACTTGGTAAATGGTCAGTGAACGCAGTAACACACCAGCATCTGAAGAAATTGCAACAACAACACATTGCAGAAGTGAAAGGGTGTGTACAGGCTGAAAAACTATGTTTAGGCTTCAGTGTGATTTTGCTGAGAAATGGTCTGTAATTCTGCCATAAGAAGTACAAGGGTGTCATTAGAGTAATGACCAGGTTTCAATTTTGAAAGGAGTGACACATTTTCAAAACAAGACCACAAGTGTTGCAGTTATAAGTGATGACACAGGACATGACTCAGCACATACTTTGCTAGCAGTGCACAAAATTCTTTAACTGCAAACAGGGACAGAGAAGATCATAATTATTTCTGATGGTGCTCCTAGTCATTTTAAAAATCGTTACTAGCTTTCTGTCGCTTGTGCCAACTGACTGGGTATACAGTGATACTGGTCACGGGATGGGGCCTTGTGAGGGTGTAGGAGGCCTGCTGAAGCACCATGCTACAAAACATAATCTTTGAAGACCAAATACAGCTGTGATTCAGAATGCTGAGGATTTTACAAGAGTTGTGAATCTTACACATCGACAGCCCTCATTGTTTTGTCCAGCTAGGAAATCAAAGAATTCCGTGAGCATAAAAAAGAAGAATGGGCCAAACAAACTACTCCTGTGAAAGAAATTCAGAAGACACAGTTATGGGCGAACTCATATTGCACTCACTTTAAAGAGAAAAAAAGAAGAAATTTTGTTTGTTCTACCAACACCTCAGAATCAGCAGGATAATATTCAGATTCACAGTCTGAGAAGGGGGACATTGGTGGTATGTGTGTGTGACTGATTGGTGGATTGCAGAGATTATAGACACCAGTTATGAGTTAAACAAAATTGTGGTGAACTTATGCTACCACATGGACTAGCTGCTGGATATAGGTTTCCAGCTGAAGGACAGCAACAACACCATCAGTGCTCACTTTTTCATTGACTCACTAATTTCTGTACAAAACAGAGCGCACAGAAGTTGTATAAATTGAAACCTTTAAGTCTTTGGATCTTTCACATACATTTTGGAGCAATTTGAAATGCTTGAAAAATGAGTCTCTTACTAATCTTTCAAAACTGAAATTATGTTAAATAAGGCTAGGTTTTGATTTTTATGAGCCTGTTACATGATAATGTGGTATTAAAACAGGTTTTATGTATGGCAAAAATTTCATTTGTAAAAGTGGAAGCTCTCCTTCTCGGGCAATATAGAACAGAGAGAGAGAGAGAGAGAGAGAGAGAAAGTTATCCATAAATTATAAAAAAATTCAGAATGCTATAGTAAAATAACTTCGAAAGGTAAGTCCAAATGGAGGATTTTTTTGTAATCATAAAGCAATTATCTTTCAAATTCAAAATAACAGCAACAACAACAACAACAACAACAACAACAACAAAATATGTCAAACTGTTCCAGGGATACAGCATTTTAAAATTTTTCCCAGAATTCGAATCTTCAAAATGGTACGTGCAGTGTCATCTTTGGAGGCCTGTAGCTTGGAGCAGAATTTATTTATTTTATTTATTTATTTATTTATTTTTTTTTTTTTTGAGAAAACAAAGTGTTCCTTACTTATCCCTTCATTTTGACGTATGCTAAATTCAATAACATACAAGACTATGAAGGTAAGATTTTTCCTGGCTTGCCTGAATTGATATGGACTGTGCTCACAAGAAGTTTCCAACCAAATCACTAATTGAGAAATAAAAATGCATTGCAGATACATACCATAACTGTAGACTAAAAGAGTGTTTTGTGCATAGAGAGTAACTCTTGATTTATGGAATGATATCCATTTTCATTATCAGGAGGTGCAGTTCCCAAACTGCCAATAAAAAAATGTGACACTGTGTTACATTATTCTTTCCTTTTCCAACTAAGTTTCTTTCTTGAGATAGGTAACATTATTTGGGTGGGGTGAGTTGAACATAGGGTAGGTACACGCCGGGAGGGGGGGTCTTACTTGAGGGCGAAAGGAAAGATGAAGAAAAAGGCATCAGGAAGGGTAAAAGATGAAAGGAGTACTTCAGTGAACACTGTCAACTGCAGTGAAGTGGTGTTACAAGAGAGGGATGATGTAACATACAGTGTGAATATAGATGAAGAAGAAATTAGAAATTAGGAAAATAATACAAATAAAGTGTAATATATAGAAAAGGAAATAGTACAGAAATTCACTTTTTTGGGTTGGAGGGAGGGTGAACCAATAAAAAAGAAATAGGATAAAGCACCAATTGTAAAAGTAAAGCGATAGATAAGGGAATAGAGGTTTAGTTAAGGAGAAGGGTTGGATGAGAGAATATGTTGGAGAAAAAGTTTCATGTCAGAGTGTCAGGTATAATGTGTGAGGATCTAAAAAGTTAATGCAGTATAGCAGGCATTCAAGTGTCCTGGTTTGCCGTAGAGCATTTACAGCATCTACAAGCTGGACATCATCAAGACAGATAACTCGTCTATGCGTTCAGTAGTGATCCTGTTAGAAATCCAGCTCGTATATCTCTGTTAATTTGACAGTTTTCTGACCATAATTTACTTTTCTGCAATTACCCACATTAAGTCACTATTTAAAGCAAAGAAATTTGAGCTGATTCTATCGAAGTAAGACATGCAAACTACATCCAAGGTATGAAAAATAAAATTTATATTTCATGTACCCACAGTATTTACCAAAAGGAATCACGTGCTTCATTACTTAGAAACAAAAGCAAGAGAAAATCTGCTAAAAGTAAATGGTACTTACATAACTCCCTGACAACAGTTACCTTTCATTCATTTACTCCTTATGGTTAAAGCCTGAAAGAATTATTCTGAGAAGCATGTTTTGCCAAGTTGATACTTGGTTATATAAAGAATGTGAAGTGTAGGAACGTAACACTGTTTTACATAATGATAAATAAGAAATTTTCTTCAGAAATCCAATACAACTGTTTTGAAATCATAGAAGGAACATTACAACTCTTAACAATAAAGATTGTTTGGCGATATTTTTATTACAGCACTGTAGGTAAAAGATTTTCTTGCAGGGCAACAAGTATCAAACTGGTTTAATATTTTACTCCATTATATTCTTGTATTTTATTGTGTAACATAGTTCTATCATAAGAAGAAATTGCGTCAATTTCTTCCAAAACTGTCACATTATCTGTATGGAGGATCGAAAGATTAAATGTGTCATCTGTGAGTCATAATTTATCTGTTTCAGGATTTACACACATCACGATAAAAAGAATGGTCGATCTTCAACTGGTGCACTACGAGGAGTTTGTGCCTGTGCTACTGGAAAACCTTGTGATCCCATGGATAAACAAACTAACACTCTAATACCATGGTGTCTGCCTCATACAGGCAACAGACATAATCACTGGGCTGGATTGTACGGACGGCTTGAGTGGGATGGATTCTTTAGCACAACTGTAACAAATCCAGAACCAATGGGCAAACAGGTATAGTAACTTTCAGGATAGAATATCAGTTGTTTCTTTACATCAGACAGTTTAAGCCGTAAATATATGTGCTTTCACATTGTGACCACAAGCATTTGGTTAACTGAATATCGTGATAACCCTGCAATAGAAACCAATCTCATTCTTCATATTCTATGAGGGTGACACTGAAATTTTTTTTAAAAATCGACTAGTATATTTTTTATTTTTTTTTTTTTTTTTTAAGCGATTCCACTGTTTTTAAAAATGTTTGTCACAGCATCAATGCATTTTTACATTCAATGAAAGTAGTCCTGAAAGCAATGCAACTCTTCTAGAAGCATTTCAGAAACCAGGTTTTTACAATGAGATCTCATGATAAATCTGTCAAATCTAAAGGTCGTAAATTCAACTAAATACCTAGGAATTACAATTACGAGCAACTTAAATCAGAAGGAACACATTAGAAAATGTTGTGGAGAAGGCTAACCAAAGACTGTGTTTTACTGGAAGGACACTTAGAAAATTAACAGATCTACTAAAGAGACAGCCGACACTACGCTTGTCCATCTTTTTTTAGGATACTGCTGCACGAAGTGAATCCTTACCAGATAGAATTGACGGAGTCCATCGAGAAAGTTCAAAGAAGAGCAGCATGTTTTGTATTCGTAAAATAGAGGGGGGAGAGAGTCACTGAAATGATATAGGATTTGATGCAGACATAATTAAAACAGGCCTTTTTCACTGCGGCAGAATCTTCTCACAAAATTTTAATCACTCACTTTCTCCTCTGAATGCAAAAATATTTTGTTAACACCAACCCATATAGGGAGAAACGATCATCATAGTAAAATAAGGGAAATCGAAGCACACACTGAAAGATGTAGACGTGTTTGTTTTTTCCGCGTACTGTACGAGATTGGAATAATGGAGAATTATTGTGAAGGTGGTTCGATGAACCCTCTGCCAGGGACTTAAGATGTGATTAGCAGAGTATCCAAGTAGATGTAGATAATTGTTTCTATGACACATTGTTTAAATAGCTCGAAAACCATTATGACCTCTCAGCTAGTAATAAGTATGGAAGGTTGGAACCTATTTCTTTGAATGGGGAGATACAGTATTGTGACTTTGAACTTATAGTGGGGTCAAATCAGTCTGGATCAGCTATATGAAGAATTTTGTGATGTGAAAGATTAGTGACTATATCATTAAGGATGGTGCTTTATGTACACATGTGAAATTCTTCACACTAGGGCCTCAACAAAAAGTGACAAAATATATCTCAATTCATATGTGTTATACTGAGCATGTTGTTGTTGTTGTTGTTGCTGCTGTTGTTGTGGTCTTCAGACCTGAGACTGGTTTGATGCAGCTCTCCATGCTACCCTATCCTGTGCAAGCTTTTTCATCTCCCAGTACTTACTGCAACCTACATCCTTCTAAATCTGCTTAGTGTATTCATCTCTTGGTCTCCCTCTACAATTTTTACCCTCCAAGCTGCCCTCCAGTGCTGAATTTGTGATCCCTTGATGCCTCAGAACATGTCCTACCAACTGGTCCCTTCTTCTAGTCAAGTTGTGCCACAAACTCCTCTTCTCCCCAATTCTATTCAGTACCTCCTCATTAGTTATGTGATCTACCCATCTAATCTTCAACATTCTTCTGTAGCACCACATTTCGAAAGCTTCTAATCTCTTCTTGTCCAAACTATTTATCGTCCATGTTTCACTTCCATACATGGCTACAGCCATACAAATACTTTCAGAAATGACTTCCTGACACTTAAATCAATACTGGATGTTAACAAATTTCTCTTCTTCAGAAACGCTTTCCTTGCCATTGCCAGTCTACATTTTATATCCTCTCTACTTCGACCATCATCAGTTATTTTGCTCCCCAAATAGCAAAACTCCTTTACTCCTTTAAGTGTCTCATTTCCTAATCTAATTCCCTCAGCATCACCCGACTTAATTCGACTACATTCCATTATCCTCGTTTTGCTTTTGTTGATGTTCATCTTATATCCTCCTTTCAAGGCACTGTCCATTCCGTTCAACTGCTCTTCCAAATCCTTTGCTGTCTCTGACAGAATTACAATGTCATCTGCGAACCTCAACATTTTTATTTCTCCTCCATGGATTTTAATACCTACTCCGAACTTTTCTTTTGTTTCCTTTACTGCTTGGTCAATATACAGTTTGAATAACATCGGGGACAGGCTACAACCCTGTCTCATTCCCTTCCCAACCGCTGCTTCCCTTTCATGCCCCTTGACTCTTATAACTGCCATCTGGTTTCTGTACAAATTGTAAGTAGCCCTTCGCTCCCTGTATTTTACCCCTGCCACCTTCAGAATTTGAAAGAGAGTATTCCAGTCAACATTGACAAAAGCTTTCTCTAAGCCTACAAATGCTAGAAACATAGGTTTGCCTTTCTTTAATCTATCTTCTAAGGTAAGTCGTATGGTCGGTATTGCCTCGTGTGTTCTAACATTTCTAAGGAATCCAAACTGATCTCCCCCAAGGATGGCTTCTACCAGTTTTTCCATTCATCTGTAAAGAATTCTTGTTAGTATTTTGCAGCTGTGACTTATTAAACTGACAGTTCGGTAATTTTCACATCTGTCAACACCTGCTTTCTTTGGGATTGGAATTATTATATTCTTTTTGAAGTCTGAGGGTATTTCGCCTGTCTTAATACATCTTGCTTACCAGATAGTAGAGTTTTGTCAGGACTGGCTCTCCCAAGGCCGTCAGTAGTTCTAATGGAATGTTGTCTACTCCCGGGGCCTTGTTTCTACTCAGGTCTTTCAGTGCTCTGTCAAACTCTTCACGCAGTATCGTATCTCCCATTTCATCTTCATCTACATCCTCTTCCATTTCCATATATTTTCTCCTTTCATCAATTAAATTCAATATTTCTTCTGTTACCCATGGATTTCTACCAGCCCTCGTCTTTTTCCCTACTTGATCCTCTGCTGCCTTCACTACTTCATCCCTCAGAGCTACCCATTCTTCTTCTACTGTACTTGGAATGTATGTTTAAAACTTTATTGAAATGATTTTGATCGTTATTTGACAGCCTCCTTAGTACATTTTTAAGTGGCATCCAAACTTGAACCTTCTCAATTTTTTAAAAGATGTCCTTGGTCCTGGAGGGTGATAAAATACAACATTTTATATTTGCTGGGTAAATTCCCCAATGTTTAGTAGTCACAAAAATATTTTTTTTTTAAATTTATTGTTTATTATTTTGAAATGGTGGCTGCATGCGTTTTTTCGTATTTGCAGGCATCTACATTTTTTACAATTATTCAGTAGTGGATTGTCCTAAGCCTTTCAGATAAAATGCATTTAGTTCAGCACAGTCTGGACTACAAATTAACATCAGTATCACTTAGCTGAATGTATTCTTTGATATATTTTTATTAGTTCAAAGTTATCAGCCACAAATTAGAAATACCCAATTCTTGAAAAGTAATTTTCCAAAGAAAGATTAATTTCTCAGCTTTAATATTTTTTCTTCTATTACACTGTATAGTATAGTTACTTTTTATAAGGTATCAATGGTCAGCAGCTTACACTTTAAAAAATACACTATTTTAAAATATGGATTTTTTAAAATTTTTCCATTTTGTGGCCTGCAATATCTTTGCCGGGGGACCAGATGAAAATCTGAAAATTTTACAATTAATAGATCTTTAGGATATCAAACTTCAGTATAAATTTCAACTTTGAGATTCAATTGGAAGTTATGAAAAAAAAAATTACTAACTTGAGTCTAAAATACGTCTGCGATATCTAGGCTTATGGAATAAAATATATCAGTTACAGCATATAATTTAATCATATGTATGATTACATTCGTTTTTATTGAAAATGAGCCTACTAATTACATTATATTTTTCTCTTGTTATTTGTTTTTAGTACATCGCTCAATGAACATTTGAGAAATTTGTTCACTCAGTTTGGGTGTTAGCCCAGTCACAGTTGTAAATTCCATGGGAGATAGCTTCCTTGGTACATTTTTAAGTGGCATCCAAACTTGATCCTTCTCAATTTTTTAAAAGATGCCCTTCGTCCTGGAGGGTGGTAAAATACAACATGTACATCAAGTTTTCCATACTGATGAAGTTCACTATCAGGTGAAGTTGATGTGATCTTACACTTCAGTAAGTTGTGTGAATGCAGTACAAAACAGTGAAAAGATCGAGTGCCTTTAACCTTCTGACAGGTGTTATACCTTTCCTTCAGAACACTGTCACATTGTATAAAAACATATGTAATTCCTTTGATACGTTTTTTACAGAATTCAAACATTTCTTGAGGTTTTATGATATGATTGTCTTCGGTCTGCTGCAGACTTGCTTTTGTGATAGCTCGCTTTGTTGTACCCTCTGACACCATCTCAAGCATTTTTCCCATGGCATGACGTGAAAAAGTGCTATTCTACATCAAACCCAAAATCTTCTTTATGAAAGGAGATCTTCATAATTTTTTTTGTTTTCTATATTCACTTGCTGCCTCATCCGAAAAATAAGTTGTTTTATTTTTTTTATTTATTTTTTATTTATTTATTTTTTTTTATGGAAGGGTGGTGCTGTTTAATGTAGTTTGTTAATTTTAGTTGAAAAATATGCACTGCTGTTGTGTTGTGTTCAAGGTAGTCACTTATGACACACAAGCTGTGGCTCATTAGTTTATCTTCATCTTTATAATAGAATACAAATGGATGGACTGTGGCCTGTTTGATTACCCAGTGGTGCCCTTGTACTTCATCTTGAACAACAAAGGAATAATTTTCCAAAAAGCCTTTGAGAACTAAGCATTCATCAGCTGCCAAGCTTTGCTTTTAGTCTTTCAAAAATTTACTTTGAGCTTTTGCAATAAAATGATGCATTTTCAGATTTCCAATGTTAGCCACCAACACTTCAAAAACTCTTCTTGTGATTTTATGACTGTCACCATTTCAGTTCTGTCGTGTGTCACCCATTGTTTGTATTTTATATTGTCAGGCATCAAATTGTTTTCTTCGGATTTTTCAAACATGTCAAGTAAGGCTTGTTTGCCTAGACAATCTTCACATTTTCCCTTGATCATACAATTGTAACTGTCAACATTGCATACAATAACTTCCAAAAGGTCTTTATAGTCAACTCTAAGATTGTCCCCATCTATCATCAACTTTACGTCCTGATGATACGAACACAGACATTATAGGTACCAGATGCCCCTGCAACAGTACACCATCTTGGTCTCAACTCGCAAATATCTTCCAATTTTAAGGTCAGGATTTTCTTTTTTAAATTCAGTGAATAGCTAATTTAAATTACACAATATTAACCTTTTTTGTCTTTGAACCGTAGAACCATTTTCTTTCACAGAAACACAGTCTTTTTTGCCAGACATCAAACAGCTGTTATTGTTATCGTCATAATACTTAATAACTTTTATTGATTGTGTTTTCATCTACCAAATTAGATGCACTTTTCTTTTGTAATGCTGGTAAAATTCCCTGTTCTTTTACTAATTGGCTTGTTAACTTAACGAGATGTTCTGACACATTAAATTTATCACTAACTTTTGCTTGACTCCAAGAATTCAGCAGTAAACTGATAATCTTAATTTTATCCTCTTTGTTTGAAGTACTGCATTTAGTCTTTAGGTTTTCTATCAAATCATCATATTCTGTTCGTGAAGTTTTAGAACGTCCATCTGATTTAGTACATATTGTATTTTGAAATGAAACTTCCACATTCCTTTTGACTTCCTTGATTTTTGTATTCAAGGCACATGGTCTTTTACCTTGACTTAGTTTTCTAATTTTCCTAGCAAGCGATACACCCAGGATTTCAAAAGCTGTACCTACGTTTTTAATGGTTGCTGATAAAGTCACAAAATTCAGTATATGATGTTTCACTATCCTTTCTCTTGTGAATTACAAGTATCTTAGAATAACCTGCTGCACACAATGATTTTCCTGGTATGAGATTGCCAAAAGGGCGTTTATTTTTAGATTAATGATCAAATGTTATTTCTTGCAGACCTTGTGTTATAGGTTTCTTATGTTTCTCAAAAGGTTCCATGCAAGACTGACCAAAAAGGTGATGATTTTTTTTTATTTATTTTTTCCATGGTACTTGGATGTTGATTTGACCTCTGGGCCATCTCGTAAGTAAAACAACACTTTTTCTTCTTCACTGTAACCTTCGATTAAAGTAATGTCTTTAGCATACAATCCATACACACTTTTATGACATGCTTCATTAATAATAACACCAACAGAACACTGAGACACCATTTTTCAACTGCACACTTCAAGAACTTCTAGCTAAATGAGTGTGAGTAGATAATTGTTGGTGTAAGGGGGACGACAACAGTCAGACTTTTATAGGCTGTAGATGCAATTGTTAGCCTGTTGAAACAATTACCACAGCATTGTTTTGATAAATAATCATTAGCTAGTGTAATTTGGTGTGTTTCATTATGCAATTGGCATACTTTATTTGATTAGCCTACCAGATATCGCAGATGTTAAAAAACGTATTTTTGACTCGTTTTTGTAATCTTTTTTCCATAACTTCCAATTGAATCTCAAAGTTGAAATTTTACTGAAGTTTGATATCATAAAGGTATTAACAGTGAAATTTTCAAATTTTTATCTGGTCCCCCAACAAAGATATTGCAGGCCACAAAATGGAAAATTTTTAAAAAACTCTATAAAAAGTAACTATACTATACAGTGTAATAGCAGAAAAAAATATTAAAGCTGAGAAATTAATCTTTCTTTGGAAAATTACTGTTCAAAAATTGAGTTTTTTTAATTTGTGGCTGATAACTTTGAACTATTAAAAATATATTAAAGAATACATTCAGCTAAGTGATAATGACGTTAATTTGTAGCCCAGAGTGTGTTGAACTAAATGCATTTTATCTGAAAGGCTTAGGACAATCCACTACTGAATAATTGTAAAAAATGTAGATGCTTGCAAATAGAAAAAACACATGCGGCCTGGGACAAATATGGCCACCATTTCAAAATAATAAACAATAAATTTTTAAAAAAATATTTTTGTGACCACTATACATTGCGGAATTCACCCAGAAAATATAAAATTTTTCTGAGATGGTCAAGCAACCAGTGCTGGACCACTTGGTATGGGTTGACCCTTCAGTTAAAGATTTAAATGTTTTTATTTCTCCTCCTTTGTTGCATCGTTTTAATAATTATCTGCTCCCTTTTCTTTATTTGCTCTCTTTTTCTCCCCCTCATTCTTTTCTTCATTTGGAATCTTTGTGCATGTGTTTTAATTCTTTTTATTTATCTGTTATAATATTTAAATGTTCAAAAATGCTTCTCTGTAAATTAAAAACAGTAAACAAAATCACATATTTATATTGGCTGTGCAGTGGTGACCTTTTTTTTTTTTTTTCTTTCATTACAAAATCTACATTTTTTAAAATTGTAATCATCGTACAAACATTTAAAACATAAATTCTTGTTGCACAGGGGAGGAAATAATGAAGATGAATATTTATACAAAAGAGGAATAGAAATAAAGAATGCAGTAGTTGGTTAAAAATATAAAGTAATGACATGGAAGAAATGAAATCAAAGTTAATACGTAAAAATAATAATAATTCATGTCACATGGACGAAGATACATGGGAGTTGGGGGGGGGGGGGGTAAAAAAGTCAGTTCAATGATTAAAATTATGCTACAAAGGTTTAAGGTTTAGATATAAAAATTGTATTTACACTAATTAATCGAAAGTCTTCTCAATAATGATTTGAAAATTAAAAAATTACAAAAGCGCCTAGATGGGATTTGAATCCACAAGCTTGTACAGGTCAGGAATTTATCTTAGCCACTAAGCTACACCACCACTCTGCATAAAACTCTTTATTTTTAATTCTACAGACCAGTCTTTGTCAAATTTGCAGCACATGAGTCGCAAGCTTCCTGTTAAGTAACCAGCAAAAGTACTTCCAGGAATTGTGATACTTTAAGATGTGCATAATTTTTATTGACATTGATGAATTCAGCCATGTGCCTAGTAAAGTTGGTTGCTTACATCAGGGGCTGAGGGGTAAGAAGCATAGCACTGAGGTGTTAGAGGATGCGAGAGGAGGATTGTTTTATTGTTTGTCTTCCAATACTAATTTCTAACAGGTGTGCCCAACTCATACTGATCAGCTGCTAAGGTATAAAATTTGACGTGGAGGTAACTTGGATCCATGAATGTGCATAACAGAAAGAGTTGTCTTCAAATGTGGTACATATTTGAAACAACCAACATTAAATTAAGTAAGAAACTATAAGGAAACTGGCACTTAAATCATTTGTCAAAGTTTTGTGACGGTGTTGCAAATTCGGTAGTGTATTTAAAAATAATTTGGGTAAATTCTTGTTAATTCTACTACCTTTTAAATTGTACCAACATATGTAGAAAACTATTTGCATGAGATGCTGCTTGTTGAATAGAATGTATATGAAGGCCTTATTTAAATAATGATACACCTCCAATTTCGTTCATTTTGAGATGCTAATGCTTAAACATAATTGAGTGATGTCAATAGAAAGGAATGATAATCTCTTGCAAGAAGCAGTGGATGCAATATTTCAGGTAACTCAGCCAGATTTCGGTGATAATATAGCTTAGAAACATTAAAAATCACCTTAGACTCCATGCAGTACAAAGTAGGTGGAAAAAATATGGTGTAGTCTGATAAATTGTGCCATCAACTTTATATACAGTGTGATTCAGGAGGCATGTCACGTAATTTGTTTGGTGATTCTACATGTCAAAATAAGCCAAAAAAGTCCAATGAACAGGCCCCAATTTTTGATTGTTATGGAACTGAAGCGGGTTGAAGACTACCCACATCCTTGAAGACAAGTGTGAATATTACTTACTGAAATGCCATGTAGATGCTGTGTTGGACAGAATAATGGTGGGATGGATGACTGATCCATTCTGCAAGAGGTGTGGGGGCTGTCCAATAGATGGCAGCACTGTGATGTTGCTTCAAGGCAACAGCTGTGAGCGACCCAGTGTGCAGTCGTAAGGCCATGTGCGTGTCGTTCTTGAGTGTTATTTAATTGAGCAAGACCATTGTGTCCGTGAATACCACTTGCCGCAAATGTTCACCTGTGCAGAATACGCAGACCTGTTGTTTGTGTATGGACACTTTAATGACATTGCCCAAGCAGCTGAGGCAGAATACCAGAGGTGTTTCCCTGAAGGATGGACTCATTTGCCAGGGTATTTCCCAAGGTTTTCCAAACATTACATGAATCCGGAACACCACCCAGTGTACACTTAACATCAGAAGGTGAGGCAGTCCAGTCAGCTGAGGAAAGGGAAGACATTGTTGCAGTGGTACAACGGAGTCCCACCACTTGTACATGGCATGTTAGTTGTCAGCTCGATAGTCCACATAAGTGAATGTGGCATATGTTACATTCTGAGGGCTTGCACCCATTCCGTGTGCATCCAAGTGACTCAGTAAGAAGACAGTTTTGTGAATGGTTGCCTGTACACAGAGATGTCGTGCAATACACTTTATTTATAGGTGAGACTACATCTGCACGCAGTGGTATCATGAATACCTGCAACTTCATACATGGGCAATGGAGAACCCACATGACACTAGGGCAACAATAATCCAAGTTAGGGTCTCAGTGAACATCTGGTGTGGTATGATAGATGACCTGGCGATAGGGCTTGTCTTCCTGCAGATCACAGGACAGGTGCAGTAAAAGCACATTTTCCGTTAGAAGACCTAACTGCACTTTTAGAAGACATGACCTTAGAAGAACGACGATAAATGTGCATACAACATTATGGATCACCAGTTCATTGTGCCAGGCAAGTATTTCAGGATCTGAACAACACATTTCCTGAATGGTGGTTTGGCCGTGTTGGACCCATTAGCTGGCCTGCCTGATCACCCAACTTAACCTCATGAGGCTTCTGTTTATGGAGCTGGTTGAAGGGAGTTGTGTATGCTATAAAGGTGAATACATGTGAAGAACTTGTCACTATCATCTCCGAAGCTGTTGCCCACATTGTCACTATCATCTCCGAAGCTGTTGCCCACATTGAAGCCAGCTGAAATGATGTTCTATGTGTAACACAACACACCCTCCAATGCGTTGACAAGTGCATTAGATGGGTGGGTGTGTGCCTTTTGAACACCTGACCACCACAGCACCTACACAGCATTTCTGTAAGTAACATTCATACTTGTGTTTATAATCATTCATGGATGTGTGTAGTTTTCAACCCACTCCATTTCTGTAATGATCAAAAATTGGACACATGTTCAATAATACTTTTTCAGTTTATTTTCATATGCAGAATCACCTCACAAATTATGTGACATTCCTCCTGACTCACCTTGTATATGTTGTACTGGTATACTTTAAAGAAATGTTCACTATACAAGTCTTAACAATGGATTTGACTGCCTCCGCACACTACTCAAAGCTGCAGCCATTAGACATTACATCTGTTAAGCCACATGCAGTGTATTACAACCAACCAACTGACAAATGGCTTCACAAAATCTCTGACAAGGTTAGTCAGGTGAGGATTGCTCAGCTATTAAGTGTTGTCACATAAAAGGGCTGCAACCATACAAAACACTATCAGTGGCTTTTCCAAATTGGGATCTGGTCGTTGGAACCACATATCTCTTGGGATTTGGCATCTAAATTCGGTCCATAATCAGAAGCTATAAATGACAAAGAAGAACTGATTTAACAGACAAGCCAAAACTCCCAGTAAAATCGAGACAAATTCATGGAAATTGTACACTCCAGACTCCTTCACGTCTCACAAAACATTTAGTAGGAGTGTGTTACTAGACCGACAAGATATCTGCCCTATCCTATAAAAAGGAATAAGAAGTGGAGCAACTTCATTTGCTGTTGAGATCACTAGGCTCCTTCACAGAGAATCTGAAGAAAACAAAAGTATCTCTTAGGAAACTAAAACTGGCAGAATCCAGTGTGGCAATACGTCTTCAGGCTATTTCTGCAAGATCTATGAAGTTAACTGTAAGGAAGAAATGATGAAGGTCTTCATAAGTCATGTATGGTTCCATACATAGTGTGCGACATAGTGCATCTAAAACGTTTGGTGATTGGGATCATAAAATAAAGAGAACAAGAGTTGCAAACAAAATGCAGTTACTGGCCTTCAGAGTAATCGCCATTAGCTACAACCTACTTCTGTCGTCTTTTGTACAGCGTTTGGAAATTGTCCCCAAGTGCTTCTTGTGGAATTGTTTGAAGCACTGGGCCTGCTGTTGGGTATCTGAATCATTACAGAAGATGGGACTTCGTGCTACCAATACTATCTGGAGACCAAGTAGCTTTCGGGGGTGTGGTTTTCACTGTCTTACCCATCTCATTTGGGTAGAAATTCATAATGGGCCAAGCCCTTGCTGTCGAAAAAGGCAATCAATGTTGTCTTACTCTTGGGATTTTGTCAGCCGTCTTTGTTTGAGAGATGGGGTAGATGATGACCACTACACCATTGTCAGTCACTTGATCTCCAGAGTGTATTGGTGATGCAGATATGAAACAACGCATGGCCACAGTGCTTAGAAGCATTTCACAAGAAACATTTGCTGACAGTTTCTAACTGTACCAGAGAAGGAAAGTTGCTACTCACCATATAGCGGAGATGCTGAGTCGCGATAGGCACAACAAAAGATTCCCACAATTATAGCTTTTGGCCATTAAGGCCACGGACTAACTGTGGCCAAAAAACAAGTGGACCACCCTGTTGCTGAACACTCCCCACGCTGCCAAACATGATATCCCTCATCTCAGTGACTGCTTCACAGGATGTCCCATATGGATCCTTCCCACCAACACCAGCTTTTCTGAATTGTGCAGGTGGGAACTTTCCCTGCAATACGTCCTACATTTCCGTAACCCTCCTGGCCTCAACCTCTGTTAGTCACTATCCTTACCCATCCAGCCCCCTCCCTGTTCCCATTCCAGCACTACACAGCCGTCATTTCACCGCCACACCCAGTCTTTTAATTTCTTTTTATTTCTCTGCTTTCGCACTTATCCCTCCGCGCTCCGCACCTTCTCTCCTGCCCTCCGTCTAAACTACAAGACTTCACTGTCTGCCACTCCCACCATACTATCCCTCCCCCTCCCCGCCCCAGCCTCCTCCTTACCCCCACTCCTATGATGCACTGGTGATGCTGCTCGCAGTGTGGTTTCAGTTCTCTGAGACTGCAGACATGTGTGCAAGTTGCATTTGTGTGTGTGTGTGTGTGTGTGTGTGTGTGTACTGCTGACGAAGGCCTTAATGGCTGAAAGCTATAATTGTTTGAATCTTTTTGTTGTCCCTATCGCGACTCAGCGTCTCCGCTATATGGTGAGTAGCAACTTTCCTTCTCTGGTATTGTTACATTCCATCCTGGATTTTCCATTGTTTGATCCAATTTCTAACTGTTTTAAACCAATGTCAGAAGTGTATTGTGTAACTTATGGCAATTGCTTTGAAGGCCACTAAAAGGTATTTTGGTTGTAACTCTTGTTTGTTGAAGTTTTCAGATGCACCCTATATTATCAAAATTTTTCTCATACAGACAACAGTAGTGCCTTATAAGGCAATCACAGTGTCATAACTGCAGGGTCTTTGATGGTGGTAGCAATCATAAATGGAGAAGAATCAATACTTACGTGTTCTGAATTGTGCTGACTTTTAGTGATAAGTACTTCTGGGCCAACAGACAACTTACAGCATTCTTTCTATAACTAGTCTATTGGCAATTCACATACAGATTTATGTAGGTTACTAGCTGATAATAAGATTGGCACATACACATCCCAAGGAACAGTCCCACAAAGACAGCTTTGGATCTTGAGCAAAAAAGTTTGGCGACGAGTGCTCTAGTGCACCACATGAAATTCTTTTTCGCCAATTACTCGCAGATGAGGACTCACTTTGATGAATTCCTGCAAGGTGCAGTAACTAGGTCCGTAACCTACACATTGTTCTAGGTGGTTTCAACAAGTCATTTGCACCCCAGGGGACATCTTCTTGTTAAGACAGTCTTCTCTCATTGTGCTCCATTTCCTACCTAAGATCTCCCTTTCTGCTCTGCCTCCTTCTTCCTCCCTCACTCAAACAATGCGGTTCCCTCTGTGGCTGGGTTTCGTGTGACATGCTGACCACTCTCGCTCCCTACAGCCGCCACCAACCAATTCCTTTTCTTTCGCCACAGTAGATACCCCACTTAGGATTCCAAAAGCATGGAGTACATCTATTTTTAAGTTGTGTTGAAAGGTGTGGCCAATAAAGGTAAGAGCTGGACAACCCATTTGTTTCTTAATGAATATGACCATTTAAAAAAAAAATCATTTCCTTTTATTAAACTGTTTATAAGCAGTACAGCAAGTGACTGTACCTGTTTTTGTGTGTACACATTCCTTTTCATGAGTATTAAGTGTATTATCGTAGGGCATTTTGTTCTTATGCATACATTAGTGTCCTGCTGAGTTCAATATTTCCTTTCATCAGCACTTAATTACTGCACACGCAGTGTACTGAACAATTTGAGTGTATTTTATAATCTTTTCTGTATAAAAATTTACGTCTGTTAATGGCCCAGTTTTTTGATATTGTTGTAAACAAACATGAGTGAGAAGTGATTGAGCTGCCATTGGGAAGTTGGGCTGAAGGTAATATGAAGCTGCTGTGGTAGATAACTCCATTAGCAAAATGTGTCATTGAAATGGGCTAAGCAAGTGAGACACACTATTGGTATTATAAAATTTGTGCACAGAATAGGGTAATAGCTGAATGGGGGAAGATCAGATCTCATCTCAGAAAGCTGACTTGATATCGCTACGAAGGAAATGAATGATTAAAATGGAGAAGAGTGTAGTGAAATAGGACATGGTTGCAAGGAATAGGGGTTACAGAAAAACAGAAGTACTTGACAGTTCTGTTATGATGCAAAAATTAGCTTCACCCAGCCATCTCAGTTAGATAAAGGAGCATTTTAAGTAGGCCTAGGTGTAGCCAAGAATCCATAGCCTTTCTGTAGGAAACCACAAGAGAATAGAGAAGCAAATTCTCATTGTTAGTAGTAATAGAAGTAGTGTGTAGGCCAGTTGCAGGAAGAATCAGGTAACATGTACCTGGACACAAAGGTAGTCAAGTGTATTTGGTTATTACATTTTGGGAAGATGCAGAATAGAATGATCACACAGGCTCTATCGTAGGGAAAACAGGTGGCAGACTTCACTGTACCTCTAGAACACTGAGAAAGTGCAATCAACCAACAGAGTAGATTGCTTACAAATCACATGTATGTCCTATCATAGAATATTGCTCAAGTGTATGAATCCCTACCAAATAAGGTCAGCACAAGTAGTTTCAAGGTTGCTTGACTCACAGGAGAGCGTCATGCAAATGCTGAGAATCTTGATAAGTAACCTCTGTCATGCATTTCGACAGGGATTTGAAGAGTATGAGTAAAGATGTAGATTGGTTGTTGCAATTTATATTTTTTAGAGGAAAAAAATTACATTGTCATCAGCAAAATAAAGATGGTGTAGATGTGTTTGCATAACCCATATTCCTTCTTTGTTTAATCTTTTAGGGATCTGAATACAACCACTAAGGATGCTAAGAGTGGTTTTGCTGTTGTAGAATCTTCTTGTGTGACGGCTGCGTAGACTTACATATTACTCAGTCCATTAACTTGGGATGAATCAATGTCTTTTTTTCTCAGGGGTTGTTACTGGAGCAGATAGGACAAATTCGTGCTTAGAAATTACTCATCTGCTCCAACTGTCTGAACACACTTAAATCTATGCAACATATGCACCCATCCAACAGATGTGACCAAAACCTCCAGGAAAGCCATCTCTTCCTATAAAAGCTGGAGAAAATGATGTCAGTTTGCTAGGTTCTTGGGTGCATAGGTATACAGGCAAATTTTGAATGTGACAGCCAAAGAAGCATGCACTCAAATTTCCATGAGACATTGTTCTGCCACATCTCTGCCTATGTTATATCCTTGATATAGGGGTCAGGTCATCTGTTGGTGGGAAGGAGAGTGGGTTAACAGCTATGGCCAATAAGCTGTGAGTGGTAAAATCAACTACTTGGTTGTGGGATACCTACTTCTGCAAATGGAGGCAGTAAGTCCTCATTAGAGTATGGACAGGTGGCACAAGGCTCCTTGGTCCAATGAAAGGACCCTCCAGTGTATGATGCATATATGAGTAGATTTCTGTATGCCATATTTTAATTGAAAGTATTTTCTGTTCAGAAAAGATGACAGAGGCTAGTTTACTAGCTGATCCGTCCTCGGTTTTTGCAGACAATAATGGTAAAGTAGTTTAACTTTTAAGTTTTGGTGAATAACTGACTTACTCCTTAAATTTTCAGGGAGAAAATTTAATGTGTTATCAGAGTGATTGCCTCATGGTCTTTCCATCCCTCCCTTTTTTGTGGGCCATCATGCAATCACATTTAATTTAATTGTTATTTTGCACTTAATTCCATAGATTAATTATGATTAAATCATTCCTCTAATTTGTAATTTTGTCCATGTCTTATAAATAGTCCAGTATGTTGTTTTTGCTTCTAAATCGTTTGTTGTTGTTGTTGTTGTTGTTGTTGTTGTGGTCTTCAGTCCTGAGACTGGTTTGATGCAGCTCTCCATGCTACTCTATCCTGTGCAAGCTTGCTCATCTCCCAGTACTTACTGCAACCTACATCCTTCTGAATCTGCTTAGTGTATTCATCTCTTGGTCTCCCTCTACGATTTTTGCCCTCCACGCTGCCCTCCAATGCTAAATTTGTGATCCCTTGATGCCTCAGAACATGTCCTACTAACCGATCCCTTCTTCTTGTCAAGTTGTGCCACAAACTCCTCTTCTCCCCAATTGTATTCAATACCTCCTCATTAGTTACGTGATCTATCTATCTAATCTTCAGCATTCTTCTGTAGCACCACATTTCGAAAGCTTCTATTCTCTTCTTGTCCAAACTATTTATCGTCCATGTTTCACTTCCATACATGGCTACACTCCATACGAATACTTTCAGAAATGACTTCCTGACACTTAAATCAATACTGGATGTTAACAAATTTCTCTTCTTCAGAAACGCTTTCCTTGCCATTGCCAGCCTACATTTTATATCCTCTCTACTTTGACCATCATCAGTTATTTTGCTCCCCAAATAGCAAAACTCCTTTACTACTTTAAGTGCCTCATTTCCTAATCTAATTCCCTCAGCATCACCCGACTTAATTAGACTACATTCCATTATCCTTGTTTTGCTTTTGTTGATGTTCATCTTATATCCTCCTTTCAAGACACTGTCCATTCCATTCAACTGCTCTTCCAAGTCCTTTGCTGTCTCTGACAGAATTACAATGTCATCGGCAAACCTCAAAGTTTTTATTTCTTCTCCATGAATTTTAATACCTACTCCTAATTTTTCTTTTGTTTCCTTTACTGCCTGCTCAATATACAGATTGAATAACATCGGGGAGAGGCTACAACTCTGTCTTACTCCCTTCCCAACCATTGCTTCCCTTTCATGTCCCTCGACTCTTATAACTGCCATCTGGTTTCTGTACAAATTGTAAGTAGCCTTTCGCTCCCTGTATTTTACCCCTGCCACCTTTAGAATTTGAAAGAGAGTATTCCAGTCAACATTGTCAAAAGCTTTCTCTAAGTCTACAAATGCTAGAAACGTAGGTTTGCCTTTTCTTAATCTTTCTTCTAAGATAAGTCGTAAGGTCAGTATTGCCTCACGTGTTCCAGTGTTTCTACGGAATCCAAACTGATCTTCCCCGAGGTTGGCTTCTACTAGTTTTTCCATTCGTCTGTAAAGAATTCTTGTTAGTATTTTGCAGCTGTGACTTATTAAGCTGATAGTTCGGTAATTTTCACGTCTGTCAACACCTGCTTTCTTTGGGATTGGAATTATTATATTCTTCCTGAAGTCTGAGGGTATTTCGCCTGTTTCATACATCTTGCTCACCAGATGGTAGAGTTTTGTCAGGACTGGCTCTCCCACGGCCATCAGTAGTTCCAATGGAATATTGTCTACTCCGGGGGCCTTGTTTCGACTCAGGTCTTTCAGTGCTCTGTCAAACTCTTCACGCAGTATCATATCTCCCATTTCATCTTCATCTACATCCTCTTCCATTTCCATAATATTGTCCTCAAGTACATCACCCTTGTATAGACCCTCTATATACTCCTTCCACCTTTCTGCTTTCCCTTCTTTGCTTAGAACTGGGTTTCCATCTGAGCTCTTGATATTCATCTAAATCGTTTATCTGATTAAAATCCACTGTTTCCTCTGTGCGGTTGGTGGTCATTGTGAAAATCCTGTGCATTACAGAGAGCAGGCTGATAGGTCTGTAGTTTTGTATGTCAAGTTCTTAAAAAGTGTTTAATGTTTTTGCTTGTCTGCAGGGACGTGTTCTTCACCCAGAACAAACAAGGGTTGTCAGTGTTAGGGAATGTGCAAGATCACAAGGATTTCCTGACACTTACCGGTTCTTTGGTTCAATAACAGAGAAACATCGCCAGGTAAATGTATAAAGGAGTCATCCTCTTTTGTGATCATCTATCTTATATAATTTCTGTCAACTGAAGGTTTCTTATTCATTAAATTTTAAGTCTTGTAATGTGAATGAAATGAGTAATTCAGTTATGTGGCTGTTTCAGATTGGCAATGCAGTTCCACCTCCAATGGGTGCTGCACTAGGTTTTGAAATACGGAAAAGTGTATCAGCAAGTGAACAAAAACAATTGAATGAGAAAATGGAGTGAAATTTCTTTGTTGTGTAGATTTCATAAATTTGGATGATATGAACTTTGTTGTTGTTTTTTAGCATGTGATTTTAGAGATGTGTTTTAAGACCTTAACTCATCAATGCTGTTGTTGATCTTAAAATATTTCTCTGGTTGATGTATGTTAACTTGAAAGTAGACTGTCATTTTCTTTTATGATTTATTTTAAAAAAAATGAGCTAATGAAAGACATTGAGTCATTGTTGGCAAATATACATAAATGTTTTAAGTATGTAAAGTAACTTCTACCTCTACAATCTGAGTCATTGTGGTTTTTTTAAAAAAAGTATTCATATATATTTATGTATTAAAGATCTCATTATTCAATTCTGGTTTCTGAATTACAGTATATAATTTCCAAAATACAACAAAAGAAAGCTAGGTGCTGTGGCGTTTCTGGCACCCAACACACATTCTAAAAGGAGTTGGGTTCAGGCCTTGTTTGAGCTTCCTGATATAGGGTTCCCATGTCTTTTCTAAATTGATATGGTGAATCCTGAGATGGTTCCTTGAAAAAAACACTATTGATTTCCTGCACCATTCTTGGATAATCAGTGTTTTCTACCTCTAATAACCTCACCATCGACAGGGCCTTAAACTCCAATCTTCCTTGCTTTAAAATAGAGTCTTCTGTGTGGCATCACATTTTACAAGTGTTCATGGCTTATTGTACAGAAAATCTATGAATGTTGTATCACAACACTGAAAACTGTTGCATGGGCCAATGGACCTTTGTAACGACTACAATTATGATTTTATATTTTACTCATGAGTTTTTGATGTATGAAAATGGCAAATACCAGTTAAATAATCCATGTCTGTTCCACTGTACCCACATTAGAGTTGATGCTTGCAATCCACATTAATATTATATGTTTGAGGCTATGTTGCTACTTTTCAATTACTGTACTTACCTGACTAGACTATAATTCATCATTCAAAAAATACGGGGTCATCTCAGACTCGCAGATGCAACTATTGCTGCTGAGGTAAACATTTTATGTATTACATTTCACAGATAAAGGTTCACCTTGAGATCACACATAGATTTAATGTGGAGAGTTCTGAAGAGTTGGAGGGGGAACAATGACACCAGTTGCATCAAACAATTGAGTGATTGTGAGGAGGATAGTAGTAAATGGGCAGCAAAGTCTGGTGCCAATGATGTAAACTGTGTACCTAGACTCTTTATGGACATTTACCTCATTTAATCTTGGTTTGTCTGAATCCATTGATTTTAAAATTGTGCAGGTATTCAACAATAATAGATGTTACTGCAGCAGGCAAATTAATGCTAACAAAAATATGTGTGCCCAGAACAGTTCAAATATGGCACAACAAGAGAAACAGGAGCTTTAACAGTGGCCCTAAACCTGCTACTATTGTACAAACAGTTTTCAAGGTTTGCTATAGTGTTAATCTAAAATTGTAAGATTTCTGTCGATTCAGCTGTAGGAAGCAAAGAGAACAACCTATTGTTATCATTCAGTTTACTTATATCATCAGCGCTGTAAGAACTATAAATTGTATGACTCAATAATGGATGGAAATTACAGCAATTGCTGTTGATCTAAAAATTCAAAGTTTGCAGTTGGTTCACTCTGACAGTGTAACACTAATTTTAAGTTATTGGTGATTCTTAAGTTCACAAACAACTGTACAGCAGAAAGAAAATTTGAAGTCACAAAAACAAATGTTTTTTGGTGGTTGCAGATAAAGAATAAATTAGACTCCAGTTCTACACGTCAAACTTTCAGGGGCCTGACTCAAGGAACGTTAAACTATTTACAGTAAGTTGCTCATTGAGTGCAAGATAAACGGAATGAAGTGTTCCTGATTTTTATAAAATTATCATAAAAGAGCAATTTTCCAATTGCATGCAACGTGAAATTCAAAGGAAGTACTGGCTAAAGTGTGAGGATGATGAAGAGAATGGTGCTTAAGTGCCGATGCAGAGCAATGACAGCTCGTCAATTTGGCACAGTATTTGATGAATACTACTCCATTGTCCTGTAATCAATCAGGGAAACGCCACAACTATTTACTATACCATATGGGCAATGCCAGTCAGATGTCCTTTTACTTTAATATGGCGTCAAATGTTGCAGTCGACATGAAGGGCATTAAGAGTTCCTGCAAGAAATTCTGGCAAAGTAAAGATCGGAATATGTTAGATGTGCCAGCAAATGGAAGGGATCTCCTCCCTTATGTAATTCTTCGCGGGAAAACAGTAATGAAAGAAACTGCCTGCAAACTTATCTTCAGATGCCAGGAAAAGGGATGGATGACAAATGACTTGAAGCTAAATTGGTTGCAGCGTGCTTGGAACACAAATCCAGGCTTGTTGCTTGAAAGAAGGAGAATGTTGGTTTTTCAGGGGACACCTGACTTAGCTATTTAATGGATATGATACCAAATAACAACACAGATTCAGAAATGATTCCTTGCAGGACCTCACAACTTCAAGTAATGGATGTTTAGAATAGACCTCTTAAGGCTCACTTGTGATGTGTTTACAGTGACTGGCTTCTTGAAGAAGACCATGCCCACACTCCAAAGGGGAAAGATAAAAAAAAAAAAAAAAATCTCAGTACCCTTGTGGGACCAGCAGATCTTTACTGCCATGGCAGAATCTCAGGTGAATCTTATCATGGAAGGTTCTAAAAAATGCTGCAGGATATCCAGTGCTATTGATGCTTCAGAAGATGACATACTATGGAAGTAGTGCCAGGAAGGAAGAAATGTCAGTAGGCTTACAAATGCAGATGGTGATACTGGTGATGGGGAATAATAGTGTTACCACAGTCCTGCGTTGGCTAGTAAGCAGAAAAGGAACTGAAAATAAAAATTAATGAAAACATTTTCTTTTTGTTCATTATATTTCTCCTTGTATTATCAAAAAGTAGAAAATCAATAAATAGACTAGGTGTAATGTTAATTTTTTTTAGGCAGACACTTTAAAATCTAGCCATCTCAAGTTCTGTTCCTCCTCCTCCCGATTTATCCATTGATCATGTTATCCGAAATGATTCCCTTCTTGTAGGTAATACTATGACCTCTAAAATCTGTACATGACTGATTGTGATGTTTTATAGCTCTTTTCCTGTCACTGAGAAACTATCTTAAGACTGATTTCTGTAAAACTGCATGAATTTTGTTGTTGATTATTAACAGGTTATTTGTCATTTGCCTCTAAGCCCATTCTGTACATGTATTTTCACATCTTCTAAGAGAACTGTGTCATAGCTTTTATTTGAGACACTATATTTATCTATTTTGTAATGATTTTTCCATTGCTTGTGTATCAATACTTAATTTGAAACACAGAAGAAAAGATAGTAACAGAACAAAGACCGTGACAGCTTCTGTTCAAAAATTTTTAATACTATTTTCTTTGTGTATGGGTATTCATCTCTGTTTGTTTATTGTAATTCAGTCACAGTCCCATTACATTTGCATCAATGTAATTTACACATTGATGCCTACCTCAAGTACCTATTCCTTCTCTGTTGCAATAGTGAAGGGAACAGTGAGTTTTTAACATATCTTGTTTCAGATGTCATTACACTGCAAATTCTGAACAATGAGCATTAATTTCATGTCACTGCCCCTTCAATAATTTCATGACTGACTGACGCTAGGGAAAAACATAAGCTGCAACCAAAGAATATGCTAAAATTTGCACAAACGTTAGATTTCATCACTCTCTCCATTAGGAGGGGAGGGGAGGGGAGGGGGAGTGTGATCATTGAAATATTTAGTTTTGTTCGAGTAAATACGTTATTGCCAAAAAGAAATTACACATTTTATACAATATAAATGTAGGCAAACAAGGGCTATTAACTCAGAGAAGGTGCTATAAAAGTTTGTTAAACAAACTTTAGGACTTAAGTTATATTACACCATTCTTGTCAGTTGACTTAAAACTGTAAGAATTTTGCGGTAATATCTGCTCAACATGTATGCTACTTTTATTTCTTCGTTTGTTACTAGTTTTGGGGGTCACAGCTCCACTGTCGAGTATTCATCCCCGTTCGTCTCTTCGAAGCTGTCGTGGCAATCTGGCATTATCGCTACCCACAGTTAGACATAAACTGACATTTTCCAGTTCCAAAATTATATCTTAGGTGACTTGAAGAAGAATGATCTCTTGAGGATATGGCTGTGATCCCAAAATTATTAGCAGACAAAGAAATAAAGGAAGAAATGTAAGAAAGAGTAGCCCTGGTGCAGGTCGATACATAAAATTCTGCTAATAAGCTAAGGGAGAAGATGATCAAAAGTTGTAATAATTATACTGGCACACACTGTTTTATAATCTATGCTCCACAAAATGCAGGACAGTTCATAATTAATGCAATTCACTGCTTCTATCTTGTTTAATGGCAGTGTTTTGTCTGGCATGGCATATTTTGGCAGCAAGCATTCATAATCACACTTTATTTTGTAAGTAATATAGGAGTTAAAGAGGCCACCCACTAAATAGAAGACACATTAGATTTGTCGACAGGCATAAGCAAAAGAGAACACTCTCTCTCTCTCTCTCTCTCTCTCTCTCTCTCTCTCTCTCTCTCTACCTCTACCTCTACCTCTACCTCTACCTCTACCTCTACACACACACACACACACACACACACACACACACACACACACACACACACACACACAAACCAACCTCTACGCCTACATTGTGTTGGCACAGGCAACACACACAATTCTGGCAGTTCAGCAGGTGAACTGGGAAGGGTAGAGAGGGAGGGGGGGGGGGGGGGGGGGGACACTGAATGAAACATGTTCAGCCGTCAAGAGAGTAAAGCTTGAAGCCTTCAGTGACTACCATAGCACAATATTGTCAAATGATCTTTTACAAAACCCAAAAAAATTTTGGTCATCAACGTTAGTATCTAGTCCCTAGTGAATGAGACAGGAACTGAAATTAGGGGACAAAGCAAACGTTTAATTCTGTTTTCAGATGTTCCTTCACAAAGGAAATCCCAGGAGAACTGTCCCAATTTAATCCTCGTGTCTCTGAAAAGATGAATGAAATAAGTATTAGTGTAAGTGGTGTTGAGAAACAGCTGAAATCGGTAAATTTGAACAAGGCCTGGTGGAATCCCTATCAGATTCTATATTGAATTCTAACTATAATCTATTGTAGATCCCTCAGACAAGAAACCGTGCCCAAAAGTTGAAAGAAAGCAGATGTGACACCTGTCTACCGGAAGGGTAGTAGAAGTGATCCACAAAACTAGCATCCATTATCCTCTGTTTGTTGCAGAATCTTGAAACACATTCTGAGCTCAAACATAATGAGGGATCTTGAACAGAGTGACCTCCTCTGTGCCAACCAGCATGGATTCTGAAAACAATCATCATGTGAAAACTAAGTCGCACTTTTCTCACATGACATACTGAAAGCTTTGGATCAAGGCAGTCAGGTAGATACAATATTTCTTGATTTTTCGAAAAGCATTTGACTCCATACCTCACCTACACTTATTGTCAAATGTACCATCATCTGAGGTACCGAGCAAATTTTGTGACTGGATTGAGGATTTTCTGGTAGGGAGGACACAGGATTGGATGGATAGTCTTCATCAGATGTAGAAGTAACGTGAGGCTTGCTGCAGGGAAGCATATTTGGATCCTTGCTGTTTAAGTTGTATATTAATAACCTGCGGGACAATATTAATACTTCAGACTATTTGCAGATGATGCAGTTATTTCAAATTGATGTACTGTCTCATATAAGCTGCAGAAATACTGTCAGATCTTGATAAGATTTCAAAGTAGTGCAAAGATTGGCAACTCGCTTTAAATGTTCAGAAATGTAAAATTATAGAATCCTATGATTGTAATATCAAGGAGTTACTGTTGGAAATGGCCAAGTGTAACACCTGACCTGAGTGTAACACTTTGCAGCGATATGAAATACAGTGATCTCATAGGCTTAGGGTAAAGCACGTGGTAGGCTTCGGTTTATTGGTAGAATACTGGGAAAGTGCAACAAGTCTACAAAGTAGATTGCTTACAAATCACTCTTGTGACCCGTTCTAGAATGTTACTCAAGTGTGTGGACCTGTATGAAGTAGGACTAACAGACATATTGAATATATGCAGAGAAGGTAAGAACTAATGGTCATAGGTTTGTTTGACCTAAGGGAGACCGTCGCAGAGATGCGGAAGAAACTGACCTGGCATACTCTTGAAGATAGACATAAACTGTCCTGAGAAAGTCTACTAGCAAAGTTTCAAGAACCGGGTTTAAACTAGGACTGGGAATATACTACAATCCACTATGTATCACTCACATAGGGATCTTGAGGACAAGATCAGAATAACAGTGTGTACCGAGGTACTCAATCATCCTTCTCACACTCCATATGTGAAAGTAATGGGAAGAATGCCTAATAACTGGCACAATGGGACATACCCTCTGCAGTGCAGTTCACAGTGCTGATTTGCACAACATAAATGCGGATGTAGATATGCCTTTGCAAGTCATTCCTTATTAATGTGAACTGTTGCTTTTTTGTGTCAGCGTTCTATAACCGATATCAGTGTGTACCCAATCTGATAATGCTGTGCCAAATATTGGGCAGTGTGTCAGTGTGGCTGATAAAAAATCTTTTATGTGCAGTATCATTGATAACTGTACTATTTCCTAATGCCCTACCAGTGAAGTATGCCAAATGCTTCAACTGCAACTGAACCAACACACTATACGAATGTAATTAATTAATTTCTTTCCACTTTTCACCAAAAGAAGATTAGAAGGGGACAAAAATAATTAAATAATAATTGTTGTTGCTTTCAGTTGTGGCAATTGCATTGGGTGGTGTTATCTGGAGTAAGTGTATGTCCCGAAAAAGTTGTTGTGTACACTAAACAATTTGTAGAGGAAGCAATATCTTCTATGCATTCTCAGTTTAGAACAGCAATTCGGCCATCATCTTTAATGAGTGCCAAAGTTGCCTCAGCAGTACTCACCATCTTTATATGGTGACTGTTTGTTTTGGGCATCTGGTACAAAAACAGAATCACCTACATTGACGGCAATATTTTGCAGGCGAGGTAGTGGTAGCAATTAGAGGGTGTGCAGTTTTCATCACATTGGCTCATAGACTTGTAACTTGTAGGTGATACACTGGGACAGGGGGGCGGGGAGGGGGGGGGGGGAAGGGGCACTGGAATTTACTATTTTAAGCATATATAGTTTGCCTGAGTCAGTCATTTCATGTGGACATAAATCTGCTAAGAGGGACTAGATTTTTAGTGAGAACTTTGGGTGTAAGACTTTATCTTAGATAAAATCTTCAAATTGTGTTGAACAGCTTTTATGAAAGACATTCTGAATTAAAATCTCTGTTAAGCTGCTAAATTTTCTATTATTCCTTATCAATGAGGGTTAGAACTTAAATAGTCGCAACTATTTATTCAAAACCGATACAAAAGAGTTACATGTTTGCTCCTGTTACTGTCCTTCAAAGTAGTCACCAGCTTTGTGTATAACCCGTTGTCAGCACTGTGGAAGGCATAGTATACCGTTAGCAGACCTTGTTCTGTTGATCGAGCAGTCTAAAGTTATTGTGATGCTCGTGTACGACTGTGATGGAGTTATACTAACGCAGTACTTTCCTCCATGGCAGACCGTCAATGCGCAGTATTACTGTTCGTTTTTGCAGCATCACCTGCAACCAGCTTTGAGAAAGAAGCAGCGATGCCTTCCACACACCATTTTGCAAGACAATGCGCAGGCGCATACAGTGCAAGCTGTGGCTTGTCTGTTCGGTCGATGGGTCTGGGAGGTACTGTACCATACACCATACTCCTCGGACGATTTGATTCTGAAGATGACAGAACCATTTTTTGGTATTCGCTTCAGAACTGCTCCAGAGATGTGCCAGGCAGTAGACCGCTCCATTTGCACCATGAACAGAACAGGCTCTGCTAACGGTATACTACGCCTTCCACATCACTGGTGACTACTTTGAAAGACAGTAATAGGTGCAAATGTGTAACTCTTTTGTATTGTGAATAACAACAGGGAATCTGCACATACATCAACCACTACCACAATCTTGTTACCGGTGTTGTCACTGGCAAATTCAGAAATGTGAAAGGTCTTAGATGCAAGCATGTCTCTCATTAACGCTTTAAAGGCCAGCCACTGCAGCAAAAATACACCTCACAGTAACTACAATGGTCCAGCCGTTACCATGTCCAGCAGCATGTGTGAAATATACTTAAAGGCTTCCTAAATACTACAAAAACACAAGCTCCAGTCAGTACAGTATAATTCACACAGGTGCTGTTGAATATAGTAATAGTTGGATCACTGTGTTTATTTCTGTTGCAGTGGCTGGCCTTGAAAGTTTTAATGAGAGAGATGTAATTGTGTATAAGAACTTTCACATTTCTAAATTTTCCAGGAAGGACTCTGGTGAATCTACATACCAGAGTGATGCACCATTGGTGACTTATTCCTGTGATAGGAGGAGAATTGGCCTAGCAGAAAGTGTTTCTTGTTGGATGAAGGGACATGATACTAAAGAAGAATTCAGATTAATTGGAGATGTAACATAAAATTATCATTACTAATACAGATTAATTTTAAGAAAACAACATGTTGATCTTGTCTATAATTTTAAAATTTATGTTATCCGTAATTAAACTACCAGTTTCAAAATGCTATAAAAAGATAACCACTGCACAGAATGATGTCAGATGTGAAGAGCATGTTATTGTCATGGAGAGGAGGGGAATAACAAAAATTGAAAATCTTACCAATAGATTGTTCTGTATGCATCGTAACATCAATAGGGTCAACTACAAATGGTAGGTGAATTGCAGTAAAATGGCTATGGTTTGACTTGAGTATTATACAATCTGTACTGTCCGATGTGCATGACTGCACAAGTTCGGCAGTCAACAGTTTCGGCACTATTAACTAGATAAGCTCTTCCACCATGGCAAGGTCGTACCGCATCAGATGAGAAAAACTTGTTAATTGTCCTGAGGCCAAAAATCACATAAAAAGCTAAAGGACATCAGTTTATGATTGTCATGAGAGTGGCACAAGACATATTCAATGTGCTGTCCACTGTTTCCAGCCACACACAAATCGAGGTACAGAATGTTTCACAACAGATGTGAATGTCTCGGGTGTCATGCCCAGAATGCATTGCGCAATGTGCATGTCTTCAGCTGCATTCGTAGTTGGAGCACTGAATATGTCAGTTTTCAGATAACTCCACAGCCAGAAGTCACACAGATTGAGATCAGGTGATCCAGATGGCAAAGCTGTAGGGAAATGATGACTGGTGATTCTGGCACTTCCGAAAAGCCCTGTAGCAGCTACTTCACTGGCTTTGCAGTGTGTGGAGCACCACGATCTTGCATAAAAATTATTTTACCCACATTTCTTGCTGTTAAAGGGTTGGAATGACACTACTGAGCAAAAGACTCTTACAGCATTTACCAGTGATGAGATAGGTAACAAGACTCATCTCCTCAATAAAATAGTGCCCTATAATAAGCAGTGCCATCAACCCGCACCACACAGTCACCTTTGCAGAATGAAGTGGTAGTGGTTGATGTGTCAGCGGATTCTGTGTTGCCCATATTCTAAAATTCTGTGAATTGACATGTCTTGTTCTGTGACCACAGAGTGTTCAATGGCCATTCACTGTCCCCTTACATGTGAACAAGATATTTCAGAGCAAACTTTTCTGTGTTGCTGGCAGATCAGCAGGAAGCGACTCGTGAATATGGTGATTTTCGCGCGCGCACACACACACACACACACACACACACACACACACACACAACAGATGATGAATTTAATACTGAAACTACGAGGGTTGGAACTTATAGAGTGGCAACTATTTATTCACCATACGAAAGAGTTACATGTTTGCACCTGTTACTGTCTTTCAAAGTAATTGCAATGACTTTTGCTGCGACCCTCATATTTAGCTAATTACTCAAAGGGTGCACACATTTATATTGGATTTGATTATTATTTACGGTGATTGATGACAGTGTTGCTAATATTTTACTTTATTGGTAAAAAGTACCATCATTATTACACTAGCTTTTTTGATGCAAAATGCGGACGAGTCAATTCTTAGCACTTTGTAGAGAATGCAAAACAGAAAAAAGATAAAAGAAAATGAAAATGGAAATAAGTGAAATAAACGAGGGAAGGGAAATGGGGAAGAAGCCAGACTAAAAATGAGAAAGAAGAAGAGGAGGGGAAATAATTATTAGGCTGTACCCGAAATGTCTTGTTGAACTTAATTTTCTACATAAATATTGAAGTAATGATGAATTTTTCATGACAACAATTCATCAACCACTTTTGTGAGGGTAGACTTAATTCACAAATAGTAATGTACTAACTCAAAAGAGGAAAAAACAAATTTGTAGTGTAGGGTCTCAACAGAGCTAATTGATTATATAATTTAGTAGAACCTTTATTATGGGATGTTGGTCTCACGGAGAGCTTGCTAGGTGCCCTCAGTGGCTCACATGGATAGAGCATCTGCCATGTAAGCAGGAGATCTTGGGTTCAAATCACAATCGGGGCACACATTTTCAACTGTCCCCTTTGATGTATATCAACGACTGTCGGCAGCTTAGGGTCTTGATTTAATTATGATTTCATTTATTATGGGATGTCTGAATTTTAAACTGGGATCAGTAAAGGATATTGCGATTAATTGGTGCAGTCTTGACAGTTAAAAGCTCTAGCACTTCCGGAAATGAATGTGCTACTTTCTGAAAATGTATTGAATTAATCCTCCCCATGAACCATGGACCTTGCCAGTGGTAGGGAGGCTTGCGTGCCTCAGTGATACAGATAGCCGTACTGTAGGTGCAACCGCAAAGAAGGGGTATCTGTTGAGAGGCCCTAAAAATGTCTGGTTCCTGAAGAGGGGTAGCAGCCTTTTCAGTAGTTGCAGTGGCAACAGTCTGGATGGTCGACTGATCTGGCCTTGTAACATTAACAGAAATGGCCTTGCTGTGCTCGTACTGTGAATGGCTGAAACCAATGGGAAAACTACAGCCATAATTTTTTCCTAATGGCATGCAGCTTTACTGTATGGCTAAATGATGATGGTGTCCTCTTGGGTAAAATATTCCAGAGGTAAAATAGTCCCCCATTTGGATCCCCAGGCAGGGACTTCTCAGGAGGGCATCATTATCAGGAGAAACAAAACTGGCGTTCTACAGAACGGATTGTGGAAAGTCAGATCCCTTAATGAGGCAGGTAGGTTAGAAAATTTAAAAAGGGGAATGGATAGGTTAAAGTTAGATGTAGTGGGAATTAGTGAACTTCGGTGGCGGGAGAAACAAGACTTGATCAGGTGAATACAGGGTTATAAATACAAAATCAAATAGCGGTAATGCAGGAGTAGGTTTAATAATGAATTTTAAAAAAATTATGAGCACGGGTAAACTACTATGAACAGTATAGTGAATGCATTATTGTAGCCAAGATAGATACGAAGCCCACGCCTACCACAGTAGTACAAGTTTATATGGCAACTAGCTCCGCAGGTGATGAAGAGATTGAAGAAATGTATGATGAGATAAAAGAAAACATTCAGATAGTGAGGGGAGACGAAAATTTAATAGTCATGGGGGACTGGAATTCGATAGTGGGAAAAGGGAGAGAAGGAAACGTAGTAGGTGAATATGGATTGGGGGTAAGAAATGAAAGAGGAAGCCACCTGGTAGAATTTTGCACAGAGCATAACTTAATCATATCTAACACTTGGTTTAAGAATCATGCAAGGAGGCTGTATATGTGGAAGAAGCCTGGACACACCGGAAGGTTTCTGATAGATTATATAATGGTAAGACAGAGGTTTAGGAACCAGGTTTTAAGTTGTAAGACATTTTCAGGGGAAGATGTGGACTCTGACCACAATTTATTGGTTATGAACTGTATACTAAAACTGAAGAGACTCCGAAAAGGTAGGAATTTAAGGAGATGGGACCTGGATAAACTGAAAGAACCAGAGGTTGTAGAGAGTTTCATCAGAGAGAGCATTAGGGAACAATTAACAAACACAGGGGAAAGAAATACAGTAGATGAAGAATGGGTAGCTTTGAGAGATGAAATAGTGAAGGCAGCAGAGGATCAAGTAGGTAAAAATTTAATTGATGAAAGGAGAAAATATAAAAATTCAGTAAATGAAGGAGGCAAAAAGGAGTACAAATGTCTCAAAAATGAGATTGACAGGAAGTGCAATATGGCTAAGCAGGGATGGCTAGAGGACCAAGGTAAGGATGTTGCTTATCTCACTAGGGGTAATATAGATACTGCCTACAGGAAAATTGAAGAGACCTTTGGAGAAAAGAGAATCATTTGTATGAATATCAAGCGCTCAGATGGAAACCCAGTTCTAAGCAAAGAAGGTAAATCAGAAAGGTGGAAGGAGTATATATAGAGGGTCTATACAAGGGCAATGTACTTGAGGACAATATTATGGAAATGGAAGAGGATGTAGATGAAGATGAAACGGGAAATATGATACTGCGTGAAGAGTTTGACAGAGCACTGAAAGACCTAAGTCAAAACAAGGCAATGGAAGTAGACAACATTCCATGAGACAGGCAAAATACCCTCAGACTTCAAGAAGAATATAATAATTCCAATCCCAAAGAAAGCAGGTGTTGACAGATGTGAAAATTACCGAACCATCAGTTTAATAAGTCACAGCTGCAAAATACTAACATGAATTCTTTGCAGATGAATGGAAAAACTGGTAGAAGCCATCCTTGGGGAAGCTCAGTTTGGATTCCTTAGAAATGTTTGAACACGTGAGGCAATACCGACCATACGACTTACCTTAGAAGATAGATTAAAGAAAGGCAAACCTACGTTTCTAGCATTTGTAGACTTAGAGAAAGCTTTTGTCAATGTTGACTGGAATACTCTCTTTCAAATTCTGAAGGTGGCAGGGGGCAAATACTGGGAATGAAACTTATTTACAGTTTGTACAGAAAGCAGATGGCAGTTATAAGAGTCGAGGGGCATGAAAGGGAAGCAGTGGTTTGAAAGGGAGTGAGACTGATTTGTAGCGTATCCCCAATGTAATTCAGTCTGTATATTGATCAAGCAGTAAAGGAAAAAAAAAAAAAAAGAACAAAATTGGCTAGGAATTAAATCCATGGAGAAGAAATTAAATCTTTGAGGTTTGCTGATGACATTGTAATAATTCTGTCAGAGACAGCAAAGGACCTGGAAGAGCAGTTGAATAGAATGGACAATGTCTTGAAAGGAGGATGTAAGGTGAACATCAACAGAAGCAAAAAGAGGACAATGGAATGTAGTCGAATTAAATCAGATTATGCTGAGGTAATTGGATTAGGAAATGACACTTAAAGTAGTAAATGACTTTTGCTATTTGGGGAGCAAAATAACTGATGATGGTTGAAGTAGAGAGGATATAAAATGGAGACTGTCAATCGCAAGGAAAAACGTTTCTGAAGAAGAGAAATTTGTTAATATCGAGTATAGATTTAAGTGTCAGGAAGCCTTTTCTGAAAGTATTTGTATGGAGTGTAGCCATGTATGGAAGTGAAACATGGACAATAAATATTTTGGACAAGAAGAGAATAGAGGCTTTCGAAATGTGGTGCTACAGAAGAATGCTGAAGATCAGATGGGTAGATCACATAACTAATGAGGAGGTACTGAATAGAATTGGGGAGAAGAGGAATTTGTGGCACAACTTGACTAGAAGAAGGGATTGGTTGCTAGGATATGTTCTGAGGCATCAAGGTATCACCAATTTATTACTGGAAAGAAGCGTGGAGGGTGGAAATCATAGAGGGAGACCAAGAGATGACTACACTAAGCAGATTCAGTAGGATATAGGTTGCAGTAGATTCATTGAGATGAAGCAGCTTGCACAGGATGGGGTAGCATGGAGAGCTGCATCAAACCAGTCTCTGGACTGAAGACAACATTGATTTAATGATCTTAGCTGTGTCCTAGTTGTTCCTTCAGAATTAGCTGTTTGAGGGAGATGACATACCATTATTTCTAAAGCAGAAGCTCCCAAGTTCACTGTAGATATTTCCATGTCAGATTGCTCTTTCTTTGGGAGTTAGTTACTCTTTTGGTTGAATGAAGTTTTATTGTTATTCTCCAGATATGTTATGAGATGATAATAGTTGTACTTACTTTTGAATAGAATAAATGTGGCAAATCAAGAACTATGTTGTTTAACGACAAAGATACTGGTATTAGGTGAGACCCATCAAGTTAGCCGAGAGCAGTAATGTGTTGCTTCCTGGCCTTGGGTAGATGCACCAGCCCCGGATTTAATCCGCCTGGCAAATTAACAATGAGGACCGGTGTGCCAGCCAGCGTGGATGTGGTTTTTAGGTGGTTTTCCACATCCCCCAAGGTGAAGGTGAATACCAACCCGGTCCTCACGTACCGCCTCAGCTACATGACTCGCAGACTTCTTTACATGTTTGCGCTATTCCATGGATAACACTAATGCAGACAGCTGGGGGTACACTATTGCTTGTCGGGGGGGTACGGGGTGGCGCCAGGAAGGGCATCCGGCCGCCCTTAACATTAACCTTGGGAAAACTGTACCTAACCATGCCAACCCTGCAAACCACGGGATGAAGGCACAAGCGGTTGATAGATAGAATGCTGGTATTTGGTGACAGTAACTTTGATTGATGATGTTTCCAAAACTAAAACTGAACACTTCAGTTTTAGTGAACGTCGATCTTAAAGAAAGATAAATCCTAGTGGTTTATATATACTATTTTACACAGAGTCTTAGCTTTGTGAAAATTATAGTGTGTTATTGGTCATCTTATGATGTTCCCATGTATGCACAGCTGCTCAATCAGGATGATACAAAAAAAAAAGAAACATAGAAAATATTGCATAATGAAATTGTAACACACTTTAGTGTAATTGTTGGCGTGGTCTTGAGTGCAAAGACTGGTTTCATGCAGCTCTCCATGGTACACTATCCAGTGCAAGCCTCATTGTCTGTCTCTGAATAAATGCTGCAACCTACATCATTCCGAATCTGCTTACTGTATTAATCTCTTGGTCTCCTCTACACCACACACTTCCTGTCCTAGGTGTTGCAGAGTGTATCCTATTAACCAGTAACTTCTTCTGGTCAGAATGTGCCACAATTTCCTTTTCTCCCCAGTTCTATCCAGTATCTCCTTGTTACTTATGTGATGTACTCATCTAATCTTTAGCATTCTTCCGTAGCACCACATCTCAAAAGCTTCTATTCTCTTCTTGTCAAAATGGTTTATCATCCATGTTGAACATCAATACATGGCTATGCTGCATACAAATAGTGTTCTTTTGCTATCTCTGGCAGAATTACAAAGTCATCAGCAATCCTCAAAAGTTTTTGTTTATTCTCCCTGGACTGTAATTCCTACTGCATTTTTTTTCTTTGGTTTCCTGCACTGCTTGGTCAATGTACAGATTGAATAACATCTGAGATAAGCAACAACCCTGTCACACTCCCTTCTCAAAAGCTGCTTCCCTTTTGTGTCCCTCAATTCTTATAACTGCTGTCTGGATTCTGTAAAAGTTACAAATACGTTTTCGCTCCCTGTGTTTTACTCCTACTACCTTCAGAATTTCAAAAGTGTGTTCTAGTCAACATTGTCAAAATGGTATGACAATGGTATAATTACTGTATTGAAATGGAAAAAAAATGTATTAATTCCACCAGTATAAGAGAACTATTTTCCACTGTTCTACTTTATCTAGAATACTCCATATGAGCTAATCAAATAGAGAAATGCACTTGAGAGGACAGTGATTGAAATTCCTGCTTAGCCACAAAGATTTATGTTTTTCCATCGTTTCCCTAAACTACTTAAGGCAAATACTGGGACAGTTTCTTCGAAAGGAGGTAATGAATGTCCTTCCCCAATCCAAACTTGTTATCTGCTCGTATTTGACCTCTTTACAGCTGGACATTAAATCCTAATCTACCTTCAACTTCCACATAAGGTATCAATATAAATTCTAAGGCAAAAAAACAATACAACATGAAGGTATTGTCCGAATGGGATGGAAACAGTAGGTATGATGTACATGTACAGACAAACAAATGATTACAGTTTCAGAAAAATTGTATCGTTTATTCGAGAGAATGAGCTTGACAAATTGAGGAAGTCAGTAATGTGTTGGTCCACCTCTGGCCCTTATGTAAACAGTTATTGGGATTTGCAATGATTGATAGAGATGTTGGATGTCCTCGTGAGTCATATTGTGCCAAATTCTGTCCAACTGGTGCATTAGATTGTCAAAATCTTGAGCTGCCCACAATGTCCAAAAGTTCTCAATTGCAGAGACGTCTAGCAAATTTGCTGACCAAGGTAGGATTTGGCAAGCACAAAGACAAGCAGTAGAAACCCTCGCCGTGTGTGGGCGGGCGTTATATTGCTGAAATGTAAGCCTAGAATGCCTCACCATGATGGGCAACAAAACAGGGTATGGAATATTGTCAATGTACTGCTGTGCAATAGTGGCAGAAGTACAAACAGGAATCAGTGGGTTGTTGAACTTCAGGAGGATTGGTCAGAGTTGGGTATCAAGGTGAAAGGGAAGGAAAATTGTAGAAGCAAGTACCTGCCAACCTATATGCCGGAGACTGATGCCAGAGGAAGACACAGGAAAAGAATAGTTGAGGATGGAGTTATATGAAAAGATGTAAAAGTTAGAAATACACCATAGCTGTACCTGAAGAAAGGAAAAACAGAGAGTTATGGGCATCAATTGGTGGGCTGTACTTATGCTATTGCACTCATCACTAGAATGTGTCTTTTTGGCAGTTTTCTCTATGTTTCTGGACATAGTAGGAATAAATTCACAGGGAATGAATTTTTCAGTGGAAATAACATAAAATCTCCTGGGAGAAAATCTATAAATGTCTTGTCTGTAGATAACATACAGGAAAGAGCAATGGCGCAAACACCTCTTGCATTGTATGGCTTGGACTGATACCATTTCTTGTCATTGCATCTTCATTTATTTCATCTCCCATTGAACCATTCATTTTATTTCTGTGTGGCGATTCCTCATCCTGCATTTAATTAATGTTAGATTTTATATCTTTGGTTTTAGGGGACGGGGGGGGGGGGGGGGGGGGGTTGTTTGTGGAATACACTTAGTCCATGCAAAAGCTTCATTTACTTCCTACAAATAGATATTACTTGCAGATGTGAAAAGTATAAGTTCATGGCTCCTGTAATTTAAAAGAGAACTAAAATAATGAACAGGCACATCCCGATCAGAATTTCTTTTTACAAATGTGTTAACTGTGTATTCAACATTACTATTCAATGCATTATAACATTTACTCCTACATTATTGATTTGAAGTAATTTATTCTTTTGGCAGGGATGTGTTCTTGTTATCCTAATGTGGATTTTTAGTGGTTCCCCAAATCTCATATGGTGAAGGCCAGTATGATTCGTTAACCCTTTCAGATCTGATTTCTTTTTCTGTATGAAGGGAATTTTTTCTTTATGCCCTAATGCTCTTAGTTGATTTTTTTAATGATTTTAGATTCAATGTTTAACAAATACATGTACCAGTTATCAGACATTGTGTGCTTGGCTTCGTTTTATGGACTAAAATAATTAACTCTGAAGTATGCACTCTTGCGTAAATAAACTGCTAATTCATTAACTACCATGCATATCTTCTTGTTATCCTAATGTGGATTTTTAGTGGTTCCCCTTAACCCTTTCAGATCTGATTTCTTTTTCTGTATGAAGGAAATTCTTTCTGCTCCTAATTGATTTTTTAATGATTTTAGATTCACTATTTAACAAAAACATGTACCAATTTTCAGACATTGTGCACTTGGCTTCCTTTTATGGACTAAAATAATTAATTCTGAAGTATGCACTGTTGCAGTAAATAAAATGATAATTCAATAATTATCATGCAAAATAACAATAATAATATTAAACAATTGAATGTAACAATATTATGAGAAGGAAGCTGCTATTCACCATATAATGGAGGTGCTGAGTCGCAGATTGGCACAACAAAAAGACTCACAATTGAAGCTTTCGACCATTAAGGCCTTCATCAACAATATATGCACATGCACACACAATCAGGCAAACACAAGTCACACACACACACGACTGCAGTCTCAGGCAACTGAAAACACGCTGTCACGCATTGTTCCAGTTGCCTGAGACTGCAGTCGTGTGTGTGCGGGAGGAAAGCTATAATTGTGAGTCTTTTTGTTGTGCCTGTCTGTGACTCAGCACCTCCACTATATGGTGAATAGCAACTTTCCTTCTCATAATATTGTTATAATAATATTGTTATTCAGTTATACAGTGGAATTTATCTAACCAATTACTTCTGTGTATTCTGGTGGTTACAAGCTGTTGTACATCTTTATAGATGCCCAGCAGGTGTCAGCACTTGTGAATGCTGAAAAGATTGAATATTTTTCACAATTGTGTACATGAGGTGCACACTGAGGAAAAAATGCTCCTGTTGCAGCTAAGAGACAATAATAATTAATGTACACAATTGAAGCCAGTGGATCTTTCAGATTTCTTTTCCTTGTCTTTATACCAGCCTAGATAATAATGCTTTTATAATGATTTGAGTGTTAATGTCTAATGTTTTGTTCTGTTTCACTTTGAACAAATACTGAAAAAATTAAATAATTGTACTTCAATTGTGTAAAATATTTTCAATATTCAGGAATTTATATTCAACAGAAAATTTAGAGATTAAACAATAAAAGACGCAGATGGAAACATTTTCTTTGTGTGCCCTTTTGATTTCTTAACTCACAAAAAATCAATTCAATACTAGAATTTTAACGCTTAAGTAATCTATATGACTGAAACTGTATAGTGCGGAGAATGTAATTAGCTAACACAAGGTTAAGAAGTGCAATTAAACGTACAGTTATTGAGAAAGGAATTTTACAGCTTTAAATTAAATCAAAATGGTTGCTCATTTTGAAAAAAAGTGATAATGTATGTTGTCTGTTTTTGATTTTTTTTCTATATTTTATGTACATTTACTATATGCTGTATAATCTTACAGGACGAAGTAAAACTCATTTCAGTTCTTCTTGTCAGTGTTTTCCATATGTTCCTTTGTTCACCGATTCTGCAGAGAGACACCTCACTGCGTACCCTAATAGTCTACCTATTTTTCTGTCTCCTTCTATAGCACCACATCTCAAATGCTTTGATTCTCTTTTCAGCTTCTCCCGTAGCCCACGATTCACTTCACAGTGCTGTACTTCATATTTAATCATCAGGAATTTCGTCCTCTTATTAAGGCTAGGGTTTAATACTACAAGAGTTAATTTGGCCAGGAATGCCCTTGTTGCCTGTGCTAGTCTGCTTTTAGTGTTCTTGTTTTGTTTGTCATAGATTGTTTTGCTTCCAAGTAGCAGAATTCCTTTATTTCGTCTACTTCATGGTCCCCAACATTAACATTAATTTTGTCTCTTATCTCATTTCTGTTACTCCTCATTACTTTCGTCTTTTTAGATTTATCCTTGATCCATACTCTGTGCTTATTTGACTGCTCATTCTGTTCAACAGATCCTCTAATACTTCTTCACTTTCATTGAGGATAGCAATGTCATCAGTGAATCTGATAATTTACAGTATTTCACTCTGAAGTATAATTCCACTCCTGAACCTACCTTTTATTTCTGTCATTGTTTCTCTGATTTACAGATCGAACAATAGGAGAGAAAGACTGCATCCTTATCTTACACCCTTTTTAATCTAAGTATTTTGTTCTTGCTCTTCCATTCTTGTTATTCCTTTTTGGTTCTCATATATACTATATATTACCTGTCTTTGCCTGTAGCTACCCGTATTTTCCTTAGAATTTCAACTATCTTGCATCATTTTATGGTGTTTAACAAGTTTTGTATCTTAGCAAATCCTGTGAACATGTCTACTGAGTGCAACATGAGAATTGTCTCTCTGATGTCTTTACTTTTCCAAAAGCCAAACTCATCTTATTACCTAATAGATTCACAATTTTCTTTTTCATTTGTCTATATATCATTCTTGTCAACAACTGTAATGTCTGACCTGGTAAACTGATCGTACGATAGTTTTTGCACTTATTCACCCTTGCTATCATGGGATTGTGTGGTTGATATTTTCCCAAAAGTTGAATGGTGTATCTCCAGGCTCATAGATTTTACACACCAACATCTCTAGTCATTTGGTTGCCACTTCTACCTATTTTAGAAATTCCGAAGAAGTGTTACCCATGGCTTCTGCCTCATTTGTTTGTAGGTCTTGTAAAGCTCTGTTAAATTCTGAAAGTAATACTGCATCACCTGTGTCGTCCATATCAACTCCCAATTCTTCTGTCATATCATCACACAATTCCTCCCCCTTGTAGAGGCCATGAAGGTACTCTTTCCACCTGTCTTCTGTGCATTTATCAGTGGCATTCCTCGTTGCACTCTTAATTTGACACCTTTGATTTTAATTTCACCAAAGGGCCAGGATGACGTGACATGATAAGACATCAGGGAATAATTTCCATGGTACTAGGGGGACTTATAGAGGATAAAAACTGTGGGGCAAGAATTAACAAATAATTGAATACATTTGGTGTATGTGCTTCTCTGAGATGAAGAGGTGGCACAGGAGAGGAATTTGTGATGGCTCACATCAGACCAGTTAGATGACAAAAAAAAGTGGGCGGGAGGGGGGAGTTTTGTCCTGATTGGGGTAAACGAAGATGCAGGATTAGTTACTTTATGGTTTCCAGGCTAAGGATACAAATGGCTCAGAGGAAGTGCACAATTGCCTCATTAGACTAGCCCAGATAACCAATAGGGCTTTGTTCATCCATTGTCTCAGTTTGAGAAGTGCTGAGGAATTTAAAAGTTGATAGGCGTAGTTCAGAAGAAGCATTACAAGCTAGTGAAGGAGATTTAAAATATAATGATGTTAAAATCCTAATAAAAATGCTTTATCTGACATGGGTTAAGTAGGATGATATACAATAACAATAACATAAGTAATACCCTGAGGTGACAAAAGTCATAGGATACATCATAATATTGGGTTAGAAATCCTTTTGCCCGGCGAAGTGCAGCAACTTGATGTGGCATGGACTCAAAAAGCCATTGGAAGTTCGCTGCAGAAATACTGAGCCATGCTGCCTCTATAGCCTACAAATGTGTGAAAGTTTTTTCCAGTCAATGATCAGTTCAATTGAATCAGAGTGCCCAGTCAATTCTCTGTTAACACAGTCCACGCCATTATGGAACCACCACCAGCTTGCACAGTGCCTTGTTGACACATTGGGTCCATGGCTTTATGGGGTCTCCGACACACTCAAACCATACCTCAGCTCTTGCCAACTGAAATCTGGACTCTTTTGACCAAGATACAGTTTTCCAGTCACCTAGTGTCCAACTGATATGGTCAAGAGCCCAGGAGAGGCACTGCAGGCAATGTTGTGCTGTTAGCAAAGGCTCTTGCAGTGTCATTTCGTCAAGTGAAAGGTATAGAGAGAACGAGAGGGATTTATGTGTGTGTGATAAATCCCTTTCCTCAAATTTCCTTCCTTCATACCTCCTCTGTTACCACAGATGACATGTCACTGATGTTGTTTGTACTAAGACTGCAGTATGTGCAGGGTGCCTAGTTATTCCACCACCCTGAGTGGAATGCATGAGTTCTGAATAATGTTCATCAGCCTGCAGTCTTCTATAGTTTTTGTGAATCCATTATCCTGAGGCTGCAATAAACTGTTAGCTAGTAACTGGTATTGTATAAAAAATTATGGGTTGGTTTGTTTAAATCGGATGCCACTCGCTTTTTATTGGCAGAATACGAGAAACTGCACTATAACGGTCCACTTTATGAATCTCAAACAATTTCCATTCCACACACTTTCACAGAGAACAAACAAAATAATGATCTGCATATTTGTATAATTGCTATCAAACTAGTTCTCAGTTACATCCTCAAAAACCAGAGAGTGCTAATTAAGTCTTAACTTTTATCGACCATGGCAGACATCATGTCTGTCCTGAGAGACTGCCAATCGAGTTGATTTGACAGCCAAACCAACTTGCCCGCCATCCAAGTTAGGCATGCTCCTAACATCACTGAAGCGCTTTGGGTGCCTTTTTGTCCAGCAGTTGTTTATTATTCTGCTGGTAATTAATGCTTTTTAAATAATGGAATGGTAGCCTGCTCTTGAGAGATGCTTTTATATGAAATGCAAGTAAATTCACTGTTTAGTTTGCCTAATGTTAATAACAGAAATTTATCATTTTTGCATGCTACTTTTGAACATGACAGCTAATCACAGAGAAGGATCACAATTGAAATGGTCTTCTTCACAATACACATACCGAATAAACGGTCCGTCACATCATCTTCCCAGATTACTTTCTCAACTGCTTTAAGAACAGCCTCTTGGAACTGAATATGACTGCTACAAAGCTAGAAATATCACAGTCTGCTGCTGTAGCTCATTTATGCCAAATTCCACCACACTGTCCTAGCGGATAAGCTGCTGCTCTCGGTCATTAAGTGAAGGCCATCGGCAGTTATTTCACCTACTGTTGCGTGTCTGTTAGCACTGAAAACTCACTAAAAATGCTGCTGCTCTCGGTCATTAAGTGAAGGCCATCGGCCACTGCTTTGTCCATGGTGAGAAGTATTACCTGAAATGTGGTATTCTCAACACACTTGACACTTTGCGTCTCGGAGTATTGAATTTCCTAATGATTTCTGAAGTAGAATGTTCCTTGTGTCTAGCTCCAACTATCATTCCTCATTGAAAGTCTGTTACTTCACTTCGTGTGGCCATAATCATGTTGGAAACCTTTTCACATGAATTTTAAGTCACTTTAACTATTTTTCGACCATGACTGACTCAAGAAATATGTAAAGGTTTTTTAAATTACCGCTACCAGTCACACACATGGTTAACTATTGTATTATTTATTTATTTTGCTACATATTTCGAGGGATACAGGATAACCACAGCATTTATGAAAAGACTATGTAACATCAGTATAATCTTATTGTGAAATTATTTTTGTAATGCCATTTAGCCTGAAGGTGATGTATTCCCTCGAAACATGAAAATAAATAAATAATACAATAGTTAACAATGTTTCTGACTGGTAGCGGTAATTTAAAAAACCTTTACATACTTTTCACATGAATCACCTGTGTAAAAATGACTGCTCCACCAATGCACTGCCCTTTCATACCTTGTGTATGTGATACTACCACCATCTGTATATGTGAATATTGCTATCCCATTACTTTTGTTACCTTAGTTTACAATACCATCTAAGTGTAGTTTCTGAATTGAAAAATGATTACATTTAACAGTAAATGTGGTAGTCTTGATGAAAAAAGCTATGTACCTAATGCACCATGACAAAGTATTTAAAAATACTGTATGTTAAGGATAGAGATTATTATGAGCTGAAGTAGTGAGTTATGAAAATAAAATTAATCCAAAAAGTTATTTTGGTATATCAGTCTGATAAAGGTGAATACCTTGCAGATATTTTCAGCAAGATGAAGAAACAGTACTCATCACGTATATGCAAATTTGGCTCGAGTTAATGAGGTTCTGTGAGAAGAGGACAGCCAGCAAACTGTAAAACCTCCTGACCTTAGAGATCTTGCTCTGTACAGTTTGCCAATGAAATAAAATTCTACTGTTCTTCAACTAGGGTAACTTACCTTGGCAGACTTTTAAATATTTTCTGGGCAAACAAGTCCCTGCAGTATTTATTGAATAACAGTGATGGTTTTATAGACCAATGAGATTTATACAAAGAAGCAGGAATTTAGAACACTGTATATTATATTGAATCAGTTGTAATGTCAATGCTTGTGGTACAGAGCTCTTGTTAACTATGTCAAGGGGTGCATAATACGAGTGGCACTCAGAAAGTTTTATTTACCTATCACCTTGAGAGGGGGAAAAATGAGAGGTGTTCCACATTGATTCTGCTTTCTTTCTACCTGTCATTCATGGTGGTAGCATTTGACTCGTTAAGATGGTAGTATGTGGTACTTTGGTCTAACTACAGGTGACAGGACAGTCACTAGAAGTGACTGCACAACACAGCCCATTGTCCCAACTGTTGACATTTCGTCTGATTATCCAGGACTGCATTTGACGACATGGTTTATGTGGAAGGGGGTGTAAACACTACGAATATTCACAGGTGATTGATGGCAGTGTGTGGAGAGAGTGCATCATCACAAAAAAAGTGGTTTTTACAACAGGGCAACACTTGATCCCATAAAAGTCAGCAAATCGTGGCTGCCATTGCTGAAATGGAGTTCCAGACACTGCCACACTTATCATATTCCTCTGATATAGCCCCTTTTCACTTCTGTAGGTCTTCCTCGAAACACTTTTTTGGAGCCTGTCACACCAACAGCGAGAGAGCTGCTCACAATTTCTGAAAGTCTGTGAAACGATGTCTGAACAGAGATTTTTTCATAGGTGGTACCTAGAAGGGGGCCAAGTCAGGAGAACATGTTCGGTACTCAGAACCTCATTTCAGCAGTGGCTGCCATGATTTTCCAACTCATATGGGGACGAGTGCTGTGTTGCAAGAGAGCTTTTTGTGACAGAACACGTTCTCCACACACTTCCATCAATTGCCACAATGTTCACACTCTCCTTCCACAGAAACCGTGTTGTCCAGGTTGTCCACTCATGTAATTACAGCAGTTTGGAAAATGGGCTGACTGTGGAGGGATTGCACTACTAGTGAGTGTCCTGCCATCTTTGGTTAGACCAAAGTATTACATATTGCAACTGTAATGAGTCAAATTACGCACCTTGAGTGATGAGAAGAAAATGTAAATCAATATGGAATGTCTCTTGTAGGCTAATTATTTTTTTGTTGCTTAGCAAGTACCTATAGGCAGTCTCCTGCAACACAGTGCTGCAGCATTCTACTAGAGGAGTCAAAATAAAATCTTGCAGTCCATTGATAAAACAGAGTATATTGTGACAATTCATTTTTGGCAGTAGCTGGAATCTTGCAGTAGTCAGGCCAATCTAGACAGCTGAAGAAATCATCAAGATTGGTCTAACACAGCTACAACTGTGCCTCCTCTGCCGCCCCCCCCCCCCCCCTCTTGCCACACTTTTTTATTTTTATTTTATTCCTCCTCTCTCCATTTCCCCCTCTAGCAGCGTGCTATGTGACTGTAGCATCAGGATTTCAATTTGCAGATATTTTATTTTTATTTTTGAGTTGGTGGTTAAAATTTAAGATCACTACTCATTCAATTGGTATAGAGAAAGGAGGAGAATCATATTTCCTGCTGTTACTAAACACTTTCATTTGAAAGATGGAAAGCTGTAAGTGTAAGTGAAACATGAATTAGATGAAATTTGAGTGAATTTTGCACTGGAACTAATGAACATTTATTTCTGTATTTTTTAATTAAACAGTGTAATAGAAACAGAGAAATGAAAATATTCTCACCAGCCAGTTGAGACTGGGACACTGAAAACCATCAAAATAGTTTCAGAGTATGACAATGAAAGATCATATAGTGAAGTTGGGTAGATAACTGATATTGTAGTAAATGAAAAAATGTGCCCTCTGTGTGCTGTGATTGTTGGATGTTGGCTAACTTTTTGGTGGGAACTTTTGGTAGTCCTCTTGTGCAGAGGTAGAAACTAGGCTGTATAACACTCCATTATTGAGGCTGTGTGAAACAGCAGGAATTTAGAGATTAATGCACAAGAACATGCAGCTACACAGTTTTTCACTTTGCGTGACAGCAGTGACAACAGTGAAGCTACATCTCTTGAGGTAAAATATTGCTCCATACCAAATTTGTTCTCCGTATTTAAGCTCAAGTGCTTTCTTCCAATGCCCTAACTTGGAAAAACTGATTTGACTGGAAGAAATTAACAACAAATGAAGGCATCTAAACCCATATAATTAAGCCAAGAAACAAATGCCAGAAAAGTCTGTAGTAGGAAATAATTTGTGGGAAGTCAGAAATCATTTTCATTGCTTTACCCAGTTGTAAAAATTGTTTATAATGTATGGCACAAATGTTCTATTTATGCTAAAGTCAGTGGCAGCTGCTGTGTAAGAGCACAATAGCAAGTGAACAACCTAACTTTCGACACATTGTGTATTTATTGGTTATTTTTCTTTGAATGCTGTTAAACATAACATGGATGCTGCAATCTGAAAGGTATGGTACTTAAGCATGCGCTACTGCTCCTCTGGACTCCATGAAATTTGATGTCAGTGTCGCAAGCACACCTTCAGTTGTGCACATTTTAAGGAGCTTTTACGCATGCACGTTCGCAACTCACATGATGCAATTGCCTTGTGGGCCAAATACATATGGATTTGATAAACAACGTGCACGGTTCATAATGTGCACAGCTAGCCCTTGCCACTCAACTAGAAGATTACCTAAGTGTCACCAGGTGGCAGCACACTGTGGCAGACTTTTACCCCCATTAACTCGGCATAAATCCTCAGATATGCTAATTCACTCTCACTATATACTGTAGCAAAATTATATTGAACATCAGTGTGTGTCAAACCTGTAGTGACAGTAAACCTATTTTGTGGGTTTCTGAATGATCTATAGTATATTAAGTTATGAATTTTTTCATACAGTAATCCATTTGAGGCGGTGAGAATCATATGGGCCTAAACACATCACCGTCGATTGTGAGATTGCAGCATTTATTTGTCCTTCTGAAATCTGTTGATCTTATGGTGAGTCATGTTTATCTGTGCTGTAGGCCCACATTGTATATATGAAATTTCACAAAAACCTGTATCACTGGTGTCTCTGATATTAACTCAAATGTGGGATCGGTGGTGGTGTGCTTTAGGCCCTTATGTATCTGAGTGCCTCATTTATATTCTGTTCAAGTGACCATTACTACATGAATTTAATCATTTCCACAAATGGCACTTCGTGCTTGGGTTGTTTACTGTGTAGTAGCTGCCTTTCATGTGCAGTGTAACTATGAACTATGTTGAGTCTATTTTAAATGCTGACGGAAAAGTAAAGCTGTGAGGATGAGTCATAAGTCGTCCTTGGGTGGCTCAGTTGGTAGAGCACTTGCCCGCTAAGGTAAGAGTCCCAAGTTCAAGTCTCAGTCTGGCACACTGCTTTAATGTGCCAGGAAATTTCATGTCAGTGCGCACTCCGTTGCAAAGTGAAAATCTCATTCTGGGAACAAAAAAGTAAATTACCGGGAAAAGGGCCTCTGAGAACAGATCCTTTGATTAAGAGAGTGATGAAATCAAATAAGCATGAATATTTAACAAGGGAGTGTAGAGTTAGCACCAGTTGTTATGTGGATGCCATGTAAGAATACCTGATTTTCAGCCCAGAAGTAAATTTGTGAACTAATACGCCTTTTATGGATCTTGTACATTTGCCGAAAAAAATGGAAAAGCATTAAAACTCCCACTTACACTAAAATGTGAACTGGAGAGTTGTGGAAGCTTACACATTATTTTGTTATTGTCCTAAACTGTGTTTAATTACATACAAAACAACAAAATTCTACAAAACAATTATTTTTTTCTCAGATAAGTTATACATCTTACAATAATAATAATAATTACTGTTATTATTATTAGCAGTGGTTGTATTTGTATAAACTTGATGATAAGCATAACTGTTATATAGCAGATGCTATTCATTTCACACTCTCAAATTTATCTCAATCTAAAAATTTGTGGACACCCAGAATGTATACTCGTGACCCGCCACTGGCTATAGTTAGTGTATCACAGGTACTTTGTGGGTTCCGGATTTTGTTTTCGGCTCAAGGACTGTTCATTTCACACAAGTAAGTATATTATTACAAAATGTAGATCATAAAAGTCTTAAGTGAATCAAATTAGATTTTGACACTATGGAAAATAGTCTGAAAACACTAAATTTTCCCATATTTGTAAAGCTTACTTATTACTGAGTTTTCACCCTATTTCATTAATTAAATATGTTCTGTATGAACATGACTGGCAGAATGAAATTTCTAAAATATCAAATTATGTGTGAAAATAACTTGTAAGATACAAGAGGGCTGCAAGAGGTGCAGAAGAATGCCTTTTGTGCTTCTCCTTAAAGTTCATCAATTTGCAACATCTCCTTGCCACATCTCCCAGCTATACAGCAAGTAGTTTTCAAGGCAGAGGGAGTTCCTCTGTGCAAAATCTTGTATTTGATATCTCCAGAATATGTTACAACTAGAATCACAACAGACATCACAACCTTTTATGTTTTCGCCTGGTCTTTGGCCATCCACGACCTTAGAACAAATTGTGTTGAGCTTGAAAACTGTAGGAGGGTCTATCGCCAAGGAAGAGGTAAAATAGACAGCTCGTGGATTGGAGTCAATTTTATATGACAGAGGTGCTTGTAGATGCAAGAATGACAAGGGATAACAGTGGACGCCCACTCCAACTATAGACTTGGCCATGGTATGAGGGGGAGGAAGGGGGGAGGAGAATAGGGGACCTTGTGTACCTGTACTGTACAGATTCCATACTTTATGTACAATCACATCTTATCAGTATCTGTGGGGAGACAAGACAAAATGTGGTTCCTGAAGAGAGGCAGTAGCCTTTTTAGTAGTTGCAGGGACATGGGTCTGACTGATCTATTGTCAGCATTAGTCTGCATGGCCTTGCTGCGTAGGTACTGCAAATGGCCGAAAGCAAGGATAAACTACAGCCTTTATTTCCCAAAGATATGTGATGCTACTGTACAACTTAATTATTGGAGCAACCTCATGTGCAAAATATCCTGGAGCTAAAATAGTCCCCCATTCAGATCTCTGGGCAGGAACTACTCAGGGGATAGTGTCATCAGGAAAAACAATCTGGTGTTCTAGGGGTTAGAGAAAGTAATGTTAGACACCTTAAATCAGATAAATAAGTCAGGGAATTTAAACAATAAATGGGTAGGTTGCAGTTACAGTGGTAAATAGTGAAATGCAGTGGCAGGAGGAACGTGGCTTTTGATCAGGTCAGTATAGGGCTATAAATAGAAAATCAAATAGGGATAATGCAGGAGGAGATCTGATAATGGACAAGAATGTAATTGTGTTAGGGGACTGGAATTCAGTAGTAGGAAAAAGGTTGTTGTTGTTGTTGTTGTGGTCTTCAGTCCTGAGACTGGTTTGATGCAGCTCTCCATGCTAGCCTATCCTGTGCACGTTTCTTCATCTCCCAGTACCTACTGCAACCTACATCCTTCTGAATCTGCTTAGTGTATTCATCTCTTGGTCTCCCTCTACGAAAAAGGTGTGAGGGAAAAATAGAACATGGACTGGTGCAAAGGAACGAAAGAGGAAGCTGCCTGGTAGAGTTTTGCACAGGATGTAATTGAACTATTTTGAACACTTAGTTTCATGAAAGAAGTTTGTACATATGGAAGAGGCCTGAGAACACTGAAAGGTTCCAGACTGATTGTATTATGGTAAGACAGAAATTTCTAAATCTCATTCTAGACTGCAAATAATTTTCAGGGGCAGATGCAGGTTCTGAGGAGATTAAACCTGAAGAAATTTGAGAAACATTAGGACAATGGGACCTGCGTAAGTTGAACAAACTGACGATTGTTATGAATCTCAAAGGGGGTATTCAACAATGATTGAGTGAAGCAGAGGTAAGGAAAGCAATAGAACATAAATGGGTAGTTGTGGGAGGTGAAATAGTGCAAACAGCAGAGAATGAAATAGGCAAAAAGATGAGGCACAGTAACAGTATTTGGAAAACACATGAGAGATTAAATTTGTTCAATGAAGTGAGAAAATATAAAAACCCAGCAGATGAAGCAAGCAAAAGAGGATAAATATAACTAAAAAGTGAGATTGAGAGGAAATGCAAAATGGCAAAGCAAGAATGATTAGATGAGATATGCAGAAGAAGTAGTAAATGAAAATGAAATGGTACAGATGATTCTGCGAGATGAATTTTGCAGACCTATGAAAAATCTAAATTGAAACCAGTCACCTGGGGTGGACATTTTATCAGAGTTACTGATATTCTTGGGAGAGCTAGCCATGACAGAGCCATTCCACCTGATATGAAAGATATATTGGTGGGGTGAAATAATTCTTGTTCCAAAGAAAGCAGGTGCTGCCAGGAGTGAATATTACCGAACTATCAGTTTAAGTCATAGACACTGGCATGAATTACATGCTGCCTGGAGAGGGGGGGAGGGGGGGGGCGTGAAGTACACGGGAGACATGGTCAGATGTCAATATAATTTCATACACAAACACAAAGGTGGCAAGTATGTAAGTGATTCGAACTGCAATTTTCTTTGACAAGTGGAACAGCCACCAGAGAGCATTAGTGTTATTACTTGGCCTGGTAGCATATGTAACTGGTATGAAAAGCTCAAGTTATGGAGTGATCACTGTGAAAGACATGGAGATGCCAAGTTCTCTTGTGAAGTAATGTTATCAGCACCTGACAGAATTTGAAAGAGATCTCCTTGGGGTTTTAAGAAGTGACAAAGATGAAAGAGCAGCTTCTATTGCTACATTAAAGTTATTCTTTAAATCTGAGAAACTATGGTCAGGAGGAGAGGTTAGCAGCAACTAAGAGTGTCTTCGCATATCACACAATCCAGCATAAACGTAACATCAGGTCTATGGATCGCAAATCGAAATTTCTTCAAGCAACATCAGTCTAAATTTCTAAATATGAGGCCACACAGACTCTTTGACTTGTTATAGAAGTAAGACTGAAGAAAGATAAACCTTCATTTACAGCATATGTAGATTTAGAGGAAGCTTTTGAGAATGTTGACTGGAATTAACTCTTTGAAATTTTGCAGGTATCAAGGGTAAAATACAAGGAACAAGCACTTGCTTACTACTTTTGCAGAAACCAGACCACAACTGCAAGAATCAAAGGCATGAAGTGGAAGCTGTAGTTGAGGAAGAAGTGATACAGGGTTGTAGCTTCTTTCCAATGCTATTGAATGTGTACACTGAGCAAGCAGCAGGCTACAGGAAACTAAGGAGAATTTTAAGAACGGAATTAAAGTTCAGGGAGAATAAATAAAAGCTTTGCAGTTTGCCGATGACATTGTAATTCTGTCAGAGGTGGTAAACAGCTTGCAAAAAGAGTTGAATGAAATAGATAAATGTAGTAGTCGTGAGTGTTGCTATTTGGACAGCAAAATAACTTACAATGGCCAAAATAGAGAGGATATGTAATTTCAGGCAGACAATAGCAAGACAAGCATTTCTTAAAAAGAGAAATTTATTAATGTCTAATAACTCCAAGTGTTTAGAAGTTTTTCGTGAAGGTATTTGTTTAGGGTGCACACTTCTACGGAAGTGAGATGTGGATAATAAGCAGTTCAGGTGAAAATTTGAGTTTCTGAATGTGATGGCCCAGAATAATGTTGAAAATTAGATGAAAATAATGAGGAGGCACTAATAGAATTGAGGATAAAAAAAATGTATGGCATAACTTGACTAAAAGAAGGAGTTGTTTGTTAGGATGCATTCTGAGGCATCAAGGAATCTTCAATTTGGTAATGGAAGGAAATGTTGGAGGTAAAAGTTGTAGATGGAAACCAAGACTTCATTAAAGGAACCAGGTTTTGATAGATATAGGTTGCAGTATTATGTATATACGACGAGCCTTGCCCACGTTTGACTAGCATGAAGAACTGCTTCAAACCAGTCGTTGAACTGAAGGAAACAACAATGACTCTGAGTAGTTGGAGGCTGTGATCCTCTGCCATAACTATTTCTATTGAGAAATATTTGTCGATCGATAATTAGCTCTGTGCTTTTGTGCAAAGAACTCCTGCTCCACGAAGCATTGTCACACTCTGTGAACAAATAGGCTGGTGGCACGTGGCATGGCAGGTGCACAGAAAGCCATTTGAGTTGCCTGCCACACCTTACATGATCGCAGATGTCATACTCTTAGCAACAATGACTTAGCGACATGCTACCTAGGCAAACTAGGAAATTAAGGAAATAAACCGGAAACAACTGTTTTAAAAGCAATTACATACGTTAATGGGGTATCTGAAATTAGACCAGAGTAGAAATATTGGGCATCCAAGTGTTTGCAGCATTAATGTGGAAGATGGTCTTCAGCGTTGCATCCCAAAGAAAAGATTGTTCCTTGGTTTTTATTCTTTTCATTGTGAGACAAGTTGCTCACAAGAATACATAGATCCGAACATGCACATGATCTGTAGTGCATTTTCGTGGAGCTTGGGATATGTTTTTGTTATAATGTACAATACCACCATGACAAATTTAGTGTTGTTGTATCTGTCTTTCTGAAAAGTTGAATTCTGCAGATCAATAACTTCTAACTGGAGTAATCGTGGTAAATCACTGGGTAAAACCAAGAAAGAAGTGCTGAACAATTTCATTTACATTTCAAAAGTTGTGAGCTCTCATAATCTTGATTCAAAAGATGTGATGAGCTGCCTTGTCTTGGCTTGATAATCACCAAAACGATTGAATAATGTTAAAATTCCTTCACCCATCTGCCTCTCAAGCAAATGTAACTTTCTATGAACGCTCTGATTTGGCTGTGCATATCAACTATTTGCTGCTCCTTGCCCTGCAATGACAGATTTAAATTATTCAGAGACATAGTTATGTCAGCTAAGAATACTAGGTCGGATGTCAGTTTTAAATCATTCTTCCCCATTCATTTCCTAAAAATGAGCTATTTCCTGAAGAATGACAAAGAAAACATCAAGAACTTTTCCCCGACTCAGCCAACTAACTGTGCTGTGGTAAGGTATGTTCCCACATTCTGCTTCCATATCTTTCACGAATCTTCTGAATCGACAGTGATTTACACTGTGATGATGCACAAAATTCGCACATTTGACCACAACTTTCATTAAATCACCTAGTTCCACTGTTTCAACACACAGTACTTCTTGGTGAAGGAAGCAATGAACAGTCAAAATGTCGTTTCCGAAACTGTTCTTGAGTTTATTTTTAAATGAGAAGCAAATTCTGTGGTGCACCATCCATGGCTGCAGACTGGAGCTAAGCCCTAGGCAGATTCATATTGTCCTCTTATTTACAAACAGCTTGAAAAATATCTAGTCATCTTGCACTGTAATCGAACAGTACCACATCCAATTACTTGCAGCACCATATCAACACCATGCACAAACATTGGAAGTTGAACACAGTCACATATATCTGTGCTTTCGTCACGTACTAGCAAAATGCAACAAAGCTCGTTGCTTTTTTCCTGAGCTGTGTCAAAATTTGCTGTGAGGACCAGGATTTGACAAAACACTGTTTGCTTCAAAAGGCAAATCCCTTCAGTTGCCTGCAGCTCCCTCGGAAACAAACATTCTGCAATTGCTACTGCACATGATTTTACGACAGGTGATACAGGAAAAGGCTTGCCTCTTGTTGCTATAGTGTGAGTGACTTTGTAGCTTGCATGAAATGCTGCTCCAATTCAGTTTTCTTCACTGTCACTCACCTGAAAAGTATAAATGTGTTACAGTACATGAGCTGTGCTGAATATTTCTATAACTTCTGTGCTAAGGATACTTTTTTAAACTTAACATCTCTTGGCATGTTGTTCTTAAGCCTGGCTACTGGCTCTTTGTGTGCTTTGCCTTCTATCAACTCGTAATGGTCTGCTGGAAGGTGGTGTTATGATGCTGTATGTTGTACTTCTTAGCAGAATTAAGTCCTTTATGACATACAATACATGGCAGACATTCATTCCTGTCAATAAACAGAAATGTCTCTTCCAATTGAGGCACAGGACTTCCACAACTGACCACAGCTGCCAGTGAACACAGATTGTCGCATCAGCTGTAGTTGAAGACTGTGTTCACCGTGTCACTGACAACAGTTGTTGGATACCGTCACCAGAGGTCTCCCGATAACATCAGCCAACAGCGTAGTCATAGTGCATCCGATCTCCTTCATCAGTTTATGTCAGGGTCAAGGAGGCTATTCTATGTCTGAAGTGGGTCAGATTTTAACTTCTTAGTGTGGGATGGATACTGCGACACCTCTGTGCTTGGATAAGAGCATTGCGTAGTGGCTTCTGCTATTAAAGGGACACCAAATGCATGTGAATGAGTTTTCCTGTCTTGTAAAGAACATGGCAAGTACTGTACACTCTGCCCTGAGTTATCGGAGTAAACAGACAAGTTTTACAAATATATGAGACGACGAGAGAAAAGTTCTGTTACATACTCAAGATAAGTTGTGCAGTTGTACGTCAGTTAACGATCAATGACTGTCATTTAGCACACAAAGTGGAAGACAAGCATAAAGTGTAGCACAATATACTCTGAAAACCTAAAGCACTTAAAAGTGGAAATACATACCATACATTGCATTTGCAAACCGCTTCATGTTAACAGAGTCACTGTCATGTTGGTATGAAACGCCAGTAATCAGTAATAATAATTTGTAGACAACTATTGACAGCCTAATACCTACCACAAAAAAGATCCAGTACAGTAGGATAAGCATATATGATACACCACTCTTTTCACTTGAACAAATAAATTTTTGATGTTATAATCTATGCCTAAATTTTTCAATAAATATTTTGCCTGTTCGACGTTTTGAATAAACCTGCAATTTCAGTCCATAGGTTCCAAACTACATCCCGATTATGAAATTTTCATCCTCAGGATGCTACAAACTCCTCCTTTCATGGACTAAACTTACTGTTTTCTCATGCTCCATATTTCATGTGTGAGGACATCAGTCAATTTGACAGAAGAAAACAAACTGATTTGAATTTCACCAATTGTCACCCGAAGTCTGTACATTTGGGAGATAAGATCAGATATAGTGAGACTGCGTATGTAGTGATATACTGATTTGAAAAGATCAGCTGTTTCTGGTTGATGCCGGTTGGTGGTGGATCCACCGATATCAGAGCTAATGTGACCGCAGCCTAATGCGGTCAGAGTAAAATGAGTTTGCTATCTCCCACCATATGGGCTCCGAGCCACTGCAGCAAGGGCTCCCAAGTGCTCGTTCCACCTGCGAAACTGTTGGAACAGCCTTAGAGAGGGTTTTGAAGAGGAGAGATTAGAGACAGCTAGATACAAACTTACATGCTTTTTCAGGTACATGGATGGTACGTTTGTGATCTGGCCTCATGGAAGGGATAGGCTCAGTAAGTTTATGGAACATCTAATTCCATTCAAATGTTACAAAAAAGTTTACCATGGAACTGAAAAAGGATGGCTGACTGCTGCACCTGACTGTACTTGTCAAAACAAGAGCAGATACTCATCTGGACACGTAGTCTCACAAACCTACACACACTGATTTTTACCTGCAAGTTGCAGCTGTCACCACCCAGTGCAGATGAAAGTAGTTCTGAAGACATTAGTCACAGGGCACACACCTTCTCAGACCCAGATAGTGTGACAGTAGAAACAGAGCCTCTATGTGCAGTGTTCTGCAAGAGTAGATACACAGTCAAACAGATTAAGAAGGTCTAGAAGCAGAAGAGAGAGATGAGGCAAAGACTGTAGTGTACCTGCCCTATGAGGGATATATTTCTGCCAAAATCAGCAGGATTCTCAGGAAGCACAACATTAAGGGTGTGTTCTGTTGACCTAAAAAAAAAAAAAAAACATAATTACCTTGCCAATATGGCATGTTCTGTATTGACCAAACAACTAGGACAGTGGACATCAGATACAAAGAACATCTGAAGCACACCAGACTAAGACAGGTAACGGAATCCGCAATTGCCGAGCACTGTCTAGAACTCTATCATTCCCTGGACTATGATGAAACGACTGTTCTGGCTCAGACCCCCACATACTGGGACAGTGTTATAAAGAGTGTCCATAGAGATAAGGTGATGGAAAACCTCATGAAATGGGACTTAGTAGAGTGTGGGATCCTGCACTGGAGTTGCTGAAAATGCAATGGGGGCAGCAGCAGAACTCCACAAAAAGAACAACGGAGAGTGTGGAGATGGGAAACAAACCCCAGATAGAGCACCAGACTGAAGATGGAACATTTCAGAGCGCTTCTAGCAAGAGTGGACCACAAAGGGAACATCTGAAACCCCATCAGACTGAAAATGGAACACCAGCCTGCAGACAGGAGCATAGGTCTGAAGACAAAGCACCATCACTTGGCTTGCCACACCAAATAGAAGTGGGAACACTTAAGGACATTTCTAGTGTGAGCGTATCACAGAGAGAGCACCAGCTGCTCATTGGACTGAAAATGCAATGACAACCCAAAGATAGGCACTCTAGACCAAAGAGGGAATACCTAAGGGTTCTGCTATTGGGGGCGAACTGCCGATTGAATGCCTGGAACCAGTGATGGAGAGGGAAGAATGTAGGTAGAAATAATGGACAACAAACAGCCTCAGGTAGCATCTGATGAAGATAACGAGTCAACTGGACTCATTTCACTCAACGAGCAGGCTCAAGTAGCACCTGAGGAAGGTAATGAGTCATATTTTTGAAATATTGTGCAAGAACGGTGCTGATATCTGGCAGAACACCTGACATCTCAAGATATTAATTCACTTTATTTTGTAAATCTTTGTCGAGAATTTCAACAGGTACAGTTGTTGTATGGGCCTGAGCTGGACCACACTGTAATTGAAAGCCTGATCACAAAAGCCAAACAGGTTCCAGAGGGATTTCTCTTGACATAAACCTCTTGCATGAACCAGTGCTCCAGAATTATGTTCGTGTGCACATAAGAAGGCATGTGGTGGGATGATGCACAGTGACAAGCGGTGGTGTACCACATGACACCCCAGCTAATAGTGCCAGTCTACCATGTCCCTCTGTAGTGAGCAATCTGGGGTAAACATATAACATTTAGCATTGATTTTCATGCTAGTAGGTATGGTGAGGATAGTTATTAATTGTAGGGTTCTCTATGAAAGGCATTAAGCAAGTGTAACAAACATTATGTAAAGAAGTTATAGCAATAGTTTTCTGAGCATATAAAGTCTACTACAGAGAATCAAAAGCAGAAACAGTGATGTGGCAACAGTGCCAGTTACCAGGAGAAGCAATGGTTGGAGTGTGTAGTGTCAGACAGGTACAGAGGGAACACTAGTGCTGCCACAAAGTATTTTCCATCCCTCTCTGCACAAATGCATCATACACCTGCCTTCTTACTTGCACACACCTATCATTGGAGAAGCGCTTATGCCCTTAATTATGTAAGTACTGGAAGGAAGACACAGGTATTTATTTTTCCTGGATGTCTTCCAAAACCTGTATTTCAGCTGTAAATGTATGCGATTCTTAAAGGGCCACTTAATGTGCAACTTCTACAGAAAACACACACAAAAGGTACAGAACGATAAAATAAATTTTATAACCTCGACAGTGGTTAGTTATTTTAAATTTTTCTGCAGTAAATTTTGACCTCACATATTTCTTTATACTTCTTTCTTCCTGGCCAGTGTCGCACATCGAAGTAACATCCACTTCCCTAGTTGCATTTCACCACAACTCTTTTCAGACACATCTTTGGCTTTGATGCCTTTCACTTGCATTACTTATTGACCTTCCCTCACCATCACTTCTTAGGATGGCTATGCAGTCAACTTTGTTCTGGGTCATAATGAGGGCACCTTTTGCTATTAGTGGTAATTGATTCTGGTGATGTGCCCATACCATGTAAGGCACATTTCTCTTAATTTGTTGGTAATTAATCTCACTCCCACCTATTCCAGGTGGCTATTTTCCAGGTGGCCCAGCCTTGTGACACCCATGGACATACAAATTTGCAGTCTGGGTGCACGGGATAAACACATTATCATTCAGTTTCATGTAATACTTTCCACACTTGGCTGCTTGGCTGTGCATGTCATTCTTAACTGTGTAGAACCACCAAGAGGCGAGCATAGTGGGGGAAATGATCTATAAACTTTCTCCTTAATGGGTACTTTCTTGATAAAAAAAATAAATAAATAAATAAACAAAATAAAATTATATGTACACACTCCTGTGAGTGGGTGCCTTTTCATTAACATAACGTCAAGTCATACCCAAGGATCTAGGAACATCTCATCATATGAAGTTGTAACAGAACCAAGTTATTTAAATTGTAGTTTTCATTAGTAGTTATTTCTCCATAATGCTGGTGCCATTAGTCTGAGATCCACATTCCAAATACTCAGTTTCCTTCAAGTTTAACCTCAAGCCATTACTGTTTAATTTTTCAGACCATTTCAGGGCCTGATTTTTTTATGTCTTTGTGGATTTGTTTGGCAAGAGACTCATGAGAAGCTCATAACATCGTCTGACAATGGAGTATCTGAAAATCTGCTGTCACTGTACTTAGAACGCAGGAGAAACAGGAGGGGGGCAAGAATGTAAATCCTTGGTGCATATCAACATTCATGGGAAAAGGTTAAATTACAGGTAAGCTATGAACATCAGTCTTAATGTTACAGTAGAGGGCCTCTATACATCAAGGCTTAAAATATTATAGGCTGCAAATATGTTGTAAACACGCTTTCTGTTGAGTGAGAAAGATTACAAAATAAATTAATTTTTTTTGTTACTAATACACTGACAGAAAAAAATTGCAGCACCAAGAAATGTAGAGTAATGAAATATTAGTAATACATTTGTCTAGGTAACAAATTGAAGTGATTAAAAATGTAAGATCACAGGTTAATGTAAGTGCAAGATGAGCCACTGGAAATGTGAAAAGCTGATATATTAATTATCAGTGTGACTGCCAGAATGTTGAATACAAGCATGCAGACGTGCACACTTAGCATTGTACAGGTGCCGAATGTCAATTTGTGGGATGGAGTTTCGTGTATGTTGCACTTCATCTGTCAATACAGGGAAATGCTGTTTGTTGATGACGCAGGAGTTGCCGTCCAGTGGTGCCCTATATGTGCTCCACTGGAGACAAATTTGGTGATTGAGCAGGACGAGGCAAACATCTCAACACTCTGCAGAGCTTGTAGGGTTACAACAGTGGCATGTGGGTGAATGTTATTCTGTTGGAAAACACACCCTGGAATGCTGTTCATGTGTGGCAGCACAATGGGTTGACTCACCATACTGACATACAAATTTGCAGTCTGGGTGCACGGGATAAACGCGAGATCTCCTGCTGTCATACAAAATAATATCCCAGACCATAACTCCAGGTGTAGATCCAGTGTGTCTAGCACGCAGGCATGTTGATTGAGGCCCTCAATTGGCCTCATTTTGACTGAACATGGCCATTACTGGCACCAATGGGGAACCAGCTTTCATCAGAAAACACAACAGACCTCTACCCTGCCCTCCAATGAGCTCTCACTTGACACCACTGAGGTCACAAATTGCAATGGTTTGGGATCAGTGGAATGCACACTACTGGCCACCTGGCTCAGGGCTGTTCTTGAAGTAACTAATTTGTGATACTTCATTCTGTCACTGTGGTGCCAACCGCTACTCTAATTGTTGCAGCATATGCAGTATGATGAGCCAGAGCCATACACTGAACATGATGGTCTTCCCTCTTGGCAGTGCCACATGGCTTTCTGGAGCCTGGCCATCTTGGAACGATACATTCTCTTCATCACTTCTGCCAGCAGTCATGGACAGTGGCTACTTTCCTCCCAAGTCTTTCTGCAGTCTTGTTTGAAGCAATATCCAGCTTCTCATAGCCCTATTGCACAACCTTGTTCACACTTTGTGAGATGTTGATAATGGCGTCTTTGTCACCTTAAAGGCATTTTTGACTGACATTAACTTACCATGTCCAATCTTGTAGTTAACTAACACTCAAGACCGTTACAGTGTGTATTTAAAGCAAACCTGGTTTGCATACTCATGGTGGCGCTGCTAGGGAAACTCATATGCAGCTGGCACAAAATCTGAATAGGCATCATCATTCACATATAGAAAAATGCCTACCAACTTTTGTTTATGCTACACAACTCCTCCTTAGTGTTGCATTTTTTTTTTCTCCCCCTGTCAGTGTATTATATCAGATTGAGTACTGGATGCCAGTGTGCATCATGCAACATACTGACACAGCAGCATGCTGCATGACCAACCAGGTACTCTAGTTTTCAGCTGCAGAACCATGCCATTAAGCAGCTTAATAGCTTAAAGTAGCAGTGAAGCTCTTTGTACCATTAACTGGGATATAAACAAGGAAAAGAAGTAAGCTTTATGGGAATACATTCTTGTTCTTGTCTTCAGCTCATAAATGGTAACTTGTAACTTTATATTGACCTTAAAAGTTGTACAATATGTCAAAATAAACATTCAGCTTCCATTGAATATCTAAAAGTAAGTTTCCTTTTTTTTATTTAACAAAGCATTATAAGCTTACATGGCAGTCAGCACTTCAAATTTGATGGGGTTTCATTATATAAATGATGAACAATGAGGTTGGGAGCATTTCTTTGAAAAGGCTCGATAATTGAGCAAATTCTGTACTGGACAAAATTTTCCTGTTGTGATATTTTACCAGGATAACAAAAGAAGATAAGTCATAATAGACTGTGGGTTTGTGTAAACTTTGATGGGTGGGAGTTACAAATAAGCCCATGTGCAAGGGCACTGATAAAAAAGAAGCTATACTTATCATGTGCATAACACATATCATCTTGTTGATAGACAAGAAAGTACTGAAGAAGCTAAATAAGGTGGCCTCCAGGATACACCAAAGGATTTCTGTAAGACAGAAAAATCTGTTGTCGATTTCCAAACTGACTGACCTCTGACTTTGAGCTCATATTCTGGTTACATCACATGACAAATATTGAGATGTCATTTTGCCAGAATTATAGAAATGTCTAATTTTATTTAATGTATGAATATTACATTTTGTTGAAAAGAGGGTGACCTATGCAGTGATAGTTAAGAGAAAGCACGCTTTTGTATTTTTCGGTGAGTGTCTACTTTGAGGAGTCATAGATGCCAGTGCTTAATTAAATTAACAATTTCCTTTACACATTTTGAAGATATAACCATTCTTTACTTACAGATGGACTTTCATTGCTTTCAAACTTGTTCATTTGTCATAGTAACGACAGATGTAAATTTAGATATTTTGCCTAATGAATATACATATGAGCAATACAAAAAGTGAAATCCAAGCTCTGTTATTGCCTTTCACAGCTATTATATTTTTATCCAGACATACCAACATACTGTGCTAATGCCACATGTTTAATTTATTTCCTTTTGTGTCTTTGTGTGCTTCGTACCTGTGGATGCTATCACCATCAGCACCACCACCACCACCATCGTATGGCTTACATGGTCATTTGACATTCTTTCTTAGAGACTTCACATAAAAAATAATAATTTAAACAAACACACACACACACATACACACACACACACACACACACACACACACACACACAAATTTTATAACTGAATATCTAGGTGTACTAACCAGTTGACAGATATTTGTCACCAAATGCAGTTCATTCTGTATGCCAGAAAATTCCCATAATAAACACTTTTTAGTTAGTGCTATGTAATTTGTATAGCCACCCTAAGGTCACACACTGGGTATCTTAGTATTCCCATTCATACAATCAGGCACCACAGCTTCCATCCCCTGTACAGAATTGATTCAGAGCTGTCCATAGTCCCCTGCGAAAACCAAATCCATTCACATGTTTAGTAGGATCAATAATAAAGGAAGAATTTGAGGGAGGAAACTTCCGCCAAATCTCTTTCCATTCTTGGCACGCATCGTATACAAGGGGCGCATCTTGTGTTGGTCAGGATGCTTGTCTGTATTTAAGTTGGCTGGCAAGTATGTTCTGTAGCTGATTATATGGAAGTCAATCCAATATTACATGACTTTTTTGTAATTACCTGTGCTACAATCTCTCATTTCACATGATCGTTCCTTCTCTTACTTATTTTCACATGATTGGCAGCCTTTGATGTGTTATGGGTATCCCCCTAGGTTCTGCTGTCCCTCTGTCAACACATTCATTCGTTTACTTTACATCACCTTTTGGCTGAAGTAATTTTTGGTGCCTTCTGGGTTTGACTATCATATTCATATTTTTTTTCTATAGTAGGGATTGAGTGGGGAAGAGCTGTAGTGATATAAGAATTTCTGTGTAAATTCTAGAACCGCTCAGCCTTCTACTGTTTCAAACACACGATATTCTAGATATGAATGTGGAATAGCAGAATCTTACCTTCTGCGCGTCACATGTTTTGTGTGTGCATGTTTAAAATCAGTTGCAGGATGAAGGTAGACATGGCGGTCAAACGGCACCAACAAGTACCTGTCGGGCAATCCATAGAGGTTTTAGGGCATGTGTAAGGGAGAACCATGGAGTTTTTATGCCACACTGTACTAATTGTGTCATTGACTATAGTTATGTGAAACAAGAGGAGTTGAAAAAGTACTCTTGTAGATTCTTGACTCAGCGTTGGTAGAAGCAAGAAGCATTTTCTGATTCACTTTAAGAAAGTCATGGTAGTCAAGCCAACTTTCTTTTAACTGTAACTCATTTTGTTACTAATGTTCGACAGTACAAGGTACTTATAGAAAGTTACAAATGTATGTTGAAAATGTGAATTATATTGTGCATAAAAGTCAAATACATCATTAACTGACGAAAAGCAAAGCTTGTGTGTCTACTTTCACTCTTTAATTCATTTAAAAAAAAAAAAAAAAAAAAAAAAAAACCAGGAATTTTCAGTAAAAAATGAGAAAAGAAGCTATTGTGTGTTGCCATAGCAACCAAACATAATACGACAAGGGATTTACTCTGAGACATTGGAATATGTGCAAGTGTCTAATGGAGCAAAATTTGAATGAAAAATGGTGAAGACATGAAAAATTCACAACGATAAAACAGCAAAGAAGATTTCGACATATTTGTCTAAGAAGAAATATGCATAGAACGCTTCAACCAAGAAGATCCAGTGTGAGGAGTGTAGAGCTCTCACACACGTCGCGGGGATGCGGACATAGAAACCAACATACATCCGATGCCGCCGGCACCAGCTGCTGTTCACCGTTGCTGACCTGCCTCCACATCCGCTCACCTATGCTACGAGAATTCAACGTTGGGTGAGCGAGAAACAAAACTTCATTACTTTAGCAAGAAGTGGTACAAGATACTGTTGAGGGAACTTTATTTGTGTAGTTATCATATTTAAAGTTAGTTTTAAATGCTAAAAGAGCGAAAGCATACAACAGTATCGAAAATTTACAACAGGTTGGGGACACTCCAGAACCAGCTATGGCCGTGAAAATTAGCAAAGAAGTGACCGACTGGGCTGAGTTGATAAATTTAATTAAAGCTCAGAGTCTGCAATTAAATGCTCAGAGTGAGATGATAAGAAAAAAACCTAGATTTAATAAATTCTCAATTAAATGCTCAGAGTGTGATTCTAAGAAAAAACCTAGACTTAATGAATTCTCAATTAAATGCTCAGAATAAAACTCTAAATATTCAAACAACAAATATAGGTTTGTTAAACATCAAAGTAGATGATCAAAGCAAAGAATCTAGTAATCTATGTGAAGGCATGGGTGCTTTGAAGACTGAATGCGACACCATAAGTAATAAATATCTAAAAACAAAGATGATGTGACTTACCAAATGAAAGTGCTGGCAGGTCGACAGACACACAAACAAACACAAACATACACTGCTTGTGTCTGTATGTGTGGATGGATATGTGCGTGTGTGCGAGTGTATACCTGTCCTTTTTTCCCCCTAAGGTAAGTCTTTCCTCTCCCGGGATTGGAATGACTCCTTACCCTCTCCTTTAAAACCCACTTCCTTTCGTCTTCCCCTCTCCTTCCCTCTTTCCTGATGAGGCAACAGTTTGTTGCGAAAGCTTGAATTTTGTGTGTATGTTTGTGTTTGTTTTTTTGTGTGTTTGTTTGTGTGTTTGTTTGTGTGTCTGTCGACCTGCCAGCACTTTCATTTGGTAAGTCACATCATCTTTGTTTTTAGATATATATTTCCTACGTGGAATGTTTCCCTCTATTATAACCATAAGTAATAAAATAGACAATTTAACAGTAGATTTAAAGAACGAGTTCACATATTCTTTGACCACTAATATAAATCATATGTTTTGCCGACCTTAGTCAGAAACAGAATGATACATTTCAAGATTTATCAAAAAGGTTAGAACTTGACATTGAGAACAAGTGTAATAATGTAGAATCAGAACTTATTGAAAAGTTAGGATCTTCTGAAAATACGTACAATATTAAATATAATGATGTAAGACAGGGAATGAATACTTTTAAAGAGAGTGTAGATAAGCATAAGAAGTTAATGCCACTCATTCAATCACAAATTGCATGTGTCAGTACATGAGTAGATAATGTAGAACAGAATCTCAAAGAGAAAATAGCTAACTCTGATATTATAAATGTAATTAGTTTGGAGGAACAATTTGGGGGAATTATAGATCAAAAAGTTACCGAGAGAATAACATCTGGGATCGTATCATCTATTCCTTCTTCCAAACTCAATGATACCAGGAAGGGTATGGACGACCTGTGGAAAGAGATTAAGCTTATTCAAGACAAGGTATAAAAAAGGGTAACTTTACCTAATGTTGTGCTAACTAGTGAAGTGGTGACTGATTTGCAATGGGGAGACACTCAAAAGAAAGTTAAAGAGAAATACTGGTCTGCAGGTATCAAGAAAAGTTGACATCAGATCCATGGGACCCAGGCAGAGTCATCTATCCCCCAGGGATGTTAACATTCTGAGTTAACGGGTGGAGTGACGACCGTCGGATCATTAGTTGTTTTCGGTTATTTTTTTTATTTTTTACCAAATAGTTTCCTGCATTGAATTCCTTTAAGATCTAGAACTATCCTAAAATCTTATTGCTTAGAAAACTGGATATGACCATAAAATAGAGAACAACTTAAAAGAATCACAAAAAAATGTTATCTAGACGAAATAAACTAAATAGAGTTTTATTTGTGAAAAATATAATAAGATGTGACTAGCTGAAAAGCTGTTATACCTTAGTGTATAGATTTTCTATTTTGTATAGAGTATTTTATACCTTTTAAGAGATGTGATATAGATGGGAGGGTTTGTATAAATTTTGAAAGGGGTGAGTATTGTAGCTAAAAGCTTGATGTACAAGAGCAGATAAATCATGACTAACACAAAAAACACATCACACTTTTCAAACAACCCTCACAAACAAGTAGCCGTTTCCATAGGGTCGCTATGATTCTCTTTGGGGACCTCAAAGGGTGAGGTGGTACAAGTCCATTCTGTAGAAGATGATTTAACACCAAACCTCCTCCAGCATCTCACTCAAGTACCTGAGAGGTAGGGATCCTGGGGAAGGAGGGTGGGAAGGGTTTCCTGTCTTTTGGGCTATCTTCTTCCTCTTCTTCAATCCTAGCAACCACATCTATTTTTTCCTTTCTTACTTCTCATCTTGAGGACCTATCTCTCTTTTCCCTCTTTCCATATTCATAAACTTCTATCGCTTAAGTGCTTCCTTATTTTCATGGTTACTAATAACCTACATCTTATCTTTAGATAAGAAGGCCAAAGAATCAGACTACATGAACACACATTAACATATACACAAATACACACTTCTACGCTAACATTAAATTATATAAGACAAAGCCAGTCAGGATGTGAGAACTGCTAGGTGTTCTGGGGGAAAAGGTGTGTACATAGGGAATTATGCGCACATATATGGGGAGCTATGACAGTTCTACATCGAATATACATAAGGAGAGGTGCCCATACATAACGAACAACTATAAAATAGTATGAGTAATGGATAAATAAGAAAAAGGCATGAGCAATGTCAGCGTAATAAACACTCTAATGAATTGCAGGATAGTAGGACGTAAATAGTGTATGTAGACATAATATCTATTGAAAATATAGAAGTGATAAATGGAGGAGGACTCTAGGGAGTAAACGATATATTAACGAATGAATGCGAAGTTTAAAATAGATTTATAGCTTTACCAGAAGATACTCAATTGTGGTACACATAGAAATGTGTATTAGGGTAATGAATCATGAGACCTACTCAGAAAGGATAAAGGGGGTGTACATTCACGAAGTATAAAGGGCAGATGTACTTATGTGGAGATAGGATAATCTGTGGCCTAAAAATAGAGATGTTTTGTGAGGGGCGTACCTACCAGAATGGAAAGGGGAAGTGCTCTCATAAGGTCAACCCACAAGCAAGGAATAAGTGCTGATCCTAGGAGAAGGGGACAGTATCGTGACAAAAGTCACAAATTTTATAGGACTTATTCTGGAAAGTGTAAATTCTATGAACGACAAGCATTATTATGTTTCGTGTAAGTAAATGAGGGTCAAAAGAACACTTCCATTTCACCCAGAGTTCCTCCAAGCAACAAATAATGAAAATAGTACATACAAGGAAAAAGGTAGTACAAAAGATAAGAATAGAAAATAGATTACTCATGTGTCATAAACACCTGAAGTCTATGATTAAAAAAGGAAATAAAGAAAAGAAAAAGCATCCTCAACAATTCCTAAATACTAGTAAAGTTGACTAAAACCACGAGTAAATGCTCATGTCTTAATAACAAAGTAAAATAAGAAAAGAATAGAGAAACAATAAGAGAAAGATTATTGTTATGGAAAGTAGAGATATGTATATAAACGTATGTAAGAAATGTGTACTATTAAGATATGGAATGTTATTATGAGTGATATTATACGCATAGTGATTGTTGTTGTTGTGGTCTTCAGTCCTGAGACTGGTTTGATGCAGCTCTCCGTGCTACTCTATCCTGTGCAAGCTTCTTCATCTCCCAGTACCTACTACTACCTACATCCTTCTGAATCTGCTTAGTGTAGTCATCTCTTGGTCTCCCTCTACGATTTTTTCCCTCCACGCTGCCCTCCAATACTAAATTGACGATCCCTTGATGCCTCAGAACATGTTCTACCAACCGATCCCTTCTTCTAGTCAAGTTGTGCCACAAACACCTCTTCTCCCCAATTCTGCTCAATACCTCGTCATTAGTTATATGATCTACCCATTTAATCTTCAGCATTCTTCTGTAGCATCACATTTCGAAAGCTTCTATTTTCTTCTTGTCCAAACTATACTTTCAGAAACGACTTTCTGACACTTAAATCTATACTCGATGTTATCAAATTTCTCTTCTTCAGAAACATTTTCCTTGCCATTGCCAGCCTACATTTTATATCCTCTCTACTTTGACCATCATCAGTTATTTTGCTCCCCAAATAGCAAAACTCCTTTACTACTTTAAGTGTCTCATTTCCTAATCTAATTCCCTCAGCATCACCCGACTTAATTCGACTACATTCCATTATCCTCGTTTTGCTTTTGTTGATGTTCATCTTATATCCTCCTTTCAAGACACTGTCCATTCTGTTCAACTGCTCTTCCAAGTCCTTTGCTGTCTCTGAATCAATTACAATGTCATTGGTGAACCTCAAAGTTTTTATTTCTCCTCCATGGATTTTAATACCTGCGCCAAATTTTTGTTTTGTTTCCTTTACTGCTTGCTCAATATACAGATTGAATAATATCGGCGAGAGGCTACAACCCTGTCTCACTCCCTGCCCAACCACTGCTTCCCTTTCATGCCCCTCGACTCTTATAACTGTCATCTGCTTTCTGTACAAACTGAAAATAGAGTTTCATTCCCAGTATTTCACACCTGCCACCTTCAGAATTTGAAAGAGAGTATTCCAGTCAACATTGACAAAAGCTTTCTCTAAGTCTACAAATGCTAGAAACATAGCTTTGCCTTTCATTAATCTATTTTCTAAGATAAGTCATAGGGTCAATATTGCCTCTCATGTTCCAACATTTCATAATGATAATGTATACAATATCATGCATTTGGTCTGAGGGGGGGATATGTAGTGATTCGAGAATTTCTGTGTAAATTCTAGAAATGCTCAGCATTCTACCATCTCGAACACACGATATTCTAGATAGGTGTGTGGGATGGTAGAATCCTACCTACTGCGCATCACATGTTTGTGTGTGCAGGTTTAAAATCAATCGCAGGATGAAGGTAGATGCAGCGGTCAAACAGCACTGACAAGTACCTGTCGGGCTATGCATAGAGGTTTTAGTGTGTGTGTAAGGAAGAACCATGGAGTTTTTATGCCGCTCTGTGCTAATTGTGTCATTGACTATTGTTACGTGAAACAAGAAGAGTTGAAAAAGTACTCTTGTAGACTCTTGACTCACCATTGGTAGAGGCAAGAAGTATTTTCTGATACATTTTAAGAAAGTCATGGTAGTCAAGGCAACTTTCTTTTAACTGTAACTCATTTTGTTTCTAAAGTTCAACGGTATGAGGTGATTACAGAAAGTTTCATATGTATGCTGAAAATGTGAATTATATTGTGCATGAAAGTCAAATACATCGTTAACTGATGAAAAGAGAAGTTTGTACATCTACTCATTTTATAAGTAGAAAGAGGCTTAAAAGTTCCTGTACCTAGAGCTATTCAACGGAGAAGAAGTCGAGAGATTTTCCAGCAGCCGACTATCCCATAAAGAAGAGGGGCTGCAAAATTCCAAGTAAGTCACCTCCTAAAGAAGTGGAATGTGGTTTGGGGAAATAAATCAATATAACTCACACCTGCTTTCAAACTTCGTCGACAAAATGTTAGAGAGCCTCTTAAATTGTGCCTACTGCATGCAGTGTTCAAGTCATCTGGACACCGTCCAGTCTCATTTATGCACTTAAAATCCAATGCGGTAGCCAGTCTGACTTGGTGGGGTCATTTTGTTTCTTTTCAGTAGAGCCCCTGATGACGCAGGGATTAAACTGGTGATGCCTGAGGTGCTAACTCCCAATGCACGTCAAGGAGTAGATGCCCAGCATCCTGGGGCATCGGGATTCCTAGCAGTGGTCATTGCACTGGATGATCTTTGCTGTGGCTGTGCAGCACCTGTTGGGAGATACTTTGACTGGAGAAGATGGCAGGCATCATAGCAGACATTTTGTACATGAAACATATCAAATTAAACCAAACCAACAGCTATTCTGATCCAGCCATCTCATCAGACAGGTATCGAAATTTCATTGTGGATGGTTAGAATATTACTTCTTCCCTGGCTAATCCGTGGAAAGAGTGACAAGCCACATGACTGGAAGTGAAACAGTTTACCCAGTACCTGGGTTGTACTTGAACAGATGGAGATACTTTATTTTTTGTAGAACACATTGAAGGTAAATTATAGAAGTTGAGTAACTGGGAAAAATGCACAATGCATCACTACTTATTACAGCCTCCTCTGCTGCACGTTCTGCAGGTGTGTGAATGACTGGATGACTTACCAGTGACCATTGCTGCATGTAAAACTTTGAATGTAGTCCAAGTAGACATCATCCACAGAAAACTTTCACTCCAGACAGACAAGGAGCTACGAGCTAATCTCCAATAGCACATACAGAAAGGTCGCAAGGATAATCTAAAAGATACAAGAATTTTCCTTTGACTTTGAAGGAAATGCGCTCCCAGAGAAAAGTTAAAATCGTGGTGTGCAGTTGTGACACGGAACCTTATGTGCTGCCACCCATTACAGGTATCTGATTCTTATGCTTTGGTCATGTGTCGTTCTACTGCACTGCAGGCTCAAAAGTGCAGAAACTGTCCTTATCCTTGTGAACAACCACCTTTGTGAGTCAATTGTATGGAACACCAGTCTCCTTGTTCACTGGTTTGCCCAGTCTTTAAAAAATAAAAGAAGATACAAGAATATAAGTCTGTTTGGCCATATGTCATAAAAATATGAATGTCTGTATCTTGTTGGTCTGCAGCTCATGGTCTTGCGATAGCACTCTTGCTTCCCGCGCACAGAGTCCTGGGTTCGATTCCCGGCGGGGTCAGGGATTTTCCCTGCCTTGAGGTGACTGTGTGTTGTTGTATCGTCTTCATCTCATCATTCATCCCCATTACGGTCAGAGGAAGACAATGGCAAACCACCTCAGCTAGGATCTTGCCTAGTCGGCAGTGTGGGTCTCCCATATTGTCCCCTACGTTCCTCGGAGTATGGAACCTCATCATCATCATATCCTGTTGACATGATCAGTTACATGAAAGTCACAGCAGTCACCCCCACCTCCTCCCCCTATTCAATTTTTTTTCCAAACTAGCTCTCCCACCAACCTCATCTCTTGTCGTTCCCAAAGCACCGTCATCAGGAACCAATTTTTTCAACCAGCCCAAGAAGCAGCTTCCTCCTGCTGTGTCTACCAGTGGCTGGGCTCCTTCTCAGGACCCCTCTCCCTGGTAACTGGTAGATCAAAGGTCCAATGCCTACCAATGACTGAAGGAACTGTAGGATGTAGGTCTCAGGCTGCCCATTCTTTATCTGCCCCCACACTTGCTGCAGATAGATCTTCACAAGAAACTTGACCACCAAAGCTGCAGAGGAGAACAGGGGGGGGGGGGGGGGAGGTGACAGGAGGTGATCCAGGAGTGTGACTAGTCCTCCTGGCCCCTTCACACCTAAACCAGGCACCAGTATATCGCCACATGCCAGAACATCTCATTTCCTCCTCTTCCACAATTTGCATTGCTCTACAAGAATCTTGCTTCACTGATGATCATTCCTCAGTACTCTGTGGTTATCATGCAAAACTGTGCTGGCCACAAGAGTGCATCAGGATGGTCTATACATTGCTCAGCATAGATGTTGTCAGTGAGTGGATGCCCCCTTCATGCCATATTGGAAGCAGTAGCAGTGTGGGTGCAGATGACCTCAGCAATCACCATTTGTAATGTTTTTTTCGTACTTCCAGACGGGTCACTTAAATTTAGGTGACCATCTTAATTCAACAACTTTCCCACCCTCCTCCCTTTTCTCCTACTTGGGGATTTCAATGCACACAACCCCCTTGGGGGGGAGTACCACTTCTTCTTGTAGGTGTCTTCTGATTGACCGGCTTCCTACTGACCATGATATGTGTCTCCTCAATGATGGTACTCCTACCCACTTTAGTGCCACCCATTAAAAGTTTTCATCTATTGGCTTCACCACACTGGTCATTACATAACAATATTTGTGACAGTGACAACTTTCCAGTGATCCTGTCACTTCCTTCCACCACCAGATGGACCGACTTACACATTGAGTGCTTCCAAGAGCCACTTGGCATGTGCATACCTCAGCTATTAACTTCACCCTTCTCTGTCAGATTTCATTGATAAGGTTCTGCAAGACATCTTTAGCATAATCACCGACACTATTCACACTGCCATTCCCCATTCTCCATCGCCAGCCAGTTCTTGGTGGACCAAAGACATTGCAACAGCCATTTAGGATCATCATAGGGCTCTGCAATGTCCCAAGTGGCATCCTTAGCAGGTTGTCCTCTCTTTTAAGTGACTCTGTGCTGAAGCTTGCTATTTACTTAAGCATAGTGAGAAGGGCTGGGAGGACTGTTTTTTCCTTGGAATGTATGCTTCTTCCTCCCAAGTGTGGGTCAAGCTCCATAATCTTTTGAGCTGCCGAAGATAAACAAATGTTTGGGTCTTGTCCTTCAGGTTGGTCTTTGTTCTGATGCATCAATCCTTGCTGAACACCTTGCAACCTACTTTGTGACAGCATCGGCATCCTGTTCTTCCTCAGGTACCTTTCCAATGCAGAAACGACAGGTGGAAGACATCCCCCAGTGTTTCATACCTTCCCTCCTCCTCCTGCCGCCATCAAGCCGTATTGCATAATGAACATTTCACTGACTGTTAACTGTTTCAGGCTCTGGCCTCATCTTACAATATGGTCCCAGACCCTGATTCGTTTCATAAGCAGATGATACAACACCTGAATATTACTCAAAAGATATATATACTCTGGAACTTCAACAGTATTTGGCTCGAAGATGTCTTCCCTTTGCAATGGCAAGATAGTATCACCATCCCAATCCTTAACCAAGGGGCTAAAACCCAACATCTCTTGAGAGCTATCAACTGATCCTCTGCAATGTCCTCTGCAAACTGCTTGAAATGATGGTTGTCTGTAGGTTATGCTGGCTTTTTGAATCTTGGGACCTCTCATCCCCCTACCAGTGTAATTTCCTGGAGAGATGACTCACAATCAGCCATTGCTCTGGTTTGAAACAGCAATCCAGCAGCCTTTCTCCAAACACCAACACCTTGTAGCAGTCTTCTTTGACCTGTACAAGGCATATGACAATACCTGGTGCGACTGCATTTTCCCCCTCCATGACTGAGGCTTTTGAAGCTGTCTACTGATTTTATCCATCAGTTTTTATCCCACCAGTTGTTTAAATTTTAAGTTGCTACTTCACTCAACTGTCTATGGGTCCAAGAGAATGGTATCTCACAGAGACCTGTACTGAGTGGTACACTCTTCCTCATTGCCACCAATGGGCTACTGACCTTTTGTCAAGTCACAGGTCACCCTTATACTGTATGTCAATGACTTTTACGTTTGGTATAACTCCCACTCAGTTGCCTTGGCTGAATTCCAACTCCAAGGCACCATCTAATGTGCTTCTGCCTGGACACATTCCTACGATTTCTATTTCTCTCCACCAAAAATATGGGTCACAGTTTTCTATCATCATACAACAGACGATCCTGACCCAGAACTCTACTTTGGTACCCAGTACTTGGACGCTGTTACACAGTCCCATTTTGTGGGCATCCTTTTTGATAAAAAGCTGACTGGGCTGCCCCATATTTGTCAACTAAAGACCAGCTGCATGAGGAAGTTTAATGATCTGTGCTCCATTGTCCTCCCCTTTTGGGGTGGGAATCATGCTACTTTCCTCTGTATTTACTGGGCCCTAGTCTTGTTCAAATGACTCTCAGCACTATGGGACTTAACTTCTGAGGTCATCAGTCCCCTAGAACTTAGAACTACTTAAACCTAACTAACCTAAGGACATCACACACATCCATGCCCGAGGCAGGATTTGAACCTTCGACCGTAGTGGTTGCGCGGTTCCAGACTGTAGCGCCTAGAACCGCTTGGCCACCCCGGCCGGCCTGCCCTGGTCTTGTCTCAACTGGATTATAGTTGGTAGCTTTATGGGTTGATGGCAACTTCAGATTTGAAATTTTTAGGCCTAGTCCATCATCGTGGTGTGCGGCTGGTTACTGGTGCCTTCAAGACTAGTCCTATAGATGGACTCCTTGCCAAAGTGGGGATCAATACCAACTCTTTTGTAACCGCCATTTGACAGTTCCCTGATTATCGAATGTATTCCATTCTTTTTGCATGTGAGGTGAATCGACCCCCCAATATCCATCCTCAGATGGGATTACTAGTTGGAATGCACCTCAGAGCTGTCTACCAGGACCTCCACCTCTCCTCCCTAGAATGTACTCTCTTTCTTGCATGCTGCCCCCTCCACCCTGTAGGCCAAAAATTAGAACTTATCTATTTCAATGTCCTAAAGTCTGTCGCCCCCATGACCATTTGCCATCTGTTCTGCAACAAATTCAGCTCTTCAGGAGTTTCAAGTGCTACCATCCATTACATTGACAACTCTAAAACCATGGTTAAGACAGGATAGCTTTTACATCTCTTATTGGTCAAGCACACCATTTGTTGCCGGGAACATGTAGTGTTTTTAAAGTGAAGCTGACAGCTGTTAACAGAGCCCTTCAGTTTCATTAAACAGGGCTTACTCGACTATGTTTTAGTGTGTAGTGATTCAGTAGCCATCTTCAGGCCATTGATTGATTTACTCTTGTCACTCTGTGGACTCTGACCTTTTCACAGAACTTCGTCATACTGCCTGCTTGCTTGTCTTTTTCTGGGTCGTAAATCATGTGAGTATTCCAGGGAATTAACTGGCTGACTGCTTAACTAGAGAAGCAATTACTCCCCCCACCCCCCATCCCATTTGCTTTGACAATCCAAGATGTAGATTTGCAGGTGCAAGTAAGACCTCTACTCACTCAAGAGATGGAATGACATCTCGTGGGCTACTGCTCCTTCTGACAAACTTTGCACTATCAAGGTGATTACTAATACATGGCATTCTTCCTACCGTTCCTCATAGAAGGAATCCATTGTCATATGTCACCTCCACATCGGTCATTCTAGGCTAACCCATAATTTTGTGTAACAAGCCATCATCATAGTGTGGTTGTGGGACCTTACAGGGAGTAGCCCATATCCCTGGTGGAACACCCCTCCTCCTGGTCAACCATTTTAAGCATAGTCTTCCAAATTCTTTGGCTGTAATACTGGCAGACTATTCACAGGCAGTTGAATTGATTCTCCGTTTCCTCCACAACAATGTGTTTATTCTCAAATGTAAGGTCTTAAGCTACCTTCGGGGTGAGGGCTGGTGTCCCCCCCACTGCATGCTGGGTGTGCAGGACCCTAGACACTACCTCCTTGACGAGGTTCACTATTTCATCCTGCTTTTACTCAGTTTTAATTGCTTTCAGATGTATTATATTGAATAGTGGGTACTCTTTAATGCCTTGACTATAATGAATCAGTAGTGGGATGGCAGTGAGTGGGATGAGTCCCTCACATGCATAGCCTGGAGACATCTGTCTGCTGCCTTACCTATTTCTCTCATCTTGTTTTTGTTGTTGATGGTCCAACTGATGTCCATTACGTGGCCTTTTTACTTTTACTGCACAAAATCTGCCAACTAGAAGATATTCTAAATATGTCATTAATAATTAACTGCTTGACAGATGCTGCTTTTGTCAAGCAATTAAAGCTTAATATGACTTATTTACAGTTTCTACAAGCTGCAGAGCACTAAATGTACAAGATATAGAAGGCATTCATTGCTCTGTAACTGTCTTTGTCCGTTTTGGTTTTGTGGGTGTGATGCGATGTGGGGTTTCTCTCACAGTGGATAAGCCCTGGTAGATCTCCTTGTCAGCTCTAAGCCATGTACTGTCCTGATACGCACACTTTTCCCTAAGTTATTTCTCAGCACTGGGATCAGTTTTGCCTTCAGTGCCTCAGTTTTACTGTTCTTATGTACTTTCGTCATGAGAACACATTCCTGCCAGATACCACTAACCTCAGATGAACTAATGCTGGATCAAGGGCTGATGATCATGCTGTTTAGCCCCTTGACCTCTAATCAACCAACCAACCATAATACAGACAGGAGTGGAAGTGTATTGATTTAGTAGTGCCACTAATTGTTCTCATTGCTTGATTTAGTTTAACATCAGTTTTGTGTGCAGGCTCACTGTTTCTCCATATTGGAGCACAGTACTCTATTGTAGAGTAAACCAACGCCAATGCAGCACTATGAAGGGCATCTGTTTTTGCACCCTATGCTGACCCACCTAGTTTTCTAGTAATACCAGTTCTGATGTTCACTTTCAGAATGACCCCCAAGTATTTTGGGTGTGGCTTATGTTCCAGAGGAATACATTAATAGACCACACTTAATTTGTGATTCACCTTATGGTTACTTGGATGGTAAGTGTTTACCTTAGTTTTAGGTGGATTTAGCTTCAATCTCCAGTTCGTGAAGCAATCATCCTTTATATGTAAAATCTGAGGTCAAAGCTCTTCCAGGTTTCTGGCTTGATAAGCTAATGCTAGGTCATCATTAAACTGTATCTTTCTAGCATTAATGTTTGGCATATTACTGGTATACAGATTAAAATGATTTGGTGATAGCATAGAGCCCTGTGGTAGTCCATAATTCAGTCTATGCCATCTGCTACTTTCTTCTTCATGGAATACTTGGGATCACTTCTTGCTAAGTAAGCTATCCATTAGATTAATCAGTATTTTTCCTGGTATGATTTCTGCAAATTTAAAAAGTAGGCCAAGGTGCCCTGTGGTATCAAATGGGGCTGTAAGATCAACAAATGCTACTGCAGTCTTTAGTTTACACTGGTAATGTGCTTCAATAAAAAATGTTAATGTCAAAAACTGATCACAGCTACTGTTATTCTTTTGAAAGCTGGCTTGTTGGAGTAGAACTACTTAACGGATAGAACTGATTTAGCAATATTCTTTTTAGTGGCTTATAAACTACACTAAGTAGTGATATAGGTCTGTAACCTAAAGCTTCATCATCATTTTTGCCAGGTTTTTTGGCAGCTATTATTTTTGCAGCCCTAAATTTTGTTGACAGTTTTCCAGTAATCAAGATCATGTTACATAGCTGTAACACTCACTGCTTAATTTTGGGGCCCTTGTTTTTCAGGAACTCTGGATACATTGCATCAAAACCAGCCACTTCGTTTACATGCACACTTCCTCCAACTCATCAGTTGTGAACTTGCTTGACATGTCTGGACAAGGACTAGTTGAGAGCATTTGAGGCGTAACTGTGTCCTCACAAGTCCAGTGCTGTTCTTGTTCATAGCTGCTTTAGAGTTCTGCAATAAATATGTCATGACTCTGTTTGGATAGAAGTTGTGTTAGTGTTTCTTTATACTAAGAATGTGCATCGAGTTTCTTCGTTAGTTACCAAGCTTTACAACTCAAATGCGTGAAATCGAAAATCTGCAGAGATTCTTTTCATTTCCTCTTCTGTGGTTGTTTAGAGCTTTAAGAAGTTCATTTGCTGTTTTATTTAAATGTGCAAGTTCACATTGCTCAGATAGCTCATCACATTGATCAAACAATCCTGTGACGTAATGTTTCCTGTGTCCCCTGGTTATTGTTCCTTTTGCTATCTCTTTGACACCTTTAGTAAAACTTTCATAGTTCTTAATTTGCACTAGAATCATTTCAACAATCTCATCGAATTTATCAGTGTATTGTTGCCAGTCTGCTTTTTTGAAATTCTATTGATCTTTACCACCTGCTCTTACTAGTGTTATCTGGATATCATGATCGATAAAAATGGACCTATGTTGACTGTTTGGAAAAGTCTATTATTTTCCTATTTGCCAGTTCATTTCCATTAGCATGACCAGTAATGAATGATAAAGTGACACCTTGCTGATCAGAACGTTTCTGTGTCCTTTTGTGCTAGAAATCAGATATTATTTGAAGATAACCAGTCATGAAATATGATGCCATTTACATCTTTGTCCTTATATTCTCAAACATGGTGGTGACTATTAATGTCTCCAATATAAATGGCTAGTGAAAAGTCTGAACAGAGGTGTTGACCAGGCCACTATGAGATGTTTGTAGATGTTGATGACAGTAGTTCCACATGCCATCACTGCCAAGACAGAAATATTGTCTGTAGAGTCTTTGAGCACCAATCTGTAATCAGCCATGTCCATCCTAACATATGTTGCTATTCTGTAGAGACAATGCTCATCATGAAGAGCATCTACCAGCTTATATTCTAGGATGCTTCCCCTGCTTTGGAGATCTCGGTCATCTTTTCAGTGTATTTCTTGAAGAGTAATTACATCCATGTTGTTTTCACAACACAGACGATATTTGCATTTGCTTTTAGAAATTCCTTCGATATTCAGGTCACATATCTTTGAGGTCATACCAATTGTCAAATCTTCAGATGCTATGTTGCCATGCCTATGAACAGTATTTCCAGTTCATTATTGATGGTTCACTGTTGCAGTGTTGGCTTCAGCACTACCCATTAGATAGGAAATGATCATGATGTCTTTTACTTGTGTGAGACAGTCCTTGAGTTGTTATTAATTGCCTTTTCTGGTGTGAAACAATGTATCATTTACAGAGTTGTGAAAAATTAATGGAAAGTGCACATGCTTTGCTTTGAACCCAAAAGTGAACAGAGCATGAGGAGTCTCAGATTTAGAGAGAATACAATAAAGTGAATTTGAGAGTGTATGGAGAAAATTTATGTCTTGTATCACCAAAAAGAGTTCTGGCAGACCACCAAAAGTTTGCATTGGATGAGTTTACATGGGGAGTCATAAGAAGGGTATGTGCAGAAAACAGATATCCACGAGTAGTAGTAGTACTGGAAAAGTTGTAGATTGATAAGAGTGAGACAACCCTTTGCCATGCTATTCATAAATTGAGCTCCAGATGCAGAAAGTTCAACAAAAAGCCTTTGCTGAAGGAAAATAACCAAGGAGCAAGAAAAAGAGATGAGTTCTTGCAGGAAATTGTGAAAAAATGTAGGGACTATTTATTACACTGATGAGAGCTGGTGTGGTGCAAATCATTCCAGAAAGTTTGGATGACATGTACAAAAAATAGCTTATGTATCAGAAACTGTACTACATGATTATCACAGAGGAAGTTTTTGAGAGTGGAATGGCTGGAAGGAAGGAATTCAAACACAATCCACTTCTGGAAAAAGGATTTTAATGGGTCACATTGGGAATGAAGGTGGATCTGTGCAAAATGCTGGCTTATATTTTAATGGGCAAAAAAGAGGTGCAGATTACCATTCTGAAATGAATGCTAGACACAATGAAGAGTGGTTTAGGAGTGTCCGTAAAATATTATCAAACAGATCTGTGAGAACCTTCATCATTGCAGCATGTCAACAGTTGTTAGTTAATATATTAAAAAAACTAAAAACCTGCCTCAATTGCGAAAAAAGCACCTAGTGTCAAGTGTTAACCCAGGTTTTGGCGTAGATAAGCACACCTTCTTCAGAACAACAATAAAACCCACAAGTGCCTAAGAAGACCTTTGTCAATGATTAAAAGAAAACCATAGCTATACATTTATAAATGAAAAAGAAAAGGAAAACGCAAACAGTACATATGTACGAAGTCAAAACCACTACTTAACTTAATGGTGTATGCTCCACCTCACACTGGCCTATGTTCAATGGGCCATGACCCACCATAAACTGCAGCTACAAACGGTCACTCACTTACAAGCCTGACCCGCTATCTATGCACATGCACAAGGCAGGGGAAGTTACTTGAATGCGCATGCGCATACGAATATGAGAAAGTTTATACATGAGTCGGGGCTGAATAGCCCATATATTCCCAACCGTGGATCAACATATATCAAAAAATGAAATGGATAGAACAAGAGACGAGCTAAATAGGAGATGAAACCTAAAATTAACGGCACATGGTTGCTTATGCTAGTGAAGAAACTTATATATGAAGCTACCTATGAAACAGGAGGAAAACTATACCTAAAGCCAGTAGTTAGCCTGGGGGGGAGGGGGGGGGGCTGAGGGGACGTAATCCAAAGACTTCGTGGTAATAAATATATAGGGATAAAACATGAGGTGTTCAATGGGCTAAAATCACCTTCATTGTAAAAGGAAACTAAGGATAAAAAGAAAGAAGATGAACAGCTTAACCAACTGTGCTCACCAATCAGCGCGCGCATCTGATAATCGCCAGATCATCAGATTTACAAGTATGAAGAACAAAGTAAAGGCGCGAAAGCTTCAAAAAATTTTATATTTCTTAGTAGGAGTTGGTCATAGAGGATATTGTCTTTAACATGTTGCAGATGCTTAAAGATCTGCATTTCTTCCAAAACATGCAGTTTTAAGCCCTTAACCTCGGCATGAAGTACCTCGATATTAGCCGGAGGGCTCGGCACATGACCCGTTTGCACATAAGTAGAGTCCTTAGTACCGTCAACACTTCTAGTAGAAATATGCTCTTTATACTTGAGACCCAGAGCTCGTCCCGTTTGCTCAATGTAAAATTTTGGATAATCCCCACATGTAATTTTATATACTCCTGATTGGGAAAGTTTATCGCTCTTACTCTGCAAGGAGTGAATTAAATTCCTATGTAAACTATTATTAGTAGAATAGGTGACTCTGAAATTATGGGTTCAGAGTAAACGCCCCAATTTGCAACTTATATTGCCTATGTAAGGGATAGATATTGTTGCCACCTGTTTGTCATCTAAGGCATCCTCTAGGGTGGAAGACGTAATATTATTTTTATTTATTTTCTTGTTATACGAGCTTCAGTATGATATCAGTTTTACGAAACTAGGTCCTTAAATATTTTGGACCTCACTTTAACTGTGGTTGATAACTGCATTGAATTTAATATTTTTCGGAAAAACCCGTTTTCCGACAATATTATATCTGCAGACTCGGCCCATCCGTACACCCATAAGGTGGCCTTTTTTCATTCTAATATTCATCTAGTTACAGCTATCCCTCTTGAACCAGATGCGGTAGAAACTGAACTGGTCACACTTGAGAATATTGCTATAAATAATGGCTATATGCTTCAGTTGGTAAGACAGATGTATAACAAGAAAATAACCATGTGTGGTTATTTTTAGGTTTCATCTCCTATTTAGCTCATCTCTTATTCTATCCATTTCATTTTTTGATATACATTGATCCAGGGTTGGGAATATATGGACTATTTAGCTCTGACCCATGTATAAACTTTCTCGTATTTGTATGCGCATGCGCATTCAAGTAACTTCCCTTGTCTTGCGCATGTGCATAGATAGCGGACCAGGCTTGTAAGTGAGCGACCGTTTGTAGGTGCAGTTTATGGCGGGTCATGGCCCATCGAACATAGGCCGGTGTGAGGTGGAGCGTACACCATTAAGTTAAGTACTGGTTTTGACTGTACATATGTACTGTTTGTGTTTTCCTTTTCTAATTCGTTTATAAATGTATAGCTATGGTGTTTTTTTAATCATTGACAAAGGTCTTCTTAGGCACTTGTGGGTTTTATTGTTGTTCGGAAGAAGGTGTAATTATCTACGCCGAAACCTGGGTTAACACTTAACACTAGGTGCTTTTTTCGCAATCAAGGCGGGTTTTTAATTTTTTGATAATAAACAGATCTGTGATTGTAATATATCAGGCTCCTTATCACATGGTGACAGATCCAGTATCATGAAAGCCATCTATGAATTGGAGGAAGGATTCTATTATTGAATGTAGAGCTCTCATCTAATGCCACATCATATTAGGAATTTTCTGAAGCAGGCCTTACTTGGCCCTTTGCCAAAAACAAGATAGCAAAAGGGAACAAGAATTTTGAGATAAATGATATGTTACAACTATGTCGCTCCACTCTGGAAAGTGTTCCCCTGAGTATCTGGAGCAATTCAAGTCATGTGAGCAAACTTAAAAACTGATATGGACAAAGACACAATCTCGATACTGCAACAAAACTGTTGCTGACGCAAATAGGTGACTGTAATAGCCGCAGTGAAATTCCAACCAGCAACAAAAGCCATTAAGGTAGATTTATTTTATTTGTCATTCTTTCCTGCAAAATTTATTTGAGCTAATGGATTTTTCATTTACTGTTAAAATGTACACTATGTTAAATTGTTCATTTATTGAGAGCTGCTTGTATATCAAGTGTTCAGTTGCAATTTTCCATTTTATTGCCTTTTACTTGCAACAGCTGCTGAACATGGCAGTAAACAGGCACTAACTTTGCATTACCACAGTGACAGTGTGCTTGTATGACAACTGCGCACCACAACATGCTCCCACAGATTGGAGCTATTAAAACGGCTGCTTTACAAACTCTTAACTGACAAAAACATGGAGTATTCATTACTAATTACACAATTAACACAAGTTCAAGCTTTATATCAGGGCTTTCTTCATCACAATAGCTACAACACGAAGCTCAACCACAGCGTCTTGTTTTTGACATTATAGCAATGAAACAAGTGATTAGAAAATAATGAAAATCTGCCGGCAAATAGAAGAAGATTGTATCTTTAAACTGGGCAAGAAAAGACAGTCAATTACAGAATGCTAAAAAAAACATTCTTTCTCTTGAATATTACCTTGCATGTTGACCCCCTTTACAACTAAAATGTAATGTTAATACACCAAATAAAAGTAGACATTTCCATGATTCTGGCAAGGCACAATACATTGATTTTTGTCATGTGGTGTAACCAGAATATGAGCTCAAAGTCTGGAGTCAATCATAATTAAATAGATAATAATTTTCCCGGCTTTGTTTTCTTTCCTGGATCAAACTGGAGAAACACCAGCATAGTACTAAAAAATTAATTATCTTTTCCCCATACTTCTGCAACTGAACTGTTGTTCATTCTGCTGTTAGGAAATGTTAAGTGGTTGCACTAGCATCCAGGCATCTGCACCAAAACATACTACTACGGTGCATATAGCTTAAACAAATTTCTGTAGCAGTAGTAGTAGTAGAAAACAAAATTATAAGAGACTGACACCCTTCGAACATGCACAAAGAACACAAATGTAAAGCAATAGCAACAGCATGTTGTAGATGTTATGGGCTTCACTAATCATTAAAATTCATCACATGGGAGGGTGTACAGTACACAGAATTGCTTCGGCAGTTAATAGTCTGTGTATGCATGGTAGGTGATGGGAGTGGGAGTTTTGGAACTCAAAATATATGAATGACAATATTTTAATTTCAAAAGAGGGGCAAAGCATTTAAGTGCAAATAATCTTAATAGACACTGAGTGCAGGGTCCCTACTTATCCTACATGCGTGCCAGCAAAAATGGTGAACTGAACTGAATGATATTACTGCTTAAGTTGCTGGAGAATTCGAGTTTCCCTAATTCACTTCAGGCAAATGTCAGGATGATTCCTTTAAAAAGACGGTTGATTTCCTATCCCTTCTTCATCCAATCTGAATTCATGCTCTAGCTTAATCTTGTTGTTGGCTTGGGATGCAAAACTGTAATCTTCTTTCTCACCCCCTTCAGTGATTACATTGTTGCAGCGCCTTCTATCTCACTTATCAAAATGAAAAGATAGTTCGCAAACTCTCACTATTTTTATAAGTATGACAACAAGGTTTTATAATAAGGAATAAGTGAGTAATTTCACACTACTACATTAGCAAAGAATAACAACAAAAGTGTGTGAAAGGTTACAAAATCTTCAAATTGAATTTATGTACGTTGTCTTCAATATATTAAGAATAAAATCGTGCCTCTAATGGTCCAACCAATAAACTCGGGTGTATGAATGTTTTTTCTTTTTTTTCTTTTCTTTTTTTTTCAATTACTGAGCAAATACATTTAACTCAAAACAGGTGCAATATGTAACAGGTGATTTGTAGGAAAGGATGAAGATTAGTTCTATCACATATTTAGTGTTGAATGATACTCCTTCCTTTATTGCATGAACTCATCAGTGTTCATTTTAAACTTAAGTTTCTGAGTCACTTAATTTTTTTCAAAGACTGAAGATTTTTCCTTTTTTTTCACTTGAGTTTGTTTAACAGCAATGCTGTGAACGGAAAGTCACACTTTTTAAATTTACACAGGTTTCATAACAAATGATAAAAGATAATGGGTTTGTATGACAATTGTATTACAACTTGTCTTGATTTTTAAAATAGAGTTTTTTGTTTATAAACATCTTAACAATACCATAAAATTGCTTTCAGTATCCTTGGAGAAATAATGTAGCAACAGAGTAGCATCAGAGTCCAGCTACATTTAGTTTAGAGTATCAGCATTACTTTCACTGCATACGATCGGCACTTTTAAAACTACATAAACAATCTTCTTCAGTTCTATTTAACAACAATGAGCACTTTTGGTAAAAAATATCGGCAACTTATTTTCACCTATTCCAACGACATATTTCATGAGACTTACTAGCAAACACTTTCACATCTTTTACACGCATTGTACACATATTCTTTACACACCTCTCTATTAAATTACTTATGTGCTAGTTGATTTTAAGAAATGCTGTTCTGATAACAGGAAGCAGTCTTTCAATAAATAATACAGTAAATGTGTCAGAAAACAAAAGTGACTAAGTACACTTAAAGAGCAAAGAATTTTGCTATAACAACAACTAGTTGAAACTAGTATTACTAGCTGCTGTATTTTAGACTGTGTTTTTCTTAATGAAATGCTGCAAATTCTTTGCCACAGAATTAAAAAGAAATAAGATAAAATAGCATAGACACTACATTGAATAAGTATCATGAAAACAGTTATACAATCTAAAATTGCAAGTTAACATGAAGACTTTTTTTTTTGCAAAATAAATATTTTAGTTACAAAAAAATCAATGTACTTCTTCCACATTTTCCTTTGACAGGATCAGTTGCTGTGATGATTTACTGCTAATGTGTTGACTGTGAATGTAGTGTCATTGACAATATTCTTTTAAATATATCTGTATTCTCTAGATCACATTTTTTTATTTTATTTTTAAGGCTTAAGACAATATTGTACCTTACACACTTCAAGAAACTGTCAAACTTCTTTTCTTCTACAAAACATTCTTTGTTATTTACACATGGTGTTCACATACATATTTGTAGTGTCTACTTTCTTTTCTTCTTTTTTTAAAAACAATATCTGGTAGGAGTCCACCTGCTTGTGATTGAGAATTCATTTATTGCTTTAAATCTGCCTAGCTTTATGCCAGTAATTTAAAGGATTTGATTTTCTCACTATTTGTTTCAAGGTAACGGATATATTATTTACAGAAGCAGTTCTGAGTATTATAAAAATGGCTGTAATATAAAAAACATGAAAGCTAGCATGTGTTCCAAGTTTTCCATGGCAGAAATTTTCAAGTAAATTCAGACTGAGCAGTCAGTTTCCACATCTAATATTCATGTTGCTGCCTACCATAACTGTTCACAGAGTAAACAAAAAGGAAGTATGTGTTGCATACCAGGTGCCACAATTTCACTGAAAATGATATAATATTAAAGTAATGAAATAAACTTCAAAATAAATTGAGATTAAATTATTATGTTATAAACATTTTCATCCCAAATGGATCTTAATATATAGTGGATTCTTTTATTTAAAAAAGCCACTTTCATTTTTTTAATAAACATTTGCCTGTTTGAAAATATCTATGAACAAATATAGAACCATCTCAACAAGAACTCTGTATCTATTCCTAATAATGGTCCTGCCATTAAGGATAAATATATATTTTTGTGTATATATTCTCTTTACATTTAGGCCTAGTTTTACTTTTCTATGAATATAACCTAGTAAAATATTCTATTACACCACATGTACTGTAAAACAGGTTGGGTGTAAAAACGCAGCTCCCTATTAACTTTATTGAGCACCCTAAGTTAAAGCTATATTATTTTGTATCTTCTAATATTGCACAATTTCTAGCTTTCACCTGAACATATGTCTTTCACAGTTACTATTGGCAAAATCATTGTGATGGAAAAAATCTGGTTAAATCACTGTCCGAGCACCAGAAAATGATGTACAATTCAATCTGAATTACAGCTTTGCAGTGCAGTCTCTGAAAGTCAATAAGAATAGAGCACTATTTCTGTCTAAATGAAAACAAAAAATAATGAAAAAGATAATTAAGCATCTCAGTTTTACTATTGTTTATGAGCCAGAGAACCTGGCAGAAAAACGGACTATCAGCAACGCGCACTTGTCACTGGAAGGCAGTATCCTTTTGGAAGGTATCAGACTTGTGGAACGCTGGGCGACTCATCGGCAACTCTTGTGATGCAGCAAAACTATTTTCAGATTTGGGACGAGGAAGATTTAGTCTATGTAAAGTTTTTCCTAACTCGTGCAAGTTACGTCCCAACTCATGTATGCTTTTGTCACTCGAACCATGTTCAACGGATTCTTCTGAGGTATTTACGTGTTCTGCTTGTTCTGCTAGAGCATTCACAACAGCATTGATGGTTTTGCTTTCACTGCCCATATCTTCTTCTCTGTGAGAGACAAGATTGGGGTTTTTTCCAATCTTGTTCAGTCTGAAAAAAAATGAGTTTATATGAGAGATAATTCATACGGTATCACATGTAATGTAGCTTTATTTGTTTTTTATCTTTAAAAATTATCAGTATAGCAAGTCTGAAGTGTTGCACTCAATAAAAAGTAATGCTGAAATATAAAAAAAATTGATTTTACTACATTTCATAGTGATAACAGTTCATATAAATTTAAACATAAGTGGGGATCCAGTAACTTTAATTTTGAAAAACTCTGCTCTTCAGGTGGCAGTAGAAATACATATTAATACAAACTGACAGAAAATTTCATTTAACTAAAAAAAAAATATCCTGTGTTCAGGAATTGGAAAACTATGTTTCATACAGCAAATGCCTCCTTTCCTTCAGTTTTCTATTTACATGTTGTCCCTCTTCCTCTATATCTTTGTTTGCTTCACTGAATCTACTCTACTCTTTTAGTCCAGTTTTACTTCCTATTCAGTCTACATAGATTGTGTTGCTACCTGTCATGGGATGGAGTAGGTTTTCCTTACTCTACATTACTAGTTACTTTTTCCTTGCAGTGATGAAGAAAATTCAAGATCAAATGCGTTTTTAAATTTGACTGTCAGCCCTGCTTCATTTACTTGTGTTTTAATGGTTGTAAGTACACCCTCTGTGTCAGTTGTAATTAAAGCAGAAAAATGGAACCAATAATAACTATAATAATAATAATAATAAAGTGAAAGTTTCTTGCCAATAATAACATAGAAATACATCCTCAAAACAGTATGAAAAGACAGATTGCTATTTGCCACATAAAGGTGGTGCTGAATTGTAGACAGGCACAATGAAAAGCTGCTGGAACCCCAGCGTGTGTATGTTAGCATGTGCGCTCTCTTTCAGAAGGAAGGCTTTTTTATCCAAAAGCTTAAATGTTAGCAGTCTTTTCATTATGCATGTCTGCAACTCAGCACCTCTTCTGTAGGCCAAACAGAAATATATTCTTTGTAGCTAGAGATGAATTGAGGGAAATACTATCGTAATCTATTAGAATAAACTCCAGCATGCCTGAGAATTAAGAATGATATAGGAAAACCATCCAACAGTAAACAGTAATGGAGGAAGTTTGGAATTAATTGGATCAGGAAAATTTTTTTAGGCGTAATGGTTATGAAGAGTTCCACCAGAGAGAATACAACTTCCTGCTTAAGACATATCTTTACTAAAAGGTAAAGATATTGATGTTGTCCACAATATGTAAGTAACTAGGTGTGATGGCTTGCTTTGTTCTTGTTGACACTTTATGATAGACCTGATGCATCCAAAATAATGTTAGTTAAGAAAGGCGTACTAGTGCCTACCATTTACATTTGCACTCCAAAAACCACCATAAGGGTTGTGGTGGAGTGGCACATGGTATAGCAGAATGACGTGTGTTTCTTCATGTGCAATACATAAGTGACTGGGTTTTATGGCTTACTTTGTTCCTGTTAACATTTTATGAGAGACCTAATTCATCCAAAATAATTTCAGTTATGAAAGATTTACAGAAGCCAACCATCTACATCTGCACTCCAGAAACCACCGTAAGTGTTGTGGTGGAGTGGCACATGGTATACTAGAATCGTATTTGTTCCTTCATGTTCCATTTGGGGGCGATATGTGGGTAGAAAGGTTTTTCTGTATCCGTCTGTGTACATGGCAGAATTTATTTAATTTTATTTTCATTGTCAAGAAGAGAGGAATAAGTTGGAGGAACTAATGTGTTTCATGGCTATTATGTGGGCTCTGAGAATTTTGAGAGTAAAGATTTGCCACATTTTGGGTAGTGCCTCCTGTAGTAGTTTATTGTATATTTCTGTGATGCTATCATGCTGACTAAATAAACAAATGGTGCAAATATTTTTTTGATTTTTTTACAGCTTTGTTGATAATACAGCTTGGAAAGAGTTCCAGCAGTAAAAAAGTACTCAAGGCTTGGTCAAATGAGACTTTTGTGAGTGATCTCCTTCATGGATGGGTTGCAGTTCCTTAGGATTTTCCACTACTAAACAACCAAACTGATGCATTAGATTTATTTCAACAGACACTGTATGTTCCATCAACAGACATTAGTTTGAAAAATGCAACACCCACCCTCAATGAAATTATCAAATTAATTGGGTCTAGTACTACTTCTGTTAGTTATGATGTTGTTTCTAAAAAGGTGTTGCAACTTACTTATGCTCTGTAATCAGTCATCAGCTCAAAGAATATCTACTCAGTTAAATGTGCCATTGTAAAAGTTATCTTTAAAACTGGAGTCAAGAAAACTACATCTAATTACAAACATATTTCATCCTTCCAGCCTTTTCAAAATATTTTGAGCAAGTGGGCATGATAGTGTACTAATTCACATAACTGAACAGAATTTGTTAAATGCCTCTCAGTTTCACTTTCATAAAAGATCCTCCAAAGGGAAATCCATACAGGACCTCACAAATGAAGTTCTGGTACAACTACCAAGTGTACCGGTATGAAATGAGCATTTTTTTTTGTTGTGAAAGTGAAACACTAATTTTGAATTGAAACGTAAAAACATTTTATTCAAAGTACTGACCATTGCTTTCTATACATTTTAACCACCTTTCTGGCAATTTGTGGACACCACGCCAATAGAAATGTTTGTCTTTTGAAGTAAACCAATCAGACACCCAATTGTTGACTTCTTCGTAGGAATCGAAGCGTTCCTCAGCCAATACGTGTCCCATTGATGAAAACAAATGGTAGTCGGAAGGGGCCAAATCTGGTAAATACGGTGGATGGGGTAACACTCCCAGCCAAGTGTTTTGATTGTATCCTGAACCAGTTTTGCTTTGTGTGCAGGTGCATTGTCGTGTAAAAAAATTACTTTGCCATGTCTTCTGGCCCATTCTGGTCTTTTTCCGATCAATGCATAGTTCGAATTGATCATTTGTTGTCTGTAGCTATTAGTATTCACAGTTTCACCGGGTTTTAGAAGCTCATGATACACCACACCTCTCTGATCCCACCAAACACAGAGCATTGTCTTCATGCTGAATCGATCTGGTTTTGCAGTTGATGTTGACGGTTGTCCCAGATAAACCCATGATTTTTCCCATTTAGGATTCTTAAAATAAATCCATTTTTCATCGCCAGTAACAATTTGATACAAAACTGATTTTCTTTAATGTCTTTGAAGCAAAATTTGACAAATGGTTTTTCAGTTTTCCATTTGTCTTTCATTCAATTCATGTTGCACCCATTTTCCACACTTTTGGATCTTTACCATAGCTTTCAAACGGTCAGAAATAGTTTGTTGTGCAACATTTAGCATTGCTGCCATTTGCTTCTGACTCAAAGTATCATCTTCATCCAATATTGCTTTCAATTCGGCGTCTTTGAACTTTTTTGGTGGTCTGCCACGATCTTCATTTCTTACATCAAAATAATTATTTCTGAACCGTTGAAACCATCTTTTGCATGTTGCTTCTGATAGAGCATGATCACCATATGCCTCAACAAGCATTTGATGTGACTCTGCAGCACTTTTTTTTCAAATGAAAATAAAAAATTAATGCTTTCCGCAAATCATCACTTTCTGGTACAAAATTCGACATTGTTAACACGATAAAAACATATGATGTTGTTTGTTCCATGACTAAATATCTTTGACAGATGTCATACCAACCAAACAAAAAAAATTAAGGCTCGTTCACAACAAATGTTCCCTATCGACACATTTGTATCTTAATGCTCATTTCATACCGGTACACCTAGTAAACAAGAGCAGTTATCCTGTTGGTATATTCTGTAACATTACAGAAACCTTTGCTTGTGTGAATCACAAAATTTGAAACAAAAAAATAATGATATGACAGTAAGGCACTTGTATTGCACGGACTGAGCCTTTCTTTCATAATAGAAAGAAGAGGGTCTCATTGACGGACTGTCTCACAGGCATGAACCTAACCTCAGAATGGGGAGTTAACATGCAAGGGCTTTTCCCTCTTCTCTAGCGAGTTACATACTCTGGTGCAAAGGGATTCACAAGCTATCAACTAACATAAAGCAAAAACTTGGGAATCATTACCAGTTTGAAAGCAAGTATGTCTTATGAGCCACTCCTAAAAATTATCTGATTATCCAGAATAAAAGATTGAAACACCTGTTAGCTACATGTTTCAAGTATCAGTGATCATTGTAAGGCAGGGTGGTGAGTAATAGTAGTTTGTTGTAAACAGATTTCTGTTGTTACAGTTGTAGGTAATTAATTTCTTTGAAGAATACCAATGTAATCTAGTAAATTCTAAGTTACCCATAGAAGATGAACAGCAGGTATATAAAACAAATGAGGATGCATTAGTTTTTTCAGAGGAGGGGATTTCCCATACAGATTAAGTTTTTATGAATTGCTTGTCATTTGAAACTTTCTAGAAGATTTAAACTATGTGCCACACCTTGAGTTTTGCAGCCAGTGCTCTTACTGACTGAACTGTCAAGGCATGACTTATAACCTCTCTCTTATTTTCCAAACTTCACAAAAGCTCTCCTGCATACTTTGCAGGACAAACACTCCAGGAAGAAAGTCCTTGATCTTGATAAACAACATTCCAGGTTTGAGTACCAGTTCAGCACACAGTTTTAAAGTGTTAGAAACTGTCAGAACAATGTACATTCTGATGCTCAGGGGGAAATATTCTTTCTGTTTTTCTTCTGTTAATGTATATCCTGGCTCATTCTATAAGTTTAAAAGTTCTCCTTGTTGGAAACTATGGTATACAATGAATAAATGAATGATAAATACCTATTTAGCAGCTGCCTTTCCCATGATTATGTACAGGGTGCTAAGTAATATGTGGGAAACCTTTGGCAAATGGATAGAGGATTTAAAAAGGAATGAAAAACTTCAGGTATACAAATGATCACTTTTTTCTTTAATTTTTGTAGTTAAAGACATTTTTTGTTGTTATTTGTTTGCTTCATTTCTGTCTCTGTTTTGGGAAATGTTAAATTAAAGCCCTCATTTGTTTGTCATAGTTGCCATGGTACTAGTAAGTAAACAAATAGTTTTAGTATTGAGAACATAGTCAATAATGGAAACCTACTCCACAGTTTTTACTGGACTAGTATGTAGTGTGTGCTGAACATTCTTCCCCCACCAGGAATCGAATCAGCTATTTCCAAGAGGAATGCCACCAAAAAAGTTTACATTAGTGATCTCAGCTGGAGAGTGATGTGTTGTGCCTGACTTCCAGTCATGGGCATGATGTCTGCTTGGCCATATTCTTATTTGACTAGAGTGTTCTGTACATTTCTGGCTAAAATGTATTATAATCAGTGCATGGCAGGTATGTACCTGGTGTATGGATTTGCAAATTGCATTACACCTGAAACTAGATATTTGTAAGCTGAAAGATTTCCTAATAGGCATTTACTGAACAATAAGACCTTTGAAAGAATACAAGAATGTCTTGTGAAAACAGACTCTTTTGAGAAAGGGTCATTATTTTTGGGAGACCAAGTAGTGTTAGAATACCTGATGGAGAAGATCTGCTATTTCATCATAGTGAGGACAACAATGGTATCAGTATCAGAGAAAAGGCAGAGAGAATGTGAGTCATGCAACAGTGTGGAAACTGTTAAGAGAGCAACTTCTTTACCCATACCATCTACAGAGAGTGCAAGGTCTTACTGAAATAGATTTTCAACCACAAAAAGCTTTTTGTACTTAGTTACTGGGGATACATGCTCAGGACCAACACACTCTGTCTAACATGCTATTCACTGAAGAAGCAGAGTTTACTAGGAAAGAAGTGCAGAATTTTCACAACACTTATGAATTTGGCCATAGAGCTAGATTCTGGCCCATCTGACCGGTCAGCCTACTAGTTTGTGATAAATAACACATGATATCTCTAGTGCTGAGATGGCAAGATCTTTATTCGTCCACTCGGCAATTAATACAGGACATCTTTTAGACACAGTGACCGTCAAGGCAAGACTTGCATGAAAACAAATAAGTGACTTGTTGACTGGTTTCTAAAGAACTAAGTATAAAAATGGTACTTAAGAATTAACATTGAGAAAACAAGAACATGGAAAAACTATATATTAAGAATAAATGGCACGGACTAACAGACACAACACAGCACTCCTGGCAGCCGGCGTGGAATCAGTTTATTCACGCAAAATAAAAATACTTGCAGTGTGACACACAGGTGATGTATTCGTGAACCAAACTGCACTGCACTGCACTGCACTGCATTGTGCTACACTGCTCATTGTGGTCACTACATGTATGAGTGTATGAGAATCCTTCTCTAGTTTTGGAAAGAAGACATCAAAAACAGTTTAGCATTAATGTATAAGTTGACATAATTGGAGACAGATTAAATGGGCCTTTCATTTTCTGTGGAACACTGACTGGAGCGACATAAAGTGAATATTTAATGGGGTATTTAAATGTTTTGTTGGACAACATACCAGTGCACTTATGTCAGATCATGTGGTTCATGCATGATAGGGCACCAACTAAGTTCGCTCTGCAAGGAAATACACTTTTAAAACAGTGTTTCCAAAATAAATGCGTAGATTGTGGGGCAGCGTGATCTCTTGATCTCAATTAATTGAGTTTTTATTTTTGGAACATTCAAGACCTATTGCAAATGTTGATATTCTTCACCAGCACATTCAGAGAGGGTTTGCAGACATCTTGAATACTGGAGTGAGTAAGAGAATCCATGATGTGGCATTTTAGATGCTTGTGTTAGAGCTAATGGTAGACATTTTGAGTATTTAGTATACCCAACAGAAGACAACACTGAAAAAAAAAGTGGAACCAAACTGGAAACTTGAAAATAAAAAGACAGAAATAACGAAAACATTTAACAACAAAAAAGTGTCTGTAACTAGGAAAACAAAAAAATTGACCACATGTATGTATTCACTTATTTGCTTGTTTTTTAGTGCTGTCTATTTTCCAGAAGTTTCCCACCTATTAGTTAACAACCTATATACCACCGTGTAATCTTTTCAACTGGAAATGTTTGGTACAGGTACTGTAATGGGACAAAGTGAATGTGTTTCATTTGGAATGAAACCAATGATAGAGAAAAACACTGTATGTAAAAAGATACCTTTAATTGCTTATAAATGAGTAACCCTATTGTGCACCATTTTTGTGATGTATGTATATGTTCAGTACTGACTGAGGTTCAGCCAGTGAAATGCTCTGGTTAACCCTTTTGTGAGGTATTCCTCTTTTACAACATGAACCAAATTGTTTCATGCCAACATTTGACCATCTCTGACAGAGAGTATCAATTTTACATTTAAATCCTTACTTGAAACTTACTTGTGGAACATATTTCTAAGCTGAAATGAGCATTTGCAAATGTCCTTGGTCAGTACTACCTGACGGAAAGTCTACATTTAAAAAAATTTAAAAATATAGTTCTGTCCATATAACCTGACTTAATATTCCCTCCAGTTGTGAGATGAAATGTAAGTTGCACCATGCTGGTGACCAGTAAAGTATCAGTATCACCAGCTTGGATGTTTCCAGCTTTACTGTTATTTTTCAACAAAACACTAATTATTATTCGGTCGAACATGCGCCTCATCTTGGATATAGAACATTTGCAACTATCATTACCAATCTGACTGTACTGCACACCAGTTCAGACTGTACTGCTTGACATCCTCATCCGAGATGTATTTTTTGCCTCTAAGAACCTACTTTAGTTCACCAAAGTGGCAAAATTAAAGGGAGACAAGTCAAGACTTATGGAAGGTGACTGAGGACCTCTTTTTTGAATGTCTGCAAGAGCTCCTTGTCTGCATTTGCTGTAAGGGGCCTTGCACTTTTATGGAGCAGAATAAACCTTCAGATGAACTGCCCTGATCATTTTGATTTGATTGCGTTGAGAACGGTCAAGTTTAGTGAATATTGCTACACATTCACTGTTTTCCATTGTTGCAACAAGTCAATAAGAAGGGGATCCTTTTGGTCACAGAATAACTCAGACATAATCCTCCCCACATTTGAGTGGATCACCTGATTCTTTGGGTGGTGGCAACCCTGCACACTTCTACTGGAGATTATGTCATTTTGGCTCAAGTGCGAAGTGATGATACAATGTCTTATATTCAGTGACCATCCATGACAGGAAATCATTCCCTTTCTTGGCTTAGAGCTGCACATGTTCAAGAGATAGTGCAGATAGTGCTTCCTGTGCTGGTTGAAGACTATGAGGTGATCACTGGGTGCACATTTTGCAAAATTTCATTCTGTCCTAAATGACGGCATGAACACTTCCAACACTGATCTCTGTAGCATTATTTTGTATTGCAGCTTGTCAGTCTTGCATAGTGAGGGCATCCACCTGCTGGACAATAGCATCACGAGTGATTTCTTTTGAAGCCTTCATTTCACTGTCTTCTGCATAACTGAGCACAGTGGATGATCGAGGTATACATTTGCTTGCTCTGTTGCCACATGGCTCACACCCATGTCCCTCAAGTGGTGCATTTGGGACCTCAGTGATTGTATAGGAACTGCACCTTCTTCTGCAGGTAATGAGATCACGATACTTTGAGTTACTTTTGCCTTACAGCCTTCAGCTCATTTCTTTTTGAATACACATTATACAGGGTGTGTCTGGAGGAAAGGTGTGTGCTTTGAGGGGTTTTAGTGATTTTGAATGAAAAACGTCATATGAGCAAATGTACTGCTGACTTCAGTTTCCAAGGAATGTAATGGAAACAGTGAGAAACAGGATAAATGCAGCTGATACTAATGAAACATTGTGTGCTAACATTTTCTTTTTAATTGTGTATTTCCTCTCAAAAGATGTTCAAAAAGTCGACTATCAGCTGTGATGCATTTTGCAGGCAGCTCTTGTCGAAATCTGCAGTGTTGCTGATCTGATCTGATTCACATGGTCCTTTAATTAAGCACATGCACGTTAAAATACAAGTGAGATTATCATCCTTTGTGTCCATTCTGTACTTATAGATTTTGTTCTGAACCCAATACCACAAATACTATTCTGATGGAGTAAGATTGGGTGACCTCAGTGGTCAGGAAATGACTCCATGGTGACCGATCGATCACACAGGATATTTTTCGGTGACATGTTGTACAGGATGTGCAGGATCTCCATCATGCTGAAATGGCCAGTAAAGACAAAACTACATAACTTACTGTCTCTTTGGTTGTACCCCATGTGAGTGATGGTGAAGGGCATGTGACTAACGCGACTTTCAAGCACCTGTATGTTGGATACAGTTAAAAAGAGGGGCATATGTTCACTTGAAGTTTTTGTTCAGTATCACCAATACTATTACCCCTCAAAGCATGTACCTTCCTCCCGACTAACCCTGTATATACAAATACATAAAACTTTATGCAACTGGAGTCAAGATGTCATCAATGAGTGCTCCGTACAGACTGTGAAAAAGAGTTGTTATATAACTTTTATATTATTGTCTGTATATATATGTATATATTTATGATGAGTTGCTATGTGGAATTATTCATAAAAACCATCTTTAAAATGAACTAACTGTTAGAGCAATAATGAAGTATTAGCTTTACGTTCTTTGATGTGTCTGTTTGGGTTCAGTGGTTTCAAAATGATGTCGTGGTACAGATTACACACCTGCTAACATCCTACTTGTCCTACCATTTTTCTATATGGAATCTGAACATTCATCTTTTTTATTTATGAGGCTTGTCATGTTTTAATGGAAGATACTGACTGAATGTTCTTTCTGATCCAAATTTCTTTTCTTTCTTTTTAAACTGCAGTTTTTCTTTTTGTTAGTACCTGTTTCAACTGTTGTTACGTTTACTCTTCACCACTGTCTTTCTGGCTACCATTCAACCTCCAGGAGAAAAAAAGTACAACTTCAGATGGTGCTAATAAACCTTTGTATTCCTGTACATATGATTTAGACATGTTAAATGACAATTCAAATATGTTATAAAGGCATGACATTAGAAAAGAGTGCTAAAAAGGGAATGTTATACGTGATGGTGAAATAAACAAAACTCTGAGCTCTTTGCTTTCAATCCCTGTCTGTATAATTTATGGTTATGTCATTGTTTACTGAAAGATGTTCATAACAGCTGTGCTTAATTCATCAAAATGGTAATCAGAACATGAAACTTACACTATCATAAAAATTCATCATAATAATTTCATTTCAGTGACCAAGTGAAAGTCTTTCAATTGGATGTCAGTTTGGTGATTTTTGTGTCCTTAAGCTACCCCAGTTATGCAGTTGGGGAAAGTGGACCTATAATTTAACTTAGAATCTGAACCATGTGTCATTCCAGAGATGGAAGGCTAGATTAAAAGCTCGACTGGGATTTGATCCTGTTACCTCTTGGTTTTCCAGGCATGTGCTTTACTTCTAGATCAGCAGATCAGATATCATGAAGTAAACATATTAGTCACTGCTCAATGTTTGTTTCTGCACAAGTTTGAATGTGAAATGAGAATTTTGCTCAGAAAATAAGAAGATAAAGAAACTGCTCATAACAGCAGCAACAAAACATAAAAATAAAAAGTTCTCTATGAATTGAAGTTCATGATTAGTAAGACAGAGATGAAGACCAAGGAGTGAGTCCAATGAGATCTGAAAATATTAGTGAAATATGCTTCACATCTTTAGCACTTTGGATCTCCAATAGTTTCAGTGCTTTCAAGATCATGGTATTCATGCAGCTCAACTAGTTAAAAAGCAATCTTACAGTGCTAGCTAAATCAAGAAAGAATAGGGTTAAGAAGATGAAGATCCTAGTGGTAGTAACTGTACCATATCTGCCTAAAATATCGAAATTCTTATCTAGTCAATACTTCATTCAACATTATTATTAGTAGTCTATCTAAGTTACGCCAATTCAAAACCCATAGATAGTTTTTCAAAAAACTTTTCTTTTAGGAGAAATGTGTAATTTACAATGTTCACTTGCCATGCGATTGTAAAAGTGTTGTGAGCTAATGACTGTTTATCTCCAAAGCAATATAGCTCATTCAAAATTTCTTATTTCTCTTTTTTAGTAAACAGTTTACTCTTCTTGAAAAGTCATTAACTAAAAAATTGTTTACAATTAAAGTTTCCACCATCCAGAAAATACTTTCATTAACTGGATCTTTAAACATTTTAAATTTTAAGAACTGGTTTTATAATGTTGTTGTCTTGCTTTCTTGAAACTAGAAAATAGCTTTGGTTAGCATAATGTTTTAATTAAGAAATTAAGTAAGTTAGGAAACTGCAATCAAACAATGGAAAATCCAGGATGGAATGTAACAATACCGGAGAAGGAAAGTTGATATTCACCATATAGCGGAGATGCTGAGTTGCAATAGGCACAACAAAAAGATTCACACAATTAAAGCTTTCGGTCATTAAGGCCTTTGTCAGCAGTAGACACACATACACACACGCGCGCACACACACAGACTCACGTAAACGCAACTTGCACACACATCTGCAGTCTCAGAGAGCTGAAACCACACTGCGAACAGCAGCACCAGTGTATGATAGGAGTGGCGACCGGGTGGGGGTAAGGAGGAGGCTGTGGTGTGGAGGGGGAGGGATAGTATGGTGGGAGTGGTGGCAATACATCCTATGTTCCTGTAACCCTCCTGGTCTCAACCTTCATTAGTCACTGTCCTCACCCATCCAGTCTCCTCCCTGTTCCCATTCCAGCACTACACAGCCATCATTTCACCGCCACACTCAGTCTTTTAATTTCTTTTATTTCTCTCCTTTCCACTACTTATCCCCTCCCCCTTCCGCACCTTCTCTCCTGCCCTCCGTTTAAACTGCAACACTTCACTGTCCACCACTCCCACCATACTATCCCTCCCCCTCCCCGCCACAGCCTCCTCCTTATCCCTACCCAGTCGCCACTCCCATCATGCACTGGTGCTGCTGTTCGCAGTGTGGTTTCAGCTCTCTGAGACTGCAGATGTGTGTGCAAGTTGCATTTACATAAGTGTGTGTGTGTGTGTGTGTGTGTGTGTGTGTGTGTGTGTGTGTCTACGGCTGACAATGGCCTTAATGGCCAAATGCTTTAATTGTGTGAGTCTTTTTGTTGGTGCCTTTTCGCGACTCAGCACCTCCGCTATATGGTGAGTAGCAGCTTTCCTTCTCTGGTATTGTTAGGAAAACTGCGAACCTTTGAAACTTCCTGGCAGCTCAAAACCGCATGCCGGACTGAGACTCAAACTTGAGATTTTTGTGTTTCACGGGCAAGTGCTCTACCAACTGAACTGCCCAAGCATGACTCATGACCTGTCCTCACAGTTTGACTTCCACCAGTACCTTGTCTCCTACCTTCCCAACTTCATTTATTCTGCAAACCTTTGATTTTTACTTGAAGCTTGGTAAAGGCAGTGGCTGTGTATATGATGTTAAAAAATAGTTCATCTAACTTTATAACTTTTATAATTATTACATACAGTTAAACCAAATTACTACTTGGTTTGCTCTGTGATCACTTCTAAACTTGATCTTTACATACACACCAACTATGGTCAATAGATCCAGCAATCTGTGTTAGTTACTCACACGGTTAACACCTAAATGGTGGTCTCTGCAATTAGCAAGTTTTGTGTTTGTTAATATCTCAAAGTATAAACTTCCAGTTTGCACTTATCTAATTAACATCTGAATGTCAAAGTCACTAATTTGTGCAGACCTGAGTGTGACAATTAGTCATGTAAATATTTTATGAACTTAAGTGAATAGTTTGGCTGTAGTCATCTATATAAATTCTGTGTTAATGTGTTAGTAAGGTTTCAGTCACTGACTCTGAGAACTGTTTATAATTAGCCATTTTCCTTCATTGATGTTTTGTGAAAATTTATCATTTGGTGCATTTTTTTTGGTGTGGAAGGGGTTACAGCTATCAAAATTCAGGTACTGTTGATGGTTAGTGTGTTTACTGTGGACAAAGATGTGGATGGAGCCATTAGAGAGATGGAGGCAACCATCCAGGAAGGTGGAATGTTAGGTTGTCTTTCCCAGTTCATACCACCATCCAACAGTGACCTTACCCCCCTCCGACCTAACCACTCCCTGGTCACCTTCCAGGAATTTCTTACTTCCAGCTATGCATCATTATCATTCCTAAGGCCTTCCTAAGAACACAAGCCTCTCAACAGAAGAGATGACAGCCATTCAAATCCTCAAAGCCGATCCTGACCTAATCTCCCTGCTGACAATAGCTCCCCCACTGTAATGACAAATAGCAGTCACTACCTGACAAAAGCCTTCCACCAGCTGTGTGACTTCTCCATAGTGATCCCATCTCAGAAGTCCAACATAACCTCCAATCCCTACTGAAATCCTTAGGCTCATTCCAAAACTTCTTCCCAATAACACCGCAAACACCCACCTTCAACATGCTCCCAAAAGCAAGAAACACAAAATCCCTGGACACCCCATTGTAGACGGTTATTGTGCTGCTCCTGAAGGAGTTTGTGCTCTTATTGACCAACATCTCCAACCATTTGCCTGAAGCCTGGACCCCTGCATCAAAGATACTAACCACTTCCTTCACTGACTCTCAACCCTCACTCCACCCCCTCTCTCTCATTGTGCCTCCTCTTCATTTTATTCACCTTCCAATTCTCCTTCACTGTTGTCTTCTTCCTCTCCTGTGGGAAGTTCTTTCTCTCATCCTCTCTGATGAGACATTCTTAATGCTGGCCACATTGTACAGTTCACAGTGATTTGGAAGATCTTTCAGTTAGTTGAAAATGTAAATGTCAGCAATAGTAGGAAAAGTATAGAGAGCTACACATTCAAACAAACAGCCACACCTCATGCACACATGACTGCTACCATTGGCTGCTCCAACCAGAATGTGACTTGGACAGAGGGGCAGACAATGTTGGGAGGAAGGTGGCCCCCTCTGTCCTATCACCTCCTCCTTTTTATGTCCCCTCACCCTCATTGTGTTCTGCCCTCTGCCAATGCACCCACCCATCCTTCCCTTCTCCTCTCCTTCTATGCTCTCCATTCCCCTCCCCCCCCCCCCCCCCCCACCCAACCTCCTGATGCTGCATCTGGCAGTCTCGTCAGGTTGCCATCTAGTCCCTGCATGCCCTGCCAGACAGCTCTCCCCCTCCGCTTGTAACCTGCTATTCCTCCCCCTTCCCCACCCCACTTCAGATTGCTGTTAACATGAGTCACATTCTGCGTGGAGCAGCCAATGGCAGCAGTCGTGCGCATGAGGTGTGGCTGCTTGTGTGAATGTGTAGCTCTCTATAGTTTTCCTACTATCGCTGACATTTACATTTTCAATTAACTGAAAGATCTTCCAAATCGTGAACTGTACAATGTGACCAGCATTAAGAATGTCTCATCAGAGAGGATGAGAGAAAGAACTTCCCACAGGAGAGGAAGAAGACAACAGTGAAGGAGAATTGGAAGGTGAATAAAATGAAGAGGAGGCACAATGAGAGAGAGGGGGTGGAGTGAGGGTTGAGAGTCAGTGAAGGAAGTGGTTAGCATCTTTGATGCAGGAGTCCAGGCTTCAGGCAAATGGTTGGAGATGTTGGTCAATAAGAGCACAAACTCCTTCAGGAGCAGCACAATAACCGTCTACAATGGGGTGTCCAGGGATTTTGTGTTTCTTGCTTTTGGGAGCATGTTAAGGTGCGTGTTTGCGGTGTTATTGGGAAGAAGTTCTGGAATGAGCCTAAGGATTTCAGTAGGGATTGGAGGTTATGTTGGACTTCTGAGATGGGACCACTATGGAGAGCTTATAGGTGGAGAAGTCACACAGCTGGTGGAAGGCTTTTGTCAGGTAGTGACTGCTATTTGTCATTACAGTGGGGGAGCTATTGTCAGCAGGGAGAAAGATTAGGTCAGGATCGGCTTTGAGGATTTGAATGGCTGTCATCTCTTCTGTTGAGAGGCTTGTGTTCTTAGGAAGGCCTTGGGAATGATAATGATGCATAGCTGGAAGTAAGAAATTCCTGGAAGGTGACCAGGGAGTGGTTAGGTCGGAGGGGGGTAGTAAGGTCACTGTTGGATGGTGGTATGAGCTGGGAAAGACAACCTAACATTTCACCTTCCTGGATGGTTGCCTCCATCTCTCTAATGGCTCCACCCACATCTTTGTCCACAGTAAACACACTAACCATCAACAGTACCTGGATTTTGATAGCTGTCACCCCTTCCACACCAAAAAAATTGCTCCCATACAGCATACGGCGTATCTATAGTGATGAGAATTCTCTTGCCATATATGCTGATGGTCTCACGTGGGCCTTCACAGACATACACTACCCACCAAACCTAGTCTGCATTCAGATTTTCCATGCCATATCCAAATGCACAAGAACCAGCTACAAGGAAGTGCCTCCATCATCATCCTGCATCATTCTGGGCTGGACCAACTGAACCATATCCTTCATCAGGGCTTTGATTGTCTATCATCCTACCCATAAATAAGGGACATCCAACCAAAGTTCCTTATCACCCCTTCTACAGTGGTAATCCACCACCCACCCAGCCTACACAACGTCCTACTCAATTCCTATGCCAGTCACACTCCCAAACCCTTGCCATGTGGGCCATAGCACTACATGAATTAGGAGCCTTAGCTATCCTACTATTTTTTAAATTATGCACCGATGCACAAGAACCAGCTACAAGGAAGTGCCTCCATCATCATCCTGCATCATTCTGGGCTGGACCAACTGAACCATATCCTTCATCAGGGCTTTGATTGTCTATCATCCTACCCATAAATAAGGGACATCCAACCAAAGTTCCTTATCACCCCTTCTACAGTGGTAATCCACCACCCACCCAGCCTACACAACGTCCTACTCAATTCCTATGCCAGTCACACTCCCAAACCCTTGCCATGTGGGCCATAGCACTACATGAATTAGGAGCCTTAGCTATCCTACTATTTTTTAAATTATCACAAGGCTTTCACTAATGATGAATGATAATTAAACACACTTGGAATGGGTTCAAGAAAAATCCAAGGTTGAATTCTGACTGTTATTGCAATGACTCATGCAAAAATATTCACCAGAAATTTCATTTCACATTCACATCTCATGTCAAAATGTGTTGAATTATCTCAATGGAGATTTGATTTAGTTCCTTCTAATTCTTTACTGTACTAGTTATTGTACTGATTAAATACGATTTAATCATTGCATGTTTCACTATTTCACCTTTCTGACTGTCACTGCACATCCTGATCAGGTTTAACCATTAATCAACACTTTAGTTAGATAAGATGGAACTAGTAAACCACAAAACCCAAATTAATTGTTAAAAAAGTGAGATAAATAATATTATCCATACCTTTCTGCTGCCACGCTTTCCATGGTGCGACGCATTAAAGGATACTGGTCTAGAACGACATTGAAATGTTCCACTGATAAGGAAAAGAGATTACAGTAAGTTTCTGCTCTCACACTGGCAACACGACGTGCATTCGTCAGCAGACAGATTTCCCCAAAATAAGAGCCATCACTTAAGCTTGTAGCAACTTCTCCATTTGCCATGACAATGTCAACTATACCTTCTTGAATAAAATACATTTTGGTACCAATGGTTCCTTCCTTGATGATGATGTCACCTGTGCAGAAAATGTGTTTATTTTTTAAATGTTAGCATAAGATAAAAATTATGTTAAAATTATTGAAACAAACTAAAAATTTGCTGTCTTTTTCTGCATTGCACACAATATACATTTTATTTATTTATTTATTGGAACAAAATTTCTGCTATTTGACTGTTAATTGTCCATTTACTGTACAAAATCATGATTTTGGCTTTGTAGCCATTCTCAAGTGCGTGTTGAAATGTTAAAATATGTCTGACCAGTCTGTAACATGTCATCATAGAAAATTCATATTCTGGTCTTGTATTTTTGACAATGACATGTCACAAGTCAGACATCTTTTTGTTGCAACCCGTGTTCACTCAGGTACAAGCAGCACTTAGCGGCTTGCCATTTTATCTTATTTACAACTTTTCATGACGTTGCCTTTCCTGCTTAGATTTTTTTTAGAATGTGACTTGTTAGTACTGCATCTCTTTCCAGTCAGTACACACTTTAGTTTATTAATGTCTTATATACCTATTATGTTTTAGAACAGTTAGTTTAATTCTGAAGGCGATGCTCATAGTAGCGTCGAAACCTGGTCAATTTTGACTAAATATTTATGACCGAGGGCTTATTTGTTCTAACATATTTTAACATTTTAACATGCACTTGAGAATGGTTACAAAGGCCGAAATAATGACTGCGTACAATAAATGAACAGTTAGCAATCAAACGATGGAAATTTCAAAAAATTCTATATGACTGTGTGTTCACACACACACACACACACACACACACACACACTCTCTCTCTCTCTCTCTCTCTCTCTCTCTCTCTCTCTCTCTCTCTCTTTCTTTCTCTCTCTCTAACATTTTATGTTTAACTAAAAATACAGACTGAAAATACTTTTGAAAGATACTATTGTTTGCTCCAGAATGGATGTATGCAATGTAGGAAATATAAATTCTAATGATGTGGCAGATGTGCTGAAATATAATCACAATGTATATTTAGTTGTACAGGTAGCTCCTGTCTACTGATGATGATACCAAAAGAGTGCCACAGAATTGTAATTTTATTGGACACCTATCCTGAAAAATTAAGGTATTACAATGATAGTTTTTAGAAAGCCAAAAGACTTTAACAGTACTTGAAAATTGAAACAGTAGCAGTATTCATGTTTGTTATGTGATTTATTAAAACTGTATAGTTTGATAAAATAATTTCACGCTAATATTGCTGATAAATTACTTTAATCCAAAGCTCCATAATCATTATTAAAACCAAGTGAGGGCAAATTTGCCATGTGTTGATACTGATTGCCGCAGTTATTTTATTATGATAATTTGGTAAGAAATCCATAAACTGCTACAGACTGGATCTGCACATAATCAGTCATGCAATAGTTGCATATGGTTATAATTAATAATATTATTTTAAAGGCGTTCACACTATGACTGTTATATATTCATTGGAGTATATACTGATGGAACTTTACCTGGCTGGAACACTTCATATCGAAGTTTGGTAACAACATCAGATACAAAGTTTGAATCTGCATTAGCAAAAAATGGAACAGACGCAACCAGAGACCGGCAGTTGTAATTGATTACATCCTAAAAAGAAATTTAAAATTTAAATTCCACACTGATAAACATGAGATTGTTAATATAAAGCAATATTACAATTTACAACATAAAAGACAAATAACTTTATACAATAGCTTTATTATGAAATTATGTTAAATTATAGCAAAAGAGAAATTCACTTTAGAAAACTATAAAATTATAGGAGGGAATCATTGGTCAAGCCTAAACTTTGGGAGGCAAAATTCTTTGTACTGTTGGTACACAGACAGAAGTACAAGAATGTATTCTCATTATACATTAATTTCATAGATATGTTAAATTATATATCACAAAAGAATGAGATAAGTATTTTGCTTGCTTTCAGAATTCTGTGTACCTGTGCTACTAAAAATGAAAGTGTAGAGGAGAAAACTAATTCCAGTACCATTTTGACTCTTGTTTGGAGTCAATGTGGCCAATCTAACATGTTTTGCTGTTATTTGTTTCCTGTAACATTTTCTGTGAGAGAAAGGAGATCTATTACTATGATCACTCTGTTTAACATCTGGAAAGTCAAAATCATTTTACCTTTTACACATTAAATGATGCAACTGGGACTGAGTGTCAAATTTGTAAGGTTTTCAATACAAATTGTGTCACTGTCAATTGTAGAAAATAATGGAACACTGGCCTGAATACTGTTTTCATAAAATTGCATAAATCTGTTTAGCCATATTTACATAGAATTTGAAGTATCATCAGAGTCTTAGAAATATGAAAACTTGTAACTATAAAATTGTCATGACTGGCACAACTTAATTTTCCCTTTTGTTGTTCTGCGACTGCAAAGAGATATACTATAGTCCAGCTAACTGAGCTGATGGATGAATTTTCCTTGTGTGTCACCATTTAGTAAGGTTCATGTTGTAATGTTACATTGACTGCAAAGTCATTAGAGATGGAATACTAGTGTGTATGACGGACTAAGGAATGCATCTGCTGTAGCCTTATCAAACACACCATCTCGATATATGCCTTAAGTGACCTCTAAATCCAGAGGGTCACATGAGGCTTAGAACATCACTCCTCCTGACAGTGAGTCAATTTCCTTTGCCACTGTGCTGTATGTTTTGGTTTGATGAGATGGAAGAGGATGAGGACAAAATTAGCAAAGAATTACACTCAACAGAAGAGAAAATGTACATGTGATAAAGCAACTAACAGCCCCTATAAGAATCACAATACAATAAAATTAATATAAGACAAGAGACTGAAGAATCACTTGAAGAGGTATTCCATATGGAAAGTGACAAAGAAACAGTATAAAAGATAAAACTGGCAATTATAAGAGGAAATACATAAGCTAAATTATGTATCGATACTGTGAGAGTTTCTCTTACTGTACATGTTTATTTTTTCATTTGTCAGTATTGGATGTATCAATATTTATTTGCAACTTACAGGTTAAATTACAATTTCAGCAGTTATATTATTTTACAATATAGACATGTGTACATACATGTATAACAAATGAATGAAAACAAAAACAGAGTAAAACATTATTATTAATTTGATTTAATAACATTATTATTAATTTAATTTAATACATACAGGCACCCAATTTTGTTTTATGCTACAATGCTTGAGTGTTGATCAAACATAAAATTTGTCTTGGGTGCTTCTCAAATGACATAGTGTGTGTAGTACATTTCTCAGGATACTGCTTTAGTTTTGCAGTTTTTTTAAAGTTCTTCTCCAATATTCCTTAACACTAAACAAACATGTGATTTTAAAGTACTCTCTTAAAAAAAGAAAGAAAGAAATGGTATGGTGGAAAACTGAATTTCTTATTTGTGGGAATGTATATATTGGCAGTGGATGATCTTGTGGTAGACACATAGGACTTGATATCCAAGAAGCAGTTTCCCGCCCTTTTGATATCAGTGTTGGGTTGGGTGGCTTTCCTGGAACAAGACTGCCTAACAAATTAGGAATTTCTTGCACAGTTGCTTGTTACAGAAAAATTGGTAATGTGACTGAATGTGAACGTTCTGGCTGACCTTGTGTATTTAGTGATGCCTCATTGGAAAATATCTGCACATCCTTGCTATGTTCACCAAGAAATTCGATAACAAAACTGTGTCAGCAAACTGGAATGTCTTACAGGAGTGTTCGCAGAGCCACAAGGAAGCTGAAACTCTGTCTGTATTGCATTCAATTTGCACAGGAGCTTTGAGAACCTGATACAGGAAAAAGACTACATTATCGTCAGAGTTTTTTGTGTTTTATTACAATGGTGTTCAGGTGTTGGATTATATTTTCTACTCTGATGAAGCATGGTTTCATTTATGTGGCTACGTAAACAGCCAGAATGACAGATATTGGAGTTCACAAAACCCTCATGTTTTCTATGACACCCGCATCACATTTGCAAAAGGTTGGAGTTGGGTGTGAAATACTGCACGAAATAACTATAGGCCCATTTTTTAATCTCAGAAATGATAACGGCTGAATGTTACTAGGATATCAACATGCAATTCACAGATCTGTTAGATGCTGATGAATGACACTGCTGGCCACAGCAAGAGGGTGCAAATTTGTGCACAGCGAATAGCAGCATGACAATGTGTGAGTTCACTGCCTACCTCACCAGATTTATCTCCGCAAGACTTTTTTCTTTGGGGGCATACAGACAGTCATTTTTCCCTCGCTCTACTTACGAGTGGAACAGGAAAGGAAATGACTAGTAGTGGTACTAGGCACCCTCCGCCACAACCATATGGTGGCTTGTGGAGTACCTAAGTAAATATAGATGTAGATGTAACTACTATAAGAAAAAACTTCACACAATTGAGAACTGAAGCACAACATTGAAGTTGAAATATACTGCATAAGTGAAGTGACCATCCAAAATATGTTGAAGTGTGTGTTGCAGCACAAGGAGGATATTTTCAGCATATATTATGAGAAAATGTATATTGTGAGTGCATACATTATAAGTACATTAATAAAGATTTGAATTTTTTGAATTTATGGTTGCTTAACTTCTGTCTCACCCTGCTTAATAAGCACCCAGACTTAACAGGATCAGCATCAGCCAGTTTTGGTCTGATACTGTTGATGTGATAGTTACTCTCAAGATTCAATTGTGTAGTTCTCTATTTAGCATCAGTGCATAATTTACTTTGACTTATATGACTGTTTCATGTACTTACTTATATACAAACATACATACATGCATGCATACCAGTACATTGTGGGGACTATCAAAATTTGATTTTGCAGAAAACTTTTGTTGACAGCCTTCCAAAACAACATCTGATTGTTGTTTTTTTGCAGCTTCAGCAGTATGTTTATGCACACATTTGCTGCCCTGCACTGTATTATTGTACAGTACTCTAAATGTGGATGAAGAAGCCTATAATACATCTTTAATAGTGTATCTATATCAACAGTGTGGAATATTTTCTTTATTAAAAATACACTGCTGCTTATTTTTGAACAGATCTTTTTTATATTTTTTTCCCAAGTCATAACTCTGTCTACTGTCAACCCCATGAACTTGTTACTCTCACCTTCTATTATCAATGCACCCCTAAGTCTTATGAGGGGCATTCAGTAAGTAATGCAACACTTTTTTCTGAAAGCAGGTTGGTTTTATTCAGGATTCCAATGTGTCGTATTACTCCCCGTTCTTTTGGCTACAAAATCCTATTTTTCAACGTAATCCCTGTTCAATGCAACAGCCTTACACCACCTTACTGGGAGAACCTGCGTGCCTGCACTGTACCATTCTGCTGGTCGACACCATAGCCAACATATTGCTGTGTCAATAACCTTCCATCATCCACATACTGCTTCCCGCATCTTTTGTTAGGCGAAACACATGGAAGTCAGAAAGTATGAGATCCAGGCTGTAGTGTGGATGAGGAACAACAGTACAATGAAGTTTTGTGAGCTCCTCTTAGCTGCACAGACTTGTGTGAGGGCTTGCACAGTCATGGAAAAGGAGGAGGCGAGAAACACGCTGAAGTTGTTTCTTCAATTTCCTGAGTGTAGCACAATACTTCAGATTTGATTACTGCACCATGAGGGAATACATCATCTAGAATAACACCTTCACAGCCCCAGAAGACTGTCGCCATGACTTCAGCTGAGGGTGCAGATTTGATCTTTTTCTCCAGAGGAGAGATAGCAAGGTGCCACTCTATGGACTGCTGTTCTGTTTCCAATTTGAAGTAATGAATCCATGTTCCATAACCTGTGATGATGTTCAACAGAAAATTGTACAATCAGCCTCACAATGTACAAGCAACTCAGCACAGATTGTCCTTCATTGTTCTTTATGGTCTTGTGTTAGGTGGTGAGGAACTTAGCAGGCACACATCGTCGCGTACCCAAACTGATGGATGTGTATTTCAGCACTAACAACAGAGACCTCCAGTTGCACAGTGAGATGTTTGATTGTCATACGTTGATCACCTTCAATGAGAGTGTCACATGTTCCAACATTGGAGGAGTCACAGCTGTGTGCAGGCGACCGGCATGCTGCAGATCAGACAGGTTCACGCAACCTTGTTGCGATGATGACAGATGCCTTGCCCAATGGCTCACCAAGCTTTTGTTCACTGCCAGGTTTCCACACACATTCTGCAAGTGCCTATGAATATCTGCAATGCTCTGGTTGTCCACCAAACAAAACTCAATGACAACTCTCTCTGCTTGGAATGCACCTCCATTCCAGACACCATTTCGAAGGCTATGTATAGTGCGCTACCACCCATCGTCACTTCATGAAACTATAGGGGCTGAAGCAGGAATATTCCATGATGTCCAGCAACAAATTCTGGATTTTTTTCAACTGAAACTGGCAGAGAAAAAATGTGTTGCATTACTTATTGAACGCTCCTCATATATTTAGTTTCTCTTCATTTATTGTTCTCTTTGTAAGTCTTTTCATGTAGGTTGTTTTCTTTCCATTTATAAATAGTTTACTTTCACTTCAATATGTATTTTCCCTTTCTATGTTAATGATATTTCTTATTTACAGTTCATTTATTGAGCTACTACTTAACAATGAGTGAGGTATGAGGTGCACCCAGAAAGTAAGTATCCTGTTGTTTCCTTTAAAGTAGATGTATGAGGTCTGTTCAAAAAATTGCAGAATTTTGTACACAGAATTTCTCTACGTTTACTATTACTTATTGTGCATGGTCTCCTTCCAAATACTCATCTCCACAATTGATACACTGCTCCCAATTCTGTTTCCACTTCCAGAAGCTGTCTTGGTAAGCCTCTTGCTGAATCGCATGAAGCACTGTCTGCACACTTTCTTTTATCTCATCTATCATTGCAAATCTTCATCCTTTCATTGGGGTATTCTTATTTTGAAATTTAAAAAAGAAAAGTCCACAGGGCCAGATCTGGAAAGTATAGAGGATGAGGCAGCACAGTGATTTCGCATTTTTTTTTTTTTTTTTTGTTGAAACAGTCACACACAATGGGGACGAATGCGCGAGTGTGTTATTATGATGCAAGATCTGAGAATTATCTCACCACATTTCAGGTTGTTTCCTTCTCACATTTTCTTGCAGGTGTCACAACATGTCTCGATAGTACCATTGATTAACAGTTTGTCCCCAGGGCACGAATTAATGATGAATTGATCCTTCAAAGTCAAAGAAAACTATCAGGATGGCTTTGACATTTGACCTGGCCTGACGAGCATTTTTGTTCTTGGAGAACCTTTCCTGGCTCATTGTGAAGATAGAACCTCGGTCTCAATATCATAACCACATACACACATCTCAACACCAGTTAAAATTCTCTTAAGGAATATCTTGCTCTCATTTGCATGATCCAAAAGCTCTTCACAGATTGCTAGGAAAAGGCCTTTCTGGTCTTGATCACGAGCCATGGGATGAACTTGGCTGCAACATGATGCATTTCAAGATGCTGTATCAGGGTTTCATTATATGATCCAACTGAAATATTACATTCTTCTGCAATCTCTCGGACAGTCAGTCTTTGATTGTCATGGACAGTTTCGCTGACATTCCTGACATGAGCGTTGTCCACAGATGCTGAAGGGCGTCCTGAATGAGGGTCACCTTTAACTTCCATCCAACTATTTTTAAGCCACATGAATAATTCGTAACACTGAGTACATCTTAGGCACTCATCACAGTAGACTTCCTGTATCTTTTGATGTGTCTCTGTAAAGGTTTTCTTGAGTTCCACACAAAATGTAATGCAGAAGCATTGCTCCTCTAACTCTGCCATCTCAAAATTCAAAAACTGTGCGACACAATGTTGTACTCAGTACAGCAAGGAACAGTAACTAACAAGACATACAAGAATGAAACTTCTGCCAGTTACACATTAAACACAAATGTATGCAGGGATGCCAAGTGCATTTCGCTCCAACACATCATTGGAGTGAAATTGTGTATGTTCTGGAATTTTTTGAACGGATGGCATATTTAGTTGGGAACATGACATCCTAACAACACCTTGGGTCACATCTATACAGCCCCTATTCTACCCACCTGAGTTGCTCCTCATCAACCTCTCATAGCACTCCGATCCTGCCTAGCTAACCTTTTCAGTTTGCCACATCTGTCACCAAATCCAGAGCTGAAGCAATCCCAGAACACTGTTGTTAAGCTTTCCACCAAAATCCTCAGCCCCACAGGAGTTTCAGTCCTACCCAAAAGCCTCACCTTTAGCCCTACACCCAAACTTAACCATGTTGGAGTCAAAAATATACTCCCCTCCCCCTGATCCCTGCAATGGACACACTTCTTTGCCATCAGTTCCTCCAACAAAAGCCAACTTAATCCCAACATTGAACCCTGCCTCTCACAGTTCATACCACAGTATGACAATTGATTCCCCCACCCCCATAACACCCCTGGTCACCTTCCAGGAATTCCTTACTTCCAGACTGGCCATACCATCCTTTCCCATGTCCCTTCATAAGAACACCAATCTTTTAGCAGAAGAAAGGACATCCATACGCAGTCTCAGAACAGATCCTCTCCTATTCATCCTACTGGCAAAGGTTCCACCACTGTTGTTATGAATCATGGAGACTACCTCAGAACCGCTGCCCTGAATCTATTTCCCTCCTCGCCTCAACAGCACCATGCACACCCGCCTTCTACATGTGCCCCAATATCCACACACCTAATAATCCTGCACACCCCATTGAAGCTGGATTTGTGCCCCCACTGAAAGAACTGTGGCCCTCATTGACCAAAACCTCCAACCAACTTCCAACAAATCTAACCTCTCGCATCAAAGATATCACCACTTCCTGCACCAACTTTCTACCATCTCCACTCCTTTACTTCCAGGACCACTACTCATCACTGTCAACACAATTTCCCTATGAACCAATATCTCTCACATCCATAGTCTTGCCGCTATTGAATACTACCTGCCCCAATATCCTTCAGGCTTCAAACTCACTACCTTATTCTAATACACCTCAGTAACTTGATCCTAACAACTACTACTTCTCGCTTGAAGAGAAGGTATACAAACAAATATGTGACACTGCCATAGACATACCCAAGGCACCCTTCTAGGCTGACGTTTTTATGGGCCACCTAGAGCAAACATTCCTAGCCTCTGAAAGCCCCAAACCCCTAGCCTGGGCTCATTCCTTCATAACCTCAACACCTTCTCTCCCCGTCCACTTGACCTGGTCCTCCTAAACCCAGTGAACTCTCTTACTGGACATTGACCTCCCCCTCTGTAATGGGTGTGTGGATCCACAGCTGTCCACATTAAAGCACCAACAACCAACATTGCTGGCCGTGGTGGCCGTACGGTTCTAGGCACTTCAGTCCGGAACCGCGAGACTGTTAAGGTCGCAGGTTCGAATCCTGCCTCGGTCATGGATGTGTGTGATGTCCTTAGGTTAGTTAGGTTTAAGTAGTTCTAAGTTCTAGGGGACTGATGGCCTCAGATGTTAAGTCCCATAGTGCTCAGAGCCATTTGAACCATTTTCAACAACCAACATTACCTGCATTTCGACAGCTGCCATTGCACAAAGGCCTTCACAGACAGGCACTAACCCCTGGACGTAGTCCACAAACAGATTTCCTGTGTCATATCCCCACACACCTCGAATCTTCCCGCCACCCCTAAGAATCAGCTATAAAGGAAGTGGCCCATCTACATCAGCCAATACCACCCTGTACCAGAACAACTGACCCACCAGTATTTTTCCCTCGCTGCTGCTGTCCTTTTGCATTCCCTGTTCCTTCCTCTCGTCTCTGCCACAGCTGCCTGACGCTGCCCATGGCAGCCTTGTCCTGCTGCCTTCTAGTCCCTGCAAGCTCCGTCAGACAGAGCTCTTCTTTTTCCCCAGCTATACTTTGCTATCCCTACCCCTTCTCTGCCCCACTCCCAATTGCTACTTTTGTTCAGAGCAACAGCTGCAGTCTGACTAAAGTAGTTGGAGGTAGCAGTTGATGTGCCTTGCCTCTTTATCAAGAGTTCAGAGTAGGGGGGGGGGGGTATTATGTTTGGGGATGCAAAGTTATTCCACAAGCTTCCATCTTACATGAAGTAAGAAAATGCAAGTTCCTACCAATTAAAAAAAAAAAAAACTGAAAACATACCTAATTCATTTTCAGATTATCTGATTACCAGTATCTAGATTCATTGACTGCATGTACATGTTAGATACCTGGTAGTGTTTTGTTGTTAGGTTTCATGACAAGTAGTTGGGAATGTAAACAGATGTTTATTGACAGATGCAGGTAACTATTTTGTTTTAAGATGAGTAGTTTTGTCAAAGTACAGGTTTTATCCAAACAATGGAAAATCCAGGATGGAATTATGGTAATGCTGTGAAAAGAATAGATCACTACTCACCATATAGCAGAGATGCTGAGTTGCAGGTAGGTACAACTAAAAGAATGTTAATCAGTAAGTTTTAGGACAAAAGGTCTTTTCTGAATTGGACAACATACACATACATGCAAACGCAACTCAGGCACGCATGACTACTATCTGTGGATACCTCGGTGCTGGATAATTTGAGGCAATCTTTGTTTTGTAGTTTCAGTCTGTTCACATATTTTCTGGAGTTTATGAATGTGGTGCCTTCTGCACAAAGTACAAATTTACGTGGCATACTACTGAGCAGATCATTTGCTACAAGGCTAATCTGTGAAGTAAGGCTATAAGAATTTTTTTGAAGTATAAAATGAATTTATTAATAAAATTTACATGCATTGCAACATAGGTCTTGCATTATTCTTCCACATAATCACCATTTACCTCAATACATTTTGTCATCTGTGAGACGAGTTTTTTGATTCCTATGTCATAGACAACTCCTGCTGCCTTTTTCAGACAGTTCTTCACTTCGGTTTTCACTTCACCATTGTCAGAAAAGTATTTTCCATGAAGGTGTTACTTTAATTTAGTGAACAGATGATAGTAACTAGGTGCGAGATTGGGGCCATAAGAGAGGTGGCTCAAAAGATACCAACCAAACGAAGTCAACAACCCTTGTGTTGCATGAATGGTGTGTAGATGCACATTGTCATGAAGGAGACAGACTCCCATTGTCAGCATCCCACGACATTTGCAGTATTTATTGTTTCACCTCTTTCCAAGAAATCAATAAGTAGAACCACTTTTCTGTCCCAAAACACTGACACCATGATTTTATTCACTGTTTGCTGAATTTTCAATTTTTTAGCTGAAAGAGAATGAGTACGGTGCCACTGCACTGATTGTTATTTGCTCTCTGGAGTATGATGACAAGTCCAAGTTCCATCTCCTCTCACTACAGCCTTCAGTCTCAAAACAGTTGAGCGGCACTAACTCTTTTCATTTTGTGTGTTTCGGTAATCATCTTTGGCACCCCATACACAACTTGCGGTAATTTAGTCGATTAGTTAGTATTTCATGAACAACAGTTCGTAAAATGTTTGGACAAACTGCATGCAGGTCTCAATTGTCAAATGGCGATCAGAGAGAAGATGTTCTTCAATTTTCTGCACTACATCATGAGTCACAACAGACAGCCTTCTGCTTCTGTCTTCATCGTGAATTACCATCCTTCCAAATTGAAATGCCATACCCATTTCATCACATGCTGCCTTGACATTACGTCATTTCCATAAACTGAAACAATTTCATGATGAATCACAGTGGCATTCATGCCCTTAGCATTTAGGCAGTGAATTACAGTGCACACTTCATACTTGGCAGGAGCCAGAATGAGAACACTCATTTCTCACAGTGACCACAACACTAATCGACAAACTACAGATTGTTAGGAGTGCTTGTTCCTTCCACAGCCTTAGTTTCCAGATAACCCTCATAATATTATAAAGAGTAGTGGCCCCAGCATTGATCCTTGGGGAACTCCTCAAATAAAATTTGCGTACTGCAATTTTTCAAGGTAATGGTTTATAATCAGTTTTATGTCATCAAATGAAACAACAAGTTTACTGTTACCAGTCACTGTTTATTTCTATCCACAACATGTTTCACAGGTTTAAACTTCCATCATCAGGTGGGTTTACACATGGTAGTATGATATAATGTGTGTTGTGTTACGATTTTGGAGTAACTTGTGGCACTGTCTCCAGCGGTCACAGGCTCCTTACTCTATCATAACACATCTCATGTGATGCAACTGCCATGTATAATGGAAGCAGCTATCTGTAAGAAGCAGGGAAAGAGAAGGCATAGTAGGGGACAGGTGAGGGGAGTTTGCAAGGATTAGGCTGCCAACAGGTGCAGTGCCAGGAGGCTGTAGGGCATGGAGCTGGGCAGCAGAGGTGAGAAACAATGAGTGAAAAAGGAGAGAAGTGGGGAAGGGGAAAAATGGGCAGATGCATTGGCAGAGGATATCAAACAAAGAGGTTGAAGGAACAAGAATAGAGAAGAGGCGACGTGACAGTGGGGGCAGAAACTGTCGGGTGGAGGATGTGGGGACAGTAGGTGGAACCCAAGATAATTTCGAGAACGAAGAATATGTTGTTAGGATAACTCCCACCTGCGCAGTTCAGAAAAGCTGCTGGTGGAGAAGAGGATCCAGATGGCCTTGATCATGAAGCAGCCATTGAAATCAAGCATGTTATTTTCAGGTGCATGTTGTGCCACAGGGTGGTCTACTTTGCTCTTGACCACAGTTTGGAAGTGGCTATTCATCCTGGTGGGCAGCTGGTTGCTACTCATCCCAAAATAAAAAGCTGCCCCCCTCCAGATTGGTGCTTCTGTCCTACATGGCAGTTGCATTCCAGTCCGAGGTGCCGGAGATGTAAGTCATGTGTGTGTAAGGTGTGCTTACTTGTGTGAATGAATGTGTGTGTGTTTCCTTCCCTTTTGCCAAAAGCTAAATATGTAACTGTCTCTTCGTAGTGTCGGACTGCAACTCAGTGTGTCATCTTTACGGTGAGTACCAATCTGTATTTTCCTTATACTGTTAAAATCTCCAGATCCTATTTAGACTTAATTTCACTTAAATTTATCATTCAGATTCTCAGTTCAAGTGTTCTGATTCCACTCATGTAATTAGTTCTCATTAATTAAAAGTTACAGTTAATCAAAGTTAGTACAGTAGTTCTCCATATTCAAAAACATATGAGCTACTCAGCATAACTCCATAAAATAACCTAACCCAACCAAAGTTAAGCATCCCACTTTCCAATCAAGTATTTTAAATTACCTAAAACTAATTATCTTCAACAGCCATTAAACTTAAGTTCATAAGCATCCCCATTTTCCATTGCAAGTTTCATCAGAATCACTGTTAAGGTTCTGAGCCCTGACTATGTGCTTTTGTTACATTAATTTTTCTGTACAATATGACGTATGGAATTGATTGATTGATTCAACAATTAATAATTTCATGTAATTCACTGTAATTTGCAACATGGCACTCAGCCATACAAAGAAGGGGATTCACATTGTAGAAGAAAAATGGTGTCCATGTATTTTTATAAATTTGTAACCAGCAACATTTTCTATATCCCCAAATTCTATTTGTTTCTGTAATTCAGCTATAACAATAAATACTAACCTAGCCATTTTTCAATGTATTTTGTAGTTTTCAAAATAATAGTTTATTCTTATGCCCTTCTATGAATAGTCATATGTCGCCCAGAATTGAAAGTCATGATTTGAAAGCAAACAATTAACATCTATCTGGGAGACCCTCTCGATGTTGACTTGTGTTACTATTATGTATGTTACTATTATGTATCTTCTGTACATACGTATATGCACTCAGACCATCACAAAACTAAATAATTTTACTGTTTAATTACTTACAGGTGATCGTTGTAGCATGAATTAATGTACGTTTGAAATGAACTGTGTTATAATTACCAAGAGTGTGAAACGCAGTTGTCATCAAAGAGAACTGTTGTTAGACTCAGTGATTCATGTGATGGACTCATTTAAATGAATCATCTGGGTGTAATTGTCTTTGACAGGAACTGTGCTAAGTGAGAGCCATGATATTTTTGTATAAACAGGAAGTAATTTTGTGCCACAATTGAACATTCAACCTCACCACTGAAATTTCTGGGTGCTGGCCTGAAGACATGGCTAATTATTTTCTACAGTGTAAAAACTGTCACCGTAATTAATAACTGAACTTCACATGGGATAAAATGTGTGTATTAATATCACCTAACATTTGGTATTGTGTACATCTTTGAGCAAACACCAAACCACATGCATTTAAGTTTTCAGTTTTGAGGTGATCCAGACTGGTGCTACTGAGGATGAGTCTAAGAAATTCAGGTCGGTTTCATCACATATAGTGCCCTATGGTTTTTGGAACACTTTGCAATGAAAGCATGGTGTGAAAGGACTCATGTGAAACACTGAATTTATGAACAATTAAAAGTGATGGTGTACTATTTAAGTAAGTAACTATTTGACAGTGAAATATTTTTTGTGTGGTACAAGTGAATTGAAATTACACGTAGGCTGCAAAATGGAACAGTGCGTAAACAATATTTGGAACAGTATAAATTTTATTATTTGGGATAAGGGCATCAAGCAGATGGCATTACACAGAGAGAACTTCAACCAATGGGAGAGCAGGACTGCTTTAAGTCACCACCGACACCATCTTGGACACTAGCCAATGAGGGACCAGCAGCGTGGAGTCTAGAAATGTAAACACTACAGCCTGGTGTGAAAATACGAAAACCTTGGCATAGAAGTTACTAGTTGCAACAGCAATGGATTCCAACAGCAGCAGAGAATGGTACAGAAGTAATTTGGAGATAAAGAGGTTTTGTTGTTGAAATGTGACTGACTGACTGTTTGCCAAAATGAATGACAAGGGAGAAGGAAGAAATGTGTTTGAAAATGATGAACAGGTGATGAACATTAAGAAAGAACCTTGCTTGTGATGAAGATGTGTTTCAAAATAGGGAGGAAAAACTAAAATACGTATGTGAATATAAAGTACTAGTTAAAAATGATTTTGATGATGACAGTAGAATAAAACTGCTGGAATATTGTTTTTATGGTGAGGCTACTACAAGGCAAATTATGGATCAAATGTCAAGGGCTTCACCTACTGATTACTGTGATAGATGAGAATGATATACTACAAGTAATGAGTAATATGGTGATAAAATTGGAGAAACAATCAGAAATATATGTGGCACAGGGAATAGTCATAATGAATGAGAGTAATCAGTGTTGGTTCAAATTTTTGAAAGAGATTTAAAGTGACATTGTTGGTTTGATAGAAATGAACTCAAAAATGGACAAACATAATAGGGATATTAAAAAAGAATTTAAAAAAACATTGGTAGTTCAAAGGTTGAAATGAAAGAAACTAAAATGATATTCATAGGTTAGATTAAAAAATGGATAAAAATAATAGAGAAATTGTTGTAATTAATGTTAATCTTAAGAACTCAGACAGAAAAGCTGAGTCTGTAAAAATCTGTGTGGAACATCAATAGGATTAAGCAAGTGCAGTCAAGGGGAAATGTAACTGAGCAATTGTGTAATGAAACAGAAGCTTTTGGTTTTTGTCAGTCTGATCTAACTGAAGCATCAAGTAAATTTGCCTCAATGATAGTCATGAAATGATTTCTGATATAAAGCATGTAAATAATGTCGATACTTGTAAAATAAAATTAGCAGACAAAGCACAAAATAGTGCTTCTAGTGATAATTTCTGGGAATTGACGGTTGTGCAGACAGAAGTGAATGTAAATACCGATGAGTGCAAGGGTGAGAGGGAAGTAGAGTGCGTGTCACTGACGGAACGATGTTTTGGATAAAGAGGTGAGAATATTAATATGTACCAATGTGCAAATGAAAATGACTTGTTAGTAATATAATGGAAGGAAACATTCCACGTGGGAAAAATTATATATAAAAAACAAAGATGAGGTGACTTACCGAACAAAAGCGCTGGCAGGTCGATAGACACACAAACAAACACAAACATACACACAAAATTCAAGCTTTCGCAACAGACTGTTGCCTCATCCTGATGAGGCAACAGTCTGTTGCGAAAGCTTGAATTTTGTGTGTATGTTTGTGTTTGTTTGTGTGTCTATCGACCTGCCAGCGCTTTTGTTCGGTAAGTCACCTCATCTTTGTTTTTTATATATGACTTGTTAGTAATTAATAATCAAGTGAGCGAAAAACAGTTGGTAAATGTCAATGTAAGAAATGTTGTGCTGAGTTTGAACTTGCTGAGAAGAAAAAAGTAACCCAAGTAAAGAGTTATTAATGACTGATATGTAACAGAAAATTAGAGATATAAAGAAATGACTAGTTCACAAAGAGTAGTATTTGATGAGAGCATGCAAAAACTACTGTAATTTTCAATACTTGTATGCAAAGGACAGTTTTCAGTGAGAGTGTAAGTCAGTTTGTAATAATAAGAATCAGGAATTAATTTTCAATATAAATCCAATAGGAACAACTCCGAATGTAAATGTCAAAGAAATAAACTTCACTGTCAATATGAGGTGCAATGTGCTGGAGTTTGCTGGGGGTCAGATTTATTGTAACCCTTATGGTAAGTAGGAGTTCACTGTCCTGTAGTGAATTCATAATGTTGTGATAATGTTCCCTGAGCTTAGTGACTTCACCCTTTCTCTTTCTGGACTCACTCAACCTCTTCTACCATCCCATCAATAATTTGTAAGGGAACAGTAATTATCTTCTACTTCCCTCAGTTCATATGCATATATAAGTTTACTATTTCCAGACTTGTGTATCAAAGGTTGGAAGACCATACATTGTGTCTATAATAATAAATTTCTTTCTGCCAAAAGGTAATAAAAAAAATAAAATGTAAAATATGTCAGAATATAAGAGGAGATTGAAATATTTTAAAATAATAATGAAATATAAAGTAACCAGCAAATCTGTGAGTCAATGAGTTCATATAGCAGCAGAAAGAAAGAACATCTTAATTACATGATTCAGCACTTTGGAAAAAGTTCATCTTTAGTTGAAAGAAAAAGAAAGTGAATAGAGTTGCCTTAGTAACACTGATATAAAGAAAGGGTTTGTTTCTGTAGTGCCCTTCAGGCCTCAGTTCAAAACAACATGTTGGCATAAGGGGAAGTAATAATTTCAGTAATTGGTATTTTGTCTATTATGTTATAGAAAATTGAGTTTTGCTTATAATGTTATAGTCAGTTAGCATCGAGTGTACTTCTTTAGAGTAATTTTATGTACATTAAGAAAAGCAGGCATTTAATTGTTGTTTAATGAAGTAATGGGATAGTAATGAATTGACAGTGTTATGAAGTATAATGGAATAAGTGAAGTATAAGTAGCGAGGAATTAGTTGTAAAATGGTATGACAAAATATTACATGAAAGTAGTGATGGCTAGGGAATCTGCCTTTGTAGTAGCTTAATTTTTGCAAATGCTCTCCTATAGTTAACTAGGTTGGTAAAGAAAGAATGTGATGAGGACAACAGGCATGATTAAATGGTATAATATTAACTATGGACTAACAAATATGGTTTTTGCTGTGGTGAAACATGTATCCACCAAGCAGCGGCGGAACATGCACATAACAGAAGGTTATGCTTATGCAAGCTTTCGGAGCCAATGACTCCTTCTTCCGGCAGAAGGGTTGAAGGGGACAGAAGAGGGATGAAGGAAAAGGACTGTAGAGGTTTAGGAAAAGGGGCAGATTTCAGAAAAGTCACTCAGAACTGCAGGTCATGGGTAGACTTACTGGACGGGATGAGAAGGAAAGTCTTCCAGTAAGTTTACCCTGACTCACAGTTCTGGGTGATTTTTCCAAAATCTACCCCTTTTCCTAAATCTCTCCAGTCATTTTCCTTCATCCTTCTTCCTTCCCTTTCAAATCTGTCATTTACAGTTTTGATACCAATGATCCCAAACATTAATGCATTAGAGACAAATGTAAGTAACTAACTGCAATAAATGAGAAGTATTATGAATATTCTGACAGGATTTAATACTTGTCGGTTGTAATTTTGGGAAAGAGATGGTAGAACTTTGAAAATTTTATTGGAGTTTAACTCCCATTTTCAATAAAGTGAGTATTGTACTTTGAGGTACGGTACAGGGCAATGTAAAACAAATTCCATTTTCTTTACAGTAATTTAAATGTTTTTCATTGTAATGTAAGGTTAATTATGTATATCAATAACATATACCAACTGAATGACCAGATTTGAAATATTATATATATTATCGTGTATGTATTTTTTCAAATAACGGATTGCTGAGCCTGGCCATGGGTGCTGGAAAAGAATGTGGTGGACTGTGAATAGAAATGTATGACTGTGGATTAAGCATTCTAACCAGGAAGTCCATGAGTTATCTCAATGAAAATTGTGGATGTCAAACTTTGTAAAAAAGAGTGTAAAAGCTTGTTGCTTGTTTAAAGAATTTAGCGTATATAATTGCGTGAAAATGAAATGAGTATTTTTTGTAATTCTTGCTGGTTACCAGTTTTACGATATATTGAATTTGCATAGATACAACTGTAAATTTGGGCTTTATGAAAATTGAACACTCTTTTTTATCTGTGGTTTATTTTAGAACTCGTGTTGTTAACAGTATAGACATTGGATTATACCGTCAGCTATTTGTTGATATCTGCTTATTCCGAACTTTGAATACATTCTTTTGTTAGTTTAATTTTTCTGTGCAGTGTGACATATGGCATTGATTGATTACTTACTAATTAATAATTTCATGAAATGTATCATAATTTGCAATATGGCACTCATTCATGTAAACAAGGGGATTAATATTGCACCATGTATTTTTATAAATTTGTAACCAGGAATATTTTCTGTAATCCAGAATTCAATTGTCATTCATCAAAAATAGTAAATTCCAAACCAAACAGATTTCAAAGCATTATGTAGTTTTCAAAATAACAGTTTGTTCTTTTGCCCATTTATATGCACTTGGTTGTCACTCAAAACTAGCCTTCCGCACTTTGAAAGTACTTGAAAGAAGCCTATGTCAGAGGCACTCTCATCGTTGACTCACGCCACTATTATGTATCTTCTGTACATGAGAAAATGCGCTCCAGTCACCGCAAAACTTACTAACTTTAATGTTTAATTACTGACAAGTGATCTCTGTAGCATGAATTACTGAACATGTGAAACGAATTGTGCTTTAATTGCCAAGAGTGTGAAATCCAATTGTCACTGGAGTGAATCATTGTTAGATTTGGCAGTCCATGTGATGGACTCCCTTAAATGAACAACTGGAGTGCAGCTGTGTTTAACACCAACTGTGCTAAATAAGAGCCATGATGTTCTTGTATAAAAAGGAACATAATTTTGTGCCACAATTGAACATTCAACCTCACCACAGAAATTTGTGGATGCTGGCCTGAAGACCTGGCTAACTGTTTTTTATAGTGTAAAACTGGTCACCACAATTAGTAACTGACCTTTGCATAGAATAAAATGTGTGCATTAATATCATCTAAAATATGGTATTGTGTACATCTTTGAGCAAACACCCTCCCACATGCATTTAAGTCTTCAGGTTTGAGGTGATCCAGACTGGTGCTACTGAGCACAAATCTATGAAAATCAGGTCAATTCCATGACAAGCTAAGTGAAGGTATTGTTGTTGACTGATGGGTTTCCTATATATGAACTATCAATGAGATAGACAGCACCCAGAAAGAAAGAGAAACGGTTGAAACAAATAATAAAGAAGTTGTTGAGATGTTGGAACCACATCCCAAAAATGCCATCAAAGAATCTGAACCAAGTGCATATTATGATTAGTTGGAAAGGACTCCTCAAGATAGCATGAATCATACATACACCTTTTTCTTATTGTATCTGTGATGCCTTGTATTGTAGAATTTGGCTGCATTATGATGTTTCCTGTACATTAATACATCAGTTGCATCATCCCCACCCCTGTTCCCTTTGGCTGTTGGATAACGGGAAGGAAAATCAAACATTCATTGAGGGGGGCAAAAAAAAAAAAAAAAAAAAAACACTTGAAGATCAACTGGAAACACTGTTCTTCTTCAGAGCTAAATAATACAGCACACACACTCAGCTATATTGATCCAGTTGACTACATTATCCTGGCACTGCAGTAAGAGGTTGTACTGAATGGAGTAGGTGAGAGGAAAAAGGGGATGTGGAGGGGAGGTGGGGGAGGGGATGGCTGAGAGCTGGTAGGGAGAGGCTCCCTATCATCTTGTTGGGAAATGAGGAACAGCCTATCTACAATCCTTCTCATCTCTCCCACAGCAGTATTTTCCCTGCCCACGCAGTCTAGTAAATATCCTGATCCACACTCTCAACCCCTTGCCACAAAGTGCACATTTTTGTGGAAGACCCAGGTGCACCTTTTCACCCACTCAGCACATCCTACATCAGTTCTCCCGTCACAGCCATATCCTACCTGATCACAGGCAGGGCCACCTGTGAAGGCAGTTACATGGTATACCAGCACTGCTGTAACTTTTGGTCAGCCATTTTTGTGGAAATGACCAACAACCAACTGTTCACCCAAACAAATGGCCACCACCAAAGAATGGACATGAGCAGAGGAAACCACCAAGTGGCTGGACATCCCACTGAAGACAACATTTTCAACTTCAATGGTTACTTCACAACTCATGCCATATGGATCCCCCCCCCCCCCCCCCCAATACCACCTTTTCTGAATAACATAAATGGGAACCATCATTACAGCTCATCATTATCCAGCAGCAACCTTGTGTCATCTCCACTATCCTCTGCCCAACACCCCATCCACCCTCTCCCCATGCCTCTCACTTCACCCCAAAAACCCACATCACACTTTCCTCTCCACAGTTATCTTCCTTCCCCTCTGGCCCCTCCTTTATTTCATCAAGTTTTATAAGCAACTCTCTCACCCCTTCCACCCCCTCTCACTCCTCCACTCTGCCCAATGCAACACCACCTAAGTCGAGCACCACCACTGGAATAATATGGTTTACAGGGACAATGTGTGTGTGTGTGTGTGTTTTTTGTAGTGTGTGATAGCTTGGCCACATTTTCCATCTTCTTTATTTGCCTGGTACCTGTTGACAACTCAACACCTCAATTGTACAGAGAGTGCTTAACATTACCCATTCTATTATATGTATGTCAGCCAGTGTAACGAGAGCAGGTCGAGTCTTCCCATCTGTTAAGTTTTTCTACTCCCATGAATAACCAATTTTTTTGGTAATGTTTATCTTATTTTCAGTAATTTATCTACTGGTAAGTAAAACAAAAAAATCTCCAGTTATTATTTAGCTTTAATTTCAATGGAATTTATTATGCAGATCCTTATTTTGATTGTTCTGATTCCATTGGTGTAATTAATTTTCATCAGGGCACTCATAATTAAAAATACAATTAATTGATAAGTGATGTTAGTACTACAGTTTGCTACATGCAAAAAGATGCCAAGTTAAGCTTCTGTCTTTCCAGTAAATATTTCAGATTACCTAAATTTAATTAGCTTACATAACAATTAATGACAAAGTTTCAAGCTACTGCCATTTTTCTTAGATTCTGAAGTTTTACTACATACTTTTCTCACATTAATTTCCCACATAAGATAACATACAGCATTGATTGATTAACTCAGTAATTAATAATATCATATAATTTACCATAATTTGCAACGCACCTCTCATAAGTATAAACAAGGGGATTCATAGTGCATAAGAAACATAGTGTCCATGCATGTTTATAAATTTGTGACCAGCAAATTTAAAAAAAAATAAAAATTGCTATAGGTCTAGTAGTTCATCCAAAACAGTAAAAACCAAGTTATTAATTTTCCAGAGCATTATGTAGTTTTCAAAATAAGTTTGTTCTTATGCCCGTCTACCATCTATAAGTAGTCGGACATCATGCAAAATTGCCAGTTCGTGGTTTGAGTGTTTACGAGGAAGATGTATATTGGATGCACTCTCACACCACCACTATGGATGTTGTGTATGCAAAAATATGTGCACCAACATTCATGAAACTCAAGAACTTTAATGTCTGAAAATTTTTGAGTGATTATGACACCTCGGATTAAGAAACATTTGGATTGAACTGTGTTGTGATTAACGTGAGTGTAGTATGTCATTGTCATAGGAGTAAGCTATTGTCAGAAATGGCAAATCTCATTTTTGACTGACTTGATTGCATTTATCTCCAATAAATTACTCCAGACAGTGCTCAGTACAACTTGTGTTGATTCGTGTAAATGCGCAATCAATTTTTGGTGCCACAACACAACAATTAACTTCAACACTGAACTGTATATGTTAGGTACTGTAGGGGCTACCCTGATGTGTGCGCCAATTATTCTTTTTATATCTGGTAAACTGGTCATCAACACGACAGAGTCTGCTAAAGATGGATAAAAGTCTTAATCACTGAAACTAAAATTGTTGTGTGCATTATTGAGTGGAAATCTTCTAATATTCGCTATGATATTTGCAGCTTCATGACATCTACGCACTGAAGATCGCTATGAGAGGCCAGTGCCTCATCAGGTTAGTACTACTGCACCAAGACTTTCCATTATCATTTAAACATCTTCATTGTGTGATTTATGTTTCAAACACTTTGTCCAGTTATGCTGGTTTCCAAGAATGACTATTTAATTATTATTGTCATCATCATCATGGAATTCAGATTTGGGACCGATTTTACAGTAATTGTACCCATAGCAGATTATTGCAAGCAGTATTCAAAGCAGAAGGATAACAGATTATGCTTATTGCATGGTACAAAAAGGTGAAACAAATCCACAAACAAAAGTGTATTGTCAACATACCTCTCTAAGCTTTTCTGATAATTCTCCAAGTATTGCTTCTTCATCAAAGAATTTTCCTTGGTACCTGTGTTCAAAGTATTCTGTTATTCTTTGCCGCATCTCCCTTGGTAACTTCCGGTACGCCATGTATTCTTCAACTTGTTTCACCTGTCAATATTTGTATTAGCTTTTTAGACTTCTTGGTAAATAATTAAGCATTCTAAAAAATGTTGCCATCACATGCACATTACCTTTTCACGGTATTGCCGCCTCGATGAATCCAGACTCTGTATGAGGTTTGTGGCATGACCAAGAAACAGTGCATAACACGTTGCACCACTGATCATGGACAGCATTGTAAGCCACATATCAGTCAATGACTGAGGAGGAAAGCGGCCATATCCAATACACAACATATGTGACATGGCCTTGAACAAAGCCCAAGAATATTGCTCCAACCAGAATGCCCCCTGGAACAAACATGTCTCTATAGTAAACTGTGAATACATGTAAAAATGTTATCTATAAAATTCAATTCTTTGACAGTAATTATTTCAGTATTTACATAATTTAAAAAAGTGTAATCTAAATCTGAGTCAAGTAAAAATGAATTACAACTTAAATGGAGGTAGGTTTACTTCTGTCTCAAGTATATCACATTTACATTGTTACTATCATGGCCATTCATCAATACAAAGTCAAACAGGAATGATGTGGGAGAAGGCCTAATAATGAATAAGAAAACAGGAAAGTGTGTGAGATTCTACAAACAGCATAGTGAATGCATTACAGTAACCAAGATAAACGCAAAGCCAACAGCCGGCCGAAGTGGCCGTGCGGTTCTAGGCGCTACAGTCTGGAACCGAGCGACTGCTATGGTTGCAGGTTCGAATCCTGCCTTGGGCATGGATGTGTGTGATGTCCTTAGGTTAGTTAGGTTTAATTAGTTCTAAGTTCTAGGTGACTGATGACCTCAGAAGTTAAGTCGCATAGTGCTCAGAGCCAAACACAAAGCCAACACCCACCACAACAGTACAAATTATATGCCAACTAACACTGCAGTTGATGAACAGATTGAAAGAGTATATGATGAGGTAAAAGAAATTATTCAGATAGTTAAGGAAGATGAAACTTTACCCCTGAGCAGGTGTACCAATGACAAATAACATTGTCTTGTACCATTCCATTGTTGCTTTACAATTGCAAGCGCACTCCTATTCCTTCATTATTGCTTCTGTTAACACAGCAATAAGTTGAGCTGTCATATGTCCAAGTAAGCAACAGCAATATAAAATAAACAGTGAGTTATGCAAGAAAAATATTTAAGATCTGGGGTGGAAAATTACCCAGATTTTGAGTTAGCAACATGATCCCACTATCAGGCAGTTGTCAATGAGATAATTAGTAATCAGATGGCAGGGACCTGATGCGACTGCACTGTTTAATGCTGTGATTGAGTCATTACTGTGGAGAAACACTTGAATGTGGCAGCAGAGTGATATAATGGAATGTGTATTTTATGTAATTTTTCATGCTTTCCCGGCGATCTGTTGACATCTTGGATATTCGGGAATCCAGCCGGATGTTCGCGTCATTCTCACACGATATTTCAACAGCGTGACTCGCTGTCTTCTTCAGGTGCTACCTGAGACTGGTCCTTGGGTCGATCGAGTCCAGTATTTATGCCTGGGAGGAGCTGGGCATTCCCTAATCAGTCCGTGCCGGGTCGAGTGTTCCATCTGTGGTCCGCGCCCGCCAGACTCAGCTTCAATGGACCCCTCCAGTCGCGGATGTTCTGACTGCCATCGGTGCCCGTTCTGGCCGTCCTCAACGGATGTAGTTGTCATCTGAGATGTGTCAGACCCGATCTGAGATGTTGGATACTCTATCTCCTGACTGTTACTATGATTTCCACTCTGTTTCGTGCTGGGCGCTCCCTAATCGGTCCGCGCCACATCGTGTGTTCCGTCTGAGGTCTGCGCCCACCAGACGCGGCTCTGGTCACCGGTGTTCCCTCCACTGTCCGCGCCCGGCCTGGTCATCTTCTGAAGTCGAGTTCATGATCTGGGGTGTGTCAGATCTGGTCTCTAATGTCCGACACCTTGTCTCACGGCTGTTCTCTCGGTCTCCACTTCTATTTCTTGTAGAATCCCGGAGTGTCCTGCGTTGAGTTTTCACAAGCTCAAGCGCTGGATTCCAGGCAGTGCTGATTTGGTATCCCGAGTCACGGTTGATTAGATTGTCTGTGACCTTAATCTCAATGGCTTCTTTAATGACACTGCCCCAAAATCTTGAGGTCTGTGTTGCAATCTTGGTGTCATTGTAATCCATTGAATGACCAAGTTCCAGGCAATGCTCTGTGATGGCTGATTTAGTTGCTTGCCTGAGTCTGGTATGTCTCTGCTGCAGGCAACTAAATCAGCCATAGCAGAGCATTGTCTGGAACTTGGTCATTCAATGGATTACAATGACACCAAGATTGCAACACAGACCTCAAGATTTTGGGGCAGTGTCATTAAAGAAGCCATTGAGATTAAGGTCACAGACAATCTAATCAACCGTGACTCGGGATACCAAATCAGCACTGCCTGGAATCCAGCGCTTGAGCTTGTGAAAACTCAACGCAGAACACTCCGGGATTCTACAAGAAATAGAAGTGGAGACCGAGAGAACAGCCGTGAGACAAGGTGTCGGACATTAGAGACCAGATCTGACACACCCCAGATCATGAACTCGACTTCAGAAGACGACCAGGCCGGGCGTGGACGGAGGAGGGAACACCGGTGACCAGAGACGGACAATGTAGCCGCGTCTGGTGGGCGCGGATCTCAGACGGAACACACGATGTGGCGCGGACCGATTAGGGAGCGCCCAGCACGAAACAGAGTGGAAATCATAGTAACAGTCAGGAGATAGAGTACCCAACATCTCAGATCGGGTCTGACACATCTCAGATGTCAACCACATCCGTTGAGGACGGCCAGAACAGGCGCCGACGGCAGTCAGAACATCCGCGACTGGAGGGGTCCATTGAAGCTGAGTCTGGCAGGCGCGGACCACAGATGGAACACTCGCCCCGGCACGGACCGATTAGGGAACGCCCAGCTCCTCCCAGGCATAAATACTGGACTCGATCGACCCAAGGACCAGTCTCAGGTAGCACCTGAAGAAGACAGCGAGTCACGCTGTTGAAATATCGTGCAAGAACGACGCGAACATCCGGCTGGATTCCCGAATATCCAAGATGTCAGTTTATTTTATTATTGTTTAATTATACAGTGATTTAGCTCATATAATGCAAATTTATTTTATCTTTGATTAATCAAATAAAGAGTAAACTGTGATTTTGCTCATACACATAACCTTGATAACATAAACATGTGTACAAAGTGCACTGTGCTCCTGCTTGTGTTATCAAAAATGGCATCCCAACTCGAGGGTTAATAGTGATAAGGGGACAGGAATTTGGCAGTAGGAAAAGGGAGAGAAGGAAAAGTATCAGGAGAATGCAGATTACGGGAAAGGAATGAAAGAGTGAACCACATGGTAGAATTTTGCACAGAGCATAATTTAAGAAAGAAGACTACATATGTGGAAGAGACCTGGTGCACTAAAAGTTTTTGGACTGATTATGTAATGATAAGAAAGAGATTTTGAAATCAGACTTTAAACTTTAAGATATTTCCAGGAAGAGATGTGGACTCAGACCGTAATTTATTGGTTATGAATTGCAGACTGAAACTGAAGAAGTTGTAAAAATATAGGAAATTAAGGAGATGAGAGCTACATAATTTAAAGGGAACAGATGTTGTTGAGGGTTTAAGAGGGAGCACCAGGCAGTTGACTGAAACGGGAAAGGAATGCAATGTAAAAACAAATGCATAGCTTTTAGAGATGAGTTAGAGAAGGCGGCAGGAGCTCACATGATAAAAATGGATGTCTTAGTACAAATCCCTGGATAACATAGGAGGTATTGAATTTAATCAGTGAAAGGGGTAAATAAAAAAATGCAGCAAATGGAGCTGGAGAAAGTAAATACAGATGTCTAAAAATGAGATTAACAGAAAGTGCAAAATAACAAAGCAGGAATAGCTAGAGGACAAAAGCAAGGCTATAGCAGCAGACATAACTGGGGAAAAGATAAATGCTACCTATAGGGAAACTAAAACAATCTCTGGAGAAAAACAAAGCAGGTGCAGGAATATCAAGGGCTCAGATAGCAAGCCAGTACTAAGCAAAAAAAAGAGAAAGCTGAAAGGTAGAATGAAAACGAAGAGGGTCTATCTAAGAGAAATAAACTTGGGGCAATATTTTAGAAAGAGAAGAGGAAGTGCATGAAACTGAGGTGGGAAATATATACTGTGTGAAATATTTGGCAGAGCACTGAAGGACCTAAGTGGAAACAAGGCCCCTGGAGTATATAACATTCCCTCAGAATTATTGAGATCCTTGTGAGAGAGAGTCATGACAAAATTATTCAGCTTTATGTGCCAGATATATGAGACAGTCAAAATACCTTCAGAATTCAGGATTAATGTAGTAATTCCAACTCACTGGAAGGCAGGTGCTGGCAGGTCCAAATAATACCGAACCATTGGTTTAGTAAGTCGTAAGAGTCAAAGAATATGAAAGAGAAGCCATGATTGAGAAGGCAATGAGACAGGATTGTATCCTATACTCAATGTTATTCATTCTGTACATTGAACAAGAAGTTCACAGAGAGGAAATAAAAACTTGAAGATTGCCCAATGATATTGTAGTTCTGTCAGAGAGGGTGAAGGATTTGGAAGAATCGTTGAATGGAATGGATAGTGTATTGAAAAGAGATTATAAGATGAAAATCAACAAACGTAAAGCAAGAATAATGGAGTGCAATTGCATTAAATCAGGTGCTATTGAGGGAATTACATTAGGAAATGAGAAACTAGAAGTAGTAGATGAATTTTGCTATTTGAAGAGTAAAATAAATCATGTGGCCGAACCAGAGAGGATATAAAATGCAGACTGGTAATAGGAAAAAAAGCATTTCTGAAAAAAAAGAATTAGTTAACATCTAATATCAATTTAAATGTTAGGAAGTGAAACATGAATGATAAGCAGTTCAGTAAAGAACAGAAGCTTTTGAAATGTGATGCCATAGAAGAATGCTAAAGATCAATAAGCATGTTCAAAGTGATGTACATAGTGGAATTATGCAAAGGTAAAGGGGCTAGCATGGAGAGCAACATCAAATCACTCTTCACACACCACAACAACAAGAATAATAATGGCACTGTCATTCCGACAAATGGTTCAGCTAATGTATGAAAATACCACATCTGATGACTAAACATTGACTGCAATGTATACAACATTTATCAATTTCCCAATTTTGTACTTGCAGTTCCATTAAAGCTGTGTTATTTACCAGGATGTGAGCCCATACCGTTTCCTTCTATAAGCATTGAGTGTGGCAATTAATGACACTGGAGTAACTTAGAAGGTAAGAGTATTCCTAGTGAAAGACCACTGTATGGTTTTGAGTCTCACTTTGCCACAAAGTTTTAATCCATCCATGGCTGAGGGTGTAAATGGTTGGGTGTCTGTGAGGTTGTCTATGTGTCTCTGAATGTGTGTACTTTTGCTAGAGAAAGAATACTGTATTCTGTTGAGTGTTTTTATGTGCCACACGTCAGTCAGCTAAAGGTAAGTGATTGCCTTTATTTTGCACAATATATACTTGCATTTTGACACAATGTATGACTATTAAAACTGTGAAAGGGTTGCAAGTGCTGTGCAAGACATGCTATTAATCTTTTTGGTTGTAACTGGAACATATATTGTTAAAAAAAATTTCTACTTTCAAAATGGGTTTGACAGTCAATCACTTTCTTGAACAGTTACTTCTGTCAAGTGGAAATTCTTTTCCTTTCATGGCCAAGGTCTTTGTTGTTCTTATGTATTCAGACACAGTTGTTCTAGCAGCAAGGATACATTATTAAAGAAAAAAAGAAAAGGAGAAATAAACCTGAGATAGAAGAAAGAGAAAATTTACTGCATATACTATTACATTCAAGATACTCTTAGGATTGGATCAGCTTCACTCAGAAACCAAGACACTAGTTAGCTGTGAAAAGCCTGTGATTGGAAGGAGTTTCCATGGTATACAATCTCTGTAAAAAAAATCTAAAGAAACATAATCTATTGCACAATAAAGCTACAGGTGGAGAGACACTAAAGGAAACATGAAGCCTTTAATGGCTACCATAGCAGAATTATACTGACAGACCTCTCACAAAACCGAAGGAAATTTTAGTCAGTGCAAAGGCTGTCAATGGCACAAAAATTAGTGTTCAGACACTCGTAGATGACACAAGAATTGAAATTGATGGCAGCATAGCGAAATCAGAAATGCTGAATTGTGTCTTGAAGCATTCCTTTGCAAGGGAAAATCGAGAAGTATTTTCCCAATTTAATTCTTGTACCACTGCAAAGATGAGTGGTAAAGTGTCAGTATGGTTCAGAAATAAATGAAATCACTAAAACTGAACAAAGCCCATGGACCAAGCCCCAGTTTTAATCATAATATAATACAGATCTCTTGAAACTGGAAGGAACCACAGTCACACTTGTCTACAAGAAGGTAGCAATAATGATTCATAAAACTACCATCCAATATAATTGACATCTATCTGGTGTAGGATCTTAGAAAATATCCTGAGCTCAAAGATAATGAAGTATGTCAAACGGATTGACCATCTCCATGCCAACTAGCATGCATTCCACAAACATCGGCCATACAAAACCCAACTTGCACTTTTAACATGACATCCTTGAAGCCATGGACAAAGGCAGCAATGCAAATCCAGTACATACTGACTTCTAAAAAGCATGTAACTCAGTATCACACCAACAATTACTGCCGAAAGTATGAGCATATGGGGTATCAAACAAAATTTGTGATTGCATTGAAGATTTTTTGGGTGGGAGGACACAACATGTTATCTTGGATTTTTAATCATCAACAGATGTAGAAGCAATTTCAGGTGTGTCACAGCAAAGTGTTTTAGGACCCTTGTAGTTCATGTTCTATATTAATGACCTGGCAGAAAACACTGCCGACGTGTCTGGGTTTATTGCTGAAATATATTGCTAAAATATAAGCCCAGGCTTGCAATGACATATCACTGTGCTGTAAGGATGCTGTACATGACAACTAAAGGTTACGTGCTATGAAATGAAATGGAACCCCAGACAATCACTCTTGGTTGTCAGGCGATATGGTGGGCAACAGACAGGGTAATATTCCGCCAATGTCCGGGAACTCTCCAGACATGTCTTTGCTGGTCATTGTGGCTTAATTCATAGCAGGACATAATATACTCATATTCAATGAGACTCCAGGTCAAATATGCCTGAAACCACTGCAAACTGGCTTTTTGGTGTACAGAGGCCAACGGTAGTTGGCATAACGGATGCCTTGAGCTCAGTGACCTTTCTGTGAGCTGCCTATTAATGGTCCTAATGGTCACTGAATCACCAACTGCACATCAGATTGATTATAATGATGAATCCAGGGCTCTGAGTGCGTCTCTGATGATTGCTCAGTCCTTGCATTCTGTCATCTCTCTAGGCCGACCACTTTCTTGTTGACGCTGCATTTGTCCATGGTTCACCCACCCCCGCCAACAGTGTCGAATAGTGGCATCACTCCTATTCAAATGTCACATTGCTTACTGATTACTCCAACCAGCTTCTTTGAGCAAAACTATACATCCTCTGTCAAATGCAGACATCTGTGTACATTGTTCACACATCTGTCTCCAAGCCTTAGTAATTGTTTAGCTGAGTACATGGAATGAAATTCGTCAAGACTTTATGCCCTCATATTGACATGTTCCCTGTTTACTATATTTGACAGCAGCATGGTGAAGTTATGCAGCATCACACATTCACCTACCAGCTGCCCTGATTATAATTTTTATATCAAATTGTGACCAATTTGCATAACTCCTTCACAGTGCATCAGTTTTTGTCTTAGAGAGTATTTTGTAACATTGGTAGTGCATATTTTTTAATACAAGATTACTGATTTATTTTGATGTTTGGGGACTCATGTTGTTTAGATCATGTTTATTTATCTCCTCTTATTATGAAAGACTAAAATTGATTATTCAAACTTAACAAAATACAGTAATTATTTGGTGAAAGCTATTTCACATATGTGTCATTCGTGTTGAAAATTGTTACGAATGAGACTCAGTGATTTGTCAATCCAAATCCTATGCATCTTTGGTTAATGTTTTCTCTGGCTAGTAGTAGTAGTAGTAGTAGTAGTAGTTGTCGTTGTCATTGTTGGAGTAGAAAGTTGGATGTGAGCTGTGATGGAGAGAAGTCAAAATGTAACTCGTCTCTGATGTACCCTTGTGGGTTATGCTGTTAAAGTTTCAAGAAGTGTTAAAAAACTGTTTTGTGGTTACTCAAAAGTGAAGAATACTTATGAAACTGATTTAAACTGGTGTTTACTTTTAAAGGAGTTTTATTTATACTTGAAATACATCATTTTGATCTACATTGTTGACAACTTTGCTGAATGAAAGAATTAAGCCACAGTACTGAGACCACGAGGAAGACTAACATATTGTTCCTAAACAGTCTCAAGACCTGAGAACCCTCTTGGTGAAATCATATATCATTCATTTGCATGATAACAAGTGATAACAACAACATCAGTGACAAACAGAAAGATGAGTACTGCTATCAACTATTCACATTTTACAAGGAGCTGTGTTAATAGAATAGTTCTTGACCTACTGTCTTGTAACTGGTCTTAATCAATTCCATGTCTGGTACCCACTGACTGAATTGCAACTGTACTGCTGTTATGTCATTTATTTAAGAATATTTCAATTATAGGCAGGAGAGGGTTTCATTAGATGCTACAAATTATGAGATGTGTTTCATCTCCAGAGTGATGCTTTTAGTCTCACCATTTCAGCCAGCTGCTGAAAGGAACTGAGGCAGCAGTCATCACTGGTATCAATATGAGCCGCTATTTACATTTGGCAGAGCTGTCTCCAAATTCAGACAAGACCATGTAGTGAGCATAATGAGTCTACTCTGGATTTGCTTCATGATCTAGCTGCAGTTTCTCTGTGGGGCTTCATTGCTTCCCTAACATTGAAGCTCCCAGTAATGAGTTACCCCTGTCTATTTTCACGTCTAGATCTTGGTTGGTTGGTTGGTTGCTTGCTTGCTTGGGGAAGGAGACCAGACAGTGTGGTCATTGGTCTCATCGGATTAGGGAAGGATGGGGAAGGATGTCGGCCGTGCCCTTTCAGAGGAACCATCCCAGCATTTGCCTGGGGTGATTTAGGGAAATCACAGTAAACCTAAATCAGGATGGCCGAACGCGGGATTGAACCGTCGTCCTCCCCAATGCTCTAGATCTTGAAAAATATTGGCTCCAACCCCAACAAATTAGAATTCGCTATTGAACGCTGACAAAAAATAAGGAGTTACAGTTAATTTCCACTGAAAAGAACATAATAAAATGGCTAAAGCAAACACACTGTGTGTAATTATTGAATTATTTTGATATATTATGTGGGTGAATGGCAAGAACAGCTGATTACTACCATTGATGTATTGCCTGTTGGCTTCTGATATTTGGCCAACATTTGTTTAATAATTTTTCTGATGTTTTTCCAGCAGGAGTGGCTGGCATTATCAAAAGTTCGCCCTCTATTGCATGCAGTGTTGACTGGCAGCAATGGAGAGAGAACCTTGGAAAATGCCAGATAATAATTCTGGCAAAACATCGGAAAAATCATTAAACAAATAATCTGAGATGAAGCCAACAAACCCTAAGCAGTTCTGTAGCTGCTGATGGTAAAAAGCACAAGAACAAGTACCCTTTCCTCTACCTAGTAGGTCAGTGAAACAAATTGTACGATTGAGTCAATGGAAGGAGCCTTGAAAGATATGGATATAACAACACAAACTCATAAATGTAATCATAGAGATAGCCCATCGGTGATACAAATATTACACTTATGGCTATTCATTTCAAGAAGACTATTTGATAATGTCTGAATACAAGTATTGTTGAAATTAATCAAAACTCATCAACTCTGAGGCAGGGTGTACAAACCAGTCACCAGAACCCTCCATCATTGACTTCAGAGAACTTCATATTTAGCTAATACACAGAGGATAAGAAAAGGCCAACTTTTATTAATGACTACACTAGGCCACTAACAGTCCATATATGCAGTTATTGTACAAAATTCATCACTCAACATCATTTGGTTGTTGAACAGAACAAGAAAGTGATACAGAGAAATGAATAATGATACATGCTTTAATGCTTGATTAAAAATGTGTGTACTTTGCAAATCATACCTCTCTTATCTTTGGAAATCCTTCTGGTTGAGGGTCCTATGGAGACTATGAACTATGGGTGACACAGCAACATTACTTTCATCTGCACCAACGTCATCACTTCAGCACTTTTGTTGAGCTCAGCCCTAGTGACTGTGCAATCTTAAACAGGGCAGCACAGTGGACACTCATTACTTGGTAGAATACTGCGAGTACTATGCTCACTGCTACTGCTTGGGCTGTTAATTCTGTTTGCGATTTTGGACTTTGTTCTTGGAAATTACTAGAAATGTGCCACTTATAATGCTTTTCTATACCATCTGAGTGTGACAGTTTACTGTGATAATGTCAATAAACATATGTGTGCACCCAGAATACTCAGTTCATTTTCATTTTGTGCCTGGTGTTAGTAACTATACTTATTCAATAAATTGTTGGTTCTGGAGTAATTAGCCCATTGACAAGTTCTTACATAATCAGTGATGTTTTTGAACTGCTGTCAGTTGTCATTTTCTATCATTCACAATATTTCATCTGTGCATCTACCAGACTTCCCCAGGTGAGTCATCAAAGATTGATCTTGACCACCCAAATTTCACAATTTGTTAGCATATTGTATGTGTTTTGAACACATGTCAAGAACTTAATTGCAAGATTGACCACATTGGCAGCGGACAGTTCCCTCAATGGAGGAAAGGCAAAACTCAGTATTCTGGTGGATTGCTGCTCCCTGTGGCCCTCAGTGTAGTCTGCCATATTCACTAAACACAAACCATGAAAATAACTGGATGCCAAGAATTGCAATTTAAACTGATATCCACTGTCTTTGTTAATAAGGTTTTCCACATGCTTATCTTCAAGCATTCTTAAATAATGAGTTTTGCATTATCCACTCAGGACACTGCCTGTAGGCAGTGTGGTCAGTCTTGCAATTATAATCGCAACATATATGCAAAATGCACATCTGGCAGGTGCACAGACAAAATACTGAAACTAATTGAAATGAAAAGCTTACTGTTGCCAGCCACAATTTATTTTATTTCCACTACACGGTTCAGAGGTTTACACCTCCCTCATTAATACTTACTACACAAGGGTTGTTTACAAAAGGTGTGTGTGTGTGTGTGTGTGTGTGTGTGTGTGTGTGTGTGTGTGTGTGTGTGTTTGAGAGAGAGAGAGAGAGAGAGAGAGAGAGAGAGAGAGAGAGACTGACTTGGGGTAACACTGTGGCACTGCCTCCAGTGGTCACAGACTCCTTTTTGATTACACCATAAAATTGCTGGAAAGCCCCATGGCTTGTGATCCAATACTCTCAAAGTAATGTTATGTACCAATAACACAAGGTTCACTCATGCTCCAATGGATCTGATTTTATGGGTTTCCTTTCTTTGTTGTTGCTGAATTAAATAGGTCCTGTTAATTAGCAACAAATATGTTCACACACAGTGACCATCCGACATTTTTTACAACCATATTTTTTGGAGCTGCTAGACAAAGGCCACTGAAGGAGCAGGTGTACCAATAGTCTTGCTTGGCAGGACATGAACTGGCCACATCTCTCATCAGACATCGAAAAATTGATTCACATGTGCTGCACATTGCACTGAGAAGCAGTTAGTCCTTTTCAGTGTTTGCTTTTGTGTCCGCTTATTTATCTTGTAGCAGCCAGTGAATTAGTCTATGCAGACCTCACATATCCATAAGACTATCACTCTCTTGAATTGTTTGAACACTTAGAGATTGTATTTTTTGTGCAAACATGCAATTTTTAAATGTAACAATGCCTATTGACATTAACAAAATAGAAGTAGTGTAAATTAGAATGTCAGTGGTGTCTGTTGCACACCACAGTCTGTCATCATCATCATCATCATCATCATCATCATCATCATCATTTAACAGTTCCAGTTTCCCGGGTACTGGTAATGAGTCTCTTCCACTTTGTCCTGTCCAAATACACCTGTTCATGGAGAACATCATCTACTGTCCAGCCTCTGGTTACTAGATCAGCCTTAATCAAGTCCATCCATTGGGTTCAAGGCCTTCCTTGAGGTCTTTTCCCATCCACCTGTCTTTCCAAATTTATTTTGGCTATTATAGTTGGCTCCATTCTCATCACATGACAGTACCATAGAAGTCTAGATGCACCAATTCGATCTAATAGGAATGTCTTTATTCCAGCTTCTTTCTTCACTTCCTCATTCCAGAACTTGTCCATCTTGGTCTTCTGGATGGTTGATCTAAGAAATTTCATCTCTGATGCTTGCAGCCTTGATGATTCTCTTTTTGTGAGGGTACGTGTTTCAATACCATAGTTCAACATTGTTAGAGTTTAGATTAGATTAGTTTTTTGTTCTATAGATCCGTGCTGGTTAGATCCTCGTGGATGTGGAACATGTCAATTTTAAGCTGAAATAACAATACTAATAGTATGAATATATACAATACATCATTTGTTTCTATTAAAAAATTCGTCAATGGAGTAGGAGTTGGCCACTACTAAGTCTTTCAGACTCCTTTTAAACTGATCTTTATTTGTAACTAAATTTTTTATGTTTGCTGGCAAATTATTGAAGATGAGTGTCCCTGAGTAGTGGACCCCTCTTTGAACTAAAGTAAGTGCTTTTAAGTCCTTGTGCAGATCATTTTTGTTCCTGGTATTGTATGTATGAACTGAGCTATTTGTTGGAAAAAGAGATATATTATTTAGGACAAATTTCATTAAGGAGTAAATATACTGAGAGGCACTAGTTAGTATACCCAGTTCTTTGAAGAAGTTTCTACAGGACGTCCGTGAATTTACTCCACAAATAATATGTATTACACGCTTTTGGACTCTGAAAACTTTTGTTTGACTTGCAGAGTTACCCCAAAATATTATACCATATGACATTATGGAATGAAAGGAGGCAAAGTATGCAAGCTTTTTCATTTTTATGTCACCTATGTCTGCTAACACTCGAATTGCAAATATAGATTTGTTAAGGTGTTTCTGCAGTTCTGTGGTGTGGTCCTCCCAACTGAATTTATTATCAAGTTGTAATCCCAGGAATTTGAGACTGTCAACCTCTTCTATCTGCTCTTCTTCATACTTTATGCATATGCTGGGTGGAAACCTCTTACAGGTTCTGAATTGCATATAGTGAGTCTTTTCGAAGTTTAATGTCAGTGAGTTAGCTTTAAACCATTTATTAATATCCATGAAAATATCATTAGCAGACCTTTCTAGAACTATACTCGACATACTATTTATTGCAATACTTGTGTCATCTGCAAACAAAACGAACCCTGCTCCTGGCAGTGTAACTGATGAGAGATCATTAATGTACACAAGAAAAAGCAACGGCCCTAAGATGGATCCTTGTGGGACACCACATGTAATTTGTTCCCATTCTGATGATGACTGATGAATTAATTCACTAGTCTCTTGCACTGACACCCTTTGTTTCCTGTTAGTGAGGTATGACTTGAACCATTTTGCAGCACTGCCCGTGACACCATAGAATTCTAATTTATTTAAAAGGATGTTGTGGTTCACACAATCGAATGCCTTTGACAAATCACAGAAAATACCTGCTGCTTGTAACTTGTTATTTAATGAATTAAGTACATTTTCACTGTAGGTGTAAATAGGTGTATGAAATAGCTATTAAACATCATCAGTTTGGCCAGTTTTGGAATCAAGTCACCCCATAAAAGTGATCTTACTTGTTGGTAGAATTCAGATCCTTTTTGCACTCAGTTGGTGATTTCATTTTTGACCAAATTATCACTGGAGTCTGTATGTGGTTTAATTATTGTCTTACAAAATGTCAGACACACTAGTAGTTGTCTCCTACATTTATGGCTTGTGATGGGTCTCATTGCAGTTAACAATCATTTGCATTTATCTGTTACGCCTCTTACATTTGTTGCCCAAGTCAGTTCACTATCAAAATTCATTCCCATGTGTATTATTACATTTTAAATAGAAAAATAAATGGGCTCTTCTTGACATCTGTTATAATAAGGTAGCTATATCTACAGAAGATTAATGCCTTAGTTTCACTTGGTGATATTTGTAATTCCTTCTTTACCAGCCATGAGTTAACCATGTCAAACTTCATTAAACAGACATTTAATGTTGTGTCTTTAGTATACAGTGTGAATCACCTAAAACTTGGAGAGTGCTGTTGATGTGCAGTTTTCATGGAAAGGGTTGGCTCATATTGTTAACCAATAAACAGATTGTAAGAATACTTAGAAAGTGTATTTTTGTGCAAAAATACACTTTTTTAAAATGGAACAATGTTTATTTACATTAACAAACTAGAAGTAGGTAAATTACAATGTCAGTGGTGTTAATTGCAGGATTATAGTGTGAGACATTTACGAGATATTGTATTTTGAAAAGTTACCATACCATCACTTGTTTGTACCATTCAGCCTGTGTAGTTGCTAGCTATGATGTTGTTATGTTTGCTTACAGTGTGATTGTATGTTCTTTGAATGCATTGTGACTTTCTGGTCAGTTAGTGAGTGACAGTCCAAGCAGTAGGTCATGAGCGTATGATGGGATTTAACAATGCAGAAAAAGCCAATAAGCTCTTGGTGTATGGAGAGTGTAGGGAAAATGCAGTTTGTTCTTGTACGGTGTATGCGGCAAGATATCCCAATAGAGGTCAACCATCTAAGCAATTATTTACCAACCTCTTCAACCAGTTACATGAAAGTGGTAATGCAACACCTAGACAATGTAACAGAAGAAAACAAGTGATCAGAAGAGGGGGGAATTAATGTTCTTGCTGCTGTTGCAGTTGATCCCCACATTAGCTCCTGTGTCATTGCACAATGAAGTGACATGACTCAGGCAAGTGTCCTACGCATTCTACATTGACATAGGTTCCATTCCTATCACATCTCTCTCCATCAAGAGCTGCATGTATATGATTATGACAATTATGTTAAATTCTGTATATGAGCATTAAGATTGGATGCTCCTGATGTATCACATATCTTGTTTAGTGATTTAGTCACATTTACCAATCATGGCCAAGTAAACTATCAAAATATGCACTACTGGTCTGTTGACAATCCCCGTTGACTTTGTCAGGTGGAACTTCAGCATCCATAGAGTGTAAATGTGGGTTGTGGGATAGTGAACCATCAGCTCATAGGTTCATTTTCCATAGACAAAATACTGAAAGCACACAAGTATCACAGCCTCCTAACAGAGCACAGACCATCTTCCATGGCTGCTGGAAGACGTTCCTCTGCAGACTAAGAGGAACCTATGGTACTGACATGACAGCTGTCCAGCCCATAGTCCACGAAGTACTACAGCACGTCTTCACAAACTGTTTCCAAATTGTTGGATTGGATGCAATGGACCTGTACCTTGGCTGGTCCATTCCCTTGATTCGATGCCTGTAGACTTTTTTCTATGGGGAAAGCTGAAGCATGTTTTCCGCAAGGGCATTCAAACTACACCAGATGTTGTGCACTGATGTACTACAGCAGCCTGCTTGGACCATCTCTGCTGAATGCTAGCATGTGTGCAACAGTCATTCCATACCACAATGGAAGTGTGTATTGCTGCTGCCAGTGGTAATTTTGAACACAACCTGTGATAGTCAGTGTCTCATTACGGGTCAGAATCCACATAACTGGTGTATACACTTGTGTGTTTTACCACAGGTATTGTACAGCCTTTCTGGCATCTCACCTACAGTTGCAAAGGATACATTCAGGACCACTAATATACATGGAAACAGTGTGATTGCCAGATGGCTGGCTGCTAGAGAGTCTTTTTGTACATGCCATTCCACATCTAAACCATATTTTGACGTGTCTCCTGTACTCTAATCAAATGATTAGCTTATGTATGTTATGAGACACATAAAGCACAATTTACAACTGTCTAAGAATACCAGTACATGTCACTAGTCACTTAGAAGCACTACATTCTCTTCTATAATCAGGTCTGGAATCATCTACCTGGTGTTATCTGTTTTTCTGAATCCCCATACGAAGTGGTGTGCATTGACAATGTAATTTTTCCGAATATGATAACAGTTCATTCTTTGATGGTCACATACTTGTAATGTTTTTTACGATAGACATTAGCTCATACTGTACATAACTGTATGGAGAATCTTAGTACAGAGAATACCATAATTGTTAGTTTATAAAGCTCTCCAGGAGTACATGTAATATATTTTTTGAAAGATTTGAGCTGCTTCTAAGGAAAATTTTAAACTCTAAAACAAAAGTCATTATCCATGTTGGTTTCAACACTGAAATGATCAACAATGAGCATGTTAACAAGAACATTTTTTAATAGAGGTATCTAAATTTACAGTGTACAAGATACAGATCTACATAGAATAATACCTGCTTGGATAATATTATAGTTAACTTTTCCAGAAATACATATGATATCAGACTTGTTAGTTGATGAACTAGCAGATCATGAACCTTTAATTTTAACATTCTGCTGTGATCAGTATTCAAAGCCTGACACGTCAGCCAGTATCACATCTAGTACTACATGGAAAAGAGGCAGGTTCGCTGATGTTAGTTGGCACTTTGCATACAACATAAAACCTGGGAAGTGTGCTGGGGAAGCAGTGTTAGATAATTTCCTGAAAAACTCATTGAATTATTGTACTATTGTTCACCACTAATCAAAATCAGCATAAGTATAAACAGAAAAGGAAATGGCTAAAATGGTATACAGATGAACTGGCTCACATTAGGAGCGAGATGTTCAGACTGTACAGAATATATAAAAATTCTTGTAAACAAGGACCTGAGCTGGATGACACTTTTTGTAGAGCATTTTTACAATGTAAAAAGAACTACAAAGACAAACTGACCCTAGCCAAAAAACTTGCCTGTGGACATTACATAGAAGGTGCCCCCCCCCACCCAAAATAAATAAATAAATAAAAAAAACAAAAAAATAAAATAAAATAAAAATAAATAAATAAATAAAGGAGTATGGGAAAAAGTCAGTCAAGAAAAGTCTCAGACCCACAAACCAGATGCAGTGCTGGACCCAGAAGAAGTAAATGATTAGTGAGCTTAAAGGCAAAATTAATCAAAATGGCACTTGTGATTTAGTACTTCTGGTTGCTGAGCCACATAAGAGGTATGCCTTCCATGGGAATGTTCGCAGAGGGTACGTCCCATTACACCAGTTATTAGGGTTTCTTCCTGTTCCGTTCACATATGGAGTATGGGAAGAATGATTGTCTGAATGCCTCTGTGCATGCAGTAATTATTCTAATGTTATCCTCAAGATTTGTATGTGAGCAATAAATAGGGTGTTTCAGAATATCCCCAGAGTAAACACTTAAAGCCGGTTCTTGAAACTCTATTAATAGACTTTCTTGGGATAGTTTACACCTGTCTTCAATAGTCCACCAGTTCAGTTGCTTTTGTATCTCTGTGACACTCTCCCACAGTTAAACAAATCTGTGACCATTTGTGCTGCCCTTCTTTGTATATGTTTAATATACCCTGTTAGTCCTATCTGGTACAGATCCCACACATCTGAGCAATATTTTAGAACTGGTCACATGAGTGATTTGTAAGCATGGGAAGAATGATTGTCTGAATGCCTCTGTGCATGCAGTAATTATTCCAATCTTATCCTCATGATTTGTATGTGAGCAATAAATAGGGTGTTTCAGAATATCCCCAGAGTAAACACTTAAAGCCAGTTCTTGAAACTGTATTAATAGACTTTCTTGGGATAGTTTACACCTGTCTTCAATAGTCCACCAGTCCAGTTGCTTTTGTATCTCTGTGACATTCTCCCACAGTTAAACAAATCTGTGACCATTTGTGCTGCCCTTCTTTGTATATGTTTAATATACCTTGTTAGTCCTATCTGGTACAGATCCCACACATCTGAGCAATATTTTAGAACTGGTCACATGAGTGATTTGTAAGCAATCCCTTTTGTAGACTGGTTGAACTTCCCCAGTATTCTACCAATAAACGGGAGTGTACCACCATCAGACATTATAAAAGCTATGTCAAGGTTTTCAAAATCCAGAAGTATTGATTTTTATTGGTTCTGTAACTATGTAATTAAAAAATAATACATCTCATCTATCAACCTCTTTTTGTCATCTTTAATATGCGTTTACAATCTGGAGCTTTTTTCCAGTGCACTCAAAATGGCTAAACTGATACCAGTCTTTAAAAAGGAGATAAGCATGTGCCCCCAAACTAGTAACCGATTTCTACTGGCCCAATTTTCTCCAAAATGTTTGAGAATCTAATGTGCAACAAAGTAAATAACTATTTCAGAAAGCGTGATCCCATCTCTAACAGACAGTTTGGATTCCAACATGGCAAAAATACCACTACTGCTCTCAGTGAAAGTGTTAACCAACTATTAATTGCATTTGAAACAAGGATCTAGTATCAGTTGTACTTTGTGATCTCAGCAAAGCCTTTGACTGTGTACCATTTAAAACCCCTCTTGCAAAACTGTCATATACAACCCATCTTTAGCAGTAATCAAGTCACTGATAAGCAACAGGAAGCAGTTTGAAGCAGTTAAAAATATAGGCTCCTCTTTGAAAGAAGTATGGACTGTAGAGCCACAGGGCTCAGTCCTAGGTCCCTTTCTGTTTATCAGTGCAGTTAATGATCTGCCTGACCATGTCGGAGCAGATTCAACAGTGCGTTATGCAGATGATACAACAGTACCACATAACCACCATGACATGACACAACTGCATCAGGCAACACTGGCAAAATAAGAACTACCAAAGAATTGGCTTTCTTCCAATGAACTCCTACTAATCCTGATAAAACACAGGAACTATAATTCTGGGTTTGGCCACAGCTGTGGAAAGTAAATCAGTAAAATTTTTAGGCTTTCACACTGATTCAAAATTAAACTGGGAGAAACATAGTAGCCTTCTTCTGACAGTATAACAAGAGTATGCTATCTCACATGGAAACTGACAGATGCAGCCACTGGTGAATATGTAAGGTGGCATATTTTGGCCTATTTCAATCACAAATTTCCTACAGCTTACTGCTATGGGCACATTCCTACTATGTAAGTGAAATCCTGAAGAAAAGAAAAGTGATGAGAATAATGAGGAAAGATAAGCCTAAGGAATACTGCTGCCCCTCTTTATCAAGCTCCAGATGTTAACTGTTGTTCATCTATACATCTACACAGCAGCGCTTTATGTCAAAAGAAACTTAAATGAGTTCAGCACCAGAGAGACTAGACACCCTCACAATACCACAGGCGTACTGAGGCACAAACTTACACAAAGTAACACACTTAAAGCTTTTTAACAAACATTTAGTATCTGCTCCGATAATATTTTCAAAGTTAAGAGATATGACTGATTACTCAAACACCCATTTTACAAGATAGCCAAAGTATTTGAAATAAACATGATTGGCATTAGTATGTAGGTATATTTCTAAAAGATATGGAACTAAATTGTAACACTTCACATTAAAAATTATTTTTAATTATTCATTTAATGTTCTAACTTATTCTGCAACAAGTGGTCAATGGTGAATAAAATGAATACTGAAAATACTGTCTGATCAAAAGTACCCAGACACTCCCATGTAATGCGGAACTGGTTGCTAGATGTCATGAGAGGCTGATCTGCCAGTATAAAGAGCTCAGTAACTTCGAATGTGGACTGATCACTGAATGTCAAAAGAGTAACAAATCTATCAGAGACATTTCAATCCTTAAGTGGCACAAGTCAACTGTTGGTGATGGGATTGTGAAGCAGGAACATGCAAGAACAATCACACCTAAACCAAGACCAGGCAAACTTCATAATTGACAGACAGAGTGTAAGAAGTACTGCTGCCTTTGATATTAAGCTGTGTTAATTTGTACTCATTACATATCACCGGTTTCTGAAACTTTCAAAGATGAGTGTGTGTGTCCCAGCAGGGGCATTGTCTTGCTATTTACAGTCAACAGTGCCCAAGTGCTACTGGATAAAGAAATTTTTGCAGAGAAAGTTGCTATTTGGTTTTGTACGGAGCTGTTGTGTGCTGTCATGTCTGAAGTATTTGCGTAAGGTATGATTATGAGTTGAAAGTAATATGGCAGTTTATACAGAAAAATTATTTTAGTTATTTGGTTTATTTGAAGAGAGGAGTGTGGAAATCTATGTGAAATCTGTCAAAGAAACAGCATCATGGCTGTTTTTCAGTAACTTCTGTTGATAGAACACACTGATATTTGAACAGATACAAAATGGCTCCCATGAACAGCAATAACCTGCTAAGTTTAAGTGTAAATGTAATGCAGCAGCGATTAGTTGAGCATTTTGTAATTAAGGAACTTTGATATTCACAAATTATACTGTTGTTGTTGTTGTTGTTGTTGTTGTTGTTGTTGTGGTCTCCAGTCCAGACACTGGTTTGATGCAGTTCTCCATGCTGTGCAAGCTTCTTTATCTCCCAATACCTACTACAACCTACATTTTTCTGAATCTGCTTAACGTATTCATCTCTTGGTCTCCCTCTAGGAGTTTTACCCTCCATACTGCCCTCCAATACTAAATTGGTGATCCCTTGATGCCTCAGAACATGTCCTACCAACTGATCCCTTCTTCTAGTCAAGATGTGCCACAAATTTCTCTTCTCTTCAATTCTATTCAGTACCTCCTCATTAGTTATGTGATCAACCCATCTAATCTTCAGCATTCTTCTGTAGCACCACATTTCGAAAGCTTCTATTCTCTTCTTGCCTAAACTATTTATCGTCTATGTTTCACTTCCACACATGGCTACACTCCATACAAATACTTTCAGAAATAACTTCCTGACACTTAAATCTAAACTCGATGTTAACAAATTTCTCTTCTTCAGAAAAACTTTCCTTGCCATTGCCAGTCTACATTTTATACCCTCTCTACTTCGACCATCATCAGTTATTTTGCTCCCCAAACAGCAAAACTCATCTACTATTTTAAGTGTCAAATTTCCTAATCTACTTCCCGCAGCATCACCCGATTTAATTCAACTGAATTCCATTATCCTCGTTTTGCTTTTGTTGATGTTCACCTTATATCCTCCTTTCAAGACACTGTCCATTCCATTCAACTGCTCTTCCAGGTCCTTTGCTGTCTCTGACAGAATTACAATGTCACTGGCAAACCTCAGAGTTTTTATTTCTTCTCCATGTATTTTAATTACTACTCCAAATTTTTCTTTTGTTTCCTTTACTGTTTGCTCAATACACAGATTGAATAACATCAGGGATAGGCTACACCCCTGTCTCCCCCCTTCTCAACCACTGCTTCCCTTTGATGCCCCTTGACTCTTTATAACTGCCATCTGGTTTCTGTACAAATTGTAAATAGCCTTTCGCTCCCTGTATTTTTCACCATTGCCACCTCCAGAATTTGAAAGAGAGTATTCCAGTCAATATTGTCAAAAGCTTTCTCTAAGTCTACAAATGCTAGAAACTTAGGTTTGCCTTTCCTTAATCAATCTTATAAGATAAGTCATATGGTCAGTATTGGCTCACGTGTTCCAACATTTCTACAGAATCCAAACCGATCTTCGCCGAGGTCGGCTTCTACCAGTTTTTCCATTCATCTGTAAAGAATTTGTATTATTATTTTGCAGCTGTGACTTATGAAACTGATAGTTCGGTAGTTTTCACATCAGTCAACACCTACTTTCTTTGGGATTGGAATTATGATATTCTTCTTGAAGTCTGAGGGTATTTTGCCTGTCTGATACATATTGCTTACCAGATGGTAGAGTTTTGTCACGGCTGGCTCTACCAAGGCTATCAGTATTTCTAATGGAATATTGCCTACTCCCAGGGGCTTGTTTCAACTGAGGTCTTGCAGTGCTCTGTCAAACTCTTCACGCTGATGGAAAAAGAGGTCACGGTGCCAAGAAGGAGTTGTGTGACATAAAACAAAAGTTGGAAGGCACGCCAGTTACATCAGAGTGCTGCAAATCAGGTTTCCTTTAAATACACACCATAATAGTGATTACCTTTGTGAGTGGGCATGGTGAGTTGATATTAATCAACAATGCCTTAAAGCAACAAAGACACATAATCAACACCTCACTGAGTTTGAAAGAGGTCATGTAATAGGGCTATGAGAAGCTGTATGTTTCTTGTGTGATATTGATGAAAGAACTGGCAGGAATGTAGCCATCGTACATCACAGCTAGCAGCAGTGGACACAAGAATGTATGGTCACAAGAAGACCAGGCTCTGGATGGCCACATGGCACTACTGACAGGGAAGACCATCATGTTTGATGTATAGCTCTGGCACACTGTACTGCATCTGCAGCAGCAATTTGAACAGCAGTTGGCATCTCAGTGACACAACAAACTGATAAAAATCAGTTATTTCAAGGACAGCTCCAAGCCAGACACCCTGTAGCATGCATTCCACTTACCTCAAAGCACTACCATTTGCAACTTTAGTAGTATCAAGCAAGAGCTCACTCGAAGGCAGGTTAGAGATCTGTTGTTCAAATGGCTCTGAGCACTATGGGACTTAACATCTGAGGTCATCAGTCCCCTAGAACTTAGAACTACTTAAACCTAACTAACCTAAGGACATCACACACATCCATACCCGAGGCAGGATTCGAACCTATGAGAAGGTCTGTTGGGTTTTCTGATGAAATCTTATTCTGTCTCGGGGCCAGTGATGGCTGTGTGTTGATTACAAGGAGGCCAGTTAAGGACCTGCAACCAACTTGTCTGTGTGCTAGACACAATGCTCCAAAACATGGGGTTACAGTCTGGGGTGTGATTTCATATGATAGCAAGAGCAACCCTCTCTCACTCACGCAAATGCAAATCACACATACAACTGCAGTCTCAGGCAACTGAAGAGCTGAAACTACACTGCCAACTATGGAACATCATCGGATGACAACTCCAGCATCATCCACAATCAGCATTAACTGTCCCTGTATTGACTAACCAAGTGCAACAGGCACTGAACTCTACCCCACAAACTAAAGCCTTTCACCCGTAATGCAATGCATACATGTCTGCATGCTTGCATTTTTCGTGGTTACATGAGTTATTATTGTATCAGGACTTCACATTTGCAATGGCATATATCACACTTATCTGTGATCTTGCAAAGTTAACCACTTGAGTATGTTATCTAGACAAATGTATTCCTGAAATTTCATTTCTCTACATTAATTATTTTTTAGTGTTTTTTTTCTGTCAGTGTATAAGAGAGATGGGTCCATAATGGGCATATGGTCAAGTTCATTTAGTACTTGTGTTTGATAGTCACAAAAATTGATAAACAAAATAGACTAAATAATTTTATAAGGGTGGTTGCAGAAAATCATATGAAATCAGCTCCCAAAATCCACAAATTTCTGTAGTCACTGTTTAGTGACAATTGAGATGGTGTAAAGAGCAATGCCACTGGACAGTGGATGACTGGAAATGAGTGGCTTTGAGTGATGACTCACTTTATACTCAGTGGCAATCTGATGGAAATGTTTAGATCTGGAGAATGTTACCTGCCATCATGTACAGTGAAGTACAGATGAGGTGCTGTTATGCTATGAGTGTGTTTTTCGTGGGTAGGATGTGGTCCCCTTATTGTGTTCAAGAAAACACTAAATGCAGAAAGATATCAACACATCTTATAGCACTGTGTACTGCATACAACTGAGGAACAGTTCACAGATGATGATTGTTTGTAACAGCATGACAATTCACTCTGTCATAAATCAGCATCTGTAAGACACTGGTTTGTGGACAATAATATTCCTGGAATTGACAGGCCTGCCCAGAGTCCTGATCTGAGACAAATGCAACACCTTTGGGATGAGTTAAGAGCATCAGCTTCATTCCACACCCCAATTTTCAACATCACAATCTCTCTGATTTCAGCTTTCAAGGAAGAATGGACTGCCATTCTTCCACAGACACCTCACAACTTGTCTCTGACAGAGTTTAGGCAAAGGATGAACACACCCCATATTAATGTCCACTAATAGGAATCTGGAAACTTTTGAGCAGATAATGTATTGTGTGCTCCATAACACCAAGTTCATGAATTTCTATCTGAGTATCCCCTATAGTACAGCATAAGATTCTAACCCTTCTGGAGCATTATTTATTGGAATTTGGGTGCGGTGGAGATACTTCTCAATAAATATCACTGCACCACAATATTCATTCTCTCTATCTGCTTTTATGATCTGATACTGTCTGGGGAGAGGGAATATTAGCTATGTTTACTGATAAACAGATGGAAATATTTACTGAACTGATGTACTGTACTGTAAAATGGTAATTTTATTACCTTTTGCAGACTTTGCATTCTGCTGTAGTAAAATATCAGTCACATTATTTCTTGGAAGGGAGAATGCTAACATTAGTAGTTTTTTCCAAGATGTAGATTACACTACACTGTTAATAACAACAGGATTACCTTTTCATCCCCTGAATTTGTTCTAGTTCTTTAAGTATTACTTCGACTATGTATTGTCTTACACTGTTATCTCTCTGGATATGCTCTTCATTACATGCTGGTTGAGATAGGTCAGCAAACAACTGCTTTATCTAGCACGTACTGATAAACGGTAGTGAAGTTCCTTTTGTTATGCAATCCATATCATTATTCATTCAGTGGCCTTTTGCTTTGGATAAGTGGGTGGAAATTAGTATTTACTGCTTGCATGAGTGCTGTACATTGTTTACTGAATGCAATTTACAGTGGCCCAAGTCTTTTCTGTTGTGAGTTACAGGTATTAGATCTGCTTTGCAGCATTGTATGTGGAAACTCATGCTTTGATAAACAGTCAAGGACTACTTTTAGTAAGGGTAATGATTTTCCTGAATTGCCTATACTTTCGTTGCCATCTCACTGCCTATGTGTATGATTGAACTTAAGCTGGGCATATGGTTCCTTAATGGATATGATATGCCAAACATACATTTTGCATATTCTGCTTTTTGCATTGTGGGAGTAGTCTGCAGTTAGTACTACCTTCAATGTGCAGTTCACCATCTTGTAATACTGCTTGCACATATACTGCTATGGCTGTCATTTTCATTGTTTACTCATGAGTCCAAACTGTAAGCAATTGTAACAGATGCACCAATGCAGAGAGTATTGGATTACCTCACACCCTGTGTTTTACAAGAGAATTCAGGTTTATAATGTAATTTCAGTTCTCGTACTGCCTTGTATCAAATATTTAGTAAGCTTATTAACTTCTAATATGTTTACTGTAAACTCAATATCCTGTTTAATCTCATCTGGATCCCCATATGTGTGTGGATTCCTTATGAATACCTTGTCTACAGACTGCATCAAGGGGCATTCTAGATTCCAAATCTTTACTTTTAAAACACACGACATGACTACATAATTAGCTGCTGTTGCTGACACACATCTTTTTTTCTGGAAACATCCCCCAGGCTGTGGCTAAGCCATGTCTCCGCAGTATCCTTTCTCTCAGGAGTGCTAGTTCTGCAAGATTCGCAGGAGAGCTTCTGTAAAGTTTGGAAGGTAGGAGATGGGATACTGGCAGAAGTAAAGCTGTGAGGACTGGGCGTGAGTCATGCTTCGGTAGCTCAGATGGTAGAGCACTTGCCCGCAAAAGGCAAAGGTCCTGAGTTCGAGTCTCGGTCGGGCACACAGTTTTAATCTGCCAGGAAGTTTCATCTTTTTTTCTTGTTGGTGTTGTGTTAAGAATTTGATTAAGCAATTATGGGGAGTACTGATGCAATATTTTATCAGTTTTGTATAAAATGTACAAGGGTCATCCAGAGAGTAAAGAATGTTTTACCAGAACTAAATAAAAATGAAAGACAGCAATGCAAAACACTGTTTCATACCGTCAATGGCGACTATGATGTCTTTTAAGAAATATTATAGGACTGTGAATCCCAATCATGAGAAGTTAATCAACTGTTTACCAATTTATAGCACCTTACTCTATTTTTTAATGTAGGTGCCATAACTGTTGAGACACTAGTTGTCACGATGGGACCAATTTTTCAATTTCCATGTTGTACTCCTCTACCACCAAAGATCTGAGCCGGGATATCACTCCTTATTTGAGGTCTTCATCATTTGTGAGGTGTTTTCCACCTAAAAATTCCTTTACTTTTGAGAATAAGTGAAAATAACATGGTGCCAAGTCAGAGCTATAAGGAGAATGTCCAAATACTTCTGACTTATGATGCTGATGTTCTTGCTGTGTTTGAACTGATGCATGAGGCAGCACATTGTCATGAATCAAAAAACACCTTTGCTGACAACATTCCACATCACTGAAGTCCATCCCTGGTAGCTGAGTGGTCAGCACGACAGAATGTCATACCTAACGGCCCGGGTTCGATTTCCAGCTGGGTCGGAGGTTTTCTCCGCTCAGGGACTGGGACTTTTCAATTGGTGGGTTTTCAATGGGTGCAACTACTTTGAAAGGTTACAGAATAAAAAGGCATGACTGCTCAACAACAAAACTTGGCTCACACTGAGATGGGGGAAGAATCTAACTGGCACTCTTGTGACTGTGGTGGTGGGGGATCAGTGCTGGGTATGGTATGCAATCATTCTTTACTTTCTGGATGACTCGTAACTTGTTCACATTCCCTTCTGTAACTTCAACAAAAAACATATATGGGCCCAAATCTATTGTTCTGTATCATCACAGCTTTTTTGTAGTGCTATTACTGGGTACATTCAGCCTAGATGCTGTGGAAACTGATTCATCTACTATTCTATAGTCTGATTCTGCATGTTAATTTGTATTTTCTGTCTCTTTATTTTCTCCTCCTTTCAGGAATTTGTCTGTACTTATATTTGTTTCCAGTTCACTCAATCTCCTTCTGTTTGGATTATTATCATGTCCAAACAGGCCTTGAAGGCCCAACGGTACCGAACGACCGCTAGATCATTGTCAACCCATAGGCATCACTGGACGCACATATTTATTTATTTATTTCTTTCTTGATCCGTAGATCCAGTTAGTGAGTCAATCATAAGGATATGGAACGTGTCAAATTGTACAGGTTTCAATTTAAACTTACAATAAATACAAGGGCAATTCAATGGCAAATTGTACATAGTTTAAGTAAGACATACTATAAATACAGTAACAGATACAATGTCAGCTAGATAACATAACTACCATTTGACAGAAAAAGGAGTTTCAAATAAAGATTAAAGATAAGAGCACAAAGTTAAATCAGATATTAGGCCTACAAGAGTAAATACATGTACAGCCAATCTGTTGTTACAAAAAGTGCGCTAATGCCCAAATGCACAATAAAATCAATTGAACTACTTCTAGACACAATAAGTTTAGTGATGGTATACATTTTCTTTCAGGTATTCATCCACAGTATAATAAGATTTCTCTGTCAGGTAATCTTTGAGAACTTGTTTAGATTTTGGCAGTTCTGTATGAACACATTTGATATGTAGTGGTAGAGCATTGAACAGCTTAATGCCGGAGTAGTAAACTCCTTTATGTACCAGAGTGAGACGTTTCATTTCTAAATGTAGATTGTTTTTGTTTCTGGTGTTATAACCATGGAATTTACTGTTGTCTTGGTAGATGGAATAATTTTTGCACACAAAGGTCAGCAAGGAAAAAATATACTGTGAGGCAGTTGATAGGATACCTATCTTCCGAAACAAGTGCCTGCAAGAGTGTCTTTGATGGACCCCACACGTTATTCTGATTGCTTTTTTTTGGATGGTGAAAATTTTTTTTGCAAGTGGTTGGTTCCCCCAAAATATGATAGCATATGACATCAATGAGTGGAAGTAGCCAAAGTAGGCAACCTTAATAGTGTCAACTTCAGCCACTGAAGAAATTACCCGTAATGCAAATGTTGCCGAGCTAAGTTTTTTACATAGATGAAGAATGTGAACTGACCAATTACATTTACTGTCTATGTAAGCACCCAGGAATTTTGTGTCTTCAACTTTCTGTATTGGTTGATCTCTACATTTTATGTTAATTTCATCGGGATTACTTTGTGATGTATGGAACCTCATATAATGAGTTTTATCTGCATTGAGCGAGAGACCATTTGAGGAGAACCAATTTAAGATGTCATTAAAAACAGTATTTGTAGTTTTTTCAAGATCATGATCAATCAAATGGTCAATTAGAATTGTGGTATCATCGGCAAACAGGGTAAATTTGCTGTTTGTCTCAGAACAAAGAGGAAGATCATTAATAAAGATGAGGAAAAGCAGTGGGCCCAAAACGGAGCCTTGAGGCACACCACACGTTATCGTGCCCCATTCAGACGAGGCAGGTTCTCCAGAAGAGCCATTTAGCATTACAGTCTGCTTCCGATAATGTAGATATGATTGTAGCCACAAGCCAACAGTACCACCTAAACCATAGTATTTTGCCTTTTTCCAAAGAATTTGGTGGTTTACACAGTCAAAGGCTTTCGTAAGATCACAAAAAATACCCACTGGAGACATTTTTTTGTTAATGGCTTCCAAAACTTGGTTGCTGAAAGAGAATATTGCCTGTTCAGTACAAAGACCGGCACGAAACCCAAACTGATTTTTGCTTAAGATACTGTGGAAGTTGAGATGGTCTACAATCCTCCTGTGCATGAGTTTTTCTAGAATTTTCGAGAAGGTAGTTAATAGGGATATTGGGCGATAGTTTGTAACAATGCTTTTATCCCCTTTTTTAAAGAGAGGAATCACTACAGCCAACTTAAGTCTGTCAGGGACAATCCCATCTTGTAGGGATGCATTGTATATGTTGCATAAGACGGGACTAACAAATTTATAACAGTGTTTCAGTATTTTACTAGAAATATTGTCCACACCAGCAGAATTTTTATTTTTTAATGATCTAATTACTCTTATGACTTCGCTTACAGTAACTGGAGGTAAGGATAACTGTGGGATTCTGTTGCTAATAGCTTTCTGTAGGAGGGACAATGATTCTTCCATAGAACCATTACAGCCTGTCTTCTCTGCTGCTCTCAAAAAATGGTTATTAAATATTTCTGCAACCAACTCAGGTTTCTTTATGATACTGTCCCCTGTATTAATCTCTACCTGAGACATGTTCCCTGTTGTCCTGCCAGTTTCCCTCTTTATTACATTCCATATAGTTTTAATTTTATTTTCTGAGCTTTCAATTTCTGATTTTATGCACATACTTTTAGATTTATTTATAACCTTCTTGAGAATGCTACAGTAAAGTTTGTAGTGTTGTTGTTTCTTTGGATCATTACAAGTCCTGAGAGAACTGTGTAACATCCTCTTTGTTCTACACGATGTTATTATCCCTGTAGTGATCCAAGACTTCTTGGCATTGCCTATATGACTATTTCTAACTACTTTTTTGGGAAAGATGGACTCAAATACAGACATGAATTCATTTAAAAATGAATTGTACTTTTTGTTTACATCTGTTTCCCTATAAACTCGGCTCCAGTCTCTCTCTTTTAGGCTATCATCGAATTTTTTAAGGCCCTGTTCATTTATTATCCTAAAAGATTTCCAAGAATGCTTGGAACTGTTGCATACACTGATGTAATTGAGCCTAAGCAATTGACCACCATGGTCAGAAAGGCCAAGGATTGGATGTACAGTGATCTCATTGCATTTAGACTTATCTATAAACATATTATCTATCAGACTTTTACTGTTAACAGTAATCCTAGTTGGGAAATCTACTATTGCCATCAGATTATAAGACTCCATTAAATGTACTAAATCAGCTTTACTATTGCTCTCATTTAGGGAATCAACATTAAAGTCACCAGTAATTATCAAGTTCTTGGACTTTGAGTACAGTATGGATAATAAAGAATCTAAGTGCTTAAGAAATACATTCAAATTCCCTGAGGGAGATCTATACAGTGCTAACACTACAGCTGTGAAGTCATTTACAGTAATCTCAACACCACATACTTCAATTTGTTGCTCTATACAATAGCTCTTTAAATCTAATGCATTGTAAGATATGTTGTTTTTTTACATAAATTACCACTCCACCTTTTTCCATGATGGTTCTAGAGTAATGCGTTGCCTGACAGTAACCACTTAGCTGTAACCTTTCAATATCCTTCACATGATGTTCACTAAAACATAATACATCAGTATCTTTTATTCCTTGTGGTTCCTCTAACAGAACAGTAATGTCATTTACTTTATTACCAAGTCCTCCCACATTTTGGTGAAAAATCGTCATTTCTTTGGAATTAGAGACAGATCTAAACTTTTGCCTAAAAAATTATCGGTAGCTACAGACACAGTACGTTCATTACTAACAATTTCCTGAAACATTTGAGTTTGAAACCGAGTCTGACTTGATGGTTGGAGCCATTCAAGTGTGATTTGTTCCAACTTTGGGGTACATTTGTGGACTTCTTCCAATATTTTTGTTTTTATGAGGGTACCTAATGCTTTTTTTCCTGATCTGTTCAGGTGCATACCGTGTCTTGTAAATAATTCTCGTCCAAAACTGCTTACATCTATAACACAAGTATTTTTAAAATGCTTACACAACTTTGCTAACTTAGAGTTCGTTTGTGAGATAGCCTCATTTACACAGGACTGTGGAATTAAGTCATGTCTCTTTGGAATGTTCACAACAAATACCTTAGACTGATGAAGCGCCGATATTTTCTTCCTATGGTGGAGCACATGGTCAGCACACCGTTCTCTCAGCTGATGTCAGTTTTCATGACTGGAGCCACTACTTCTCAATCAAGTAGCTTCTCAACTGGCTTCACAAGGGCTGAGTGCACCCTGCTTGCCAACAGCGTTCAGAAGACCTGGACAGTCTCTCATCCAAGGGCTAGCCTAGCTTGACAGTGATTAACTTTGGCAATATGATGGTAACTGGTGTTATCATTGGGGCAAGGCCACAGGCTATTAGATTAATTACTTGACTCAGTTTCAATATATATCTCTCCGACCTCAGTTAATTAATTACACTGAAACCCTACTTTTGTACTTATCAAGAACTTCCAAAAAAATGGTGTAAAATGCGGGAAAATGTAAAATGTGGGAAATAACATTTTAAGCTGTAAAAGTTACGTATAGGATACCCCTTGGCACTTTATGTATGATCTTTGTAGATAACAGGCATCAAAAGACTTGTGAGGGACTTGCTTATTATCTAATGAAGGTTTATTATCCAATACAAACCGCTGACGTAACTGGAACTGATAACTGTCTGGGAAGTAGGAACATTTCACTCAATTTCATATGTCATAATTGATGATTTTGAAAGCCTGCAGCTGTCATTCATTATTTCAATAATGAAATATTACACCAGGTACATATTTTTTCATGCTTAGCACAACGCGTTTCAAGAATTTTTTCTCATTGTCATGTGAAACTATGTACTTAAGTATTTTGTGTGGTGTTTGAATATGTGTTACCCTGGATCTCTTGTACTGTAGTCATCTTTTTGAGGTTATCAGGTACTGTGCCTCATTAGTTATGTAGAAAACACACACACACACACACACACACACACACACACACACACACACACACACTCTCTCTCTCTCTCTCTCTCTCTCTCTCTCTCTCTCTCTCTCTCAAATTATCACTCACATTGTCTGTCTGCGTAACATCCCAAAAAAATAGATACGTAAATACTGCACCTAATGATGAGAATAAATTCTCGAAACACATTTTGCTCAGCATGAATAAAATACATAATCAGTGCTGTGTTTACACTAAAAACATCTAAGCAACGCAAAGTGAAAGAAGGTGTCAACTAGTGCTCCAAGTGGCCATACACCGAAACACACTAAATATGGCTCGACGAAGGTGTCACAATGATCACAACAATCACGAAACTGTGTTTGCAGTGGAGACGGTTTGGAAATGGTTGTAATGGTCATGATATTTTCATTCGAATGAACCTAGTTCGTTCCAATAATTAGGCTTTTATTTAAAAAGCTTAGTATCTGATAATGCTCTGGCATGTTACTGTTGCCTAAGTCATGGATTTTTCTACTGGTACCCCTGAATTTGACTGCATATTTGAGCACAGCAAAAAATTTTGAAACTTATACTGAGATGACAAAAGTCATGGTATAGCAATATGCACATATACATATGGCAGTAGTATCTTGTACACAAGTTATAAAAGGGCAGTGCATTGGTAGAGGTGTCATTTGTACTCAGGTGATTCATCTGGCATCTGGCATGACTCTGGCTGCATGAGGGGAATTAACAGTCTTTAAACACAGAATGATAATTGGAGCTAGACGCATGGGATATTCTATTTCGGCAATAATTAGGGAATTCAATATTCTGAGATGCATAGTGTCAAAAGCGTGCAGAGAGTACCAAATTTTAGGCATTACCTCTCACCACAGACAAGGCAGTGGCTGACAGCCTTCACTTAACAACCGAGACCAGCGGCGTTTACGCAAAGTTCTCATTGCTAACAGACAAGTAACACTGTATGAAATAACCAATCAATGTGAGATGTATGGCACACCTATCTATTATGACAGTGCAGCAAAATTTGGCATTAATGGGCTATGACAGCAGACAACTGACGCAAATGCCTTTGCTAACAGCACGGCATTGCCTGCAGCACCTCTCCTAGGCTCATGACCTTATTGACTGGACATGAGAAACTGGAAAACTGTGGCCTGGTCAGATGAGTCCTGATTTCAGTTGGTAAGAGCTGATGGTAGGGGCAAGGGTGATGCAGACTCCACAAAGCCATGGACTCAAGATGTCAACAAGGCATTGTGCATGGTGGTGGTGCTCCATAATGGTGTGTGCTGTGTTTACACGGAATGGCCTGGATTCTGATTATGTTCAGCTACTTGGAGACGATTTGGCACCTTCCATATACTTCATATTCCCAAACAATGATGGAATTTTTATAGATGACGGTGTGCCCTGTCACTGGTCCACAGTTGTTAATCATTGGTCTGAAGAACATTCTGAAGAATTGGAGCAAGCAATGTAGCCACACAGATTGTCCAGCATGGAACCCATAAAACATTTATGGGACAAAACTGAGAGGTCAGTTCATGCACAAAATCCTGCACTGGCAACACCTTCCCAATTATAAATGGTTACAGAGGCGGCATGGCTCAATATCTGTGCAGGGAACTTGCAGTGACTTGCTGAGTCCATGCCACATCAGGTTGCTGCACTAAGCCATGCAAAAGGAGGTCTGACATGATATTAGGACATGCCATGACTTTGTCACCTCAGCGTATCTTCTTCATTTGATGATAAGTATGTAAAACAACCAGCAACAATGTTTTCGGGTATCTCTGATGCTCGCAGTGATTAAATAAGTAACTACCTAAAACTGAAATGAATATGCTTAATGCTGGTAAGCTCATTCAGCTGAATACCTAATCTGAAGTGCAGAAAACTACTGTACCTGTAACTCATTGATTGCAACCCATGAGTTGGATGGGAAACCTTGAAGCATTGGTACAAGGAACTGTAGACAGCCAGACCAATGTCCAATCAGGAGCATCATGCAGATGAGGTTGAAAATTCGCATGAAGACACTGGCCATGTTGAGGAACTGTAACACAGAATCAAAGAAGCTTTCTTAGCTTGAAAGAGAACAAAGGCTTTGCTGTGAATTTTATTTTCAACCAAGGAATTTGCATAGTGCCTATTAAAACATTATCTCTTCAACCCTGCATATGTTGTTCTCCAACTTTACATAGTTTATATAAATTTCATTTCAGTAAATTAGGAAAAAAGACATTTCCTGTAATAAAATACATCATTATTTTGAGTTACAGCACACTTGCATCTTAAGTTACACTGGCTGGTGACTTACTCACTGGAAGAAGAAGGAAAAATTGTTCAGTATTGAGATGACATTGTTTCACTGTTCAGTATTATTTTACTTTATAAGTACAGTACATAACAGGCAGCCAACATTTCACTGTTGCCAAAAACAATACTGCTTACATATGATATCCATGTGATCACAGCAGAAGTTTTATGCCATAATCAAATATAAACATCCTGTTAACTACTGTTGGAATGGTTATGAACCTGTAAATCAATGAGAATATGTATTTATGAAATCAAGAATTTAATGCAGAATTCATATGTCAGTAGCACTTTCCATGTGAATCATCTTAATATCTAAATAACATCACCTGCACAAAAATAGAAAGGTATAGTATGAAAATTAAAAATTGCTTTTGAACACATTATCGTGATGTTCTGCCATGACAGAACCCTGTACATGCAGAAAAGTTACTTCTTAAAAGCCTTTTTCACGTCTAGAAAACAAACTAACAAAACAAAAATATTTGGCATAAGTGTATGCCAACATCCATTGCACACAATAGAATGGTAAAACTGAATATATAAACTGAAGTGAATGGATACTGTAGTCTGCAGAACCAATAACATTCCCAGGGCCTCTGCAAAAAGGGAAGGAGATACGCAGCCACAAGTCAAGAATGACTATGTGATATATGTTCATTTTCTAGAGAGTGGAAGCATTGGGAATTGATAACAGGGCAGGTATAGTGTTGGAAATCAGACTGCATAGGACAAATGATGATTTTCAAGATAGGAGCAATCAACAAGGTAAATACATCTGAAGTAGAAAATTTGTAAGCTGGGAAAATAAGGAAGGAAGCAGGTGCCAGTGCTGACAGAACATTAAACTCAAATAAGGAAGTGCTCTGATGGTAGTATGTCTTATTTGTTAGAGAGCTAGAAATGAGAGTATCTTCATGTAAATCATAGCATGTCAGTGTCCAAAAAAATACAGTTCTAATGTATTTGTGATAGTCAATGAAAATATGAAACTGGGTTTCCAGAGATTTGAGATGAAAATGGCCAGATAGGTCGTCCAACTTGCCTACTGTTGCACACCTCCATTAGTTTAATTTGTTTTCCCCAAACTGTGTTGCATTTCTTTTGTCCCTCGTTTCAGTTATTCCTTCAATTGCATGTTAATTATCTCGGTACAATTATGAGTCACTCTTGCTCACCAAAGTACTTTCGTGATTTTTAATTACTTTTCATTGATCAGATCTTTCACATTTATGCAGCATTATAAGTTTGCTATTTGCTTACTCCTTTGTTTCAGATGTATCTCACCCCATGATAATTCAGGTACCAGTATCTATCTGTAATTTCTTTAGTAATCCATATCAATTTTTGAATGTCATTCCCTAATGTTACTATACGCAACTGTTTGTTGGTGCTACAGGCCAGTAAAAAGATGCTGTATCTCAGGCATCAGTGAGATAGCTCTACATTTTGATTCATTATTATTTTCTTTCACTTTACATGTTCATTTCTATAAAATCACTGAGACTTATCTCTGTCATCTCTGATTTTCCAAAATGTTGTTATAATTTCAGTTATGTTTGACTAAGATAATGCATCATAAATTTTCTTAATAGTACTATCTGAAAAGAAGAATTTTTTTCAAGTTTCTGAATCAACAAAATAATATTAGAAATTAGTCAAAACAGAAATTTCTGAGTTAGGAAAATAATCTGCTGTCTCCTCTTGTCCCCACAAAAGGTGGGTCCCTCTCATCCTGGGGATCCATCTCTCATCAACTTATTCCTCTCTCCTCTCAGAGGAAGGACTTAATAGTTCTGAGCATTAAGACAATCTTTTTGTACTTTTATGTGTGTCTATCAATAGTACTAGAATGTTGTCTCTTGATGGTGAGTATTGGCAGCCAGCCATTCTGTCTCCTCATAGTTTTAGATGTATATAGACATAAACATATATTTATTTTGTGACCCAAAAGTTACTGGGAACGCATGTTGTGGAGCATGCACTTACGAATTCGTAGCTTACTTTTGCTCTTATCAACTGTTTTTGCATCAGAAACCTCTTATTTGTGGAGCTGTACATCATTTTGAGCAGGTGAATGTCCCCCACACATAATACTGACCTCATTGGCCTGTGTCCTGGGCTCGCTCAATAACAGTTCTCATATCAAATGCCCCCATCTCCCTCCACCATGAGACATTAATTGCTCTTCTTTGGGCTCGGCTCATTGTAACACTTCTAAAAATGGATGTTAATCTAGTGATTGTGTTCATGGAAATGTGTTGTTTCTTTGTTTGGAGATAAGTTCTGTATAGACATGTCCCTGTAACATCGATTAATTTCTCAGTCTTATTCCAGTGCTAAATATTAAAATAAACAACAACTTGTTTCCATTTAAGGTAATTCATGAGATCTTTAAAAGCTTTTACTAGAAGCAGAAAGAACTAGATCTATTGTAAAGTTGCAGCTTCAGTACATATGTCCTATCTATTACACTGTGCAGAAAGAATGAAAATATAAATTTCTTCATATTTACAGTATAACAAAAAAAGTTTTCGATTATATAATTCACAAATTATTTCACTTTCCAACAGAAAAACGTTGGGAGAGAAATTCAAAAATGTCATCTAATTTTATATCAATGTCTTAGACTTAAGACATTATTTAACTGCATAATTTGTGTGTTGCATGTGAGGAAAACTCACCAGCAAATAGCCATATTTTTGAAAATTTGGCCTGAAAGTAGTTGAAAATTACACAGGGTCAAATCTTTTAAGTGTGAACTAAAATGGGAAACACAAATTTGCTTGTGATATGAACAAGAAACACTATTAAAAGAGCTCTGTTTAATTTGTACAGTTGTTAATTACATGTACTGACAATTTGTCACTTCCATAAAACATGATACTGAAATTTTTCTATTTCTTAACTTAGTAAAATCTTCCAGAATAGAATCTCATTCTGCAGACTTCAGGCTATCTCTTTCAACAGCTAAAGTTTGCAGTCCACACAGTCATTATTGAGAAAGAGTTAACCAAAGATTTGTCTTTATCAACCTGAGGTTTGAAAAACTCCTTTCACTTCATGTAATGTGCTGAAGTAGTATTGTATTTCTAGTTAAGGTAGACCTTGGGTGAAATGCAAGCCCAAGTAGATGAGAATCAAATCAAGAAGTTTAGAATTCAAATGCAGTTATACTAAATAGAACAATATCTAATACTGATGTCAGTGGCTTGTTGCAACCATACATTTACAATTATCTCACAAATGGCTGATTTGCAGGCACATTTTTACTGGGAGATTTTTGGTTTGCACTTAGACTCCTCTGAGCACATCCCAGCTTGGGGCCTCAAGTGGCGGCTTATGATGTGGGCCTTAAATTGGCATTAGTTGTGACTGTGACATGGTGTGTGGTTTGAGCAGCCATTCACTTGGATGACATTTATCTGGACGTGACCACTTAAGTGGTGAAACCAGAAATTTAATTCATCTGACCGGGTGACACTTCCACTGATCCAAAGTCCAGTATTGGTATTCATGTGCTCTCTACAATCGTATTTGACACAGTTGTTCAGTCAACATGGGATAATGTAAGGGTAATACACTGTGGAGCCTTACCGTATTACATGCTTGCAATGCCACCACATGGCATTCAGCTCGCACTGGATGGTGGTCACTATATTTAGGCTCACAAAGGTATTTGCTAGTACAGCTTCTGCCTGTGACAAAGGTTTGTTCTGTGAGTACACCCACTAACTTGAACAGTGTGTTGCTCAGCTTTATGTTGTTGTTGTTGTTTTGTGGCTTTTAGTCCAAAGACTGGTCTTATGCAACTCTCCACATTATTCTGCCCTGTATTAGCCCCTTCATCTCTGAGTAGCTACTGCAACCTACATCCTTCTAATGTGCTTACTGTATTCATCTCTTGGCCTCCCTATAAAGTTCCCCCCCCCCCCCCACTCTTCCCTCCAGTACTAAACACTAAATTGGTGATCCCTTGATGCCTCAGAATGTGTCCTATCAACCGACCCCTTCTTCTAGTCAGATTGTGCCACAAATTTTTCTTCTCCCCAATTCTTTTCAGAACCTTCTCATTAGTTACGTGATCTATCCTCGAGCCAGTGGCAGATACCTATGGTGGGCATGCAGGGTACGAGCCCCCTCCCCTCCCCACTCCAGTGTAACTCGCATTGCCACCCACCAGTCAGCCTGCACGCTATTCGTTCATTTCTTTTGTCAGTTGACTCGACTGAATTGAGTTATCGAGTAGTTGTACTTTCCTATGTGGCATGTGCGTCCGCATCATTGTATTTTATATGTTTCTGTATGGCACACAGATAGCTAACACATACCTACAAGAAAAGTCACGGCCATTCTATTGATCTCGATATGTTATTCTGTCTGGCATTTGTTTGATAAAAGTCACCTTCAGCATTCTTCTGTAACACCGCATTTCAAAAGCTTCTATTCTCTTCTTGTCTAAACTGTTTATCGTCCATGTTTCTCTTCCATACATGGTTACACTTTATACAAATACTTTCAGAAAGGACTTTGACAGTTAAATCTATACTCGATGTTAACAAATTTCTTTTCTTCATAAACGCTTTTCTTGCCATTGCCAGTCTACATTTTATATCCTCCCTACTTTGACCATCATCAGTTATTTTGGTTCCCAAACAATAAAACTCATTTACCAGTTAAGTGTCTCATTTCCTAATCTAATTCTCTCAGCACCACCTGATTTAATTTGACTACATTCCATTATCCTCATTTTGCTTTTGTTGATTTTCACCTTATATCCTCTTTTCAAGACACAGTCCACTCCGTTCAGTTGCTGTTCCAAGTCCTTTGCAGTCTTTAACAGAATTACAATGCCATCAGCAAACATCAACATTTTTATTTCTTCCCCGTGCACTTTAATTCCTACTCCAAATTTTTCTTTTGTTTCCTTTACTGTTTGGTCAATAGACAAATTGAATAACATCGAGGACAGGCTACAACCCTGTCTGACCCCCTTCTCAACCACTGTTTGCTTTTCGTGCCGCTCGACTCTTTTATAACTTCCATCTGGTTTCTGTACAAACTCTAAATAGCCTTTTGCTCCCTGTATTTTACCCCTGCCACCTTTAGAATTTGAAAGAAAACATTCCAGTCAACATTGTCAAAAGCTTTCTTTAAGTCTACAAATGCTGTAAATTTAGGTCTGCCTTTCCTTAACCAATCTTCTATGAGAAGGCATATGGTCAGTATTGCCTCACGTGTTCCTACATTTCTCCTGAATCCAAACTGATCTTCCCTGAGGTCAGCTACTACCAGTTTTTCCATTCTTCTGTTAAGGATTCGTGTTAGTATTTTGCAACTGTGACTTATTAAAGTGATAGTTCAGTAATTTTCACATCTGTCACCACCTGCTTTCTTTGGAATTTGAATTATTATACACTTCTTGAAGTCTGAGGGTATTTCACCTGTCTCATACAACTTGCACACCAGATGGAAGAGTTCTGTCATGGCTAGCTCTCCCGAGGCTACCAGTAGCTCTAACAGAATGTTGTCTACTTCCGGGGCCTTGTTTCAATTTAAGTATTTCAGTGCTTTGTCAAATTCTTCATGCAGTATCAATCTACCTTCTCATCATCATCTATGTCCTCTTCCATTTGTATAATACTGCCCTTAAGTACATCTCCATTGTGTAGACCCTTTATATACTCCTTCCCCCTTTCTGCTTTCCCTGCTTTTCTTAGGACTGGTTTTCCATCTGAGCTTTAGATATTCATACAGATGGTTCTCTTTTTTCCACAGATCTCTTTAATTTTCTTGTAGGCAGCATCTATCTTACCCCTAGTGATTTATGGTTCTACATCCTTACATTTGTCCTCTAGCCATTCCTCCTTAGTCATTTTGCACTTCCTGTAGTTCACATTTTTTAGATGTTTGTATTCCCTTTCGCCTGCTTCATTTATTGCATTTTTATATTTTCTCCTCTCGTCGATTAAATTCAATGTCTCCTGTGTTACCTAAATATTTCTACTGACCCTCGCCTTTTTATCCACTTGATCCTCTGCTGCCTTCACTATTTCATCTCTCAAAGCCAAACATTCTTCTTCTACTGTACTCCTTTCCCCTGTTCTTGTCAATTGTTCCATAATGCTCCCTCTGAAAGTCTCTAAAACCTCTGGTTCTTTCAGTTTATCCAGGTCCCATCTCCTTAAAATGTCATAGTGTACAATATCTCTTACACGTTTGTGAAATATTGTATCCATCATTAAAAACTTGTATTATTATTGTGCCCAATAATAAAGTGGTGATGGAGAAAATTCCTACAACGATGTGACTACTTCAGCAGTGATTGACAGTGTTTAAATTTTTGAAAATAAAAGTTGGAATTTCAGATGCTGCAGCAGCAGTCAGCCAACCACCAAGAATAGTTTCAGCAACAGGAGCAGCAGCTAGTCTACAGCAAGAAACTCAACAGCTAATAAAGCTAGTGCAACAACCGTAAGAGTTGACAAGTCTGTAACCATCACAGCCAGATATTTCTGTAAATCGTAACTGCGGAGAGGAAACTTATATAGTTGATCTGGGTCACTTCATTCTTCATTGCAAGGCAAGTGGTGCTACTGACCTCATTCAGCAGAGCACTATCTTATTTTCTTCAAGCAACAAACACTATAGTATATGAGTTAGTTCAAAAGTTACACCTGTTAGTAGGTCCAGTCATTTAAAATTTGTGATTTGTTTTCTAATCACTATTATCAGCAAACTTACACTGTAGTCTCAAATTAATCAATGTTCTAAACAACTAGGTCACTCTGATGTGGCGTGGACCATTGAACTACAGAGTCTGACTATGTAGAGGAATTTTTCATGAAATCTTGAAATGTATCCTACACAAAGTCTCTTATTCAAGATGTAGACTGTCTGCAGACAAACAAGTGAGAGTTAGAGCACTGGGATGTCTGACTCTCTCAGTGAAGTGTTACAGACAGCACAAGCATTTGAAATACTACCTCCTGCTTACTAAACTTTTGATACCAGTGTTGATATTGCTAATCTTTCCTTTAGTTGATGTCACAAATGAACTTATGACATAAAAGAGTCATCACCACCATTATAGGCTTCTTCAGCAAGCCCACTGCAAGTTATTCTGGCGAATTGGATCAAACAAATAATAAGGAATTAGTAAACCATCCTCCACAATCTCCATAGATGCTTGAAGATAAGAGATTGTAGGGCAGGATGAGTGGTGCATAAAAGCTATGCCCTATGATGCTGTCAAGCCACCTTAATAACAGTTGTTGGCCCTGCTGGTGAAATGCATACCTGGAGACTGAGAGATTGCAAGATCAAATCCCACTTGGACCATAGAAATTTTCAGTCTCCCTGTAATCTAGTCTGCCAAGTTCCCTGTAATCTACTCAGTAGGTCACTGGCTAGGCTGTGGAACTTCTTTTTTATGCCGTCAGTGAGATGTTCATGAAATGCTTCATGAAAAATCACTGATGGTTGCTTGGAAAGCCCCCCAGGACGGAGTTCCCACATGTTTCAGAGCCATTTAAGCATCAAAGTTTCAGTCATCAATCCCTTCTCTTGATTCTGAACAGTGATGTCATCAGGGAATAGCTTTTCATTTTTTGGAGTCTTGAGGCTTGTTTTTCGTCACCTCTCAGCAATATCATGAGTCACCATGAGGGTTCACTACCTGAACCATGACACACAATGCTTCACTAATTACACTGAGACCACTTGGCCAGTGTGCACCCTGTAACATTATTTCTAGCAGTTAACAGAGCTCTTATTCAACGGATGATCTAGCTTGCCATCAATAATCATGAATTGCAGTTCTTGGTAGACAAAGGAGCTGGTATGCTCCTGATAAATATGTACACATATTAACACATTGGCTAATGTTTCCACAGTGGAATGTGGTCACATATACCAGTAAGCTGATACCCTTCAGAGGTCCAACAGGAAAGTAAGCTATAAACATGTAGCTAGAACACTAATATTCATGTTGATAGTTCACTAGTGGCAAGCCAATAGTGTATTTAAGTGAATCTAGTGCATACTTTTTTTTTACCATACGAAGTTCTCAAAATTGGGGTGCACATAAGATTCGATAGCGCATTAGATTCAAGTACAAACTTGAACCATTCACTGGTATTTTTTACCTTATGTGATCTGAAGTAGCAAAACATTACTCTAGCAAGAAAATATAGGTATGATATCTGTGAATCAAAGACAGGAAAATGTAAATCGGGCAAGAGGTTATTGAGTTAAAAGAGCTGGTAAATGTTTCCAGTTCTGAATTCTGTTTGTATTGTACTTCTCAACCTCGTTTCATTATTGGTGGCCTACTACAATACTTCACACTGGGTTTGCACTAGGCAGTCACGAAATGGAAGGCAAGCAGAGAAAAATATAGTATGAAGCTGCTTTCAAGCATAAAGTAATTTTTTATGCTGAAAAATGTGGTAACAGAAAGGCAGGAAGACAGTTCAGTGTAGCTGAGGGTAATGTTCACTTATGGAAGAAACAGAAATTGGGATTATTTGCAACTACTGCTACAAGAAAGAAATTCACTGGACCTCACAAAGGAAGACATCCTGACATTGAAGTAAATATTTTCGAATTTGTCCAAGACTGTGACCAGTGACACTATAATAAAAAAAAAAAAAAGCAAAAGAGGTGGCTGCAGCTTTTAATATAAAGAGGCAAGAGTTTAAGGCTAGCCAGGGATGGCTTGATTGCTTTATGAAATAAGCGGGCTTATCTCTACAATGCCGTACAACAATATGCAAAAAGCTTCCACAGGATTTTGAGAAGAAACTTCAAGAATTTCAGCAGTATGTTATCACACTTCGGAAAGAGAAGAATTTTTCAATGGGCCAAATTGTCAACGCTGATGGGACTCCAATTTGGTTTGATACACCACGTAATTATACGATTGACAAAGAGGGTACAAAAGAAGTTACCATCAAAACATCTGGGTGTGAAAAACAGCGCGTAACAGTAATGCTGGCAATCACAGCAGAGGGGAACAAACTTCCCCCTTTTTTTAATTTTCAAGTGAGAAACAAGCCCCAAGACTCCAAAAAATGAAAAGCTACTCCTTGATGACATCACTGTTCAGAATCAAGAGAAGGGATGGATGACTGAAACTTTGATGCTTGACTGGCTCTGAAACATGTGGGAACTCCGTCCTGGGGGGCTTTCCAAGCAACCATCAATGATCTGTCTTGATGCATTTCATGGTCATCTCACTGACGATGTAAAAAAGAAGATTTACAGCCTACCCAGTGACCCATTTATCATTCCTGGAGGAATGATTTCTTTATTATAGCCCCTAGACATAAGTATAAATAAACCTTTTAAAGATTATGTTCAGGAACAGTACGAAAAATGGTTTTGCAAACCAATCGTGAGCTGACTCCGAAAATAAAAATTAAATGTGCCGCACCCTACATTATTTCGCACTGGGTTTTGGCTGCTTGGAAATGCACTGAAGCACCAATGATTGTAAAATCATTCAAGAAATAATGTATTTCAAGTAGTCTGGATGGCAGTGAAGATTATGTGCTCTGTAATGACACCAAGGATGGCGGGGTAGGAGGAAATTAATCTATTTCTGATGTAGACTTTTCCACGGATTCCAGTAATGATGACATTAGTGAATAATGGTGAGTAACACCTGTAATTTGCAGAATGTTCCTTTGTATGTCATGCAGATAATCAAGCTAGCCATTCTTCTTTAATAATGAAAATGTCACTTATTACCATAATGAATAACTTGAAAATAAATTATTGTCGTTTTTTATTGTTCATGTGTACATTCACTACTGTTTGAAATAAAGTTAGCGTTGTAAAACAAAATTTCAACAATACAAAAATACCCTACTAGTTATTTGCCAAAATTCCTTTTTTTAAAATTTAATTTTTAAACTTGGCGTGTGCATTACGTTAGATGGCACATTAGATTCACGTAAATACGGCATGTTTCTATCAATATCTTAATGTTTATCATACTTTTGTAATCTGGCCACATGAGATGAACAAATTTCAAGAATTTTTGCAGTTTCTCAATTCAATCCCTCCAAATATAAAATTCATGATAGAAATAGAATGAGAGGGAAAGCTGCCTTTTCATGACACTTTGGCTAAGAGAAGACCAGATGGGATCCTGGGACACACTGTCTATATGAAGCCCATCCACATCAACTCCTTTCTGAGTGCCATGAGCACCATCACTCATCAAAGAGAAGTTGGGTGGTTCAAAAACTGGTCTACAGACATGAAGAAAGCCTTGTTAAAGAACTGAGGTACCTGAGAAAGTTTTTAAGAAGTATGATTCTGAGAAAAACATCTTGAGTGTGCTCTACAGTATAAATTGACACTGATCACAGAGGGAACACTACCAAACAAAAGCCAGAACTACATGTCTTCCATACTCTGGAATTGTTTCATGGAAATTTGGGAGAATACTTTGAAAATATGGTTTCCAATGCATATGGAACCTGTCGATGAAATTAACGGGTACTTTACATTGTCTCAAATATAATCTATGGCTCCAAATACCAGTTGCATACCACATACTGGGAAAATTTGGTATGGAATAAGTGGTATAAACTACAGTATAAGAACTGTTGAACAAGTATGAAATGATTTTATGTATATAGTCACCTCTTAGGTGTAGTCAAAAAAGTAAATGACTACATTTCAGTCTGTGGCAATTTCAAGCTTACCAGAAACATCTTGTGTAGAACCAGTTTGTATCTGATCCTGTGACTGCAAGAACTGCTGGCAAAACGATGTGGGTTGGTGTTTTGCAAAGACTGATCCAACCAATGTATTTGCAGTTCCTCCTAGATGAGGAAACAAAGTATATATTGGAATTACATACACATACCATCTGGCATGTTTCAATCCAACCAGTTGTCATTTCAAGTGATCGGTGCTCCCACAATCCTCAGAAGATATCTTGAGCGATTAATTCAAGGTGTTCTAAATAACTTAATGATATAGTTGCATTGCTTCCTACCCATGAATGATACATCCCTAACCATTGTTTGACAGCCTGAAACAGAATGGTTAGCATTGCTAGCTCAGTAAGTGCAGCTTCTTAAAGCTGAGGCAGACTGGAACACATTTTGAGCAAGGGGGCTAAAGCCCACAGTGTAGCATTTCAGTAAAATTTACAAATTGCCAAAGTCACAAAATGCAAACCAGATGTAATCATTTCTAGACAAGGCCAGTTATTACGGCAACTTAGTATAGTGTGGAGTCCATGTTGTGCACCCAGTGAGCCAACTCCATAAAAAGATTTGGTCCAAAGCTTGCTAGCAAGTGTTTTAAACTCAGAAAATGCCGCAAGTAAGCTTTTGCATACAACAGCACTTATGCCAGGCAAACATCTCACTGTGGCAACCAATTGTCACAATATAGAATAGGTGCTGTACTGTCATACGAACACATAAAAGACAAAGAATTTACATAAATGATTCTGACAGTATCTCAGTGCCCTAATTCCCAAATTTAGAAAAAGCTGGCAATCGTATATGGAGCATTTCTTGCAGCCAACTCTCAATAGCAGTAATGTATTTTCTGAAATGCATGGCACAGAGCTGTATTAACAATCTTTTATTACAAAAATAAATAATGATGTAATAAACAAAAAAGAGTAATAATGCAATAAAAGATTATTAATACAACTGTGTATCATGCATTTCAAAAAATTATGTATGGGGTTCAGAAGTTCCACATCTGTTTGTAGGGAACACTATTTCACTGGATTATGAGCCATAAGTTCCAGATACCCTCTTTGGCACCACACCAAACTCCTAGAAACGATAAAACAATGACTGGTATGGTGGGCACTAATATCAAGTAACTATAACTACAAGATTCACTGTCAGCCCACCTCAGTGCATTTGAATCCAGTCAAATTTTATAACCTATTAACTGTGGGTTTCAATTTTGGTGATAACTTGCACAACACCATAAACAAATTCCTGATAATTGCTCATTAAGTAGCCTCAACCAAAGGGCAAGGCTCATACTTCACAGAGTGCTGTCGATTCAGGAAAAGTTACCACGGCATTTACCTAAAAGGTCTTTTAGGAAATTTCTCTCATTATGGTACTGTCTGTATGCCATGAACAGCATTCTTCTTGTATCAACTAAGGAAGAAGAATGTTGTGGCGTTATCCCACCCTTATTCTACGCCTGCATCCTGGAGGATCACCAGGATGAAGGCATTAATATATCCTCACATTTATAAGCTCATAAATTACACATCGATCTAACATACTATGCAGGCCTGTTTCTACTTGCACCCAATATCAGTCAATCTCAGCATAATGTTTGACCTCTGAAAAGCATTTGATTGGTGCCACTTGAATGATTACTAACAGAAGAACAATCAAATGCAGTATCAAACAAAATATGTGACAGGATCAAGGATTGCTTAAAAGGGAGGATGCAGCATGTTGCTTTGAATGGAGAGTCATCAACAGAAGTAAAGTAACTTCAAACATGCTCCAGGGAATCGTACCGGATCCCTTGTTGCTCATGTTATACATTAATAATCTGGCAGACAATATTAATAGTAATCTCAGACCTTTTGGAGGCGATGCAATTATCTATAATGATACTCTTCCTGAAAAAGTTGCACAAATATTCAGTCAGATCTTGATAAGGTTTCAAAGTGCTACAAAGATTGGTAACTTCCTTTATATGTACAGAAATGTAAAATTGCACACTTCATAAAACAGAGTGGCCCAGCCATAAGTAAATTAGGTGGCACACTTGGGTTCATCTGTAGGATAATGGCAAAATGCAGGCTGCTTACAAAACACATGTGCATCCTATCTTTGAATATTGCTTACATTTATGGGATCCAAATTAAACAAGACTGACAAGGGATGTTGAATATTTCAAAGAAGGGCAGCGAGAATCATCACAGATTTGTTTGACTCATGGGAGAGTGTCACAGAAGTGCTGAAAAACCTGGACTGGCAGACACATGAAGATAAATGCAAATTATCTTGCAAAAGTCTACTTACAAAGTGTCAAGAACCAATATTAAGTGAAGAATCTAGAAATGTACTTCAGCCCCCTACATATAACTCCATTAGGGGCTGTAAAGACAAGATTAGACTAATCACAATATGCACAGAAGCATTTAAGTTGTCCTCCCTCCTGCACTCCATATGTGATTTATGGATGGGAAGAAGCTTTAACATATGGTGCATTGGTAATTATCCTCTGCCATCCACTTCACAATGACTTACAGGGTATGTATGCAGATGTAAATGTAGAGGTAGAAGCTTCTTAAACTGGCCACAGCCTGAGCACCCATGAGATTGCATGCATTCTGATTTTGTTGGGCCATTCCACAGTGCTATGTTGCCACTTGTTACGACTGCACTCTCAGACTTCCATAATATAGCACAGATGATAACTATCTCAATGAACAAAACACTATGCCCTGGCCACCAACTTTGTCACTGAGAGATTCCCCATGCCACACTGTCTGTTTTCGAGCTCTCTGGCCAGCATAATGAAATGCAGCACACTTCTCCATCTCGAGGATGGTTAGAACATTCATGATGCAGATGTGGAAGGCAGTCTTGTGACAATGCATTGAGCAGCTTAGTCACCATCTATAAATTCACAGACAAATATTAACACAAATCCAGCAAAGACTGAGACCCTGAATGTTGTTCAACATCCTGTATCCAGCCTCATACGTCCAGAGCCAATGCACATCCACCACTATCAATCAGAGCTCAAGTTGGTTGAAACCCAGGGCTGACATATGGCATCATCATTGTTAACAGGAGGCCTCGTCAGACCTGGTGGTCTGGTGGAAACTGGAAAATGAAACATCATGGCATTGAACCCCAGTTGGGCCACGGACTATTTCAGTCAGCCTTTAACCTAGCCCTCACTTCCCAGTGATGAGAAGTTTCATCAGGAATGACATGTGGTTCACCTTCTATATTAAACTAGGGGCCCCCTTTTCCCAATAGGACATGCAACCTGCTGAAGTTATGAACAGTCATGACTCACTGATACGGTACGGAAATAAGCTTTAGTTGAAACAGTCATCACAAGATGTAACTATGCTTATGCTGATCAGAGACACTCCCACCAGCTGGTCAATGTGCCCAATTCATGCTTGAACCCTGGCCACAGTATGACTTAACTTGCCATAAAGCACAGTTGCCTGCTCCCATCCATGCCAAACTGAGATGAGCACTAATGTTGCCAGAGTCTGTTTCACTGCCCAGACCCCTGCCAATTTACACAACACCAAATGTGCACCCCTGCAATATCTTTCCAGCCTGCAGACTCCCTGATGCTCTTCACTGCAACCAGCCAGCCCAGACATAAAATGCGATTGGATCCTGTGGGTCATGAGCTCATCTCCCACACTGCCCTCCACTTTTGACTTCAGATACGACCTGGCAACTATTGGTTATGTGCCTGTTACAAATAGGGGCTTAAAACCTATCATAGGAATATTGACATGTACAAGGTGGTAGAGACTTTACTTCTGGCCAAGTCAATGACTTAGAGGTGCTCTCACACAGGGCATGTCAAACAGGTAACTGGTGTGGAGTCTATGATGTATCAGGCTCATTAAGTAAGTAACCATGGCACTCTTTCAATGGTACTGTAATGTTTTTGTGCACAGGAACCTCCACATCCACTGTTAAATAAGGTGGCATTCTCCTTCTTGTCTATGATTTGGACTTGCTCTTGGTACCAAAAATCTTAGATTCAAATACTTTGGCTTCTACTTGGGTTAAAGATTCATTTTGTCAAGGTGTAAACCATCATCATGATTAAGTAAATAATTCATCAAACATAATTCAGTATTTTCCCTGAGAGCTGAATCCCATTAGGATGAAACAAATATATAAATTAACACATGAATTCCCTGGATGAATTTTAATATCTGTTTTGCCCTTCTGGGATTCAGTTTTCAGGGAAGCTATTGAAATATGCTTGACCAATGATTTAATTAACCACGATGATGATTTTAACCAAAACAAAATGTGAAATCCAGCACTGGCAGTAGTGAACTCTTCCAGATGATGGTACCGTCCCTATTTTGACCAGAATTGGTGTAACAACATCATCATAGAGGGGTCATTTTAGCATATATACCCACTGTCTATGTGATATTTCTTCCAATAAGATGTTCTATGTACTCATGTGCACATAGTTAATCATTCCATTATATTTATTGTCAATCTACCGTCTCACTCTCAAGATGGGTGGACAGTTTAAAGGTCACATATTAACAGCACACAAAGTTCAAATCTTTATTTAACATTTTTTTATGCTTGTTGGTGTCCCGTATGGAAAAACAGTGAACAGTATTCAATTAGCAACGTGATGAAGGAATACGGAATACTAGAGAAATGAGTAAAATCTTCAATGAGGATGTTGACTTTTCTGGCACAAACAAGACACTTTTCCCTTATTGTATGTAAGTGAGCTAGTCAAATGGTGTGTTTATACTCTATTCACACAGACTAATTATGGGGCTAATAATATAATTAAACAAGAAAATAAATTTGAACCAAATACATAAAGAAGGGGCTGCTTGTTGTCTAAAGCTACAGAGAAATGTGAATGGGATGCCCAGTACATATTGAGTCAGTAATAAAGTTGAAGAGTTTCACACATGTTTAACATGTAAAATATTTTTGTATCATATTTACAGATGTAAACCTTAAATACATTAAATGTAATGTTTGCAGGTATGGCAGTTGTCAGTTTTATAAAAGAAGAGAAAGAGACAAGCAAAATACATTGAAAAATTATGACAAATGCATTTTAACGAAGAAAGCACCTATACAATTTGAATAGATATGTTACTAAGACGAGCAAGATAAATGAAACAGGCGAAATACCCTCAGACTTCAAGAAGAATATAATAATTCCAATCCCAAAGAAAGCAGGTGTTGACAGATGTGAAAATTACCGAACAATCAGTTTAATAAGCCACAGCTGCAAAATACTAACACGATTTCTTTACAGATGAATGGGAAAAGTAGAAGCCGACCTCGGGGAAGATCAGTTTGGATTCCGTAGAAACACTGGAACACGTGAGGCAATACTGACCTTACGACTTATCTTAGAAGAAAGATTAAGGAAAGGCAAACCTACGTTTCTAGCATTTGTAGACTTGGAGAAAGCTTTTGACAATGTTGACTGGAATACTCTCTTTCAAATTCTAAAGGTGGCAGGGGTAAAATACAGGGAGCAAAAGGCTATTTACAATTTGTACAGAAACCAGATGGCAGTTATAAGAGTCGAGGGACATGAAAGGGAAGCAATGGTTGGGAAGGGAGTAAGACAGGGTTGTAGCCTCTCCCCGATGTTATTCAATCTGTATATTGAGCAAGCAGTAAAGGAATCAAAAGAAAAATTTGGAGTAGGTATTAAAATCCATGGAGAAGAAATAAAAACTTTGAGGTTCGCCGATGACATTGTAATTCTGTCAGAGACAGCAAAGGACTTGGAAGAGCAGTTGAATGGAATGGACAGTGTCTTGAAAGGAGGATATAAGATGAACATCAACAAAAGCAAAACGAGGATAATGGAATGTAGTCAAATTAAGTCGGGTGATGTTGAGGGAATTAGATTAGGAAATGAGACACTTAAAGTATTAAAGGAGTTTTGCTATTTGGGGAGCAAAATAACTGATGATGGTCGAAGTAGAGAGGATATAAAATGTAGACTGGCAATGGCAAGGAAAGCGTTTCTGAAGAAGAGAAATTTGTTAACATCGAGTATTGATTTAAGTATCAGGAAGTCATTTCTGAAAGTATTTGTATGGAGTGTAGCGATGTATGGAAGTGAAACATGGACGATAAATAGTTTGGACAAGAAGAGAATAGAAGCTTTCGAAATGTGGTGCTACAGAAGAATGCTGAAGATTAGATGGGTAGATCACATAACTAATGAGGAAGTATTGAATAGGATTGGGGAGAAGAGAAGTTTGTGGCACAACTTGACTAGAAGAAGGGATTGGTTGGTAGGACATGTTCTGAGGCATCAAAGGATCACCAATTTAGTATTGGAGGGCAGCGTGGAGGGTAAAAATTGTAGAGGGAGACCAAGAAATGAATACACTAAGCAGATTCAGAAGGATGTAGGTTGCAGTAGGTACTGGGAGATGAAGAGGCTTGCACAGGATAGAGTAGCATGGAGAGCAGCATCAAACCAGTCTCAGGACTGAAGACCACAACAACAACATGTTACTAAAACTGTACTCCAGTCTAATTGGATTACAAATTGCTATGGAGTCTATTAAATTCACAAAAGATAATTACAGTAGGTCACAGAGTGCAAAATTATTCCTACGCTAAACTTGAAGAGATAGATATGACATATACTGCTTAAAAGGAATATATGGTCTAATGAAATGAAACATGTTAGAGTAAACTTTTTGTTACTATTCACATGAAGCTATACATTTACATGCACATTGGGCTATGCAGGGCTTTAAACAACATTTTTTTTTCTTTGGGTGTGGATATAGACTCTGTGTATCATTGGAAGATGGTTTTGTTTTGCTTATAACATGTATGGGCTGATTTTTACTTGTGGATGTTGCTCCAACCCATAAACTTCTGGATACTAATTAATGCTTATTAATCCATGTTGTTAGAGGAGAGATTCAGGCCTTGCATTCTGGGCAGCATTTCAAGATATCAATTCAAGAGAAACAGCCTGAGAAGCCTTGTGTTGTGTTAATGAAGCATCCACTGATTTGTTGTAAGCCTAGCCTGAATAAATGGGCCATCAGAATACACACAATGTCTGTGAAGTCTGGATAAATTCTGGCTTATGATTCCACCTGTCAACTTTGGCCAGAGACATCACACAAGACCCAAAGATGCAACATACACAAGATTTCAAAATGGTGACCAATACTTGTAAATGTTTCCATGGCTCTAAAATGTAATAGTGAATTATAGAATCATGGGAATTCTTACAAATAAAAATGGAAACTAGCAAGATAACCATGAAAAATATGGATAAATTAAAATGTAATATAAGGACCTCCAAAGAAAAAGATATAGTTAAAAATCTTGAAAACTAATGAAACATGGAACTGACAGCTAGGATGTTTTCCACCATCCACTGTTAGTTATTTCCGACAGCAGCATGCACTGCAAAATAATGACAGAGGGGCTAATGACATGCTGAGCCTATCCTGGTTGACTGCAGTCTTTCAATAACATGAGACCACCTCGAAATCATTTATTCCACACAAACACACAAACATGACACATTGTGCTCACCTTACACAGCAGACATTTGTGGTTGAATTTCACTTCCTGACACTCATTCCACAGTTAAAAACTGCACTACACCTCACTGTTCCTCTTTCTTGCCCTCCATAGTGAAGCTGGATGCACACACAACTTGCTGACCTCACAACAAGCATATCTAACAGACAAAGGGCACAGCAGTGAATGTTCGAGCTGTTCCTTCCTGATTCCCAGTAGAGGGCACTTTTATAGGCACACCTACCTGCATTACCTATGTCTGCACCATGCTCATTATATTGTCTGTCTCGTTTTCACCTGATTACCCCTTACAGCTAAAGTAGGCAGAGTAGTACAAAAAAATAAATACTAAAATACATCCTCAGAAATCATAATATATTTGGAATAAGCAACATAGTTTATGAAACTTAATAAGACAACCACAGAAGACATTTGATAATGGGCCACTTACGTCCTTCACATTGAAAACTCATGACTATATGTTTCAAAGCTGAGGACTGGAATCACGCAGTTTCAAGTTTTCAGGTCATAACCATTTAACTAACTGCTCAACTTGGATAGTTCTTTGTAAAGAAAGCAATATGTGCCATGAAACAGTTTTGATAAAACTAAAAAAGGAAAATTACGATTTTTGTACTTTATGTGACACTGCCAAACAATCAGTAGTGCAGATCATAAAATTCCATTAGGCCCTAGGTAAATTAAAACATATCACATTAAGTGCCTCTTCCTTGAATAAGGAAAGTTGTATTTTAACAACAAAAAACAGAGGATCACATTAATAAATGACATTACAGAAATATAACAACATTCAGAGTGAGAAAACATTAAATATGATGAACTGCGAGGTTTAGTGCTTGACCCACACCACTTCTTGATCTACAAAAATGATTTGTTAAAGACATCAGATGTCTCCTAAAAAATCTGGCGTTTGCTGTTAATACAAGTGAACTGATAAAGTGCCCTAACTAGACACAGGTGAAGAGCTGCTTCACAGCAAAAGAGCTTAACTCCTAATCCTATTGCTGGACTGTTTACCAGACTCCACCTTTGGAGGTGCTGGGAACTTTGCAAAGTTGCCAATTGTGGCTTTATCTGATGTTCTCAGGTGAGCTACAGGATTTGAAACAACTGTAGCTTTACACATGCACCAACAAACACAGATAGTAGTACTAACACTAACAACCTTTGTTTATGTAGAGACATCAGCTGTTGGAACAGACTTTTCAAGGGCTGAAGAGAAAGATGTAGTGAGTGCGGGAGGATGGATGGTCTTAGAGATCTTTCTGGCCTCACCATACAGGATGTGCTTTGTTGTTTTCAGCTCATGGATATTTTGTTCTTCAAGGAAGATCCTGCAGTCCCTACTCCTGGAAGGGTGATCCCCACAGTAACTAACACACTTCAGGAGAGATGAACCACCACCTTCTTCGTGTATGGCCTTACCAAATTTGCCACAGATGGTTTCAACCTTACAACAAGGAGCAGTGTGCCCATAGTACTGGCATTTAAAACAGAGCACTGGGTTATGGACATAAGGCCACTCATTTAAGCGAAGGAAACCTGCCTTGATATGCTCTGTAAGTTTTGTGCTGTTGAAAGTAAGTATAAATGAATCTAACTTGATCAGATCACCATCCACTCTTCACATTATATTTTGCACATCAACAACGCCTTCTTGGGCCCACTCAACTTTCAGTTCCTCTCTGCTTGACATAACACCATTTCTGTAGTTCATTGTGTTGTAGAGCTCCGTTTCAATGGCATATTCCATGAGGCATTTAGCTTCATGGAGGTTCTTTACTTGTTATGAACTAGACGTTTCAACTGACAATGTTCCTTGTTTTATTGTATCTGCATTTCCTCTAAACCTTTCAAGTGAAGAAAGGCAAAACTTTCTCAAAGCTTCCCTCTCTTCTCTTAACTATCAAAACCACATTCTGACCTGCAGTGTGCATTCTGTTATTAAATAATGAACTACTCTTAACAAACTCAGAATGTGGAGGGCTTGTCAAACCAGGCCTCTTGAGCGACTGGGTGTTGGTACCTACTAGTAGCCCACCCGTTCCGCTGGAAGGAGGAATAGAAAATTTTGAGGGCTTCATCTCAGTCCCACAAGCAACTAAAGCAATAATGACCCACCCAAACTATGTCATGCATGCCTAGGTATGTAAGCCTTGTACAACTGGAGGAGCAGTTTCCCCACAGGTTGCCCACTAATGATTGTTCCAGTTCAACAGCCACACATCTCACTGCTTGCGATAAGCGGGAAATCCATGTTCAAGTCCCGGTTCGGCACAAATTTTCATTGCCGTCATTCCATTCTACAGCTGATGGTTGTCATTATTCGCAACTGCAAATACATTTAATGTAATGTATCTCATCAGTGCATTGCACACCTTAAGATGGAGGATCTTTTTATAGAGGTTTGTCATCCTCACAATCCGGGTGCTTAGCGGTCCCTAGCTCAGGAACCCCAGGGTTGCCAAGCACACACCCAGTAAATGAATGCTGAGCCCCACGGGCTTGTTGTGCATGTGAAAGGGCCTGTAGGAAATCTGTCTCTCTGTGAGGTACACAGCTTCTTGTTGCGAAATCCAGAATGAAAGAAATGTAGTACATAGCTTTGCCTAGGAATAGCTGTAATTCTTCTTATGTGATCAGCTTGGGTGCATCTCAAACTGCTTGAATATGATCATCTAATTATTATGCCATATCAGTTTTGTGATCCAGAAACAGTGCTACAGAGCTGGCAGAGTTTTTGTTATTAAGGCAAAGCCCATACGCTTGCAATCTTTCTAATGTGTCATCAAGAATTAGCATTAGGTTGTCAAATACCTTTGCAAGTAACAATATGTTCTCAAAGAAATTCCTTACATTAGAAACAAATTGTAAAACTGGTTCCATTTGTCATTGCCAACTAGCAAGTACATTTGCTGCACTATAGACCACACGTTTGGAATGAAGTAAAGTATATTTTGGTATAATCCCATTTTTTTGTCCATTGGTAGGTATGGATACAAATCATTAATAGCCAAGTAGCAAGAAAAGATGTTTCCTTTTCTAACACAGTTGAACAAACAGTTCAAGTTTTGGAATATCATATTTGTCAATGATGAGGTGTGGATTTAAAGTTGGCTTGTAGTTACCAGTAATATCAAATTTTCCATATTTCTTGACAACAATATGAGTCCTAGAAGCCCATTTGCAATATTCGACTTTTTCAAAGAATCTCAATGCTAGATTTGCTTTAGTTTCCTGTGGACACTTGTTTTAAAGGGCTAAAGATACTTCACAAACACAAAGAAATAATAGTATAGGTCCTGGCTTAAGGTGTAGTGCACTGGAAGGGACACTAAATTGCGTACTAAAACATTAAACACATCCTCACAACAAGCAAATGTAACTGGCCCAGTCACTCCTTTTCATTAGCAGATAACCAAACAGTTTAATTTTGCATTTACTGGAAGACATCCAATGGATGGGTTTGATGACTTTTTATGCACAAATATGTTTGTCTGAGCGTAATATGTTTTCACTGATGATGCTGCACGTAGAACCTATATCTAATTCCATTCGGAAATCATGTTTGTCAATCTTGACTGTAAGCATTTGTTTATTAAGAGATTAACTGCTCTTATTGAATGAGATTTTCAATCTACAGTGGAGTGTGCACTGATATGAAACTTTCTGTCAGATTAAAACTGTGTGTCAGACTGAGACTCGAACTCAGGATCTTTGCCTTTCATGGGCAAGTGCTCTACCATCTGAGCTACCCAAACACGACTCACGACCCATCTTCACAGCTTCAATTCTGCCAGTACCTTGTCTCCTACCTTCCAAACTTCACAGAAGCTCTTCTGCGAGCCTTGCAGAACTAGAACTCCTGGAAGAAAGGATATTGCAGAGATATGGGTTAGCCACAGCCTAGGGGATGTTTCCAGACTGAGTCTGCCAGTACCTCGTCTCCTACCTCCCAAACTTTCTGGAAACATCCCCTAGGCTGTGGCTAAGACATGTCTCCGCAATATCCTTTCTTCCAGGAGTGCTAGTTCTGCAAGGTTTGCAGAAGAGCTTCTGTGAAGTTTGGACGGTAGGAGACAAGGTACTGGCAGAACTGCAGCTGTGAAGATGGGTCGCGAGTCATGCTTGGGTAGATCAGATGGTAGAGCACTTGCCCGAGAAAGGCAAAGGTCCTGAGTTCGAGTCTCAGTCTGGCACATAGTTTTAATCTGTCAGGAGGTTTCAACTGCTCTTATTGTTCATCACAAGCAAACAATGGGGAGGGGCAGGGGGGTGGGGGTGGGGAGGGGGGGAGCAACTGGCAGATAATGTGCACTTGTCTGATATCTACAGCACTATGCTGAAAACTGTATCTTCACTAAAACAATGCTGTGGTATATTGTTGAGAAATTCATCAGAGCAGCAAATGAACACTCAGCAGCTGAGAATATACTTCCCAGGACCCTGAGATCATTTCACCTCAATGTTAATGAGTGCATCGAGGATGGCACTTAAGGAAATGCATATATCTCGTACCATGCTCCAATCAGACTCCACGATTTGTGCACCATGGATCATGGATCAATATGGCTTACCGATACCTCCATTGTGTAGTTGACTCCATGACACTATGAACTTCTACTGTCATAGCAATAAAGCACTGGTATTACATGCTACCTCATTTAACTGCTCATTAGTACATACATGTCATGTGTTTACACATTTCTCTATAATATCTTATAGGTCAGCCAACTGACGATTTTCACAATTATTTCACAAAACAAATCTTTGATATTTACAACAGCAGAAAGACAAAAGTTGAAATCCTTAAGTAAGCAACTTTAAATACATTCTTCTTACATAGTACAGAAGAAATGAGCTTTCACAAGGAGATGAAACAGGAGGAGGAAGAAGAAGGGGGATGTTGTTACTTATATCATTAGATTTTTTAGGAGGAGGGTGATAAAAGACACATGCTTCCAATCATCTTAACTGATACTGGAATCAATCAAAAACTTGTATTTGGAAAATGCTATAAAATCAACTTTCTATGCAATAAAGTTGAACTTATCGGCCCTGTGTAAATGAGACAAATCGCTTACGCAACTGAAGAGGAGCTATCCTCTAACTAAGCATTTTAACTAGTGATAAAAAGTAGCAGCCGAGTATTTTGGAAATAAGAGCTCATTTGATAAATCAAAACTAAAAATGCTTTTAATGGTATACATTCAGTCTATTAGTTATAAACTTTCTATTGCTTATACTTTGCTAAATGAACTACCATTTAGTTTTCAGATCAGAAAATTACCCATATTTTGCTGTTTCTTTCGAAGTATGATGCTACAATTTATGACAAAATGTTGCCTTTTATTCTTCTCCATGCAGCATTAAAACCCTGTTTCAGCACACATCAAAATAATGAGTAATTACAGAGAAACTAAACAACAGAAAATGTAAATGAGGATGAAGTTTGTAATTTCTGGTTAGATCATCTATTTCTGATGTGAAATGGAACCTAAGCCTGGTTCTCAGCATGAAAAAAATGAATAAAAATTCAATGCAGTTGTACAAATATGAAGGAGACATTACCTCCGTGAAGTTGGAGCATCACTTTAAAAACTGAACTACACAGAAAAAGAAAGAATTTAGTCTTGAGTGAATCAGCATGGGCTGCAACATTTCTTTTATAAATGAGAAACTGACACCTGTAGGAATTACACAGTAGTAATCTTATTAGAATTTTTAAATACATTCAAAACAAATTCACTACTGTAATATTGCAACAATTTAAAGAGATATGACTACAGTTTATACACCAAAAGCAGGGAGGGAATTAACATTGTTTCTGGAGTTTTCACAAAGCAACATTTCACTGCCTATTTACAGTCTGAACAACAAGTGGAGTCAAAATTTTGTCATACAAACTAACAGCAGTTTGGTTTTCAGTGCCAATATTATGTACCTCAAAGATGACATTCCAATGTGAGTTATAAACATGTTCCACAGAGATGTTTACCATGATAATGTCCACTACAAAATTTCTAAGTTAAGATGTTTGTCAGTCTTCCTAAACACCATTCAAAAAAGAAAGCGACAACAGTAATGCAGTCTACAATAAAAGCAAAGACACTGCACAAAGCAAAGCATTCTACATAAGCACTAGTGGAAGGACACACTCCTACTGCAATTTTCAATAACTATGGTACAGGTTACATCAAGCAGGAAGCCTTTTTTGCCATCAAGACTGAATGAGATAAAATAGCACTGTTGATACTGGTTCAGTTAGTGTACAAGGGCAAGTCTTAGTTTCCACATTACGTGTGAAGTTTTCCATATATTCTGAGAATAATATTACTTTCATTAACTGTACTTTTTAGAATGTTGCTTTTGTTTACACCATATTCTACAGTTTCTTCACAACATCATACAGATTTCTTAAATTCATGTTTTGTCACAATTCTCTTAAAGTTCATTTAGTTGAATTTTTTACATTGTTCCACAGAAATAATGTAAAAACCAAACATGAGCTCCAACTATAGATCTTGCAAAATATATTATCTATGTACCAATCATATTGCTAAGTTTTCTTAATATGCTTTGCTTTATGAAATGAAAGCAAACTCATACACAAAATTAGCCTACATCTCCAAATCATTGTTCTACCTAACAAATCTTCTCTTATAAGCAGGTTTTTTTTTCTCTCAAGCTTCTGAGAGTTACTTTGAAAAATTGCACTGATTTCATAAGTTTTCGTGTACATTCACATCACCCTCAACAGTTACCTTGTTATCATAAAAATGCTTGTGTCTTCAATTTCCAAATAAAATTAACAACATATTTCAAAGAAGGGCCACAGGATTATCAAGAATGTGACCATCGCTATTTTAGCTGACTGTCATTTCCTTTCTCTATAAACTGCATTTTTTACAGGATTTGTCATTCATTTTTGCATTTTGTCACCACCACCTGTGGTGTTGTGGTATATGTTTATGAGGAACATCTCTGTACACCTGACCAAGTATATTTTTTCTGTGTCTTTCTTTCTTCAGTTCCAGTTTGGTCTCACTTAAATGATATATCATTTTGTACTAATGTAACGATGCCTTAAACGAATTTATTACTCAAATTTTACAATATCAAATAAATTACTTGAAAGAAAACAAAAACATAATTTTAGTTTTTACTTATAATCTATGTTAAAGACTAGGATTTGTCCTAAAAGCACTTAAGGAGCACATTCACAATGTGTCATTTGTCTCGTTGCAGGAGGGACTTGTTAACTTATGAATGCTGATTGCATTATTACAGATTCAGTATTATAGTAGTGCATCTCTTGAAGACAGTGTCATTCAGTCAACATTAGTTGCAGGTATATTTTATCAGCAAACATATTTCTGTTACACATCTCTTGCTAATATCAACTCAACATCAAACCTGGCAGGTCTGGGAATTTCCACAATTTCTGTCTCATTGATCACTGGGATCATCTGCAATTTGCGAGGCCCTAGTTAGTTAATACTGCTATATCGCCACAGAGATTCCTGGGATACACATTTCCAGATGACAGCATGTTTCTTGACAGACTTTTCTATTTCTTTCACTTACATAATGCTGAAGTTAGTCTTGATATCTGAATAGCACATGCCTATAACATAGAGGGTCCATGTTTGATCCATAGCACTAATATGGATTTTTTTCTTGGTGAGACAAATGGAACAAGTTTCACTCAGGCTTATGAGAATGACTGAGGAGCTACTTAGAGAAGAAGTAGCAGCTTCAGTTTCAAAATATGGTCTCAATAGCTAGAAGAACAGGGACACAAACCACATATCCCTCTAACACTTCATTCAATTGTATTGTGCAATGATTGGTAATGTCTTGTGGTCTGCTGTGCCAGACTAAGGAGTTTTGTTATGTAATACTAAATCTGACATGACATTGGGTTTCACTGTTTGACCACTTGATCTTGAAAATCTCATTCTTGCTATATTACAAGGGACTGTGGATATCCCACACAAAATATTCATAGTTTCTTTATATAGTGCACACTCCTGTTTACACAACTACACACGCAAAATTTGTTGTACTTCTGTTTTATAATCATGAAGCCCCCCCTTATTCAGAAAATGATGTTCTAGAATGGGAAGAGAGGTTAATAGTTTAACATACCATCATCAACAAGGCCAAGAGAGATTGAGTGCAGGGTGTGGTGCATTAGACAAGCATTGAAAATGAAATCAGCTGTGGCCTGTTCGCAAAAGAGCCATCCAAGTAATCACCTGAAGTTTTTTAAAGAAACCACACAAAACAGGCTTCAGCTCGAGTGCCCATCTGTGGATAGTTGGGCCCTTGTGGGCAAACAGCTGATGTGTGGCAAGTAAGGCAGCCGAGATACAACCTATGTGGCTGTGCGTCCATGGGCAGGGGTGGCCATGTGGATAATGCACCGCCAAACACGTGCACTGGGCTGGCTGGCTGGTGTATAGCCTACACTACCTGCACCTGCCTGTGGCAAAATGAAAGGCTTTCATGGGATTTTGTGCCCATGGGGCAGCCTTGGAGCAGCCTGACAAAAGATGTAAATATAGGTTGACAGAGAAGGACATGAACCTCACTTCTCTAGAATATGGGTCTCCTGTCTACAATTGCATCTACATACCTCTCTACACCTACATCAGTATTCTGCAAACCACTGTGAAGTGTGTGGCAGAGGGTACTTTCAGTCATACCACTTCTTAGAGATTCTTCTAGTTCCAATCATGTACGGAGCACAAGCAAAATGATTGCTAAAGTGCCTCTGCAATTAATCTAATTTTGCCTTTGTGGTTACTTGTGGATTAGTATTTAGTGGATTGTAGTATATTCTTAGATTCCTCACTTAATGCTAATTCCAGAAACTTTGAAAGATAAGGTGAATTGCGGCTTATTCTGAACATGTTGAAGTAGAAAATTTCTGAGCTATCTACCTTTTAGGGACTTGCTGGAAAGTTAATAAACTAGTTGCTCAGAATACAGCTGATTTGAGTAAATGCTGGAACCTCTTTATTTTTACTGTGAGCATGGTAAAGAGAATACAAAAAGATAAGTGTGCCTTGTAACACACACTTGTTATAAAGATGCTAACAGCTTGTAGACCAAATAACAGCATCTGGTTGAACTATGGCACACTATGGAGCACCACAAGGATATAAACCTTAGTCCTCTACTATTTCTCATATACATAATTGATCTATCTTTGTCCTCCAACAAAGAAAGTAGCTACGCAATGTTTGTCAATGGTACACGTTTCGTAACTGATAACAAAATATCCACTAACCTACAGACTAATACAAACTAGCTGCTTGCAGGTATTCTGAAGCAGTTCACAGTAAATTCACTTCTTATAAGCCTCAGCTACATCTAGTTCCATTCTGACCAGGGACTGATGACCTCAGATGTTAAGTCCGATAGTGCTTGGAGCCATTTTTTTTCCATTCTGACTGTAAAAGCTCCCAGTAGTTTGTTATTGTACACAAATACCAGCAGATATACAGTGTACAAATACAACATTCTTCAAAGGGTGGATCGCTAGCTTAGTAGGGAACATCACATTCCCCAAATCTTGAAAAGGTTTACCACACGGATAATTGATTCCATTGGAAATATTAGTATCACAAAGTCTGCCTATTTCAGTTATTTCCACTCAACTGTGTGATAATTTAATCATCATCTGGGACAATTCACCAGAATCAACAAAAGCATTTACCATGCAGAAAGAGGTTGTCAGAATTATCTGTGGAGAGCCAAAAACTTCATGCCTTAGACTTATTAAGCAAGTGGAGATACTGACCATCACTCCACTTCAGTCCTCCAGGCAGAGTGTCAACATTCATGTTGAAGCATATTAACCCATTGCCCAAAATTGTTAACAAAATGTTTATTGACTGGCTAGAATAATGGTTTCAATTACTAGCAAATTTTTAACAGCTGTGGAACTGAGCACAAAGAAAGTGTTTCATACATGATAACATTATGGAATGGATAGATTGCGACCCACCATACAGAGGAGATGATGAGTCGCAGACAGGCACAACAAAAGGACTGCTATACACAAAGGTGATTTGAAAACTTCTCAGAATTCAATAGAAAAAAATTACTTACACCACTGATTTTTTTTATTTTCAATGCAGTCTCCTTGTAGATTAATGCACTTGGTCCAATGATGTTTCAGTGCCTTTATTCCATTTCGAAAATGAGTTTCCTCCAGGCTTGCAAAATAGTTGTCAACTCTGGCTATCAATTCTTTGTCTGAAGTGAATCTTCGTTCACCAAGAAAAATTTTCAGTTTTGGGAAGAGATGGATGTCTGACAGAGCCATATCACATGAATAAGGTGGCTGTGGCAACAATTCATATTTAGTTCCTATAATTTTACCATGGTGACGGCACCTGTGTGCAGGCATGCATGGTTTTGATGGAAGATGACTTTCTTCCTTGCTAAACCTGGCCTTTTCTCAGGTATCTTTTGTTGCAATTTGTCCAGGAGGTTAGCATAGTATTCTCCAATAATTGTTTGCCCAGGAGGGAGATAATCTACATACAGAATCCTCTTCACATCCCAGAACACTGATGCCATGACCTTTCCCACTGAAGGAATTATCTTTGCTTTCTTTGGTGGCAGAGAATCATGTTCCCACTGTATTGACTGTTGTTTTGTCTCTTGGGTAGAGTAGTGCACCCATGTTTCATCAGTGATCACAAACCGGCGCAAAAAATCTTGTTCGTTTCTCCTAAAATGCGCCAAACATTGTTCCAATATGTTCAGTCTCATGCATTTTTGATCCAGTGCCAAGAGTTGTGACACCCATCTTGCAGATAATTTTTTCATTTCTAATTCTTCAGTTAAAATGTGATATATCCTTTGAGATGACATCTGGCATGAGCAGTTTCACGCACTTTCAAATGGCGATCCTCCATGACCATTTTGTGCACTTTTGCAACAGTTTCTGGCGTAGTGACACATCTTGGCCAACCACTGCACAGATCATCATCTAACCTCTTCTGACAAAATTGAAATTCATTTGTCCACTTGGAAACAGTTGAATATGAAGGAGCAGAGTCCCCCAGAGTATTCTGGAAATCGGCATGAATGTTCTTTGCTTTCATGCCTTTCTTTATGATGTACTTAATCAATGCTCGAATCTCAAATGCAACAGTCCAATGAATATCACACAAACAACTGGTTGCACTGGTGCTGACTTTTCATGGTGATTCCGAGACCTTTTCAAACCACCCTCGTATTTGAAATTTTGGCAAAGGTAGAAGACATACCCACATTCACACAAGCACAACTCACACACACATGACCACCATCTCTGGCCACTGATGTCAGACTGCGAGCAATTGTGCCTGATGGTAAAAGCAGTCTGCAGGTGCTGGGACTAAATGAGAAGGAGGCTGGGGCGGGGTGGGAAGGGGAGGGGGAGGGGGAGGGATAGCAGGGCTGGGGTGTGGGAGGGTGTAACGTTCATTATGGGAGCATGGACATGATGGGGATAAGGCAGGACAGCTAGGTGCAGTTGGGAGATCTAGGGCGGAGGGGGGGGGGGGGGGTTTAGAGAAGGGGAAGGTAGTGGAAAAGAAGAAGAGAAATAGAGGAAGGGAAAATGACCAGTGGGTGCAACGGTGGTTTAGAAAGCTGTGTAGTGTTGGAGTGGGAGGAAGGAAGGGGATAGGTGGTTGAAGAACAGGGACTAGCAATGGTTTAGGCCAGAGGGCTAATGGGAATGTAGGATATATTGCAGGGAATCCAGGGGGCTAATGGGAACGTTGAATATGTTGCAGGGAGACTTCCCACCTTTGCAATTCAGAAAAGCTGGCATTGGTAGAAAGGATACAGGCTGTGAAGAAGTAATTGAAGTAAAGCACATTGTACTGGTCAGCATGTTAAGTAAGTGGGAGGTCTAGCTGTCTCTTGGCCACAGTTTGTTGGTGGCCATTCACGTGGAAGGACAGCTTATTGACTATCATGCTCATGTAGAAAGCAGCACAGTGGTTGCAGCTTAGTTTGTAGGTCACACAGCTGCTTTCACAGGTAGCTCTGCCTTTGATGGAATAGGTGGTTCCTGTGATTGGGCTGGAGTAGGTGGTGGTGTGATGCTGTATATGACAGGTCTTGCATATATGTCTGTTGCAGGGACATGAGCCATGAGTAAGGGGTTGGCAGCAGTGGTAGAGTAGGAATGAAAAAGGATTCTGCATAGGTTTGCTGGGTAGTGCAACAACACTGTGGGAGGAGTGGGAAAGATAGTGGGTAGGATATTCCTCCTTCCGTGGCACTACGAGAGGTAATCAAAGTTGTGGCAGAGGAGGTGATCCAGTTGCTCCAGTCCTGGGTGGTACCAAGTCATGAGGGAAGTACTCATTTGTGGCTGGACAGTGGGAATATGGGAGGTAGTAGATGACTGGAGAGACAAGGCATGGGAGATCTGTTTCTGTCCAAGGTTGGGAGGGTAATTTCAGTCTGTGAAGGCCTCAGTGACAGCCTTGTATATTTGGAGAGGGTCTGCTCATCATGACAGATGTGATAGTTACACGTGGCTAGGCTGTATGGAAATGACTTCTTGGTAAGGAATGGATGGCATCCGTCGAAGTGGAGGTATTGCCGGTGGTTGGTAGGTTTGATATGGACAGAGGTATTGAGATGAGGTGGAGTCAACATCAATGAATATGGTTTGTTAGACTGAGGAGGACCAGGTGAAGTGAATTGGGGAGAAGGTACTGAGATTCAGAAGAAATATGGATAAAATGTCCTCAGTTTCATTTAATGTATATCACAATGATGTCATCAATTAATGTGAACCAGGTGACAGGTTTGGGATTCTGAGTGGTTGGGAAGGATACTTTTAGATGGCCTACAAATAGGTTGGCATTGGATGGTGCCATGCAGGTGCTCATTACTGTACCACAGATTTGTTTGTAGGTTATGCCTTCAAAGGTGAAGTACTTGTGAGTGAGGATATAGTTGGTTATGATAACCATGAAGGAAGCTGTAGGCACTGAGAATGGTAGTGTTCAGTAGTGGCAAGGCCATGTGCATTGAGGTGTTAATGTAGAGGGAGGTGGCACCAACAGTGATGAGCAGTGCACTGTGTGATAAAGGAACAGGAACTATAGACAGTCGGTGGAGGAAATGGTTGGTTTCTTTTATACACAAGAGAAGAGTATGGGTAGTAGGCTGAAGGTGTTGGGTCATGACAGCAGAGATTCTCTCACCAAGACCAATTATGTTCTCACCCACAATTACAACTCCTCTCCAAATATATCCAAGGTCTCACTGAGTTCTTCCCAACCTTGTACAGAAACAGATGTTCCATGCCTCGTCTCTCCAGTCAGCTGCCACCTCCCACATTCCCACCGTCCAGCCACAAAGAAGTACTCCCCTGATGACTCAATACTACCCAGGACTGGAGCATCTGAATCTGTTGACGGGCAATGTTTTGATTTCCTCTTGTTGTCACACTATCCTTCCCACTCCTCCAACAATGATAGTCCACCACCTCCAAAACCACACAATATTCTTGTCCATCCCTACACCACCCTTGCTCCCAATCCCTTGTCTCATGTCTCATGTGCCTGCAATAGATCTAGATGCAAGACCTGTCTTATACATCCTCCCACCACCACCTACTTCAGTCCTGTCACATGTTTCACCTATCCCATCAAAGGTGAGTCCACTTGTGAAAGCAGTCACATGATCTACAAACTAAGCTGCAACCACTGAGCAACTTTCTAAGTGGGCATGGCAACCAAGCTGTCTTTCTGCATGAATGGCCACCAACCAAACTGTGGCCAAGAGGCAGCTAGACCATCCTGCTGCTGAACACACTGCCAAATACATTGTGCTTCATTTCAATGACTGCTTCACTGTTGCACCAACTGGATCCTTCCTACAAACAGCATCTTTTCTGAACTGTGCAGGTGGGAAGTCTACCTACAATATATCCTACATTCCTGTTAGTCCCCTGGCCTCGACCTTCACTAGCCCCTGTCTTTCAACCACCTGTCTCCTTCCCTGCTCCTACTCCAGCACTGCACAGCCTTCTAATACACCAACACACTCACTATCTTTTCCCTCCTCTATTTCTCTTGTCTTCCGTCCCCTGCCCCTCAACCTCTCAACTGCACCTAGCAGCCCTACCCTGTCCCTACCATGTCCCTTAATGTTCCCACAAGGAGCATTACACCCTTTCCCACCTCTACCCTGCTATCTCTCCACTTCCCCGCCCCAGTCTCCTCATTAGTATCAGCATCCACGGATTGCTTCTTCCCAGTTGCTCACAGCTGGCCTCAGTGGCCAGAGACAGTAATAGTGTGTGTGTGTTTCCTACTTTAGAAGGCCTTTTGACCCCAAGCTCAAATGTATAGCAATCTTTTTGTTGTGCCTATCTGTCACCCAACATCTCCTCTATATGGTGGGTAGCAATATGTCCTTTTTAAAATATTGTCATTATTTCATCCTGGACTTTCCATCATTTGCTTCGCAGATGATAGTTACCAAGTAAGGAGAAGCAGAGGATCAGCTCAGGCACATGCAAAATTCTTAAGATCAGTTAATGGGAGGAGAGGATGCAGAGCATATGAATGGTAACAAAAATAACAAGATCTTACTTTTATGTGACAGAAATGCTTTACAACAGTACTAACACTAAATACTACATGCTTGTGACAATTTGCTCTTACTGACAGATTCTTGACTGTGATTTAGGAACCTGAACCTGTGTAATGTTTATGCATATGTTGCATGGGGGAGTCCAAATGTGCAGATGCCCATATGTGACAATCTTTTTGAAGTAGTTTCCAGTATTGAGATTCAAATGACAAATTTCCCAGAAACCTAACACAATGAGATGCACAGACAATGTGTAAAGTATATTACTAATATTTTAGTAGGTAATTCATATACAATATCGAGTGGGAAAATATATCTAAAAACAAAGATGATGTGACTTACCAAATGAAAGTGCTGGCAGGTCAACAGACACACAAACAAACACAAACATACACACAAAATTCAAGCTTTCGCAACAAACTGTTGCCTCATCAGGAAAGAGGGAAGGAGGGGAAAGAGGGAAGGAGGGGAAAGACGAAAGGATGTGGGTTTTAAGGGAGAGGGTAAGGAGTCATTCCAGTCCCGGGAGCGGAAAGACTTACCTTAGGGGGAAAAAAGGACGGGTATACACTCGCACACACACACACATATCCATCCACACACACATGTGTGTGTGTGCGAGTGTATACCCGTCCTTTTTTCCCCCTAAGTTAAGTCTTTCCGTTCCCGGGATTGGAATGACTCCTTACCCTCTCCCTTAAAACCCACATCCTTTCGTCTTTCCCCTCCTTCCCTCTTTCCCCTCCTTCCCTCTTTCCCCTCCTTCCCTCTTTCCTGATGAGGCAACAGTTTGTTGTGAAAGCTTGAATTTTGTGTGTATGTTTGTGTTTGTTTGTGTGTCTGTCGACCTGCCAGCACTTTCATTTGGTAAGTCACATCATCTTTGTTTTTAGATATATTTTTCCTACGTGGAATGTTTCCCTCTATTATAACAATATCGAGTGGGTTATATTAAGTATAGAAAGTGGTTAAATAAAATCATAGCCATTTGTAAACAATCAAAAGAAAGATAACATTATGTCAGAAGAAAAATATTTCTAAGGTGTTTTAGATAAAATTGTTCAGTTGCAGAAACTGGCAAAGACAGTAAGAGAAATTTGTGTGTATATTGCAAGAGGTTTATTTGGAAAGGAAAGATGTATTTGTGGTAGAATCAGTCTCCAAAATGTGTCATTTAATGAAGAAGCTTACACTCTGTGGCAAGAAACATTTAACACAATATGAATAAAAACAGACAAAAGACAGAAATATTATTACTTCTTAGCATATGCAGCATGGACTGTACTGAATTGTAAGCTGAAACAGACATCAAAAGTGAGAATGATGGCAAAGAATCATAAATAAAAAAAAGCAGTGTGCTTTGTGGTGAAATTTAACAGTTCAGTTTTTTTGTCAAAACCTAATGGTGAATGTATCAACAGTCAATAGACAGTGTTATGTTAGCTATGAAGTGGGTGGTATAAAAGGGGGCTGGTTGTTCATCTCTCTTCTTTGTACATTTTATCATACAAAAATGTAACAATTATTCTTGAGAATAAAATGTTCAAGCTGCTTGCCCCCCTACCCACATAAAAGAAAAAAAAAAAAAAACCTTTTAATTTTGCATCAGAATCCATGTTTTGCTGTATGAAAAACTAAAAACAATAGGTGATTATAAAAACATCAGGTGGAAAATTGCTTGTGTCCAAATAGGCAACTTGGAATAGGATTAATATACAGTACCGATAAAGTGACAAAAATTCAGTTCAGTCTGCTTAGTGCTAAGAAATATCTCTCACTATTTAGATATTCATGAACATTACTAACATATCTGCATAGTTTCATTCCATAATATCTCATGTGGTAATCTTGTAAGGAAACACATCCAACACGAATGAAGTATTTACAGTGCAAAATTGTGCAACAACACTGTTATGCATACTGATGTGTAAATATGTTTTAGAGTTCTCTACAAATCCCTACAAATTCTTACATTGTAGTGTGTTTACTTTTTAATGTTATTAGTGGCAAATGATATAAGTCACTTTGAGGTGACTTGGGATGTACATGACAACAACAGAAGAAACAAAAATAATTTCCATCTTTTCCTTATACGCTACAGTCTGGAGCCGCGCGACCGCTACGGTCGCAGGTTCGAATCCTGCCTCGGGCATGGATGTGTGTGATGTCCTTAGGTTAGTTAGGTTTAAGTAATTCTAAGTACTAGGGGACTGATGACCTCAGAAGTTAAGTCTCATAGTGGTCAGAGCCATTTGAACCATTTTTTTCCTTATACTGTTTATGTTCCAGCCCAGAGTTCCCATTGTTTGCTTAAGTATAATTATGTATATTTTAGATTGTACCATATTCCTGATGACCCTTCCAGATGATAGGATCTAGAGAACACAATATGTGAAAGAATGACTAAATATATGCCAGAAGGTAAAATGTCCAGCCTATATTTGTGGGCAGTACTTGGATTTTAACAAGGTGTTTACAGACAACATACCAGCCTAGCTAGACAAGGATGAGATATGACTCTTTGAATGACCATCCCAGCAATTATAGAAAATGATTTAGAAAAACCACATAAAATTTGAATAAGGTAAGTGAGACACAAATTTCAGGACCACTCATCCTGAACATTAATCTGGTTTCTTAACTTGTGTTTTAGTGAATCGTAGCCTAAGAAGACACAGAGTCTATAACAACAAGCAGGCAATGGACTGGATGTGGGATTGGCACATATTGTAGATGATTCAGGAAATGTAATATATGTAATACATAACTGAAGATTTTTGTGTAAAGAATTGTAAATATTCACCATGTAGCGGAGATGCTGAGTTGCAGATAGGCACAGAAAAAATACTGTCACAAAATGAGCTTCCTGCCAACAAGGCCTTTGTCAAAAATAGAAAAACACACACACACGCGCACACACACACACACACACAAACACACACACACACACACACACACACACACACAGTCTCTGGCAGCTGAAGCCAGACCTGTTACATTCCAACATAGATAGAGAAACGTCATGAATTTGCCATTGTTTGAGTTATCAATATTGATTTACTGTGGAAGATACATCCATTAGGTTCCAGGAGGCTAGACATAATAGGCTGACTAAGATGAAAGAGGAGAGAGGTGGTACGATTCTTTGTAGAAACAACAGTGAGAAAATTTAGCATGCACTGAAACCTGATCAACAAAGGACTCTTGTAACTGATGAACACACCAGGCATCTGAAGGATAAGTATTTGAAAACTTGCATAGGGGAATTTTCTATCTTCCTTGGACTTAAATACTTACACCAACCTGACATCAGCTACTTGCTGCTTTTATAACACCATTTTCCTCTCTTTCACTTTTTCTCTCGTAATACATGCATCTACACCAGCCCATCTTCTTAATTTTGTTTCTTTGTCCCATCCACTTTCTAGTTTCTGCTTATAACTTAACGTCATTTCAATTTTCTCTTTTATCTTTCTTTCCTCTTTCCCACTCTGCCCTCTCATTTTGCATATGTCATATCTTGCCATTCTGATTTCTCAATCATCACTTTTTCACCACTTCCTTTTTCTTTTCTTTTTTAATCATGGAACTTTACTAATACCTGTCCTGAACATATCGTGCAATGCATTACTTCCACTATTTTCTGTACTGCTGTCATTTCATGTAGTTCTGCTGCTGATTTGTTCTTTTCTATTTCAAAGAATTGAAATAAGTTAACTATAAAATGTAGACGTTGTTATTTACTTTGGCCATAAATACTTGAAAAGGCTATGCAAATACAACATCTACCTAATTTTGAGTCATTGTTATAATTTTGTATGCTATAATAATATATGATTTGGATGGGGGAATTAAATGGTTTCCTGCCAATGAGGCAGGTGATGACCAAAGTAGCTGAACAAAGTGGAGTTTTTTTGTATGTTCACAGCAAAATTACATTCGTGGAAAACAAGAGAGTTGCATTATTCTGTTTTTCTATTTCATTTATCAATAGAGTTTGTAACTGTGGTAACACTAAATAGTTTGTGTGAAAGTCAGAACCACTTTTACTACAAATCTTAGAGGTTCAGGCAAGATCAATAAAATGACTGACGATAAGATTTTTGGCCATCTGTCTACAACATTTATGAAGAGTTTTTTTGACTGCTGTTTTGCGTGCTGCAATCAAGCGATCTGTATTTGTGTAGATTTCGGATCGCTGACAAGAATTCACATTTTAATGTTGACTACCAGTAGCACAACAACACAAGAGAAATTTTATACAGTGTGATGAAAGGAGAAATAACTGATGAAACATAAAATTACTCAACAAAGAAACTTTGAATATGGAGTGCCAAGTTGTAACTTTTACCAGATTTGCCTCTGAATCCATTTTGAGTCATTATAACAGATTCAGCTGGGATATTTTAGAAATATTGTCAAAAGTAAATTCTGTTGTCAACTTAAGCTTGCTGCTAAAATGCCTAGAAATGGTTATTTCAGGTGGAATCAAAAAAGGTAAGTTAAAATATAGCCACTGCACCAGTTAAAGTCATTAAATCTTCATGTAACTTAATTTTTTAAACAGTTCTAGATGACACAAAAATGGTGAACATGAAAGGAAGAAATCATTTACCAAAGATTTTGAGAAGTGGAGTTAGGAGTTATCTGGAACACAATGTGTAGAGATAGAAATAATTACAGAATTTCAAACAATCATTCTTCCCACACTTCATACATGAATGAACAGGAAAAATCCCTAATACTAGCACAATGGGACATAGCCTCTGCCATGCACCTCACAGTGGTTTGCAAAGTACAGATGTAAATGCAGGTGCAGATCATTTATCCATCACAGAAAAATCTGCATTAAAAGTTAATTATAACATAGATCATGAAGAGACCGAAGATGATGCTGACAGTGACGAAGGAGATTCAATCCCAAAGGGTACAGTGATGATAGATGACTGTTTACTGGAGAAAAAGATTGTGATTCAGGAACAGACAATAAAGCACAATTCACACCCTGGCCACATGACCAGAGTAGATTCTACTGTTGTTTCACAATGCTGATGATGGTCATAAGTCATTTGGTGTCTGTGATGGATAGTCAGCTAAAAAGTGAATCTTAGACATTGAGAAAACAAATTTTTTGATGTGTCTGAAACAACTGCAAATGTCCATTCTTGTAACAAAAGAAAAAACAGCTTAAAGACTTGGATACTGTTTTCATTCACTGTGCATAGAGTCTTATGTTGTGAGTTGCAATAACAAAAGCTTTGCAAGAAGAATTTGAGATGAAGATTAGTGCTGCAGACATCCACAACTGCTGTCTTGATTAAAGGAGAAATGAGGAGAGTCTCGTCATGAGTATTTTCTCGTAACATAAGGAGAGGTGATATTGATAACAACTCACTATTCCAATATGTGATAATATAGTAGATGATGTAGGCACAAGAATCAGTAATCAAGATCTTCAAAGAATGACCTTATGGCATTTTTTGGAGAGAGACTGAATTCTTTTCAAGTTCAACAACACAGGAAGGATTTCAGTGACTCATGCACTATGAAATGTGAAATGATCAAGTTTGAAAGCTGAGTAAAGACATTATGTTATTAAGTGAACTGAAGAGGAAGGAAAACAATGGTGGGGGGTTAATGGTTTCTTCCTGTCAATGAGGCATGTGATGCACCAAAGCACTCAAATAATGTGGACTAGTTTTTGTATGTTTATGGAAAAGAGATTTATTGCATTGTCCTGGTTTTTATTTTTTTTTTATTTATGAATAAATTTTGTAACTGTGATAATAATTGTGTGATATTCAGAACAGTTTTTCCAGCAATAATAACAGTAATTTCACTCAATGTCAGACAGCCAGACATGTGAAACATCTAAGTAGTATGTAGCTATGAATGGAAGGACCTACAAATAATAAAAACTGACAGAGAAAAATCATTACAGAAACTAAAGGTTTGAGATTTTTGTGCAAATGTAGAAAGAAAGAAAGAGGAAAATGGTATTGAAATATCATGATCATGTAACTAAATGCATACCTTTACAGTGAATACTAAAAATAAATAAAATGAACTTTTACTGTTTGCCTATGTGAAAATGATATATAACATAAATATTGCTTTAGCCAGTGGATTTGATTCTGAGGGCAATGTGACTGACTATATGATTTAAAACAGTTAAGGGGAGTTGGAATGCCCTATCTCGCCAATGTTAAATTTGCTAACTTTGTGTACCTTTTTCTTTGGAACTATTATCTTCAGAACTTTGAAATTCTGGCAGAGGTTTTCAGCATATATTGTGAGCCCACTGAACTAGAACCAATGTTTTCTTTTTGTTGGTATAGTATTTATGAATTTTTTACCATTAAGCCATTTTTTATTGGAAAAAGTATAACATAAACTTCCCTAGTTCAGAGAATAAGCCAGTTCTTGTCATGATTCTAGTTCAGTGGCCTCTTTGAACTGTTTTGCAGCATTTCTGAAAATTTGAATGTTGTTGGTTGAGTGGTTTATGAGATAAAGGTACATGTAACACTAAAAATGTCAAATGCCAGAAAATGCGATTAAAGTAATTTATTATGAAAATTCACAAATACCTTTTATTCTATTATCAAAAGTGTCCAGCAGAGTAATCAGGGTCATCTTCTAGTTCTTCTTCTTCACCTAGAAGCTTTCTTCTCCTTGCTGCCCTTGCTTTTTTTGTATTAAATTCAGCTGCATACTGAGCCTTCCTTACTCGCACGCTGTCCAGAAGCTGAAGACCTCTGATGGTGTTGATACCAGGAGCAATGCCGAGCCTTGCCATGACCTTTAGCCTACCCATATGACCATCATTGAATGAAATAACAGCATCACTGACTCCCCATTTCAATGTTTTTATCCCAACAAATACATTCTTAGGTACACGAGTCCAAATGAGGTTGTTGAACGACTCGTTTTGATTCTGGGTACAACCATGAAGACATTTTCGCAGAAGATCAGGATGCCCCAAGTCTCTATATATTGGTTTAATTACTTCCATAACAGCCAATGGAATATAATTTTTATGGTGATAAGGATCCCCAGTAGCTTGAGATTTTCTATAATTGCACCATGACTGAGGACCATCTGGACAAGCAAAATGTTGAGGATTATCATCAGTTGATGATCGATGTAAATATGTGGCCCATACAGCTTGTCTCATTTCCTGCAAATTATTTGCATTATTTCTTATTGCCATACCATAGTATTGTTGTAATTCATTTATAATTTTATCTGACAGGCGACCTCTAATGGTTTTACCATCTGACAAAATTTTGTCCTTCAGATTCTGTTTCAGTTTCCTTAGACGAGTGCCCATTCGTTTCTGAACATGACCGACACATTCTAGTTTAGTTATTGTCTTATTGACATATGGCATGGATTCTGTAACACTTTTGTATGCCTTGGAGTCCCCATCTCCAAGGAATTTTGTGTAAAATACTCCCCGTTCTTTTTCTGATCTGCTAAACATTTTCACAGCAGCGGCAGCCTCCATGCCTCCACTCGTACCTTCATAATTCTTGCTACATATGTGAGCTGCTTCTATCTTACCAGATGCACAATGGTAACAATGTTTAGTGAGCACTTCATAGTCCAAAACTTTACCGCTGTCCACACTAGTAACAGTAGCAACAGCATTTTTGGATGTGTGACCCCTTTTCTGCCAGGTTCCATCAAAAGCAACAGGGATATCTGGGTTTCCTTCATTTATATATTTTGCTTCACTGGCAGCAGCTTTCATTGATAAATCTGCTACAGACTGAACAGCATCTCCTATCACTTCAGTGTAATTGTCAATTTTAGCAGGTGGAGGTGGAAGATTCATTATGGCACAAAATGTTTGAGCAGCAGTATGTCCTTTACCAATTGCTCTCATTGCATACATTAGCCTGATATTACTCTCAAACAAATTGCTACTGCATGTTTTAGAGCTCCAAAAACAGGTCTCATTTTCACAACTGGCACAAACTATAGCAATTTTGCAGGAAAGTCCTATAGATTTTGTTATGTTCATATCAAAAGAACCTCCACAAAGATTACAACACAAACATTTCTTCATAAACTCAGTAAAAACAGGAAAATCGACTAAAACATATTGTTCATTAGAAGCTTCATCTGTAATTTCACTTGCACAGTTTGATAACTTCTTTTTTGATGCACTGGTGGGCGTGTCTCCTTCACACATCTCAGCTGTACAAACGTCAGAACTTTCACCAGCATCAACAGGTGCTGAAGCAGAATCACTTGAACAAACGTTATTTGTAAATCTATTACCGCGAAACTTTCGCTTTTTAAATAATGATGCACTCCTAGGCATCGTAGAAACTACGCACTCACCACTGAAAGTCAAAACAAGACAGATAACAAACTCCAAATGAGCGACAAACTAAACTCGAGGCTCAAAACAAACACTCACAGATCAAAAACTGAACAATAAACACAGCTAGTCGTAAAAACAATGGTACCTATGGAAGGATCAAAGATTCTACAACTGAAGAGTGAAATCCACAGCCTTCTATATGTAATGTTTTCGGAAATGCGAAGATTTAAATGTGTACAAATCACAAGATGGGTAACTTTGCTGGGCGCACATGTAATTTTGAAAAATTAAATAAAAATACTTCCAATTGGAATTTCTTAACAAATTTTGCACCATTTTAAGCAGAAAATTTCAAATTAAGTTATAAGGTTAAAAACTGAAAATGTGAATTTTTTCCATTTTCCGGCATTCCAACTCCCCTTAACATTAATGACCAAATTGAAATTCAGGCATTAATGCCATGAGAGAAGAAGGTTGTTATTCACTTGATATAATGCACTAGGGTGAGAAATGGTTTGATTATTCATCAGAAATGTCATGAGAAAAGATTCTAAAGGAAGAGAAGCAAAACCAATGCCAGCAGTCCAGAATAAGAAAAAAATTCAAAATAGATTCAGTGATAAAGGAACAAGATGTAAATGTGACCCAAAAAAGAGGAATATCATTACTAAAATCAATGTTTCCACACAGACCTGTTATATTTAAGTAATTGCAGAAAACAGCAGAGATAAAAATGTTTTCACCCTGTGGTAATAAAGAAATATTGCAGATTTACACAACAACGATATCCCCACAACTAAAGATGTCCGTGTAACAGTTCTAGAGAGACAAATATCTGTGACACCTCTGGGGTCACATAAAATCATTTATTTTAAAAGTGAAGTTTATGCTTCAAGGTACTGAAAAACAACAACAGGAAACACTTCACGGTAAATGATAACAGCCAAACAGATGCAGGATAAAGATTTATTAAAATCCTTGACCACAGTTTCGGTATATCTAAATATACCTTCATCAGAAGCAAAATACACTAAAATCACATCTTGCAGTGGAGATACATAAAGCAATTGTGCCAAAGGCAAATCAGTAGTTAAAATATCATCTCCATTTTTATGTATCTCCACTGCAGGATGTGATTTTAGTGTATTTTGGTACTGATGAAGGTATATTCAGATATCCCAAAACCGTGGTCAAGGATTTTAATAAATCTTTATCCTGCAACTGTTTGGGTGTTATCATTTACCGTGAAGAATTTCAACAGTTGCTGTTCAGCCAGATGTTTAAAATCTTGAAACAGGAACTACATTACTTATAAGACAAGTGAAAAATACACATAACTAACTGCGATAGAGATGCACATTGAAAACCAAGTTTCCTTGGCATAATTAAAAGAAAATATTTTCAACTACAGCATGCAAAAAATTGTGTTGATTTCAGGGATCAGATAACTCATAGACAAGAAAAAAATGTAATTGTCATATAGCACTGTTGGCTGGGGTATCTCATAAGATGGATTCAGCTGCCTATTGGAAACGGTGTTCTTTCTTCTTGCATATTGGCCTCTTTCCTTGGGTATATAAGAGGGCATATTTGTAGAGTGTAGGTGACTGTAATGGATGTGTGCATAATGTATTTTTATGCTTGTGTTGTACGATGAAGATGACAACTGAAAGGAGAGGGTGAAATCTCGACCCACCACATAGCCTAGTGCTCTCGAATAGCACCAAGCCACACACCAAGCTTAATGTGCCCATCCAATGGATGGATCACCGTCAACAGTGTCACATGCTCTTGCTTTGTGAGAGACTGTGAAGACATTGGTGCAAGACTGGCGGTCAGGAATATCACCACCTCTCCTCCTTTTCCCTGCCAAATATTGCCAGTCAAAATTTCATCCGCCACCAGGATTTGAAGTTGTTTACATTCGAGTCAAGTGCCACCACACAGGCATGCATTAGCAACCTCAGCTACAGAGGAAACAAAAAAGATCTGGAAGAGACAAGGGTATGCACTAAAAATTCTCATTTTAACCATTGTGGTTGTATCAGTAACTAACTGTGCTACTGTTTGACAATAGTAGCCTACTTTTTGAATTACTGGTTGTATTCTTAAATTCATAATGGGGACAGAAAACGACTGATGTTCTCTATTTCAGCCCAGAGCAATGTGTATGGTATCACGCACATGTAGCTTATTAGGAAATATACAGATGGAGTCTCCTGCTATACTGTCCTTCGTTAACAAAGTTCAGAGGTGTTCTAGATGGACAAAACTTTTTAACTAAGGTGAAGAAACTTTTGAGATGGTTAAAAAACTGCTACACTGAAATGTATCACAAGATCTAATTGGCAAGGAGGAACTCAAAGCAAATTCTTATTTTCACTTTTTAAAAATTGTCACTAGTAATTTGTTTTCCAACATTTAATACTCCACTTTTTTAACTTCCAGTCTTCCAGGGCAGTTTCAACTTACCAATCTAAAAATGTTTTCTGGTATCAGAAGTATAGGCAAATATTTTGATATTTATTGCAGTATTGTGAATATTAGTTAAGAAATTAATAAAAGTTATTACAGCAGATTTATCAAAGGCATAAAATGAAATAGATGACATATTCAAAAGATACTTCAAGTAATCTGAATCAGGGAGTGAACTACTTAGTCTTTCTATAAAATGCCTTAATATCATGAAATTGGACTAACAAGTCCTGCAGGCACTTTAGAAAACAATGTAAACTTTAACAATGTTCCAGTCATTCAGTACATAATAACTGCTAGCTTCCAATAGTAATTAGTATTCTCAAAGTATGTAGCAACAGGTGAACAACTGTTGAATATCATAAAAAGTTCTTTTTTCAGTGCAATAGCTTTCCTGCTGCTTTACATAAAATAATAAAATACAGCCTTTTTAGTGTGAATATAGCAAATAAAGTGCCCTTAATAAACAATGTAAGCCTCACATCATTAATCTTATTCTAGACCTGCTCCAGTAAGTGGTAAATCCTACTCCACCAATCAGAGGCCACCTATTAATAGTCTATGTCACATACCTTTTGAAAGGCAGCCACTGTTCAGCATTTTATGCGGGCATGCCAACCAATTAGCTGTCAACGAGAATAATTATTAGTTTTTAACATAGCTACAGTAGCAGTTTATCATAGATGCTTCCCTGTGGTAATGCATATCTCAATTTTTTTTTTCATGGCTCTGATGATTCTGTTTCATGATAGGAAGTATGGAGCATTGTTTATGAACTAATTAATGAATGAATGCCAGGGATCTACTATGGATGTACCCCGCAAAAAGAAGTTATTTATTTATATGTCTTAGGATCTTCCAATCCTTGTGTCTTTAGACTCATCTTCATAAATCTATAGCCTCACACCGTTGCTGCTATAAAATAAGGATAGCTTCACCTCTCTATTAAGTAAGGCAGTGATTACTAATTTTGGATAGTTTAGTTACTAATGCAAGAGTTGGTAGAGTGATTCAAACAATGTTATAAGAAAGGTTAAAAGCAATGAATTACAGATAATAATGACAATATCAAAGGGCTGACAAGATATGGTACATACGAAAAGGAATAAAATGTCTAAGTGAAGCTATCAAAACATTATTTTCTGTGAGTAAGTGTGGGAGCCTACCTTTTATATGAGAAGTCCAAAATCTTTCAGTTCTACTTTTGTCTGTAACTTCACAAACAGTTTTTCTCATATACATCAATCTAACCTTGCAGCTCGAAGTGTGCAAAATATAATAGTTCAACAAAAGTTCTATTACAACCATTTAAAGTTCTGAAATGATGAGATTATTAATTTTCTTCGTGGTTGTGCTTTAGAACATTGGTTGTGAAATTGATTTACATGTGAGAATATTTCTATGTATAATCACAGGAGTCACGTGTAAAAAAGTAGTAATCTGACTGCTTAATACACATCACATGACTTGCAAAGAATTGCTTTAACTTTTCATTGAGGATTCTTACAATTTTGATTTGGAAATTTCAGAACTGTTCACAAGTGAGAACTATTTGAAAGAAGAAGTATCTTCCTGGCCTAAGAAGCTGCTGTTCAAAATGCCAAAATTAGAGCTGAAATTATTGATTTTATCTACATTATGGAAAGAAAATGGCTGTTGCTATAACTTAGAAACTTTGTTAGACTTTTTATGTAACCACAAGACAAAATCTAAAAGCCAGATCATGATGGCTATCGATCAGAACAACATCACAATCCCTCAAATGTCAAGGCACTTTTTTAGTACGAAGTAAAGATGACATGATTGCCAAGGAATGCTTTAGGGCTTCAGTTGGACAGGTGACATATAAAATAATTATAAGTAATTTTACCTAGGTATCTGTTTATGGATTTTGATTCTCCCACAGTGAAGCATCTTAATTTTACAAATTTGTCTGCATCTTTGTGGATCTTCCTCATATAGCCTGAGGATGGAAATTACATGCAGACGAAAGGAACATAAATGAAGTTACACTGCAAGTTTGGAACTTCATTAAACATTTAATCTCTCGCACATTAGCACTGTAACTTGAAGCATCAACATCGTTAATCCCTTCTAGATTTACCAGTGCTTTCTAAATTCAAGATCATGTTGCAGTTTCTCAATTGTCATACTTCTTATATTTGTAGAAGCAAAAACATTGATTAAAAATAATAAAATTTTAATTTTGTGATACTGAGGAAGAAAAGAGCATCAAAATAGCCTTTATTTTAGGCCTAATCCTTGAGGAGGAGAAGACAAAGAAGAAGAAGAAGAAAAAGGAGGAGCAGTTGATGGTTTTTAATTGGAAAAGATTCTAGTATGTAAATATCATGAATTGTGGAAAATCAAATATCATTAACAACATTCAGTACTTCCTTTTATTGCAGTAAAAAATGTATGGCTATTTATGATGGACAGTCAGAATGTAAATAATATGATTTCATTCATGTTATTCTACAAATATCATCAACAGCCATGGGTAACGGTTGCAAAAAATATAGTCTAGGAATTTCAGAGCAGAGTATTAGTCAAGTTCCAAGTGGAGATTTAAAAGAAAATATTGCTGTTGATGAATCATCTTTTTAGTATCCTGCACCATAATAATGAGTATGATGAGTGCTTGTGAAGTTCTTGTTGTGCTTTATGATAGAGTGCGAAATGAGAGAAAGGGAATACACGGAATTTGATGCTACATGGCATACTTCTGTAAAAAACGGAACAAAATCTGCTGCTGATAGCATCATAATTTGATGGAAGGATCACCAATGACAGTGCACTTTACCCCTTCTATCATAAGGTACTGCAGGAATGCTTGGAGTGTGACCCAGTGAAGTGGTGTTTATTTGATGATCAGGCAGGACCACATGCAGAGATCCAAATTTCTCCCATCACAAGGATTTGAACTGTTGATCTCCACACTTCACTGCATTACACTGACACACATTACTGACCTGTGCCACAGACATGGTTATTGGTTGAAACAGAAAACATCAACTCTGTGAAAAGTCAGTGCAGTTCTAGTAGAGGGAAAAAACATGCCTCCTGTGTAGGTGTACTAATATTTGTGTGTGTGTGTGTGTGTGTGTGTGTGTGTGTGTGTGTGTGTGTGTGTGTGTGCGCGCGTGTGTAGACAGTCACTTCATAAAGCATATTGTATGTAGTCCAATACATCATTTGTTATGTGATGTTCAATGTGTGGTTGTGTGTGTGTGTGTGTGTGTGTGTGTGTGTGTGTGTGTGTGTGTGTGTGTGTGTGTGTGCGTGTGTGTGTGTGTGTAGACAGTCACTTCATAAAGCATATTGTATGTAGTCCAACACATCATTTGTTATGTGATGTTCGATATGACGTGTGAGTAACTACCCTGAATGCAACATAGAAAGCGTTTTTTAATAACAAAAAGAGCAGTATGAAATAAATGGAAGTACAAAGTTACATAAAACATCTTACAATTTGCAGACAATATGAAGATACAACAATTATATTGCCAATGACGTGCCATCAGTTGCCTGGTAACACACACAAAAGCATACTCGAATACCTGGGGCTTGACCATAAACAGCATTCTTCATCACCAGAATAGTTTGTGTCTTCTTTCTACACTTTTAATAATATTGACTTAACATTCATTTTTATGATTTTAGATGACAAGTGCTAGTGAACAAACCAGTTGCTTTTTCAAATTTATCATATTGAACGACTGATATTTCAGTTACTGAATGTATATGCTCCTTACATTTTACCATCAATACTGTTCACATTTATAGCTTATAATGGAATTAATACAGAAGTCACAAGTAATGTGACATTTCTCCACACAAAGAAAAAGGAAAGTCTCAATACTCTAGCATATATATTAAATGTCTAATTCAAAGCATCTCTATGGCGCATTGGTATATGATCTGTCACACATCCTCTGGAGTGTGTTCATGTGGCACGGTCTCTGGTATACAACACAGTTACTCCACTTGAATGTCAGCACTTAAAATATTCTGGAACTGATTCTGCAGTGACCACAAAAGGTCAGATACCTAGACTTACAAGCATACAGAGCTTCGTCTTACGGATATACCTCTGTCGTACCAGTAAGCGAGTCTCATTAACTCGCAACTGTCGGTGCTGTTCCGGCCGGCGTGGAATCTGCCATCGCGTCCTAGCTACAAGCAGCACGAGGTGATGGGCAAAAGACAAGGGTTTAGCGAAAGATAAGCCGGTGGCAACATGCAGGCGTCGGGCGTTAGGCCATGCAACAGAAACAGCAGAGGCAGCCCGGCCAAGCCAACACCAGCACCAAGGTTACCTTAAAAATCAGATTGCTTTTGCTGAACTTTGACTTCTTTGGGGCATCCGTGCTGAGGCGTCCCCTCCTTTCAGTGCGCTTTTTTTGGAGATTCTGCAAGATCTAGAAAAAAAGAAGCAGGAGAAAAACACACGATAGAGAGCTCAAGCCATCACGAAAAACATACACTGAACTGGTAGGTATCGGGGAAGATTTTTTTAAACGCATTTTTGAAATAGAAATTTTAATGTTTTAAAGTGAAATTTGTGACAGGTATTATCAAAAAGAGATAGAATACAGTTAAGAGACAGTGAAAGAGCACAGCAGAGTTTTAGAGGAGACATGTGCACTGTCGAAGAGATTTATGCGTTTTAATGAATGCAACATCCAGCTATTTTCTAAGTTTTAGTAGGAATGTTTGAGAGGGAGGGCAAAACATACAAGTACATTTCATACCATTTATGTGGGGATAGGTACTGGGAGGACTAGGGCAGGGCGGAAACATCAAGCAACCCCATGCGAAAGGCAGTGCAAACGGGCGGAGAAGAGCATGCAAGCACATCCAGTGAGGGAAGGAGCGCAGGCGGCTGTCTCTCCGACGCCCCCCTCAGCGCGCACCCTGCTGCCTATCACCTACCACCTGCGACCCGCTCTCTAGATTTCTTATCCCATCTCACTTCTCTGCGCGCCTAAGCCAGCCGACCTGTCGTTCGGTCCTCGAGCAATGCAAGTGCAGCCAGTTGGTCTTGCTAGGCCCACCATCAAACAAGCTACAGCACAGCAAATACAAAGTGTGTCTACTGTCTGCACCAAGCACAAGGTATCTAATGAACAACTGTACCTCAGACAGGAATACAGTATCCCATCTGTCATGGCTGTGACGTGCTTACTTCCACGAGCCTACCTTTGCCTTTGCTGTGGTACATTACTCGGAAATGAAAACTTAATCTCGTAAGTGATCATTGCACTCTAATACCTTGCCAAATATGTTCCAGATGTGGGTTATCGACAGTGACTGCCACCATGAGCTTCCTCACCCTAGAGTAAAAATGTAATCATTATACTACAATGAACTCCAGTTGGCCTTGTAACTCAGAACAGTGAGCATTATTCCACTTTAAAAAATTGGGGCAATGTCATTGATTGTTAAGTTTATGTACATATATAGTTTGAAATGTAGAGAAAAGATTAGTTCTTATGAAATGCAAAACATGAGTATTACGGTGTTTACTAAGATACTGTTGAAGAGAATTCTGTGTTCGTTATTCCACATAAACAGCTGAATGCTAAATGGTTTCATTCTGTAATATGAATACTGCAGGTGACGATGGACTAGACCCAATTTTCCATCATGATTACAAAAAAAGCTTTGGGTCATACAAATGTGTTTGACAGTTGTTGTTAAACATGAAAAATGTAGGGCAATATGAAGTAACTCTCAACTAGGAACTTATGTTCACCAACAAAAACCTTAGCCAGTGAGTGACAATGGTTCCAAAGCCTGTCTTTACTATGAATGTGTTGAGTGTTGCACAAAGACATTGATTTTCTTAGTGTGGTAGTTTCAAATGAGATCTAGTGCTGTTTCAGAAAGACGCCGGGTAGAACATTCAAATATTAGACATTGGCTTTGGTGCACGATGTGATAATGATCTGGTGTGTGTCGTCATTCCTGTGAAAAGAGAGACAGAATGGAACACGTGATAATTATCTTGCTTCTACATTATTTTTTGGAATGTACATTGTGGCACAAGACTGTACACTAGCCAGGTGTCTTCATTAGACTGGACAGTGACAGTTTTGTCATTAGTAGGCAAAGCCAACACGATTGATTTATACAAATAACTTCCATTCTTCTCATGACACCTATCTGACACATATTGGATTTCAATGACTGGTTTATGTCCACCATTTTAATGGTGTTATAAATCAAATTACACATATGTTATTAAATGACACACACCATTCACCAAGGGGGTGTGGGGGCTGCCTGTTTTGAGGGGATACTTTTCATTCTATAGGTAGACTGGGCTGTTCACGCAATTACCTGTGTAGGTCAGGGACTTTTCAGCCAAATACCACGAGTGATGGCTATGGGACAAAGGCAGCTCTGCCTGAAAATATTTGGAACTGTTTTTCCAGTTCCAACAGTTGCCTTACAGTCAAGGGAAACATCACAAAAACCTTGGTCAGCATCAAGATATTGGAATTATTTGTAATTTAATTCTTGGTCAATATGTCCTAGACAAAAAATGTAAGCCCACTGTATGTGAATGTGATGACTTGCTTGAAATCTGACGACTACCTATGCCACTCCCGATCACTGGCAATGCTTATGTGGGCCATTTGTCCAAAGGTGTTAGTAAATCGCAAAAGGTTGGTAGTCACCTGTAAGAAGTTTTCCCACTTCTACTGATTGATGGCCAGGGAGTTTAGATGTAAAGAAAAAAGTTGTGGGTAAATGCTACACTTAGTTGATAATAAATTGTATACCGGCTACCATACGGTATTCCTTAAAAGGGATCACGTGGCCTATATTCTTGCAATCTGGTCATAAACTGACTTCCGATCATATTTGCTAGTAGAATTTTGACACCAGTATGTTATGGCCTCTCTTTATACCCAACACTTGTCGTTGACCTTCTGAAATGCCTTTGTATAATGCAGACAAAATTTTCATTACTTGGGCGCTTAACAACCGTCTACATAACGTTTCTTTTACCAAAAATCCATTCGGACGATGTTTTGAAAATGTCTGGGTTGAAGCCATTATAGTCGTCGGCTTCTTTTGTGTACCTGACGATGTCCACAAAGCGGTACTCAGGTTAAGTCACAGCAGCGTGTAGAATAATTCATTTCGAGCCCACGCTACAGCCTGAACTACCAACACTGGTTCATTTAATACTCTGACAATACGACGGATATTGTTATAAAACTTACTTCGCTACTCGTATTACGCATGCGTGCAGCGTACTTTCATCTTAAATCTTTCTCCGCTCCCTGTGACAGCTTACAACTGGACACGCTTCAATAGCACATATATAAAAACGTAAACAGTTTCACCGCCAATCGGACGAAAAGAAGTATCATCATGATAATGTCATCTTCAATTTGCTGCGTACTTACACCAAGAAGATTCTTGGCTAGGTGGCCGATGTTGGCAGATGAATCGACAGACATCTTCCGGACTGATTTCTGGTCGCTGCCTACTACCAGAGCCCACGTGAAGTTGGCTATGCTACTACCCCAAGCATATTAGTTAAAAGAAGAGCAAATGGAGAATAATTTGTAAAGTTCTGAAACTTTGGTAAAATATTGGTATTGTGTGTAGCAGCAGGAAACAGAAAAGACCCCCCGCACAGACGGCGATCCCTCCTATTCCCTGTATCAAAAGCGTATTTCTTCAATTGTCAATTTTTTGGACAAAATGGTTCGTCTTTAAAAGAGAACGGTAATCACGAAAAATATTCATCGTAAACTCAACACAAGACAGATCTTTGAAATGTTTTGAGTCAGACGAATAGTTTTAGAGATATAAGGGTTGGAACAGGATTCTTTTAATGCATAATTTTTGCACCATTTGTTGCTTAGCCAATTATGTAAATGAAAATAGTAGTACAGTATATGGAAATACTTCCAATTTGATGAAACTTATTGTGTGTTCAGTGTTGTGCAAATCAGGACTAGGTGCTCAACAATGAAAATGGAAAGTTCCCCTTCCCATTCACTCACTGTTCCCCTACGACTTATCCCTACGCATGTCCAGTTTAGCAGAGTTTACGTCGTGAAATTGATTAAAGCCGTGCAGGACGGTTCTGTTGTTTTTTATAGTATTTTCTCTTACTCTGCTTTTATGTGGACTGAGAGAAGAATAATTCTGAACGCTACCATCTGTTTTATTTGCGGTAAATCTATTTCGGAAGGAGAGACATTAGAAATAACAAAGGGGTTGATAAGTGTTAGCATGGAATGGAAGGATGAGGGCCATTTTCTCCAAAAAAACATTGGAATAATTGAAGTGCATCAGGTATGTCGACACGAATATGGGGGAACTCCGTGGAGTCGCCTGGAACAATACCGCCGCCCTGAGGTAACTCAGCTAACAACTCTGGACCTGCAGATAGTTCGCTCTGATCGATGTTTGTAACAACATGCTTCGTGCCTTGTAGGAAAATAAAAAAAAAATTATGAAATCATACGACCTGCTAGTTGTTGTTATACATAACTCCTATCTCGAGACCATTGTCTCTACAAATATATTAAGGAGCATAATTTAAATAAGCTAATTAACTAGAAAGCTGCACAAATAGATGATGATTTCAGCTGAAATGTTGCCAAACAGATCAATAGTTTGTTTGTGTTTAGTAGCTGCAGAAGCCCGTTATCATCACGATTGCGCTCTAAATTAGTGTCGAGCCCCTCCTCTGATCGAAAAAGACGCTGCCCTCATGATACCAACTTTGATGCTGCTTTTGAATAACTATGCAGTTATGAAGAATCTACAGAGGAATGTCGATTTTCACTGCACAAGTTCTAGAAGAATGTCAATGAATGTCTTCCAGAAGGATATATAATGACCATAAAAACTCGAAAAAACAAATTAACTAAACACAACGGTGATATCGTATTTTAAAGGTTTAATGTACTTGTGGATCTGGCAAGCAATGCTGTCAATCTCTTATTCGGCACCCACGAATGATAAAGTGTACCTCCACTCCTACCAAGTATATCTACAAGTCCAGCTATAGTTCGGGAATAGCTTGGACATCAGAAACCAAGGTTGGAGGGAATCAAGCTCATTCCTCTCTCCAATTCACATGAAACGATCGCTAGCTCAAGAGAAGATTACTGCTGATTTCATGTGGCTGCACTCAAGGTTGCGGAAGAAAATGCAAGAATATGAAGGCTGACTTTGCATAAAAACGTGTAATAGCTGTTGAGGGCGAAGCTGTACTAACGTGACTCGTAGTGATTTGACAGAAGACTTGGAGGATGGTTTGCTGTAAGTAATTGTGAACAACAATTCATTTGTTCAACAGATATTGTGGTGTTTTTGTTGTGTAGTTGTTGTACATATGATGATTGTAAATGTATCATTAATACAGTAATTGTTGATTAATTCGATAATAATTCTTACATTATCATCAGATTTTAGTACTAATATTTATGTGCTGCATATATGTTTCTGTATGCATAGAAAACAAGTAGTTGTTGAGAAACGGAAGATTTAACTGAATTAAAATCGAAGTTGGAAAATATACCAAACTCAAAGGTTAATGGATTTTTAGTGATTGAGATAGAATGTATCGAAAATTGTTTATCTTGCTTACAACATTCATATGAACTCCTATGAGGAGAATTTTACTAGGAATATTTTTTTTCATAATAAATATCTTCGAAAAATGAACCGTTTTTCGTATAAAGTGAAGAAAAACGAAAAAATTAATTAAGGGATAATGGAGGGGAATGCTCACCCGCTAGGGGAGGGAACTTTTGTGTTTCTTACTACTATATCCCCTGTGAGTGTTTTCCCAAAGTTTCAAAACTTTCTAAATTATTTCCCCAATTTTTTTTTTTCAAATTTGTCTGTGGTATATGTAATAGTTTTCAGAAAACAATGTGTTTGCGTCTATGAAAGGAGAAGCAACACACGATATTAATGATCGCTGATATGTTATGTTAACTGAGCTAGATATCATCTTATTTATTGACATGCTAGACCCTGAAACGCAATGTGATCCGCTAGCGAAAACTGGTAGTCATAAGAAAGAACTGAATACTGGCATTCGCTTGCTATCAGTTCAGCTACTCCCATCACCACCTCGCTGCCATCTATCACACTGATTTCTACTCTAAACGTATTGTCTATATCTTCACTGACACGTGTTTCATTTCATTCATTGTATATCATCCACTTGTCTTAATAAACTCATGTGACATGCTTACGGTGCATGAAGAGATGTTTATTTCTTCTGTTTTTGATTGAACACTGCATGTTTCCAACTTATATTTGATGATGACACTTCAGTTTGACATTGTTGTAATGTAGGTGTTAGGTTTATTTACCTGCTTGCAAAATTACAAGTAATGCCAGTGGTCTTTAGTCAGGAGCAGCACTTATTTTCACATAGAAAGTTTTTCTCACACAGCACTAGCAGCTTTTAAGCTGTATCTGATAATAAAGCATTCAATACCATCGAGCTCTTACAGGACGGAAAGTCTTCATTTTTCTAGAGAGAAAGGTAATAAGAGAGATGTCAATAACGACTGACTTGTTTCATTACTGACATCATTCTCCAAAATTTTTAAGAAGGTGAATAGAATAGATTTCACCTTAGCAACAATAGTTTCCTTAGCAAACCACAATTTGGTTTTCAGAAGGGCTGGTCTACTGAGAATGCCATTTACACATTCACCTGCCATATTTTACAAGCATTACGTAATAAAATACCGCTAGTTGGTATTTTCTGTGACCTCTTTAAGGGATCTGACTGTGTTAATCACAGTATTCTCCAAGATAAATGGACATTTTATGGGATTGGTAGTATAGCCAACCAATGGATAATGCCATGTCTAACCAAAAGACTGCAGAAAGTTGTACTTAGTAATTCAAGCAATATAGTCCAGAGACATAAGTCTGACTGAGGAGAAATCACGTATGGGATTCCCCAAGGTTCAGTCTTAGAGTACTGTTCATCATATAGCCCCAAGGTTCAGTCTTAGGGTATGTTCATCATATATGTAAACGATCTTCTGTTGTTGTACAACAAGCAGAATTAATTCTTTTTGAAGATGACATTAGTATTGTAATCAATCCAAGCAAACATATAGAAACAGAAGAAATGATAAACAAAGTTTTTAAAAATACCATTCACTGGTATTCTGCAAATGGCTTCACCCTCAATTTTAAAAATACAGAACATATTCAGTTCTGCACATCTAGAGGTACTGCATCAGTTATAAGTGTAACATATGGCGATGAAAGAATAAATAGGGTGAAAACTTCGAAATTATTAAGGATCCATAACTGATGAGAATGTAAATTAACTAGCTAAATTTAAATCTGGAATTCCTAAAACACCTTAGTTCAGCCACATTTGCGCTTAGAATCTTGAGGAGAGGCAAATTAGTAAGCTGACATATTTTACATAATTTCAATCGATAATGTCATATGAAATAATGTTCTGGGGTAACTCATTTCTAAGAAAGAAAGTATTCATTGCGCAAAAATGTACTGTAACGATAATAAGTGGTGCTCACACACAGTCATCTTGAAGAAATCTGTTTAAGGAGTTGGACATTCTGACTACTGTTTCACAATATATTTATTCCTTCATGAAGTTTATAGTAAATAATTCACAACAGTTCAAAAGGAACAATGAGGTATGTAATTACAATGCCAGAAAGAACAATGACACCCGCTACTCCACTATAAGGTCGTCTTTAGCACATAAGGGTGCACAGTGTAGTAGCAAAAATTTTTGATCACTTACCCAGTGATATAAAATGTCTGACAGACAGCAAAGTAAAAATTGATAGCAAGAATTACTAATTCACATCTGTACATCCGTTTTCTTTTTGAAAAAAAAAACAACAACTTTGAGATGTCCAGAATGTAACCAAATGTACAAATTAATTTTCGATATGAATTTAAAATGATTCATTCCACATTGTTATGATCTGTCATGCAAAATGATCCATTGAAAATGTAACTAATTAACTAACTAACCTAGGATTGCTGATATAGGTTGTATTACGGAATTGGCGACAGAATGATAGAAAAATGCACTCATCATGAGGCCAAGAGTGTTTGAAACTGATTTTGCATGCTTAAGGTGTTAAATATCTTCCATTATTCAGCCACAAAACAGAGGGTAGCTGTTCAAAAGAATATTTGCATTCATTTCCTTTTCAGTTAACTTCGTTGACAACTACTTGCTGTCCCTCATCCCATTACATTGTTGGTCAAAATGCTAATTGTATCTTCTCAATTGAAGAACAAACAAAAGGAAAATGGAGCAGGTGCAACTCATCAATGTATAGTGCATTACAAAATGCTTAAGCCTTGTTTTAGATTAAGGAATTGTACACTTTCGTTTATTTGCATTGCTATTTCCATTTTCCTAGTTTATTTCAAGCACTTTAGTTTCTCAAATAATTTAGCAACTATTCCCTCCCCCACATTACATTTCAGATTATAGTGAAGTGAACCACCTCAACAGATAAACCAGAAGTATACATTCACTATAAAATGGCGTTTCGCCTTGTGGTATCGTGTTTTGTTGTGTCTGATGTTGACTAGCTTCTCCAAAACTAATTTACCTTAAAAAAAAATCTTTAGAATGATAAACTAATTTGTACCTAAATTATGTCACAGGAGATCACGTTTCGAGTTTATTCCTTTGACATATGTTTGCGCAATAAAAATGTTCATTTTCATAAATGCTGTCAGAATAATCAATTTACAGACTGGTGCCTCATCTGTAACCTATACGCTCTGAACTTTAATGAAATATGGCACATTAGACTGATTTGAAACACTGAAAACATATCAACACTGGTTTAAGAAATTGCCTTTGAAGCTCCTACACAGTGGTATGAAAGCTGATTTAACGTTTGGAAAAAACTCCAGAAAACCTACAATTACGCTACCGTAAATGTGAGTTATATGCATGTTACCACTACCATTTCTTTCACTAATGCATTTGCTTCTCTTGCATTTCTTTTTTAATTGCATTGATTCCTGTTCTAGAAGAGACCTCATGTATTGAAAATAATCCTTGTCATCTCCTTTTACAATAGGCAACAATGAGACAATCTGGTGATGATAAAGTGTTTGAGTGAACTCATAACGAAAAAACAAAGACTATTCCTAAGAACCCATTCTTCCTACACAAGATAATGTTCATGCTAGTGAGGTGACAAAACAAATTTTGTACACTTGTTTATCGTTGCAGTGGTTTTACTGCAATTTCCTCCTTAGTTATACGTACATTCTTTCTTTTCCAATCCGACTCTGTGTTCTCTCATGATGTTTACTTATATTTGTTTTTGTTGCTTTTCTTAATGTAATTTTTTTGGTTTCTTTAAGTGGAATTTTAGCTAATCTGTCAATCTAACCCATCATGTAATTCTTCCTTACTTGAAGCTCTAGCAGTGATGAAACCTGCAGTAGTTCACAGTATTGTCTCTCTCTTAATTTCGTGATCTACGATATTCTGTAGCTACATTTTCTGTTTTTTTGATACACAGATCAAATTCTGAAAGAGTGATTCGATGGTGATGAGGGCACACAATAGCAAGGTCTGTAGTGTCCGTTAAAGAGATTTGAAGCGCTATTATGTACCATTTTCAAGGCCTACCCATGACAACTCTTGTTTCTATTTATAGTTACCGAAGTTATACTATAAAACAGCAAATTATAATTTTTTTCAGTGTCAACCTCTATCTCTTTCTCTCTGATGGTACAATTCTTTTCACAGAATGTATTCAATCCATATTTGTCTCCTTTTCTTTGTCGCTTATTGTTATATTTTGTATCACGTCGCCAACATTTAAACCGTTATTTTATTTTTATTCTTAGAAATATGTAAGTTTTTGTAAGAAAATGACCCGCTAATCAATGATTTGTTTTATTATTTTTCGAATGCTGTCTTGACAGTACGTCTGTTCTCTGTCAAATTGCAATACACCTTCTGTAGATTTCATCTTCTTATCGATTTTTTTTCGATGTTATTGGTGGTGAATTATTCCCACTCTCCTCAAAACCACTGATCTTCATCATTCTGCCTGTTATTAAATTACTTTCCTTCTTTATTTTAAATACATTAGCCTAGACTCTTTTGTATCACAATCCTTAAGGCCTTACCATTCTGAATTTGAGAGCATTCTTCATCACTACAACAATTTATTTCTGTGTTAATAGTTCCACACGTACATGCCATGAAGTCCTAGCTTTCTAAGCCAAGCCATGTCTAATGAGAACGTCATTAAGCCAAACTTTAGTTTTAGATGCCTTCCCTTTTTCTGCAGTTTAAGTTTGTAAGAACTCCGTTGTGATTTTTGGAATTAACAGTTACATATCAACGGAAGATTTGCTGCACATTCCTGAAGTCGTTTTCCTCTCCCAGTCCTTCTCATCAGAACACATCTTCTGCATCTGTCTTTTTTTTTCAACTTCTCTCTTGTGCAGTTATGGTTGTTTGTTTCTATCAAACTTTATTCCCCCTTGCTCAGTCTGTTATTTCCTTTGGCTGTTTCTCTCTTTTTATTATATCATCCAACAATTATTTTTTTCTGGTTCCATTTAGAGGTATGATTGTGTTAGCAGTGTACTTTCTAAATGGTTGTAAAAAAAACAGTTCATGTACGTCGGTTTAGTGCATGTTTGTAAGATTATTCTCCACAGCTTTCACTTCGTTATCACGCCAATTTTTTTTTGTGAAATCTTCGTTACGTAATATCATCCTTTACGCTGTTTGATGGGAGACTATTTTTATGCAAAACCAGAAAAAGAGTCCTGGTTTCACATAAAAATAGTTCCCCATGAAACAGTATATATTTTTATACTACATTCAACTACTCCTCAAACCATTAGTATTGTATAAACTTATTTTCAAATGGGTCTGAAGACATGAAGAATGATTGTTCTTTATGACAACTAAAATACTATGACACTACAAAGGAGATCTAAGATAAGTTTTGCCATGTGAAAGTAATTATCGAATTTTGGATTTTCATTTCAGTTCACAGTCGTCCAATCAATGCCGTGTTGTACCATCTGCGTATGTTAGTTCTATTGGAGAGTAATATGAGTGCGAGAAAACGAGAAATTGGTGCTACGTATCTTATGGAAAACTGCAACGCTAGGGGCCGTCAGGGGTGCAGTAAAATGGTTTTGTGAATGACCCTGAGGTATCAAATATTACGATTTTATCAACACTTTAATGAATAAATAGGATAGTCATAAATGAATACAAACACTTCAATAGTAACTAATGCTTTTGTAGCATTTGTACGTCAAGACATGACATTATATCCTAATTACAGAAAATAGAAAGTTATGGAAGTAATTGACCGTGTGTGTGTGTGTGTGTGTGTGCATGTGTGTTTTGGGCGCACGAGGGAAAGAGCAATGATCTCACTAAATCTACACTCCTATCGTGTACCATACAATAACGCATACAACCCAACTCGCATCACACGATTGACCGCGAACTACGAAATGGTCAGGCCAATGAATACCTAGAATATAACACCAGAATACTGTTGACCAAGCATCAATACAACGACTGCACTCGTGCCCGCAATGAAACGTCTTTCAGCCTCTCCCGTGAATAAGTGCTCATATATCAAGAAGCATGCGTTTTCGGAGCCATGTTTAGACGACTTGTTTTTCTGTCTCGGTAAGTACTACCACCTCTTAAAATATTCCACAGTTTTTTTACAACTTGAATACAGGACGCAGTGATGCGTTGCCTGACTTCTCGGATAGTGCAGGCTAGGACTGTTAACGCTGAGACCTACCATGATGAATACTGCTTCTCTTTTAGTGTCTAACACTGGAGTTGGATGACTATTTCAGTAACTTTCTCGATCCAAAAGAACCCGTCACGAAAACACAGAGCAAAATGGCGCAGGTTTTGAATGGGCGGGATTCATATCCCTTCCCGACCGCGGAGATTTGGGTTTCCCGTGGTTTCCTAAAACGTATTAATGTGAATATTGAGATAATTCCTTTGAAACGGTCCGTCTTCTTGTGGAGTATCGTTGGACGGTATGGGATCCTTGTCGTTTAAGAACCTGTGTCACATCTCTAGTGAAAGCAAGTTTTGTTTTCATTCCTTTCTTCCGTGACGAAACGCGTGCTGACGAGTAGTACTGGAGAAAGGGTCGAATGGGTTTAGTAAACCTCGATATGATGACCTATACTTCTTTAAGATTGTTCCAATGATTCTCAGCCTGGCATATGCCTTGCCTGCAACTATTTTCGTGTCGCCGACCCATTTTAAATCGCCTCGGAAGGAAATTGCTTGATATTTTACGAGCGTGGTTTCGAAGTCTATATTTACACCCAAGTGCAGAGGTTCGGAATACCGAAGAAGATTATAAATCTTATGAAAGTGGCACTGTTTAGTGGTCGTGTGACGACGGCCTCCCGTCGGGTATAGCGTTCGCCTGGTGCAAGTCTTTCGATTTGACGCCACTTCGGCGAACTGCCCGTCGATGGGGATGAAATGATGATTAGGACAACACAACACCCAGTCCCTGAGCGGAGAAAATCTCCGACCCAGCCGGGAATCGAACCCGGGCCTGAAAGGCTCGAAAGGGGTAGTGAAAATGGGTGGAGATTATTCCAAGGCGTTTGACATAAAAAAACAGGAGTCAGGCAAGGAGATGGAATATCACCCCTCTTGTTCAACATTGTAATGCAGGAAGCGCTGGACGCAGCAGTGAAGCAGAAGAGGGAATTAAAGTACCGGTCTTTGCAGATGATGTAGCACTAATCGGTGAAAATCCGGATGACCTTAAAATACTAGCAAAAAGACTCTTTCAAAAAGCAGAGGAAGGTGGATTAGAAGTAAATGATGAGAAAACAAAACTCATAAGTACAGAAAGGAATTACAGAACGAAAAGACGGGAAACTCTGCAATCGATAACCAGACTCATCCTATGGGATCCATGTGAGTCACTGTCGGGCGCCATCACCGCTTGCGCAAATCAGCGTCCCGATATTTACGTGAATTACATGACCTGAGCGTAGACATCTAATGCCACATACCTCCCCAAAACCACCAACAAACTGCGGTATCCATGACACGCTGAATCAGTTCAAAATGGCTCTGAGCACTATGGTACTTATCATCTGAGGTCATCAGTCCCCTAGAACTTAGAACTACTTAAATCTAACTAACCTAAGGACATCACACACATCCATGCCCGAGGCAAGATTCGAACCTACGACCGTAGCGATCGCGCGATTACAGACTGAAGCGCCTACAACCGCTCAGCCACACCGGCCGGCGCTGAATCAGTGATGTACTTCGTTCCAAAGACGGACAAACAAGCTATTAAGCAGGTGATTACGATGTTTTGGTTCATCAGTGAATGTTGAGTTCATAGACGCTATACATTTTATACAGCTCCATTCGAGCGTGAAACAGCCATGATAACGGGAAACGATTTTATGGTAATAGTACTTTGAATTACATCTACATACGGACGGTGCATGGCGGAGCGTATCTTGTACCACGACTAGCACTCCCTTTCCTGATCCACTCGCAAATGGACCGTGAAGAAAAGTACAATTTCTCTTATCTTTTCTTCGCAGTCCCTACGCGAAATGTGCGTTGGCAGCAGTAGAATCGTTCTTCAGCGAACCACAAATAGCGGTGCCCCAAATTTTTTCAATAGTGTTTCACGGAAAGTACATGGTTTCCATTCCAGGGATTCCCATTTGAGTTCACGAAGCATCTCCGCAGAAATCGCGTGTTGATAGAACCTATCGGTAAGTAACCTCGCAGCACGCATGTGAATTGCTCTAACGACTTCCTTTAATCCGACCTCGTGGGGATCCAAAACACTCAAGCAGCACTCAAGAATGGGGCGCACTAGTCTTCTATACCCAATCAAATTTACAGATGAGCGGTGCTTTTCTAAAATTCTGCCAGTAAATCGAAGTTCAGCACTCGCCTTTCATACTACCTACCTTGCGTGCTCGCTCCATTTTATATCGCCTTGCAACGTTACGCCTAGATACTTAGTAGGCGTGACACTGTTAAACAGCACGCCACCAATATTGTATTCGAACATTACACGGTAGTTTTTCCTACTCATTCGCATTGCCTTACATTCTTCTGCATTTAGAGTAAGCTGTCATTCGTCACACTAAACCGACATTTTGTTTCGGTCATCCTCTATCCTTCTATAATCACTCAATGACGACACTTTCTCGTTCACTGCAGCGTCATCAGCAAACAGTCGCAGAATGCTGCTCACCCTGTCCGTTAGATCGTTTATGTATACAGAGTGGTCCATTGATCGTGACTGGGCCAAATATCTCACGAAATAAGCGTCAAACGAAAAAACTACAAAGAACGAAACTTGTCTAGCTTGAAGGGGGAAACCAGATGGCGCTACGGTTGGCCCGCTAGATGGCGCTGCCATAGGTCAAACGGATATCAACTGCGTTTCTTTAGAATAGGAACCCCCATTTTTTATTACATATTCGTGTAGTACGTAAAGAAATATGAATGTTTCGCTTTGTGACAGATGGCGCTGTAATAGTCACAAACATACGGCTCACACTTTTAGACGAACAGTTGGTAACAGGTAGGTTTTTTAAATTAAAATACAGAACGTAGTTAGGTTTGAACATTTTATTTCAGTTGTTCCAATGTGATACATGTACCTTCGTGAAGTTATCATTTCTGAGAATGCATGTTGTTACAGCGTGATTACATGTAAGTACTACATTAATGCAACAAATGCTCAAAATGATGTCCGTCAACCTCAGTGCATTTGGCAATACGTGTAGCGACATTCCTCTCAACAGCGAGTAGTTCGCCTTCCGTAATGTTCGCACATGTATTGACAATGCGCTGACGCATGTTGTCTGGCGTTGTCGGTGGATCACGATAGCAAATATCCTTCAGCTTTCCCCACAGAAAGAAATCCGGGGACGTCAGATCCGGTGAGCGTGCGGGCCATGGTATGGTGCTTCGACGACCAATCCACCTGTCATGAAATATGCTATTCAATACCGCTTCAACCGCACGCGAGCTATGTGCCGGACATCCATCATGCTGGAAGAACATCGCCATTCTGTCATGCAGTGAAACATCTTGTAGTAACATCGGTAGAATATTATGTAGGAAATCAGCATACATTGCACCATTTCGATTGACATCGATAAAATGGGGGCCAGTTATCCTTCCTCCCATAATGCCGCACCATACATTAACCCGCCAAGGTCGCTGATGTTCCACTTGTCGCAGCCATCGTGGAATTTCCGTTGCCCAATAGTGCATATTATGCCGGTTTACGTTACCGCTGTTGGTGAATGACGCTTCGTCGCTAAATAGAACGCGTGCAAAAAATCTGTCATCGTCCCGTAATTTCTCTTGTGCCCAGTGGCAGAACTGTACACGACGTTCAAAGTCGTCGCCATGCAATTCCTGGTGCATAGAAACATGGTACGGGTGCAATCGATGTTGATGTAGCATTCTCAACACCGACGTTTTTGAGATTCCCGATTCTCGCGCAATTTGTCTGCTACCGATGTGCGGATTAGCCGCGACAGCAGCTAAAACACCTACGTGGGCATCATCATTTGTTGCAGGTCGTGGTTGACGTTTCACATGTGGCTGAACACTTCCTGTTTCCTTAAATAACGTAACTATACGGCTAACGGTCCGGACACTTGGATGATGTCGTCCAGGATACCGAGCAGCATACATAGCAGACGCCTGTTGGGCATTTTGATCACAATAGCCATACATCAACACGATATCGACCTTTTCCGCAATTGGTAAACGGTCCATATTAACACGGGTAATTTATCACGAAGCAAATACCGTATGCACTGGCGGAATGTTACGTGATACCACGTACTTATACGTTTGTGACTATTACAGCTCCATCTATCACAAAGCGAAAAAAGTGGTCCATCTAAAACATTCGTATTTCTTTACGTACTACACGAATATGTAATAAAAATGGGGGTTCCTATTTGAAAAAATGCAGTTGATATCCGTTTGACCTATGGCAGCGCCATCTAGCGGGCCAACCATAGCGCCATCTGGTTTCCTCCTTTAAGCTAGACGAGTTTCGTTCTTTGTAGTTTTTTCGTTTGATGATTATTTCGTGAGAATTTTGCCCGGTCACTATCAATGGACCACCCTGTACAGAGAACAAGAGCGATGCTCCTGATGATGCCCTTGTCACTGATGAACACTTGGGTTCCACGACAACCTTCTGGGTTCTGTTACATAAGAAATCTTCGAGCCATTCTCACATCTGAGAACTTATTCCGTATGCTCGGTATGCCCGGTCCTACGTTAATAGTCTACACTGCGGCAGTGTGTCAAAGGCCTTCCGGAAATCCAGGAATATGGAATTTGTCTGTTGCCACTTTTTAAATTCGTGCTGATTTGTGGACAGAAGCTTTTCTGTCTCAAGGATTTTTTTTTTTTATATTCGGACTCAGAACATACTCAAGTATTTTGTAGCAAACCCATGCTAACTTTTCAGTGCTACAAGTATTTTCTCACTCATTAGAGGCGCAACACTATGTTTCTCTTTCTTAATATTTCCGTTCTTACTCTTAAGAAACAACCAGCTTCGAAATGTGACAGAATAGAGGCTCCATAAAGAAAAGACAATTTCGTTTTTGGGATCGACAATCGCAGTTTTTAAAATATGGCAATGAAGTGTCAAATTTAAGGTGGCTGTTGTGGTCTGTGCATGCACAATAAATTACGCTTTTTTACGTTGACGATCAGCAGCCTGTCTCTGCACCAGACGTTGCTCCACTGTAGTTTTTCTGGGGAATGCTACTAATCTCTAGCATTTTGACACTACGTCCGACAAGCGTCTCTGGAGATGGCGACAGTTTTTACCAAGCGATTCGCATATATAGTTAACACTGCGTTCCTTCGGGTGCACCAGAAGTTATTTTCACATGTGATGATATCTTCCACTGAGGACGACGTAATGAATTGTATTTCATAGGATTTGGGAAAATGGCTGCAAGCTACAGAAAGCGTCACTGGCGCTATTTAGAAGGCCCTAGAATTCCTTCACTGTCAGTAGCTTCGACGGTATGTTGGACTTACTGTTTATGTGCTGTCAATCACAGCAGGATGTGACAAACTTGAGCGGTGTGCAGGAACGTGGTTCGAACCCGGGAGCTGCCTTTTGTTATCTTCCGATGGATTCTCTCGAGCACGCATAAGGGACCAGCTCAAAGACCAAAACAAATTTCAAAATCATTTACACGTGATAGCTGCAGAAAGGTGCGAAAAGTGGCAATTGACCCTAAACAACAAAAAAAAGTGCGGTCATCCATATGAACGCTAAAAAAACAAAAATCCGTTGATTTTCGGCTAGACTATAAACCACACGATCTTAAAGGCTGTCGATTCAGCTAAACATCTAGGGATTACGAGGGTAAACCCAAAAGTAAGGGCCGGCCAATGTGGCCGAGCGGTTCTAGGCGCTTCAGTCACTACGGTCACAGGTTCGAATCCTGCCTCGGGCATGGACGTGTGCGCTGTCCTTAGGTTAGTTAGGTTTAAGTAGTTCTAAGTTCCAGGGGACTGATCCTCAGATGTTAAGTCCCATAGTGCTCAGAGCCATTTGAACCAAAAGAAAGGTATCCTATTTTTTTTATTAGTACAGAACTCTGTTTGTGTGGCCGTTGGTAACACAGTCATGAAGAGTGCTTCACGCGCTGTGTGTAAACATGCGCACGCCGTGCTCATGCGCTCAGTCTTGGCTTGGCAGCCGTTGAGAATGGAGCTATCGTTGGATGTGCGAATTGCGCGCAGTTATTCGGTTTCTGAACGCAAAGGGCTCTGCGCCGATTGCAATCCATCGGCAAAAAAATAATTCAAATGGCTCTGAGCACTATGGGACTTGACATCTGCGGTCATGAGTCCCCTAGAACTTAGAATTACTTAAACCTAACTAACCTAAGGACATCACACACATCCATGCCCGAGGCAGGATTCGAACCTGCGACCGTAGCGTCGCGTGGTTGTAGACTGAAGCGCCTAGAACCGCTCGGCCACTCGGGCCGGCAATTCATCGGCAATTGATGGAAGTGTATGTTGAGTCGTGTATAGATGTCAAAAATGTTCGTAAGTGATGCAGAGTGTTTGCAACTGGTCGGACCGAAATTCACGACGGACAAAGGAGCCGGAGACCGTCAATTTCTGAGGAGACAGTGTTGAGGGTTGAGCAGAGCATGCGTGAAGATCGGCGGATCACTCTGGATGATCTCTGTACGTTGGTTCCTGAGGTTTCCCGAAGCACCGCTCGCAGAGTTTTAACGGAGACATTGAACTACCGGAAGCTGTGCGCAAGATGAGTGACACGCATGTTGACTGAGGACCACATGCGGCAACGAACTGATGCTTCCCGCTCATTTCTTCATCGCCTTGCAGCCGAACAGGTCAACTTTCTGGACTGGTTAAAAGAACATTTGGCCGGAAAGCGATTCAGCTCCGACGACGAGGTGAAAGAAGACATAACTTTCTGAACAGCATGGCGGCGAGCTGTATGACATGGGCATACAAAAAGTGCCACAGCGTCCACAAAAATGCATCGACAGAAATGGTGATTATGTCGAAAAATAGCTAAATGTTGAAGCTGTAAACTGATGCAAACCATTCTAGAAATAAACAGGTCTATGTGCTTATAAGAAAATAGGAGAACTTACTTTTGGGATTACACTCGTATAATTATGAACCACTTAAATAGGAACCATCACATGGAATATGTTGTGTGGAAAATCAACCGAAGACTGTGATTTGTCGGTAGAACACATAGGAGACGCAACGAACCGGCTAAAGAGACTGCCTGAACTACGCTTGTCTGTCGTCTTTTGGCCGGCCGGGGTGGCCGAGCAGTTCTAGGTGCTTCAGTCTGGAATCGCGCGACCGTTAAGGTCGCAGGTTTGAATCCTGCCTCGGGCATGGATGTGTGTGATGTCCTTCGGTAATTTAGGTTTAAGTAGTTCTAAGTCTAGGGGACTGATGACCTCAAATGTTAAGTCCCATAGTGCTCAGAGCCATTTAAACCATTTTTTGTCGTCTTTTGGGGTAGTGTAAGGATAGAACTGACGAGATATATCGATAAAGTTCGAAGAACGACAGTTCGTTTTGCATTATGGGGAAACAGGGGAGTGAGTGTCACGAATGTGATAAGCAGGGTGGACTGGCAAACAAAGGCTTTCTTCGCTGCGTTGAGGTCTCTCCATGAAATTGCAACCAACTTTCTCCTCCGAATGCTAAAACATTTGATTCCCACCTGCTTAAGGAGAAATGAAGATCGTGGCAGAATAAAAGAAATCAGAGCTCGTACGAAAAGATTTACGTGTTCATTTTTCCCATGTGTAGTTCGAAAGTGGAACGGTCGAGAAATGGTTAGAAAACGCTTGTATGCACCCTCTGCCAAGAACTTAAGTGTAAACTGCAGAGTAATTAGGCAGATGTGGATGAAAGCTTCAGTTCGCCATTGGAATTCCTCCATTCTTCCACCCTCTTGTACAAATACAAGGCTTGGCTTCGTGCAGTTCAGGGGTCTCAGTCTGGATCTCGTTGCCTGCGAAACATAGCTATCTGGGTCCAAGCGCTCAATCGAGCGTTCATGTAATGCTAACATATTCAAACTAACGTAATTAGAAAATGACTGTGTGTAAATACAGGTACATCTCTTAATAAAATTAGGAAAGCAGCCTGGCACTATTATTTATTTATTTATTTTTAAAGAAATCAAGCATTACCTATTTCATCATCAGAGGGGATTTTAGTTTTACAAAAGTGTACTACGATCTGTTGTTCGTAGTGGGGTGTCCACTCATATCAGCAATTTTTGTCTACGTCATCTCGTCAGACTTATAACAATTTATTGCGCGGGTTAAGCAAGAAGCTTAAGCAGATGTTATATTCTGTTATTATATTGAAGCGTCAAAGAAACTGTTATAGGCATGCGTATTCAAATACAGAGATATGTCAACAGGCAGAGCACGGCGCTGCGGTCGGCAACGCCCACATAAGACAAGTGTCTGACGCAGTTGTTCGATCGGTTACTGCTGCTACAATGGCAGGTTATCAAGATTTATGCAAGTTTGAAAGTTGCGTTATAGTCGGCGCGAGAGCGAAGGGACGCAGCTTCTCCGAGGTAGCGATGAAGTGGGAATTTTCCCGTACGACCATTTCACGAGTGTACCGTGAATATCAGGAATCCGGTAAAACGTCAAATCTCTGACACTGCTGCTACCAGAAAGAGATCTTGCAAGAACGGGACTAACGACGACTGAAGAGAATCATTCAACATGACAGAAATGCAACCCTTCCGGAAATTGGAAACAATGTCGCCTGATCTGTCCCCAATTAAGAACATTTCGAGCATTATGGGCAGGACCCTCCAACAAGCTCAAGATTTTGACGATGTAAAGTGCCAATTGGACAGGAAATCCCTCAAGAGGACATCCAACAACTCTATCAACCAATATAAAAAAAATGGTTCAAATGGCTCTGAGCACTATGGGACTTAACATCTGAGGTCATCAGTCCCCTAGAACTTAGAACTACTTAAACCTAACTAACCTAAGGACATAACACACATCCATGCCCGAGGCAGGATTCGAACCTGCGACCGTAGCGGTCGCGCGGTTCCAGACTGTAGCGCCTAGAACCGCTCGGCCACTTCGGCCGGCAACCAATATCAAGTCGAGTAATTACTTGCGTAAGGGCCACAGGTGGACCAACGCGTTATTGACTTGCTCAACTTGTGAAGCTCTTTCTCTTGAATAAACCTTCCACTTTTTCTGAAATTCTGATAATTTTTTGTCTGTACGTGTTCATCAGGTCTATTGATTTCCGTCCCATTCGGATAATTCCTTCGTGGTGCGTCGTTTGTTATATCTTAGAATGTATAATATAGACTTTTTCATAGAAACTACTGCACTGTCTTTACCACAAAGGCTTTCACGACGGATTTGTTGTAGAAGTTCCTGTCACATGAATTTCCTACTACAGTCCGAACTTTCAACAATAACGCTCCCTTCCCCACAAATGTATAGGTAGATATACTATTTTTTTCATTTTCTATCCCTAAAAATAGAGTGTTCTGATAGAGTAATGATCATTGGAGAATAAGGAACTTTGCAGTCAAACAGCAGACGAGCTGTTTGGCGGGCAGAGGGAGTCGCAATTTAGAATGTTTGGGAGGTTTCCACTTCCAGCATTTGCCTTTCGACCATGGGAAGCCTGCCTTGGTCAGACCCGGGAGATCGGGACTGTTTCCATTTGGTACTGGAACGATATTTCTCGGACCAAAAATGTAAATCTTAATGCACTTTTCATGTGTGTACAGAGTAAAGTCGGTACCTCGCTCTACATGGAGTGTAGTGTACCAAATCCACTCTCCTCTTATTTTACAACATCCATTCCCATCTCGTGTGAGCAGCACGGACTGATGTAGAATTTTCTTCTTTTTTTTTCAGTCAAATGTCCCAGCAGGCTAGAGGTATGGTAAATGGACTCCTAGTTGAGGGTGTGTGGGAGAGGGTTTCCCGTTTCGACATTCGTCCGATGACCAAGGTTAGCCTCCCGAAAACGTCGGTCAGACTGGGGAACTGGAACTATTTTAATTTATTGCTGTTGTCCGTTATATGTGTCGAAGTACGTCCCTTATTATACGTCGTGATGGAGACAAAGACACTGCCAGCGGCACTTCATCTTACGCACCAGGCTAATTCCGGTCACAGTGGGCACTATTACGTATGTGTGATACCGTTACATCTTCGGGAGTCAGTTGTTTTCCTGAGGAAGACAATGATGGTTACCCTCGAAAGCTTTGATTTCCTTAGAGAATTAACGCGACAAGTACACCGAGAACAGTTTATAGCGCTTAACTATTTGTTTCCATTGTTCGATTTGCACCAGTGTTACGAGGGTAATCCCAAAAGTAAGGTCTCCTATTTTTTATAAATACATAGACCTGTTTATTTCTTCAATGGTTTGCATCAGTTTACAGCTTGAACATTTAGCTATTTTTCGACATAATCACCATTTCTGTCGAAACATTTTTGTGGCCGCTGTGGCAGTTTTTGTATGTCCATATCATACCAGCTCGCCGCCATGCTGTTCAGAACGTTATGAACCTCTTCTTTCACCCCGTCGTCGGATCTGAATCGCTTTCCGGCCAAATGTTCTTTTAACTTATTGAACACTGGGCGCCAAGTGAGGACTGTAGGGTGGGTGGGTGATTATGTTCCACTGAAACTGTTGCCGGAGAGCAACGGTTTGTCGAGCGATGTGTGGGAGAGCGTTCCTCTTCTCCGGTTCTGAATTGCCCGTTTGAGTTTTTTCAGAGTCTCACAGTACGTGTCAGCTTTAATTGTGGTGCCAGCGATTCAGCTCCAACGACGAGGTGAAAGAAGAGGATCATAACTTTCTGAACCTCATGGCGACAGGCTGGTATGACAATGGGCATACAAAAACTGCCTCAGCGTCTACAAAAACACTTCGACAGAAACGGTGATTATGTCGAAATATAGCTAAATGTTGAAGCTGTAAACTGATGTAAACCATTGTAGAAATAAACAGGTCTATGTACTTATAAAAAAATAGGAGACCCTACTTTTGGGATTACCCTCGTACATAAGGATGACTGATTGCATTTTTGAAATGCTTAGAAAATTTTTCGTTTCGGTAAAGTATCTGAAATCTTATAGTCACTTATTCTACAGCCAAAGCAGACACATCACTACGCATTCATAGCAGAAAAAATGTAATTTTTTAAGACAACAGTATAAATAAATGCGGCTGCTCTTATAATTTTGCAAGTTTGAAGTTTATTGGTGATGTAATGGCCATTAAAGCGGCCACAGACTAGTGGCGAAAATTCCTTCAGCGACGAGAATTTGAGCCAGCTACCTTGAGACTGAATGAGAGCGCACTAAAGTGCATCAGTGACCTCGACCGCGGAGTCGATGTAACACTTTGTGGAGTACGGACTTCTGCAACGTAGCTTTTGCAGTAACGTTGTGTAAGCCGTCGTATAGAAGTTAGCTAGGTGGGCAGTCTGTATGCGGGCTGCCGGTTAGTGTCAGCTCTGGGCTGCCTGCGAAGCGTTTAGTCGCCCGTGCTGCGGAGGCGTGTTCGTGCCGACTGCGAAGCGGCTCCAAGCGCAGCTCCACTTACCTCTCGCCTGCTCCCGGGGACAACCGTGGTGCTCCCGTGCGGCCTTCTGCGAGCCCACGTCCCGAGTCACAACGGAGGCGCCGCCCGTCTGTTCACGAGCAATAGCTCAAGTGTTGCGACCACCGAATCGAATGGTGGCTTTGCAGGTGCCAGTTGTAATTACTGAACACGACAGAGTGATGTGCGAAGAACTTCGTGACAGTTTTGTCCATCCAGCAACAGGCTTGGAAATTAATTCAGCTGCACCACCCCGAGGTGCTTTTATCTCTTTCTCTGTCGCGAAAGGACCTCGAACTGACGTGTCTCAAGCCACGAGGCAGCGTGCTTCTTTTTTAGTTTCTTGTCAAGTAGATGACGATAGCAAGAAAATAAGCTTACAGCTATGTGGATGTCAGCACTATCAACCCGGAAGTGTCGCTTGACTTCAGTATGAAGCTGTTTGTTTGTTTTTGTGCTGAGAGCGAAACTTCAACATTATAAGAATTAGAGAGATATGTTTTTGGCAACTCTTTGGTTATAGCATAGAATATACAAAATTACAGCTATTGAGGAAATATGGCATCTCTTCTAGAGATTAAAAAAGATACAAATAGTGAAGAATGAATTTTTTTTCTGATCTATAGGAGTTTCAGTTACTATTTGCTACATTACTAGTTTGACCACAGACATTATACACTGAAACTGTTTTAGGCATGCGCATTCAAATACTGAGATACGTAAACAGGCAGAATACGGCGCTGCGGTCGGCAACGCCTACATAAGACAAGTGTCTGCCGCAGTCGTTAAAACGGCTACTGCTGCTACAGTGGCAGGTCATCAAGATTTAAGTGAGTTTGAACGTAGTGTTATAGTCGGCACAGGAGCGATGGGACACAGCATATCCGAAATAGCCATGAAGTGAGGATTTTCCCGTTCGACCATTTCACGAGTGTACCTTGAATATCAGGAATCCGCTAAAACATTAAATCTCCGACATCGCTGCAGCCGGAAAAAGATCCTGCAAGAACCGGAACAACGATGACTGAAGAGAAATAAGTGTCCAAGGAATAGAAAAGCAACTGGAATCACTCAATAGAGGAAAGTCCACTGGACCTGACGGGATACCAATTCGATTCTACACAGAGTACGCGAAAGAACTTGCCCCCCTTCTAACAGCCGTGTACCGCAAGTCTCTAGAGGAACGGAGGGTTCCAAATGATTGGAAAAGAGCACAGATAGTCCCAGTCTTCAAGAAGGGTCGTCGAGCAGATGCGCAAAACTATAGACCTATATCTCTTACGTCGATCTCTTGTAGAATTTTAGAACATGTTTTTTGCTCGCGTATCATGTCATTTCTGGAAACCCAGAATCTACTATGTAGGAATCAACATGGATTCCGGAAACAGCGATCGTGTGAGACCCAACTCGCCTTATTTGTTCATGAGACCCAGAAAATATTAGATACAGGCTCCCAGGTAGATGCTATTTTTCTTGACTTCCGGAGGGCGTTCGATACAGTTCCGCACTGTCGCCTGATAAACAAAGTAAGAGCCTACGGAATATCAGACCAGCTGTGTGGCTGGATTGAAGAGTTTTTAGCAAACAGAAGACAGCATGTTGTTATCAATGGAGAGACGTCTACAGACGTTAAAGTAACCTCTGGCGTGCCACAGGGGAGTGTTATGGGGCCATTGCTTTTCACAATATATATAAATGACTTAGTAGATAGTGTCGGAAGTTCCATGCGGCTTTTCGCGGATGATGCTGTAGTATACAGAGAAGTTGCTGCATTAGAAAATTGTAGCGAAATACAGGAAGATCTGCAGCGGATAGGCACTTGGTGCAGGGAGTGGCAACTGACCCTTAACATAGACAAATGTAATGTATTGCGAATACATAGAAAGAAGGGTCCTTTATTGTATGATTATATGATAGCGGAACAAACACTGGTAGCAGTTACTTCTGTAAAATATCTGGGAGTATGCGTACGGAACGATTTGAAGTGGAATGATCATATAAAATTAATTGTTGGTAAGGCGGGTACCAGGTTGAGATTCATTGGGAGAGTGCTTAGAAAATGTAGTCCATCAACAAAGGAGGTGGCTTACAAAACACTCGTTCGACCTATACTTGAGTATTGCTCATCAGTGTGGGATCCGTACCAGGTCGGGTTGACGGAGGAGATAGAGAAGATCCAAAGAAGAGCGGCGCGTTTCGTCACTGGGTTATTTGGTAACCGTGATAGCGTTACGGAGATGTTTAATAAACTCAAGTGGCAGACTCTGCAAGAGAGGCGCTCTGCATCTCGGTGTAGCTTGCTCGCCAGGTTTCGAGAGGGTGCGTTTCTGGATGAGGTATCGAATATATTGCTTCCCCCTACTTATACTTCCCGAGGAGATCACGAATGTAAAATTAGAGAGATTCGAGCGCGCACGGAGGCTTTCAGACAGTCGTTCTTCCCGCGAACCATACGCGACTGGAACAGGAAAGGGAGGTAATGACAGTGGCACGTAAAGTGCCCTCCGCCACACACCGTTGGGTGGCTTGCGGAGTATCAATGTAGATGTAGATGTAGAACGTGACAGAAGTGCAAGCCTTCCGGAAATTGCTGCAGTTGTCAATGCTGGGCCATGAACAAGTGTAGCGTGCGAACCATTCAACGGAACATAATCGATATGGGCTTTCGGAGCCGAAAGCCCACTTGTGTACCCTTGATGACTCCACAACACAAAGCTTTACGCCTCGCGTGGGCCCGTCAACACCGACATTGGACTGTTGATGAGTGGAAACATGTTGCCTGGTCGGAAGAGTCTCGTTTCAAATTGTATCGAGCGGATGGATATGTACGGGTATGGAGACAACCTTATGAATCCATGGACCCTGCATGTCAGCACGGAAGTGTTCAAGCCGGTGGAGGCTGTGTAATGGTGTGGGGCGTGTGCAGTTGGAGTAATATCGGACTTCTGATACGTCTAGTTACGACTCCGACAGGTGACACGTACGTAAGCATCCTGTCTGATCACCTGCATACACTCATGTTCATTGTGCATTCCGACGGACTTGGGCAATTCCAGCAGGACAATGCGACACCCCACTTCCAGAATTGTTACAGAGTGACTCCAGGAACACTCTTCTGAGTTACTTCCTCTGTGCACCAAACTCCCCAGACATGAACATTATTGAGTATATCTGGGATGTCTTGCAACGTGCTTTTCAGAAGAGATCTCCACCCCTCGTACTGTTACGGATTTATGGATAGCCCTGGAGGAGGCATGGTGTCACTTCCATCCAGCACTGCTTCAGACATTAGTCGAGTCCATGCCGCGTCGTGTTGCTGCACTTCTGCGTCCTCGCGGCGCCCCTACACGATATTAGGCAGGTGTGCCAGTTTCTTTGGCTCTTCGGTGTATAAAGTAATGGATGAGTCTTAATTTGAAACCTTATTAGCAGTGACACAATATCGCCTTTGTGTCTCCCAAATGAAGGCGAATTTGTATTTTTTAATGTACAATACCATACTGTATCAATTTTTTGGGTGTGATTTATTAGCAGCGAATTTTATCGGAAATTAGACGAGATTAAGGCACTCAAAATACAAAAATTGACCGCCAGGCGCGAGTCGGACTCGCCACTGAGAGGCAGGCGACCATTATTACAATAATAATCAGTAGGCCATTCAGGCTGAATGGGTTGCATCGGTAAAAATCACACGTCTTGCAAGGAATGATTTTATTGCTCATTATGACGAGTTTCTGAATTTATCCATCACCAGGTATGCAGGAGCGACCTAGTCTGCGAATGTTCGTTTCACTTACAGCTTGATACACCATAGCCGGCCGAAGTGGCCGTGCGGTTAAAGGCGCTGCAGTCTGGAACCGCAAGACCGCTACGGTCGCAAATGGTTCAAATGGCTCTGAGCACTATGGGACTTAACATATGTGGTCATTAGTCCCCTAGAACTTAGAACTACTTAAACCTAACTAACCTAAGGACATCACACACATCCATGCCCGAGGCAGGATTCGAACCTGCGACCTTAGCAGTCGCGCGGTTCCGGACTGAGCGCCGAGAACCGCTAGACCACCGCGGCTACGGTCGCAGGTTCGAATCCTGCCTCGGGCATGGATGTTTGTGATGTCCTTAGGTTAGTTAGGTTTAACTAGTTCTAAGTTCTAGGGGACTAATGACCTCAGCAGTTGAGTCCCATAGTGCTCAGAGCCATTTGAACCATTTTTTGATACACCATATCTGCGTGCAGCAATCGCTCCTGGATATCTGACGATGGATAAATTCCGAAACGCGTCATGAGAGCGATGAAGTCATTCCTTGCCTGATATCTAACTTTTAACTTTGCGACCCAGTAAACCTGATGCAGAGCTACTGATTGTTTTAATTTCAAGTTTGGTATCAGACAACAAATGACAGAAGAAATATATTTTTCGTTTCATATAGCTACAAATTAAATATTTTCGCCGGCCAGGGTGGCCGAGCGGTTCTAGGCGCTACAATCTGGAACCGCGCGACCGCTACGGTTAGTTACCTTTAAGTAGTTCTAAATTCTAGTGGACTGATGACCTCAGAAGTTAAGTCCCATAGTGCTCAGAACCATTTGAACCATTTTTAAAAATTTTCAGGTTTTTTCCCTTTACTTGTATTGCGAAACCCTACTTCTTGCCACACTTCATGATTCTATGCCAACGGGAAGTACCCTACAGGTTATGATGAGTGAGTTTGTGAGGATCAAGGTAAGTGACATAAATGGTGTATATTTTGACTGCATTGACGTAGAAGCTTCTACTTTTTAGACCGCCAAAGGACAGTAGGCCCTAGTATATGACATAACATATCAATTTGATACGCTTATCCGTTCCCGATAAAAATTATTTTTAACGGTCGGACAGACAGACAGACGGACAACGAAGCGATCCTGTAAGGGTTCCTTTTTTAACGACTGAGGGAAGGAGTCATAAAAAAGAAAACAGTTGTATAGTAGTGTTGTCTGAGACACCCCGAAGGGTAGATTTTTCAATCTTATTGGAAAAAGTTTTCTTTCTTTATGAGCAATGATGCCTTTCTTTCGCAAAGTGTGAGAATGTACTGGTCCGTTATAGGGGACTATGATGAGTAGAGTAAAGGCCCAACTGCACTGGGCTGCCACAACAGCTGTGCTGGCAGAGACGCCAGGCACAACGCACAGGACTGACTGGAGCCTCCAGCACCTAGGATCTGCCGGAAGGTCTGCCAGCACTGCCAATGGAAGGCACGGTGGCTTATGGCCGGCCCCACACCAGGACGCCGGCATATCTCCCAAACACTTCCTGCTGCTCACACGTATGTACAATACTAGCCATTAAAATTGCTACACCAAGAAGAAATGAAGATGATAAACGGGTATTCAACGGACAAATATATTATACCAGAACTGACATGTGATTACATTTTCACGCAATTTGGGTGCAAGGATCCTGAGAAATCAGTACCCAGAACAACCACCTCTGGTCGAAATAACGGCCTTGATACGCCTGGGCATTGAGTCAAACAGAGCTTGGATGGCGAGTACAGGTACAGCTGCCCATGCAGCTTCAACACGATATCACAGTTCATCAAGAGTAGTCACTGGCGTATTGTGACGAACCAGTTGCTCGGCCACCATTGACCAGACGTTTTCAGTTGGCGAGAGATCTGGAGAATGTGCTGACCAGGGCAGCTGTCGAACGTTTTCTGTATCCAGAAAGACCCGTAAAGGACCTGCAACATGTGGTCGTGCATTATCCTGCTGAAATGTAGGGTTTCGCAGGGATCGAATGAAGGGTAGAGCCACGGGTCGTAACACATCTGAAATGTAACGTCCACTGTTCAAAGCACCGTCAGTGCGAACAAGAGGTGACCGAGACGTGTAACCAATGGCACCCCATAGCATCACCCCGGGTGATACGCCAGTATGGCGATGACGAATACACGCTTCCAATGTGCGTTCACCGCGATGTCGCGAAACACAGATGCGACCATCATGATGGTGTAAACAAAACCTGGATTCATCCGAAAAAATGACGTTTTGCCATTCGTGCACCCAGGTTCGTCGTTGAGTACACCATCGCAGGCGCTCCTGTCTGTGATGCAGCGTCAAGGGTAACCGCAGGCATGGTCTCCGAGCTGATAGTCCATGCTGCTGCAAACGTCGTCGAACTGTTGGTGCAGATGGTTGTTGTCTTGCAAACGTACCCATCAGTTGACTCAGGGATCGAGACGTGGCTGCACGGTCCGTTACAGCCACGCGGATAAGATGCCTGTCATCTCGACAGCTAGTGATACGAGGCCGTTGGGATCCAGCACGGCGTTCCGTATTATCCTCCTGAACCCAACGATTCCATATTCTGCTAACAGTCATTGGATCTCGACCAACGCGAGCAGTAATGTCGCGGTACGATAAACCGCAATCGCGATAGGCTACATTCCGACCTTTATCAAAGTCGGAAACGTGATGGTACGCATTTATCCTCCTTACACGAGGCATCACAACAACGTTTCACCAGGGAACGCCGGTCAATTGCTGTTTGTGTATGAGAAATCGATTGGAAACTTTCCTCATGTCAGCACGTTGTGGGTATCGCCAACGGCGCCAACCTTGTGTGAATGCTCTGGAAAGCTAATCATTTGCTTATCACAAGCATCTTCTTCCTGTCAGTTAAATTTCGCGTCTGTAGCACGTCATCTTCGTGGTGTAGCAATTTTAATGGCCAGTAGTGTATTTTCAGGACACTGGCTGTTTGGAAGACGTGGACATTAAGGATCCTCAGTTTCCTCACAGCTTATTTCGATGCTCCTCTCTAATCACAAGAACTTACAACACAGACAAAGAATATTACTGTCTAGCAGATGGAAGTTTTCCTCAAAACCTACTTCCAGACCACAATAGCATACCTCATCTCCTGCTACAGCAAGTGATGCTAGTGGATCCGAGGCTGAAAAATCACTTTTATATATTTGTTAAAATTGCAATTAAAATTATATCACCGTACTAGTTAGCCAGGTACATTTTCTTCGCTGAGATGGCTTTCCTTAGAATAGTGTGCTTTTCATTCAGTTCATCTGTGCAGATCTCCGCTAATACGTCGAAGCAACGTACTGGCATACTCATGTAAACTGAAAAATTTATAACTGTGATTTCTGAAATCATTGTATAGTGTGTCAAGTAACCCGCTTACGTCACGATCAGTAATGAATGAATGTACCTAAAAATACTTTTTGTGCGTTCTCTTTTTATTTCGACATCGCACACAAAGCAGAGCTATCGTAGCGGCCGTCACGAAAATAGGCACCTCAGGGTCATCTCACCGTCTTACTGCATTGCCCAGCTAGCGGTAATTTCAGATGTTGGTAAAAATTCCGAAATAAATATTAGACATCTCTATTTTCTGTCTAGATTTTGATGGAGTGCTTTCTGAAAGAACATTCTTGTGAGCTGCTATGAAAAAAACTGACTTACAAGAAATTTTGAAGGAAAATAACTTTTTACTTCAACCTGTTGATAAAACAGAACCACTGATGTATTCGGACTGTAAGGAAAAAAAAAGCACTTTATGAACGCCTATAGATGCATGTGATATGTATTTTATAGTGGAAACATAAAAGTATTCCGATATAAAAAATAAAATACCGTAAGAGGTGTGCAACTGTTCAGTATGCCCAACGAAAAATGTCATCGCTGGTGAATTTGCGTTCTGTCGTAGAAACTTCCAGCGAGGATGTTGTTAAGAAAACATCTGAGACTACATTATTGTTTATTGTCACCCATGAACGCGTTTTATTTGCGAGAGACTCCTTACGCGGCAGCGCGCGAATACTCGTGTGACACCGCCATGTTTTTTATTCCGATGGCTCGCCTTCATACGACCGAAAATATTAAATACCTCCAGAAAAATTTTTATTTGCATCTCTTATTGACCCTTCCTTATTGCATTGGTTGGTTGGTTGGTTTGGGGAAGGAGACCAGACAGCGTGGTCATCGGTCTCATCGGATTAGGGAAGGATTGGGAAGGAAGTCGGCCGTGCCCTTTCAGAGGAACCATCCCGGCATTTGCCTGGAGTGATTTAGGGAAATCACGGAAAACCTAAATCAGGATGGCCGGACGCGGGATTGAACCGTTGTCCTCCCGAATGCGAGTCCAGTGTCTAACCACTGCGCCACCCCGCTCGGTCCTTATTGCATTCATCAACCAAATAGCCGATATACTCCATACAATAGTAATCATAAGTACTTTCGGTCTACTACTTCCGTTGAAGAAGAGCAAAATATATTTGTCTGTTGGTTTTGTTAAGCGCAAATTTGACCGAGGTACAATACAAGCCTATTATCTTGTGCATGAACACAAAACTTCGTTCTTGCTACTGCAATGTTACCACATTTCATTAAAAATTTTCGTCCACCATTATACTTTGCCGGTCAGTGTGGCCGAGCGGTTCTAGGCGCTTCAGTCTGGAGCCTCGCGACCGCTACGGTCGCAGGTTCAAATCCTGCCTCGGGCATGGACGCGTGTGGTGTCCTTAGGTGAGTTAGGTTTAAGTAGTTCTAAGTTCTAGGGGACTGATGACCTCAGATGTTAAGTCCCATAGTGCTCAGAGCCAGTTGAACCATTATACTTTCTGAACCAAAAGCAGGTGACCAGAGAAGACAAAGAACGGATTTCTCCGAGCGATCATTTATCGTGGGTACGCCTTTTTGCAAGTCACAAATTACGGTTCTATTTAATCACCCAAGTATGTTTCAACATAGTTGTGGCATCCTCAGTGAGTTTTTTTATTAGTTTCCTGAAAAACATACATGCGGTGTTGCTGTGTCCACATCAATATAGCACTTTTGTGAATACTGTGTATTCCTGGGGTGTTGTGGGCACAGGACGCAGTATTCACAAGCGAACAGGAGAAAACATGAGTAAACACTGTAAAAATACGAAATATAATCCATGAATAACGAACTACACCAAACAATTCGGCGTATCTAAGGTTCACAAAACTTTTATCAATGTCCACAGGTTCAGCTCAGCTACATAAAAAAACACGTTTGGTGCATGAAAACGAACTCGTCGCAGCTAAGGACTAGCAAAATACTACAGTGGTAAGGTCGAAAACAGGCAATGTCTCGAAGTTTTTCAGAATATACATTTTATAGATTGGATAACAAACAAAAAATTCAATGCAGACGATTTTGTAACATCTCTCACGTTTGCATATGACATTGCGTACTAATTTAGAACTTCGAGTGATTTTGGGTGGCAGCCACAGGACAACACAACGTAAAATAAAAGGTGATGTACATATATAATGTAAATGTCAACAGAATCTGATGCATCATATTCCTTAACCTAAAACTAATCTGTTTCTATGTATTTCAGGAAAATAAAAAAGCCCACCGAGGATGCCGCAACTGTGGTGAAACATATTTGGTTGTGATTCTTCAATTGCTCCAGGCGCATTTCATGACGAAATAAATCTCGGGCGAACGGCCTGGTGTGAGTGTACAAAGGACACAATATTTCGGCAATCGACCTTGTTGCCATCATCAGGTGTGGCGATGTGAGATTTATTTCCTCACATATTTGGTTGATAAAACAAAACAGTAATTTGTATACGTGTAAAGAGGCGGGCCCATCCTTAGTTCATCATTATTGCCATACAGACGGTTAGAAAATCACGTTAATGGAAATGCCGTGTGGCTAGGGCCTCCTGTCGGGTAGACCGTTCGCCTGGTGCAAGTCTTTCGAGTTGACGCCACTTCCGTTAATGCTCGTAGTTATTGTGATATTTCCATCTTAGGTAAACTACTGCAAGAAATTCTTAAGGTTTGCGGTGAAACATAAGGGCCGCTATGAATCTGCGTTTCGTGCATGTTAGGGCCCATGTTGTTTCGCATGAAATGTAGAAAACATATTGAATTATTCTTTAAACTTCAAGGGATCTGTCTGTAGCCTCGAGAAAATGGAATGTATATAAACCTCTCCGTCATGAATGCACGCATCAGCGTAAAAGCCAGAAAGAAATAGTCATAAATCCCACGTACATCATAAAGCGTTCGAGGTATCGAAACAAGATTTTGGCAAATGATAGCACACAAAGAGCAAAATATTTTGCCATATGACTAACATCCGAAACTTTCATATCCGCCGCGATAGTCAAGCAAATACAGATTTTTTTTCAATGCAATAATGTAATTTTTAAGGACCATAGATAGCTGGTGAAACGAGAATTGCTGTGGGTTTTGTGGCAATGTAAGTGAAGAAGTTCCGCGTTTGTTTTTTTCTGAGAATGGGTTGTCTCATAAGTTGTTGCTCTGACTTACCCTCATTACTAGTTTAATATCACACTATTTCATGATTCTATCGCAATTTCAACTGCATTCGAATGTTGGTTTCTTGTTACGGCTGACGACCAGAGACCCGTCCTGTGGTGCAACATTTCCAATGGCTTCTTCTTTCAGCATTTTAGCTTCACTGAGCGTATTCTCAGTCGGATTTAAATTAGCGTGATACGGACGAAGTCTGATTAAACAATGTTCTTTAGCGTCAGCCGTGGGGCTTTTGGCTTGTACAGCACTTCGCATTCCATTAACTTCGCCTTATACATGCTACGTTCAACTTTGTCCTGTGGAACATTTCTTTGTACCCAGAGCCAAATATCCGCTCTCATCCACTGCATTGATGTAGCTTTATCTGTACCAGCAGAGTGGTACGGCACAATGTCCATAATTACTGTCGAATTCGGAGGAATATTTTGCTGCAGAACATGATTTTCACAGCCAATGAATATGTTCCTGAACGTCCACTTTTATTGTGAATCTTGCGTTTTCAGACATACCGCAGCTGTTATTAATGCAGCGCCAACACGAAACGCTCGTTCACAATACCTGACGACTGCAGAGCACTTCAACGCCAGAAGATATCACTTTAAAACGAGACGTAATGTACGCAGGTGCCGGATGTGCAACACCATGTCGTACTGTTTACCCACGGTGTGGCAACAGGGGCGCTTTGTCAAACGAACTGCTGGCGGCGTGGTAGGGAAAGCTGGCTCACCAGTGGTGTTACCTGGGCAACGGCGTCACGTCCCCGCCGCTAAGCCGACCGTCAAAAGTCGCAACTAATTTTAAACGCACTATAAGACATCGAAGGCAGCGCACTACCACCGCCCTTAATACGTCAGAAATATGACAGCTGTGTAAATCATTGGCTATGTGCCTTAGAGATGATCGCATTATGTTCTCGATGCTACCCCGTACCATTACGCCAGATACTGAGCCCGTATTGAGGCAATTTCATGTCGGGACTGGCTTCTGCTCCCCCTGCCCCCCCCCCCCCCCCCCGGATCAATCCGTGTACTATTTCTGCTGCGTCTAGTATATTTTGCTTTGTCAAATGCCACGTCGTTTTTTGAAGTGTTTGCTCATCGTATCACAAACGGAACGTGGGAACCGACCCGATATTTACCTAAATGTATGTGGAAAACCGCATGAAGACCACATCCAGGCTGGCCAGCACACCAGTTTCCGTCTTTAATCCTGCACATGTCTCCTTGTGTCCTGGAAGTGGGCGTACACTTTACATCTCTACAATTTCTACAATACTTCCTGTTCCCTTTCTTAAACACAGAGGCTACAACTGTCTTCTATTTAACTGGAGGATTTTCGTCATTTACACATTTAATAAAAATGATTTCAAGTACTTCCATTAAGATATCCGGCACCTCTTTTTAGCAGTTCACTGCTAATCTTCCTAGAACGAGGAAATTTACCAGTCTTTAGTCTGTTAAGATTTTTCTTTCTGCTACTTGTGAAGACCATACTTAAAGCACGGAAAACTCTGTATCTTTATCTAGCAGTGGATATCAAATGGCTGACAATGAAATTTTCATTAACATTAAATCATATGTGCAGGATCTCAACACAATGTCTGTTAGGAGAACTGAAGTTTTTCCATTGACCTCAAATTTATTCTACGTGTGAAACGTCAGACGCCCTCGGCGGTTGTCCAAATCTCATTAAACTCCCCCAACAACGTCTCATGTGATGTTATCTGTGCCTATCGTAAACCACCAGCTTAGTTCTGGCTGTACTGCTGCAAGTGAAAGATATATTGATGATGTGCCATAGAAGTTCTCTGCAGACCGGTGAGCAACCAACTCATCGACCTAAGTATATGAATTTAGTTATTCCCATGTGTGCCATTGTGGCAACACAGATGTTGAAAAATAAACTCCTTTTATTCCCGCTCATTTTGATATGTGACCTTAGTCAATGTCTCAACATATCCCGGTACGTGCATCCTGAGACAATTCTCTTGGCGAGAAAAAACGGGCCAAAGTCATCGTTCTTAGAAATATAAATATGTTCACTTTCGAGTCGTTTCGTTAGATTTAAGCACAGCAAAGCGTCTTTTTGGATACTCGTATCTGGATATGGTACTTTCGACGTTTGCAAATAATTGTAATGTCGATTCATGAGTAATATTTGTTTAACCCGGCAAAGAATCGTAAAATTCTATTCTATCGTCAGCTACCGGTAGAGATATCGGAAGAGCCATGATTGTATCTGTAAGAATAATGAAACAATGTGTCTCGGGACGTTGCTGAAAATTTGTGTGACGAAAAACTTCGTCAGATTGCTGTTTGTATCATCAGGAGAGAAAGCTGATTTATCTAGCATCGCGTGTTGCGGTAACGCCACTGAGGCGTCCCTTTGGTTATTAATATTTCTGCACTGATGTGGTGTATTGTCCGATCCTAATCTGGTGACAGTATGATTCCCAGAGGAAATCGCGATATCCATGCAATATATATATATATATATATATATATATATATATATATATATATATATATGTGTGTGTGTGTGTGTGTGTGTGTTGGGGTTGTTGGTAGAATTCTATGACGAAAGATCAGTCTCACCGGTACAAGTCAGAGCACTGATGGATATAATTTTTCAGATAAAGCCGCTTGCAGCCGATCTGTGGGCTACTACCCCAGGAGAAGTCGAAGGCAAAACAAGAAGTAGTCGCCCAATACTCTGGCGTACAATGGATAATCCCGTTAGAGGATAGTAGCGACCCATCGGCTCGATGCAGACCAGGGTGCTACGACCTTCAGAAATATGTTGTTTGTTTAGTTATTTACGCGTATTTATTTATAAAGCTACCTTGGGCCATGTAAGCTAAAGCTAATTCGTCAAGCCTGCTTAGTATGTAGCTTGCAGAATGCTGATTAGAAAATTTATGAACGTAAAACAAAAATAGTGGCACTGTATACGAATAAATAACACATTACAGAGAAAAGTTCTCGATTACTGCGAGAAACACCAGTACAGAGTAGAATGAGTGTGCCATACAGAAGCCATTGAACTTGGATTTGAATACTTGGGGCTTATCTTTCGATTTATTTAGTTCTGTGGAAGCCTAATGAAAACGAAACCTGCTGATTAAAGCACACATTTCTGTGTAATGCTTAAGGAAGAGTTGTCTGTGTGCGTATCGTTTATCCGTCTAGCGAATGAACGGCGCAGATTCTTCTGAATGAGTGCGTATTCTCAGCATCAAATTCTATGAAGTACGTAAAAATATTGTACGATTAAATGCTTTTAGAGTAACAAAGAAGAGTAAAGGAACTTCTTTGTTCCACTAAAAGAATTTGATCGTACGATATATTTCCGTACGATAAAAATCGATGCGTGTGCGCTAGGCTTAAATGTCGGTTTGGCGAATGACAAGTGATACCTAGTTAAACTTCTCGGTCTACTTACGTCGATTCAAAGAGTCGTTGCTTTTGGTACGTTTTCTTCAGTTACCTATCTATCGAATAGTGAAAGACTATCACCGGTAGACACCTGACGGGGATAACTGATCAAGTGATAATTGATCAGTTATCGACCGGAGTTGAAAATTATTAAATTACTAAAATCGCTATTACAAATAGGGTTGGTGGTAGAAGGGTGAAAATTTAGGGTTGTGTGTATTTTTTAATGCCACATCATAAAAAATAAAAATAAAAAGTTCTGTCCAAAAAATAAGAAAACAAATTTTGGAGTGGTCCACCCTTATCACTTATGGGTGTGAAAAATAGATTTCGACCGATTCTCAGACCTACCGAATATCCATGTAAAATTTCATCAGAATCGATGGAGCCGTTTCGGAGCAGTATGCCAACTAACACTGTGACGCGAGAATTTTATATATAAGGATATACAGATCCAAATAGTCAGTACAGTAAATTCTTTAACGCTGCACAGAAATTGCAGACAGTATTCACTTCTTCTTCTCCTCTTCTGTTAATATGGTGAGGGAGACCTGCTATTTCTGCACCCTTGGGGTCCTTCTTTAGCTGGCTCATGGCAGGGAGGTTAACTCGGAAGGACTGGACTGTCGTGAAGTTGTTTGGTGCTGAAAGCCATCTCCGAGTAGTATAGAACAGGAGGAACGTAGTAGAAGCTGAGCTGCATCTCGTGAGGAACTGCGTTTTCTGAGACGCTAAAAGAAATCATTTTGGCTAGATAAGATCTGAAGGCCAGGTGAAGATACACAGCTTCAGACCAGGAACCACCCACTGGACGCTGCTGTCTTGTCAGCAATGTTTGTTCAGATTCTAGTAAGGAGTTCTGTGACTGGTTCACACAAATTATTTCAGTGGGACGGGCAATTTTCCATGTGTGCATATATGCAAGGCTTTTGGTTGGCCACTGATGGAAATCCGTCGTGTAGCGGGAGAGATTTTATGACTTATTTCTCGTACCATATCTCATTGGTTAACCATGTCAAAATCCATGAGAGTAGGAAACTATTTAACGTGCTTATAAAATTATTATTGGTCAGAACTCGCAAAGGTCTGTTGCAACTGGCCAGCAAGATTCCGAAGATGGCAGAACCAGCCAAGTTTTGGAGAGTAAAGTCTGAAGCACTTATTTCAGATACGCTATGGAGAACACTCATCACTCTAGTCAGCCGTACAAGAGACATGTCTCCGACTTCGAGCAGAATACAAGGTCGAACAGGATTTAGAATTTCCAGCTACAAACCTCAATCGTCCTCCACATTAACTCCATGTGGTAAGCATGTACTATCCATGCATCCACTCAAGTGAGGGGGGGGAGGGGGTGCAAAGCTAGTTAATTTGGTTCAGGATTTCTTTATACAGATTTAATATTCAAAGCTAGTTAAATGCACCCATAATGCGTTTTGGCGATTGTATTGGTGTTTGTTCTTGCTTCTCTTCGGGTATTTCTTTAAATCAGTAATCCTTTTCACTGTCATTGTTTTAGCTGCAATATGGTTTCATATTATGTTTCATGCGTCCACCAACTTGCGCCAATGCCATAGCTCGTATTTGCAATCTCTTTTCACTTATTAAATATTTATATGTTTGTTTCGGTGGATAAATAATTTTGTTTGATCAAACTGTTGTACTGTCTGCTTGTTTCCTTTGGTCGTTAGATGAATCCCTTCGTTAATACCTCCGTGCGAGGTGTGGTACCCATACTTTCATGTTTAATTGGGACAATCCTTGCAATTTTTATTTACTAAGACGTTATCCAGTGTGCGACATATTTTCCCTTAAAATTACATGATCTTATGGGGAGCTTCCTTCCCCTGTAGGTCTTGCGGATCGGATTTCAAGAATCTTAGTGGTATTCCAAACTGCTCGACCGACACCTCACACAAGCAGTGTGGGATGGCCAGTTGAGTAGAAATTGTAATGTCAGGTTTTAAATAAATATGCACCACACTTTTATTTATGGTAAAGACCGTAAGGATAACATGTGCAGGAGATGATACCATGACAAATAACTCTAAATACCAACAGAACTCCGATCACTGCTTCCTCTGGTTTCTCTTTGTTTACTTCTCTGCCACAAATTTATTTACATAAGTGCTCATTCTGTAGACAGACGGTAAAAAGTCCTTATTGAGTGTGTTAGATTAAATTCCTCGCTAGAAGTAATTATGAATACGAAAAGAAGCGGAAGCAGTAAGCTGTGTACATACATACAAGAAGCTCCAGTCTGACTTCAATATTAAACAAATAAAAAAATAAACACCGAGGTATACCTTTACTTGCTAGAAATCGTACCGTCTCGCAAGACGAAAGCTCTTTCTTCTTAACTGGCTGATACTGTCAGGTGCAATGATAGCTTGAGTGGCGGCATGCTACTGTGTTTTTCATTCATGCTCGTGCTTGGGGCCTCTGCTCCCAACTGAGAGCTCGTGCTCAAGAATGTGCAGGCGGCGGCGCAGCTGAGCCAGAGAGCATTCACGAATTGAAAGAAAAGGATGCAACTGCCTATTTAAAGTAACACGGCGAGAGGAAAACTACAGTATTCAATATCACAGACTAAGTGGTATATAGAGAAAGAGATCGACCATGGTTTTCTGTAAGAATCATTGTGTCAAACGGATCAGGGGAGTCACTTGAAAAGTAAAATACTCGTAAGTGACCAGACGCGAATTGCTGTCACAACACGATCTCTGAAGCAGTTATGCCACACCTTGCCACTGCACTGCGTCGTTCGTCGAGTCTTCAATTGCTGTGTCTTCAAATACGGTCTATTGAAATATCTTTCAGTATAGCTGCATATAAAGAGGAGAGAAGGGTCTGTCAGGCTACGATCACAGTTTCATACGAGTTTACCATGGAATAAATCTTAACTATAGTATGCTAATATAGAATTATAAATGTGAACACAAACTAATATAGGCGGTAACTGTCGAGGCTGGAGGATATCGAAAAATAAATAATCCAAGAAAGAAGCTCTGTATACAAGGGAGGGAAAATTTGTAAGCTACACAATGCTGATGATGATGTACGAAAATGTCGGACTACATAACAAAAATATCTGAAATCTTGCACTTATGCTTTATGGTTACCTTTAAGTTTGCCTATGCTTTTGTGTGATTTTGGAATTTCAGATATTTTGCTAATTCGGATTTCTACTCCGGGTTCAATAACTAGGGCTACTGCAGACTGCTTATTGTAACGTCGATTTTGGTCACAACGTCACAACTCAATCCAGAAGTCACAGTAATTCACGTTTCTTGAGCTCTTGAGTGTCTCAAAGAGTTCTGATGCTCCACTGCGACTTCCAGGACATGAATCTCGGTCATGAAATGAGTGAGTTCTGTTATGGCTAGTATGGTAATCAGGACGGTGCTCAAGAATTGTGTTTGAAAGTTTCTGCACCATATTCTTGCTGTATATCAGAAATAATTATTCTTGGGTCTAACCACATTGAAAAATTGTATGATAAAGAAGCCTGTTTTTTCTTCTGGGACCATTCCTACACGACGTTCTTTACGTAAAAAGCCGAAACAAATCACGTATTGGAGGATTAATGTAGGAGCTTAGTTAATTTGGTCGAACTGCATTGGCTTGTTATTATCTTGCCCGACAAAGTAAGAGAACAGAGAAATTTCCTGCTGATGATGACGTGCGAAAATGTCGGACTACGTAACAAAAATATCTGAAATCTTGCACTTGGGTTTTATGGTTACCTTTAAGTTTGTCTATGCTGATGAAAAATACATGTAAATTGCAAAAGGATTCAAGTGGCAGTAATGCAAACAATAAGTAGTACTGTGATTTTTTTGTTTTCGCACATCTTGCGGTGAGATGGTGAATTTTCTAGACATCATTTACATATTCCTTGGAAAGCCTTATTAGGTCATTATAATATTGTTGACACAGTTGAAAATGTTTTAGAAGGAGCCTGTAGAAATTTATTTAAATGCTGTCGCCATGTGTCGATCAGCTTAAGACAGCAACATTTTATAATAAAGCGGGTAGCTCGTGTTAACAAAAATATATGATTACATTCCTTGTCATCATTTCCACGAAACCTAATTCGCTGCATTCTCGCAATCTCAGAAAGATTAAACACACTCGTTACATTTATTATTTCCACTGTAGCTGTATTGACGACTGACTTTTAATCAACAAGAACAACACAGAACACTGAGACGTCGGTCAGAACCTGCATTTCTCGCATTTTTTTTCTGTGATTTTGTCTCTAACAGATTTTGTATGTGCGAAAAACTTCAACCGGCCCATTTCGATACCGAAGATTGCATTCTAAAGAAGCAACAATACTGACACCTACAAGAAAATTTACTCAACAAACTCGGTACAAAGTAGGCCGTTCTGTGCCCGTATTGTATTATAACCGCCACAGCCTGTAGGCACTAACAACCAAGACACATATTTCGGAGAGCGCAACTGAGGGGTATGTCATAGCACAAACAGGCGGAACATATATCACAGGATCTCCAACTAACACTGAAATTCGTCTGACATACACTTTTCTAGCAATAACATTCACCATTCATCTGAAATAAAAACTTACATAACAGATGTGAGAAACAGGCAATTAAAACACTACTGCCGGTCTGGGACTCCGTTCGCAAATGTTGCCGAGTCCCAGAGCCGGGTATCTACTCACGACAAAAGGACCTGACCGCTGCCTCGTTGCCGCCTCGTTGTAAGGCGCGAAACAAAGGAAACGCGAACAGCGGAACGTATCGACAGGCAGGTCAAAGCCAGCGGTTGGGCCCTTTCAACACCAAGTACCTAGCACAGTTTCACCGGAAGGGTCTCTGTGGAAAACTGTAACAATAATACTAAGGTCTAACATCGAAACATACTATGACTGTCATCCTAGACTATAGACAATTAACATGAAAAATGCATCTGGTCGTTGCGCCCTGGAAGCCGAGTATAACTGCCACATGCGATGGCGCTGCAGCGACGCTGGAGTATCCAGAATATGCGTAGTTGTATCACATGTCATCATCGTATGTTGCTGACGTCATGACAACTTTCTGTGTACAAGCAAATATAACTTAATTAACGCATGGATGTGTACCTATGCGGATCAGCTACGGTGTCACTCCAGGTTGTTCCACTTACGCCCATCTCTATTACCCGCTTTTAAGTTTTCTACGCCCTTCTTTGCTCTGATAGTGTTTTCGCTAAGATTCTGCGCCACCACATACGTCCGACAGTCCCACGAATCACACTGTTATATTTGTACGTACAGAGTGTGTGTGTGTGTGTGTGTATGTGTGTGTGTGTGTGTGTGTGTGTGTGTGTGTGTGTGTGTGTGAGAGAGAGAGAGAGAGAGAGAGAGAGAGAGAGAGAGAGAGAGAGACCAGTCTAACAAATTCAAAAATTGCAGTATTCAAACTAATCATCCCATTAATTTGTCATACCGGGACTTATTTCTCCAACTGCTGGTTGTGGAAACACCTAGACAAACACAGTTATTAGAAAATTTGATTACGTTTATCCTATAATAGAGACGTGATTTTTGTTGAAAATATATGTATGTACAATGAGTGAATTTTTTTCAGGTATCGACGTGCGACTTAGTTCTTAGCTCCGTCTGCGAAGCTGAGGTCTGGAGCTACCAGATTGTATCTCTGCCGAGGCCGATACTCGATAAATCATTAGTTAGGCACAGGGAGAAGCCTGAAATAATCAACATAACCGCTAAATAGCGGCTGAAAACTGGCAGTGCATATTGTAGCGTTGTTATCTAGGGAGAAGCTATCGATCCTAGCGATAATCTGAAATTGTCCGACAGTCCGTCCTTGGAGAATAGGATAGAACCAACGAAATACACTGACGGAAAAAATCTCAACACCAAGAAGGAGTCGTGTGACGTAAAAGGAAGTCGGCAGGCGTGTTTATACGTTTGAAAGATGATGTCTATCCAGATTTCGCGTCAGTTACCTGTGGAATGATGTGAAAATGACAGATGTGAAAATTACCGAACTATAAATAAGCCACGGCTGCAAAACACTAACACGAATTCTTTACGGACGAATGGAAAAACTGGTAGAAGCCGACATCGGGGAAGATCAGTTTGGATTCCGCAGAAACGTTGGAACACATGAGGCAATACTGACCCTAGGATTTATCTTAGAAAATAGATTAAGCAAAGGCAAACCTACGTTTTTAGCATTTGTAGACTTAGAGAAAGCTTTTGACAATGTTGACTGAAATACTCTCTTTCAAATTGCAGGGATAAAATCAGGGAGCGAAAGGCTATTTACAATTTGCACAGAAACCAGATGGCAGTTATAAGAGTCGAGAGGCACGAAAGGGAAGCAGTGGTTGGGAAGGGAGTGAGACAGGGTTGTAGCATATCCCCGATGTTATTCAATCTGTATATTGAGCAAGCAGTAAAGGAAACAAATGAAAAATTCCGAGTAGGAATTAAAATCCATAGAGAACAAATAAAAACTTTTAGGTTCGCCGATGACATTGTAATTCTGTCAGAGACAGCAAAAGACCTGGAAGAGCAGCTGAACCGAACGGACAGTGTATTGAAAGGAAGATATAAGATGAACATCAACAAAAGCAAAACGAGGATAATGGAATGTAGTCGAATTAAATCGGCTGAGGCTGCGGGAATTAGATTAGGAAATGAGACGCTTAAAGTAGTAAATGAGTTTTGCTATTTGGGGAGCAAAATAACTGACGATGGTCGAAGTAGAGAGAATGTAAAATGTAGGCTGGCAATGGAAAGGAAAGCGTTTCTGAAGAAGAGAAATTTGTTAACATCCAGCATAGATTTGAGAGTCAGGAAGTCGTTTCTGAAAATATTTGTATGGAGTGTAGCCATATATGGAAGTGAAACTGGACGATAAATAGTTCAGACAAGAAGAGAATAGAAGCTTTCGAAATGTGGTGCTACAGAAGAATGCTGAAGATTAGATGGGTAGATCACATAACTAATGAGGAGGTATTGGGAAGAGAAATTTGTGGCACAACTTGATTAGAAGAAGGGTTCGGTTGGTAGGGCATATTCTGAGGCATCAATGGATCACCAATTTAGTATTGGAGGGCGGCATGGAGGGTAAAAATCGTAGAGGGAGACCAAGAGATGAATACACTAAACAGATTCGGAAGGATGTAGGTTTGCAGTAGGTACTGGGAGACGAAGAACCTAGCATGGAGAGCTGCATCAAACCAGTCTCTGGACTGAAGAGCACAACAACAACAGCCTGTGGAATTGGACATGGTGGGTTGATGTTAGTCAAGAATGTCTTAAGGTGACAAAGAAGCCATTGTCAACACCTTACTGATTTTGAACGAGGTCAAATAATAGTACTATGAGAAGCTGGATGTTCCTTCTGCGATATTACAGAAATACTTGGCAGAAATGTAGCCACTGTACATGACTACTGGCAGCGGTGGTCACGGGAATGTACGGTCACAACGAGACCGGGTTCGAGACGGAAAATTGGCACTATCAGAGGGAAGACCATCGTGTTCGACGTATGGCTCTGGCACATCGTACTGCATCGGCAGCAGCAGTCTGAGCGGCAGCTGGCACCACAGTGACACAGCGAACTGTTACAAATCGGTTACTTCAAGGACAGCTCCCAGCCAGACGCCCTTTAGCGTGCATTCCACTGACCCCAAACCATCGCCATCTGCGACTTCAGTGGTGTCTAGCAAGAGCTCATTTGAGGACAGGGTGGAGGTCTGCTATGTTTTATGATGAAAGGTAGTTCTGCCTCAGTGTCAGTGATGGTCGTGTTTTGGTTAGGAGGAGGCCAGTTGAGTGCCTGAAACCAACCAGTCTGGTTGCTAGCCATAATGGACCTACACCTGGAGCTACGGTCTGAGATGAGATTTCTTATGACAGTTGGAGCACTCTCATGGCAATCCCATGCGCCCTGACTGCAAATTTGTATGTCAATCTGACGACTCGACCTAATATGAGGCAATTCATGAACAGCACGCAAGAGTTTTTTTTCCAACATGACAACGCTCGCTCACATACCGCTGTTGTAACCCAACATGCTCTACAGAGTGTCGACACGTTGCCTTGGTCTGCTCAGTCACCAGATGTTTCTCCAATCGAGCATGTATGGGGCATCATTGGACGACAACTCCAGCATCATCCACAAATAGCATCAACAGTCCCTGTGTTGACTGACCAAGTGCAACAAACATGGAACTCCAACCCACAAACTGACATCCGGCACCTGTACAACACAATGCATGCACATCTGCATGCTTGCTTTCAACAGTCCTGTGGTTCACCGGTTATTAATGTATCAGTATTTCACATTTGCAGTGGCTTATCTCCTGTTTAAGTTAACCTTTGGCCTTGCAATGTTAATCACTTAAATATGTTACCTAGAAAAATGTATGCTTGGAATTTCACTATTCTACATTAACTATTTTTTAGTGTTGCGATTTTTTCCGTCAGTGTACTATGAAATATAGACTCTTAATATTACAAGTTACGTCTAAGTTAGGGAAGAGAGATTCGTGACAAATCATGATCTTTAGTTAGAAGTAAAGGTAAAAACGTCTCAATGGCCGATTGTACTCCTTGTACAATTATCGCTGTCACGCTGCATTTTTTGCATTATCTAACTGCTTCACTGGCAGTTAGAAGAGGCTTTATATATATATATATATATATATATATATATATATATATATATATATATATAAGCGAAATTAACTTGAAGGTAATATTGTAGGAGGGGAAGAGGAAGTAGATGAAGATGAGGTGGAAGATATGATAGTTCGAGAAGAAATTGACAGAGCACTGAAAGACCCAAATGGAAACAAGGACCATGGAGTAAATAAGGTTCAGTCAGAATTATTGAGATCCTTCGGAGAGACAGCCATAACAAAACTATTCCACCTGGTGTGCAGGGTACATCAGATAGACGAAGTACCCTCAGACTTCAAGAAGACTGTGATTATGGTAATTCCAAAGATGGAAGATTCTGACAGGTGGGAATATTACTGGACTATCAGTTTAATAAGTCATACCTACGAAATACTAACACAAATTACTAATAGAAGAATGGAAAAATTGGTAGAAACCGACCTCAGGGAAATTCAGTTTGGGTCCATGACAAACGTTGGAAATTCGAGGTGATGGTGACTCTGCAACTCACATCAGAAGACAAGTTAAGGAAAGACAAACCTACGTTATAGCTTTTGTAAATTTAGAGACAGCTTTTGATAAAGTTGATTGGCATACAGGCAGAACCTATGACGAAGTCCTAGGCGCTTGCAGACTGGCAACCCTTTCGACAGCCTCCGATTCCAGACAGCCTATCAAGCACGAGAGCAGCAGTGCAGTGGACAAAGAGCAGCAGTGCAGTGGACAAAGAGCAGCAGTGTAGTCTACCTGCAGGCGCCTGGAACTCTTGTCATGGGTTCTCTCTGTATATCTACACTTTTAAGGTGCTCATCAAAGGGGGTTGGTGGCACTGAAGATTTTTCCAAACTGGTAAGTCTTAGAAGGATCCTTTGCCGTTTTATTCTTGCATGCGTCAATGTGGCTTGTTCCTGTCTTCACGACACAGGAGGACATGAAATAGGAGGGATCAAAAAGCATAAGCACCCTCTGCTGCTTCGGATCACGTGCAAATTTCATCGAATGGTGTTGAACGGTCTCTAGTGGTTCCAGCCCATACATGAAGGCAAAAACTGTGGTCGCACTGCACGCCAAAGGGCTCTGATCATATTTAAAGGAGATGCAGCACCACAATGACCTTAGACAAGGGTTGAAACGTCTGAGTGTGTCAGCAATATCATGGATTGTCTGGAACGTGTTCCTGTTGCTCGTCGCACTGACAACCGTCGTTTTCGACAGGACATGTGCGGAAATCAACGCCTCTTGGAAAGGGGCGGTTTCATTGAGGTCCTTTATACAACCCCTTGCGCCTTTTCTTGCCGATTCTGAGTCGCGATGTGTCTAGAAGATTTTCCTCGGCCACTAATAAGAAAACAGCATGATTTCAACGCTGGGAGTCGAGGTTCCAACCTCTGTCACAGAGGAGTTGAAAGAAGGGATGAGATGTGGGTGAGACAGGGTGTACGGAGGAAGTTGTATGTATCTTTGAGCCAAATTTGAAACTTAAGCTTCCCAATGGGTGGCAATTACGGGGTTTCGAAAAAGTGATCCTTTAATTCTGTTGTGCAGTGTAGATTCTTTTGTCACATCTGCCCGGGTAACCACACCACAGTACGTATTACGAATCGAAACTTGGAGTGATGTTCTGTCCGCTGATGCGTATTATTTTGTAGTATGCCTTGTGGTCGTTTTCTGAAACCCCAGAGGTAATTACGAATAACGCTGCGCATACAGGCCGGGAGCGGGTACCTAGGATTTGTATGAGGCACCGCAGGCAAGCGGATCTCGAATGATCAATGTGGACCATGGAGGCACCAGTAGTTGAAGCAATCTCCCTTCGAAATCGATAGCGTGTAACAGTACGCCAAAGAATACAGGTAAAGGAAGTGGAAAAGAAATGTCCTTCGTCTAAGGTTAAACAAGGTTAACCCACATGTGGTTGATGTGACACAATGAACTCTTTTATTCTTTCATTATCTGTAGTGAGACAGAATACCTCTGTCTGACCCTCCCTTACTCTCTCTCTCTCTCTCTCTCTCTCTCTCTCTCTCTCTCTCTCACACACACAGCACCAATCTCTAATTGTTCTTCAGCGTAGCTACCAGTGGAATACGTTGATGAAAGTCTCTGTCAATGATCATCACTCAGAGTCGTTTCTCTCTCTAGAATTCAGTTCATAGCTTACTGTAAGGGAGAGATTGGTGAGTTGTGTAGTGTAACAAGCAAAATAAACACACTGGACAAATATTAATCACCCCTTGGAGATAATAGAATGATACCATGTGACGCCATATAGGTCTCGACTGATGAGGAAGTGTGTCCACAAGTTTCGTCAGGTGTGCCATATACATCTGAAGTAACTCGTTAATGATCATATCCCGCAGAACTACTAAATTGCGGGAATGTTAGTTGCTACGTTTCACACGCTGTTCCAGATAGTCACAGATATTTTCTATGGTCTTAAGGTCGGAACACAGCTGTTGTCATCTTCGAAGACAGGAGCGGAGTGTTCACAGCAAACTGATGAAGTGGAGATTAACTTTTAACATCCTGTCGACAACAAGATCATTACAACCTCGACAGCAAACTCATCAGAAATACGCAGGAGAAACGAAAACTCTGTGTCATCGGGAACGTTCACAGCAACCTGATTGACTGGCCCCAAGTTACTCTACGAGAAGCATCCCCAAAACTCGACAGAGCTCCTCCGGCCTGAACTGCAGCCTCCACACACTGTGTGGGTTAAATGACTCACTGAGCCGTTCGTGTACTCGATGCTTTGCACAATTTGAGAAGAGGCAAAATTCAGATTGTGACGGGCAGTAAAATGAAAACCGAACAATTGCCACAACTGGACCACGGAATGATTCCATTCAAAAGTTATCACTGCATGCGTTAGGACATATATATCACTAGCAAACAAAATGATCTATTCCTGTGTAGCAGAACGAGGTCAGCAGCTGACGGATCCACTCTTGCATTTCATTGTTCAACTGAAAGCGACGTCTACGTTGTCTTTCTTCAAGTCGCCATAGATCCGGGCTGTACAGAGTATCTTATAGTGTTTTCAACCCAAATCGCTGAAACGTAGCCTTTGTCCGATTGACAGTGCGGGGGCAGGCGTCATAGTGCAGCTGGATGATTCCTCTCACAGCACTCCGACAGCCCGAGGGCAGATGGCAAAGCCAACAGTGGAAACATACCACAACTTGTCAGCCAAAGACATTCAAAGCTGTTCACACAAGTGTTGATAAGGTAATGATGATCTTCGTCTTCGACTGAAGGGCCCTCTGCTCGTCGAATTCCTCGAGCACGAAATCACAATCAATGCGCAGCGCTATGAAGGCACTTCGTAGAAATTGTGATTTGCCATAAAACAAAAATCCGCAGCAATGGTGTCGGACGGAATCATCGTTTTGCACGATAACGCCCGCCACCACGCTGCCAATTACACAGAAGTGATTTGACTCGGAAACATTGCAACTTCCTCTTTACAGCCCCGATCTTTCACCGTGTGTTTTTAACATCTTCGCGGGGCGACCTGAAGAAAGACTGAGTGGACATCGGTTTCAGCTGGACGAGGAAGTGCAAGATTGGGTACGGTTGTGGGTCCAACAGCGGCCAACTGCGTTCTACTAAACTGGAATTGATCGTCTCGTCTGTCAGAGGAATAAATGTCTTAAGGCTTTTGGTGATTACTTTTGAGTGAAACCATTCCATGGTCCCGTTGTATCTGGTGTTCGGTTTTCGTTTGACTGCTCCTTATACTCTGGAGCGCTCCACTTTCTGTGCTGTTGATCCATTGCAGACGTTCTGCTCTATGTGTCGCTGTGAACCTTTTACGAGGTTCCGTACTTCAGATATCCATTGTAAACAATAACGTTCGCAAAGTTCGCTCGGAAGTTGGTTGAAATTGACTTGTATTTAGTGAGAGCGGTAATGCCAATCATGTGTGAAACCGATTGTGATACTCATCTCCAGTATCTGTCGTATAGGATCATTTTAAGACTACTGTTCTTACCCCGATGCACATGGCGGCATGTGGGGTGTACCACAGCTTGTACACACGTTGGACAGCCCACGCTGATACACCAACAAATGGGGCAACTTCGTTCACGTTGTGGTGATTGGCACGTCGAAACACTATCTCTCCTTTTTGACATTCTGTCACGTTGACCCATTTTACTGCGCTGACTACACACAGCTGACTGGCACGTTCACACCGCTTCAGTGCCAAGTCAGGGGTGGAGGGTAACCAGTTTCGCAGCATCCACAGCGTTCCAAAGCGACCAGTGTGTTCTCACAATGCGTGAGTAATATTTTGTGCTGTGAGCTTATCTGGATAGTGTGGTTACACCAGATGAATTGGGGGGGGAGGGGCTGGGGTGACTGTGTGCACCGACACTGTGAGTGACACTGTAAGCTTTCTTAAAAACTTTCTACTATCTTGACTGTAGCTGTATTCCTCTTACGAGAATTGTACGCTATTGCTAGCAATAAAAAAGAGATCTGCGTCAACTGCGACATTGACATCAGCGGCTCCAGGGCAGCAACGTACACTACAACTGACCTATAGGACTCACTCCTGCGCAGGCGTCCTTGTGACCTAAGAGAACTTCATCTGTCTCAGGAAACAAGCAGTAGACAAACAGCCGTTTCGTCAAAGAACTCGCTATTATGTCGTTATGACACCGCCAATTGTAAGAGACGTTCTTACCCAGGGACAGAGAGGTGTAAAAATTGGAAGTGCGAGTGTTTGGAAAAGTTATAACACGATGTACATTTGATACAAGGTACGTTTAACGGAATATCCTTTGGCGCCTGCGCTGGTGATGGTCCCAGACTACGACTATAACACTGAAGGGGTTGACAATAACAAATATTAAAAAAGATAGAATACCGACGGGCTGTGATCAGCTTATACCCGCTGAGCGTCCAGTCCGGCATGCAAACAGGTACAACACACTGTCCTCTGAGCTACTGGAACGGTAAAGCCATGCTGTCAACAGACCGTCGGCAGCGCTCTGGCCTAGATCAAGCTCTCTGGTAACAAATCTCCACTTACTAAAGGGGAAAACAGTAAAGAAAACAAATCAAAGACTGCAGGTTCACGTTCACAGGACGCAGACACCAAGAACAACAACAAACAACACCAACAACAACAATAGTAGTAATAAAAATAAGGAAAGAAAGATTAAACAGCTCCATCGCACGCTGCCAGCGTTGCTGTGTGTAAGCACCTTACGACTTGCGTCCGTGTAATTGCAATTTTGGGATGTGTAGTCGGTCCTCTTGCAGCTCTGCGGGTGCGGAGGCATCTAGAGAAACAAAGATACGTGAGCGCCGCACAAGCAGATACCAACCTCTAAACCTAAGAGCTCAATTCCTCACGCGTGCCACTCGTAGGCACCGCGGGAGCTAAACACACACACACACACACACACACACACACACACACACACACACACGTGCACAGTTGGCAGACCTGCTCTACAGTCAGGCCAACTGAACAATGACAACAACAACAACAATAATAACAACAACAATTTCGTCGGCGGTACGTCAGGTACTCACTTCCTGCTCCAATTGTGAAAATATGCCGCTTTTTACAATCAGTATCAGTTTATGTCACCAGCTGTCACAAAGACAGAAACTTTGGAAATTTTCTTGTACAACATTAAACTGGAGTATGCTTTCATTACGCCATCTGTACACCAGTTCTCTGCCAGATGCCTTACCGTGTTCTTCCCAAGTGCAACACAACACTTAATTTGCACAGTTACTTCACACAAGTAAAAACGTTAGTAAAGTATAGTTACAAGAAAATGTAAAACATTTACAAAGAAAACACCATGCACATTAAGTAAGCATAACAAAAACTGTAGGCGTAACGTGGCATTTCTATTTGAACGAATGTAAGGTGAAGCTCAGAGCAGGGCGTCAGCCACCAGCTAACAACTCTTTCAGTATTAAAAAGTAGACGCATGAGAACGCATGTAGGACTCACAGTCGGTGAAACTTATGTGGTAGCAAATAGGGTCCTACACAATATTTTATTGATCGATCAACTGAAGAGTTCTCGTCATTGCTTGAAACGATTGTGTATTAACTGAGTTCACTCATATGGGTTTACTTTTTCAGCTGCTTCTGTGCCGCCTACATCATTGGGCAACTGCTCATAGGCCGGAAAATTTTGAAAACATTACTTCTTTTATATACGTATTTGTAATTTTAGGCCTAAAATGTTTTTATAATCTGGGAATAATGTTTGTAACGGCATCGTAATCCCGTAATTGCCATCTGTGAGGAACATATCGGATACAAGAGTGTTAGACTATGCAGCCTTATCGTTTGTTTTACAGTATTTGTGAAAATTAGAACCACTAAACTAGAACGAACAAATAAAGTGATTAGAATGACGTTGCATATAATAGCTAATGTCTTTTGTTAAACTACCGCAGTATATGTATCTGCAGTTTACCAATCATGAAAAATTCCTTTTTTCCCCCTTGGTTTAAGTGTATTTTTTATGAGTAATGCTTTCTTTTAAGAACAGAAACGAAATAAACCGATATTATTCAAAGGATGACTGTCGTTTTACAAACGCCTGTATGTAATAATGTCTAGCTTCTAGGCTAGAAGTAGTACTAATGGTATTTGTTCAGGCTGCACGGTATTCAGTGTTCGAAGCAATTCATTATACCATTTTAAACGTAATATGCACTACTCAGCTAGACACAATCCTCAGTTTTATAAGAGAAATCTATTACAATAGATCGTGTCTTTTCATGCATAGACGAAACTAGGAAAGATAGTTGTATCTTGCTTACAGCAACGCATAACGCATCTCTCTCTCTCTCTCTCTCTCTCTCTCTCTCTCTCTCTCTCTCTCTACACGCACGCGTGGCTTCGTCTCTCTCTCTCTCTCTCTCTCTCTCTCTCTGTGTGTGTGTGTGTGTGTGTGTGTGTGTGTGTGTGTGTGTGTGTGTGTGTGTGTGTGTCCGCGAGTGGTTTCTGCGTCATTCATTGAGCCCGTGGTTTGAGGAGTATGTTATTAAACTTTCTTCATATGAGCACACGTGAAGCAAATTTAATCACGCTTTTCAGTTCTAATATGAACGCGAAGTAATTATTTTTATTAAACGTGCGGGTAAAGGTCGCTCCCCGTAGAGCCTACCGATGGAATACGTGGAACAGCAAAACAGATACACTTTAAGTAGTAGTTTACCTCATTTGCTGTCTACAAATTATTAAAAACCTCCGAAGAATCTGTGTGATTTGATTGTTTTAGAGTAACGTAAATTATTCAAGATAGTTTCTTTTCATGATTAATTATCTAAAGAAATAAACAGAAGTACGTGCTTATGGAGCGCTTGTAGGGCGATTACGCAAGACTTTCTCAGAGTCATCGCTAGTCTTACATCTACCAGCTTTCCAAAGGAACTATGTTCGCCAAGGAAACGAAGATAGTAACAAATACTTCAGATGTATCTGTATTACATAGTACATGAGGTATATTTGCAAAGAGTACTAGGAAAACATTTACTCTTTCACACCACCGATGAGTGCCATCTTATCGGAAGTTGGCCTATAAGTCCTGTCCTGCACTGCAGTCACAATAGTGTGTGAGCTCTTGCTGAGCTGTACTTTTGTGTTGTGCCCGAAAGGTCGTCCTGGTCAAAAAATGAACAACTGGTAGTTTTGACCAACTCTGCAAGTAGTCCAAACGTCCTCCAGTTTTTGGATGAAGGGTTCCATGTGCTGGTTGACAAGTGTCAGATTCTATGTTGGACTGAACAGAAAAAATGGCTCTGAGCACTATGGGACTTAACTGCTGAGGTCATCACTCCCCTAGAACTTAGAACTACTTAAACCTAACTAACCTAAGGACATCACACACATCCATGCCCGAGGCAGGATTCGAACCTGCGACCGTAGCGGTCGCGCGGTTCCAGACTGTAGCGCCTAGAACAGCTCGGTCACTTCGGCCGGTCGACTGAACAGAGGGAATTATAGCAGGTAAGGCGCTCTAAGGCCAGTACTTATAATGAAGAGTGATGCTTCCTCTATGCGAATGCTCCAGAACCTTTAATTCTCCTGCCAAGTAAATGCTGATCTCCAGTAGAAGCTACGGACTGTAACTGAGTTCTTCATCAAGGAGGGGTGCAAGATGTTTGATATTTAAGGAACACAGAATGTATATGTGGACGACGTAATTCGTAAGGGTATGCTCCCAGGTGGATGAAGTTGCTTAGCCGGCCGCTGTGGACGAGCGATTATAGGCGCTTCAGTCTGGAACCGCGCGACAGCTACGGTCGCAGGTTCGAATCCTGCCCGGGCATGGATGTGTGTGATGTCTTTAGGTTAGTTAGGTTTAAGTAGTTCTAAGTTCTAGGGGACTGATGAACTCAGATGTTGAGTCCCATAGTGCTCAGAGCCATTTTTGAAGTTGCTTAGAGAAGGGGTGGACAGCATTAGAAACGCGAGAGCATCATCTGCGACCGTGCATAGGAAAAGTATTCCAACTGCGAGTGCAGTATGACCAGTCTACATCTGTTAACAAAGAAGCTATGAACTTTCGTACTTATTCAATATTTGTTATTCTAAATTATTGCTCTTCGTCTTTGCTATAGTAACTCCCATTGCCTAGATTCTGTGATGAACCACACTTTTGGTTTCATCAGTTCTTTGGGATAAGTAATCTGTCATTATTATTCTGTATTAGTACCAACCTACATAATGTTAATCTAAATGTATATACGCTTTTAACCTCAAATGTCTCGTGAATTTTTTAAGATGTTGAAACAAAGTTGTCGACAGGAAAGCGTGAAAAGGGGTGAATATTTCTCCATACTGGTAATGTAAATAACTTTGTTATCTACCGTGATACTGAACTAACTATGTTGTTTCTTTTTTTTAAAAAAAATATGACTACGAATAATTTGAAGAGCATGACTCTTCAGTTTCTTCCGGCGTATTTGTTGCTCGAACAGTCCACGGGTGTACTGCTGGTCCATACTGTCCAACGGGCAGAGTATTTCGGCGATCATAAACGTCGCTATCGTTAGGAGTGCTGACGAACTGAGCTCCAGAGGGTGCGCGGCCGACTTTGACGCTTGCGGCGGCGTCTTTTGTAGCGTCGACGTAGTTGCTCTGTCCGCCCTGATCGCCAGGCCGTTGTGTTTCCCGAGCTTCTTCCTAATTAAACCCAGTGCTGGCTCCCAAGCCTTGCTGAGATTGTAGCCGCAGTCCCGTATGATAATACACTACTGGCCATTAAAATTGCTACACCAGAAGAAAAGCAGATTATAAACGGGTATTCATTGGACAAATATATTATACTAGAACTGAAATGTGATTACATTTTCACGCAATTTGGGTGCATAGATCCTGAGAAAACAGTACCCAGAACAATAACCTCTGGCCCTAATAACGGCCTTGATACGCCTGGACATTGAGTCAAACAGAGATTGGATGGCGTGTACAGGTACAACTGCCCATGCAGCTTCAACACGATACCACAGTTCATCAACAGTAGTGACTGGCGTATTGTGACGAGCCAGCTGCTCGGTCACCATTGACCAGACGTTTTCAATTGGTGAGAGGTCTGGAGAATGTGCTGGCCAGGGCAGCAGTCGAACATTTTCTGTATCCAGAAAGGCCCGTACAGGGACTGCAACATGCGGTCTTTCATTATCCTGCTGAAATGTAGGGTTTCGCAGGGATCGAATGAAGGGTGGAGCCAGGTCCACTATTCAAAGTGCCGTCAATGCGAACAAGAGGTAGCCGAGACGTGTAAGCAATGGCACCCCACACCATCAACCCGGGTGATACGCCAGTATGGCGATGACGAATACACGCATCCAATGTGCTTTCACCGCGATGTCGCCAAACACGGATATGACCATCAAGATGCTGTAAACAGAACCTCGATTCATCCGAAAAAATGACGTTTTGCCATTCGTGCACCCAGGTTCGTTGTTGAGTAAACCATCGCAGGCGCTCCTGTCTGTGATGCAGCGTCAGGGGTAACCGCAGCCATGGTCTCCGAGCTGACAGTCCATGCTGCTGCAAACGTCGTCGAGCTGTTCGTGCAGATGGTTGTTGTCTTGCAAACGTCCCCATCTGTTGACTCAGGGATCGAGACGTGGCTGCACGATCCGTTACAGCCATGCGAATAAGATGCCTGTCATCTCGACTGATAGTGATACGAGACCGTTGGGATCCAGCACGGTGGAACACCCTCCTGAACCCACCGATTCCATGTTCTGCTAACAGTCATTGGATATCGTCCAACGCGAGCAGCAATGTCGCAATCGCGATAGGCTACAGTACGACCTTTATCAAAGTCGGAAACGTGATGTTATGCATTTCTCCTTCTTACACGAGGCATCACAACAACGCTTCACCAGGCAACGCCGGTCAACTGCTGTTTGTGTAGGAGAAATCGGTTGGAAACGTCCCTCATGTCAGCACGTTATAGGTGTCGCCACCTGCGCCAACCTTGTGTGAATGCTCTGAAAAGCTAATCATTTGCATATCACAGCATCTTCTTCCTGTCGGTTAAATTTCGCGTCTGTAGCACGTCATCTTTGTGATTCAGCAATTTTAATGGCCAGTAGTGTATTATCCCTGGTGCGAAATTCGATTATTTTTCTAACGACACTGTCCCAGTATCTGGATGTCTGCGCTAAAATGCTGGTACGTTCGTATTCCATTGCATGATTCTCTGACTAACAGGGCTCTGCTAGCATCGACTTGTTAGGGTATATTAATCGAGCGTGCCTCTGCTGCTCTCTGCGTCGATCTTAGATGGTGCACGTTGTCTGTCCAATATATGTCTTGCCACGTTGGCACGAAATCTGATATACCTCGCCTCCCTCAAGTCGAGGTCACCTTTGACTCTCCCCAATAGTACCCGTGTTTTAATGGGTGGGTATCAGATAGTTCTTACGCGGTGCTTTTTCAATATGCGACCGACTATTCCCGATAGCGCGCCCGTGTACGGTATAAAGACTGTCGCTACCCGTTCCTCCTTGACGTCTTCCGTCTTCACAGGTTGTACCGTAATGGTGGGGGAAAGAGAGCTCTTAATTTACTATTCTGGGTATCAGTTTTTTCGGAACACGGTTCTGAGGCGTTCCAGTTCCTGGGGCAGACAGTTTGCGTCTGAGTTGGCGTGCGTCCCGTGTACTCGTACTAGTGTTTTTGGTACCCTATTCCTCTGCACAGGCTGGTGGCACCTATCTGCGTGCAAACACTGGTCCGTTTTCTTTCGATACTCACCGTGGCTCAGGGTGCCATCAGCTCTTCTGTTGATCATGATGTCCAGGAATGGAGTCTTCCTTCTTCTTCTATCTCCATAGCGAATTTGATTTTGGGATGTACGCATTTCAGTTGTACAAGGTAGTCAAGGAGTTGGTCCTTTCCATGGGACTGGGTAATGACTGTGTCATCCACATAACGGAAAAAGCAGGTGTGTTTCCATTTGGATGATGTCAGGGACTCTTCTTCGAAGTGTTCCGTATACAAATTCGCAACCATGGCTGAGAATGGGCTGCCATGCGACTCCCTCCGTTTGCTCATAGTACATAGTATTCTCCATTAAATAGAAAATACGTAGAGATAAGGACATGTCCGTCTGCTAAAAGAATCCGACTTTCACTGCTACATCAGATGTTAAGTAAGATACAAATATTGGTTAAAAAACTGTAGTTATGTATTGACAAGAATCTAATTTTGATATATATAATGCTCCCGTTAATGTTTGCGGCTAACGTGACTGACCAGCTATAAATGTATAATTTTTGATTCGGTCAAGTGTTCATAATCCGATGAAATTAATTCACCCGTTATGAATTTGTTTAATATCCTTCAGTTATCTTAATTTTTATAATCTACCTTTCTGTCTCATTTCATAAGTAGGAGAGTAATTGCTCGACATCTTCATGCTCCTAATGTTGTTTTGACTGCTGTGTGTCTCCTGGGACTGCTTCTAAGCTCCAGTACAGCCCTGCGTGATTTTTATTTCTTAGGTTTTTGAGGGTGTGAGTAACAGAAGGTGTCGATCGTTAGTCGACAAAATTCTCTGAAGTAAAGTTGACGACTGCAGTTTCATGCGTAATGCTTCGAAGCTTGACATATTCATTTCCATCAGGTGCTGCGAGCTACGGACTTAAATGTGACCACTGCCTAGACTCCAGTAAGTATGACTGTCGAAACACTGTATGGAACGGTTAACAAGCGAAAGTAGTGGTATGCCCTCTCAGGGCATTTGTTTGGAACTGTCTCTGCAAAAATTATCAATGAAATGCGAAGAATACTTTCCTATCGAGTATCTGTGAAACACTTTTTTCTGCCAGAAGGCATAAATATGTCATTACACGTTCTTATTTACATGTAAGTCTTCATTTGTACTCCGTGTATGGCAGAGGGTATACCCCACCAGTATTATCTATTTTGCGTCCTATTTCATCGTGTACTGAGTGTGGGGAAATGACTGTCCATATGCCTCTGTCGATGATATTCTACGTTCCGTTTTGTTGCCCTTCAAGGCAAACCATCCTGGGCTTACATTTCAGCAAGATAACGCCCGCCCGCACACGGCGACAGTTCTTACTCCTTGTCTCCGTGCTTACCAAACCCACCTTCGCCAGCTAAATCTCCGCATCTCTCCCCAGTTGAGAACTCTTGGAGCATTATGGGCAGTGTCCTCTACCCATCGTAAGGATAAACGCGCCCACGGAACAGGATTGGGGACACCACAACTCTATCATTCAATGACAAACCGAATAACTGCTCGCATAAGGCCAGAACTGGACCAACGCCTTATTGACTTGCTCAATTTGTGTAGCTCTCCCTCTTGAATCAATGATCCAGTTTTTCTGAAATTGTAATAATTTTTTGTCAATAGATGTTCATCACATCTACCGATTCCGTAGCATTCGGGTAATTCCTTCGTGGTCTTCTTCTTTTTTTGTGTTGGAATGTGCATTAGATGCTATAAAATTCCTCTTCTTTCCGAACTTCTTTCCTTGGTACTGCCAGTGTTCATTTTGTGTCGTCGCTACTTGTGCTAAGATCAGTTGCCAGACATCAAAACTCACCCATTTCGTTTAGTGTCTCGTCTCATAATCTGACCGAGCGTGGTGGCACAATGGTTAGTACACTGGTCTCGCATTGTGGAGGACGTCGGTGCAAATCCCCGTCCGATCATCCAGATTTATGTTTTCCGTGAGTTCCATAAATCGCTACAGGCAAATTCCGGGATGTATCCTTAGAAAAGGACATCGGCGATGCACTTCCTCGTCCTTTCGACACCGAGCTTGCGCTGGGTCCCTAATTCCGCGCTGACAACGGGGTATTAACCTCTAGTTTTCTTTCCTTCCATCTTCTTAATCTGTTTCCCCAGCATCACCTGATTTAATTCCACTACACTGTAATGTCCTTACTTTATTTTTGTTATTGTTCACCTTATAATCTCTGTTCAAGACACTATCCATTCCTTTCGGCTGCTCTTCCAAGCCATTTGCCGAGTGTGTGGGAATTGTAACATTATCGGCAAACCTCAAAGTTTTTGTTTGTTCACTCTGAAATTTTAATTTAGTTTCAAGATTTCTCCTTAGTTTCCTTATCTGCTTGCTCAGTGTACAGACTGAATAACAATGGCGATAGACTGCAACCCTTCTCAACTGCTGCTTCCGTTTCACATCCTCCGACGCTTGTAACTGCAGTAACATTTCAGTATAAGTTGTAAAGAACCTTTCAAATGGTTCAAATGGCTCTAAGCACTATGGGACTTAACTTCTGAGGTCATCAGTCCCCTAGAACTTAGAACTACTTAAACCTAACTAACCTAAGGACATCACACACATCCATGCCCGAGGCAGAATTAGAACCTGCGACGGTAGGGGTCGCGCGTTTCCAGACTGTAGCGCCTAGAGCCGCTTGGCTACACCGGCCGGCGAACAACCTTTCACTGCCCGCTTTATTTCATCCCTACTACCTTCATAATTTCATAGTGTATTATAGTCATCACTGTCAAAAGCAGTCTATGAATTTCTTGTACACAGCGTAACATAATTAAAGAATTGATCTTAGTCGAAGTAGCGACGATATAAAATGCACACTGGCAGTACCAAGGAAAGAAATTCGGAAAAAAGAGGAATTTGATAGCCTCACCCCGTAATTACCACCCATTGCGAGGCATGGGTTTTAAATTTGGCTCAAAGGTGTTTACAACATTCCTCTGTAATGGTGCAAGAGCGTGGCACCCTACGACGTCAGTCTCGGGTTCGACGACGCTTGAAATTTCAAGGTGTCGGAACATACGACAAAAAGGCCATAGCTCAGAAGTTCATGTGACGTATAAAGTGGATTAATGATGTCACACTGACAATTAATTTCACCACAATTCGGCTAAATACCACCGTGAACGTGTCACACGATGAGAAGGTCGTTACAGCGCCTGTTGCCTACATTCCAACTCTTCTTTGACACCTCTACGATGGAGGTCAGAAACGTGACGCCCAGGGTTGAAATAACGCGGTTTTTTTATGAGTGGCCAACGAAAACATTTCAGACACGACACCTCTCAGAATGGACACGAAAAGGCCTCAAGGGGTCACAAAAAGGGTGTTAATGAAACCATCCCTTTCCATAGGACGCTGATTCCCACACATTTTGCGGTTGAAAAAGACAGTTCACAGTGCGATGAGCAACAAGACGATGTTCTGATAACCTTTGATACTGTTGACACCTCTTGGACAGTTTAACCCTTCTCGACGGATATCATGGGGATGCTACCCCATAGAACTTTATTTCACGCCTTTGGAGTGCAGTGCGACTGAAATTTTTGCTCTGATGTACAGCGTGGAACTACTAGGGACCGTTCAAAACCATTCGACGAAATTTGGACACGATTTGAAGCAGCAGCAGGTGGTTATGCTTTTTCAGTGCTGCTGTTTCACACCCTCCTGTGGGGTGATCACAGAGACACATGACATCGATACAGACTTCAATAAAACGGCAAAGAGTCCCTCTAAAACCCCTCAGTTTGCCAAAACCCTCAGTGGCGCCTGCTGCAATTTATTGAGAATTTTTTTAAAAAATGTGCCTTCACAGGGAAAACCTGGAAAGTAGTCCAGTAGCCTGCATACAGACAACTGGCATTGGAAGTGTGTCATGTGGTTGCCTACTTTCAGGCAAGCAACTGGCGTGGAGGTGTGTCAAATGGTTGCATACCTGCAGGCGCCTCAGACTACTTAGCAGGTTCTCTCTGTAAAGGCACATTTTTAAAATTCTCAATAAATGTGGATGGGTGCCAAGAGGCTTTTGCCAAACTGAGGGTCCCTATAGGGACTCTTTATCGTTTTATTCACACATGTGTCAATGATGCACATCTCCATGATCGTGCAACAGGAGGGCATGAAACAGAGCACCGAAAACGCATAAGAACCCTTCGCTACTTTGGATCACGTTCAAATTTCGTCGAATAGTTTTGTGTGGTCCCTATTGGTTCTATTCTGTACATCAGAGCAAAATTGTGGATACTTAGCACACAAAAGAGATAAGATCTTATTCAATGGGGTTGCAGCCCTGTGATGTCCATAGAGAAGGGTTGAATCGCTCAGGAGGTGTCAAAATTGCGAAAGGTTGTCAAAAACGTCGTCGTTTTGCTCATCGCACTGCAAACTGTCGTTTTCGATCGCGAAATGTGTGGGAATGAACGTCCCGAGGATAGGAGTGGTTTCACTGACGCCCTTCATGCCACTTACAGAGTCTGAGAGACGATGTGTCTGAAATGTTTCCCTCGTCCACTCATAAGAAACTGCGTTAGTGCATCGCTGGGCATCGCCGTACTGAGTTCTATTGCAGTGGCGTCAAGAGAAGGGGTGAAATGCGGGTAAGAGGGGCCGTGACGAGCTTCCACGGTGCCGTTGGACAGAACTGTGGTGAAATTTCTCGCCAATGTTTCAACATTAACCCACTTTACACGTCACACGAACTTCTGAGCTGTGACCTTTTTTTCGCGTGTGTCGACACCTTGCCGTTTGAAGCGTCATAGAGGCCACGGGTGACATCGCAGGGTGCCATGCTTTTGCACCTTTACAGAGGCTGGTTGTACGGACCTTTGAGCGAAATTGCAAACTTACATGTGACAATGGGAGGCCGTTACGTTATTTCGAAAAAATGATGCTTTAATTCTATTGCGTTGCGTAACTAAACACAGTATAGTAATTATTATATCGGGTGACCAAAAAGTCAGTATAAATTTGAAAACTGAATAAATCACGGAATAATGTAGATAGAGAGGTACAAATTGACACACATTCTTGGAATGACATGGGGTTTTATTAGAACCAAAAATATACAAACGTTCAAAAAATGTCCGACAGATGGCGCTTCATCTGATCAGAATAGCAATAATTAGCATAACAAAGTAAGACAAAGCAAAGACGATGTTCTTTACAGGAAATGCTCAATATGTCCACCATCATTCCTCAAGAATAGCTGTAGTCGAGGAATAATGTTGTGAACATTGTGATTAAGCGTGTCCGGAGTTATGGTGAGGCATTGGCGGCGGATGTTGTCTTTCAGAATCCCTAGAGATGTCGGTCGATCACGATACACTTGCGACTTCAGGTAGCCCCAAAGCCAATAATCGCACGGACTGGGAGGACCTGGGAGGCCAAGCATGACGAAAGTGACGGCTGAGCACACGATCATCACCAAACGACGCGCACAAGAGATCTTTCACGCGTCTAGTAATATGGGATTTTTTTTGTTCTAATAAAACCCCATGTCATTCCGAGAATGTGTGTCAATTTTTACCTCTCTATCTACATTATTCCGTGGTTTATTAAGTTTTCAAATTTATACTGACTTTTTGATCACCCGGTATTACGAGGGCTATCCACAAAGTACATCACGTTTTGGAATTAAAAATAAATAAAGTATAGGAAATTTTTGTTATTATATGCAGATGAAAGCCACACTTAAATACTACTTTTCTACATAGTTTCCATTTAAATTAAGGCACTTATCGCAGCGATGGACGAGCTTGGAAATTCCTTCGTCGTAAAATTCGGCCGCCTGCGCCTTCAACCACGCGGTTACCTCTTCTTGAAGCTGTGTGTCGTCATCAAAACGCTGCATAGCCAACCACTTCTTCATTGCTGGGAATAAGTGGAAGTCGCTCGGTGCCAGGTCGGGACTGTACGGCGGATGAGGAAACCACTCTCACTTAAGAGATTCGAGAACTTCACGAGTGGCATTTGCCGTGTGGGCCCGGGCGTTGTCGTGAATCAGCAAGATATTTGACCCCAACTTTCCCCTGCGCTTGTTTTGTATTGCTCTTATGAGGTTGTGCAGAGTTTGGCAATACCTTTGAGAGTTTATTGTAGTGCCTCTTTCCAGGAAATCCACAAAAATCACACCTTTTCTGTCCCAAAAGACAGTCGCCATCAGCTTCCTTGCCGACATTGTCTGCATGCATTTCTTGGGTTTTTGGGGGGAATTTGTGTGCCCCCAGTGCATTGACTGCAATTTTGTCTCGCAGTTCACATGCTTAACCCATGTTTCGTGACCAGTAACGATGCGATCGAGTAATGAGTCGCCATCTTTCTCGTAAGCTACAACGCCCGGGCCCTCACGGCAATGCCACTCGTGAAGTTCTCGAATCATTTAAGTGGGAGTTGTTTACTCATCCGCCGTACAGTCCCGACCTGGCACCGAGCGACTTCCACTTATTCCCAGCAATGAAGAAGTGGTTGGCTATGCAGCATTTTGATGACGACGCACAGCTTCAAGAAGAGGTAACCACGTGGTTGAAGGCGCAGGCGGCCGAATTTTACGACGAAGGAATTTCCAAGCTCGTCCATCGCTACGATAAGTGCCTTAATTTAAATGGCAACTATGTAGAAAAGTAGTATTTACATGTGGCTTTCATCTGTATATAATAAAAAAATTTCCAATACTTTATTTATTTTTAATTCCAAGACGTAATGTACTTTGTGGATAGCCCTCGCAAAATACTTTGTATATTTCACTGTCGTTGTTATTCAGATCCTAGGAATCTGTGGCACATTAAAAGGGGGCGTGGCAGCAAACTATATTTGGGGGACAGCGAAGGGGAGGCGCAGTAAGAAATTGCGAACTCAGTTCTAGCCCCGTTGCCCAGCGGGACGAGTTGTGAGCTGGTGGCGTAGCGTGCCGGCGTGCAGGCTCTGTCGGCGGCGCGGCGGCGCGGTACTTACATAGACCTCCTCCCACTGGCTGACGTAGCGGACGAGGCGCGACAGCCGCAGCAACCGCACCAGGCTGAGCAGCTTGGCCAGCCGCAGGATGCGCAGCGCCCGGCCGGCGTGCAGGATCTGGAAGCTCTCGCTGAAATCCTGCAACAAGTGGTGGCATCCGCCCACTGGTCTACCAGAGCTGCGACTGCGAGCACCCTGTCCTCCACTCCCGCTCCCGTCTCTCACTCTCCGTGGCCGTTTCTCCCGTGGGGGCTCGACAGACCTCGAAGCGGCCGCTACCAGAGGGAGGCACAGCACGGTAGTCTTCGTGGATTTGGGAAAGCGTTATGCGACGTGGCTCAAATCTGAAAACCCAACCGTAGCTCAAAAGCCTGTCCGGTCTCATTAATGTGACCACCGGCTGTGTTCGATGTCAACTTGCAGTAACCACACCACTCACAGGTGGCAGCAGCACCAGTGGAGGGTATATAAAGCGTGTTGGGGCAGTACAGCAAAACATTACAGTCATTGCCGTAAAGTGGAAATGGAGCGATCGACACTAAAAAAAGGACCACGAAGGAGTTGGTCACGAACTGATACTCACGCAAGTGTCGACTTCACTTTGGCGGCTGATGATGAATGTTGATCTTGTAGCGCAATTTCACCATGCAACTGACAACGATAGTTAACAGAAGATATGTCGATACCAGGGCTTAAAGTCTTTGCGCGTTTCATCCGGTGCTAAGTTGGACACTAACTGTACTTCACAGACAGGTGAACGAACAATATACGCAGATGTCAGCATTTGAGAGAGGATGTGTAGTTGCGCTCAAAGAAGCCGGTTGGAGTAATCGGCGAACCGCTAGACGTCTGAGTAAGAACGATGTCACTATTCGACGACGTTGGCAGGAATGGGTGAACCATGGCCGGACACGGTGACAACAAGGAAGAGGTCGACCTAGACAGAAAGAGAGAACCGAGCAGTCATCAGAGAGGTACTCATAGCCCCGAATCCTCCATTATCACCGATCTGACGTGCAACTGGTCCTTCAGTCACTGGTAAGTTCAAAATGGTTCAAATTGCTTTGAGCACTATGGGACTTAACATCTGAGGTCATCAGTCCCCTAGAAATTAGAACTACTTAAACCTACCCAACCTAAGGACATTATACACTGAAAGGTGGCTACACTGAGCCACTGCGCCAGAGATTGCGCCAAAGAGTATTATTCAGCCGCCTCCACGGAGTGCTTGGGGAGAGCTCGTAGTAGTCAGTGCGTGGGCAGAACTCGTAGTAGTGAGTGCTTGTTAAGAACTCGTAGCAGAGAGTGCTTGTTGAGATGTGCTAGTGAAAAGTGCTTGCTGAGATGTGATATTGGAGAGTTCTGGTTGAGATGTGGCAGTAGCGAGTCGGTGTGGAGAGATTGTAATGATTAAAGTGCTTTTCATCAATATAAATTAAGGTAACAAACTACTTTTCTTTTTTTTCTCATTATTTCAATGTCCTGAATAATGCGTCATTACAGGTTCAGTCAACAAAGCATATGGCTTGTGTTCTTGTATTAGAGTGTAATTCTGGTTTTCTTGCGCAATTATAGTATTTCTAATTTTTTTATCACTTCAGTATAAATGGTATTTGAAATTTCTTGTCTTATTGAAGAAGAACCGTGCCAGATGTGTACGTTGAGTCATACTTCCACACACAGAACAGGTATACTTGTGCTTTGGTTTCGTAGGTTTTATAGTTGCTGGGGACTTAATTAATTAATTGTGTTAACGGAAATTTGATTTCATTCTTTGTTGTTGTTCTATGCAGTCAGATTGCGTACAAATACTAGTCAGGGCCAACCGTTTACGAGACACAGCGTAATCGAACATACAGCGACTAAAAATTAAAAAATATTTGCATTAAAAGAATAATTAAGCCCCCATGCAACACATCCACGACCGATGCAGGATTCGAACCAGCGACCGTAGATTCGCGCGGTTCCAAACTGAAGCGCCTAGAACCGCTCGGCCACAGTGGCCGGCCAGGTCAGTTAATAGGCGCCTCACACAAAGGAGGACGAGATCACAGCGCCCATTGTTCCGACTACCATTGACCTCTGTACACCAATATGGCCGTTTGCAGTGCTGTTGGGCACATTCGGCCAGGGATCTCATTCATTGCAGTAGAGTTTAATTCAGTGATGAGTCCTTCTTCGAACTGAGGCCCGATGACAAGTGAAAATGTGTCTGCACACATTCTGGACAGCCGTGGGATACCAACCTGAGTATCGCCGCCATACGGCGAGACAACCAGGAGTGATGGTCTGGTTGTCATCCGCAGCACCCATACATCGGAGTGGTACGTCGGCGATATGCTATGCTCCGTTTTGTCGCCCTTCGTGGCAAGTCAACCTGGGCTTACATTTGGGCAAGATATTGTCCGCCTGCACACAGCGGGAGTTTCTACTGCTTGTCTTCTTGCTTACGCAACTCTGCCTTTGCCAGCAAGGTCACCTGATCACTATGGGCAGGATCCTCCAACCAGCTCGGGATTTTGACGATCTAATGCGTCAGTTGGACAGAATTTGGCAAGATATCTATCCCTCATGACAGGAGGACATCCAACTCTTTGAATCAATGCCGGCCGGGCGGAGTGGCCGAGCGGTTCTAGGCACTACAGTCCGGAACTGCGCGACCGCTACGGTCGCAGGTTCGAATCCTGCCTCGGGCATGGATGTGTGTGTGATGTCCTTAGGTTGGTTAGGTTTAAGTAGTTCTAAGTTCTAGGGTACTGATGACCTCTGATGTTAAGTCCCATCGTGCTTGGAGCCATTTTTTTTTCAAGCAATGCCAAGCCGAATAACTGTTTTCATGAGAATCGGAGATGGACAAACGTTATTGATTTGCTCAATTAGTGACGCTATTTCTCTTGAATAACACGTTCAGTTTTTATGATACTGTAATCAAGTTTGTCCGTACGTGTACATCATAGCTGTTGATTTCCATCCCATTCGGAAAATTTCTCCGTGGTGCGTTTTTTATCTGAGAGTGTATCTGATGGCTTTCGGGGCGAGGGTGGAAACATTTTCGAAACAGCTAAGTTTAGAACTGGTCGGGTGCTGCCATGGTTAAAGTATACAGTAATGTATGTATTTGGGTGGTGCCTGTTACATCGGGAACGTCCGACAAGACAGACAAAACACAAATATACCGTTTTCTGTAACAGCGCGACAGCTCCTTGCTGTTTGTTTCAGTGCAGATGCACTAATACCCCTCGAACTCCTGGAGAATCAATAATTTTCGTGTAGTGGTAAGTGGAAGAGGGATGCTGCATTGCAGCTTGTGATAAGGTAGAAATTTTGTCGTCAGGGACTGTGTCGGATGGCTGAAGCGGTTTAGGCAACCGCTTGCGAGAATCATTAAATCCGGGTTCGAGTTTCGGTCCAGCACAAATTTTCAGATTTCGTGGAAGTCACGAATTCCCACCCATCCCTTCCCTTTCTTTCCCCAGTCTCTATTTCATAAAAAAACAGTCAATGCATGGCAAAATTGCGCTCTCCAAAACCAGCACCGATGTAGCTGTGGTGCACCATAGGCCACAGATGACAGGGGTCGGCAAGTGGTATAGAGATGTGTACGGGAGAATAGACGTGCAACTGTAGAGCAACTGACCACCCAAATAAACCAAGAGGCTACCAACAAGACCTCCCAAACGACAGTTCAGCGAACGTTGCCGCGTATGGGCCTCTACAGCAGGTGCCTTGTTCGTGCACCCACGCTGTTGTGCATCGGCGACGAAGATTGGATTTTGCTTGCCACTACCGCAACGAGACGTTCACTGAGTGGCGACATGTCGACTTTTCAGATGAATCACGCTTAATGTTCCATAGGGCAGTTGGGCATTGGCGTGTGCAGCGTAAAACATCTGAAAGAAAACACCTTGCAACAATCGTTGAACAGGCTCATGCCGGAGGAGAGAGCGTTGCTCTCGGTGGAATATTTTCGCAGCATCTCCTGGATGATCTCCTCATTCTGGAAGGCACAGTGGACCTACGCGCGTATACATCCTTCCTTGGAGACCATGTCCCCCCCCCCCCCCCCTCGCTACAAGCAGTTGGTTTCTTTCTCGGCACAATGGCATCTACCAGCAGGACAATGCAAAGTGTCACACAGCTCGCAGTGTACGTGCGTGGTTTGAAGAGCACCAGAATGAGTTTACTGTACTGCCGTGGCTATCAAACATCCAGGATTTAAACCCAACTGAGAATCTGTTGGGCCACCTCGATCGAGCTGTTTGTAGCCTGGAGCATCAGCAGAGACACCTAACGCAGCTGGCCACGGCTTTCGAGTCGGCGTGGCTTCACTTCCCTGTCGGTACCGTACTCACTGACGCTCTTCCTGTATTTCTCGCAGCAGTCTGCGATGCAAAACGTTATTATTCAAGCTTTTGACAAGTGGTCGCACTAATCTGACTGGACCTTGAATATAGTCGACTCCTTAACTACACTCATACTCATAAATTAAGGATAATTGCAGAACGTGGTGCCACGCAACGAGGCACTACACAAAACTGGCGCTAATAGCATAGGCACATTGGGAACAGACACGACACAGATCTGTAAGTCCACGGTATTGGTGATAAGTTTCGAAAAGGGTCTCGAAAAACATCTGCTGCAAAACGACACTGTTTTCTGCGCATGTACCCCAACATCAATATGGGATATGATCACCATGCACACGTACACAGGCCGCGCAACGGGTTGGCATACTGTGGATAAGGTGGTCGAGCAGCTGCTGGGGTATAGCCTCCCATTCTTGCACCAGTGCCTGTCAGACCTCCTGAAGTGTCGTAGCTATTTGAAGGCGTGCAGCGATACGTCGACCCAGGCAGGCGAACAACCATACGGCACGCGCGGCTAAGAATCATACGGCACTGCGGAGAGACTTTTTGAACACCCCATATATTAACTTATATTGTTATTGGAAAATTTTTTACTTAAGATGTATGATAATGACGACAACACTGTCAACAGTGGACAAAATTAAGTTATGTTCTTACTTGAACGAGTACACGGGATATTTCTTTGGATATTAGTGAGTGGAACGGTAAACAAGTGGTGTATTGGGTCACACCCAAGCAATTACTTGAAAAAATGGTCGCGTTGCCAACATGTTTTCAAATGGTTGTAGCACGGAAACTGTACCTTTCCGGACATGGGTTCCAGTTCAAAATATTATCTGCTCACCCCTCTCTACAAGCCCTAGACGTTTGTAATTGGAATTTTTGAACTCTCTCTATGTGGTGTTATGGGTATAAGTCTAAATACAGAGTGGTTATAAATACGAAACAGCAGTGCCGTGTTATTAGGTTCACGACGGAATGTTCTTTCGGACATGCATTCTTGCATGTGCGAAGGAACATTGCATCGTACTTCTTAATAACACAGGTACTGCAATTTCGTATTTATTCGCCAGTACCAGCCCATCGACACTCAATAAATAAGTCCTTCCTGGACGGGAATTACGTAATGTACGAGTGCAGACTGTGGGTTCGGATCCCGGTCTGGCACAAACTTTAATGATCGTCATTCCAAATATACAGCCAATGATGGTTCATATGCGCAACTGCGAATACATTTCCTTATATGTTTATAATTAAAGATATGGTTTTTTGAGTGCTGCAGTACGGGCTGTATCCATAGCAGGACGCTGAGACATCGCTGGTGTACTCGCAGACTATGTTAAAAAAAGTTCCACTTTGTGCCACCAGGCGAAAATATGGCGCTGTAAGCAGCCAGAATGTGGTGTGGGTGCAGGAAAGGAGAGAAACGATCAAATACATGATAACGGAGGTTCCGGTTCGTTTATTAGGGTATGGTCTCAAGTTACAACGTGTGTTCTACATGGTCTTCCGACTCAGCAACATGCTGCATCCGTAATATGACATGGGCGGCAGTTGCTCGCGGCATTTTCGGTGTGATCAGAATCGTACGTCGTCGTATGCTATCATTGGGATCAGAAAGACTCTGGACGCAAACCTGATAGACACAATCTGTCAGATGTCCCCACAACCAGAAGCCACATGGATTTAGGTCGGGGGATCTGGAAGGCCACAGATCTTGAAAGTGCCTAGAGGTGATACAGTCGTTACCGAAGGTTCTCGAAGCAAATATTTCACCTGGCAAGCAACCTATGGTGACAGCCCATCTTGCATGAAAATTGTGGTGTGACACAACTGCGTTCTTACGAAGCTGGAATCACATGTTGCACAGGGAGGTCCTTACAACATGCAGATGTCACTGTACACGTAACAGACCTGAGAAGTGTCATCTCCTAAAAGGAAAGTGGATGACGACAATGAAGGAACTTACGCAACCACATCACACAGTCACATAAGCCTATGCAGTTGACGTTCCTGTAAAACATATGGCGGAGTAGAACCCCAAATGCGACAGCTCTGTGCGTTCACGTCACCGTGCAGAGTAAAATGTGCTTCGTCTGTGCAAAGAATATTCTCCGGCCACATGTCATCCATTTCCACCCGTGCCAAAATATTAAGGGCAAAGCGCGGCGTTGTAGCCTTATCTTGGGACTTCGTCTCTTGCATATTTTGAATCTTGTTGGAATGCCAATGTAAAATGTGTAGAAAAATCATTTGAACTACTTATCAGGGAAGAAACAATTCCCGTGACACAGCTCGAGCACTTGCTGCATGCAGGATTTGAGGCATGTGCTACATGGTCGGATATAACGACAGAAACTTCATCAACAACTGCCATGGGAGTGGGCCGCCTCCTTCTCCCTGCTGCACCACCTAACTCATCTGTCTTCATACACCCATAGTTGAAATGGACAGTGGGACGTCAGCTGGTATAAATTCATATTAAAAATAATAAATTCCTCCAGCTGCATTTAAGGTGTCGATTTTTTTTTTGGCTACTAGTTTCAACGTTGTAACAACGTCATTTTCAGGCCCATACACTTGTTGACGTCAACTGCGTGCGGCTGATACTAGAAGTCAGTAGTGAGATACGGACGTGCTCCGCTGAGTTCAGTTACTAACCACCTTCCACACGAAGCAAGTCCATATCTCACCAATGACTTCTAGTATCAGCCGCACGGAGTTGACGTGAACAAGTGTATGGGCCTGAAGATGACGTTGTTACAACGCTGAAACTAGTTGCCAAAATAAAATCGACACCTTAAATACAGCTGGAGGAATTTCTTCATTTTTAATGTAACTCATCTGTGTCTTAAAAATGTCTTGATCATATTCTTCAGTCCATTTATTGACACATGGCCCCTTGGTAACTGTTCCTGTCGGCGATATTCTCACAATATAGCGCTGCTATTGCTGCCATTCTGATAAAGCAACTTTACCAGCAGTGCACGGTCTTTCTCCGCTGTAGCCATTACGTTTCATATGGAAAACTTCAACCTTCTTAACCCTTTGCAGCAACAGTCACTTCACAAAAGAAATGGTTCAAATGGCTCTGAGCACTATGCGACTTAACTTCTGAGGTCATCAGTCGCCTAGAACTTAGAACTAGTTAAACCTAACTAACCTAAGGACATCACACACATCCATGCCCGAGGCAGGATTCGAACCTGCGACCGGAGCTGTCGCTCGGCTCCATACCGTAGCGCCTAGAACCGCACGGCCACTCCGGCCGGTTTCACAAAAGAAATCGACCTGCGTCGCTAAGGGACAAACAGCATACTGGCGTCACAACAGGCAACATTTCACCTTCTGAATGCTTGCAGTGCCATATTTTTAACCGTTGGCAGAAAGTGAAACGATTATTTTTTACAGCTTATTCCAGTTATCAAGACATAGTGTTTCGGTAAGCTAAGTCATCAGGCTTGTAACTGACTCAATCATTTACAAAACACTGAAGCGCACTCCTGAAATCACACGATTAACCCTCCAGATAACTTCAAAAGTTCCAGCACGATCAGGCGCAGAGCTTGGACCTGCGACCGCTTTTATATTTCGCAATAAAATAAAGACTGACATCTAGACGAAATCTTAGAATTACCGCTAAGCAGAAGATGTAGCATTTTTATGATACACAGCAGAGATTAGGAAATTACTTGTTTCGAAACTAGAGAAAACATAAAACATTGCTTTAGAGAAATAGAATTCAAAGTACGAATCGGTAAGTGGCGTCACAGCAGTTATTAACATTATATCACTGGTTGCAGTCTACACCTAGTATCAAAGATCCCTCTTGACCCAAACACGGTACAGGATGACAACTTAGTCTTAACGGACAGGGCAACTTCTTCCACAATGCTAGCTCGACACGGAGCACTACCAGGGATGTGCAACTGTTTCTGTCGACCGTCCGACGCTCTTTGCGGTGGGCTGGCACGGATGCACTGCGTCGGCTTCCATCCTCTGGAACTCACCACGGCATCTGTCTGCAACGGGCATCCGTGCGCCATACGTGGCTTGCCGAGTGGTGTCACATAACATTTTCGGGCCAGTTCCGTTCCAAGCTGTCTATGCCGAACTTATATATTGCCATCCTGACCGCACACTACCAGTCTGCGATGTAGGACAGCATAGAGTGAAAGCGCAGAATGTGATTCCGACTTTCAAGTACTCGGAGCAATGTGCCTGCTACCTCAGGGTGGTTTTAGCGGCCGATACTCTTGTCCCTTGGGAAGATCAGTTTGGATTCCGTAGAAATGTTGGAACACGCGAGGCAATACTGACCCTACGACTTATCTTAGAAGAAAGATTAAGGACTGGCAAATCTAAGTTTCTAGCATTTGTAGACGTAGAGAAAGCTTTTGACAATGTTGACTAGAAAACGCTCTTTCAAATTCTGAAGATGGGAGGCGTAAAACACAGGGATCGATAGGCTATTTACAATTTGTACAGAAAACAGATGGCAGTTATAAGAGTAGAGGGGCATGAAAGGGGAGCAGTGGTTGAGAAGGGAGTGAGACAGGGCTGTGCCTATCCCCGATGTTATTCAATCTGTGTATTGAGCAAGCAGTAAAGGAAACAAAAGAAAAATTTGGAGTAGGAATTGAAATCCGTGGAGAAGAAATAAAAACTTTGAGGTTTGCCGGCAACGCTATAATTCTGTCAGAGACAGCAAAAGACCTGGAAGAGCAGTTGAACGGAATGGACAGTGTCTCGAAAGGAGGATATAAGATAAACATCAACAAAAGCAAAACGAGGATATTGAAATGTAGTCGAATTAAATCAGGTGATGTAAAGGGTATTAGATTAGGAAATGAGGCACTTAAAGTAGTAAAGGAGTTTTGCTATTTGGGGAGTAAAATAACGGATGATGATATAAATGGAGAGGGTATAAAATGTAGACTGGCTACCGCAATGAAAGCGTTTCCGAGGAAGAGAAATTTGCTAACATCGAGTATAGATTCCTGTGTCAGGAAGTCTTTTCTGAAAGTATCTGTATGAAGTGTAGCCATGTATGGAAGTGAAACATGGACAATAAACAGTTTAGACAAGAAGAGAATAGAAGTTTTCTAAATGTGGTGCTACAGAGGAATGCTGAAGATAAGATGGGTAGATCACATAACTAATGAGGAGTTATTGAATAGAATTGGAGAGAAGAGAAATTTATGGCACAACTTGACTAGAAGAAGGTATTGGTTGGTAGGACATGTTCTGAGTCATCAAGGGATCACTAATTTAGTACTGGAGTGAAGAATGGAATGTAAAAATCGTAGAGGGAGACCAAGAGATGAATACAGTAAGCAGATTAAGAACGATGTAGGTTGCAGTAGTTATTCGGAGATGAAGAGACTTGCACAATATGGAGTAGTATGGAGAGCTGCATCAAACCAATCCCTGTACGGAAGACCACAACAACAACACATTTGTCCTTCATTCCGGGGTCTCCACATTCCATGTTTTAGTGTGACAGAGTCCAGCTAACTGACGCGAGTGATGTGCTCGCCTTCTTCTGGAAAGTAGTCTTCTCAGGAACAGATCCAGTTGTTTTTACTCTAATCTGACGTGGTAAGAAGACCGGGAATATTTTATACGTATCCAGATTTTTTGATTCCAAACCATTGCGTTTAGAAGCTCTGATTGAAGCGCACGAAGGCTGCACAGTATACTAAACCTTGGAGAGTTTATGCACAGTTCTGTAATCCTATTCATTTTAGTGGGGTTCAAAGTTCTTTTCTGTCTCGTGTAACTGACCTGAAATATCAGTTTAGCTACATTTAGTGTATTATGCGAAACTGTCGTGGTTCATTCTCTTTCTTGAACAGTTCCCAAGAGTGGGGAGTGAGATAGCCGTACAGTCGATCTCTACGACTGTCTCCTTCCAAATCTTGGTAACTGTTCATGAAACAGTAGCAAAGACATTTTTGAATTTATATTTTTTAAAGAGAATGGATGGCGACAGTTTTGGATAATACACTATGTGTAGCTAAGGAAATGATATTCACAGAGTACTCTATACGACCTGAGATTTTTGAATTATCGAAATAAAATCGCTGCTGTGAAGAATCGGACATAGAGTGCCCTACATATAATCCATTAATTGTGACTGCGGGAGACTCAAGAACGAAATTAGCAGCAAATGAAGCCTGGTCCATATGTAATGAAAAAGTCATACTTTGGGAACAAGCCTGCCATTGACTGATTCAAAAAGCTGTGTGTCTCTTGCTGAAAGGGAAATCATAGAGAACTCGAAAAACGTAGCTGAGATAAACGAGGACACCATCCTTAAAAATGTAAGCAGATTGAAGAGTTATGCTGGCCATGAAGTAGTATGTCACGGTCATACGACCGCAACAAATCTGAAATAAATGAAAATCAAAACAAAACTGCAAATGAAATTTCCTAGTGGGTTAAAACTATGTGCCTACCTGGGACTTCCACTTAGGACCTTTGCCTATCGGGTTTAAGTGCCAGGAAGTTTCAAAGCAGCGCACAGTCCGCTGCAGAGTGAAAATTCGTTCTGGAAAATTGCAACTGTCTGTGTAAAAAAATTCTAGCTTCCCCTAAAGAGATTTGAGGTTATTGCAAGACTATTCTTTAGAGAACTTTAGTAGAAAGTGTGTCATGACCATAAGAAGCAAAACAAATAAAATATGATCTGTTGCTATAAAACGTACACAGAATCAGTAGAAAAGGTTCAGACACTTCCTTAATAATCGTTGAAGATGCTTTAAGGCCCATCTCTGACGGACGTTGTAGATTCCACTATGGATAAAATTCAGTTGTAGATAAGTTTTCGAAAGTTTCATTCTCCGTTCTTACTCTTCGTACATAATACCATCAGCAGTAGAGGTCGCGAAATCACAATGACGTAGAGATGTAAGAACCCATTTCGAATACTGGTAATAGCAGAAATTTTCGTCGACAAAATTCCGGGCTCAAGCATTTCAAAGTGGAGACAGGACGCCTAACATTAGGCAACCGCATCAACTGCACGTCCGTTAAGGTTGCCTACTCATCGGAACACTGTTGTGGAACACTGTAGCGCTTGTCATGTCAGAATATACACTAATCGCATGAGGTCTGCTCTGTGGATGCTCTTTTGTAAAAGACAGCACTAATCGTGAGAACATTGTACGCATAAGCCGAACTATTGATCGGTGTTCAGTACTGTTTATTTATATGAGTACACACATTTCAGTATCACACATTTTACTAAGTATGTATAAATCTGGTTCAGTCGATGCAGCTTGTTTTTAACCCTTTCTGACGCTCTAGCTACAGTTGTTTACATTAACGTTTGCTGTGTATTAGCTGCAACAGAAATAATTTTCCTCAATCAAATGGCTCTGAGCACTATGGGACTTAACATCTGTGGTCATCAGTCCCCTAGCACTTAGAACTACTTAAACCTAACTAACCTAAGGACATCACACACATCCATGCCCGAGGCAGGATTCGAACCTGCGACCGTAGCAGTCGCGCGGCTCCGGACTGAGCGCCTAGAACTGCGAGATCACCGCGGCCGGCCTTTTCCTCAATCGAAACCTCACGTACACATTTGTAAATGTTCAATCATTCCACCCGTTACGCGTTACTATAAAAATATCACGTTGGTTCATTGTATTCCACTGTATAATTGAATACTATAATTGTTATTGTGAACGGTAATTATTGAATGATCAGTTCACTAATTACGACAGTGAATAATTCAAAATTACAAAGTATATTTTGAAAACGGGTGCATATACACACATAAAAAAAAAGTTTTGCATCATCTCGGTTCCCAGAGTTCCGGAGCCTGTACAGAAAATTGGAATTGAGATCGATATAAACATCTGATTCTTCAGTTTCTCCCGGCGTATTTGTTGCAAGAACAGTCCACGGGTATACTGCCGGTTCATAGCGTCCAACGGGCACAATATTTCGGCGATCAGACATGTGGCCATCGTCAGGTGCGCTGACGAACTGAGCTCCTGAGGACGGGCGGCCGATTTAAATCCCCTCCCCCCGCGGGCCGCTCTCTTCGCCGTCCGCGCCCGCGCGCCGGCGGTCGCGAAGACGTGGCCGTCGGAATCTGTCGTAGCGTCGATGTGCTTGCTACGTCTGCCCTGGCCGCCAGTTCGTACTTCTTGCTCAGAGTCTTGTTAATTACATTCAGTGCCGGGTCCCAAGCCTTGCTGATACTGTAGCCGCAATCTCGGTTGATAAGATCTTCCCTGGTGCGAATTTCGATAGCCTCCCTTATAATGCTGTCCCAATATTTAGAGGTCTGAGCCAGGATCTTGGTCCGCTCTCAATCCATCTCGTGTTTCTCGGACAAACAGTGCTCTGCTACCGCCTACTTACTTGGATATTTAAGTCGAGTGTGCCTTTGATGTTCTCGGCAACGATCTTCGATGGTGCGTACTGTCTGTCCGATATAAGTCTTCCCACACTCACGGGGAATTTGGTATATGCCGGCCTTCCTCAAACCGAGGTCATCTTTCACACTTCCTAGTAATGCCCGTGTTTTATTGGGCGGGCAAAAGACGGTTTTAACTCGGTGTTTCTTTAATACACGGCCGATTTTCCCCGATAGTGCGCCATTGTACGGAATAAAGGCAGTGGCTACTCTTTTTCCGTGACTTCATCCGTTTCCACAGGTTGTGCTGCGGTAGTGGGACGGAGAGCGCGTCTAATCCGCCATTCCGAGTACCCGTTTTTTCGGAACACGGTTTTCAGGTGTTCCAGTTCCTGGGGCAGATTCTCTGCGTCTGAGATGCTGCGCGCCCTGTGTACTAGTGTTTTTAGTGCTCTATTCCTCTGAGAAGGGTGGTGGCAGCTGTCTGCATGCAGGTACAAGTCAGTGTGCGTTTTCTTCCTGTACACACCGTGGCTCAGGGTACCATCAGCTCTTCTCTTGACCATGACGTCCAGGAATGGTAATCTTCCTTCTGCTTCGGTCTCCATAGTTTTCAGTTTTAGCTACGTCACATTTTTAACACCGTTCTCATGTCCAGGCAGGTTGTTTACCATCCACGATTCACTTCCGTGCAGGCTACACTCCAGACAGATCTCTTCACTAACGCGTTTTATAATTTGGTGATCATAGTTTCTTGGTAGAGTCACATATACTAATCAGTATGGTGTTGCATGTAATCAAACACTACTTAATTCCTCGCAACAGTCACAAAAGGGCTCCATACATATTTTTTCTTAGGTGTAATACCACGTATGTAAGAAAATGTAAGAGTAAAAGTTAAATTAAAAATTCCACCACATTTTTTTCTTAGAGGGCGCATTTGTTCTACTTCAACAAATGGAAAGTTAGAAAGTTACGCATACGAGAGTATGTAGCGAGTACTGAATTCAAAATACACTGTAAAGTTTGAGAGAACAAAATAAGGGATGCTGTATGACCACCAAGCTTGGCTGTTGATAACATCTGGCCGCTTGTCGTCATCGTGTTTTCCTACTGTGTGATATCTGTCGAAGTTGCCGGATTCTTTTGGTGGCACGAGGGGAGGGGGTGTGGGCCATAGCTCGAACAACCCACGGTTAATGAGGCACCAAAACCTACGCATAGGAAATGGTCAATGTAGTGGTCACTCATTGTAACTCATCCTTATATCCTCAAATACAGAAACCTAAGTTGGAAATTTTAGCCTAAGCATCCTTTGTTTGATGCGAGCCTCTAACTGATTTGGTCAGACAGGGGTGTGATAATGTAGTATCTCTAACATATACACGAGAAATCTGATACTGAAAGTACGCACAGTTTTTCAAGATGCAATGGCTTTCGATATCCCACTCCTGACATGTTACATGTAATTCTAATATTTATGATGATGCTCTGTGGAGCTGTACACTATAATGAATGAATGTTACATTAAGAGCTTCCTCCGAACGCACATTCCTGCCCTACAAAACAAGTCTTAGAAACACCAAAGTTTGTCACATATCTGTTTCTTGTTATTATATGTATTATACTCAAAATAAGGTTTCAATGAATGTGTAATAGACCCAGGCGACGAGATCACAGTGTTTGACGTGATACGGTATTGGCTGTTATGTGATGGCACGAGGAGAGGTCCGAAAGCTTTATATTTTTCTTTTCCATATCCATCATACTACCACAGTACGTTCTGCTCATGACGAGTCTTTGGTCGCAGTGAATCTGACAGCTGTCAGTATTGCTGCAGCCGGATGTACAGCGTCACTTTATGCAGAGGGAAAAAGGGAAGGCTATGATTTAACGTCCCACTGACGACGAGGACCTTTCCCTTAAGGGATGTATTTACTGTAAGCCTTCCGTCTGCGGATCGAGTCAGGTCTATTTTATGAGTTTCGTATTGACTCAGTGCACGTGCCTTACTCAGGCGGAGACGGGAAATCAGTATGCGCTTTTTCTAATCAGTTGTAGGAACATGCTTAAAATTAACATCTGGATTGGCCGGTGCACCTTATCAACAGTTTTAACCTGGCGCAGAAGTTTGATCCGGATATAGATTCACCATTCCATTTTCAGCGAATTGTACAAATAGGTCAGTTATAACAGTTAATATCGACGGCATTGACCATTGTTTGTCAGTATTAACAATGGCATCGGCCGCTGTGGTCGAGTGGTTCTAGGCGCTTCAGTCCGGAACTGCGCAGCTGCTACGGTCGCAGGTTCGAATCCTGCCTCGGGCATGGATGGATGTGTGATGTCCTTAGGTTAGTTAGGTTTAAGTACTTCTAAGCCGATGGGTCGGATGACCTCAGATGTTAAGTATCATAGTGCTCAGAGCCATTTGAACAATGGCAACTGTCGTATTTTCTAAGAAATAACACCCCATGACTCTGCTCTCTCTCCTCTCTTGTATATCCCTTACACCGACGATATGCCTAAAACTGTCTTCTCCTGTTCACCTTCCATCATACGGTGTGGGAGTTTCACCACCTTTGTGATCTTCCATGCTACACTCCAGAAGTCACAACGATCCCTCCACCTCCATCTTCACCAATGGCTCTTTTAAATAAACCTTTCCGTAGCCCAGGTAATGATTATGGGATGAAGAACACGCAATTCCTCCCCCATGATTACTATCTCACCATTTACGCCCGTCTCACACAATGATCTAACATACTAAAATACCTTAGACTAACACTCAACTGTAAAATGGGGATATTAACTGCAAGGCATCCCACAGCAAAGCCACAACAGACTAAAGCTACTAATAGGCCGAATGTGAGGACTGAATTCCTCCACTATTCTCCATAACTACAAACCGTTGATTTAACCCATACTGTCCTATTGCAATGTCGCCTACATATCCGCTCCATCTAATTTCTATCAGTCCCTCCAAAGCCTTTTCCGTCAAGCATTCCGCTTTGCTTAATACTTATCATCCTCGTAGTCGAATTTTTTCTCCCCCACAGCCAAGGTCTGTTCTCCGTCCTCGTCAGCCCTACTGTAAATTGACGCCAGCTGTCATCTATTCTCCCACCTCTTAACCTTCCTACAGCCAACTCATTGATTCCCAATGCAGGTCCTGCAACTTAATGCAGTGCAGGTGAACTGAAGTCTTCGTTTTTTTTTAATTGCCATCAATATTTGCATTTTTAAAAGACGATAGACAGTTTAAGAAATCTTCAATTTGCACCCGTCACTTTACGAACCAAAAAAATATTAGTATTTTATGATTTAATATTTTAAAACTACGCTCTCAGTTGGAAAGTGGCTGTTATATACTTCCAACATAATAAAAAAAATATTTATAGGTGGATCGCTGTTTTCATCTTGTCTGCTATTGCTGCAGACACACTTTTGCTTTCAGGTACATTCACACGAATGGCACGATCTTGTTTTCTCGTAGGATACTTGTTAATTACATGACGCTTTGCGGTGGTAATACGCATGCGTCTCTTAGCTTGCATTTGTTGGGGTGTCTGTTAATGTCTTCCCTTCTCTATTCTTTTTCTACGCCGAAAATCGAGTACTTGGCAATATGGAGACACTACAGACCAGCGGAACGATCCAGACGGCAGTAAAGGCTGCGTTAGGGTTATGTTTACCGCGGACTCGGCTCCGGCGTCACGCTGGTTTACAGCGCACTCTAAAGCAAATTCTCCTGCGAGGACTGTTCTTGTATGGCCAGTGCGAAGCTGTTATACCGAGACTAGTACCACCTAAAGGGCTTTCTACGACGTCATAAGTGTCAAGTTCAGGTCACTGAACGGGCAATGACCGATTTGTGCCTAGGGTTCTGTTTCACATATGAATCGAGTAACGAGGAGAAAGACTTCATGCTGTGACGCGCCGTTGCTGCAGAGTAGCATGAAACAACACATCTAATGTCGCCCTTACCGTTTTGTACCACAGACCTTGTTTTGCAGACAAGTAGTCGCATTGCTAAAGTCGCAATTCATGAACAGTAGAGGTTCGCGTTTCGACTGAACCAAGCAGAAAATAAGTTGTCGGTTTACAACGGCGTAGGTTTTCGCGGGCGGGAGTCCATTTCAGTAAAATTCTTCTGGGTGTGTGACTGCGTCATATGTGATAAAATTAGCGACACTGTTGCAGGCAGCCTTCATCAGGCCTACGACGTAAGCCGAAACGTTGGTTATTGTGTAACATACACTATATGATCAGAAATATCCAGATACCCCTGTGGAGTTCAGAACTGACCACTAGATGTCACCAGAGGCGAACACACCAGCATAAAAGTAGGCGGCGAGTAATGTGCTGTCAGAAGACAAGCACTAACAACAGCAGAATAGATGAGTCAAGAGAGCTCAGTGACTTCGAACGTGGAGTAGTCACTGGTTGACGACATAAGGAAATTTGGGTGTGGGCGGGAGTTGTATACGGATAGCCAAAAGATAGGCGGCACGGTAGCTCAGCGTGTTCGGCCAGAGGGTTAGCCGCCCTCTGTAATAATAATAATAATATAAAAAAAACTGAGCGAACGGATCAACAATGAAGTAGAAGAAGTGTCGTGGGACGTCTGCTCCGAACAAAGGCAACGAACAATAACGATCAAAGTGAGATCAGGAAACAAAAATGGTAAGAGGACGACTCGCGATAAGCGGGAAATCCGATCCATCACAAATTTTTGTGACTGGGTGTTGTGTGATGTCCTTAGGTTAGTTAGGTTTAAGTAGTTCTAAGTTCTAGGGGACTGATGACCATAGATGTTAAGTCCCATAGTGCTCAGAGCCATTTGAACAAATTTTTGTTGTTGTCTTTCGGTTCTACAGCTGATGGTTGTCCATGTTCGCAACTGCGAATACATGTAGTATATTTCATAACGGCTGTAGTTGCCGCAGTGACTATTCCGAGGAACATTGCATCATTATTCAGAGTAACGCAGGCACTGCTATGTCGTACTCATTGGATGTCACATGCGTAATAAGTCCAGCAAGGACAGTGCAATCCTTCTACAGCTGCTCGAGCCGACTGTTTGTGATGTGAATGTGGATTGGCAATGCAGCTAAACAGAGACCAGACAATCTCATGTTGGCAGACAGGGACCATCGAGGCCTTACAGTGGGTGATGTTGCAAATAGGGTGAAATCAGCGGAAGAAATTTCTCGTGCGTTCCAAAGTGCTGCCAGCAGTCCGACTGGTACAATGACTGTGCGGGTCCGCCCCGATAGCTGAGCGGTCTGCACGACGCAATGCCGTGCAAAGGGGCCCGGGTTCGATTCCCGGATGGGTCGGAAATTTTCTCCGCTCAGATAATGGGTGTTGAGTTGTCCTCCTCCTCCTCCTCCTCCTCCTCCTCCTCATCATCATCATCACCTTATCCACATCGACGCGCAAGTCACCGAAGTGGCGTCAACTCAAAAGACTTGCACCAGGCGACCAGCCGGCCAGAGTGGCCGAGCGGTTCTAGGCGCGTCAGTCTGGAACCGCGCGACCGCTACGGTGGCAGGTTCGAATCCTGCCTTGCGCATGGATGTGTGTGATGTCCTTAGGTTAGTTAGGTTTAAGTAGTTCTAAGTTCTAGGGGACTGATGACCTCAGATGTTAAGTCCCATAGTGCTCAGAGCCATTTTGAACCAGGCGACCGGTCTACCCGACGGGAGGCCCTAGCCACTCAACATTTCATTTCAATGACTGTGCATAGGGAGTTACGAATGGAGTACAATAATCGAGCAGTTTCTCGTAAGCCACACATTTCTGCAGTCAGCGCTAAGAGACACTTGGGTTAGTGTAAAGAGCAATACTACTGGTCAGTGGATGACTTAAATCGGGTGATTCGAAGAGTGGGAGAGTTTGCCGAATCGCTGGAGAACGTTACTCGCCGTATAGTACCAGCAGTTAAGTGTAGTGGAGCTGATGTTACAGTTTGGGGCGTTTTGCATGGTTAGGGTGTGCTACCCATAATGCGCTTAAAAAACTTAAAGTGTGGAAGGATATATAGACATTCAACAGCACTGTGCTTTGCGTACTTCAGAGGAACAAGACTGTATCAGTACGACAAAACACCCTGTCGTAATGCAGCACCTTTGAGGCAATGGCGCGACTGCTACGGTCGCAGGTTCGAATCCTGCCTCGCGCATGGATGTGTGTTATGTCCTTAGGTTACTTAGGTTTAAGTAGTTCTAAGTTATAGGGGACTGATGACCACAGTAGTTAAGTCCCATAGGGCTCAGAGCCATTTGAACCATTTTTTGAGGCAATGATCCGTAGACAACAACATTGCTGAAATGGACTGGCTCGTCCAGCGTCCTGCTCTGAACCCAATGGATCACCTTTGAAATGAATTAGATTGTCAACTTCGCTCAAGACCCCAGCGTCCAACATTATTACCTTCTCTGGCTTCAGCTACTGAAGAAGAATGGGCTGTCATTCCTCCATAGATTTTCAGGGAGGTCACTCAAAGGGCCGCCAACCGATTTCAAGCCATCATAAAGGCGAAGGGTAAACGCATCCCACATTAATGTCTTCTACACTACTGGCCATTAAAATTGCTACACCACGGAGATGGCGTGCTACAGACGCGAAATTTAATTGACAGGAAGAAGATGCTGTGATATGCAAATGGTTAGCTTTTCAGAGCATTCACACAAGGTTGGTGCCGGTGGCGACACCTACAACGTGCTGACATGAGGAAAGTTTCCAAGCGATTTCTCATACACAAACAGCAATTGACCGGCGCTGCCTGGTGAAACGTTGTTGTGATACCTCGTGTAATGAGGATAAATACGTACCATCACGTTTCCGACTTTGATAAAGGTCGAATTGTAGTCTATCGCGATTGCGGTTTATCGTATCGCGACAATGCTGCTCGCGTTGGTCGAGATCCAATGACTGTTAGCAGAATATGGAATCGGTGGGTTCAGGAGGGTAATATGGAACGCCGTGCTGGACCCCAAGGGCCTCGTATTATTAGCAGTCGAGATGTCAGGTATCTTATCCGCATGGCTATAACGGATCGTGCAGCCGCGTCTCGATCCCTGAGTCATTCAGATGGGGACGTTTGCAAGACAACAACCATCTGCACGAACAGTTTGACGACGTTTGCAGCAGCATGTGCTATCAGCTCGGAGACCATGGCTGCGGTTACCCTTGACGCTGCATCACAGACAGGAGCGCCTGCGATGGTGTACTCAACGACAAACCTGGGTATACGAATGGCAAAACGCCATTTTTTCGGATTACTCCAGGTTCTGTTTACAGCATCATGATGGTCGCATCCGTGTTTGGCGACGACATCGCGGTGAACGCACATCGGAAGCGTGTATTCGTCACCGCCATACTGGCGTATCACCCGGCGTGATGGTATGGGGTGCCATTGGTTACACGTCTTGGTCACCTCTTGTCCGCATTGACGCCATTTTGAACAGTGGACGTTACATTTCAGATGTGTTACGACCCGTGGCTCACCCTTCATTCGATCCCTGCGAAACCCTACATTTCAGCAGGATAATACATGACCGCATGTTGCAGGTCCTGTACGGGCCTTTCTGGATACAGAAAATGTTCGACTGCTGCCCTGGCCAGCACATTCTCCAGATCTCTCACCAATTGAAAACGTCTGGTCAATGGTGGCCGAGAAACTGGCTCGTCACAATACGCCAGTCACTACTCTTGATGAACTGTGGTATCGTGTTGAAGCTGCATGGGCAGCTGTACCTGTACACGCCATCCAAGCTCTGTTTCACTCAATGCCCAAGCGTATCAAGGCCGTTATTACGGCCAGAGGTGGTTGTTCTGGGTACTGATTTCTCAGGATGCACCCAAAATGCGTGAAAATGTAATCACATGTCAGTTCTAGTATAATATATTTGCCCAATGAATACCCGTTTATCATCTGCATTTCTTCTTGGTGTAGCAATTTTAATGGGCAGTAGTGTAATAGGTGGCCGGATTGTTTCGATCAAACGGTGTGTGATGCGGTCACACACTCATAAGAATTTTATTGAAATGATGCTAGTGGTTCCTCACAACGATGACAGCGTAAACAGAGTCAGCAATGTGAAAAGCGGAATTCGTTCACTTCTTTAATAGTCTAAAGCGTGGAAGTGCCAGAGTATTCGATTCCGTCTGAGACGCCCACCAATGCCACTTTCACTGGAGTTACAGATTTGAGCCACAGTCGCGTAGCATCTCCCATGTCAGTCAGACTATCATGCTGTGGTCATCCACTCTGGTGAGTTAATATGCTGAAGAAAGTGCCCCCGAACCAAAGGTATAGGTGTTACCGACACCCTCTGGTGAGGAAGTATATATACGTAGCCAGCATTAGAGCACAGTCCCGCAACTGTACTGATTGCCTGCTGGCGAAGTAAGTTGTATTCTAGGAATAATACGGTGCCGAATGTGCTTTTTATGTACAGTGCAACAATTTTGTGAGAGTTAAAAACTTAAATTATTTTCTGTGTTAGTTTTAAAAGAAGAACCAAAATAGCCAGCGAAGAATTTAATGTTAAGCATAAATTTCAAAATGAGAGCAAAGTTTCTTCATGCTGTTCGTTTGAAAACGAGCCCGAGATGCTCGGAAAGTTAAAAGTAGGAAAAAGCAATAATTTCAGCTCTTATTTACTGATGTGCAGTACTACTAAAAATTTAGAAAAGTCAGCGAGAATGTGCGGAAAATAGATCGAAAAGCCTATGTACATGGCGACTGGGTGATTTGCGAAAGAACCGGGCGCACTGGCCACTCCCAGGGAGAGGGCGTTTTGGAGCACCCTTCTTGGTGCATCGACCGTCAGTGCGGCTGCTCTGGCGTGGGAAAGAAGGAAGTGCAAGACGTGTGCATCGCATTCTCGCACTCGTGCCTGCTAGCAAACTTTGATGCTTACCTGGTTGAAGATGAGGAAGATGTAATCTAATGGTATGGAGCTGATGAGGTCGAGGAAGAACCACGTCCTCAGGTAGTGCTTCGCGATGAGCTTTGGGTCAAGGATGACTTGTTCCGCGTTGTCCTGCTGCATGATACCTGAAACAAGGTATGGCCGTCTGTAGTAAATCGTTGCATGGATTGAGCGGTCCCTAGACGGTCGACATTACTCAACAATAATACTGTGCATTGTTATTGAGGATACCCCTAAACTGCTCAATAAACATGTACAATAAAATTGTGGAATATTAAGTCTGGTTCGAAATATTGGACGATGAAGCTGCTACTGCTGTTCTAAGTGTTGTATTTAATTGCTAGCAGAAGAAAAAAAGGTAAATTAAAAATTGGTATTAGGAATGTCAAAAACTCACGCTTGGAAAATTAATGAAGGAGTAACAGTTGTACGAGACAAACGATTATAAAAACTTTTTACGCGCCGACAGTCCAGCGCTCGAACATTACTTGAAAAGGTTGCTCCAACGATGAAACAACAAAGTGCTTTCTTTGAATCTCTTAATCGTTTAGTTTCTCTTCTTTTTTTGTTTTTTGTTGTTTTTTGTTTTACACGGTCTTCAATGTTTTTTAAGTGACCAGTAATACAGCCGCCCACCTCATATTCTTGAAACAATCGAACTCTGTGTACAAAACAGTTCCAGTTCAGTTACTTACGGAGTTACATGTTCCATAGATCATGTGTACGATTCTGTTATCTAAATGGTGTGAAACGAGTCAGTTTACAGGATATGTATGCATGATTAGTGTTAATATTAATTAACACATTATTATTTTTTCGTTTTACTGGCTACCAGTTTTTAAACAGAAATTCATTAATGGAATAGAAGGAGTTATCGAAGAGAAAATATTTTAAGTTAGATTTAAAGCTTACTTTACTACTGTCAGACATTTTATGGTATTGGGCAATTGTCAAATTGTTGCTGCATACTGAACTTTCTGAGCCATTGATGCTTTAATAATGCATGATAAAGATAATTTTTCCCTTTAGTGTTGTTGGGGTGGAAATTACCGTTCTACTCAAATTGTGATGGACTATTTATGACGAACTTTATTGAAATCCGTACCTACACAACATCTGTGGGGGAACATAACTTATTGTTCTTGCTGCTCGCTTTTGAACTATGAATACTTTCTTTGTAAATGATTAGTTATCCCATAAAATTGTTTCAAAAGACATTATTGAGTGCAAATGCACAAAAGATGTCAGGAGCTTAATTTGTTTGTATGCAAATATATGAAGAGCAAAAGTATCTGAATTTCATTGTTTGAGAAGCTCTGTAATATGCTTTCTCCAGTTAAAGTTTTCATCAAAATGTAACCCCAAAAATCTGGAGCATTCGGACCTAGATGCTAACTCCTCCTGATGTGCTGCATCAGCTGTTGGTATGAGTATTCGCTGTGTGGAGCTGCGTATAGTACGTTTTTCCAAAATATAGGGAGAGTCCATTTCCTGCGAACCACTTCACAATTCTTTGGAAAATATCGATTGCCATCTCTTCTCTTGCTGTCTAGACTCTAATGGGCTTTATTACAGCTCTTGTATCGTTTACAAAATGTACCAATTCTGATTGTTGAATTTTACGTGGAAGGTCCGAGGGAAACGTGATTTCTCACCAGTCACTGAAATTTTCTATCCTTCCAACATTGTGTGAATTATTCAGCACAATCTTTTGCGTTCTGATTGTTAAGTATGATTCAAACCATCAGTCCCACAAAAATTGTAAAATGATCTACACAATCAAACGCCTTGGAAAGATCGCAAAAATACCAAATGGTTGAAAAACTGCATTTTTAAAGTGTCTGGACAATTCCCTGTGCCAATGAAGCATTACATAATATGTGGTGTATCACTAAAGACTTAATTTACTGGAACCGCAAGACCGCTACGGTCGCAGGTTCGAATCCTGCCTCGGGCATGGATGTTTGTGATGTCCTTAGGTTAGTTAGGTTTAACTAGTTCTCAGTTCTAGGGGACTAATGACCTCAGCAGTTGAGTCCCATAGTGCTCAGAGCCATTTGAACCATTTGAACTTAATTTACTAAGTTGGAACAACTTTTCAGAAACTTCCTGGAAGATTGAAACTGCGTCTCGGACCGAGACTCGAACTCGGGACCTTTGTCTTTCTCGGGCAAGTGCTCTACCAAGTTTGGAAAACTTGTAACAGTAAACGCTGTCGAAGCAGTGGCATCATTACATAGTGTGACCCTCTCTGGCGGCAACGCAGGCGTGTATTCTGGCATACAAACGATCCTATAGGTGCCGATTGCCATTCTGCGATAGTTTTTCCCAAGCATCTTGCACATTATACTGCAATTCGGCAATGGTTTTCGCAAGCTATGGAGAACGAGTACGTTCCCGATTCACCACGTCCCATACGTTTTCCATTGGCGAGAGATTTTGCGATCTTGCTGGCCAGGGCAGTTGGGCACCATGCAGGGCACGTAGCTTCTCAGTCGCCGTATGTGGACGTGCACTGTCCCGTGAAAAAGCACAGCACCTCCTTATCGAAGAAAAGGGATAACAGCCTGCGCAATGTAGCGGGCACAGGTTCCTTTGCCCTGCAGGAAAACAAATGTGGCCACGAGTTGTTATTGATGGCACCCCATACCACGAAGCTTGCAATGAGACCTATGAATCGTGAGCGAATACACTCTCGAATACGCAGCCCACCAAGTATACGCCACACACGGTTACGTCCATCATTCGCATACAAACAGAAACTACTCTCATCGCTGAAGACGACAAAGCGCTATTCCACTCTCGAGTGGTGGTGGTGGTGGTGGAGGTTAGTGTTTAACGTCCCGTCGACAACGAGGTCATTAGAGACGGAGCGCAAGCTCGGGTTAGGGAAGGATTCGGGAGGAAATCGGCCGTGACCTTTCAAAGGAACCATCCCGGAATTTCCTGAAACGATTTAGGGATATCACGGAAAACCTAAATCAGGATGGCTGGAGACGGGATTGAACCGTCGTCCTCCCGAATGCGAGTCCAGTGTGCTAACCACTGCGCCACCTCGCTCGGTACTCTCGAGTGGACCCTTTCCAGACACCAGAGTAGCCGTGGTTGTCGTTGTCGTGGTGTCAGTAAAAATCTGGCCAGTGTTACCCGTGATCTTAGTTCTGCTGCAAGCATACGGTTCCCATTGGTCCCTGGCAATACATCAGGCGTAACATGTGCCCCGATTTCTTCCCTGTATGAAGTTTGGTCGGTCGCTCCTGCTATCACAACACGTCGCTCTTGGTGTGTTTCTGTACTACGTGAATGGCCATAACCTGACGTATGCGTGTGTGAGAATGTTCCACAGATAACTGCTGAAAGTAGTGAAACACCACCGATACACTGTGCTCTAGAAGCGTAGCAATCCGTCGATACGTCAACCAGCTTCCCGCAGGCCCATAATGCGACACTTTTCAAATGGCTGAAGTTGTTCAGCATGCGTACGTACTCATCGGCGGGGCACTGTTGCACCCTAGAACAACTGTTGCACACACTTTTCACCTTTAAACTCAGCGTAGCTACTGCCTGCAGAGTCAAAAGAGACAGACCTCCAGGCGCCAACTGATCACTGATGACCGTGACAAATGGATCTGTGACGGTCTGCGCGGCCCCTCCCGCCGGAGGTTCGAGTCCTCCCTCGGGCATGCGCGCGTGTGTTGTTCTTAGCATAAGTTACTATAAGTTAGTTAAAGTAGTGTGTAAGTCTAGGGACCGATGACCTCACCAGTTTGGACCCTTAGTGTACATAGTTTTATACATCTGTTACCTAGTTCAGATGTTCTCGTAATTCTGTTACACTCCCCCACGAGTACATCTGTAACACAAGCGCGCAATAAAATCAGCAATTACTTGACTAACAAAATACGAAGGTCGTTCAATAACTAAAGCCCCAATTTTTTTTCTCAGAACATATTTATTATTCAGAGTCATAATTTGCTGACAATATAAATCAACATGTCTTGTCCATATCCTATTTTTCTACGTAGTCTCCATCACGTCCTATGGCCGCACGCCAACGTTTTGGAAGAGCATGTATTCCCTGCTGATAAAATCTCTTGTCCTGTAGGCGTAGACATGTTTTCACTGCATGATCGACACTCTCGTCATCTTCAAAGTGTGTTCCCCGTAGAGTTGTGATGCGCCGGTCGGCACAAATAATGGCATCCGCACGATTCATCATGTCTGGAGCAGTGGCTGTGACAGGACCTCCCGAGCGTGACTGATCATGGAGCTCTGTTTCTGCATTTCCTGAGGCTGTAACTTTCTTTACCCGTAGCCCAACTCCACTCCTTTCAACTGCAGCATCGCTATACACTGCACACAAATGATGCTCACCACGGTTTCTTTTTCTGCATACAAAAATTCAATAACAGCATGCTGCTTGTAACGTGAGTCGTATGTAGATGCCATTTTGACGCTGTACTAAGGGTCTGCCATCTGTCAGAACGGTTTGAAAGTTCACCGGTTCACAGATCAAACATCAAATGTGAAGCACCAACAAGGACGTTTGTCTATGTATACTAACAGCTTTTTTAAAAATATGTGGGGCAATTCTTATTGAACAACCCTCGAAGACGAATGAACAGAATGTCCTGTATATCTGATGTACAGTGTTAGTAAACTGCTGACGGTTACTACTAATATATCAGTTGTGTAGCATATTCAGGGTGCTAGCGGATTTTTAGCGCCACTCAGTGTTTATCGTGAACAATGACAATTCTTTTGCCGATAGACCATGAAAATGGACCTTGCCAGATGGTTATTAACAACAATACTGCCCACACTTCCGCGAGTCAGTACCCAGCATCACGCAACAGGGAAAAGATATAACCTCTGCACGCCCTATCTAAAGATAAGTCTGACCACTTGGAAAACTACACTCGCGGACCTCGAAAATAGCGAAAATAAGTGCAGTGAAATTCGATATGCGAATGATCCAAGTTTGCTGCCAATGCGTTTGACCACAGACCCTGCAGTGAAGCTGCGATCGGGCAGTGGATCCTATTTAAACGGCGCATAGTATACGATTCATACACGAGACGATCACATCTCGACCCGAGGAGGTCTTTAGGAGGCGCAGAATGTCAGGTCGACCTATTAGATGACATTTATCAAAGCGAAGCGATTCGTCGAATGATGATGGGAGGAGCAGACAGGAGGTGACACCCGAGTGGGACATACCAGGCTTGGAACGACCAGGAAGACAACGAGGAGGGAGGATCAAAGGGTAGTGCAGCAGATGATCAAGGATTCTGTAGTGACTCTCTCCATGATTGTATTGTATTGTATTGTATGTTGACCAGGGACCTAGAAACGACGGAGAGGCTCAGTCCCCGCCGTAGCTGCAGTGGTCCACAACCCCACGACGACTACCGCAGTCCACTTCACTTCTCCGCCGCCAAACACTGAACCCAGGGTTATTGTGCGGTTCGGCCCCCGGTCGATCCCCCAGGAAACTTCTCACACCAGACGAGTGTAACCCCTATGTTTGCGTGTTAGAGTAATGGTGGTGTACGCGTACGTGGAGAACTTGTTTGCGCAGCAATCGCCGACATAGTGTAACTGAAGCGGAATAAGGGGAAACAGCCCGCATTCGCCGAGGCAGATGGAAAACCGCCTAGAAGCCATCCACAGACTGGCCGGTCACCGGACCTCGACACAAATCCGCCCGGCCGATTCGTGCTGGGGACCAGGCGCTCCTTCCCGCCCGGAAAGCCGTGCACTAGACCGTATGGCCAACCGGGCGGGCTGCCTCCATGATACAAGAAGATGCAAGGGTGCCAAATTATTCCACAGACCATCTCCAGACGCCTTGTGGATGCGAATTTGCACCCCATGTGCCCTTGTGGTGTACTGCCGTTGACACCGAGACATCGACGACTCTGCCTACAACGATGCCAAGCCAGAACGACTGGGACTGTCACGATTCGTTTGGGGGACGGCTGATAACCTCATGCCTTTGTAGAGGCAGCCTGGTCAACGGTAAAGCTCCACCCACGCTGTCGCACGCAAAAACACGTGCACAGGCAACGATAGCCGGTTACGTGGAACCTTAACGCACCAGCGTTATGTTTAGGAAATTCTTCAATCTCATGCGGGATTTTTCCCCACTTTCCAGCAAGATAATGCTCGTTCTCATACAGCTCGAGTTCCTCAAGGCTTCCTACTTCATGTTCCGACTCCTCTGTGGCCGGCCTGCTCCCTGGACTTTCCCACTATAGAGCACATGTGGCGCCAGCTGAAACGCCAGAAGTCGCCGTCTCACTCTGTACATGATTTGGAGGTAGCTGTTCACGATTTGTGAGCCATTCTGCTTCAGGACACATCAGATATCTAATCAACTCGGTTCCGGACCGTGTTGTAGCACGCATTGCAGCAAAAGGTGGTCCAACAGGTTACTGATATTGCATTGTACTTACATACCTGCACTCACTGTGTTTCTTCACATGTCTTGACTCTGGGTTCAAGTGAATTCCTCATTTGTATCTTTATGTGTAATAAATTTCATTTCGATCAGATGCTCTGCTCTTGGTGCGCTATTTTCCATGTTCCTGAGTCTATTAGAGGGGTCCAAAAAATGTATCCACTGTTTAAAAGTCCATAATTTGCAAACTAATTGTCTCATTTTTTGTGAAAGTGTAGCTTAAAGTCCAACTTAAAGATATCACTGTAGGTGTTCGAAATGGTCACCATTAACATCCACACACAAACGATACCGCCAAACTGCGGCACGAACTACTGATTGCAACGTGTTCAGTTGGATATTTCCACATGAGTGTAGGATGAATACTCGAAGTTCATCCAATGTGCGTGGCTTTTGCCGATAAACTACGTCCTTTAGTGTTCCCCACAGGTGAAAGTCCAGAGGAGTTAGGTCTGGGGAACGTGGTAGATACTCCACAGTACCTCTACGGCCTATCCACCTTCCACCGGCACAGTTACCGGTGAGGTGTACCTTCAGAAGCTTCAGTCATCCATTTTACCTGCCATCCGAGACTTGTATGGAGACGGAAGAGTTTACTTTCAACAAGATTGTGTCCCAGCCCACTACCAAAATCGTGTTAGGGCGTATCTCGACAAAAATCTACCAGGAAGATGGATAGGCCGTAGAGGTGCTGTGGAGTATCCACCACGTTCCCCAGACCTTATTCGTCTGGACCTGTGGGGTACAATAAAGGACATCGTTTATCGACAAAAGCCACGCACATTGGATGAACTTCGAGAATCCATCGTACATTCATGTGCAAATATCCAACTGAACACGTTGCAGTCAGTAGTTCGTGCTGCAGTTCGGCGGTATCGTTTGTGTGTGGATGTTAATGGTGACCAATCCGAACACCTACAGTGATATCTTTAAGATGGACTTTACGCTACACTTTAACCAAAAATGAGACAACTCCGTCAATTAGTTTGCCAGTAATGGACTTTTAAACAGTGGATACATTTTTTTGGACCCCTCTGTATATAAAAACTTAAGTGACTACTCGCAGTTGCTTGCACTTATATTGAACCACACTACAGTCATGGTGTTCTACAATATCCATAATGATTATGCTCAACCATGATGACGTTTCCTGTGGATTCCCTAAATCATTTGAGAGTGACTGCTGAGGTAGCTCCTTCGATTAGGGGACGAACGATTCTTCTGCAGATCTTTTCTAATAAGAGAAACTGTTGCACTTTTAATATCTTGTTAAACTCTTACCTTCCTTTTAGTTTGTTCATTTTGCAACTACTTGATGCTGAAATGTAGAATACTGCGTCACTGCATAGCCCCCCAAATCGTCCTTACAATACCTAACTTCTTCTTTTCAGTCAAATAGATGAAACGAACACATGAACACTGGAATAGTGTAGGAACGTACTTTTGGCAGGAGATACACTACTGGCCATTAAAACTGCGACACCACGAAGATGACGTGCTACAGACGACATGAGGAAAGTTTCCAACCGACTTCTGATACACAAACAGCAGCTGACCGGCGTTGCTCGCGGGAAACGTTGTTGTGATGCCTCGTGTAAGGAGGAGAAATGTGTACTATCACGTTTCCGACTTTGATAAAGGTCGGATTGTAGCCTATCGCGATTGCGGTTTATCGTATCGCGACATTACTGCTCGCGTTGGTCGAGATCCAATGACTGTTAGCAGAATATGGAATCGGTGGGTTCAGGAGGGTAATACGGAACGGTGTGCTGGATCCCAACGGCCTCGTATCACTAGCAGTCGACATGACAGGCATCTTATCCGCATGGCTATAACGGATCGTGCAGCCACGTCTCGATCCCTGAGTCAACAGATGGGGACGTTTGCAAGACAACAACCATCTGCACGATCAGTTCGACGACGTTTGCAGCAGCATGAACTATCAGCTCGGAGACCATGGCTGCGGTTACTCTTGACGCTGCATCACAGACAGGAGCGCCTGCGGTGGTGTACTCAACGACGAACTTGGGTGCACGAATGGCAAAACGTCATTTTTTCGGATGAATCGAGATTCTGTTTACAGCATCATGATGGTCGCATCCGTGTTTGGCGACATCGCGGTGAACGCACGTTGGAAGCGTGTATTCGTCATCGCCATACTGGCGTATCACCCGGCGTGATGGTATGGGGTGCCACTGGTTACACGTCTCGGTCACCTCTGGTTCACATTGACGGCACTCTGAACAGTGGACGTTACATTTCAGATGTGTTACGACCCGTGCCTCTACCCTTCATTCGATCCCTGCGAAACCCTACATTTCAGCAGGATAATGCACGACCGGATGTTGCAGGTCCTCTACGGGCCTTTGTGGATACAGAAAATGTTCGACTGCTGCCCTGGCCAGCACATTCTCCAGATCTCTCACCAATTGAAAACGTCTGGTCAATGGTGGCCGAGCAAGTAGCTCGTCACAGTACGCCAGTCACTACTCTTGATGAACTGTGGTATCGTGTTGAAGCTGCATGGGCAGCTGTACCCGTACACGCCATCCAAGCTCTGTTTGACTCAATGCCCAGGCGTATGAAGGCCGTTATTACGGCCAGAGGTGGTTGTTCTGGGTACTGATTTCTCAGGATCTATGCACCCAAATTGCGTGAAAATGTAATCACATGTCAGTTCTAATATAATATATTTGTCCCATGAATAGCTGTTTATCATCTGCATTTCTTCTTGGTGTAGCAATTATAATGGCCAGTAGTGTAGTTTCCTTGTGTCCGTATATTTAAGGCGAAGTGTATGACCTCACTCGTAGCGGCGTCCTAAAATTCTCCGCTAGATTTCCCGGAAGGACCGCTGGATTCTGGCAGATGACTTCGACCAGGCGAACGCCTGCTGAATTGGTAAAGGAACCGCCGCCGAGATTGCCCGTATCAGCACTTAGCGGAGTTTTACTGGCCGCCAGTGGCGGGATGTGGCATCGCCAGCCATCCAATATGAATGCCTTTCCGGACTGCTCCTATAGGCGCCGTAGAATATCTTCTAGCGGCAGCTGCGAGGGCCGAAGCGGTGGACTCGTCGTGTAGCGCGGAATCGTAATATGGCGCGCCATGACGGCTCGTGTCTTAAGCTTACTGCGTGATCTGTAGTCCATTTCCGATAACAGTTTTCTTTACATATGGACAGATGTGTAATTACCAATAATTCTGTAAATCAAGACATAGATAAACTGGAGAGAAATTCCGCCTTGTCTAAGATATCGTTTGTTTATTTTGCCATTACCCAAATTTTCCGTAGGTTTCTGTTTATTATTCTGTCTGAATATGATTACGACATGCCGTCTTGCGGATGTTAGCACCTCATAATAATTGTCAGAAAAAATAATAAGCAAAAACTCATCGAAGACAGTTCACGAACTATTGAAACTTGTTTAGTTAAAGCAAAAATAAACAAATGGTGTCTTGAATAAGACAGAATTTATCTCTACTTTTGCTTAGCAAGCTCAGAAAGCAAGAAGATCCAAAAGATGATTAAAGACAGAGATATTGGTACATTAACCTTCTGGATGAAAACCAAAACTGGCGGCAAATCAATATATTGAAATACGAGTACCGTAAAGAAAACGGTGACGTACTTAGAAGACCATTTAGTGCAACAGCACAGAATTTCACATGCAACATATTTTAGTTTCCTGATATTTGTGTGCACAGCCTCAGTTTCATTCCTGACGGTCAAAATCATATTATGCACCATAGAATAGTTAAGCTATAGAAAGCCAACAGAAAGTAACTCCTTTGTCCACTGACGTTATAATTGATTTAGGGAGGCTAATACTGATGTGGATATCGCAAAAACATACGCGAGTCAGGATGGAATAAACATCTCGTAAAACTTCATCGATCTAGACATACCAGCTTCATGGGTAGTTCAGAGCAAGCTGAGGACTGTTTGCGTGAGACATGGAGTCAAAATTAACTTCTCATCATAAAAATTATTTCTCATTTGTAGGGACTCGATGTATTAAAGAGGCAGCCTGAGATGGGTGACAACTATGCCACGCCAATGATAGTAGAAAGCACGAACTAAGAGATCGTCCACAAATAAAAAGTACTTCACAGTGCCTTCTACAGTGAACTGGGGAAGATTAGAATTTATTATTAATATTAGCAATCATTCTTCTGGGTTGCTACTTCAATGAATTTTATCATGTGCATAAGAATAAATATTATCTGTCTATTGAAACTGAATTTTTATTACTATTTTTACCAGACATGTTTCATCTAAATATAATACGTGTCTTCAGTGGACAACATAGGACGAAAGAGATAATAGTTCGCCTACAAACATTTTGTTGAGAGAACGTGTTTCCTGACAGCACATTTAGATTACATTAGCATTCACACCGTTTACATTTACGATGACATAAAAGAAAGCTCCAAATAACGGTCCTGTAATTGTAAATAGTAAGACATCCTAAATGTACGTCCAGGAAATAACATATCTCACAAAACTTATTTATAGTTAAACAGTTACTTTTTTAATTTCTTTGTAAATTACATGCTGTCTAATGTAATTAGATGAACCATGTCTGGTAAAAAAGTAACAAATTCAATAGCAAAATGCTAATGAGTTTTATTACTTTTTACGTGATAAAGATCGTCTAGGAGCTAAGATTCTAGCCTGCCTTTACTGAGGAAGTTATGCAACTGACAGCGATGGCTAAGAACATATGCAGTACAATTCTGTGAGAGACGCTACCTTCTCTCAAGACCGGATTTTGCTGGTAAGAAGGAAGGGAAAAAGGATAGGTGAAGGGAGAAGGGAAGGAATATTATAATTTAGCATCCTTTCGATGACGAGGTCGTTAGTGACGAAGCGCAAGCTCGGATAGAACAAAGTTGCGGTAAGAAATCGACCGCGTCCTTTTCAAAGGAACCCTCCCCGCATCTGCTGTGATGGATTTCGATAAACTACGGAAAATCTATATCTGAATGTCCTTTTTCTTTCTTCTAGATATCAGTGAATACATTCAAAATGTACTGCATGCGCAGAAATATTTCCTGTATGACTTCGTCTTGCATAGTTACAGTCTGCAATCGGAAACAGTGAACATCGTGATAAGGTATAAGAGAGTGAGTGTATGTTCTATATTTTCATCTACATGTACGTCCATACTCTGTAAACCACTGTAATGTGTCTAACTCTGTCATTGCGGTTCCTACGGGAACGATACGTAGAGGGCTGTAGTATATTTCCAGATTTCTCGCTTTATATTGTTTCTTCAATTTTTTTTTTTAAATAGGCTTTCGCGGGGTCCTTGGCGTCTTCCTCGATCGTCCGCCAGTTCAAGTTCTTTAGCATTACGACAACGCTCTGACTTTGAGTCAAACAAACCTATGACCATTCGTGCTCTACTTTTTTGAACACATTTGATATCCCCTCGATGTCCTATACGGCGTGCGCACGACGCACTCGAGCAGTAGCGTAGGATAAACTAGAATGAATCACATGTGTCTTTCATAAACTATTTACTTTGCAACCAGACTGCATTTTTCCCATATCCTACCAATGAACTGTAGTCTATATACCGCATTACCTACGACTGCTCTATGTGTCAATCCCGTTTCATGTACTCGCAAATTGTTACAACTAGGTGTCTGTTGTGTTGACTAATACCAGTTGTAACTCACTGATAGACAGGAAAGTATGATTACGCTTTCTGAAATGAACAACCTTCATTTATACTCATTTCAAGCCAGTTGCCATTCGTTGCGGTGCTTTGAAATGTTGTGAAGACTTGCCTGCAAATTTGTACAGATTTCAGATAGTGCTTCAGGAAGATAACTGCATTATCTACAAAGAGTCTAAGTTACTATTAATATTGTCTGCCTGGTCATTAATTTGGGAAGAGATTACAATGGGAGTCTCACAGGGGGCCGGCCGGAGTGGCCGAGCGGTTCTAGGCGCTACAGTCCGGAGCTGCGCGACCGGTACGGTCGCAGGTTCGAATCCTGCCTCGGGCATGGATGTGTGTGATGTCCTTAGGTTAGTTAGGTTTAACTAGTTCTATGTTCTAGGGGACTGATGACCTCAGAAGTTAAGTCCCATAGTGCTCAGTGCCATTTGAACCATTTGAAATCTCACAGGGGTGAACCACTGGTCCACTACTATTCTTGTTCTGTGTTAATGATCTATCGTGATATTTGAATCAGGAGACAGAACTAGTCCTATTCGCAGATGATACGAGCATTGTAGTGGAGCCGAGCATCGACAAAGAAAACAGTAAGTTACGTTTTTTTAAAGTTACTGAATGATTTTGCAGGAAGGAGTTTGTTTTAAAATTTGAAAAAACACAGCGCATTCACTTTTGAACTGTCAGAAATACACCAACAAAAAATAATGATTAGGGTAGAAAGTTCTAAGTTCTTAGGTGCGCATACTGATAAAAACTTAAACTCGAAAAGTCATATTGTGGACCTGCTAAAACATTTGCGTTTGACTGCTTTTGCAATAAGAGTGATCGCGAACTTACGTATATAGAAGTCAGTTAGCTTACGTATTTTGCCGTTTCGTTCTCTGATATGTTAGGGGATAATACTGCCGCGTAACTCCTCAATTAGGCAAAAAGAATTCATTGTACAGAAGAAAGTAATTAGAATTATGTGTGACGTTCGCACAAATTTGTACTGCAGGTATCTCTTTAAGCAGCTGGGAATATTAACCGCAGCCTGGCTTATCACAATTGTTATTAACAGTCCAACTGAGTATAAAAGTAACAAAGATATTCACAAGCACATTACCGGAAGGAAAATTATCTACGTTACATTTTAATGAGACTAACTTACGCAAAGAAAGGGGTGAAATATGCAGCTATAAAACTGTCTGACAAACCAACCATGGAAATAAATTGTTTGAAAGTAAACATAAAGTTTTGTCCATAACAATTCCTTTTGAACCATATCGTTATACGGGGAATAGAAAAAGTCGTCCGTACAGAAAAGAAACCTGTAAATGGTCAGCATGTAGCCACATTTTATTTTTTATTTTTAAGTGCATGTTCTATAATTTGTTCATTTGAAACTTTCTACGTAATGTTTATCGTGAACAGATGTACCCGTAATTACCTTCGCCGCGCGGTCTAGGGCCCCTTATCACGGTCCGTGCGGCTCTCCCCCGTCGGAGGTTCGAGTTCTCTCTTGGGCATGCGTGAGTGTGTTGTCCATAGCGAAAGGTAGTTTAAGTTAGATCAAGCAGTGTGTATGCTTAGGGCCGATGATCTCAGCAGTTTGTTAAAAAAAATAAAAAAAATTAAAAAGCAACCTTCACATACAATACAAACAGTAAGGCTCCTTGTACAGTACCCTAGGATACGCCTGAAGCTAATTCTACATTACATCCTGGGTTATCTCCATCTACGTGGTACAGCAAGCATCAACAATGGTTGACGACCAAGTTACCCTCAAAGCACATTCCAGAACGTTTGATAGGAGACATGTCACGCGATCGCGCTGGCAGGGAAACAGTAGCGCCCGCCACTCGTCGAAAAAGATATACACATTTCTGGACCAAATAGCCAGGCGTTGTCCAGCTGAAATACGGCATGGAGAATTGTCAGACTGGGTAGTACATCAGATTCTACCGTACTCATGTTGCAGCGGTCGCTGTAGATGTAGCTCCGAATACGATGTAGATGAGGTCGCATGCTGTATCAAATAGTGCTCCGAAACATTAAACTTGGTGTTCGCCCCCTATGCTGCTCGATATCATAGACTGCTGAACTGCAGCTACCACGCGAAATGGCCCATACTTTTGCAGCCATCACTGAAAGTCGTGCACAAGCGGGGCCCGTCTGACAACGATACATTTCGCTGTTCAGCACGTCAGCGACTTTGCCCTCAGAGGCGTTTGTGCCTTCTTGAGAATGGAGACGGACACATTGGTATGCGTGTCACCAGCCTAGAGACTCCGCAGTAGATAGCTTCGATCCTACGACGCAAATAGAGTTTATGTTAGCACCTGTTGCAGCGTTCCCACGTCGAGCCAACACCGTGACCGAAGCAGTAAAATCCGTTTGCACGATGCAGACAATATGGTGGTCATCTCGTGTTGTCCAGCACTCACTAACTGATCGCTGCGTACGACGCTATTACTACCACTCATGCCCCAAACAATAATTGCAGAATCTCAGAAATGAAGTAGACTTTCTAATTTGTAAGACAACAAGCTATCGCAAGCTGTATCGGCAGGGAATTTAATTCAGTTAGGTGAGTAGCATTGAAATCGTATGATGATGATGTTGGATATGGGGCACTCAAGAGCAAAGTCATCAGCATAGACGGACTCAGCTATAATGGTTGAAAGTCCACCTGGCAGTTAAAAAACACAGCAGTCATGGTACGCTAAACAGTGACAATGAAAATCGTTCGATAAAAATATGAAACTGCCTGGACAAGCTATACACCCAGAGAACGCTGACCTGCGGCGTCCGGCGCTTTAGGGATGAGGCCTGAAAGTTCACAAAATTTCAAAACCCGTGTTATGCTGGTGTCTGCGTTGGTGAGGATGGTGGGCAGGTCTCCAGCCAAACGGAGAGTTGCCCTTATGTCAGAAAATAAAATACACGCAGCCAAAATACGTTGAACCGACTGAGGTACACTATAAACTTCGCTTAATAGTGGATCGACTCAGTGGAGGAACCGAACCCGTGTTCAGGTCGTCTCCCCACGCTAGATTTAAAGATTTTTATGATACCGATTCCGTGGATAATGTGAGTAGCAGCGCTGTTTCAGGGTTGAGTTATTTTATTTGTAATTGGTATTGCACACACAACAGGTCAGAACACTGTTGTAGAAGCAACGAAAAAAGAAAACATGCCAGATTTAAAAGAGCGCAAAATCTTCAAGATTGGCGTTGTTTTACAGAAGTTCGAAATTTAACTCGGACTTCAGTGCGAGACGCTTTTAATAATTTCCATAAGATAACACCGTCTCGAAATTTGGCAGAAAATCAGAAGATATTCAGGAAGCATGACAAGTACACCAGCAACAAGACACAATCAATACAGTCACCGTGCGATACCAATGGGATTGCTAAGGATGATAGTCTTACGAAAGCAGAGTTCATAAACACGGTTTGCCAAAACTCTTTCACCAAAGGACGAAGTAATTATTCAAGAATTCGAATCAAGAACAAATGCCAACATGAATAACTTAGAGGTAGATATCCTCTATATAGCGAAGAAACTCAAATCAATTAACAAATGCAAGTCTTCTGGTGTATCAATTAGGTTCCTTTACGAGTATGCTGATGCACATGGTGATTTTTTCAACCGTGTACAAACTCTACCGAATAAAAAAGATCCGAAAATGCATGTCTTCCATGCTAGAGACCATTTATTCAACCATGCTTTGTTACAGAGACTGTGGCCTAATACGCACTGTAATATGCAGCCACAGTAACAGTATGTGTTAAAAACACCTACGTGTACACGCAGTAGCATGATCTGTCTCACACATTCACATCGTCCCCGTTGCATTCGAGCAGTGTCAAAGGCAGCATGAATACGCTGCTCCACTGTCTCCACATATGGACTGGGCCATGCAAACACGACACTTTTGAGATGGCCCCATAACCAGAAATCACATGGGTTGAGATCCGGTGAACAAGCAGGCCATGCAAGTAGACCCCCTCGGCCGATCCATCGATCAGGGAAGACGCTATTGAGCTGCGTCCGGACGTAAGCGGCGAAGTGGGCTGGAGCACCGGCATGTAGCAGCCACATAACCCTTCGAATCATCAACGGCACTTCTTCCACCAGGGGATACAAAGCCACCCGCAAGAACCGCCGATAGTTCTGGCCTGTTAGGCGACGCGAAAAGAAGACTGGTCGCAAAATACGGTCACCAATATCCCGGCCCACAAATCGATGCTGATGATTCGATGTCATCGTACAGTGGGGTTCTGCATACTAACCCACAGATGACTGTTGTGAAAGTTGAAGATACCACTCTTCGTAAAGGTGGCCTCATCTATGAATTGGATGGATGACACAAATTCCAGAGTCGTGGTTGTGTCGTGCAGAACCCGAGGTCAAAACTGCTCACGACGTGGAAAGTCTGTCCCTAGTAGGCCCTGCGCACGCTGTAAGTGATAAGTGTAGTAACAATTGTCATGGAGAATGTTTCACATGGTCGTCTGAGTTACACTGTACCGGCTGGCCAAGTGCCCGGTACTGAGACGGCGGTCGCCTTCCACAGCGTTAATCAAATTTCCTCCATGTTTGGTGTCTGAACATTTCGGGTACGTCCTTCATGATTTGCCGCGCGGGGTAGCCACGAGTCCTCCCTCGGGCATGGGTGTGTGTTGTCCTTAGCGTAAGTTAGTTTAAGTTGGATTAAGTAGTGGGTAAGTCTAGGGACCGATGACCTCAGCAGTTTGGTTCCATAGGAACTTAACACAAATTTCCAATTTCCTTCATGATTTCCTGCTTCCTGAAACGACCCTGTCTCAGACAAACGGCGAAACACTGTTGCCAACAATGAATGCTGTGGTTGTTGTCGGCGGGGATAGGTCTCCTGGTACAACCTTGCTGCCCGCCGCCCGTAGTAATTTTGTCTTTCCGCAAGTAAACACTACGTCGGAAAGCTCTCGATTGTGTACAACGCTGTATGATGTCCGCTGCAAGGTGAGTCAGCAAGACAAGTGAATCGGTCACAACAATACCAGTTATTATGGCAGGAGAGGGCGCTAGGGCATGACGTATCAGGAACATTACCACCCTCTAGGAGGAAACTATGCCTGTGACTGTGGCTGTACGATGGTTCAAATGGCTCTGAGCACTATGGGACTTAACATCTGAGGTCATCAGTCCCCTAGAACTTTGAACTACTTAAACCTAACTAACCTAAGGACATCACACACATCCATGCCCGAGGCAGGATTCGAACCTGCGACCGTAACAGTCGCGCGGTTCCGGACTGAAGCGCCTAGAACCGCTTGGCCATCGCGGCCGGCGTGGCTGTACGGTATAGCGCATTTTAGACTGCAGTCTCTGTAACAAAGTATGATTGAATAAATTGTCTCTAGCATGGAAACCATGCATTTACGGACATAAGATCATTATAAAAAAATGGCTCTGAGCACTATGGAACTTAACATCTTAGGTCATCAGTCCCCTAGAACTTAGAACTACTTAAACCTAACTAACCTAAGGACATCACACACATCCAAGCCCGAGGCAGGATTCGAACCTGCGACCGTAGCGGTAGCGCGGTTCCAGACTGAAGCGCCTAGAACCGCTAGGCTACAACGGCCGGCCTAAGATCATTATACCTTTATTATTCCGTGTCCACTTGTCGACCAATCCCTAGAGTTCGTACACTGAGGAAAAATCGTCGTGTAGGAGCTTCATACTTAACAACCATGTACAAGCACTTGCTCGAGTACGGATTTTGGACTGTGGAGTTGCATTTTCGGCTGTTTTCGAACATTATAAATTACCTCAAATGAAACGACCTATTGACACACAGTACAGATTCAGAAAATATCGTTCTTGTGAAACGCAACTAGTTCATTATTCTCACTAAGCAATGAGTGCTATCAACAGGGGATCTCAAAGTTATTCCATTTTTCTATATAACCAGAAGGCTTTAGACCTTTCCGTACCTAGCCAGCGGCTTCTAACCAAATTGCCTACTTATAGAGAAAAGTCACCGTTGTGCAAGTCGACTCATGATTTCCTGTCAGAAATGTCACAGCTGGCAATAACTGACGGAAAGCTGTCGAATAAAACAAAAGTGATATGTGGCTTTCCCCAATGAAGTGTTATGGGCACTCTGCTGTTCCTATTCTACGTGAACGATTTAAGAGACATTCTGAACAGCTCTCTTAGATTGTTTCAGAAGATAAAAACCAATTGCAAAACTATATAGGCAAGATATCTATCAAGGGTAGGAAAAATGGCAAGTAACTTTAAATAATGAAAAGTGTTAGGTTATCCAGATGAGTACTTGAAAGGAATCCGTTAAATTTCGGTTACATAGATATGAAAATGCAACTAAATACCAAAGGATTAGAATTACGAAGATCAAACTGGAACGATCACACAGAAAATGTTGAGGGGAAGGCAAACCAAAGATTGCGTTTTATTGGGAAAAAACTTAGAAAATGCAACAGATCTAGTGAAGGGGCTGCCTACACTACGCTTGTCCGTCCTCTTGTCCAATACTGTTGCGTTGTTTTGTATTATTGAGAAATACTGACAGAGAATGTCACGGATATGATATGTGACTCGGGGTGACAATCATTAAAGGCGTTTTCATTTCAGCGAGATCTTTTCGCGAAATTTCAATCACCAACTCTCTCCACAGAAGGTGAAAATACTTTATTGATGCCTAAGTACATAGGGAGAAATGAAATTTCAATCACCAACTCTCTCCACAGAATGTGAAAATACTTCGTTGATGCCTAAGTAAATAGGGAGTAGTGATTGTCATAATAAAATAAGAGAAGTCAGAGCACGCAACGGAAAGATTTAAGTGTTCGTTTTCCCGCGTACTGTTCGAGAGTGGAACAGTAGAAAATAGTCTGAAGGTGGTTCCATGAACCCACTGCCAAGCACTTGACTGTGAACTGCTTAGTAATAATGTAGATGCAGATGTAGATGTTAAAAATTGAGTTTAGCAAGATCGCTAATCCGAATTAATTTTCGAAAGGGCATCAAGAACTTCCGCATAACTTCAGTAATAAGTCAGGCCCGCAGCAAAGAAAGCTACAATTCCACTTAATTTTTCCAATTAGCTCTCCATCTGCAAAAACGAAAAGAAAATTAGATAAGTATGGATGAGACCGCAATCTGTCTGCCTGCTCAGGGTAAAGCGCAAGACGTGTATTATCAACATACAACACTCATGCGTTGTAGGCACAGTCTGTGGGTCCGTGCAGTGACTTTGCTTAGGGACAACTGCATGGAGGGATCTCGCAAAGGGATGTATTCTGATGTCTGTCATGCAACGAAGTATACTCCTCAGATTTTCCGGAGATTTCAGGACAACATCGGCTGCAGCCCTATTTTTGATCGTTAGATTTTGTATAGTCCTTATAACTACATCTACATCAACAGCCTGTAACCACAGAGAAATCACGTTGTTCCGAATATTATGGTTTCTTTCTGTTCCATTCACCTATGGAGCACAGGAAGAACGACTTCTTAAATGCTTCTGAGCGCGCTTTTATTAACCTAATCTTGTCTTCGCAGCCCGTATGTGAGTGACATGCAGTGGGTGTAGTATATGCCTAGATTATTCACTTAATACTGACTTTTGAAACTTTGTGAGGAGGTTTGCACGACGTAGTTGACCTGTTTTCTCACGTGTCTGTCGCCTGGATGAGGTACTTCAGCGTTGCTACCTGGCTCTCGCCTGAGTCAAACTTGTGAATATTTCTGTTGTCGTTCATGGTATATGTTCATAATTTCCTGTAGTCCTATCTAGTTCGGAGTCGACACACTTGAGCAACGTTCTCGGATAGGTCGCAAGAGCGTTTTTTATGCGATCTTCTTTGTAGACTGACTATATTTTCCCAATATCGTAACAATGAATCGAAGTCGGCCACCTGCTTCACCAATGATTGAGCCTATATGATCATTCCATTTCATACCTCTATAAATTTCTCCTTAATTTATTTGTAAGATTGATTCTAAATGTAGCATATCGATATTTTAGTTATAGAATACTATGTTTTCGCGTTTTATGAAAATAAAAAAATATGTGGCTACGTCGCAGTGGTTACGGCGTAATGGTCTAGACTTCACAATTATGAGAAAATACATCCTATACTTCAGGAAAGTAAATGTGTGGCAACGTGAGTGGAAGAACTTATACACTGTCCGGTCTCATTAACGTGACAACCCGTCAAAAACGTGAGTAACCACCTTTTACAGCGTAACCTTCTGCGAGAAGCGCAGGAAGAGAGTCAGCCACGTTCTGGAAGGTACCGACAGCGATGTGGAGCCGTGTTGCCTCCAGCACCGTGGCCAGGTGCGCTAGATTTCTCGGATGAGGATCCAAGGCGCGAACAGCCCGATCGAGGCTGTCCTGCAGATTTTCGATTGTGCTTAAATCCGGTGAGTTTGATGCCCAGGAGAGTACGGTAAACTTATCCTGGGGCTCTTCGAACCACGAGCGTACTTTGCGAACTGTGTGACATATTGTATTATCCTGCTGGTAGATCCCATCGTGCTGAGGGGAAAAAAAACTGCATTTAAATGCGCACATAGTCCCCAAGGAAGGATGCATACTTGTGTTGATGCACTGTGCCTTCGTGAATGGCGAGAGGAGAGGCATTTGACTGTGCGGATCATGTCAAGGCATTTGACTGCGTGGATCATGTCACACTACTAGAAAAATTCAGGTTTTATGGAACTGAAGGCTATACACACAGCTGGTTTGAATCGTACATAATGAACAGAAAGCAAAAAGTTGAGCTGAATAGCACAAATAATGTTGGGAGGGTGGTAAATTCTAATGAATGAGGAATTGGGGAATTATCACAAAGGGAGTCCCACAGGGTTCAATTTTAGGTCCTCTGCTGTTCCTTATTCATGTGAATGACCTCTCACTTAACGTTCAGCAAGAGGAACTAGTACTTTTTGCAGATGACACAAGTGTTATAATAAATCCCATTCCAGAAAAAGCAGCTGAAGATACTGTTAAGGATTTCTTTCAAAGAATTAGTAAGTGGTTTTCAGAAAATGAACTCTCCCTTAATTTTGAAAAAACTCACTATATCCAGTTCTGTACACCAAATAGAGTCATACCGATAATTGAAGTAGCATATGAACAGGGCTCAGTTAACAGGGTAGGTTTCTCCAAATTTTTGGGTGTTCACATTGATGACAACTTGAACTGGAAGCATATTACTGAGCTTCTCAAACAATTAACTTCCGTTTCTTTCGCTCTTCGTATAATCGCTAGTCTTGGTAATAAATAGATCAGCCTCCTAACGTAATTTGCATATTTTCACTCAATAATGTCTTATGGAATAGTTTTCTGGGGTAACTCATCACTTAGACATAAAGTATTGATTGCACAAAAGAAAGCATTGAGAATAATTTGTGGTGTTGATCCAAGGACGTCATGTAGGCACCTTTTCCAGGAGTTAGGTATTTGAACTGCACCATCAGAGTACATAAATTCGCTAATGAAATTCGTTACAAATAATCCATCTCAATTTGCGAAGAACAGTGATGTTCATGCGTACAACACTAGAGGGAAAAATGACCTTTCCTATTCGTTATTGAAGCTGTCAGTTGCTCAAAAAGTAGTACATTATTCAGCAACAAAAATCTTTGATAATTTGCCCAACAACATAAAGTGTCTGGCAGGTGGCAGATCAAGTTTTTAATCTAGCTTAAAATCATATCTTTTGGATAACTCCTTCTATTCCATGGACGAGTTTCTGTTTCAGAACAGGTAAAAAAAAAATTGTACCTATAAAGGTAGTATCATGTGTAGAAGTAAAAATTTCAGTAATATTAATATTTGCACTATTCATTTGTGTATATACACTACTGGCCATTAAAATTGCTACACCACGAAGATGACGTGCTACAGACGCGAAATTTAACCGACAGGAAGAAGATGCTGTGATATGCAAATGATTAGCTTTTCAGAACATTCACACAAGGCTGGCGCCGGTGGCGGCACCTACAACGTGCTGACATGAGGAAAGTTTACAACCGATTTCTCATACACAAACAGCAGTTGGACGACGTTGCCTGATGAAACGTTGTTGTGATGCCTCGTGTAAGGAGGAGAAATGTGTACCATCACGTTTCCGACTTTGATAAAGGTCGGATTGCAGCCTATCGCGATTGCGGTTTATCGTACCCCGACATTACTGCTCGCGTTGGTCGAGATCCAATGACTGTTAGCAGAATATGGAATCGGTGGGTTCAGGAGGGTAATACGGAACGCCGCGCTGCATCCCAACGGCCTCGTATCACTAGCAGTCGAGATGACAGGCATCTTATCCGCATGGCTGTAACGGATCGTGCAGCCACGTCTCGATCCCTGAGTCAACAGATGGGGACGTTTGCAAGACAACAACCATCTGCACCAACAATTCGACGACGTTCGCAGCAGCACGGACTTTCAGCTCGGAGACCATGGCTGCGGTTACTCTTGACACTGCATCACAGACAGGAGCGCCTGCGATGGTGTACTCAACGACGAACCTGGGTGCACGAATGACAAAACATTTTTTCAGATGAATCGAGGTTCTGTTTACAGCATCATGATGGTCGCATCCGTGTTTGGCGACATCGCAGTGAACGCACATTGGAAGCGTGTATTCGTCATCGCCATACTGGCGTATCACCCAGCATGATGGTATGGGGTGCCATTGGTTACACGTCTCGGTCATCTCTTGTTCGCATTGGCGGCACTTTGGACAGTGGACGTTACATTTCAGATGTATTACGATCCGTGGCTCTACCCTTCATTCGATCCCTGCGAAACCCTACATTTCAGCAGGATAATGCACGACCGCGTATTGCAAGTCCTGTACGGGCCTTTGTGGATACAGAAAATGTTCGACTGCTGCCTGGCCAGCACATTCTCCAGATCTCTCACCAATTGAAAACGTCTGGTCAATGGTGGCCGAGCAACTAGCTCGTCACAATACGCCAGTCACTACTCTTGATGAACTGTGGTATCGTGTTGAAGCTGCATGGGCAGGTGTACCTGCATACGCCATCCAAGCTCTGTTTTACTCAGTGCCCAGGCGTGTTAAGGCCGTTATTACGGCCAGGGGAGGCTGTTCTGGGTACTGATTTCTCAGGATCTATGCACCCAAATAGCTTGAAAATGTAATCACATGTCAGTTTTAGTATAATATATTTGACCAATGAATACCCTTTTATCATCTGCATTTCTTCTTGGTGTAGCAATTTTAATGGCCAGTTATGTATATGTTGTAATCTGACTTGTTCCACATCATTTCGATAAAATAATCGGGAAAATGATATACGGAACGTGACATAACTTAAACTAAAATAAAACTACATAGGAGAGAGGGGAAAATGGATATAGGAATGGACATGGTTCCCAAGGATAGATGCGTACTTTTGATACCCATTGTGCCTTACAAAATGACGAGATCACCCTGGGAATGCCACGAAAACATTATCAGATCGTGGCCCCCCTCCTCCGGCACGGACTCTTCTGAAGATCCTTGTAGTGTGTTTGATTTCAAATGTTTCGCACCGTCCACGCCAGCGACTATTTGTCATCTGAAAAAGCCACCTGTCACCACACAGTGAGCGTCCAGTTGCGATACTGGCGTAGAAGCTGCAGCCTTCATCGCCGATGATCAATAATCAGCTTGGGTGCATGAACCAGGCACTTGTTGCGGAGGGCCATAACGCAGCAACGTTCACTCAACGGTCATTGAGAAGACACTGTTGATAGCCCTTGGGTTATCTGGGCACAACTGTTTGACGTCTATTCTCCTGTGTACACCTTCGTAGCTGTCGTTCATCCCTCCCATCTACGGCCCTTGGTGCACTACAATTGCCTCGGCACCGGTTTTGGATGGTGCCATGCACGGCATAGTGTAAGCACGGCGGCACGCATACAGTTTACAAACTTAGCAGTTTAGGAAATGCTTTCACCTTTGGCATGAAAGCCAATGATCATGCCCTTTTGGACGTCAGATAAATCGCTCAGTTTCCACAATACGATAACGACTGGACTGTCTTCCGCGTCGGCCGGACACGATTTATATACCCTCCACTGCTAGTACTGTCACCTGCAACCTGTGAGTGATTATTGTACGTTGACGTCGAACGTGGTGATTACATTAATGTGAATGAACTGTGTACAAGCGAGAATAAATGATGGTATATTTCCAACTATCAGGAAGAGACTACGATAGGATCACATTATTGCGAGTCAAAAAGTGATTCATCTCTGCAGCATCCGTAATTTTTATATAGAATTGAAAAGCGGCACTCAGATGTGTGACTGTCAACATCGAAAGTCCCGAACTTGGGAACCTGAAGTTGCTTTGTTCGTCACTTTGTGGTAGTCTTTTATATCCTTGATTTCAGACCGAGTGTTACGTTTCTAGATGGCTGGATAAATGTAGCCCTCCATTCTATTAGAATCAGAGCAGTTAATATTTCGTCAATATTTGGGGGAAGAGGGGGGACAGAAATGAGATCACAAGTATTTTTGAACATATGGTAATGAAAATTGCCGCGATTTGGGATGCCCTTTGTATCACACTGTCTGTGTAGAATACGTTGGGATCATAATCGTCAAATACAAGTTCGTTCGTCCATGAAAAAAATAAAAATAAAAAATGTGAATGGGAAACGCTTTGTTACTCTTCAGTGCTAGAAGTACTGTCTCATTTATTAAAAGCCCACCATTTTACTTCACTTCATAACATCTAAAGCATAATCTATTTTTCTTGAATATTAATGTATTGTATTCACTAAGTAATCTTTGAAGCACATAAGCTGCTAGAACTTCTAATATTGCATCGCTGATTGAATTTCGTGTAGCATTTGTCTGTTGCCGACGTGCGAGTTGTTAGTCTTTTGTCTTCACTTTTTTCCGATCTCGTATTGGCACATGACTTCAGCTGTCAGTACATGTAAAATTCTGGAATGTGTAGTAAAGCTGTAAAGTTACAGACACTGTACAAATAATATATGTACAGCGGAGTAGTGTACAACTAAAAAATGGTTCAAATGGCTTGAGCACTATGGGACTTAACATCAGTGGTCATCAGTCCCCTAGAACTTAGAACTACTTAAACCTAACTAACCTAAGGACATCACACACATCCATGCCCGAGGCAGGATTCGAACCTGCGACCGTAGCAGTCGCGCGGTTCCGGACTGAGCGCCTAGAACCGCTAGACCACGGTGTACATCTCTCAGGGACGTAGCAATTCATGTAATACTACGTGGACGGATTCTTAGAGCCATAAAAATCGAGGTAAATGACTCATACGGCTGTCTCATTTGTACCTAGCGACCTGAATGTATTATTTCTTCAAAGATGTCTCTTTCTATTGAAGTTAATATTTCTAGCAGCGCGGCATTCCGTGAGTTTTCGATCGACGCAAACGCACGACAGGCCACCGAAGCATCATAATAATGTTCAATGTGTAACGACTTCGGAAAGACATCCCTAGGCAGGTACTTGTTGAAGGGTCATCAGGAAACTCTAAGGAAAGAATTTTTCAACCCTGCTGCATAAAAATTGAAACAAGGTACATTGCGTATGTACTTTAAAAATATTTGAATAAGACTAAATACTGGAACTCAGAAATGGCTTCACTGACATACTAAAAACGCTAGTAGCAAAGCTCCCGTTGCACGTCAGGGAAAATCTAAGTACTGTTACAGACCATGATGTGGATGAATTTTTATCGATGGTTGACACGAATGACCTCCTTAAAGAAACCAGGTGTAGTACCAAATGCAATGCTCACAAGCCACACGGTAAGAGCCATGGACACAAACATAAGCAAAATGGTCCGAATTCCCGTGATACTTTACTAGATCAACACTCATCCCCATAGCGACAAAATCCTTATGGTGAGTGACATAATAACAATAATAAAAAGTAATATAGCTCCAGGAAACAAAACAACTGACGGTGGAAGACTAAGGATTACCATGTCAGTTATAACAACAGAGATCACAATCTGTATCATGGATCAAGCGAACCCATAGATTGCGAGCATCTGGGAATCTAATTTCGACCATACAAAATAGCGATTGGTGAAAATGGATCCAAGGAGCGCATATGCTGATGTCCACTTATTACGATGCAGTGATAGTGTGGACATGCGTGATGATTTAGAAGCTATTCCTGAAAGCTGTTCGCAGTTTGAACAAAACGATAAGCAATCGGCAGTAGCTCTGCAAATGGAAGGAATCGACACAACAACAGTTGCTAATTTTGGCGTGGAAACGACAGTAGTTTCTTCTGTTCCGCTCGGACGAATTACTGAGCATAATAAAGTGCTGACTTCATCTGTCAGTACATGTAAAATTCTGGAATGTGTAGTAAAGCTGTAAAGTTACAGACAGACCCATCTGATAGTAAAACTTATGGAACAGAATGTGTGTCGCCCTTCCTAATAGTTGACAATCTGGTTGTCAACTCTGTACTAGATGCCGAATTCCGTATATAAACATACACTTTAATAGACTTTTCTGTAGGAATATTAGAGGCTGTGTGAGAGAAGTACCATCGTTAACTTCAGCTGTAGGCTGCAGCCGATCTGTCCACTGGTAGACACAGGTAAAGGGAATCGAACCTGGACCTACACATCTCAGATGCTTGCAATGGCATTGATTTAACATCAGCCGTTGAAGACAAAGTTAATGAGGCAATTCAAATTAGTGACCACCAAAGAACCGATCCGCACCAAGTTCTTACTGGTAGCAGTGACATGCCGGCCGGTGTGGCCGTGCGGTTCTAGGCGCTTCAATCTGAAACCGCGCGACCGCTACGCTCGCAGGTTCGAATCCTGCCTCGGGAATGGATGTGTGTGATGTCCTTAGGTTAGTTAGGTTTAAGTAGTTCTACGTTCTAGGGGACTGATGACCTCAGATGTTAAGTCCCATAGTGGTCAGAACCATATGAACCATTTTTTTTGAAGCAGTGACATTTTCGAGGGGAAGCCTGGAATCATCAAATGTTATTAGCGCAAACTAGATGTTGTGCTTAATCTACAATTAATCTGTTATCATGCTCCACTCCTTGGGCAAAAAGACCTGCAGTAACCAAAGAAGTAGAACAGATGCTATATTGGGGTGTAACTGAATCATCTAGGATGATGAAACCACTGGAGCTTGCTGTCATTGACATTGATGGGACACGTCTGTGAATGAAAGCTGGAGTGCGATATATGGTAGACCTGTACAATATTTTCAGAAATGTTTAGGTTTGTTTGCAGTTTTTAATCTGTCGAGAACATCTATCATGTGGTACATACGATCAGATTAGTTACCGAGCATTGGCAAGACTGAGAGACTGCTCTCCAATGAGGATAGTCGGTCAACAAGCAATAAGTGACAAACTTTCTTAAGGGACAATAGCATCAAAAAAATTTTAATTCTTAATACCATCCAGAAAGTGCTCCTGCAGGGAGATGCTTTCAGGAATTATCTCGCTTTATGCGAACGTACATGTGTGAACGTGCACGTGAACGTGCAGATGACTTGAATATGTAGAAACATATGAGAAAATTGTTAGTGATCCACCAAACGAAATTACAAGCTTTATCCCATGTATGTTGTTGTGTGACAACTCAGTAGATAACGAATAGTGTAAACCCATTCCACAAATTGGCAGAGACAAAAATTGCGTTTAGATAAAGTTAAACAGACGTATCAACAAAAAATGCATTTCGATAAAAAGGTCACACAACTATTTGACCATAAAATCGGCGACTTGGTTTTAATACACAACCATGCAAAAACTTCCCCGATTGCAAAGAAAATAAATAAGTGGGAACTATCGTGGGTCACTCCCTTCAAAAGTGTACAAATCCAGAATCCCGGTTCATATCTGCTAAGCTTTCCTCATTCAGGAATAAGAAAAGGAGGTTATCTATACCAAGGCATAAAACCATATTGTAAATGAATAAATGTACAAACCATGAATGGTGTTTTGTTCTGTAGAATACGGCTTTGGAGAAGAATGCTTAAGGTGATTTGGTCTGACAGACCCAAAACTGAAGAAGCAATGAAGAGAATAGAGTAAGACAGAAGGTTGTTCGAAGCCATCAAAAAGAGGAAAAAATCTTGGCTGTGACATATACTGTATAGGAATTGTCTGTAACAAAGAGTCATAGAGACAAAAAGATGGAAAGAGAATTAGAGTGATAGATGACATTCGACGCGCCCTGACATACGAACAGATGAACGAAGATGCTCAAAACAAGACACCGACTAGCATCCATGAAAAAATTTTCATTCTGCTGCTGATGAATGCCAAATCTGTTCTAGTGCACAATACGCACTGTGGCAAAAGGTAGCTCCTTCCTTCTGGTGCAGACTTACATTCTATACGCATTCTATACCTTGTTCCCCATACTTTGCAAGACTGAGTGCTGTGGTTACAACAGTTACCTTGTAAATGAATTTATGCAGCGCGATACCGCCATTCCACCTTTTCCGTGCGGCGTGGCTTTCAGCCTGTTTTATAAACTGCGCCCTGAAGGACTGCGCAGAATGAAACGTTGAATTATTCATACCTCAGAGTTCCGGACGGGAAACAGCTGCTCTTAATTACGCTGTAGTGCTGGGAACAGAACACCAGAAGGAAGGAGCCACTTCGTCACTGTGCGTATTTTGCACTAGCACAGATTTGTCAGTCTTCGGCAGACGAATGAAAATTTTTCCGTGGATGCAATTCGGAACGCTGCTGCCACTCGCCATCTGACCATCTACTGATGTATATGGACAGTATGTGAATCGCATCCCCAAGGAAAATGGCGTGTCAAATAGCAAGAAGGCATCAATCAGCTGCTGTATAATGGAACGTCAAGAATATTCCACAGAAAATTAAATATGGTTAACTTAAGCAGCTCAAAAAAAATTTGAATAATCGGCAGCACAATATTACGTTTTGAAAACCCTATATTTTCTGAAATATTACAAGCACAAATATGACTGATACCTGAATAGAATGGTAAACTCGCAGAGTTTACATTGTGATCACTAACTGGGGTTACGAGTGCAGTGCCTCGACAAATTGGCAACAAGGCAAGAAAAGGGTTTTTGTGCGTTGGAATATGAGAGAAGTTTATCTGTTACAATAGTGCAGCGTGCATTCAGAAGGAATTATGGAAAAGAACCGCTATGTAAACAGAGCATTGTGCGTTGCTATCGACAATTTAGGGGCACTGGTTGTTTCTGTAAAAAGAAGAATAACGATCGACAAAGTGTGCCAGATACAGCCGTGGAGAGAGTGGGAGAAAGTTTCGTACGCAGTCTAAAAGAGTCAACGGTCGCGCAAGCCACGAACTTGGAATACCGCAGTGAACTGCGTGGAAGATTTTTCTACGGCGGCTGTATTTCAAATCCTACCCTTTGCAGCTTGTGCAACAATTAAAACCGGAAGATTATGGCCGATGCCTTCAATTTTGCATCACAGTGCAGGACCCATTCGAGAATGAATATTTCGCCTCCAAGCTGATGTCCAGCGACGAAGCAACCTTCCACTTGTCTGGAAAGGTTAATATCCACATTTACCACTAAAAATCCTTATGAGATTGTGGCGCATGAACGAGATTTGGCGAAGGTTAATGTTTGCTTCTGGAAGAAGACTGTGAAGGGTATCCTCTTGACTTGATATGTAGCAGTTGTGGTTGATTCCACAACTGTCTGCTGATCCAAAGACTTTATCTTACAACAAGATGGGGCACTCCCTCATTAGAGCATCGATGTTCGTCCCTACCTAAAAGACGAACTTCTGCATCGCTGGAGCGAGCTTACAGGTGAAGACATGGCTCTATTTCGTTGCCACCTCTACCCTAGTTCGCCACCTACCTAGGTTACCTGACCAGACGCCCTCTTATTTTTCGCTTTGGGGGTACAGTATGATCGTATTTACGTACTCCTACTACAAAAAACACTGGAATAGCTCAGAGAACGCATCAGTGCTGTGATGACTACTGCCAGGACGTTGCTACATAAGTTATGGAACGAACTTCACTATCTCTTGGACGTGTGTCGTGTGACCAGAAGGGCATTCATAGAACATTTGTAGGGTGCTAAATGCAAACCTGGTGAGTTCACTGTTCTATTCATTCCTCATTCACATTCGTACATGTAATACTTAGGAAAATATATAGCTCTGAAAACAAATGAATTATTTATAATAGCCCTGTAATGCTTCTTGTGCATCAAATTCTGTGTTTATATTCTATTGCTTTCAGTGAGGTTAGCTGCAATTGTACACAGCTTCAAAAGTATTATTCACGAATTTATTGTAGGTTACGTCATTTTACTGTTGTCTTTTGCTTCTGTTTACAGTTTTTTACGATCATTCATGTATCGCGATATTTTACTAACGCTTGTGGCACAAAAATATAACAACTACTTTGTGCATTATCTATAAAAATAATTCAACACAGACATTACTCTTATTGCATGTATGAGGTGAAGAGCGGGCCAGCTTTCTCGCCGCTTGAGGCGCTAGTATCTCTCCAACTGTCCCGTAGTAACAACCTCCACACAATTTAATGTGATAGTTGTGGCTTAGTGTAGCTCTACTGCGTGAAGTATTTGGAGGGCCTTCTGTCATGTTACAGGAACTCTGTTGGTTGTCATTTATCTATAGTTGGTCATGTGTTGAGTGTGACTGTTAGCTACAATGGTGAGTATATCAAAGAAAGAACTGTGGACTAGAAAAAAAAGCCAGGCATTCTGTGTATACAGCCCTGAATGGCTAAGAGCCCCAAAATTTCAGGAGTTGCTCTGCAATCGTGAAGTTAGGGAGTCGGTTCAGGACTCTGGTAGATGAAAGAAGCAGATTCAATGGGATGTTCCTGCCGGCAGTTTTGGAGGAGACTGTGGTGTTGCAGAAACTGGGGATTTATAAATATGCTGTTAACGTCGTTATTAAGGTAAGTGATAGGTTTGTTCCCGAATTTTGTCGTAAAAAACACAAATTGAATGAAGAGCAGAAGGCAACAAGTATGAAAAGCGCTATTGATATATTGTTACATAAAATGGTCATAGTAGAGGACGAGACCTGGTGCTAGAGTCCCGCAGGGTACAGTGGCCGACACGCAGTAACGAGGTTTTGTCTAAAGCACTGGGCTGTTCGAAAGGGGAGACCAACACCCGCTTACGGCCGGTCGGCGACGCTCTGCGATGACAGATTCGAGGCGCACGCCCTGCAATCTTTCTCAAACGATTTTACAGACTAGATTCGGTAAAATGTTCCATTTTTGCGTTACTCATAGCTTTATACGTCAGCTTCATTACGACGTGCCCATCATGTCATTAAAGGTAATAGTTGTTCTGATATTTGCACTGAAGTAAGACACAACGCAAAATTCGGAAAAGTTTGCAATGAAAAACGGGAGTCGCTATGATTTTGCGTTTGGTGCATATCGCATGACACGTTGCTGCGTGTGAAATTTAGCCAACATGCTGAATTTTTGTTTAGAGTTGGGTAGAGGTCTCTACCTGTCACCAGTCTCGAGAAAATCACGCCCACCATCGATAAAGGCAGAATGAAATATCCACGACATGCCTCGTAGTTCACAAATGGTTTGAGATATCGAAATACGATTTTGTCGAATGATGGCACGCAAAGAGGAGAGTACTTTTCCATAAGGTTATTATGCGAAACTTCATTATCTATCGTATTACTGCAATAACTACAGACTTCTTAGGTAAAAGAATGTATTTTTAAGGTCCATCAATAGTTGGTGAAACAGGAATTCTTGTAGGTTTTGAAACAACATACGTGAAGACATGACACGTAATTTTTGTACCGAGGGTGTGCTTTTTCATAATCTATTTACCTTTCTTTTACTCACTTCCTCAATTAATAAAATTAATGAACCACTGTTTCAGAATCCTTTCGCAGCTGTGTCTGCACAACATGTTAATGAGGTGACAGTGTGGGAACACCCCTGTGTTTTGGCAAATGAGGCAGATTTTAACATAGCTTTAAGATAAATGTAAGTTTTAGTCAAAGTTCACCATTCATGACGTTTCTCTTAAGGTACAAATGGTTGAAAAACCAGGTGAAAAAATGGCTCTGAGCACTATGGGACTTAACAGCGGAGGTCATCAGTCCCCTACAACTACTTAAACCTAACTAACCAAAGGACATCACACACATCCATGCCCAAGGCAGGGTTCGAACCTGCGACCGTAGCAGTCGCGCGGTTCCGGATTGACGCGCCTAGAACCGCTCGGCCACCGCGGCCGGCTCAGGTGAAAAATAAATCGCTATTTTTGGTGCATTTTCAGCGGAATTCTCATTAGATGCATGAAATGTACATTACAATTGGATATCAAAACACTTTAAGTTATCTACGCGATCTCCAGATGAACATTTTGGAGGACACAGGCCTTACATTTTTTAAACATGCACTACATAAGAAACGTTGTTACCAAACATCTCGAAAAGTACTTTACCGTTGTACTTCAAAGTTCTTGGCCACTTTACTTCAAATTTCTACATTCACATCAAACACTGGAGAAAATTAATGAAAAATTAAATGACTAAAAACGGAACATATCATAGTAAACTGTAATTCCTATCACGAGAGTAAATTACAATGGAAATACCCGTCTTGGAGACATTACAGCCGGCCAGGATGGCCGAGCAGTTCTGGGCGCTACAGCCTGGAACCGCGCGACCGCTACGGTCGCGGGTTCGAATCCTGCCTCGGGCATGGATGTGCGTGATGTCCTTAGGTTAGTTAGGTTTAAGTAGTTCTAAGTTCTAGGGGACTGATGACCTCAGAAGTTAAGTCCCATGGTGCTCAGAGCCATTTTGATATGAGACATTACAGACTGCAGGACAAGCGAAAGCAAGGTAGGTGTACCAATTTCTGTGGCTCTTCAGTGTACATTCTGTAAGGATATAATATACACAGTGGATTAACACTGAATGATATGCTGTTCTAGTTATATGCGAAACAACCAACCAACCAAACAAACAATCGAAGAAAGAGAAGTCGTCTGCCCCCCATTTCTCTCTTATGCATTCATTTATGTTTCTTTTCCCCCCAATGCTACCAGTACTAGCGGTAATCTTACCATTTACTACGTCATTTCTGTACTGTACCGAAACTGTCGAACCGTAGTTTTGGTAGAACGGCCGGCCGCTGGTGGCCGAGTGTTTCTAGGCGCTACAGTCTGGAACCGCGCGACCGCTACGGTCGCAGGTTCGAATCGTGCCTCGGGCATGGATGTGTGTGTTGTCCTTAGGTTAGTTAGGTTTAAGTAGTTCTAAGTTCTAGGGGACTTACGACCTCAGCAGTTGAGTCCCATAGTGCTCAGAGCCATTTGAACCATTTTTTTTGGTAGAACGCAACTGTAACTGCAACCAATACAGAGACAGACTTGAACTCTGTGTTCAAAGTCCTACAGTCATTTGCTTGCACACATGTTGTTTATGGTATAGGGATGCGAGTGTTGTTCCACAAGTGTTCTCCGCACTGTATTTTCACCTACATGGGTAATCAGCAGGCCAGTGTACAGTGCAGGGTGAGAGTACTTGAAAGCCTTCTACATTTTCCCATTCGTGTATTGAGTGAGGGGAAAATGACTATCTGCACGCTTCTGAGCGCGCCTTTATCTGTTTTATCTCATACTAATCTATATTACTAAACCGCTATCCGGTATCACAAAACCAATCGCAGGTTGCCTATCTAACGGATTCCAGGGGAAACAAAAATCAGACTTTCAATATTTCGCGTAATTATTGTCCGAATATGCTGTCATTATCCACTCATTAAGGAGTATAATCTTTTGCTAAATTTTTAACACAGTAACATAAGTATTACACATAGAAACTCTTTGTTTGTCTTCAGACAGCGTTTCTTTGTTTGTCTTCAGACAGGGTAACTGACGGCGCACAAATATGACCTTATTCGTCCAATATTTGAGAATGAGAGCACTTTGACATTTCCAACAAACTTTAGATATAATTTAAAACATTTACGAAACTTTTTGTCGCTGACTGGATCACAAAATGAAGAAATGAAAAAAGTTTATCGCATGTGACGAAATAGATTATGCTAAATACTTTGTGCAAATTACCGAGACTAGTCATCCAGTCTTTGATAATAAGAGTACTTAGTGATTTCCAACGAATTTTAAATATCACTTCAAACTTTTCCTAAACTACTTCTCACTTACATAACTGAACGTCAAATATTAAACACGTTAACTCATTTGTAAGGTAATCAAACGTTTCAAGCTGTTTTGTACACTGGAGTTAGGTTCTTTAAAGAATTGGGGGTTCGCTGATGATTCCTAGCTGAGATACCCCCTAGAGATGGGTTTCGTGCAACCCACAACACGTTCAAGAAGAGCACACGAGATTTTCATAGTCTTTCGCTCACTACGTACAAATTATTATTAGTCCTACAGAAAAAAATGAACAGGACGTTTTTTGTAGGAAATTTAATGTAGTTAGATTTTGTACTGTGATATATTTTTGCTGGAGTTCCCAGTTTTCGAGTTATTTAAGAAAAGCTCGTTTGAAGGTCACTTTTGTTCATTTTTCTTGAATAATTTGAAAACTATGGCCTCCAGTGAAAATTTATCCCAATACAAAATTTTACACTAAGTTTCTTACAATAATGTCTTGTCCATTTTTTGTGGGGCTAACAGTTTGCGTGTAGTGAGTGAGAGAATATGAAAAATCTTGTGTGTGGTATTTGAAGGCGTTGCCGGTTGCATAAAGACCATCGGTAGGGGCAGCTTAATCACCCTGTATAGGTAGGAACAGAATTTTCCCCACACCTCCCTGAAGAAAGAGTCTGTAAATTGATGAATGTATGCTGCTGGCCACTAAAATAACAACAAACGTCAAATTGGCATGAAGTGTTCATAATTCTTGGATATCAAAATAATTAGTATTTCAGCAAAACTGCAACTAGCAGGTAGGAGTAACCCCATCGTAATTCTGTGATAAGGAAAGATTGTGCTGCGGGTGTCTCAATCGTAACTTGCATTCTAATTTGGTTTGTTTGCGAGAAGATCAATTTACGACATAGGTAAACAGGCAAAACATGTACCAGAATGTGCCAGAATTCGATAGCACTAGGATCGTGGCCTGTCAAGGATGTGGTTTACCACTGCGCGATATTGCTGCTCACGTTGGTCGGGATCCCGGGCTTGTCGGGCGACTATAGAATCGATAGGTTCAGGAGGGCAATATTCAACAGCATACAGGATCTCACATGGACAAAGAGAAGACGTTTTGAGCATGATGGATTGTCAGCACGGTGTCCGTTGTCGCCGACTACCTTTCCCGCAGCACCTGGGAGAGGTGCAGCGACATTGGACACAGGATTTTTTCAACCTTGAAATTTCAAACATTTTTCCCTGACGTCTAGCGCAGACAACAGTATTTTCTTTTTTCGACTCAATTATTAGAGATTAATTGTAGCTGTGCACACCTACAGTATCGTGTAGCTATGTTTTTTCGAGTGCATTACAAACGCACTGATGTGTAGAACTAAATGAAGAATGAGACAGCCGTCAAGGGATTTCTCTTTCCATAGAAAAATGGTAAACTATTGTTGTGATTTCGTTGTGCATGAAGGGGACAGATGACTGCCACATGTCCTGATGCAATGTTTATGTGTAGAGTATCAGTGATGGAATCTGTTCGCCACGGAGTTGCAGCAGCTCCTTCCTGCAGCTCGGTTAGGGCAAAACGAGGAAGCGATAGAAACTACTGAAGACGTTATTTTAGCACGGTTCTGTAAACTGCAATCTCATCTAGGAATCGGCATAGTCTCGTATTAACTGAGAAAACCCAAAATCGTAGTGATTACTGAAGTAACAGTATTTCTAGTCGCGACCGGCAATATTAAATTCGCGGTTTAGTGGAGTGACAGACAAGGATTGGTAGATATTGGAGAGAATTCTGAGTTGCATAAAATTGCTGTACCCTGATTCCAGGATGGGCAGGTGACACCTTAGCGGACGCCTATGGCCAGCAGAGTGTATTAAGGCACGCTCAAATAAAAAGGAGACTACAGTTACGTGTAAAGAAAGTTTAATAACAATATTGTAATTACGGTTCATGGGGAACGGTACAAGTCTACCATTGCTTGCCGTTGATATTGATACGCTAATCCCAGCGCATAGAAAGAGAGGGGGTGACACAAGGGTAGAAACTGCTGGGTTCCTGACGGATACAGTTTTCCACGATGTCCTGCATTTCCTTGTCACAAGTGAACCTCTAACATTTCAGAGATTGTTTAAAGGGGCCAAAGATATGCGAATCACGTGGGAAGATCTAGTACTGTTTGGAGGATGTTCCAGGACCTCCCATCGAAATTTTTTGAGGAGCTCGAGGGTCTTCTTGTCCACATACGGCCTGGTGCTGTCCTGGAGAAGCACTGTAATATTAGAGACCTTGCCCCTACGCTTGTTCTTGATGGCCTGTTTGAGCCTCAGCAACGCGTTGCCTTACTGCTCAGCGTTGACTGTTGCATCCCGTGGTAGCAAGTCGATGAGTAGAGATCCAGTTTCGTCGAAAAAGAAACTGAGCATCACTTTTCCGGTCGCCCGGGCTGAGTGTTTTTCTTTTCTTTTTTTTTCAGCCGGGATACCGTCACTCCACGCTCATCCGGTTGATTTCATGGTCGAAGTGGTGACACCATGTTTTATCGCATACCACCATCCGACAAATGAAATCCGTTCCATGCTTCGCGTATCGCAACAGATGGGTCAGCCAAAGACTCATTATCGCGTTCTTCTGTTTCTCTGAAAAGTGCTTTCATTGCGCACATACATCTACATCTACGTGCTATTCACAATAAAGTGCCTGGCAGAGGGTTCATTGAACAACCTTCAAGCTGTCTCTCTACCGTTCCACTCTCGAACGGCACTCAGCAAAAAACGAGCATTTAAATTTTTCTTTGCGAGCCCTAATTTCTCTTATTTTATCGTGATGATCATTTCTTCATTTCTCCCTATGTAGGTGGGTGCCAACAGAATGTATTCCCAATCGGAGGAGAAAACTGGTGATTGAAATGTCATGAGAAGATCCCGTCGCAACGATAAACGCCTTTGTTTTTATGATTGCCACTCCAATTCACGTATCATGTCTGTGACCCTATCTCCGCCATTTCGCGATAATACAACACGAGCTGCCCTTCTTGGTACTTTTTCGATGTCATCCGTCAGTCCCACCTGATGCGGATCCCACACCGCACAGCAATACTCTAGAATAGGGCGGACAAGCGTGGTGTAAGCAGTCTCTTTAGTAGACCTGTTGTACCTTCTAAGTGATCTGCCAATGAATCGCAGTCTTTGGTTTGCTCTACCCACAATATTATCTATGTGATCGTTCCAATTTAGATTACTTCTAATTGTAATCTCCAAACATTTAGTTGAATTTACAGCTTTTAGATTTGTGTGACTTATTGCGTAATCGAAATTTAGCTGATTTCTTTTAGTACTCACGTAAATAACTTCATACTTTTCCTTATTCAGGGCCAATTGCCACTTTTCGCACCATACAGATATCTTATCTAAATCATTTTGCAAGTCGCTTTGATCATCTGATGACTTTACAAGACGGTAAAAGACAGCATCATCTGCAAACAATGTAAGACGGTTACTCAGATTGTCTCCTATGTCGTTAATATCGATGTTTCTCGTGGAGTATGTCATGCACAGATCCTTTGCTTATCGAATGTCACTTGTGGCGATCCGAGGAGCTCATCCGCAACCGAAATCGTAGCAGCGGTGGTGACAGGGTGCGCCTGCTCAGAGCGTGGCATGTCCTTGATGCTTACACGTTCCGCCTCATAACGCTCAGGCCACCGGACTTTTGTGCACCACGCCAGACACTGCTCTCCGTACACCTCCTGCGCAAATACCTTACCAGCGGAAGAACGCAGCTATCAGAGCACGAAAAATGCGAGTGTGTTCCTGTTTATTTAAAAGACTCTGACTGAAAAGTGAGCTACCAGCTGCCTCATCCTATCTTCCTCAGCACCTTCAAAGATTTTCCCCAGAGTTTTTGCTTGCTATCATATTCACGCTTTTTTTTAACATGCAACTCACCTCAAACTCACACAAGCTCCCCTAACTATAGCTTACTCACACCCACTAGTCCATCGTTGTGCACCCATCCATCCCAGTTGCCCTTTCTCACTCAGACATTAAGACGTTCTCATAGTCATTCTCTTTGTGTCTCTCTGTCATTATCTCCCGTGTTACAGCCAGAATCACCTTCGTTCTGCCTTACTACTACAGTCTCCTCTCACTGTTACTGCCTTCCATTTGTTCTCTCTTACTCCTAATATTTCATTCCTTCCTTCCTTCCTTCCTACTGCTGCTATTTATTCTCCCTTCCTCGTTGTCATTGTCATAAACTCTGTCTCTCATTATCACTGACTCTCATCCACTTTCTCTTTGTCTTTATTCTCTCTCCCTCCCCCCCCCCCCCCCCCCCCGCCACCCACCCCGCTACAGTCTCCTTCACTCTTTTCGTAGCACTGTTCTGCCATTGTCAACTATGTTCCATTGCCATTCTGTCAATCCTTCTCCGACATTGCCGTTGCCTCCTTCGCTCTTTCTATACCACCACCACTGTCTACTACCTTCCAGTATTTATTACTTTTTCGTATTTTCGCCAATGCCACTCTCTTCTTCTCCTTCATCGTAACAAGCTTGAATGTGTTCGCATTCCAAAATTTTTGGAAACAATTTTAAAAGCTACTGAGGAAAGTAATGAAGCAGCTAGTACGCCCCCCCCCTTTTTTCAATCACAGTCTTTTAAATAAGCAGCAACAGAATATATTTTTTGTGCTCCAGTAGGAGCGTTTTCCCGCTGGTTCCCTTCTTTTCTCTGCTGCAGCAGGGCACGTAACTCATAGGAAAAGAAAAGTACTGGTAAATAAAATTTGGCTAGTGTATTTGTGTGAAACTGAACTAACGCAAAACTAATTTCACACTTCAGGCCGGATTTGTCATACAAAAGAATTTTTGCCTGTGCTTCAGTACTATAAAATAAGGTCCTCTGATGATAATGGAGATACTTTACAGCATATTTCTCCGGGCTATGTCAATTTATGAATTACGTTTTAGCCTCACTCATCATTTTACATGCATATTTTGCGTGTACAATTAGTGTAATTTTGAACCTCTATACCTCGGAAACGGATAAAGATATGAAGAAAATTTTCAAGTTTTTTAAAGAACTGGGTATCAGCAATACATCGTTAAACATACAGTCATTTGCTGTGCATGCCCATCTCGGAATCCGCATCTAGGTTTTGGTAGCCAAAAATCAAGTTTTTGGGATGATTCTCGATAACGGATAAGCATTTTTGATAATGGGGAAATGACTCTTTTAAATAAATGCCTAGAGAATATACCGGAAGCATTTGAGCAATTTCCTGCTGTTGTATTTTATTTATATTACGCGTCATACCGGAATTTAGGTGTAGAAGTAGGGTAAGTTTGTACCTTTGTATCTTGGAAACGGACAAATGTATCGAGTAAGTGTTCAAGGTTGTTTTAGGCCAGGATCTTAGGAGTGTACCATAAAAATTTCAGCCATTCACTGTGCGTTGCCGTCTTGGTATCCTCGGCTGGGTTTTGGTCCACTGGTGACCGAAAAGATACAGGGTGTAACAAAAAGAATTATCCAATTAAAAAAATCATAACTCTTATGTTAGTTGAGACACGTGCGTGAACAACATACTGTTGGAAAAAAGCAGACTCTCGAGTTTTTCATGATTCCCGCTGGGTAGCAGCAGTGTGCGCCCACTTCAGTTCTACTAAAAATGGTGTCGGGACAACAGGGAGCGTTTTGTGTTTTACGTTTTGGGCAGTGGGGGTCAGTAATAATTTCTCAGCGTGACTTTCCTACTAGGTATGGTGTGGATCCTCCTACAGCACAGAGCATTAGACGATGGCATGAACAATTCCGAGGAACAGGTTGTTTCTGTAAAAGCAAATCGCCGGGCCGTCCCCGAGTGTCAGACACAGACGTCGAACGCATCCGCCATAGCTTCACAGGGAGTCCGAAGAAATCCGTTCGCCACGCAGGTCGACAGTTCAACATGTCCCCTATGTCAGCTGGCGTGTGTTGCGTCGACGTTTACGCATGAAACCATACAATATTCAGCAACTGTAAGCTCTTCGTGAAGGTGACAAACAACAACGTGTGGAGTTCAGTAATTTCGTTCTTGGCAATATGGAGGATGACAGTTTTCTTCCGCGATTAGTGTTTAGTGACGAGGCAACATTCCATTTACATGGAAAGAGGAACCATCGTAATGTGAGAATATGGGGCACGAAACAACCGCGTGAAGTTGTACATCATGAGAGGGACTCCAAAATTTAATGTGTTTTGTGCAGTTCGCAGGAAAAGGTGTATGGTCCATTTTTCTTTGCCGAGAACACTGCTACAGGAAACACATCTCTATATGTGCTTGAGAATTTTCTTTTCCCACAGTTGGAGACTGATTCGAACGACTTCATTAATCAACAGGATGGGCACCGCCACACTGGCATCTGGAAGTGCGGCAATTTTTAAATCGAAGGATTACTGAACGACGGATCAGTGCACTGGACGAAATGATTCAGCCTTAAATTACTGATCTCCAAGGTCACCGGACCTGACTGTATATGATTATTTCTTGTGGAGTTTATAAAAAGACTCTGTTTATGTGTCTTCCTTAACAACGACATTGACTGAACTGAGACATCGCATAACGGCAGCTGTGGAAGCTGTAACTCAAGACATGCTGGCTGCAGTGTGTGAACAATTCGAACACCGCACTGACACATGACGTGCATTTCAAATGGTTCATATGGCTCTGAGCAGTATGGGACTTAACATCTGAGGTCATCAGTCTCCTAGAACTCAGAACTACTTAAACCTAACTAACCTAAGGACATCACAGACATCCATTCCCTAGGCAGGATTCGAACCTGCGACCGTAGCGGTCGCGCGCTTCCAGACTGTACCTCGCATTTCAAGGGAGGCATATTGAACACACATGAAAAGGCATGAAAAAACGTTATGAGTATCCCGTTCATCAAAAAACACAAGTCATTGTATATTGTGCCAAATCGGATGATTTTTTTTACATACTTTGTATATTAAAAAACTTTTTAGGGAGGGTTTCTGAGAAACCGCCCATGAACAAATTGTGGCACATACGTCCCATGAAGCCCACCGTAGACAAGATCAAATGCAGAAAAAAAACGCTCCATTTGCATAATCAGGAAGAACTTTGACACTGTACTGTAGGATAGTGACACTAAGACGATGCTTGGCCCGCCCCGTTGGCCGCGCGGTCTAACGCACGGCTTTCCGGGCGGGAAGGAGCGCCGGTGGCCGGCACTAACCCACCCGGCTGATTGTGTTTAAGAGGTCCGGTGAGGCGGCCAGTCTGTGGATGGTTTTTGGGCGGTTTTCCATCTGCCTCGGCAAATGCGGGCTGGTTCCCCTTACTCCGCCTCAGCTACCCTATGTCGGCGATTGCTGGGCAAATAAGTTCTCCACGTACGCGAACACCACCATTACTCTACCACGCAGCCGGCCGCGGTGGTCTAGCGGTTCTAGGCGCTCAGTCCGAAACCGCGCGACTGCTACGGTCGCAGGTTCGAATCCTGTCTCGGGCATGGATGTGTGTGATGTCCTTAGGTTAGTTAGGTTTAAGTAGTTCTAAGTTCTAGGGGACTCATGACCACAGATGTTACGTCCCATAGCGCTCCGAGCCATTTGAACCATACTCTACCACGCAAACATAGGGGTTACAGTCGTCTGGTGTGAGACGTTCCCGGGGGGGGGGGGGGGGGGGGGGGGGAGAAGGGGGGTCTACTGGGGGCCGAACCGCACAATAACCCTGGGTTCGGTGTGAGGCGGCGGAAGAGTGAAGTGGACTGCGGTAGTCGTCTTGGGGTTGCGGACCACTGCGGCTGCGGCGGGGACGGTGCCTCACCGCCGGTTCTAGGTTCCTGGTTAACATAACATAAGACGATCCTTATTTTGTGTAGACAAATGGTACATAGGCAAAGGGCTATGACGCATCGTTTTTATCACCAAGAGAACACGTGGTATGAGCACTGAAAAATACCATTTTTATGCGCGGCGTTTTGGAACATACTAACAAGGGAACCTCCCCATCGCACCCCCCTCAGATTTAGTTATAAGTTGGCACAATGGATAGGTCTTTAAAAACTAAACACAGATCAATCGAGAAAACAGGAAGAAGTTGTGTGGAACTACGGAAAAAAATAAGCAAAATATACAAACTGAGTAGTACATGCGCAACATAGGCAACATCAAGGATAATGTGAGCTCAGGAGCGCCGTAGTCCCGTGGTTAGCGTGAGTAGCTGCGGAAAGAGAGGTCCTCTGTTCAAGTCTTCCCTCGAGTGAAAAGTTTACTTTCTTTATTTTCTCAAAGTTATGATTTGTCCGTTCGTTCATTACGTCTCTGTTCACTGCAATAAGTTTAGTGTCTGTGTTTTGCGACCGCACCGCAAAATCGTGCGATTAGTAGACAAAAGGACGTGCCTCTCCAATGGGAACCGAAAAATTTGATCGCAAGGTCATAGGTCAACCGATCACCCCACAGGAAAACACGTCTGATATATCCTACACGACACTGGTGACGGCATGTGCGTCACATGACAGGAATACACAGGGTGATTCAAAAAGAATACCACAACTTTAGGAATTTAAAACTCTGCAACAACAAAAGGCAGAGCTAAGCACTATCTGTCGGCGAATTAAGGCAGCTATAAAGTTTCATTTAGTTGTACATTTGTTCGCTTGAGGCGCTGTTGACTAGGCGTCAGCGTCAGTTGATGCTAAGATGGCGACCGCTCAACAGAAAGCTTTTTGTGTTATTGAGTACGGCAGAAGTGAATCGACGACAGTTGTTCAACGTGCATTTCGAACGAAGTATGGTGTTAAACCTCCTGATAGGTGGTGTATTAAACGTTGGTATAAACAGTTTACAGAGAATGGGTGTTTGTGCAAAGGGAAAAGTTCTGGACGGCCGAGAACGAGTGATGAAAATGTAGCACGTATCCAGCAAGCATTTGTTCGCAGCCCAGGAAAATCGACTCGCAGAGCTAGCAGAGAGCTGCAAATTTCACAATCAACTGTATGGAGAGTCCTACGAAAAAAGTTAGTTATGAAACCTGAACATCAGCTACCCGAGGCGATGGATCGGCCGCCAGGCAGTCCGTGACAGAGCACTTCATCACTGGCCTCCAAGAAGCCCTGATCTTACCCCCTGCGATTTTTTCTGATGGGGGTATGTTAAGGATATGGTGTTTCGGCCACCTCTCCCAGCCACCATTGATGATTTGAAACGAGAAATAACAGCAGCTATCCAAACTGTTACGCCTGATATGCTACAGAGAGTGTGGAACGAGTTGGAGTATCGGGTTGATATTGCTCGAGTGTCTGGAGGGGGCCATATTGAACATCTCTGAACTTGTTTTTGAGTGAAAAAAAACTTTTTAAATACTCTTTGTAATGATGTATAACAGAAGGTTATATTATGTTTCTTTCATTAAATACACATTTTTAAAGTTGTGGTATTCTTTTTGAATCACCCTGTATTGTCGACCCACCTAACTTGTACACTTGGCGAATGGGTAAAAAGATTCTTCTACCTTGCCTGATTTAGGTTTTCTTGTGGATGTGATAATTACTCCCAAAAAAGCGATGAAAACATAAGAGTTTGTCACATAAACTGAAAATAAAAAATTAAACGTCTCACTCGAGGGAAGACTTGAACTGAGGACCTCTCGTTCCGTAGCTGCTCTCGCTAACCACGGGACCACGGCGCTCCTAGAGTCCCATTGTCCTTGATGTTGCCTATCTTCGCATGGACTACTCATTTTGTATATTTTATTAATTTTTTTCATAGTTCCACACAACTTCTTCCTGTTTTCTCGATTGATCTGTGTTCAGTTTTTCAAGGCCTATCCACTGTGCCAACTTACAACTAAATCTGAGGGGGGTGCGATGGGGAGGTTCCCTTGTATGTACGCATGCTGTCGCATGTATACCGACAAACGCGTGTCTGCAAGTTCCTGTAACGACTGGCAGGGGACTAAGTTAATTTAGGTGGTCGGTAATGAAGCACGACGGTAATGCCGGCCATTTTCCCTACGCTGGGTCCGGCAGGCGGAGACGCGACCTCCTGCTGCGGGCAGACGTCCTCGCAGTGGACTTCCGCCGCGCGCGTCGACGGCCAGTCCGCGTCGATAGCTGCTGGGCGGCGGCATCGACTGCGCCGCAGCCGGCAGCCGGCAGCGGGCGTAATAAGCGGGAAGAGAAGGCTGGGGAGGGGAGGGGAGGGGAGGGGAGGGAGGCGCGGCCGGCCGGTGCCCAGCCTGGCACCCCGCACTTGACCTTTATGGGCCGCGGGAGATTGTGCCGCTGCTGCCGCCGCACCTTACTCCGCCCGATAACCACTTCTTATAGCGCCGCGTTCCCCGCAGCGCCCGGCCGAGTCGCCAACAAATGTAGACGGCGTGCTACGTGTCATCAAATCAACTGTTATTGAACGGGGGCGATCCTGAATGTGTCTCGCAGCAATGCACAACGTTCTTCGTGAAGATTCAAATACGTAGCCGTGAGGTAAAGGTTATACGTAGGGACAGGAACATTTCGCGAAAACGAAAAACGCGAAAAATGACAGGAAATTACCGGTTTCAGTGAAATAACACTAAATCGCGGATTTTTACGAGAAACCGCGAAATTTGAAATTTCGGCGTACTAGGTACTATAAATCTGGGTACAGTAGTTTGTCAGTATTCATAACTGATAATTACTGAATGTTAAAATTGCATTTTGACTTCTAATCTCCTCAAGACTGAGGTTCACGTATAATGCAAATGGTCAACTCTGCTTTCATCTTGTGAGCAAGACTGGCAGCCTTTACCACTTTCGTTAGCCGCTCGAAACCAGAGAGAATCTCTTCTGATCCAAAGTGACACACATCATTGGTACCGACGTGAGCAACCACATGCAATTGGCTGTACCCTGTGCTCTTCATGGTATCCGAGAGGATCCGTCCCACATCTGAAATGTCTCCATCCGAAATGCACATGGAGTGCACATTGGTTTTCTTTCCTTTCTTGGCAGCCATGTCCCTAAGAGGCCCCATAACGCGCCTAACGTTGGAGCACCCAACTATGAATAATCCCACCCTCTGTGATTGTCCGGATCTTGCAGGCTGAGACGTTTCCTCTGAAACAGGACAGGCGACAGCATCTGGCTCAGTGACAGAGTCAGCCACAGACAGCACCTGGAACCTGTTTGTCAGACAAATCGGGGAGGCCTTAAGTGCGGCCGCCTGGGAAGTCTTTCGCCGCCTGCTACGCCCCGGGGCGACCTCCCACTCGACCACAGGTGAGGGGTCAATCGCAATGAGAGCAGTAACTGGGCTGGCCACCGCTGAGGACCGACCGGAGGACTCGGACGTGCTGGACATCCGTTGGATCCCCATGGCCGTCCCACAACAGTGGTGCCCATCCACTGCAGCCTCAAGCTGAGTAACCGAAACCATCACAGCCCTGAAGCTGAGAGCAAAGTGTCACCAACTCGGCTCGGCTCTTAACTGCATACAACAATCGCAGTCCCTGTCCATACTAAAGACCGTGGAAAACTAAATTATGAGGATAAACGGACTATCGGCACGTGCTTTGTGTGAAATCTTATGGGACTTAACTGCTAAGGTCATCAGTCCCTAAGCTTATACACTACTTAACCTAAATTATCCTAAGGACAAACACACACACCCATGCCCGAGGGAGGACTCGAACCTCCGCCGGGACCAGCCGCACAGTCCATGACTGCAGCGCCTAAGACCGCTCGGCTAATGCCGCGCGGTCGGCACGTGCTACGCAACTCTACTGCAGAACCTGACGGAAACGTACGAACTGTGTGTAATAAATTAGGTTAATACGCAGAGATTCAAAAACCTAACAACCGAGGCAGTCATGCGAAATTAAATAATTCACCCCTTACTGAGAACTTGTAGTATGTCACAAAATCGGTTTACTTTCCGACGTAAACGAAAACGCGAGAGCTATGGCTATTAGATATTAAATAAATACGCAGAAATTCAAGAAACTAAACTATTAAAGCACACAGATGATATTATAAAATTCGCTCGTGGTTAGAAACTCGTAAAAGTCACGAAATCGGTTACTTCTCTGTTGCTGCTTGTGTCTCGGCCGGCTACTGCTGCCTGACTACGCTGCGCAAGATAACGCCTGTAGACGGGTGATCATAAGGTATTAGCTAATCTGTCTACAAAATCTGTTGGACAACGTATCTAGGAGAAAGCTAGGATAGCTTCTAGTTTCAACAGAATTGTGTATTGGCCTCCAGGATGACCAATATTCGTCTGGATCTGTGCTACAGATGTAAAAAAAGTTTTATTATATAAACAGTCTCTACTTCTAAGTACGCAGTAGAGTTGACAATTATCAACACGGCGTTTGACGGCTTGTTTCTACCCTTCCGAACTACGAGAAAGATACAATTGTCACCGAGTGAAAAACTGCAGCATTCAATTGCTAAAATCGTTCTCAGGTGAAATACGGAATATTCTGCATAATACGGTGCTCATTCGCTCTATTTTTTTTTTTTTTTTTTTAAGAGAGAAATGATTATGTGGATACATGTTGTCTGATCAGCAAGTGACGCACATAAATTTTCGGTGTTATCAACAGCGTCGTTTCAATCTAATTCCTAATTTTAAGTTTTAAAGAAAATGACTCTGTCCGTACACACACACTCACACACACACACACACACACACACACACGCGCGCGCGCGCGCGCGCGTAGGGAGAGAAAGAAAGAGAGAGAGAGGAGTAGATGTGCGTTTTGTGTTTTTCGTATGAATTACATATTTTTCACAGCGAGTGAGCCAAGTTTTGCATTCTCGGCGCGTTCTTGGGTAGACAAGAGAGATTAAGTACCACATAAACTTCTTCTCTTACTTTATTTCGTCTCTCTACTTGAAATAAAAGGCAGCATGCACTTACTGTAGTGCGAACCTAAGCGAATTATGCACTCCAACTGTTACTGAAAGCAAACGCCAAGATAGAAAGATTTATGCGCTTACTGTTCTGGAACTAATGTCGTGGAAAAGAATGGTACGGTGACCTGCGTCGGTCGCTGTACAATTACAGGCTCTGAGACACATATTTCAATTTACGGCGCCGTAAACGTCGGTGATATCGACGTACAACAGCTGTAAAGTGAAGTTTCGTCTAGCTATTGGCAGTTCCTACTCGTATGAACCAGTTCTGCCACAGAGAAGATGCTTCATCCTTCTGCTCGTCTTACGCTCTTATTAACAAAGGGGCGGCGCCGATGTCGTTAAGATAGTTAGCGCTGGTCTCGACATACGGACTTTATTGTATTAATAAATTTGCCGTTCAGTGCTCTACGATAGCATGATGGAGGGAAAATTGGGGTTTAACGTTCCGTCGACGGAGAAGTGATTAGGGAGGAGAAGAGGCTCGTATTGGAGAAGGATATCGACCGCATCTACTTCGAAGAAATCGTTTCGGCAACTGCTTCAGTGATCTAACGAAATCACGGAAAACTTAAATCTGGGTGGTCGGATGAGGTTTGAACCGCCGTCTTTCCGAATGCGATTCTAGCGTCTTGCTATTGCGCCTCCTCGATCACTTTCGTTCAGACCCATATTGCTGCGTATCACCTCATTCACTAAGTCACGCGATGGCACATAGACGCAGAAATCCTGCTGTATGTTACCAAACTAAGTCTTTCTTAAGAATGTAACATTCTTTTTCCGTGACTTACGTTCACATTATACACTACTGGCGGTTAAAATTGCTACACCAAGAAGAAATGCAGATGATAAACGGGTATTCATTGGTCAAATATATTATACTAGAACCGACATGTGATTACATTTTCACGCAATTTGGGTGCCCAGATCCTGAGAAATCAGTACCCAGAACAACCACCTCTGGCCGTAGTAACGGGCTTTATACGCCTGGGCATTGAGTCAAACAGAGCTTGCATGGTGTGTACAGGTACAGCTGCCCATGCCGCTTCAACACGATGCCACAGTTCATCAAGAGTAGTATCTGGCGTATTGTGACGAGTCAGTTGCTCGGCCACCATTGATTAGACGTTCCAATTGGTGAGACATCTGGAGAATGTGCTGGCCAGGGCAGCAGTCGAACATTTTCTGTATCCAGAAAGGCCCGTACAGGACCTGCAACATGCGGTCGTGCATTATCCTGCTGAAATGTAGGGTTTCGCAGGGATCGAATGAAGTGTAGAGCACGGGTCGTAACACATCTGAAATGTAACGTCCACTGTTCAAAGTGGCGTCAATGCGGACAAGAGGTGACCGAGACGTGTAACCAATGGCATCCCATACCATCAGGCCGGGTGATACGCCAGTATGGCGATGACGAATACACGCTTCCAATGTGCGTTCACAGCGATGTCGCCAAACACGGATGCGACCATCATGATGCTGTAAAAAGAACCTCGATTCATCCGAATGACGTTTTGCCATTAGTGCACCCAGGTTCGTCGTTGAGTACACCATCGCAGGCGCTCCAGTCTGTGATGGAGCGTCAAGGGTAACCGCAGGCATTGTCTCCGAACTGATAGTCCACGCTGCTGAAAACGTTGTCGAACTGTTCTTGTTGTCTTGCAAACGTCCCCATCTGTTGACTCAGGGAACGAGACGTGGCTGCACGATCCGTTACAGCTACACGGATAAGATGCCTGTCATCTCGCCTGCTAGTGATACGAGGCCGTTGCGATCCAGCACGGCGTTCCGTATTACCCTCCTGAACACACCGATTCCATATTCTGCTAACAGTAATTGGATCTCGACCAACGCGAGCAGCAATGTCGCGATACGACAAACCGAAATCGCGATAGGCTACAATCCGACCTTTACTAAAGTCGGAAACGTGATGGTACGCATTTCTCCTCCTTACACGAGGCATCACAACAACGTTTCACCAGGCAACGCCGGTCAACTGCTGTTTGTGTATGAGAAATCGGTTGGATACTTTCCTCATGTCAGCACGTTGTAGGTGTCGCCACCGGCGCCAACCTTGTGTGAATGCTCTGAAAAGCTAATCATTTCCATATCACAGCGTCTTCTTCCTGTCGGTTGAATTTCGCGTCTGTAGCACGTCATCTGTGTGTTGTAGCAATTTTAATGGACAGTAGTGTAATAAGCTGTTTAAAAGTAATCATCGTCAGCAATGCATTCAACACTTTACAGCCAGTAAGGGACAGAGACGTCCTTTAAATTTTTGAAGGTTTGTGTACTTCTAAGTGCTATTTCAAGCGTTTGTCGCCGTTTTATTGAATCCATCAGGGCTCAAATATGACGGGGTACTGATTAACACGAGGGCGTACTGAAAAGCAATGACTCTGAAATTTTTAGGTGAAATTTTTTTTTAAAAAAATCGATATCATAATGATTCTGGATTATTATTCTTCATATCGACATATTTACTATCAACATCATCACCCTGGGGACGAACACATTTCTTCCAATGAGGCACCAGTTTGTTGATACCGTCGCTATAGAATGTTTCACTTTGTTGACAGAGCCACACCTCACCACTACTTGCACCGCTTGATCACTGTCAAAGTGAACTCCACGAAGGTGTTGTTTAACTTATGGAAACAGATTAATATCAAAAAAATGGTTCAAATGGCTCTGAGCACTATGCGACTTAACATCTGTGGTCATCATTCCCCTAGAAATTAGAACTACTTAAACCTAACTAACCTAAGGACATCACACACATCCATGCCCGAGGCAGGATTCGAACCTGCGACCGTAGCGGTCACGCGGTTCCAGACTGAAGCGCCTAGAACCGCACGGCCACACCGGCCGGCAGATTAAAATTGTATGGGACCAAGTCGGGACGGTATGGAGGATGACCGATGACAGTGAACCCAAGGCGTCGGACTGCTGCAGCTGTAGCAGCTCTCTTGTGTGGTCTGGCATAGTTATGTTGAAGGGGAGGGTGGTCCATGTGTGGACGAACTCCTCGAATTCGGAACTCGGTTACAGCACGGCGTTACATTACACACCACCAAGTTACACGCTACAAGTTGGAGTCCTCTAGTGGTAGAGCGCTGCGACGACATCAATGACAAAGGTGTAAAATGTTAATAATATTTGTTTTATTAAAAAGCTTCGAGTTTTCACATAAAAAAATCGGAGGTATCATTCTTCTGCACACCCTCTGAATAACATTAATTTCATTAAAAAAGGACAATCAGGAATTCCAAAAAGTCATTTTCTCAGTGCATCATGTTAAAGCAACAGAAGACAGCACAATCCTTGGTAGAATAAAATATATTTGAATAAAACATACAAGCCGTCGCAAACTTTTACAATTAGAATTATCCTGACGGTAGAGGATCCTGAATTAAATAATATTAGCTGGGGAACAATGACCTAAAACGAATATTTCAAAGAGTCCTAAGATCTTAAATGTGCAATGCATGTAAGATGCAACTCTGTGAACTGCTTCGTTTTAGAACAACCAACAACGTTCTGGTGGTCGGTGACGCTACCTTGAAAACAATACAAAATCGTCTGTGACGTGTCCACGATGGGGGTTAATACTAGTTACAGTTAATCGTCTCAAACGCTCGACTGGGTTCTTGATTTTCAGTCGGAAAGGTATAGTTCGTAGTACCTGAAAGGGACGTTTTCTAGTGAAAACAAAGTTATATCTGGATTTCCTCAAGGACGTGTTAAAGACCTTGTGCTAAACTTCATCCATACCGTACGAAGGGGGTCGAAAAGTTTCTAGCCTTGGCACTCCATTTTCTAGCGTCCACAGCTCCACTCAGTATCTCAAATAACAAAATGAGTAAATGTAAACTCAAATAGCACCAGTGAACTACAAATCAAAAATGATAATCGATAAATAAACCATAGCAAACACAATACGAACGCGCAAAGCAAAAACGCTACGAACTTATGTACCAAACTAATATTTTCTGTCTTATTGCAAACTCAATCGAGCGAGTGAAAAGCGGCCGTCAGTACGCTACTGTATGGGTAGCAATGTCTCTGCTTATATTCTCATCATTCCCACGCAATGTATGGGGTGTTGCTCAACTGCTATTACAAACATGTAGAGTTTGTGGAAAGGACTTAGTAGATGCAGTTTTGACAACGAACCCATATCCGGAAATGCACCGTTCGGACGTAAAATAAGCTGAAGATCTAATCACTTTCAAATTTCTCGCTTGACAGTATCCACACAAACTGGGAAGAGAGCGTCATCGTCAGTGTCTGTTGTAATTACATCACAAACAATTTTGTTGGACTTCGAAGTGTGCGAATAACTGGTACATGCGCGACTAGGAGGGTTGACGATGGTTGTCCACGGAACATTGCACTCTCGACCTTGTAAGGATGTCCTTCAGATATATTTTACTTACAAACGCTGCATTTCTGGAAACGTGTTCCATATAAAAATTTTATGTGCTAAGTCCCCTATGCAACCCCTAGAAGCCTGTAACAGAAATTGTGGAACACCCTGTATACGATGGTGGCGGCGATGTGCAGCTTCCCTAGATTTACAAAAGGTTCTCGCCAGAACTACGTTACCTTTCTTTCAAAGAATCCCGTTTAAGTTTGATTAGAGTCTGTCACATTGGGGCCTTGCACCTATTTTCCTGTGGTTTCGCAACAGTGGTGCAGGGCGTGGCAATTGATACTCATTATAAACGAAAGTAATGTACTGCGAATACTTAGACATGAAGATCCTCTACTGTATGATTAAACAATCAGACAGCAATCGCAGGAAGTAGTTAAGTCCATAAAATATCTAGGGGCTCCTACGAATATTTGGAGAAAGGTTTATTGAAAAAGGAAGAGACCTCTATATGTGCTTCATCGATCGAGGAAAGGCATTTGACAATGTGGCTTGGGACAAGCTGAGACTTCTAAACTCACTGTATCAGAATCAAAAAGCCTTAGTTAAAGTGAGAGGAGAAAGTACAAACTGGATCGGACTAGGAAAAGCAGTAAAACAAAGATGCTGTCTATCACCTACCCTTTTCTACATCTACATCTACATCCATACTCCGCAAGCCACCTGACAGTGTGTGGCGGAGGGTACCTTGAGTTCCTCTGTCGGTTCTCCCTTCTATTCCAGTCTCGTATTGTTCGTGGAAAGAAAGATTGTGGGTATGCCTCTGTGTGGGCTCTAATCTCTCTGATTTTATCCTCATGGTCTCTTCGCGAGATATACGTAGGAGGGAGCAATTACTGCTTGAGTCCTCTACCTGGAAAATATGACTGACCAATGCTCATTAGATGCCAAAGGAGTAGAAATTGGAGGAAGAAGAGTAGGGTGTTTGAGGTTTGCTGGTGACATGGTCCTTCTAGCTACAGGGGAAAAAGAATTACAGCATTTAGTGGACACTATTGAAGCTAACGGAAAAAAATTATGGAATGAAAATTAACACAAAGGAAACAAAAGTAGTGGCACTAGGAGGAAACAAAGAAATAAAAATTATGCTGAATGGATAAATATTAGAACAGATGCAAAACTTTAAGTATCTTGGAAGCAGTGAGACACTGACTGGAAGTGCAGCACAGAAATTAAAACAATGATAGCAATGGCAAAAGAGGCATTTAACAAGGAAAGGTGAATTTTCTGCAGCAGTCTGGACAGAGAACGGAGGAAAAGACTCATAAAATGATTTGTATGGAGTGTTGTACTGTATGGCACTGAAACATGGACTTTGAGGAAGAAAGACAGAGAAAGGCTGGAGGCTATTGAGATGTGGACATGGCGGAGGATGAAAAGAATAAGATGGATGGACAGAGTAAAAAATGAAGAGGTACTGAGAAGTGTGGGGGAGAAAAGACAGATACTAGATGTAATAAAAAGAAGAAAAAGAAACTGGATTCGGCACATATTAAGAAAGAATGACGGACTGATAAAAACGATTTTAGAAGGTTATGTAGAAGGGAAAAGGAAGCGAGGAAGGAAGAGATTTCAGATATTGGATGACGTGATGGACAGTCCAACATACAGCAGCCTTAAGAAGGAAGCAATACATGGCAGAAAACTGGTGATGATAATGTGTAAGGTATGATTTGAAACGGAACGACCACATAAAATTAATCATAAGGCAGATCCCAGACTGAGATTCATTGGAAGAAACCTCAGGAAATGTAGTCCATCAGCAATGGAAGTAGCCTACAAAACACTCGCTCGACCAATACCTGAATATTGCTTCGATTAGATTAGATTAGATTTACTTTCATTCCAATTGATCCGTAGTGAGGAGGTCCTCCAGGATGTAGAACATGTCAGAAAAACAATAACACATGACAAATATTTACAACTGATACAAATAAGCTAATGTACCTTCCACAGGTCCCAAGTGGAATGATCGTCATTTTTTAATGAACACTATATGAAAGAATCATTTTACAAACACTAATGCACTGAATTTGAAATAAAAAAAGTTTTTTTCATTTATAAGGTAATAAACATGTAATAGAACTACTGCGATACTTATTTACAATGAACACATTACTACAATGAAATGGTGCAGAAGTTATATTGTACTTATACACAAATCAGTTGGTTTTACTGAGAAATTCATCAATGGAGTAGAAGGAGTTGGTCACCAATAAATTCTTTAGGCTTCTCTTAAACTGAATTTCATTGATTGTTAAGCTTTTTATGGGTGCTGGCAAGTTATTGAAAATGTGTGTTCCTGAATAATCCACACCTTTTTGTACAAGACTAAGTGACTTTAAATCCTTGTGAAGATTATTCTTATTTTTAGTACTGATTTCATGAATTGAGCAGTTGGTTTGAAAAAGTGATACATTTTTAATGGCAAATTTCATTAAGGAATAAGTATATTGGGAAGCAGTAGTTAGTATCCCTAGTTCCCTAAACAGGCTTCTGCTGAATGTTCTTGAGTTCACACCACATATAACTCTTACTGCACGTTTTTGTGCCCGTAAAACTTTAGCTTGGCTTGATGAATTACCCCAAAAAATAATCCCATATGACGTTATGGAATGAAAGTAAGCGTAGTATGCCAGCTTTTTCATTTTTATATCCCCTATGTCTGACACAATTCGCATTGCAAACAGAGATTTGTTAAGACGCTTCAGTAGTTGTGTAGTGTGCTCCTCCCAGTTGAATTTACTATGAAGCTGTAATCCCAAGGATTTAACACTGTCCACTTTCTCTATCTGCTTGTCATCGTAAGTTAGGCATATACTCGTGGGACACCCCTTAAAAATTCTGAACTGCATGTAGTGTGTTTTTTCAAAGTTTAGTGATAAAGAATTGGTTAGGGACCAGTGATTAATGTCCGCAAATATTTTATTAGCCGATCTTTCTAAGACTACACTTGATGTGCTGTTTATTACAATGTTCGTATCATCGGCAAACAAAAGGAACTTGGCATCTGGTATTGTCACTGAGAGATCCGTACCAGATAGGACTGATAGCGGTAATAGCGAAGATCCAAAGAAGAGCAGCACGTTTCGTTACAGATCCGTTTAACAAGCACGAAAGCTTCACAGAGATAATCAACAAAATGCAGAGACAGATGCTGCAATAGAGGTGATCTGCAACACAGTGTAGTTTATTGTTAAAGTTCTGAGAACGTACCTTCGTAGAAAAGTCGACAGATATATTGTTCCCTCCGACGTATGTCTCGCGAGAATATGATGAAAACAAAATTTGAGAGATTCGGGCTCACATGGAGGAGCGAACTATTCGCTACTGGAACAGGGATCGGGGAGGGGACTGACAATGATATACGAAGTACCTTCCGCCACGCGCCACGAACTCCAAGGTGGCTTTTAGGGCATAGATATACGTAGATGTAGATAGAAGCGTTCTAACAAATCGAAGTATTCCATTCGCCTTCCGTATTACAGATTTCACATGTTTGTCCAATTTCAAAAAATGGTTCAAATGGCTCTTAGCACTATGGTACTTAACATCTGAGGTCTTCAGTCCCCTAGAACTTAGAACTACTAAAACCTAACTAACCTAAGGACAGCACACACATCCATGCCCGAGGCAGGATTCGAACCTGGGACCGTAGCAGTCGCGAGGTTCCGGACTGAAGCGCCTAGAACCGCTCGGCCACGACGGTCAGCGTCCAATTTCAAATCAGTTCTTAGTTTAACCCTAAAAATTTCAACAGTATAACGTGTTCCAGATGTTTGTCATTAATCTTGTAACCGGTGATTGTTTCCTAAAACGGAAGGCTTGATTGTCTCAGTCTCATCACATTAGACAAATAAATTAATAAAATGCATATTCACGTGATCTACATGAAAATACCATGTTTCAAAATATAGATTATTTACTTTGTACCTGCTGGATAACGTCACCATTGGACATATGGAAATGGAAATGAGCGTATGGCGTTCAGTGGCCGGGAGTTCCCAGGCGGGAAGTTCGGCTGCCAAGTGCAAGTCTTATTGAGTGCGACGCCACATTGGGCGACTTGCTCGTCGACAATGGGGATGAAAATGATGATGAGGACAGCACAACACCCAGTCCCTGAGTGGAGAAAATCTCCCACCCCAGCAGGGAATCGAACCCGGGGTGCCGTGCGTGGCATTCCAACGCACTGACCTTTTTTTCCACAAAAACAGAAACAAAAATGGCTAGCTTACAATGAAATGACATACATAAGGTGACAGATAATTGCAATCATAAATTACAGCCTTCATAGAATGAGGAATGATATTCAGTCTTTAGCAGTAGCACACATTTAGCATATTCACTGCCACCTTCAGCTGGTGGCAGTTCAGCATGCACATTTCCTTCTTCTGCAGCCTGAGGTTCGTCATCATCATCTCCCAGACGCAAATTAATCAGTCAGTAAATCCTTGATGTGTGTTCCTTCCAGGGTAAATTACGTGGACAGAAGAGCAGTCTCGAACAGTGACATCGCAAAGTCCTTCACTGCCTTGTTATTTTTGTCAGTTCCAGCCTTCTCAACGCATCCTTCCTTTATAACAGACACCAGAAATTTGCCGTCATATTCTTGCATCTGCAGTACTACTGATTTATTTTTCATGTGTGACTTGCAGGTAAGGCTAGGGTCGGGAACGTGACCCAACTCATCCCCTCTCCACGAGGAATGCACGTGTTCCTGACCTATGCCAATTCTGTTGAAGACAATTCAGAGCATGTTACCATATTTCTTATTGTGATTCTGATACTTAAATGTTTTCTCGAATTCATTTTCCATACACATCTTGTATTCAATATGTTCATCGCTCCCAATATTGTTAAAAATGTAAATTGTATATTTGCTCATTAACCAAATCACTGCATTATTTTTTGCCTGAGAGTAGTAACTTTCTTCTGGTATGGAGAAAATGTTAGTCGGTACATTGTTTGCTGAAGTTCTTGTTATTTGAGCAATTTTCTCCCTGGTCCACCTCCAGTTGATAATCCGATCTCCACATGTGTACCGATGAGGCACACTACCAACAAGGTTGCATTTTCTGCAGAGGTTAGTATCACTTAAACCGATAGCAAAGAGACGCTCATTAGTGCTGGTAATGTTACTGACTACCTTGCACCACGCTGTTCTCACGTCAGACGAAAGAACAATACTAATGATGTTTTCCCAGATCACATTCCATGCTATTCCAGCATATTTAGTTTCTATGTTATTTTTCCTTTCATGTTCTCGTCTTCCAGCTAAAATCGCCTTTGCTGTAACATTTTTGGAGTTTTAAAGCTTTTTGCTGAGATAGCTTATTTCAAGATAATATTCCCTAAAATGTTTTAGTTTAAAACTTATTTTTTGTATATTTATCGGCGGCTCTACACTTTCTGGCCTGACAACGTCGTATAGTTTTGCTGTAATGCACCCTGGATCGTTACACATTATGCTCCATTGTAATGTGGCTATAATTTCGCACGCTACAAGAACTCATCCACAACCTTTGCCGTGATCTACAAACACAATTAGGTTTAAATGGTTCAAATGGCTCTGAGCACTATGGGACTTAACTTCTGAGGTCATCAGTCCCCTAGAACTTAGAACTACTTAAACCTAACTAACCTAAGGACATCACACACATCCATGCCCGACGCAGGATTCGAACCTGTGACCGTAGCGGTCGCGCGGTTCCAGACTGTAGCGCCTAGAACCGCTCGGCCACTCTGGCTGGCCACAATTAGGTATCATGTGACAGGTTGTACATCGTGAGTATATTAAGGAGATTAACATTGTCACTTACGTCTTGTAAATGATTGTTAACGCTTATTTCATGAAAGGTGTCGGAGTGTCTTTATTATAAAAATGGCGTAATGAGTGATTGCCTATACTAGTAGAGGTTGGAACGCCAGTGGAGATGAAACGGCAGGCAGAACTCAAACTCTGGGTGTAAGGACCCCACAGGTGTTGGTCCTGCTTAAACACAGGAAGTAGCTAGACGGACGTTGTGGCACCTGAGCTCTGGAGCACAACAGGGTGAAGGCCGGCCGCTATTGTAGTAGGGCCGGAAGGATAACCGGATAATACTTTTGAACGCTGAAAATCTCCGACGCAGGTGAGAGGAACGAAGAAGCGGCACCTCGGAAACCACGCAGGCTGGGTTATTAACAAGGATTTTTACTCAGAAGCGTACCTTTGTGCGAGTATAGGTTTTTCCTCGCAAACTTTCCGCGCTGGACGAAAAAAGACTAAAATATGGTTGGTCGGCGTTTGGAAGAATCTGTAGAGAGGGAGAATATTCCGTGGTTTCGGGAATATGATTCGTTTACGGAATTACGATGGTGGGGAGGCAAGCCTTGCTGGGAAGCCGGCGATGGAGAGACGAAGTCTTCCGTTGTGAGCGACTGTCATAGCTTTGTTGATATAGACGGACTTGCTGTCGTTGCTCTCAGGACAGGTAGAACAGTCAGGCACTGTACTTTTGCGAACCTATACGATTCTGAACTTCACCTCCGGTTTGGAAGTCGTCGTTGAATACGCAGCGTTCAGTAATTGAGAGCACTTCTTCTAACTATACGTACGTTGAAACGTTATCTGAACTCCGTCCTTGTGGCTGGGAGTTTCTCGTCTGCAGACCACAGAGAGAAGACAATATTAGAGCATATTAGTCAGAAGACCGCCTTCTACCGTCCTAGTGTTTGAAAGAGTTTATTTGTGGCTGGAGTTCTTCCATCGTCACAGACGAGTACGACAACCATCACTTCGACGCACCGGACGCAGTGCATACGGTGATATCGCAAACTGCTTCGGCTTACTAGGGCAATAAAAGCTAAACAGCTTTGATCACGTTAGTTTATTTCCACTGAGGTTCCAAGCTGCCTAAATTATCTTTGAAAGTAGTGTCTTCTAGTGTTCGGTATGTAGATGATGTCAGTCATCTACTATTAGACTGCGTTGTCATAATAAGGGGCAGAGTTGGGCAATTGATTAGTAATTTTACTTAGGAAATGTAAACTTTGTAATCTAAAGCTTTTTTTTAAATCTACAATAAATACGAGTATACAGGGTGTTACAAAAAGGTACGGCCAAACTTTCAGGAAAAATTCCGCACACACAAATAAAGAAAAGATGTTATGTGGACATGTGTCCGGAAACGCTTAATTACCACGTTAGAGCTCATTTTAGTTTCGTCAGTATGTACTGTACTTCCTCGATTCACCGCCAGTTGGCCCAATTGAAGGAAGGTAATGTTGACTTCGGTGCTTGTGTTGACATGGGACTCATTGCTCTACAGTACTAGCATCAAGCACATCAGTACGTAGCATCAACAGGTTAGTGTTCGACACGAACGTGGTTTTGCAGTCAGTGCAATGTTTACAAATGCGGAGTTGGCAGATGCCCTTTTGATGTATGGATTAGCACGGGGCAATAGCCGTGGCGCGGTACGTTTGTATCGAGACTGATTTCCAGAACGAAGGTGTCCTGACAAGAAGACGTTCGAAGCAATTGATCGGCGTCCTAGGGAGCACGGAACATTTCAGCCTATGACTCGCAACTGGGGAAGACCTAGAACGATGAGGACACCTGCAATGGACGAGGCAATTCTTCGTGCAGTTGACGATAACCCTAATGTCAGCGCCAGAGAAGTTGCTGCTGTACAAGGTAACGTTGACCACGTCACTGTATGGAGAGTGCTGCGGGAGAACCAGTTGTTTCCGTACCATGTACAGCGTGTGCAGGCACTATCAGCAGCTGATTGGCCTCCACGGGTACACTTCTGCGAATGGTTCATCCAACAATGCGTCAATCCTCATTTCAGTGCAAATGTTCTCTTTACGGATGAGGCTTCATTCCAACGTGATCAAATTGTAAATTTTCACAATCAACATGTGTGGGCTGACGAGAATCCGCACGCAATTTGCAATCACGTCATCAACACAGATTTTCTGTGAACGTTTGGGCAGGTATTGTTGGTGATGTCTCTATTGGGCCCCATGTTCTTCCACCTACGCTCAATGGAGCACGTTATCATGATTTCATACGGGATACTCTACCTGTCCTGCTAGAACATGTGCCTTTACAAGTACGACACAACATGTGGTTCATGCACGATGGAGCTCCTGCATATTTCAGTCGAAGTATTCGTACGCTTCTCAACAACAGACTCGGTGACCGACGGATTGGTAGAGGCGGACCAATTCCATGGCCTCCGCGCTCGCCTGACCTCAATCCTGTTGACTTTCATTTATGGGGGCATTTGAAAGCTCTTGTCTACGCAACCCCGGTACCAAATGTAGAGACTCTTCGTGCTCCTATTGTGGACGGCTGTAATACAATACGCCATCCTCCAGGGCTGCATCAGCGCATCAGGGATTCCATGTGACGGAGGGTGGATGCATGTATCCTCGCTAACGGAGGACATTTTGAACATTTCCTGTAACAAAGTGTTTGAAGTCACGCTGGTACGTTCTGTTGCTGTGTGTTTCCATTCCATGATTAATGTGATTTGAAGAGAAGTAATAAAATGAGCTCTAACATGGAAAGTAAGCGTTTCCGGACACATGTCCACATAACATATTTTCTTTCTTTGTGTGTGAGGGATGTTTCTTGAAAGTTTGGCCGTACCTTTTTATAACACCCTGTAGAAACAGGAACAACGTTTGTCATTTAGCAGGATTAGATGTCTTTATTATTCATTTATGTTTAGATTGTAATTTAGAGAATTAAGAGATCCTAAGATCTGCTTCAGGGGGTAGTGAGACAGGGCCAAATCTTCCTTCAGCGTTTATTATTTTCCGTTGCGCACATTCATTTTACACCCGCCTGGAGTAGCATCTTGGACCATTTTCGTTGACATACAATACCATGGCTTTAGACTTATTGTCGATAAGTCCCATTCCGCCATTGACTGGATCCAAAAGTGCTGTCTTAACCGGCACTCGAAACAATTCCCCTTTTCACAAAAACTTTGCTAAGGTGGACACGATCGTTTTCGGTACCAATGATGGAATGGGGAGAACCTCTGCTATGTAGTAGGCCAGCTAATGGGGCGGACACCATTAGGTATAGAAAATCCGGCTAACTTCTACAAGCAGAAATCCAGGCGATATGCATAATTTATGCAAATTGTGTTTCCGACAGACGGAGAAACACTTAAAGACCGCTAAAGGGTTTAACAAAAGAGAAATAACAGGAACTGAGGACGTTAGTGAACTCGCCGTGCCTCTGTTGCGTAGGAGGGGGTGAGCACAGAGATTATCATTGAATGAGAGAAAGAAACACAGCACGGTAGCGAAGAGAAAGAAACAAAGAGAGCTGCGGTAAATTGAAAAGGCGATAAAAACGCGAACGAAGGCGCAGTGGCAAGTTGTGCGCTGTTTGGAAGCAAGGATGTTGTTGCGGAGAGCGGATCAGAGGGCTTAGGCTCGTGGTGAAGCGGCGGGCGCAGCCGTTAGTGGCTTCCGAGGGCCGGCGTTGGCCGCGGAAGTCGTGTGTCCTGCGTATCGAACTCGGAAACAGAGAGAGAGAGAGAGAGAGAGAGAGAGAGGGAGCAAGCCGCGAAAGAGTGTGGGGGAGATGGCAAAGGGCTGCCCCGCCACCTGGCCCTGTCTGGCGCTGTGCCCGCGCGTAAAACACGCCGTAAAGCCAGCCGGCCAATGAATTTACATCAGCGCGTAATGGCGGCGGCAGCGCGGACAAACGGCACGCCGATAGCTGCGTCTGCCCGCTGCTCCCGTTCTGCCGCACTGCTCCGCGAGTGGCGCTAAGCGACTCCAATGTCAAGCGAAGTTATCTTCACCGTTATCGAGATTCACGCGATGCCAGATGACCCATCAGACGACTCCGGGTAGATCATAAGTGAAATGAATTCAACCTGCATGAAAACTTACATATCAGACGATTTCAAAACATCATATCTTCGTATTGTTGTCCATAATATTGCTAGGCGACTCCCGGTATGAAACTAATGTAAATGTTCTCCCATACAGTGCCATAAAATGTTAGTAAGTGGGATGGACTGTCTTGTTTAAAGACTTCGAGTGGTGCAAAAATAGTCTACGTGTTTAATAGTACGCTAAGGAGTGCGAATGGCTCAAATGGTTCTAGGCTCTATGGGACTTAACGTCTGAGGTCATCAGTCCCCTAGACTTAGAAGTACTTAAACCTAACTAACCTAAGGACATCACACACATCCATGCCCGAGCCAGGATTCGAACCTGCAACCGTAGCAGCAATGCGGTTCCGGACTGAAGCGCCTAGAAACTCTCGGTCACATGTGCCGGCCAGTGCGAATGGGATTTAGAGTTCGGCAACATAGAGTAGAAAAAATTTTAAAAAAAATTGGCCGGTAAAATTTTACCAAGTGTCATTTTATACTTATGTTTCTTTGTCTTTGTAAAATTGTGGAAATTGGAGTTGTAATCGAGCCTCGTTTATCTGGAATAATTGGAATAGTAGATCATCCAGGTTATCGAAAATCCAGACAACCCATAGATTCAGAAAAAAATTGGAATAACTTTGATTAAATGCAGTGAACACACACATAATATTTATTTTCACATATTGTGACAGGAAATTAAAAAAACACACTGAAAAAAACTGAAACAATCAGCAAGTTTATTTTGAGAGGGATACGTTTCTCGTTTACGTGCAGCATGGACTGTAGCCATGTATGGAAGTGAAATGTGGACGATAAATAGTTTAGGCATGAAGAGAACAGAAGCTTTCGAAATGTGGTGCTACAGAAGAATGCTGAAGATTAGATGGTTAGATCACATAACTAATGAGGAGATAATGAATAGAATTGGGGAGAAGAGAAATTTGTGGCACAACTTGACTAGAAGAAGGGATCGCTTGGAAGCACATATTTTGAGGTATCAAGAGATCACCAATTTGGTATAAGAGGGCAGCGTGGAGGGTGAAAATCGTAGAGGGAGCCCAAGAGATGAATACACTAAATAGATTCAGAAGGATGTAGGTTGCAGTAGGTACTGGGAGATGAAGAAGCTTGCACAGGATAGAGTAGCATGGAGAGCTGCATCAAACCAGTCTCTGGACTGAATACCACAACAACAACATGACGAAGCAGGCATTTCACCATCATTATTTCGGCCGTAGTAGTTTCTATCTGGTGTTGCAAATTAACCATTATTTCCTTATCTCTTTGTGGGTCATAACATTTTCAAACTGAGCGCCAGCTAGTCCGTCATCACTATCATCAACGTATGCAGACGAACAAACGGCGATAATTTTTTCATCAAATCTCATACCGTGATTGATGTCATTAAAACCTATCTATGAGCGTCCTGGTACGTTTGAAAATGCTTCAACGAACTTCGACGAATCGCCATTGTCACCAGTTTCCATAATCCGTGTGCAAACTGCGTCAGTGGATTCGACAACGGTTGGGCTAGTGCATTTTTGTCTATGGATACTGCCATCTTCTACCTTATTGATGTTATTTGACACTCGCAACAAACAGGGATAGTGGTGTACTGTGGAACACAGTGTTAACTTGTTAACAGACAAAGTCCCAGGACTCGTGTAAGGCGGTTAGCTGAATTTAAACTTAATGATGGTCGCCATCTATTGTTTCCACTATTGTTTCCGGAGTATTAAACACTGTACAACGATTCGAATGAAGCAGAAATCCAGATTAATGAGGAACGGATGAAAGAGGTTCCACTGTGTACTTCCCGCACGAAGAAGAGAGAATTTAAAAGCACGAATGTTTTTTCGAGAGTACATGAACAATTTTAATGAAAACGGAAGGGACGCTACTTTTTGTAATTGGTAACACTGTGTTAATGCTGTTGCATTAAGTGCCACGATTCACGAGACAGCTGCGACACTTTCGTGAGTTTAAAATAGTCGTGTTGACTCAAAATTCCATGAATTGCAGCTCAGATTCCAGCAGTAATCTGTCATTAATGATCCAAACGACGACGGTCGTTGAATTTATGTCTTTTACATAAAATACGAGTGGAGAGTAATCATGAATTAAGAACGAGCCAGCTCTTCACTTAACAGCGCACTATCGGTTTAGGTTCCCGTCCTTCCATTGAGACTTATTTCCATGTTAAAAGATCCTCAAAATGGTGAACACTGTACTGATTGAAACCTGTCTGCAGTGACGTAGAGTTGGTTGCAAACACTCTGAAAGCTCTGACGCCGTCATAAATGAACTGAAATTCTCAGCAAACGAGGCAGATTCGAATTGAAGGCGTCTCAGCTTTGTGAGTGGACTGGAGTTCACACCTATTTTGAAACGAAACATAGGTGTGCAACAGTCGTTAAATTCTCCAAAAATGTTTCAGTTCAGTAAAGATTAAAACCTAAGGAATTTAAAGTTTCTTACATGAATTTAAAGAATATTTTTACCTTAAAAATTCCGTTCTAAGAAAAGGCTGTTTGTTGTGAAACTATGTACGGGTTGAAATGGGGACGGAAAATAGACTAGTGAAATAAGATGACCGCTTTCTTTTTATTCGATGTACCGGGTGATCAAAAAGTCAGTATAAATTTGAAAACTGAATAAATCACGGAATAATGTAGATAGAGAGGTACAAATTGACACACATGCTTGGAATGACATGGGGTTTTATTAGAACAAAAAAAAAAAAAAAAAAAAGAAAAATTTCAAAAAATGTCCGAGAAATGGCGCTTCATCTGATCTGAATAGCAATAATTAGCATAACAAAGTAAGACAAAGCTGATGTTCTTTACAGGAAATGCTCAATATGTCCACCATCATTCCTCAACAACAGCTGTAGTCGAGGAATAATGTTGCGAACAGCACTGTAAAGCATGTCCGGAGTTACGGTGAGGCATTGGCGTCGGATATTGTCTTTCAGCATCCCTAGAGATGTCGGTCGATCACGATACACTTGCGACTTCAGGTAACCCCAAAGCCAATAATCGCACGGACTGAGGTCTGGGGACCTGGGAGGCCAAGCATGACGAAAGTGGCGGCTGAGCACACGATAATCACCAAACGTCGCGCGCAAGAGATCTTTCACGCATCTAGCAATATGGGGTGTTTGTTTTTTGTTCTAATAAAACCCCATGTCATTCCAAGCATGTGTGTCAATTTTTACCTCTCTATCTACATTATTCCGTGGTTTATTAAGTTTCCAAATTTATACTGACTTTTTATCACCCGATATTTCTGTTGTGTATTAAGGTTCGTATCTGCACTGTGTAAAGGCAAGATTGTTGTTTTTCTTGTACTGACAACAAAATTCGTTTGCCGCTTGTTCATGTGACATTAGAGAGAGAGAGAGAGAGAGAGAGAGAGAGAGAGAGAGAGAGAGAGAGAGAGAGAGAGAGAGAGAAGGGGGGGGGGGAGGAGAAGAACTAATTATATTCCATCCTTTATCGCTAATGCAGCACCTGCGGTCAGCATTTATAATTCATTGCCAATTATCACATGTTAATTGATCGCGAGATAACGCTAACTGCACCTTGTTTTAAACTAGAAAAATGTTAGTGGCTGGGATCGCTCTGTAAATGTTTCTGGATATTTTTACCAGTTTCTACACCAAAGAACTCGTCATATTTCCATGACGAACAGTACCACAACAGTTTTAGCTCAGACACATTGTGTATTTGCTAAAACAAGACCTGCATTTGATGAAATTTATTTATCATGTTGGTCTGCCCTGAAAGCCTTAAAAGGTCGGTTCTGTGTTCCAGAACTACAATGTAATATCTTGAAAATCGAACGCGACAGAAGACACATTATCTTGATATCGAATAAAAGGTGTTTAGAATTATTTTGTTTGAATTATTATTTTCCCGAAAGTAAGTTTAAATAGGCAGTTCGGTCGCCGTCATCGCAATTCAGCATTAAGAATGCAAATTCTCGTCTTCCCATACCATGCCAACTTGTTACAGCATTTCGTCGATAAAGCCGGAATGAACATCTACCGTTCAAAGAAATTCACAACCTTTGAGACAAAAAAAAAAAAAAGTTCTACGTCGAGGAAAATTATTCCCTATCTGAACGTGTGTCACTTTGAGACCACAGGCTTCCAAGGTGCTTGAGTAGCCACAGAATGACTAATTCAAGATTGACTAGGTGCTCAAATGATGTCCCATTTGTGGTGTAGGCTTAGGTAGTTTTACGTGCCTCGATATGCAAGTGCCAGGCCTCCAGTCTACTTAAGAAGCTCATTGGTACCGTCTTATAGGTATACTGGCAAGTGTAGAGATTTCGACGATGTGATGTGGGCCGACATCCTAAGGTCGCAAGCTGTTTTTCGTAAACTGAACATCCAACTACGAAATCGGTTCGCACCGAACACGGAGAAACTAATAATTACTAGGTTTCACAGCTTTTCGAATATTTTGTGACGTCTGGAACACAACCTAAGCCATTCGCCAAATCTTACATGTTTTTGTGTAGATAGAAAATAACTTTTTTTTCTTTTTTCTGACACATTAACTGCCAACAGAATAAACTATCTGACCCATTCTCATTCGTTTACGATATTTCCGGTCTCTGAGAAGTCGTCTTTCTCCTTCTTGTTCTTCATTTCTTCGCGCCTCTCTTTTTTCTTCACTTGTAACTGCGTAAATAATCTCTTCTGTTTATGTACTGAATAGTGCATGTCACTCACTCAGTAAATAGCATTTAAATATTTGTTCACTGAAAATCTCACTTAAATAGTCACTCTGAAGTTTCTTTTATTGTTGACCTAATCGAAAAGAGTATCACCTAATGTACTCTCAAACATGGAAACTTATAGAACATATAATTAAATATTCCCAGTTCCTAAGCCCTGAAGATCATTCAAAAACATCCGAAAGCATTCACATGCCCTATTCCAGAACATCAGAGTAAGTTCTAAAACATTCCTAGGATTTCTAAAGTACTCCTAAAATTTTCGGGAAGAATTTATGAAATTTACAGATTATCTCCGAACAATGTCAAAGCATTTCAGCATGTTCTGCTTAGAAAAATAAGTTTCCACTATTAAAACCCTGCAAGAATACAAGAGGAAGTCGCTACTTTTATCGCTTCTCAGCTCTGTAACTTTCACTACACACTACATCCGTTTACACTCGATCGAAACTCCATTATACATTATGCATAATAGAAGATGCAAAGCTACACACACGTGCGCGCGGAGAGAGAGAGAGAGAGAGAGAGAGAGAGAGAGAGAGAGAGAGAGAGAGAGAGAGAGAGAGAGAGAGAGAGGGAGGGAGGGAGGGAGGGAGGGAGGGAGGGAGGGAGAGAGGTGATTAATAGCTAGTGGGTGTGGGCATAAGATGGTTTGCTTACAACAAATCTGAAACATCAGATGTGCTTGAAGCATACTTACAGTTACATGCAGTAATGTATATTTAGGTTTCTAACAACATAGTTATGTGTCAAAGTCAACACACACATGCTGAAACGTTAAAAACTGTTTGGAACTACATGATTACTGTGTACAAAATACAAAAGCCAGTTAGTTTTAGAACTTTTGTAACGTATAAATATTTTGTTAGAAAACTGTAGCCGGCCGGTGTGGCCGTGCGGTTAAAGGTGCTTCAGTCTGGAACCGCGTGACCGCTACGGTCGCAGGTTCGAATCCTGCCTCGGGCATGGATGTGTGTGATGTCCTTAGGTTAGTTAGGTTTAATTAGTTCTAAGTTCTAGGCGACTGATGACCTCAGAAGTTAAGTCGCATAGTGCTCAGAGCCATTTTTTAGAAAACTGTAAACACATTATTCAACGAAAGTTCAGTAATATTTAGGGGAATTTGTGGAAAACTATGAGGGGTCATTCACATGGTTACGAATGTGACTTCTGGGCTATAAAGATTCGTTGCGGAGAAAGATCATTTAGTTCGGTTTTTTACATTAACTACCGTAATAGCTGTTTACGCCACGGTGCAGCATCTACAAACATGTATCCATTACATCACAATCCACGCTGTTGACAAAAAAGTGTAATTGTCCTATTTCATCTTCACCCTCAAGGCAGAACGCCACAATCAAGAAAATAACATAGTTTGTGATGAGCTGGTTCCAGGGTTAACTCGAACATCATTTGCCGATAGACAACAAGAACTCTACTCTTTGCTAGGGTGGTGGCAGTTGCTGAAGTACATAAATCTCTGGAGGTTCAATAGCATTTGTGTCAGTTCCTGGAGCAACGTGAAAAGAAAAGATATTGAACATCAGCCTAATAACAGTGTAAGCGGTTTTCCTAAGAGTTGTTATATTACTCATGGTTTTCGTTTCCCCTTCTGCACTACACTACACTTGTCATAACTTATGAAATGGATCGGTTTCTTTACTTTTCACATACAAATTCCTCGGCATGACCCTGGAGACATTACATCTCCAATAAAGTAACAGATGATTACTTAATAGCGAGCAGTTGGTGGATAAAGTTTTCGTATCATGTTCCAAGCCAATCAGCGAAAATTCTTTGAGAGTATAAATTTATTGATAGACTGAACATCCACTCTGTGCAGAAGCGATACGTGTATTTTGCTTTTAAGTCCTTCATTCTGTTTCGCATGGGGTGTATCTTGAAGTATCACGTGAAATTATTTGTAACATCTTCTTGAAGATTTCACGACTCATCGTAAAGATTTTTTTTTTACAAAACACGCCAGTAACAGAAGATGTTTTAACTTTATTGGTTGTAATGCAGAGCTCTGACGCATTCCTTATGTAAGGAGTGTGTCAGAACTCTCCTTTACATGGTTTGTTTACTACAGTTACACCAATTAAATATTATTTCATCTGTGATTTCCTGCAATATTTCATACGTTTTTACCAGTGATCTCTATCGAAACAGGATATCAAACTCCAGCTGCCTAAGCGTACCAGCCAAAAACCCTCATACTTCGTATTTTGCTCATCTACAATATGGCGGCCACGAAGTGTCACTAGAAAGCAAAAGAAAATCATGCCCGATTCTCCGCCCAGATTAGCCTAGCACATTGTTAGTAGCATTTTTCTGGAGAAGAACAAAATGAGCAAACAATGTCAACTTCATTCAAGAAGGTTGTGCATGAATTATCACCATTATTTGCACTATTTCTCAAGACTAGATCCCTAATAACGGTGATAATTCTGCTTCATCTTTTCAAAAGTCTCGTTTGACCCTGGTATTTCAGGGTGATCAGAAAATTGATTTCGCGTTATTTCACTTATATTTTACTCATGCATTCCATTGTGGTGCAAAAGTACTACACAACATGCAGCAGAATTCAATCAATTAGGTTCTATAAGAACAAACCGCTTAAATACGTGTCATTCTTAAAATAAAGAGATGCAAACAATTCAATCTTTCTTGAATAAAGTTGAAATCATATGTGAAACTGACTAGTGATACGGTAAAATATTATGTATTAACAAAGCAAGTACTTATTTCGAATAAATCATATTAAAATGAGTAAGGGTCATTTCAATTTAAACTTAAATACACTTTTACAGCTGTAACTTTTGTTGCCTCTGTTGCGTGTAATTTTATGTCGATAATTATTACTTTGGATCCGTCTAATAGCAACTGAATAAAACAAACTTTTCGTGGCATTAATCTTAGTCTTTATTATTCGAAAAGCATCATCAGTGGCCCGAAAGATATATATTTTTTAATATACTGTTGTAATTTTGTACTGTATTCTGGCCCTTCCTGATTTTCTATGACGCAATAATAGTTTAACTTTTTACCCTCAAATTTTGTGAATGTTCGGTATGTGCCCGTGTTCCGGTTTAATGTTATTCTTCTGCTTGCTACTGTCAGAAATTTTATATACATAGCATTAGGAGACGAACACTCATTTTCTTCATGTTGTTTACAGTTTTCTTTTTTTTAACCTTACCGTTCCTTTGACTAAAAAATTAAAACACAAATACAAACCAAACACGACGCGTCCAATATATCCAGATTACAGGAAAACACACAAGTCCCAAACCCACAAATACGCGCAACACACATACACGATGACAATACCACGCAGGAACAAAATACATAGCACACTGTGAATTACACATGTAAATTGACACACAGATTGGTAAACATAATAGAGAAACAGGGCCTCCACATCTCGTTGCGGCGGGATCTTCTCAAGAAATTTCGATCACCAACTTTTTCCTCCGAATGCGAAAATATTTTGATGACGCCAATCTACATAGGGAGAAACGATCACCATGATAAAATAAAGGAAATCAGAGCTCGTACGGAAAGATAAGGGAAATCAGAGCTCGTACGGAAAGATGTTTGTTCTTTTCGCGCGCTATACGAGATTGGAATAAGAGAGAATTGTGAAGGTAGTTCGATGAACCCTATGCCAGGCACTTAAATGTGATTTGCAGAGTATCCGTGTAGATGTAGATATAAAACTGCGCAAACTCTCCAAACAAAATTAAGCCAACAACAGTCAAGGAGGACAAATTCCAGGGATTACGAATAAACAAACTTTAATGTCAAAGTTGTGGTACAGCTTATATAAGGATCACATGCAGAAATTTTAAAACATCTTGAAAAAGGCACATTAAGTGTTCAAGTATGAAACAAACCATTCCACATGTGAAGCACAGCTAACAATCGTCCTACCAACTTGGAACAAGGTATCACAACCGTCGAGATAAATAACCACACCTTATATCAATGCAGGAACACTACCACAACCAGAAATCCACTGCAGAAAAAAAGTGATAAAAGACCAATAATATATCAATATAAACTGTCTAGTAAGCTTAATAAAAGAAATTATAAAGTACAGAAAATAACACTGTACCAGTTTGTTACCATACTAAAATTAACAAATTCTGTCTCTCTCTCTCTCTCTCTCTCTCTCTCTCTCTCTCTCTCTCTCACACACACACACACACACACACACACACACACACACACACATACATGCACGCACACACTCACCCATTGGGCAGAGATATCACAAGCACACATTCGACAGTTGGCAGTAAAGTCCACTGTCACCAATGAACTCCAAAACATAAAATGAAAAAAAAGTGTTAGTTTCGTAATTCTGTGCAAATAAAATTTCGAACTTTCACAAGCCGGAGAATAGCACTAGAACTGGATTTGAACACTCATAGAGCAACGTCTACGAAATTTGTAGTAGAAATTAAAACTATTACTACGTCATAGGAAATCAGAAACTGCCAGGACTGTTTATAATCTCAACGGACGATGTCCAGTATGTAAAACAAAACTGTATAATAACAAAACTGTATACGTTTTACGCTACTTTTACCGTCTTTGAAATAATACAGGCGAAACACGAAGGACACCAACAAGTCGTTTTATTCAGTTGTAATTAGACGGATCCAAAGTGGTATCTGTCAGCATAACATTTGTATGTACTTGGTATCTAAAGTTATGCACTGACTACTAGAATTTACATTGTCACTTAATGTCACAGGCAGGTGTTGCTAGTGAAACAATATATTTCCTTCAACAGACCATTAAATATCAAGCTTCCAGGAAAATGATCTGCACTTATGGTCGCTGGAGGTGGCATGTTTTGAAAACTCATATATAAGCTGAAATATAATGGATGTCGGGAATAGGGTTGGGAGCGCTCGTCAAATGCCTGGATGAATCGAACAATGAAGGTACGAAGCACATGAAATATTTCCTGAGCAATAAATTTTGTTATCATTTGCAGGAAAAAAAAAAAAAAAACACGCGAGAGGTTCTGAAATTCGTAATTTATGTGACAGTAGCAATTTTTGTGGTTACGTAGATGTCATCTGGTGAAGTGTTGCAATTCCGACCTGGAATGACAATTTCCTGCTTCAGTCACTGTTATAGTCCATGATATAAGATTTATAATCTGAACTAGATAAATAATTTTTAACCACACAGAGATCGATCGAAATGTTTTGCAACACCACAAGGTGGCAGATAAAGCTGTCAACATAAATCTGCGGACTTGCTGTAGTTTGTACTCAGAGACCAGAGATGTACATCCAGATAGCAGAGAGATGACTGGTTTTTGAATAGCATAGTAACTTTCGTGAAAATCTTCCGTTGTATACCTGCTATATGGAAACATATGTCATTAAACTTACTGACAGCTGTTGAGGTTTCTAACTAGGGAAACTCCCTATCGCACCCCCTCAGATTCAGTGGTAAGAAGGCCCAGTGAGCCCGTAAAAAACTTAGCACATGTCAAGCATGAAAACAGGAAGAAAGTGTATCGAACTGTAAAAAATAGCAAAATAGAAACATTGAATGGTCCAAGAGCAATAGAGGGCAGAATGCCAGAGCGACGGCGCCATTCGTATGTGATCACGGCGTTGGACTGCCAAGCGGGCGGGCCGTGTTCAAAGCCTATCACATCAATTATTTTGTTTTCACTATTCAATGAATTCAAATTTGTGTCTGTGTCGTGGTGTAACGTCCGTTTGTAACATCGAGGTGTAGGGAACGGAGCTATATTGACAGTTGATTCTGCTCAACTACTCTATTAGCAGCCGTAAGGAACTGGCTTTGGAGTGGCAACCGCAATCTTTTGGTGACAAGGTGACAAGTCAGCCGAATCCTCCACCGGAAAACACGCCTGGTCTGCCATACATACACGGCACTAGTGACAGTACGTGTGTCATATGAAAAGAACCTCTTACCGACGCACTTAATTTGTACACCTGGTAAAGTGACTGACATATGCCTTCTTGCCCGATTTAGGTGATCGTACGAATGTGAATGTGATCACTGCCAAGGAAATGATGAAAACACAATAGTTTGTCACATAAGCTGCAACAAATGAACGCAACAGTTTCACAATCATACAGATTCCTTGCGCTCTGTCAAAACATATGTTTTGAACGTTTTTGAAGTTCCGTTCCGTTTTGTAAGTTTTGACTCTTAGATTCCTTTGTTGTGACGTAGTTCATACCCGTTTATTTGTTCTCATTTCTGTGAGACGTCTATGTGGTATCTCGCCAGCCGTCCGAAGTGGCCGTGCGGTTAAAGGCGCTGCAGTCTGAAACCGCAAGACTGCTACGGTCGCAGGTTCGAATCCTGCCTCGGGCATGGATGTTTGTGATGTCCTTAGGTTAGTTAGGTTTAATTAGTTCTAAGTTCTAGGGGACTAATGACCTCAGAAGTTGAGTCCCATAGTGCTCAGAGCCATTTGAACCATTTTTTTGGTATCTCGCCTGCTCACACTATTCATCTCATTTAATTGCGACGGTAACGTGTTCTTACCACACGACTCATATTCTACAGCCAATGTATAGTATGAGAGGTGCCAAGACTACAGAAGGAGAACAAACATTTCAATGACCGGATTGACAGGTTGTGGAAAAAAATAAAAAAAAATGGCTCGAGGGAGTTTCGAACCCGGCTCGTCCGCTTTAGATTCCAAAAGCGCGACCACGCTGCTGATTAGCATCCCTCAATATTACACCTGTTATGATTGGACCGTTCGCTGTTTCCATGTTGCTTTTTTTTCACAATTTAGTACTCTTCTCCCTGTTTTCATGCTGGCTGTCCACTGGGACTTCTTACCAATAAATCTAAGGGATCTGCGATGGGGAGCTTCCTTGCAAGCAACCATCTGGAAGAGGTCAACGGGACAAAACGCATTTAACGCACGCACGAAACGGCTTTTCCTGCTGACGTGCGTTTCTACTGACGAGCTCAGCGAGCGGAAGAAATGGCAGATTGCTGTCTCGGCGGCTGCGCGTATGTGTGTACTCACCGGTGCGGAAATTGACGACGATGTCTATGAGGAAGATGGTGTCGGAGAGGCAGTTGAAGGCGATCCATCGCGTGCTCAGGTCGTCGTTAAAGAACGAGATGGCGACGGGCAGGATGATGAGGTTGGCGACGAGCAGCAGCAGCATGCACAGGTCCCAGTAAAACCTGCAACACGGCAGAGGCGCCTCCGTTAGAGGGTGGCGGGACACGCCGTAATACAACAAACAAGACATATCTAATTTTCCACGGAATATTGAAAAAAAGTCTCAATTTTAACTCAGACGAGCAATCAGCTTCTACCGGAGCATAATCTTACAGAGATGTCTGGCCAAGGCAGTACACTACAGTTATGCGTGAAATGCCAATTTCATTTAGAACGATGTTGTTTCACTTTTGTTGTTATTTTTCTTGCTCTTCAGTCCACAGGCTGGTTTGATGCAACGTCCTACTTCTAATCCATTCTGTGTAAGCCTGTTTATCTCCAAATAACTACTGCAATCTACTTACATTTGATCGCACTCACTGTATTCGTTTCGTGGTCCCCCTCAATTCTGACTTCTCCATCCCCCTTCCCCACTGACACTTCAGTGCTAAACTGGTGATTCCCTATCCCATCAACCGATCCCTTCCTTTGGTCAAATTATGCCACAAATTTCTTTTGTCCGCAATTGCAGAGGAGGGTTGTTAGATTTGTTACCCGTAGGTTCGAGCAAAACGTGTTACGGAGATGCTTCGGGAAGTCAAATAGGGATCCCTGGAGGGAAGGCGGCGTTCTTTTCGGGATATACTACTGAGAAAATTTAGAGAACCGGCATTTGAAGTTGACTAGCGAACGATACTGCTCCCACCAATATACATCGCGCGTAAAGACCACGAAGATAAAATACGAGAAATTAGGGTTCACACGGAGGCGTACAGACAGTCGTTTTTCCCTCGCTCTGTTTGCGAGTGGAATAGGAGGGGAAATGACAAGTAGTGGTACGCGGTACCCTCTGCCATGCACCTTGCGGTGGCTTTCGGACTATGTGTGTAGATGTAGATGTACCGCCTCATTAATTACATGATCTAGCCATTTAATCTTCAGCAGTCTTCAATAGCACCACATTAAAAAAAGCATACATTTTCGTCTGTTCTCGTTTCATTTTCCTAAAAGGCTACATTCCAGACAAATACCTTCAGAAAAGGCTTCGTAACAAATGTATATTCGATGCTAACAAATTTCTCTTCTCCAGAAATACTTTCATTGCCATTGACGGTCTACATTTTATGTCCTATCCATTTCGGCGATCAGTTATTTTATTACCCAAATAGCAAAACTCAGTTACCGCTTTTAGTGTTTCTTTCTCTAATCTAATTCTCTCAACGCCACCTGATTTTTATTCGACTGTATTACGTTGCCCTTGTTTTGCTGATTTTAAACTTATAATCCATTTCAAACACTGTCCATTCCGTTCAGCTGATCTTCCAGGTCCTTTGCTGTCTCTGACAGAATTACAAGGTCATTGGGAAATTTCAGAAGTTTTATTTATTCTACCTGCGTTTTAATTCTTTCTCCAGATTTTTCTTTTGTTTCCTTACTGATTGCCCTATGTACATCTTGGTTAATATCCGGGATAGGCTACAACAACGTCTCACTCCCTTCTCAATCAGTGCTTCCCTTCCATGACCTTCGACTCTTATACTGAACTATAGTTTCTGTACAAGTTATAAACAACCTTTTCCGCCCAGTATTTTACCCCTGCTGCCTTCACAATTACAAAGAGTGTAGTCTTGTCAACATGGTCAGAAACTTCCTTTAAAACTACAAGTGCTATAAACGTAGGTTTGCCCTTCTTCAGTCTATCTTTTAAGATAAGTCATCGGGTCGGTATTGCTTTGCGCGTTCCTATATTTCTCCAGAAACCAAACTGATATGCCCCGAGGTCGCCTTCTACCAGCATTTAACTTCTTCTGTGAACAATTCGTGCCAGTATTTTGCAACCATGCTTTATCAAACTGATGGTTCGGTAATATTTACCTCTGTTTTTCTTGGAACTGGGATTATTACATTCTCCTTGAAGTCTTTTGGTATACATCTTCCATGGCAGACGGGATAGTTTCTTCTTGGCTGGCTCTCCCAAGGGTATCAGTAGTTTTGAGTGAATGTCGTTTGCTACAGGCGCCTTGTTTCGACATAAGTCTTTCAGCGCTCTAATTCTTCCGGCAGTGTCGTATCTCTCATCTCGTCTTCAGCTTCTTCCTCTTACCTTTCTAGAATGCTGCCTTCAAGTTGGTTTCCCTTATATAGTCCCTCCATATAATCCTTCCCTTTTCAGCTTTTTCTTCTTTGATTAGTACTATTTTCCTCTTTAATTTTCCTACAGGCAAAATCTTTTCTTTAGTTATACACGCTTCTACAGATTTGTTTTTTTCGTATAGCCATTCCTGCTTAGGGATTTTGCACTTTCTGTCAATCTCGTTTTTAGAAGTCTGTATTCTCTTCTAACTGCTTTACATTCTGCTTTTTTTTATACTTTTTCCTTGCATCAATTCAATTCAATATCTCCTGTGACGCCCAAGGATTTCTTCAAGGACTTGTCTTTTGACCTATTTGATCCTCTGTCGCCTTCATTATTTCATTTCTCAAATTTACCTATTCATATTTTACTGCATTTCTTTCACCCATTCAGTCAACCGCTTTCCACTGCTGTCTTTGAAGCCATCAGCAATCTCTGCTTCGTTCAAGTTATCCAGGTCGCATCTCCTTAATTTCCTATGTTTTGATTGAGTTTTAATCTGCATTTAATTACCTGTAAATTGTGGTCAGAGTCCTAATTATCCGTAAATTGTGGTCAGAGTCCACATCTGCTTCTGGAAATGTCTTACAGTTTAAAATCTGATTTCAGAATCTCTGTCTTACCATTATATTATCAATCTGAAACCTTCTATTGTCCCCCGATCTCTTACATGTATTCATTCTTCTTTCATGTTCCTTAACTCAAGTGTTAGCGATGATTAAATTATGTTCTACACAAAATTCTACCAGGTGGCTTCCCCTTTCAATCCTTTCCCCCAGTCCATGTTCTCTTACTATTTTTTTCTTTCTCTTCCGTTTCATACCGTCGAATTCCAGTCTCCCATCACAATTAAATTTTCCTCTCGCTTAACTATCTGGCGGATTTCTTCTGTCCCATCATACATTTTTCAATCTCTTCATCATGACATGGTAACTTGTACTACTGTGGCGGGTGTTGGCGTCATGTCCTTCTTGGCTACGATAATGTGTTCACAATGCTGTTTATAGAATCTGATCCGCATTCCTATTTTCCACGCCATTATTAGACCTACTCCTAAATTACCGCTATTGGATTGCGTACTTATAGTTCTGTGCTCACCTGATCAGAAATCCTGTTCATCCTCCCACCGAACTTCACTAATTTCCACCGTAACTGTCTCCAATTTATTCGTTTCTGTTTTAACGTCTCTAACCTACGCGAGTGATTAAGGGATCTAACAACCCACGCTTCAATCCATAGAATGCGAGTTTTCTTTTTCCTGATAATGACGTCCTCCAGAGTAGTTCACACCCGGAGATTGGAATGGGGTGATGCCATTACCATTTCATAGTACAGTAGACTTGCATGCCCTCGGAAAAATAACGACAGACGTTTCCCATTGCTTTCAGCCTTTCGCAGTACCTGCAAGACAAGGCAATGTCGGTTGATGTTACAAAAATGAGTCAGTTATCTAGAATGTTATATTGTATCGTGTGGAACTGGGGACCTAGAAACGAAGGAGATGCTTCGTCCCCGCCATAGCTCTCAGTGGTTCACAACCCCACAACAGGCTCCAGCAGTCCACCCACCCCACCGCCGCCCCACACCGAACGTAGGGTTATTGTGTGGTTCGGCCCCCAGTGGACAGATACAGAGACACAGGAACTGTCGATGACATGCCTCGCTCAGGCCGCCCAAGGGTTACAGCAGTGGGTGACCGCTACCTACGGATTACGACTCAGAGGAACCATGACAGCAACGCCACCATGTTGAATAATGCTTTTCGTCCAGTCACAGGACGTCGTGTTACGACTCAAACTGCGCGCAATAGGCTGCATGAAGCGCAACGTCACTCCCGACGCCCATGGAGAGGTCGATCTTTGCAACCACGACACCATGCAGCGCGGTACAGAAGGGCCCAACAACACGCCGAATGGACTGCTCAGGATTGACATCACGTTCTCTTTACCGATGAGTGTCGCGTATGCCTTCAATCGTTGGAGACGTGTTTGGAGGCAACCCGGTGAGGCTGAACGTCTTACACACACTGTCCAGCTAATGTAGCAAGGTGGAGGTTCTCTGCTGTTTTGGAGTGGCTTTATATTGGGGCCGGCGTACGCCGCTGGTGGTTACGGAAGGCGCCGTAACAGCTGTACGATACGTGAATGCCATCCTTCGACCGATAGTGCAACCATATCGGCAGCATATTGTCGAGACATTCGTCTTCATGGACGTCTAATCGTGCACTCCTTGTGAATGACTTTCTTCAGGATAACGACATCGCTCGACCAGAGTGGCCAGCATGTTCTCCGGACATGAACCCTATCGAACATGCCCGGGATAGATTGAAAAGGGCTGTTTATGGACGACGTGACCCACCAACCACTCTGAGGGATCTACGCCGAATCGCCGTTGAGGAGTGGGACAATCTGGACCAACAGTGCCTTGATTAACTTGTGGATAGTATGCCACGACGAATATAGGCATACGTCAATGCAAGAGGACGTGCTACTGGGTATTAGAGGTACCGGTGTGTATAGCAATAAGGACCACCATCTTTGAAGATCTCACTGTATGAAATGTGTAGTTTCATGAGCAATAAAAAGGGCGGAAATGATGTTTATGTACATCTCTATTCCAATTTTCTGTACAGGTTCCGGAACTCTCGGAACCGAGGTCATGCAAAACCGTTTTCGATGTGTGTATATTGTAGAAGAGGGAATACTAGAGTGAAAGGTACTCTTGCCATTAATATTTACCCAAACGTTCCCCTGTAAGACAGAACTGTCATTTCCCATCCTAACAATCGTGAATATCTTGTTCTAAGTTCAGGGAAATGCGGAGAAGTTCTGGCGCTGCAGTCCGGAACCGCGGGACTGCTACGGTCGCAGGTTCGAATCCTGCCTCGGGCATGGGTGTGTGTGATGTCCTTAGGTTAGTTAGGTTTAAGTAGTTATAAGTTCTAGGGGACTTATGACCTAAGATGTTGAGTCCCATAGTGCTCAGAGCCATTTTTGAAATGCGGAGAAGAGGGGGATGTCAGCAACCTGTTTAGTAAGTAACCAGGGCATTTAGTCTTTATCAGTGCTTGGTTATGGGACTTTGGCGAACTGCAGTATTAGTCGCCGATCTCAATCAAAACACTGTTATCAGAACAGAAGCAATGTTCATCAGGCGCTAGATTTGTAAACGATATAAGCAGATGCGCGTCTGGAGGATACACCACAAATTAAGGTGACTCAAACAAGAAACAATACATGTTACAGGTGTTTTCATTTGTTCATTATACAAGCAAAATCTTTTTTAATTCGAGAGTGTGTGTGTGTTAAGTGTAAGCAATCCTAAAGGCATTATTTGATAATAATAGTGTAATGATACGTAATGTAACACGTATATTGCGTTTTTATCTGTTAAATAAATGAAACTGGCGATTAGTGTTTCCGCTGAGATGTGCTAAAGTAAAGAAAAAAAAAATACCATTAGGGGAACGATGAGTTCTTGCTTCCAAGGAAGAAAAACATATAATCTATAATCCACCTTACGGTGTGTGGAGGGCAAACTTCTGGCATCACTGTCTTTTCTACCCTTCCCTGTTCCGTTCGCGAACGGTGCTAGGGCAGAACGACTGCCAGTAAATTTTCGCATGAACTCTTAAGTTCTCTGAGTTTCTCGTGGAGGCCTTTTCCTATATTTATCTTTTCATTGAGTAAGGAGCTATATAAAAATAATTCAAATACTGTTTAAGTGTTTATTAAGGATCAGCAACTTTGCTCTCTGTCGTCACAGACGGAAGACGCAGTTGGCATGGTCGCGGACAATTCCTTCAGAAATGCGGTTAATAACTAGGGGAGTGGCGCGGGAGCAGAGCATTCCAACAAAAAACGCTTAATTAAAATGTCACGGGAACAAAAGACGTCCGTCTGGGCCGAGGGACTCAGTTCTAAGCAATCTCAAAAGCAATTCTGGCTAGTACTGTGACGTCAAGATGCAGCTAATATCCATGTAGTGCGCAACCCCTTGACTTTCGCCAGAAGCCGGGAAGTCGCGGAAATGCTTTAGTCAGAGAAGCTAAGGTGGCAAGCAACCTATCCACATTAAAGCGCCCACGGTAAGGTGGTAAGGGAACATTTCTCTGCTCTGCCACCGAGCGTACATTTGACTTTAAGTGAGGACCATCGTCTCAGCATAGTGGCTCAGCTCGTGAGGTAATTATGCCATGGAGCAGTAACCATGATTCTGTAAAAAGGACCAGAACTGCAAAAATCTGGCCAAAATTCAAAACATCGGTCATTGTGGACAGAAATCGCTATAATGGGATTTTTGACCTTGATGATAGCGGATCTGATACCTGCACTGAGAGACTAGAAATGGTGGATTCAATATGGCGAACTAAATTCGAAAGAAATACGACTTCTTTGACGAAAATTGATGCCTTTGTGTAGTTCATCGTGGTAATAATTTGATGTAAAAAATTTAATAGACAAAAAGATGGGGCCCATATGATAAACAAAATCCCAAATATTATCAAATTTTTCTCTTATTTCGTTGATCTCACTCGATGATAGATTTGTTTTCACAATCCAATATCAAAAATATGAGTCACAGTTTCATTGAAATGAATTATGTATGAAAATGGTAACTTGATTGATAAGTTGATAATGCTGTCTTTAATGTTTTATGCATACAGGCCTGAAGGTGACGCAATGAAGCGTTGAAACTGGTAGCGACAAAATAAAATAAAATCATAAGTACGGCTGAAGGTGTTTTTATTTTTTGTCGCAATAGTAAACGGCCGTCGTCTGAGAGACCTCCTGCTAAAAGGATGGACATACAAAATCTTAAACCCTTCTTGTAATTTACTGTCTTGGAGGGGCTGGAGGATGCAGCGTCTTTTAGAACACTGGAAGATCTAATGTTCCTGAAGTTCGGAGACACATTTGCTTCAGGTATGATCTCAACGGGAATTCCCACAATGATTTTTGGTTCTAATTCACTTTAACATGTGGATTGTTATTTGGACTCTTTTAGATATAGTTCTGATTATTTTCTTTCCTGCTATAACGTATCTTAACTTCTCAACAGGGACTCTAATTTCTTAAAAAGAGTTATGTCCATTCATTGCCTTGACTCTCATCTTACAAAATAAAGTTGAAATAATTTGTCTTAAATTGTTCGACACTGTAACACAGCATCCACTATTTTCGGTTGAGCACTTCTTGTTGTTGTTAATAACCATCTCATTTTGTTTGATACATTTTCACCAACACGAAACTATTTCTCCTTGTAACCTCGAGTATGGCACTAGATGAAGTCGAAATTGACATTAACACATAATATTTATTGCATACTAGCTTCTGCCAACGTATTCGTCCGCATTGAACTCGAACCCGCGTAAATTCTGAAAAATCGTGAAGCTTATTATCGGCGAGAAAAACAGACATAAAAAAACTGCAGGTAAAGATGTCAAAAGAGCGCAACGGAGATTTTTAGTGTTATCTCGACAAACTTATCAACGATAATAGTAGCATCAACTCGACAAACGTATCAAAGATAATAATTACCGCGATTCGAGAGTGGATTCAAGAATATCTATGGATAACGGCATTAAACTGTTAACATTATTATTATGATGACAAAACGTTCCAAAATACTATTTTTCACGGAGTCTACCATTTCAATCATGGTTTATTTAATTTAGTTTTATAAAACTTTTGCTGTTCCTATTTTTTTCTTCCAATGCAGTGAAATGATCCTTACACGAAATAGAGTCGCTCCAGATCAAGAAAAATTTTTACCAATTTGACTAATTTTCACGGACAACTCACACTTGACCAACATTTTGATTATGGCAAAACTGTTCTCACAAAATCAGCACCTAAAGGTTCCTAAGACAGCTTACCTCTATCTCCTATGGATTCCGATTTCCCCTTACTGACCCAGTTAAAGAAAACATTTTGCATGTATAGATAACTTGGCCTCTAGGCGGCGTATCAAAATGAAGCATGTACCAAATTTTAAGTTAGATCTCCAACAATACAATTATGAAAAACGCATCGAATTTTGTGCGGTAGGTTTTGCGTGATGCGCGTACAAACATACGGACAGACAAACAAACAAAACTTTTAAAAATAATTGTTTTGCCTTCTATTACAAGTATAAAAACCCCTCATATTAAGTTCTCTTAAATATCTCTTATGTACGGACATCGGACGGTTACAGTTTTATTATATGTTTAGATATAGAAAAATTAATTTATTTTATTAACTTTTGATCTACATTTTTCATTACTTATTTATACTTTTGTTTGTTAACTATACCCTATGACAGGACTCATACCCCTCCCGCATAATAGTGCTGCATCGCCGGCCTGTGTGGCCGAGCGGTTCTAGGCGCTACAGTCTGGAACCGTGCGACCGCTACGGTCGCAGGTTCAAATCCTGCCTCGGGCATGGATGTGTGTGATGTCCTTAGGTTAGTTAGGTTTAAGTAGTTCTAAGTTCTAGGGGACTGACGACCACAGCTGTTAAGTCCCATAGTGCTCAGAGCCATGTGTGTGTGAGTGCTGCATCGTGGGGGACTATGACGTAAGTCGCAGCAGCTACAACGCCGAACACCGCTTCTTCAGCTCCGAGCGCACGCCTTGTCAACAGGCGGCAGCGACATCGCTGCTCGCTTCCGGAGGGTCACGTGCCCCAAAACAGGTCTCACCTTATCCGGGAGCCTCAACGGTTCAAAATGGTTCAAATGGCTCTGAGCACTATGGGACTCAACTGCTGAGGTCATTAGTCCCCTAGAACTTAGAACTAGTTAAACCTAACTAACCTAAGGACATCACAAACATCCATGCCCGAGGCAGGATTCGAACCTGCGACCGTAGCGGTCTTGCGGTTCCAGACTGCAGCGCCTTTAACCGCACGGCCACTTCGGCCGGCGAGCCTCAACGGTATTGGGCTAACATACACCTACGGTGAGTCGGTTCTCCACGGACAAGCTCTCAGGGCTCCTCCCACGACCTGTCATATAGCGCGAATCTACCAGCCCGGGATCTTCGCCTCTGCCGCTACACGGAATCACTAGCAGTCGTCCTCGAACTACGCTGAGACTTGGCCTCTACAGCATGAACCTCCTGGGATTTAATATTTCTAGCCAGACAAAGTGTTCGTGTAATTAGTGACAGTTACTTCCTTGTGTACCAGTACTTTGACTCTAGCAACCGTGATTCACATATCCGTGCTTGACAGTCCACCAGAATCACTCACCTTACTCACTTACAAGAGAGAGACTTTACTGCCGAACTATCTGAATCCATTGTGTAATTATGCTCCGAAGAAGGAGAACTTGAATGTTACGTTCATTTCAATAAACTTGCTTTCCATTGTCTATCCAGACTTAGGTTTCTGTGCGTTGAATATACTGTGGGCTACTTCAGTTGTTGACGTTGTGCCGGCCGCGGTGGCCGAGCGGTTCTAGGCGCTTCAGTCCGGAACCGCGCGACTGCTACGGTCGCACGTTCGAATCCTGCATCGGGCATGGATGTGTGTGCTGTCCTTAGGTTAGTTAGGTTTAAGTAGTTCTAAGTTCTGGGGGACTGATGACCTTCGCTGTTAAGTCCCATAGTGCTCAGAGCAATTTGAACCATTTTGTTGACGTTGTTTTCTGTGGACTCACTCTGCACGCTTGTGCTACGCCCCATGTAGACGGCGTTTCTTCGTGTGTTTTCCAACTTTCTGGTAAAATAAAGTTTGCTCTTTGTTCCAGTATGTCTACATCTATGGACTTGAGCACTCAAGGCCTACTGACTCTACAAAACGCGCAAAGGCTCAGGAGCTGATGTTAGAGAAGATAGGTGCCATCATCACCACGGCACCGTGAATCCTTATACGGTGTCTCACATCGACTCGTTGGTAAAGGGATTCCGGATGGCGTCCCCGCTGTTCCAGGCATTTCGCAACAAGGCACAGCCATGGGTTACCTAGGTTGGCTACCTTGAAAAGCACTTCATTGCCCACGGGATCTCAGGTGATGTCCAGCAACTGGCACTTATTTTGGTCTAAGTAGCAGCAGGAATCTATTACCCATTGAAGCAGTTCAATTTTGAGGTCGAACCTCGTGCTTGCCTAATGATCGTTTAAAATCCTGTTTGTTTGACTATTTTGACGGTCACGTGCGTGTGACAGGTGTCCGCTACAAAGATCGCCGTTCAGCAAATGCTCCAGAATCTATTTATCCAATAATTCTGACATCTGGAAGTAATGTAACTAATCACTTAACAACTATAACATTTCCAGTTGAAACATCATTTTACATACACTTTTTCCTAGTGTGTCCATTTGCAACCTAGTAAAAACAACCTAATTAAACAAGCCAATATGCTCATGAAGATGCTTCGTACAAAGCTTTGTCTCTAAATATATCCACACCACTATCGTATTTTATAAAACCAAGAATAAAAGATAAGTAACCTTCAAATATTTATCTTTCTCTAGTGTTGATCAATCCATGAAACTGTACAACAGATTCAGCTTGCTAACGGCTGACCGGGGTGGCCGAGCGGTTCTTGGCGCTACAATCTGGAACCGCGTAACCGCTACGGTCGCAGGTTCGAATCCTGTCTCGGGCATGGATGTGTGTGATGTCCTTAGGTTAGTTAGGTTTAAGTATTTCTACGTTCCAGGGGACTGATGACCCCATAAGTTAAGTCCCATAGTGCTCAGAGCCATTTTGAACCATCAGCTTGCTAAGATTAGTGAGCGTTCGTGCCATCCAATTGGGCCTACCAACAATGAAGCAACGAGCATAGCAGAAAATAACAGTGCTATGTGAACCCACTGGGCATTTATATGCACTAAATAAGTGCAGTGGGTACTTAAGGGCACTATGCTTAATAACAGTTATCCATTTGTGTGTCTTGTTTGTTGTCAATATACAACTACCGGAAGGGTCCGAGAACTCTTAACACGATCTGTGTGAGAGTCGAGTATCATCGGGCACGTAAGCTTTTTTGAGATTAGAATAGTATCTGAAGGCCATATTGGAACATTTTTCACAGTGAATAAAACACTTTATTTAATACAGTATCGGTTCGTCAATTTTTTAAATATTTGTTCCACCTTGAATTTTGATAGTTTAAATTTTATGAGGGTTACGTTGGACATGAAAGTGTAATGCGTAAAAATCGATTTGTGGTCCAAAAAAGTTTTGATCTCATTGTAAATTGTTATGAAAATTGTTTTCCTTTTTGGAAATTTGTGGTAAGGTCTTATGGGACCAAGCTGCTGAGGTCATCGGTCTCTAAGCCTACGCACTACTTAATCTAACTTAAACTAACTTACGCTATGTACAACACACACGTCCATGCCCGAGGGAGGACTCGAACCTCCGACTGGAGAGCCGCACGGACCGTGACAAGGCCCCCTAGACCGCGCGGCTACCCCACGTGGCAAATGGTTATGAAATTAATTTTTTCTATCAGCTCAGCTAATCTGATAAATAATCTGTCTGCTTGTTCCTTGCTGAACTACGCTGCTAACTGCAAACTCATGAATTCAGTGGTCTTTTCATAAATTCATAGTAAAATCTTAACCTACTTTAATTTTTGTCTTATTGAATCGATTCTTCATTTTCAGGTGCTCTGCATAGGTCTATTTATACGGTAGATTAAGGATCCATCTATAATGGAAGGCATAAGCTAGCTATCAACAGCGAGATGACAAAAGTCATGGGATACCTCCTAATATTGTGTCGAACATTCTTTTGCCCGGCTTAGCTCAGCAACTCGACATAGCACGGACTCAACAAGTCGTTGAAAGTCCCCTGTAGAAATATTGAGCCCTGCTGCCGCCATAGACGTCCGTAATTGCGAAAGTATTGCCGACGTAGGATTTTGTGCACGAACTGAACTCTTGATTATGCCCCATGAATGTTCAATGGGATTCAAGGGCGACCAGTGTGACCAAATAATCCTCTCGAACTGTCCAGGATGTTCTTCAAACCAATAGCGAACAACTGTTGCCCAGTGACATGGCTCATTGTCATCCATAGATATTCCATCATTGTTTGGGAACATGAAATCTATGAATGGCTGCAAATGGTCTTCAAGTAGCTGAACATACCCATTTCAAGTCAATAATGGAATCAGTTGGACCAGAAGACATAATTAATTCCATGTAAACACAGCCCACACTATCCATAACCTCGTGCAGTCTGCGCGACATTCGACCCTACCTGACGAGGCCAGGGTTTTCCAGTCATCCAGGGTCCAGCCGATACGGTCACGATCCCACGAGAAGCGCTGCAGGCGATGTTGTGCTTTTAGCAAAGGCACTCGTGTATGTCGTTTTCTTCCGTAACCCATTAACGCCATATTTCGCAGCACTGTCCTAACGGAAACGTTCGTTGTACGTCCCACATTGATATCTGCGGTTATTTCACTCGGCGTTGCTTGTCTGTCAGCACTGACAACTCTACGCAAACGTCGGTGCTCTCAGTCGTTAAGTGAAGGCCGTCGGCCATTACGATGTCCGTGGTGAGAGGTAATGCCTGAACGTTGGGTTGACGCTATGGATCTCAGAATATTTAATTCTGTAACGATTTCCGTAATGGAAACTACCATTCAAAGGCCACAGTTTGTTAAAGACCGTCCAGCGGCCATTGTTACGTTGGAAACATTTTCACATGAATCATCTGAGTGAAAATGACAGCTCCACCAACACACTGCCTCTTATACCTTGTGTATGCGATACTGCCGCCATCTGCACATATGCATATCGCTATCTCACGGCTTTTGTCGCTCCAGTTTATGTTTTTAACTTGACCGAGCCTCTTCATCAGTAATATTCTCGGAAAAAAAGCTTGTTTCCTGAAAAGGGTTTCAATGGCCACCGCCTTGTTATCCCGAAAAGTTTTAAGTCTCTCACTTAATATGCTTCTTGGAAGTCAATATTTCTCATTCCCTTCCCTGAGCGTCATTTCAAAAGTCTGACTTTTTCTACGGATTTCTCCGTGCTATTTTCATCCCATTTATGCCATGAATTCTCCATATTTATCCGATAGAGTTATGTTACACCGGTGTGGTACTTTAACACTCCGAGAGTTATTAGTTGAACTAGACGTTGTCACAACACACGTTGTAGAGAATAATATGAGTTTCAGCTAATAAAAATATTCTGTTACTAAAATGTAAATGTCGTGTGACTAGGGCTTCCCGTCGGGTAGACCGTTCGCCGGGTGCAAGTCTTTCGACTTGACACCACTTCGACGACTTGCGCGTCAATGAGGATGAAATAATGATGATTAGGACAACACAGCACCCAGTCCCTGAGCTTACTTCAAAGGAAAAAGAAAACTCCAAAGTTAAGTTAGTAGCCCTAAGAACTCATTAGGGGCAAATAACTTGTTACAACTCTGATAACTGGTTCAAAATCGCATGAGTTGTGTTGTTCATCCATAGCGACACGGCAGTTGCGCGACAGGTACTTCCACTAGTGCTAGAATTTAGTAACAGCTCTTGTCCAATATAATACACTGCCCAATACCCCTCGATCTTATCCCGATATGCTACAGCGAGTCTCCTTTCTAGCTCATCCGTATGTCATCCTTTTATTTGGTCATTACTTTATAGCATACTGGTCTGTCGGTAAGACTACAGCTGTTCCCGTTCTTATGGTGGTCCCTGCACAGGTTTCGGTGGTAGAAGAGCTGCCGTGGGATCGACGGCAGCACAGCGGGTGCGCGCTGTTCCACAGAAACGCTAACGATGTGTACACGCGAAGGGAACGAAGACCAGTGTTTGCCCGAGACAGAATCAACTTCAGTGTTTTAAGAACGGTACTTCCACATACATTCTCTGTATATATGACAAGGGTAAAACATCTTTTTTACGTCAGAATATAAACTTCATCGTACATGTAGGTAGATACGAATTGTTCTCATCACATCGAAGATTAGAACTGAGTGTCGCCAAACGACGGAGCAACAGTGAAGCATCTAAAAATGTCTCACAGAATACTGTTTTACATATTTTTACACAGCATTGCGGTTCAGTCTTAAGACGTTGCACATATTGCATGAACTGCAAGTGTAGATCTCGTTTAAGATTGTCAATGTCTTACATGACTTTTCTTGCGTGTTGCCAACGTTGTTTCGACTATTCTGTAGAAATTTCACTGGGAATTTCTTGCCCACCTTCCGTACAGTTCCGATCTCTTCGCATGCGATTTCCATATGTTTGAAGTCCGTGGCCGCCCATTAGCTTCAGATGAAGATGTGCACGCCTGGGTACAATCATGGTTCCGAAGGCAGCTGCAAACATTTATCCATGGAAGGGTTGACCGTCTTGTCTCACACTGGGTTAGATGTATTAGCAGCTATGGCTATTAGTTTTGAAATAATAAACATTTTACTTGCGTTTTTCGTTCCGTCTCGTTTTCATTTGACTGACCTTTACACCTTGGAGCATGTTTCCGCGTTTGGGTTGAGTTGTTTGGGGAAGAGACCAAACAGCGAGGTTATCGGTCTCATTGGATTAGGGAAGGATGAGGAAGGAAGTCGCCCGTGCCCTTTCAAAGGTATCATCCCGGCATTTGCCTGAAGCGATTTAAGGAAATCACGGAAAACCTAAATCAGGATGTCCGGGCGCGGGGATTGAACCTTCGTCCTCACGTATGCGACTCCATTTCGCTTTTGGAGGAACCTTAATTTACCGGAGTAAATTTTGCAATTTCAGAAAAAAAACTACGTAATATAAAAACTGAATGTCCTAATTTAAAAATGGAATAAGAAAATACACTAGCGGAGAAAAAAAACCCTGCAACAACAAGGAGGAGTTGTGCGACATTAGAGGAAGTTGGTAGGAGTGTTTATACATCTAAAAGATGGTGTCTATTAATATTTATACCTATTTGTATTTCGCTCCAGTCGCATAACAGTGGTGCTAGTAGCGCTGCTATGAGGATACAAGCAGGTTTACTTTAAATACACCCTGTAACGGTCTTGAGCGTTAGATACACGGACGTGGTGAGTTGATATTAGTCAAGAAAGTCTTTAAGGCGACGAAGACGCCATTATCAGCATCTCACTGACTATGTACGAAGTCTTGTAATTGGGCTACGAGAAGCTGGATGTTCCTTTTGCGTTACAGCAGAAAGACTTGGTAGGAATGTACTTGATTACTGGTAGCGGTGATCACGGGAACATACGGTCGCGAGAAGGCCGGACTCCGGACGGCCATATGTCACTACCGAGAGGGAAGACCATCGTGTTCGTTATATGGCTCTGATCCATCACACTGCATCTGCAGCAGCAATCTGAAATGCAATTGGCTCTTCAGTGACCGAACTGTTACAAATCGGTTACTTCAAGCACAGTTCCGAGCCAGACGCCCTATAGCCTGCATTCCACTGACTTCAAACCAACGACACTTGCGACTGCAGTGGTGTCACGTGAGAACTCATTCTAGGGCAGAGTGGAGGTCTGTTGTGTTTTCTGATGAAACCTGGTTCTGCCTCGGCGCCAGTGATGGCCGTATGTTGATTAGAATGAGCCAGTTGAGGGCCTGCAGCCATACTGTCTGCGTGCTAGACACACTGGATCAACACCTAGAGTTATAATATGTGGTGCGATTTCGTATGACAGCAGGTGCACTCTCGTGGTTATCCCACCACCTTGACGGCAAATTTGTACGTCAGTCTGGTGATTCGACCTTCTTTGCTGCCATTCATGAACACTGTTCCAGGGGGTGTTTTCCAATAGGATAACGTTCTCCCACATACCGCTTCTGTAACCCAACGTGTTCTATAGAGTGCAACGTGTTGCCTTGGCCTCTTCGATCACCAGATATGTCTCCAATCGAGCACATATGGGATATCATCGGACGACAACTCCAGCGTCATCCAGCTCCAGCGTCATCCAGAATCAGCATTAACTGACCTTGTACTGACCGGCCAAGTGCAACAGGCATGCAACTCGATCCCACAAACTGACATCCTGCACCTGTACAGCACACTGCATGCACATTTGCATGCTTGCATTCGACATTTTGGCGGTTACACCAATTATTAATGTCGCAGCATTCCACATCTGCAATCGCCGATGTCGCGCTTACATTATCCTGTGATCTGGCAGTATTAATCACCTAAATACATTACCTGGATTAATGTATTCTGGAAATTTAATTACACTACATTAACAATTTTTGGTGATGCGTTTTTTTCCGTCAGTGTACATTAAACGTCAATTACAGGGCTGGGTAGAGACGAAAGCCTGATAAGTCTACTATGGTAGAACATTCTCCCCTACATACCATGACTGAGCTTTCAAAATTTTGACTCACTGGACGCAGTTACTTATTTTCCTGTAATTACCTAGGATCCAATAAAAGTGTCTTATGAGGTGGTTCTTCAAGTGTTGTTTGTTCTAAGGAGGGGTGTATTGTTATATAGTCTATGTTTACTCTCAACGAGTGGACGTTATAGTAGGTGACCTCTTGAACAGGATATATCCTATGCACTGTTTAAAATTTCGAATCAACTACCGTTCATACGTACTCCGCAAGCCACCGAAAGATGCGTGGAGGATGGTAACCTGTACCACTAATAGTCATGTCTTTTCCTGTTTAACTCGCAGACAGAGCGAGAGAAAAACGACTGTCTTTATGCCTCTGTACGAGCCCTAATTTCTCACATCTTATCTTCGTGGGCCCTCCACGAAATGTATGTCGGTGGCTGTAGAATCGTTCTGCAGTCAGCTTCAAATGCCGGTTCTCTAAATTTTCTCAACAGTGTTCCTCGAAAAGAACGTCGCCTTCTTTCCACGGATTCCCATTTGAGTTCCAGAAGCATTTCCGCAACACTTGCGCATTGCTCGTGTCTACCGTTAACAATCCAGCAGCCCGCCTCTGGGTTGCTTCGATGTCTTCTTTTAGTCCGAAATGGCGGGGATCCCAAACACTCGAGCAATACTCAAGAACGGGTCGTACTAGCGTCCTACATGCAGTCTCCTTTACGGATGAACCACTTTTCCTCAAAATTCTCCCAACAAACAGAAGTCGACCATTCGCTTTCCCTACCTCAGTTCTCACTTGCTAGTTCAATTTCATATCGCTTTGCAGCGTTACAATCACATATTTAAACGGCGTGTACTAATGCTGTATCCGAACATTAAGGGTTGATTCTTCCTACTCATCCGCATTAACTTACATTTTTCTACTATTAGAGCCAGCTGCCATTCATCACGCCAACCAGAAAGTTTATCTAAGTCATCTTGTATCGTTGTACAGTCCCTCACCTTCGACACTTTCCTGTACACCACAGTATCATATGCAAACAACCGAAGATTGCTGCCCACCCTGGCCGCCAGATCATTTATATATATAAAAAATAATAGCAGTCGTATCACACTTCCCTAGCGCCCTCCTGACGATATCCTTGTATTTAATCATCCAAGCGGAAACACTGATAACGTTATGTGCATTTACTGACCCTTCTCACCCTGCTGAGTCACTTCACTACCTGCGAACTACTGTCACGTCAACTCAGCAAACAGACAGTTTTCCGTGGAGAGTCCGCTGTACAGTGTACAGGGGTCACAGCCGTATTCTGGACACCGTGTGGGCCGTTTCCCCTGAGGGAAGAAATGAGATTTTGTAACCGCCACTTTCCGGGAGCGGGAAGTCCAGAGAAGGCCGCAGGACCCAGTCCCAGGGGTACAGTTCCGAAAACTCCGCTTGCGACGGCTCCGGAATCCAGAACCGCTGGGCTCCTCCCAATAAAATCCATACCCTATAGATTTTATTACTTTATGCCAGTGCGTAGTTACACGACTGAAAATCATACCAGCTAACTTGTGCCAGGTAGCACAATCAGTAGCAGAACAGGATCGCTCCAAAAGAAAAGAAGGGAGAGAGCCCAATTTCTAACCATTCTCCAATTTCTGCCGACAAGAAGCAACCGTAGTGATCACAGTCTATAGCATACCTTGCTAATTACTCACTGAGACCGGCTGCATAATACTTATTATTCGTATTCGGCCGCGTGCAAGTCACAGAATATATTTAAGCAGCTAAGATGTTACTCGTCACCGCGCGTAACAGAATCATTGCATCATTCCATTGTTTCCTTAGTTTCATGCTAAAACACTGCTGCTACATTGTGTCTGTTCTTCCTTGTCCTCGCAAAGAAGAAGCAATTTTAAAGGATGTAAGACAGCCATTTTGCGTCGAGTGAATTGTAATCATTCGGTATCAAAGAAAACATTGAAAATATGGATACGGTGAGAATACTTCAGGTTTCTACCAATAAATTTTGTAATTAGATATTTCCTGATTACTCACCATCTTTGTTTTTTTTCCCTTAAAGTATTTGTGAATGGATGTGGAATGGTACAGTCGTCAGCTCATGGACAGGCCCAACAAAGCTACTTCGGATCAAGTTTTAAATTCTACTACTGTCTTAAAGAAAGATTTAATTATTTTACAGCGATTAAATATTATTACCTGGAAACTATCGATACAGAGAGCACTATAGTGTGAATTTCACCACAGGCAATGTGTGATAATCAGGACTAATATCGTAAATTTAACTTCATATAAGTTTTTTGTTTTTTGGTTCTCACAAATTCTGATCGAGAAGGGCAATTCGGTTACAAGTCGAAACATCCAGCATACAGCATCATTCTTTATGAAGAAGGAGAAGTTTGCAACGTCCAAGATTAAGGAGCTCAGTAAGATTTGCAGAGATGCAACCTACCTTGTTACTGTAGTTCATCATTCACTAGACAGGAAAGGAGATTCTAAGTATAACGCAATGAAAGATAGTCGCGTGTCTTTTTATTTGCGCTGGCGACGTCTGCAAAAGAGGTAGTTCGTGAATATTTTATTATAATTGTAATTGAAAACATAATTTTCGCAGTTACTACTCGTGTTTCTGTTTTCACCGTCGACTTTATTCAATCGCGTTTTTGTTCCCAGTTCAGAGATGGTTTTCTTTAAGCCTCTAGATCTATTGATCTATTGACGGTCCTCTTGAGCTAGTCTGAGCAGTGATCTCAATGCGTACACGCTATCTCAACTCCAAGAAAGATACTGGTGTCAAAATACCGACCTAACACGAGGCCGCCACTCGCAGTGTCTGACCAGGTAACTAGTCAGAATACTGTGAGCTAAAAATGCGAAACATGTCATCCGTTAATCACTCAGGTATGTACTTAGGAATCGTATCATCGCATTTATGTATATAGCATAAACACATGTCTGAAATCATAAACAGCATTTTACGTGAAAAAATTTCAACGCATTTCGATCTCTGCGAACAATGGAAGCAAGTGGGACGTCGGTGATCTGTAAGTTGTGAGGTGTAGTACATTTGGGGTCGATAAACTAAAGTCTGAGCTGCCATTTAATCATACCACAAATCAAACTGGTGGATTTCATCATTGCTGTGAGAGGAATTTAAAGGCTGCAATCAATTCCAGAGATATGGTTCCAATATTCACTTGTGCTATCTGGCTTTAGTAACTATTTGCCGCATAAATACTGACAAATCAAAATACGTCTTCACAGCATAATATTTTTTACGAAAAAACCCACAAAACAATTTCACAGTAACAACTGACATCAAACATGATTATGCGCTGTTAACCTACGTTTGGATGACATTTCTAGAAATTAAAAGTAATGCAGTTCTGCACGACGTACAGCAGCATTTGTTCCCTCTGAACTGCTATTTGGCGTCCCCCCAAAATCTAGAAACTCTCAAAATACAACACTAGTGTCTCTTCCCCCAATTTAGGGGATGTGAAGTCCGAAAGCTGAGTGCAAACATATATTTAATAATATACTGGCAGAAGTAAGGCTGTGAGGACGGGGCGTGAGTCGTCCTTGGGTAGCTCAGTTGGTAGAGCACTTACCCGCGAAAGGCCAAGGTCCCGAGTTCGAGTCTCGGTCCGGCACACAGTTTTAATCTGCCAGGAAGTTTCATATCAGCGCACACTCCGCTGCATAGTGAAAATCTCATTCTTATATATTTAATAATAGATTTAAGCTGCCTGGAGGCTTGCGATATTTTAAGTTATATTTTAGTATTAACTTAAAATAAAAAATTTGTTTGAGTTAGCAATGATACTTGTGTCCACTATTATCTTAGCAGCATACAACAAATTAAATTTTTACGAATTTAAACACGATTGTGAATTGATATGCTAAGTATCTCGCCTTAAAGGAATTTTCGTGCTGATTCCAACACTCGTCATAGATTTTGAGACTATTTCAGAATTTATGGAGAATTAACTATTATGACTTATATTTTAGTTATATTAATTCAGCTGATGCGTTTGGGTTATAGTTGCATGTGTAATAGATGATCTTTTGTCCTCCAGCATCGGCTGAAGAAATGTTACTTTTCAGAACAAACGTTTTATTGAATTTTAATATTGCGCAAATTTTTTTTATTAATACGAAACAATTTTGGAATTAGCTAAATGATTAGGTCCAGCAAGTGAACTACTATTGTCTTTAGTTGTTGCACATCCTAAATTCATTGTAGCAAATTATGGCGTCACCAATTAAATTGATTTCAACATTAGAAATATGAATTTCTTAGGAGACTCCTGAAATACAATTTTAGAAGGCTTGTATGATATTTGTCGAAGCAGCATGTCGTCAGTACTTTTGTGCAGTAGTTACAAAAATGCCTTATGTATAAGAAAAAATAGAATTCACTTTATATACAGGGTGTTACAAAAAGGTACGGCCAAACATACAGGAAACATTCCTCACGCACAAATAAAGAAAATATGTTATGTGGACATGTGTCCGGAAACGCTTAATTTCCGTGTTGGAGCTCATTTTAGTTTCGTCAGTATGTACTGTACTTCCTCGATTCACCGCCAGTTGGCCCAATTGAAGGGAGGTAATGTTGACTTCGGTGCTTGTGTTGACTTGCGACAGATTCTCTGTGAACGTTTGGGCAGGCATTGTTGATGATGTCTTGATTGGGCTCCATGTTCTTCCACCTACGCTCAATGGAGCACGTTATCACGATTTCATACGGGATACTCTACCTGTGCTGCTAGAACATGTGCCTTTACAAGTACGACACAACAGGTAGTTCATGCACGATGGAGCTCGTGCACATTTCAGTCGAAGTGTTCGTACGCTTCTCAACAACAGATTCGGTGACCGATGGATTGGTAGAGACGGACCAATTCCCTGGCCTCCACGCTCTCCTGACCTCAACCCTCTTGACTTTCATTTATGGGACATTTGAAAGCTCTTGTCTACGCAACCCCGGTACCAAATGTAGAGACTCTCCGTGCTCGTATTGTGGACGGCTGTGATACAATACGCCATTCTGCAGGGCTGCATTAGCGCATCAGGGATTCCATGCGACGGAGGGTGGATGCATGTATCCTCGCTAACGGAGGACATTTTGAACATTTCATGTAACAAAGTGTTTGAAGTCACGATGGTACGTTCTGTTGCTGTGTGTTTCCATTCCATGATTAATGTGATTTGAAGAGAAGTAATAAAATGAGTTCTAACATGGAAAGTAAGCGTTTCCGGACACATGTCCACATAACATATTTTCTTTCTTTGTGTGTGAGGAATGTTTCCTGAAAGTTTGGCCGTACCTTTTTGTAACACCCTGTATACTTAGGTTAGAGTCAAATGGTTTGTTACTAGGTGACGCGATCGACTTTGCGTCGAAAATAGACGATCGATTATGAAATAAAATCACGAATTACAAATTCATACCAATTATCGAACGTCTGGGAGCTACTAAACGCGGACACTCAGAATTACGACTTACTTTATCTTCTCGGTTTACAGACTGATTAGTGTCAGGCATCGTGGAAAATATCTGTACAATAAACAGATTGTAATGTTTTTCGTTATTCAAATAAGCAGTGACTTTGATTACTTCAATGTACGGCGAGCAAGTCTGTGGAAGTTTCAAGTATTAAAATTTATGTTTCATTATTGGTTCATCGGGACATCCCTCCAGCAAAACATTGCAAACCATGGATACTGCAGATTATTCAAACTGCAATACGCATAAGAGTAACTACCATGAAGGAAAAGCTCTCTATCCTCTCCTTGTCTGAACTGTTAATCGCCCATGTTTCACTTCCGTACAAGAGTACATTGTAGGTAAACACCCTCATAACATATCTCCGAACACACAAATTTATAATGGATGCTAACAAGAGCCCTTTCTTTCAGAAATGATGTCCTGGCTATTACCAGTCTGCATTTTATATCCTGTCTGATACGACCATCATTATTTTGCTGTCCAATTGAAAAAACTCATCTTTAAAGTTCTCTCACTTTCTATTCCAAGTTTCTCAGCGTCGTCTGATTTAATTCGTTGCTTCTCTTTTGTGGAAGATTATCTCTTCTCTTTTCGAGAAGTTGTCCATTCCGTTCATCAGATCTTCCAAATAATTCGCCTCTCTGACAGAATTACAATGTCATTTGTAACCTTCAGTTTTTATTACTTCTTTTGGAACTTTAATTTTCTCTCCAAATTTCCCCTTCGTTTCCTTTACTGCTTGCTCAATTTGCAGACTGAGTAACATCGGGAATAGGCCAGAACCCTGTTTCACTCCCTCGTCAACTACTGATTTCCCCCTCTGTTCTTGGAGTCTTATAACTGAAGTTTAATTTAAAACTAGTAAAGAAACTTTTGCTCCCTATATTTTATCCCTGCTACCTGCCGAATTTCAAAGAGCGTAGTCTAGTTAACATTGTCAAGTGTTTGTATAAATATTAGGTGATAACCGACGGCCCGCGAGCCTCATCGGCTGCGAGGAAGAAATTCGTGGGAGGGAGGGAGAGAGAGAACTAGTTAAGAGCCCCTCACACATTTTCTACTATACTATTATTGTCAATAAGTCAATATGATGATCGTCTGTGCGCGAGTATTGTCGTATGGTCAATGTCAGAAATATAGACGTTAAATATTGATGGCGACCAAAACGTTCTCAGTATTACCAATACATATTGACCGTGTGACGGGGAGTTTTAGCACTTTGACAATACGCCATTCTGTTGCTCGGATTTTTGCAGCATGACCTCTCTGTAATACTGCCGACATATGCTAAATTCAAGCGTTTCTCCTTTTAAAATTTTTAAAGTTCACAGAGAAATGATTGTTTAATTTATTTAACGTTACGGAAACAACCATTGGCTACAAGATCAATCATCAAAAATATTTTTGACAAATATTTTAAAAAATGCTTGCTATTAGTGTTTGTGAAAATTATCACTTCAATTATCTGTCTTTGGCCAAAAACCGCAAAGTTACTCCAAAGTGTTTGCCGACTGGGATTTTCTACCTCATTTCTATATTTTTCTGTTTTTTTCCCTTACTAACAGTAGTAAATAATTTTTGTGCCTTTCGGATGTATTAGAACACTTCAACTGTTGACATTGAAGGTAGTTTATACTGAATTAATTGAGATCAGTTGCTGTTATAGGCCATAATTTTTCCACGATGGCATTTCAAGACGCCTGGTATTCGATCTTCAGGTGTTTCGATACTTGTTGTAATCATTGCTCTTTACTAACGGGATTGCAAAATTTTTGCAACGGAAGTTTTAAGACATCTATTGTACAGCGTCGTAAGCAAAGAAACAGCGTTCACAACGCGCAAATGAATGTAAACAGCTCAAGGATGAGTGACCATAAAACGAATATAATCGGGAAAGGCGTGCCATACATATCGGTATAGTTCTGACTGCATGCTCTGGGAGCGCTGCTGTCGTATCGTGTGTGGAGGCGGCCAGCTATCTTAAAGTAAGTTAGTGAATCAGGTCCTAGAGTCACCCGACTGCTCATATCTTGTCTAAATCTACAAACGCTGTAAACGTGACGATTGCCTTTCTTTAAACCGTCTTATAAAATCAGTCGCACGGTCAGTACCGCCTCGTGTATTACTACATGTATCCGGAATCTAGGGCAGTGGGGGAAAGAAAATCGGCCTTGTCTTTTTCAAGGGAACCACCTCTGTATTCACCTTAGGGAAACTACAGGAGACCTAAACATGGCTGCCCGGACCGGGATCTGAAGCACTGTCCTCCCGAGTGCGGGTCCCAAGTCGCTCGTGGATCGTGAGGAAAGAGTGTATACCAACCATCCCTGCTATCTAGGAAAGCACCTTGATGTCGCTCCCACACAGCTCCTTCAGGATGATGTCCGCCATGTGGCTCCCTCCGATCGTCACATAATGAATTCCAGGTATACATTTTACATCACCTTCTTTATAGGCATCTGCACTATAAAACGTTTTCTCGCAAGTGGTGCTTCATACTATATACGAATCATTCCCAAAGAGGACTCGTAATAACAGTGAGTCTTAAGTAACGCCGCGCGGGATTAGCCGAGCGGTCTGGGCCCTGCAGTTATGGACTGTGCGGCTGGTCCCCGCGGAGGTTCGAGTCCTCCCTCGGGCATGGGTGTGTGTGTTTGTCCTTAGGATAATTTAGGTTAAGTAATATGTAAGCTTAGGGACTGATGACCTTAGCAGTTAAGTCCCATAAGATTTCAGATACATTTGAACATTTTTTTCTTAAGTAACATCAAACCCTATTTACCTTGGCGGCTAAATCACAAAATGCGAAATCGATGCGAGCGTACCACAGTACTCCCAAAATGGTGACACACTAGATAATTTTTCCTATTGCCTAAATTTTTATCACATTAACGATAGTACTTGGTTTCTCAGTTCTTGGTTTGTTAGCAAGGAAGTTATACCGATGTCCCTGTGAGTTTTGTCGTATGCTACTGGTGTCGGCCCAGCTAGCTTTCTTTTGTAACAAACGGGATATAGGTACCAGCTTCCACAACACATATCAGAGCTCCAGTCACTAAACTGTACATCGTCAACGGTATTTGCTCGTACCATCTGAAAGTCATAGTTCGTCAGTTACCAAACAAAACAGATTCATTGTATTTCGTTTGTAGTTATGGTAGAGTCTAATGAGGTTTTTCGCATGCATTTTAGAGTTTCAGATTGACGAAGTGTAAAACAGTTTGCCATGAGATTACGTGGAAAAGATGTTCGATTATAGACCCTGTATCCCATTTTAATTGGGATTAAATAGTAATTAAGAAGTCGTAAAGTGAAAGAATTCTACCTCTCAACGCCATGTATCCCATTACAGCCCAAGAAACTGTAAATTTAACTGATTTGCGACCTAAGAAACTGAGTATGTCGAGAAGAAACTAAGCATAATAGAGGGTGAACATTAATAAAACTGACAAACTGCAGGGACGAATTCCTGAGTGGGAATGGAGGAAAAACGGTCAGATAAATGTACGAGGTGCGGCTAGAAAAAAACCGGACTGATGCTGGAAAAAACATTTATTTACAATTATTTACAATTTCATGTTATCTCCTTCAATGTACTCTCCTCCTCGGTCTCTACACCACTCCATACGAATTTTCCACTGTTCATAGCAATGCTGCAGATCATTTTCGGTAAGTCCATACATTACTTCCGTCGCTTTTTCTTTTACTGCTTCAACAGTCTCAAATCTAGTTCCTTTCAAAGCTGACTTGACTTTAGGGAAAAGAAAAAAGTCACAGGGGGCCAAATCAGGTGAGTAGGGTGGATGATCTAAAATGGGAATGTTGTGTTTTGCCAAAAACGTCTTCACTGACAACGCACTGTGAGCTAGGGCATTGTCTTGGTGAAGGATCCATGACTTTTTTCTCCACAAATCGTTCCGTTTTCTCCGTACTCGCTCACGTAGGGTAGCCAGGACGCTAATGTAGTAATGCTGATTCACTGTTTGTCCCTCTGGTACCCAATCAATGTGCACAATCCCTTTGATGTCAAAAAAAAATCATCATTGCCTTGAATTTCGATTTTGACATTCGTGCTTCTTTTTGTCGTGGAGAACCAGGAGTTTTCCAATGCATCGATTTTGTAAGAAGGTGGGATCACGTTTCAATGTTTTCCAGGATGTCAGAACAAATCATTCTTCGGCGTTCCTTCTGTTCAATTGTGAGACACTTTGGAACCATTTTTGAACACACTTGGTTCATGTTGAAACTTTCATGAAGAATCTGCCTAACACTTTCCTTGTCAACTCCTGTTAACTCAGACACTGCTCTGATTGTTAAACGGCGATCTTGTCGAACAAGTTTACCGATTTTTTCAATATTTGCATCAGTTTTTGCTGACAATGGTCTGCCAGTGCGAGTGTCATCACTGGTGTCTTCGCGGCCATCTTTAAATCGTTTAAACCACTCAAACACTTGTGTTCGCGATAAACAATCATCGCCGTACACTTGTTGTAACATTACAAACGTTTCACTAGCAGATTTTCCTAGTTTGAAACAAAATTTGATGTTAACACGCTGTTCTTTCTGTACACTCAACATTTTACGACGCACAGACAAAACATCAACTACTTAAAACAGACGCCACGGGCAGACTGAGTGCAGGAGGCAGATGAAACTCGAGCAGTAGGCGGAGCGAGAGTCACGTGACAGGCCACGCGACTTTCAGCCTTATTGCATTCCTTTTATTGTTTCACCAGTACTAGTCCGGTTTTTTTCTAGCCACACCTCGTATGTCCGCAAATGCATCGTTGACACGGTAGATAGCGCTGACGAATGGTAGTTCCTCTTATCACGTGCCGTGTCTTCCCTGTCTCGTGCAGGCTGTGTGACTGATGCGGCGTACTGCAAGTAGCAGAATGGTCCGGTACTCATGTCAGGTACAAGCCGAGATGGTGCTTGTGTACGGCCAAGCAGACGGAAACGGTCGGGAGGCAGCACGGCTATACCGAAATACGAACCCTCACGGGCACCAACCGCATCACACAACATTTCAACCTCTTTTTAGGCGTTTGTGAGATCATGGATCCTTTCAGAAAGACGAAAGTGCAAGGAGGCGGCGGACTGCGCGTACACCAGATTTGGTGGATCGGATATTGAGACGAACCCTAGTACAAGCTCCAGGCAAATGGTCCGCCAACAGCGTGTAAGCCAAAGTACAATTAAGAAAATCCTGCATGACAACCGTTACTATAGCTACCACCTACAACAGACTAGGAACACACGACACGTGGCCTGGTCAGAGGAAGTGTCATTCGTCAGCGCCATCTACCGTGGCAGCGATGCATTTCCACACACATGTTCATGCGACCTTTTTCCTGTTTGTCTGCAGTTTGTTTGTTTTATTAATGTTCACTATGTATGATTCGTTGCAAGACATAATAAGTCACCAGAAAAAAGAAATTTCTGCCGGGAAATCAGTAGTCACACAACTGAGACGATACTCCATAGGTAAGAAATTTGGTTAGAAGTTGGTTGAGAGTAACGGTGTCAAAACCTTTCTGGAAAATTAGAAATATGGAATCAGCTTAAGTTCCTTCGTCGTCAACACTCATTACTTAGTGTGAATGAAGAGCCAGTAGTGTTTACAAGAGCGACATTTTAAAAAAAATTCTTATTGGTTATGTATCAATGGATCGTTTTCAACGAGGTATTTCATAATGTTGGAACACATTGTGTGTTCCAAAATCTCATTAATGATCCATGGCGGTCTAAGGCGCTGCAGTCATGGACTGTGCCACTGATCCCAGCGGAGGTTCGAGTCCTCCCTCGGGCATGGGTGTGTGTGTGTTTGTCCTTAGGATAATTTAGGTTAAGTAGTGTGTAAACTTAGGGAGTGATGACCTTAGCAGTTAAGTCCCATAAGATTGAAAAAAAATCGTAGTGCCAGAATCATTGCCATTGAAAAATTTCTTTCAATTGCAGTATGTAATGGGACATCTTCCTCTAGGATTACTTTTCCTCAACAGTATTTGTCGATACCAGTATCATTTTTCGTATTTTGGACAGATCAGTATTATTTCAATTGCTATTCTGAAAACTTTCATGTAATTTTATAAACAGTATGTTATATTTCAAGGTAAAATTTATGAAAAGGAGTTATTTTATAAAGTACTTTAGTCTCGATGTTATAATCGGTAAGTAGCAGTTCTGAATGTAAATTTAAAATTATTTTTTCTGGGAACATTTGAAATTACGAATTACTGGCACGCTTAAAATTTCTATTATTAATTACGCAATTCTACACTGTTTACTACATTTTTTTCTGGATTCATTTATGAAATAATAATCGACACTATTTATGTAACAGAAGCGAATAGAAATTCATTTGTTAAGAAAAAATATGAACCCTTTAGAAAATTGTTATTTTCGCAGAGTGAGGGAGTCGTTAGCATGCCTCTGATGTGATCGGACGTATTCTTTTATTTTGTGCGAACAATTTAATTTCGGCTTTGTTAATGTCAAAAACAAAATACTGTATACACTTACGTAAAAACAATTCTGCAACGACTATCCTCAAATGTATTTAGTTCAGCTCAACCGTGAGCACCTACACTACTGGCCATTAAAATTGCTACACCACGAAGATGACGTGCTACAGACGCGAAATTTAACCGACAGGAAGAAGGTGTTGTGATATGCAAATGATTAGCTTTTAAGAGCATTCACACAAGGCTGGCGCCGGTGGCGACACCTACAACGTGCTGACATGAGGAAAGTTCCCAACTGATTTCTCATACACAAATAGCAGTTGACCGGCGTTGCCTGGTGAAACGTTGTTGTGATGCCTCGTGTAAGGAGGAGAAATGAGAACCATCACGTTACCGTCTTTGATAAAGGTCGGATTTTAGCCTATCGCGAATGCGGTTTATCGTATCGCAACATTGCTGCTCGCGTTGGTCGAGATCCAATGACTGTTAGCAGAATATGGAATCGGTGGGTTCAGGAGGGTAATACGGAACGCCGTGCTGGATCCCAACGGCCTCGTATCACTAGCAGTCGAGATGACAGGCATCTTATCCGCATGGCTGTAACGGATCTTGCAGCCACGTTTCGATCCCTGAGTCAACAGATGGGGACGTTTGCAAGATAACAACCATGTGCACGAACAGTTCGACGACGTTTGCAGCAGCATGGACTATCAGCTCGGAGACCATGGCTGCGGTTACCCTTGACGCTGCTTGACAGACAGGAGCGCCTGCGATGGTGTACTCAACGACGAACCTAGGTGCACTAATGGCAAAACGTCATATTTTCGGATGAATCCAGGTTCTGTTTGCAGCATCATGATGGTCGCATCCGTGTTTGGCGACATCGCGGTGAACGCACATTGGAAGCGTGTATTCGTAATCGCAATACTGGCGTATCACCCGGCGTGATGGTATGGGGTGCCATTGGTTACACGTCTCGGTCACCTCTTGTTCGCATTGACGGCACTTTGAACAGTGGACGTTACATTTCAGATGTGTTACGATCCGTGGCTCTACCCTTCATTCGATCCCTGCGAAACCCTACATTTCAGTAGGATAATGCACGACCGCATGTTGCAGGTCCTGTACGGGCTTTTCTGGATACAGAAAATGTTCGACTGCTGCCCTGGCCAGCACATTCTCCAGATCTGTAACCAACTGAAAACGTCTGGTCAATTGTGGCCAAGCATCTGGCTCTTCACAATACGCCAGTCACTACTCTTGATGAACTGTGGTATCGTGTTGAAGCTGCATGGGTAGCTGTACCTGTACAAGCCATCCTAGCTCTGTTTGACTCAATGCCCGGGCGCATAAAGGCCGTTATTACGACCAGAGGTGGTTGTTCTGGGTACTGATTTCTCAGGATCTATGCACCCAAATTGTGTGTAGATGTAATCACATGTCAGTTCTAGTACAATATATTTGTCCAATGAATATCCGTTTATCATCTGCATTTCTTCTTGGTGTAGCAATATTAATGGCCAGTTGTGTAAAATGTGAGCTTCAAGAATCAGACCCCTAGACAAGAAGAACTGGAGCCAACCCTACATGAAGAGCTAAGTAGGCTAGAAAGTTTATTGTAATCTTCGCTCCTCTCAAAGGTGGACAATAGATGGAAGCGGCAAGGAGGGGGTAGATTAAAAATATAATAATTAATGTGCCTGAAAGACTCTGATTGTCGGAAATACAGGCTTTTCTACGACTTTACTTCCCTTATTACAGTTCCGAGTCTAGCGCGAGGTGATTTTTGCTGCTGTGAGTGGAAGACGGCAGCGCCGAGGCCAGCACACAGTACTCCCCCGCCCTCTCCCCCCCCCCCCCCCTCCCCCTGTTAAGTGCCGCTGCCACGGGCCATGGGGTGCAGGCGCCACGACTGCAGAGTTGGCACAGCACTTTCTAAAGAGGCCGTCCCGCCACTACTGCGGCAGCCTCGAGTTGCCCTCGCGGTCGGCTTGGCCCGTTCGCGAAGGTCAGCTACACACGACGCGCCTCAGGGCCAGGTCGCTTGCTTCGCTGGCGCTTCCCTCGAAAGTCCGCGACACTTTGAGATATCTTAACTATCGCTTACAAGGGGACTGTATGGTTGTCTCTATTCGAGTTTCTTCATACGTATAAGATTTTAAGGTCTAAATAAAAAAAATCGTCTTTGAAGCTTAGAAGAGTTACAGCACTGTTAACTATACTTAAAACGTATTAACGTAATTGCTGGTAGCTGAGTGCGTACCGTAAACATTTTTCTAATCTAGTCTCTGCTTCGATGATTCTCGTTACCATGATTTTCTTAGGGTTCCGTACCTCCATCACTAAAAACGGAACCCTTATGTGATAACTTTGTTGTCCGTTCGTCTGTCTGTCTGTCCGACTGTTAAAAACGCCTCTCCTCAGGAACGGGTGTACATATCAAGTTGAAATTTGTGCCATATACTGACGTCTCTGGTTCCTTGGCGTTATGAAAAGCTTCTAGGCCAATGCAATAAAAAGGTACGGCAATTTATGTCACATATTTTGAGACTCGCAAGTTAACTAATTAGAATTCGTAGGGTACTTGCCGTTGATTTACAATGATGAAATTTGACTAAAAGTAAGGTTTTACAGTACAAGAAAAGAAAAAAATCGAGAATTGTTAATCTGTAATTAATCTGCGAATGTTTGTTTCACGTACAACTTGGAGCACAATATCTGCGTCTGGTAATCGCTTCTGGATATCTGATGATGGATAAATTCTGAAACGCGTCATAAGAGCGGTACAGTCATTCCTTACCTGATGTTAGGCTTTTATCACTGCGGCCAAGACAGCCTGAAGGGGAACTGGTGATTATTATAATAATGGTCGCCTGGACCTGCATGAGTTTAGGTCACATTTATATTACTGAAATTAAAAAATTCTGGAAAATCTTGGAACCACTGTGGCCGATATCTTGCCAGTATCAATGTAGATAACGGGAAAAAATTGTCGAGATTCTCGATTCGTGGAATGGACGAACTTCCCATGCATAGCCAAGATTGTCAGTGCGCGAGTCCTACTCGCATTTTCACAATTTTGTTTACTTTTATTTAAATTCTACATTTAGCATTTGACTGTACCGTATCCCCCGTATCCCCCCCCCCCTTCCCGCCCCAAACCATATTATTTAAATAGACGAACTATCAAATTATATGCTGTACAATGAAATAATTTTGTGGGTATGATAATTGGTAGATGTAGATACTGTCTTAAAAATGAGTAGAGACTGATTTATCAGTAAATAAATAATAAATTACAACGTCATACTTGATGCTGAAGTTATACCGTCTGAACGACGAGCATTTAGTACGCAGGAAACTTTTTCCCTTTATTTTGTGAGGCTGTAAGTGAGAAAAAGCTTAGAAAATATTGAAGTTACGTTTAAAGTTGGTTGGACGTCGCTAGGTGCTCCCATTGTCACACACTGGTTGAGTATAGTCTGGGTAACTTGCGCTCCATTTTCAGAAGAGCTAGTTTTTCACCCTTCTCTATGTTTATGACATCACATCTCCTGAACTATGTGTCGTACAATGATAATTTGCGGGTACATCCAGCGGCATACGTGGATGCTGTCTACAAAAGTGTTGCGAATGGACTCAGTTGTAGAGAAGTAACAAATTAAAACGTCATGCCTCATCCCGAAGTTTTACTGCATGCACAGCGAAAATGTATTAAGCAATAATCTTTCTTCCTTTCTTTATTTTGTGAGACAAGCAAGCGGGAAGAGTTTCGAAAAGGTTTGAAATTGTGTGTAAAGTTTGTTGGAAGTCATTCTCAAACACTCGGTGAACATTGCGTGGGTAATTTACGCGCTATGAGCTGCGCTGCCTGAGGATACATACTGTCAACGCCTCAGGGTCCTGTGGTTACCGTTGCTGACTTTCGATTTAGGGCCGCGAGCTAGAAGCCGAGTCGGGTCGGAGATATTTATCCATAGGATGATGAGTGGGTGTTTTGCCATCGTCCTTCCATCCTCGTCATCGAAGCGCAAGCCGCCCAAGTGGCGTCAGATAAAGAGACTTGCACCAGACGGCCCAACTCCCAAGGACGGGATTCCCCGCTAACAATGTCATACGCTCATTTCGTTTCAAGACACATACACAGTTTCTAAGTTTAATACTTGGCTTATAGTCTTAAACATGTAACGTAAGATAATAAAAGTTCATGAGTAGGTTATGACAGCATATTAAAAATTTCTGTTCGGTCAATGATGCTATGAGAAGCAAAGTTTTGTTGTCCCTAGAAGCCGTTGTAAGCCCCAACCTGTAACTGAGATCGAGCGCTGCTTTAGACGTATCGTAATCTACAGACGAAATAAATTATACATGTCAATGACACAGTTCAGCCACTAGAAATAAAAACGATACTTCATTTCCTATTTGATGTTTCGCATTTGTGTAGCAAAGTTTTATTTACTGTGAATACTCGCGTTATCATGCGATTTGTGATTACAAACTTATAATGTAAAAAAATATGATACAATATTTGTTAATAAACATCGAATTTAAATGAAAGTAAAAAAGGAAGATGATATAGCGAAATTCGACCCAGCGACTGCACGATGCTAAGCACTCAGCTGCTGCGGTAACAACGGCCAGAGTTTTGTATTATTCAATGGCGGATGTTTTGGAGCTCTTTTCGAAAACTACGTCTTACCCGTTTACGGAATGGACGCCCGGGTACTGAGTTTCAGATTCCATAAATATGACGAAAATCAAAGAAGGCAGAGCTGTCCGTAAGGTGGTTTTATTCCGTTTATCTGGCAATTACTGACCCGTTTTCTCTGCCACTGGAACACGAAAGCTCGTTTACTTTGCGTACATTTATTCAATTATATTCTATGGTATCTTATTTTGGGACAAATCTGTGCATTGTTAAAATATTCTCGTTCTAGAAAAGTACAGTCAGAATGATTTGCGATGCCAGTTCGAGAACTTCATGCTCGTCGCTATTCGAACGTCTCGGAAATCTAGCTCGTCCATCCCTAAACACATACACATAAAAAAAAGTTTTGCAGCACCTAGGTTCCGAGAGTTCCGGAACCTGTACAGAAAATTCATAGATATGAACATAAACATCATTTCTGCCCTTTTTATTGCTCATGAATACCACACATTACATGTTATACCACCATATAGTGAGACCTTGCCGTCCGCGGTGGCCGAGCGGTTCTAGGCGCTTCAGTCCGGAACCGCGAGACTGCTACGTTCGCAGGTTCGAATCCTGCCTCGGGCGTGGATGTGTGTGATGTTCTTAGGTTAGTTAGGTTTAAGTAGTTCTAAGTTCTAGGGGACTGATGACCTCCGATGTTAAGTCTCAAGGTGCTCAGAGCCATTTTTTTGAGACCTTCAGAGATGGTGGTCCAAATTGCTGTACACACCGGTACCTCTAATACCGCGCAGCACGTCCTCTTGCATTGATGCATGCCTGTATTCGTCTTTGCATACTATCGACAAGTTCATCAGGGCACTGGTGGTCCAGATTGTCCCACTCCTCAACGGCGATTCGGCGTAGATCCCTCAGAGTGTTTGGTGGGTCACTTCGTCCATAAACAGCCCTATTCAGTTTATCCCAGGCATGTTCGATAGGGTTCATGTCTGAAGAACATGCTGGACACTCTAGTCAAGCGATGTCGTTATCCTCAAGGGAGTCATTCATAAGATGTGAACGATGGGGCTCTATTAGTCGTCCATGAAGACGAATGCCTCGCCAATATGCTGCCGACATGGTTGCACTACCGCTCGGAGGATGGCATTCACATATCGTACAGCCGTTACGGCGCCTTCCACGACCACCTGCGGCATACGTCGGCCCCATACAATGCCATCCCAAAACAGCAGGGAACCTCCACCTTGCTGCACTCGCTGGACAGTGTGTGCAAAGCGTTCAGCCCGACAGCGTTGCCTCCAAACACGTATCCGACGATTGTTTGGTTGAAGGCATATGCGACACTCAACGGTGAAGAAAATGTGATGTCAATCCTGAGCGGTCTATTCGGCATGTTGTTGGGCCCATCTGTATCGCGCTGCATGGTGTCGTGGTTGCAGAGATAGACCTCGCCATCGACGTCGGGAGTGAAGTTGCGCATCATGCAGCCTATTGCGCACAGTTTGAGTTGTAACACGACGTCCTGTGACTGGACGAAAACCATTATTCAACATGGTGGCGTTGCTGTCAGGGTTCCTCCGAGCCATAATCCGTAGGTAGTGGTCATCCACTGCAGTAGTAGCCCTTGGGTGGCCTGAGCGAGGCATGACATCGACAGTTCCTGACTCTCCGTATCTCCCACATGTCCGAACAACATCGCTTTGGTTCACTCCCATACGCCTGGACCCTTTCTTTGTTGAGAGCCCTTCCTGGCACAAAGTAGCAATGCGGACGCGATCGAACCGCGCTATTGACCGCCTAGGCATGATTGAACTACAAATAACACGAGCTGTGTACCTCCTTCCTGGTGGAATGACTGGAACTGATCGGCTGTCGGACCCCTTCCGTCTAAAAGGCGTTTCTCATGCATGGTTGTTTAGTGACATATCTGAATAGTCAAAGGGACTGTGTCTGTGATACAATATCCATAGTCAATGTCTATCGTCAGGAGTTCTGGGAACCGGGGTGATGCAAAACTTTTTTTGATGTGTATATATTTGATCAGGGAATTTATTGTTTACAACACTGATTCATTCTGAACAGACCGCACGTTCATCAGTGAACGCTAGACGCAAAATCGATTTGTTCTTGGGTAGTACTTCATTAATCATCATACAGAAAAATGTGCACCATCTCGCAGGTTTCATTTTCAGTAGTTTTCCAGCAGACCCGAAGAACATTGAGCGTCTGGCCCAGAATCTTCAAATCTAAGGAAGGTTATAACAATTAACACCAATACGACATTAAAAATATTTTCTTCAATGCTACCTAATTTTGTACAAGCAGAGATATATTTTTTCCTATAACTTCAATATTTAGCTTGTGAGTAAAGCAAAACATGTTTTTCGCATTATGTTAATACTGGTGCACTAAGTCATGTCGGTAGGGAAAAATAGGTGACCAAAATAAATATAAATTTACCAAACATTAGCAAGTTTTAATATTGCTTGTCGGAGAGTAAACAGTAATGGTGGCAACGTGGCAACGTCTGCGCTCGGCAGTTGAATACTAGTCACGATACAGAGTGGTTTTGTGTATCCCATACGAGAAGAGAAATTGGATATGTGAGGTCAAGTCATACTGCACAAGACAACAGTGGGGGCGGGGGTGGGGGGGGGGGGGGCAACGTATGCGGGCAAATGAATTACGCTCCAAACAACGTCAAGAGTCCGTCCGAAATTCGTCTGGAGTTAACCAGAGTATTCTCGTAATGACCGGAGAAAACGGAGGACTGTCGAAAACGGCAATGGCGTCGTCTCAGCACCATCGATACGATCCGTAAGACTTCAGTTTAAAATTCCGAACTGAGAGGCCGTTGTCGATACAGAAAAACTGTTCCCTGACGCATAGTCTCTGACAGGGGTGGCGATATAAACCATGCTGACCCTGCGTAGATTCAGGACAAAGGCGAAAAAAAAAAACAAAGAAAAGAATTCAAAATTTACATAAGAATTAGATGGAGTAAGTTATTTGTAGAAGTGACATGTTGTACCGTTGCTCCGCTAATCAGTTATCATTCCGGAAACGATTGCCTTATTTATTGGTCAGATTAGGCCCAACCGATTACAGTCATTTGCACAGTCCTTTAGGGAGAGGAAAGGCTGCGGCACAGTCCTTTCATTGTACACAAGTGTTCCTCGCTATAGTTTGGTTCAAATGGCTCTGAGCACTATGGGACTTAACTTCTGAGGTCATCAGCCCCCTAGAACATAGAACTACTTATACCTAACTAACCTAAGGACATCACACACATCCATGCCCGAGGCAGGAGTCCAACCTGCGACCGTAGCGGTCGCGCGGTTCCAGACTGAAGCGCCTAGAACCGCTCGGCCATCGCTGTAGTTTCGAGCGTTGCTCTGTAACTTATTATTTGTTGTATATACTACTGTAAATCTTTGTGTGTGTGTTTTTTTTTTAAATTTTGATAAAATCCTTTTTTAGTTTTTTACATTTTCTTATCAGCTTTCTGTGATTTATGTAGTGGCTCTTCCCACGACCAAACATGGGGCTCACATGGTCCCACGGAATCTGACGAACTAAATTGAATGTATACTGTTTTCCACGTACTGGAGAGAATTAAAATAAATTAATTTTAGTACGTTGCATTGAATTAGAAGCATCTGTTGTTTCTCTTGCATGTCATTTTGTTTTCAGTTTTATCGTCATTTACTAAGGTTGTAAAAAAAAAAAAAAAAAAAAAAAAAGACAGCATCTACGAAGAAAGATCGAGGCATAAGGTGAGAATTTCACGAAGAAAACTGACCATGCAGGCACAGCATGTAGTGTGATTTGGCAAAAGATTTCAATAAAAAATTGCTAGTCCTACTGTTATAACAGATGATAACTGGATGGAGATACTGTTATTTAGTCTCAAATACTTGTATATCGTAAAATATAGACTGGACATAAGTTGTCGTACCAGAGTTAAAAGAGAATATTTAAGCAAACAGATATGTTTTGTATTTCTTTGTAGATTACTAAAGATGTCTCATAGAAATATGGGAAACATGTTTGATTAAAAAAGATAAAAAACAGTTGCAAAAGACAAAAACAGTTATTCTTCTCCGTAAGATAAACAGCACTGGAGTAGCAAATGAAAAAAATGGCTGTAGATGTATACACACTTTCCAGTGACATTAACGTGACATCATGTCGGAAGCCTGAGAAACCACCTTTCATTGCACGAACATTTGCGAGCTGCACAGGTCGAGAGTGAATGAAGTTCTGGAAGATACCAACAGCGATGTGCAGCCCTGCCGACTCCAGCACCGCGGAAAGTTGCGCTATGGTGCTCCCTGGCGGTGGTGGTGGAGGAGGAGGAGCAAATTAGTGTTTAACGCCTCGTAGGAGCATAAGCTCTGATTAGGGAAGGATGGGGAAGGCAATTCGCCGTGCTCTTTCAAAGGAACCATCCCTGCAGTTGCGCCTGAAGCGATTAAGGAAATCATAGAAAACCTAAATCAGGATGGCCGGACGCGTGTTTGAACTGTCGTCCTCCCGAATGGGTGTACAGTACGGTAGCCACTGCGTCACCTTCCTTGGTGTCTCACTGGTTGTCACACGTTGACGTCGAACATACGCGGTGATCACGTTAACGTGAGTGGACCGTGTAAGTTATCTGCCCTGACTTGATTGCACAGCGAAGTACCACTTCTTATTCCCCAAATTTTCTAAACAACTGTCGGCTATTATTTATTTCCGAAGTAATTCGCCAACAAGCCAAGAAAGCAATAACACAATAAATAAATACTGTAAAATAGCTACAGTTCATGTTGTAACATCACAATAGGTGTCGTTACATGATTTAAAAAAGTGGGTGACGCAACTAATTAATCTCAGCCCCAACAACCGCATGCCTGTAGAAGCAATATGGATCCAAACATTTCTTTTTCATTTTTATGTGCACGTCCTGTGTCCTGATTTCCATTTTTCACCCTTCCTGAAAGTGTGTGGTCAAGTGTGAATGATCTGAATGCAGTAGCAGACGAACCAGAGAAGCGGTGGGTTTCTTACTCTTCTTCCAACCTAAACGGTGTCGGTGGAAGGCAGAGAGCAGGAGCAGGAGGGCTTGGCCTAAGGTGAGTAAAGCAAAACGTTTTCCTAGCAGAGGTTGGTCATGGGCCTCCCCCACCACCTCGGGCGGTTCGGAGAGAGCTCCGCGCGACTGTTACAGGTTGAGTCGTTCTGAAGACTGGTAAGCGACCAGACGGTCCCTCAGAACGTCTGTGTCGAACAAGAGACAAAAGGTATTTGAATCTGTTAATAATAATTTGTTAATCTCAACAATTTATTCTCCTAGCCATTTTTTTTGAATTACCATTTAGGTTCTGTTTACAATTTTTGGTTCAGTTAATCAGCGTCATAATAGTGTGATTTCCGTTAGGCGCGACCGCGCGGTCTATAGATTCAAAGTGCAGCCCAAGTCTTAAAATATACTGTCTGCCATTTTATTTTCTTTGTGCGGGACATTTTAAATTATGAACAAATCTGTACCGAGCGCATATTCGGCAAAAGATGAATCGATTTGATTCCAAGAACTTCAAGGAAAGATATGCAGCCACCAAAATCCTGCTCGACGCCAGCCACAAGGTGCATACAATTCTTCCCACCAATAAATGCTGTCGACATTTTGTTTTCCGTGTGAATTAGTGCATGTGAATGTCTGTGTTACAAACTTGAGTAGTGACCACGTGCTCCCCAGACTTTCCCACCCCACAGAACTCCACAGAAAGGCCAACGTGGCTTGTTATTCTCGTATGAGAAAGCCATAGGATCGTATATAAATGTACCAGGAATTTTTTGTCCATCTATGAAATACAAAAAGATTACTGTTAACATGCGAAATATTAGTCAAAAATAAATGTTTTAACATTTGAAGCTATTTCCGTGATCGTTAATTTATTTTCAATATATCTGAAAATAGCGTCACGTTTGTAGTATTGATGATTACGCTCCTAAAATCCAAAATGCTTGGCCCAAGTTTAGCTAACGGTACGGAGCATTCTCTGACTGTCCCATAGAATACCATTGCGTTGTCCGTTGCGAGCTTAATGAATTCAATCAGTGAAGGAATTGTTCCTAAAATTTAGATGGGCCTAAATCTATTTCAAATAACGGGAAAAACTATTCAGAGGAGGTTACGTAGCCAAAGAAAAATAAGAACGAATGTGGACAGGATATTCCATTATAGCAGGCTGGAACAAAAGAAATAATAATAATCAAAAGAAGCTCCTGCTAGTGAAAGTAAGTAACCCTCCGTAAGCTGCCACTCAATGAAGAGTTACAATGTTTGTGTTTGAAATTATAAAACTGATCTTTCGAGGAACGATGGAAGAGTGGTTCAGCATGACTTCAGCAAACGAGGACACACAGAGTCTCGAAACAGCTGCTAATTAATTTATCACTACAAAGGCGTTGAATGTGAAGGAAACAATGAGTAAGATCAGCTGGTTACTGTATACTGGCTTACGCTGGGAACTTTCTGCTGTGACAGTAGCAGGAAGAATGTCAGAAAAAGTGAGCAAACACGCTTAGGAGTGCTCTAGTACACACGAAACACGCGGCGTGGAGCTGGTGGGACCGTGTCGCGGACCGAGGCACTTCTGTCTGGGCAGAGACAATCCTCTTAGCGAGACAGCGCCGCCCGTTCCGGATGCTTTTATGCGCTTAATGTCCCGCACCGCCATTTGGCGGCAGCCTAATGAGATGCGAGGCGCAGCGTATGTTAACATTATTAGCCGCGCGCTTCTTTTTAATGCGACATTCCCACGGCTACTGCGTCACCGCATGAAAATTCTGATAATCCCAAAGTAATGGGGCGAAGCCAGAGATACCATGTCCAAGAATTTCTCAGCCCTCCCCTCGCTAGATTTTATACACGGTCCAGTCACATTAATGTGACCACCGTCGTTGTTCGATTTCAACGTGCAATAACCGCTCAGACACAGCAGGTGGCAGCACTAGCAGTGGAGGGTATATAAAGCGTGTCGGGGGGGGGGGGGGGGGGGGGGAGATGCGGATACAGTGCAGTCGTTGTCGTCACGCGGAAAAGTACTAACTTATCTGAAGTCCAAAATGGCATGATCATCGGCTTTCGGGCCAAGGCCGGAAGCATTTCCGAAACGACTATGTCTGTAATATGTTCAGGTGTCCCTGTGGTTGAAGCACGAGGTGCGACAACAAAGTAATGAGACTGATGGGAAAAAAAATGTTGCTTACCGTTTTAGTCAAGTTTAGTGTTGTCTCCTTCATAGGAGTCCCCTTCTGATTGCACACACTTTTTCCAGCGCTTCTGCCATTGTTGGTAACATTTCTGGAACTCATCTTCTGTAATATCCTCCAAGACCCTTGCCACAGCTTTTTGGACATGGTGTAGACATGTGGTAGTACAGAAATTTGTTTTGAGGTTAAAAATTGCTGTATTGACAGAGCAGTATGGGATGGCGCATTATCGTGATGCAGAATCCAATTATCAGCAATGCGTTTATCTCACTGTGAGACAAGAAGGCCAGTGCCTTCATAGAAAAATGTCTGCCAAAACCACGATTGTGCCCAGACGCGCACCTTTTCGCCCAAAGCAAATCGACGCCCACGAATGTCTTTCTTCAGGACACCTAATATATAGAAATCGCAAGGGCAAGGATTGGGGCTGTATTGGTTATGTGTAAGGGCTTTCCAGCGAAACGTCTGCAGCATAGTCGAAACAACTAGGAAAGCAAATGGCGGCCCACATGTTGCCAATGTAGTTTCGACCATGCTGCAGACGTTTCGCTGGAAAGCCTTTACACATAACCAATACAGTCCCAATCTCCGCCGATGCCATTTTTATATATTTGGTGTCCTGAAGAAAGACATTCATGAGCGTCGAATTGCTTTGGACGAAAAGGTGCACGTCTGGGCACAATAGTGGTTCCGTAGACAATCGCAGACATTTTTGCGTGAAGGCATTGGCCGTCTTGTCCCACAGTGGGATAAATGTATTAACAGTTATGGCGATTACTTTTGAAATAATGAACAATTCACTTTTTTTCCATCTGGCCCTTAAATACCGCTTACACAACATGTAAAAGACCTGTGAGTTGGCGGACCTGAAATTAGTACACAGATGATTCATGTGAAAAAGTGTCTGACGTGATTACGGCCACAGGACGGGAATTAACCGACTTTTAACGCGTAATTGTAGTTGGAGCTAGATGCACGAGACAGTTCATTTTGGAAATCGTTAGGAAATTCAATATTCCGAGAACCACAGTGTCAAGAGTGTACCGAGAATACCAAATTTCAGGCATCACCTCTCACCACAGACAACACAGTGGCCGACGGTCTTCACTTAACGACCGAGAGCAGAGGCGTTTGCATTGAGTTGTCAATGCTCACAGATAATCATCACTGCATGAAATATGAGGTGCGACAGTAAAGTAATGAGACTGATTTTCTTTGCAAGATGTGGCAACCCTGCAGGCTTGCATAGGCACAATATCTTTGACCTTGGTCTATAAGCTGCTTCTAGTCCAAGCAGCACATCGACGCAACTGCTCAGTCGTGAGTTGTGCTGTAATAAGTTAACACGTATTTGTGTCTCTCGTCACGGAAATGGAACCGTATAACCGTATAATACTACTAACGGTATGCCATTTCTTTTTGCGTTAAACTGGGTGAAAACCCGACGACAACTTACGGTAAGCTTCATAAGGCTTTTGGAGATGAGGTTATGTCTAGAGCTCCAGTTTTTCGTTGGCATAAAATGTTTAGTGAAGGCAGAACGAATATTGAAGATCAAGACCGCAGTGGACGACCATCAACCTCACAGACAGATGTCAACTTGGCCAGGATGCGTGAACTCGTACGTTCTGATCGAAGATTATCTGTGAAAAAGATTGCAGAAGAACTGAACATCAATTGAGAAACGGTTCGTGTCCGTGCCAACATTGTTGATAATTGGATCCTGCATCGCGATAATGCGCCATCCCATACTGCTCTGTCAGTACAGCAATTTTTAACCTCAAAACAAATTTCAGTACTACCACAGCCACCTTATTCACCAGATATCGCTCCATGCGACTTTTTTCCATTTTCAAGAGTCAAAACGGCGATCAAGAGACACCATTTTCAAACAACACAAGATGTCCAAAAAGCTGTGACGAGGGTCTTGGAGGATATTACAGAAGATGAGTTCCAGAAATGTTACCATCAATGGCAGAAGCGCTGGAAAAAGTGTGTGCAATCAGAAGGGAACTATTCTGAAGGAGACAACACTAAACTTCACTAAAATGGTAAGCAATATTCTTTTTTTCAAATCAGTCTCATTACTTTATTGTCGCATCTCGTAAGCGCAAAAATCAATGTGGGACGTGCGACGGACGTGTCCGTTGGGACAGCGCGCCGTAATTTTCCGTTAATAGGCTATGGCGGCAACTAGACAACACGAGTGCCTTTACTAACAGCACGTCATAGCCTGCAGCGCCTCTCCCTGGGAGCTTGACCATTTCGATTGGACTCTAGACGACTGGAAGACTGTGGTCTGGTGAGATGAGTCCCGATATCAGTTGGTAAGAGCTGATGGTAGGGTCCGAGAGTGGCGCAGACCCCACGAAGCCATGGTTCCCAGTTGTAAACAAGGCACTCTGCATGCTGGTGGTGGCTCCATAATGGTGTGGACTGTATTTGCGTGTAACGTCGACTGGAAATGATTATGTTCAGCTACTTGGAGACCAGTTGCAGCTATTCACAGATTTCATGTTCGCAACCAACGATGGAATTGTTATGGATGACTTGATTGTTTTAAAGAACATTCGGGACAATTCGAGCGAATGATTTGATTATCCGGATCGCCCGTCACGAATCGCATTGGTCATTTATAAGACAATCGAGAGGTCAGCTGGTGCACAATGTCCTAAACTGGCATCACTTTCGCAACTGTGGACGGCTATAGAAGCATCATGGCTCGGTATTTCTGCAGGGGACTTTCAACGAGTTGTTGAGTCCATGACACTTCCAGTAGATGCACTACGCCGGGCAGAAAGAGATCTGACACGGTATTAGGAGGTATCTCATGACTTTTGTCACCTCAGTGTACATTAATAATAAATTCAGAGAAGAGAGTTTCTTGGGACCACAGCAGTGACACGTAAATCGTGGGAACAGCACGGTAGAACAAACTGCGAGCTTGCGTAATGTGTTGCTATAGAACGCTGCTAAAAGTTTATGGAAAATCACTATCAGAGGAGGGGAACGGTTTGTGATCGCGAGATAAAACATCCCGGAATAGTTAGTTGCTCTGGAGTTGGGAGAGGCAGCAGATATGAACAGCTGTATGCGCGAAGATATTTTAGATTATTGATGACGAAAGTGATGCTGAACTGCTCGTATAGCGACGAGGACCAATATCTGGATCGAATCCACGTGGCGGGTTAACGATTACTGACCTGATATACTGGTCAGCCTGAGTGTGGTTTTCTTGCCGTTTTGCGCACTCATTTAGACAAAAACAGAAAACACGCACAGAACAGAGTTTTCAGATTCACTGAGAGATGGCGTGCGTGCCTTCCGACCTCTCACTCTTGCAAATGCAGGTGGAGGATTGAGCAGTAAAACACCTTTAGGTTCAGTGAAATGACGCTGAAGAGCAGCCTTTTACACTACAGAGTGTCTTACACAATATTTAGTCTTCCATTGTAATTGTAAATTAGAAACGGAACCATAATCAGTAAAATATAAATGTCTAGGAACGCGGGCGATGTGAACATTGTTTGTTTGATGGCGCATAGTCTAACAGTTTCATAGCCTTCATAGCCCAGTAAGCGTCAGAATAACACAATGGCAGCAGGTAAATGTCAAATTCATTCACTGCACGAAACAATAAATATGGTAATATAAACTCATCTCTTCTCTATTGGGAAACAAAGACTAAAACTATGACTTTGTGTACGTTCCCTGCATAAATCGTCGTCGGTGAGAAATTTTGTAGGAATCAACATGGATTCCGGAAACAGAGATCGTGTGAGACCCAACTCGCTTTATTTGTTCATGAGACCCAGAAAATATTAGATACAGGCTTCCAGGTAGATGCTATTTTTCTTGACTTCCGGAAGGCGTTCGGTACAGTTCCGCACTGTCGCCTGATAAAGAAAGTAAGAGCCTACGGAATATCAGACTAGCTGTGTGGCTGGATTGAAGAGTTTTTAGCAAACAGAACACAGCATGTTGTTATCAATGGAGAGACGTCTACAGACGTTAAAGTAACCTCTGGCGTGTCACAGGGGAGGGGACCATTGCTTTTCACAATATGTATAAATGACCTAGTAGATAGTGTCGGAAGTTCCATGCGGCTTTTCGCGGATGATGCTGTCGTATACAGAGAAGTTGCAGCATTAGAAAATTGTAGCGAAATGCAGGAAGATCTGCAGCGGATAGGCACTTGGTGCAGGGAGTGGCAACTGACCCTTAACATAGACAAATGTAATGTATTGCGAATGCATAGAAAGAAGGATCCTTTATTGTATGATTATATGATAGCGGAACAAACACTGGTAGCAGTTACTTCTGTAAAATATCTGGGAGTATGCGTGCGGAACGATTAGAAGTGGAATGATCATATAAAATTAATTGTTGGTATGGCGGGTACCAGGTTGAGATTCATTGGGAGAGTCCTTAGAAAATGTAGTCCATCAACAAAGGAGGTGGCTTACAAAACACTCGTTCGACCTATACTTGAGTATTGCTCATCAGTGTGGGATCCGTATCAGATCGGTTTGACGGAGGAGATAGAGAAGATCCAAAGAAGAGCGGCGCGTTTCGTCACAGGGTTATTTGGTAACCGTGATAGCGTTACGAAGATGTTTAACAAACTCAAATGGCAGACTCTGCAAGAGAGGCGCTCTGGATCGCGGTGTAGCTTGCTCGCCAGGTTTCGAGAGGGTGCGTTTCTGGATAAGGTATCGAATATATTGCTTCCCCCTACTTATACCTCCCGAGGAGATCACGAATGTAAAATTAGAGAGATTAGAGCGCGCACGGAGGCTTTCAGACAGTCGTTCTTCCCGCGAACCATACGCGACTGGAACAGGAAAGGGAGGTAATGACAGTGGCACGTAAAGGGCCCTCCGCCACACATCTTTGGGTGGCTTGCGGAGTATAAATGTAGATGTAGATGAATTTTTCGTCGACAGGCAGACCATTATATGTGTGCATTTGCTTTGACAAGAAAGACGACCACGAATTGTCCGTATTGTCTTTGAAGCTGACATCCCGGCATTCAACAGCACTGATCTATTGCAGAGGCCCAAAACCGCAATCTAGATGGCTTCAGTAGCGTCACCCGTGATTGTTTGCAATACAAGTAGAAAGTTTCTATACCGAGGAGGCTTTTTCCTCTGAATGAAATACAAAATAAAGATTTTTCATTATTGCTCGATGTTCTTTCTATCACTTTCAGTTAGAGTTATAAGGCTGCCGTAGGCTATCATATGCAATATTTTGTGTAATGTAATATCTTGTACAGACATCTTTTGTTAACCTGACACGTTCCACATCATTACGAAGTGTCGTATTCATGATCTATGGAACAAGTATTAATCTAATCTAATCTAATCTAACCTAAGCGTAGACTACGTTACTTTCCCTAATAGCTGTGGTCTGTTAAGGCCATGTACGTTAGGTGTGTTGCTTATCCAACGGGCGTTATCTGATAACGATTGCTTTATTTACACGTGTATTACCGGATTCCCCTAAAAACTGAATGCAGTGAACTGTCTAAAAACTAAGTGACGATATATAAAGGGCCACGTAACACAAGGAACATTTTTGTTCTAGAATGTTATCCTGCTGTTCGTTAGTTAAAGATTATTTGTAGTAAAACTTAAACTTTCAATGTTTAATTCAGGTTTTATTCGAAAACTGTGATTTTTAACGATACGCATTTATCACATAGCGCTAGAAACGCAATGTCCCAATAAAAGGTAAAATTAAATAACCGCAAATAAAAATATGTCAAACATCGCTTCAATACTTCGTCGACATTACGCGATACATTTTTGTGCTACTCATAAACAACATTTGCACTATCAGTAGTATCAGTAATAAACTCTAGCCTTTTATCATGATGTAGAACATTCTATTGAATACAAAATAACAGTAATTGTACATATTTTTTATGTTGGTGTATGTAAACTATACTTGCATCAAAAGCAGTTGCTCTAGTTACATAAAGGCGCAGTAGTTACGCGATCAGCTAATTTTTATTGCTTGTAAAATACAATTTATATTCTATAAGGATATAAGATACACAGCGGCGTAGCACTGAATGATAAGCGGCTCTAATTATATGCAAAACAAACAACCAAACAAACAAACAGAAAAAACAAATAAAAGTCACCTGCTCCCGGTTTCTCTCTTACACATTGATTTGTGTTTCTTTCCATACCATTGCTACCACTACTACAGGTGATCCTAGAATTTACTACATCATTACATACTGTACCGTAGGACAAAACAATTTTTCTATATGCCGCTTTTCCTTTCGTTGACATCCAAAGCTGACGGGAAGTCGAGGCGTTTCAGTATCATCTCAGCACTGCCTCGAAAGTGCGTTAGAGGCTAGATTCTTTCAAGATAATGGAAGCTGTAATGCTGGCTAGTGGGTCTTGGGAAGTCCAGAAGTCTGTGGAATGCAAAAACAGCGCACTTGACACATTCGCATGCGCCGCGGGTGCTTAAAAAGCTACTTAATGCCAATGAAGATCGTTTTCAAGGATTTAACCTCTGTAAGTGGGAATAATGAGAATTTACGACGCGGTAGTCTCTCCTCAATGACGGGTGCACAACAAGAGAAGATTCGAGGAAAAAGGATGGAGATACGAGACGGTCATTGCCGCGCGTACCGACTCGAATTAGCGCAGCTGGTGCCACCGCGAGCCTCGCTGGAGAACCAGACAACGAGGCAGCGCGCGCACTGCGCGTCTGGCCGCAGCCGCTCTCAACCGGGATAAGAATTTAAGTTTAAACTGCTTTCCATGAATAGGCAAAAACAGCGTCTACGGCTCACGTTGTCTTTTATTTACTGTCAAAAGTACAACGATTGTTAATCTACTGTAACTGAGTATAAATTATCTTTTACCTACTGTCGAAAGTACAACAAATGGTTCTGAGCACTATGCGACTTAACTTCTGAGGTCATCAGTCGCCTAGAACTTAGAAATAATTAAACCTAACTAACCTAAGGACATCACACACATCCATGCCCGAGGCAGGATTCGAACCTGCGACCGTAGCGGTCACGCGGTGCCAGACTGAAGCATCTAAACCGCACGGCCACACCGGCCGGCGAAAGTACAACAATTGCTAATCTACCGTGAGTAACTGAGTGCAAATTTACAACGTATGTGTAACGTGAATACATCTATAGGGGAAGGGTGGATAGTATCGGACGCGTAAGATTGTTCGAAATTAAACTGTTTTCTGAAGGTTGCATTGGAACGTTCTTCACATTAAACAATACGCCGTGCGCGATTAGTGTGTGTGTGTGTGTGTGTGTGTGTGTGTGTGTTTCTCCTTAGGATAATTTAGGTTAAGTAATGTGTAAGCTTAGGGACTGATGACCTAAGCAGTTAAGTACCACAAGATTTTACACACACTAAACAATACAATGATAATTTATCTAACAGAATTCAAAAACTCGATGTCTTAAGAATATACTGGGTGTCTCCTAAGAGTCGTCATGTGCATTTTCTCTGGCATTTCAGCAGATGCTTGCGATTTCGTTTCCGCATTCTGTTGTTGGAGTCAGCCGAAGCAAATATAGGGTGTATCATAAAGGATCATCTGAAACTTCCTGGCAGATTAAACCTGTGTGCCGGACCGAGAATCGAACTCGGGACTTTTGCCTTTCCCGGGCAAATGCTCTACCATCTCAGCAACCTAAGCACGACTCACACCCCGTCCTCACAGTTATACTTCTGTCACTATCTCGTCTCCTAACTTCCAGCGCACACTCCGCTGCAGAGTGAAAATCTCATTCTAAGAATCATCCGATTTGGCAAGTCTATATTACTGAAACTAACAAACACATACAATGAATTTTATTTTTTTGATGAGCAGGAAACTCAAAAAGTTTTTTTCATACCCTTTCACAGGTGTTCAATATGGCCCCCCTTCACACGCATGGAATATGTCAATGCAGTATTCGAATTGTTCCCCCACTGCAGCGAACTTGCCTTGAGTTACAGATTCCAAAACTGCTATTACGGGACGCCTCAGTTGTTGTTCGTAACGGAGGCACATAAACAGAGTCTTTTATAAACCCCCACGAGAAATAATCACATACAGTGAGGTCCGGTGACCTTGGAGGCCAGTAATGTAACGCTGAATGATTTGGTCCAGCGCGACCGATCCATCGTTCAATAGTCCTTTGATTCAAAAATTTCCGCGCTTCCAGATGCCAGAGTGGCGATGTCCCATCCTGTTGGTAAATGAAATCGTTCGAATCAGTTTGCAACTTTGGGAAAAGAAAGTTATTAAGCAAATCGAGATATGTTCAAATGGTTTAAATGGCTCTGAGCCCTATGGGACTTAACATCTGAGGTCATCAGTCCACTAGACTTTGAACTACTTAAACCTAACTAACCTAAGGACATCACACACATCCACGCCCGAGGCAGGATTCGAACCTGCGACCGTAGCAACAGCGCAGTTCCGGACTGAAGCGCATAGAACCGCTCGGCCACAGCGGCCGACTATAATTCAGAAACAGTGCTGTCCAGTACTACGCTAAGTCCCTTCATGTAGTTGATTATATGTGAAGAGTGTATCGGCATCACTCTCAAGAAGATGGTATTATGAGATGAACCGAAGTTACAGGAAGACCTCTTCAGAGTCGTCAAAACACAAGCATTTGATATGTTTGTATCGTGCTGTTTGCCAAGTTGTAAAATAATTGTTTTAATCCACAATGATTGCGCATTTATAGTCCGAGGAAAGTAACAATAGTTGCAGAACACTGTAATCCAAAACTAATTAACACAAACACCTATTTTCGGAAGCTTAATAATAGAATCTGTCTAATGTCTTCTATACTGTTCCTACTATGCCAGTGTACATTTCGAAGTCACAGTTTCTGTAGTTACGTCAGGACCTCGGTTGTGATTTCAACACGCAAGAAATGCGTATCTGTGATTGTTTCCGCAGACACCCTTTTTCAGCATGCTGGCATCACAATTGAGGTCCTTACATAACAACAGAAAGTCTGATGATGAAGCTGTGACTTCAGATTCTACATTAAAGTGCTAAAAACGTTAGAAATAACATTAGACAGATGTTGTTACTGAGATTACCATATTTTTTACCGTCTCGGTTTACCAATGATTGTAGCTATCACGAAATCTAATTTTCGTATAAAGTTTTAAAAATATATGTTGTTTCCAAAAATTAGCAACAGTGCTGCTTACCTTAAATGACAGACGGCGGTCTTCAGTATTCAGTGGGGGTCGTAAAATACGCGTTAAAAATCACAAACTGCCTGTGCGAAAAACCCATCGAAGCACAAGTGTGGTCGTTTAATTGAAACTTTTCAAAATGTGTACATTTATTATGTGTTCATTTATGATAGTAAGTCTGGTTTCAGTGCAGAACTTGTAAACGATTCGTTCCCTTAAAGGTAGTTTTCGTAAATAGGAAGATTCGCTGAAAGATGGACTACGAACAGTGTAATTCCAGTCGTGTCGCAGTTGCGGAGGAATAGATGTGACGAAATGGGGTGGGCTGATAGATCTATCAGGGCTGTAAGACGATGCCGGAGCGTGACTCGAAGGTGTAAGCGGCTGTTCCATTCTCTAGCCCGTCCCTAGCCCTAGCCGTGAGCTGTGCGCCGCACGATCGAGCTATGACCACCTTGTCTGGACGGATGGTCTTACGGATTATTTATTTTCAGGCTGGAACAACTGGAAGTCAGATGACAAACATGTCTTTAAAGTGAGAAGTGAATAACGAGAACTAATCAATTTAGTTTTACTCGTGACTACGTCAGAAATTAGAACTTCGTTCCTGAAATAAAAATCGCAATTTATAATTGACTACGTGTGTCTGTTCGTGAGGCCTTTATGAGTTCTTGAGCTTTCCGAAGGTCACAGTCCTTCACCTGTAGCTATAGTCGACTCTTGCTAATTCGAACGACGATAAATCGATCTTCTTGTAGATAGAACTTTTTGTCTGGTTCCTATAAGACACTTAGACAAATAGAAGAAGTCCTGTGTAGACTATTTTGGTACAGTCAATAAATAGAAGCTATTGTCATATCACTGACTGCAGAAATACAGGGTGACATTTATAGAACTGTATGAAATAAAGTAGTAATAACTTCTGAACAGTTTGCTTTAGGACGATCAGACTGCACGCTTGGCCGCGGGGCATGATGGGAATTAGTGTGAGCATTATGGCTTGATTTAGCGACGAAGCTCACTTTCATTCGGGTGGGTTCGTCAATAAGCAAAATCGCGTGGCTCCCCCCGGTCAGAGGTTCGAGTCCTCCCCTGGGCATGGGTGTGTGTGTCGTCCTTAGTGTAAGTTAGTTTAAGTTAGATTAAGTAGTGCGTAAGCCTAGGGACCGATGACCTCAGCAGTTTGGTCCCATGGTCCTTACCACTAACTTCCAGATTTCCAAATAAGCAAAATTGGCGCATTTGGGAGAGTGAGAATCTGCATTTCGCATCGAGAAGTCTCTTCACCCACAACGGGTGACTGTGTGGTGTGCAATGTGCAGTCACTGAATAATCGATGTGATATTCCTTGATGACACGGCTACTACCGAACGCTACGTGAAGTTTTGGAAGATGATTTCATCCCCATTATCCAAAGCGACCCTGAATCCGACAAGATGTGGTTCGTGCAAGTCGGAGCTCGACCCCAGCGAAGCAGGAGAGTGTTTGATGTAATGAAGCAGCACTTTGGGGACCACATTCTGGCTCTGGGGTACCGAGGGGCCACTCACATGGATCTCGATTGGCCGCCATATTCTCCGGATCTGAACTCATGCGACTCCTGCTTGTGAGGCTATATGAAAGACAAGGTGTACATAAATAATCCCAAAACCATTGTTGAGCAGAAAACAGCCATTCAGGCGGCGATCGTAGTAGCAGCGATGCTCCGACACTTCAGCGGATCATGCAGAAGTTCGCTATTAGTCTGCGCTACATCACCACCAATGATGTCAGGCATATCGTACATGTCATAACCTAAATACGCATATGTGTAGTGACGTTTAAATGATGAATATGGTGCGTACACGCCGTAGTTTGTAACTAACTTACGTTTATTTCACATCGCTTAGGTGGAGTTGCTTGATCATCGTAGCCCTTTCTTTTTGAGTCCCTTCGCATGGTCACTTTGCTAAGTGGGTTACAGGTAGCACTTCGGCACTCAAGTGATTCCTTCTGCTGATGTTATGCTGTTTTTTACAACCAATTTCCTAATTGCTCGACGGCCCCTGTCCGTCAGTGAACGGCGTAAGCCCGGTGTTTGTTTAGTTGCGGTTGTTCTTTCGCGTTTCCACTTCGCAGTTACATCACCAATAGCCGACCTGGGCAGCGGTGGAAGAGGTAATGTCCCTGTTGGATTTTTTACTCAAGTGACATCCGATGAACAGTCGACATTCAAAGTCACCGAGCTCAAGTGACCGACCGATTCTGCTGCTACTGTTTCTGTACAGAAGAAACAGTACTCCCTACCTCCTTTTATAGCGGTGGGTCCGCCTCTTCTGGCATCTATCGGTTAGTTCCGCATTACTTATGGGTGTTCGGATACTCTTGATCAGATAATGTAAATAAGCGCTGCGTGCTCAAATGATACAATAGAAATTATGTAAACTCAAACATCGGCTTCACAACTTTAACTTCAGAACAAAAACGAGAGTCGATAAATAAACGCACAGCAGGATAAATACAGAAACGTGTAGCTTAGGAGAAGCTACTCAATCATTGTACTCCATTCTTTTTAACACCTTAGGCACAGCCACTGTGCTAGCTGGACTACTGATAGCAGTTTCAATCTCAAGTGATTCCTTCCGCCGACGTTGTTTACCTCAATATCCATTGAAAATTGGACACAAGATACATGGAATATTTTATTCCTTTTAGTCCATGCTAGAACCTCTGTATATGTGTCTAGTGTTCCACCCGAATCAGCCTGTATGTATTGCACGAAGTAAATTTTTTCCTGTCTCATTTTTGAATGCTGGTTCTCGGAACTTCTTAAATGGGGCTATTCTCTCCGTGATAAACCATATCTTCGTTGTAACGACTGACACTGCAGGTCGTTGAGCACTTCTGAGATACTTTCACACAGAATAAAGAAACCGGTGACGAATAGTACAGCTTTCCTGGAATCTTTTCTATCTCTTCCGCCAATTACAAAATGATCTAGAGAGAATTACTGTATGATTCGAAAAGTGGCAATTAGCACTAAACGAAGAAAAGTGAAAGGTCATCCACATGGGTACTAAAAGAAATCTGATAAATTTTGCGTTTACGAAAAGTCGCACAAATCTAAGGGCTGGCAATTCGACTAAATACCTAGGAATTACAATTACGAGCAACTTAAATTGGAAAGACCACATAGATAATATTGTGGGGAAGGCGAAACAAAGACTGTGCTTTGTTGACAGAACACTTACAAGATGCGACAAACCCACTAAAGAGACAGCCTACATTACACTTGTCCGTCATCTGCTGGAATATTGGTGCGCGTATGGGATCCTTACCAGGTAGGATTGACGGAGGACATCGAAAAAGTGCAAAGAAGGGCAGCTCGTTTCATGTTATCGCGCAATAGGGGTGAGAGTGTCACTGATATGATACGCGAGTTGGGGTGGCAGTCACTGAAACAAAGGCGGTTTTCTTTGCGGCGAGATCTATTTACGAAATTTCAATCACCAATTTTCTCTTCCGAATGCGAAAATATTTTGTTGATACCAACCTACGTAGGGAGAAATGATCATTACAATAAAATAAGAGAAATCAGAGCTCGAAAGGAAAGATTTAGTTGTTCCTTTTTCCCACGCGCCATTCGAGAGTGGAATGGTAGAGAAGTAGTATGAAAATGGTTCAATAAACCCTCTGCCAGGCACTTAAGCGTGAATTGCATAGTAACCATGTAGATGTAGATGACCGACGAAAAATACGCATGGATTTGTCGAGCTCTTTTGTGCGTGATTTATTTATGTCATCGTACCACATTATATCAGTTGGAACAGAAACTCCCAGATAAACATAAAGTGACAATTGAAAATCTGTGTCACTCCAGGACTCGAACTCGAAACTCCTGCTTCCCACGGACACTCGCTTTAACCGTTGGGCTCTCTGAGTGCGCCTCGAGCCTTCACTCAAACGCAGGTTCAGCGTATCTGAACGGTTTGCACCGATATCACAAGTCTTGCATCGTCACTGATTTCGTACGCACCAGTCCGTTAACTTCATTCCAGTGCATTTAATTCGCCTGGTACAAACTAGTACATTTTTGAAGGTGTTGACAGATTCCAGAAACTATCGGTCATCGCGTTATCAAAAGAGGTACGATTTCGCCCTTACTTACACGGATCACATTACATCTACAGGGTGTACCGGAAATGTTGTGACAAACTTCGAGGGGTTGTAGAGGGTGTCTTGAGGAACAAATCGGGCCTGAGGACCCGTGTCCAGAAACGTCATCCAACGATGCTACAGAGCAACGAAGTTATAGGAGCCGGCGCCTGCCACTATACCACGCCTTCGCCAGCAAACGTGACTTCGTACGCTTATGGACCGCGGGAGAAGTCACGCATTGTTGTCCGTTATTCAGTCATCGCGACTGATGACTACGACTGCCAGTGAAGAAGATAGAATTCGATGCTCTTTTGTCTTAGTGGGTGACGGTTCCGGACAGAGCTTTACCTCTGCAGTTTAGTTTTCTGTTGTATACGGAAAAGCATTGGAGATTTTAGAGGGCCCCAGGAGAAAAATAAATGTATTTGGAAACTCGTATTGGAAACCGACATCCATCAAGGCAAAAGGTCATCGCATCATAGGAGACAACGCCTTTCTAAGCAGCAACAGCTCCATCTTCTCTGCTGGCAATCGTGGTCATCAGTCGCAGACACTGAATAGTAAACAACATTGCAAGACGTTCCGCCTACGATCCGTCAACGTATAAGTCCCGTTTTTTGCCGATGGGGTTGCCTAGTGGCAGGGGTGGGCGCCTATAACTTCGAGCTTTGTAGTGTCGTTGGACGACGTTTCCAAACACGGGTTGCTATCCTCTGTTCGTTCCTCAAGACACTCTCTACAACCCCTCGAATTTCGTCGTAACATGTCTAGGTCACATTGTATTACATATTATAAAGTTCCATGACCGCAATTTTCTGTCTTTACGTTATTGCTAAACTGAGGAACTAGCATAGGGATTTTGCTTTGGTTCAGACAGATAGACTGATTCACGACCGAGGTTTGCTTATATCACTACATATTACAAACAAGTCTTCCAGCTACAAACATTTAGTGCTGCTCGTGTGAGACCGGGACAGGTCGTTGGTTGTATTTTGTCAGCAGTCAACCATTGCACCAGGACCAATCATGAGCTGGTCTCTTCGCATTTCGTAGTAAATGCCTAACGCTTGTCACATCCCAGTACCAAATGTCGTCGCTAAGAATAGCGTCGTAGGATTAATGACTTTCTCCGTCGAAATACGGAATCCAGGCCAGTGGTTATAAAAGATCCAGCACAGTAGGTGGGTATATCGTGACATTCGGGATTACAGTGATGTGTAAACATCATACACCACCGAGTTCGCTCTGTAAGCGTCACTTGTGGTGCAGGTACGTTCTTAGAACAGAGCATCGACCTTCCTGCACAGTCACTGATATCTTTAATTCCATGAGTTTGTGTGCAGAAGCACGAAATTCCTTTCCGCTTATCGGCTGTACAGATAAAAAATCGAGTAACTGTTTTTTAAAGAGTGAGGGGTATTTTATTACGGTGGCGGTAAAATTAATGAAACTCGAGTAAATGTCAAGTTCTGCTACGGTCATACGCCGGTACCTGAAAGAAATACGTTTGGTAGCACCAGTTCAGTGCGGAAACAAAGGGAGTGAGTGTGGAGCGGCAGCCGAATAACCGGTCGGTGTGCGCCGATCGAGAGGGCCTTGTGGTCAGGATCCCTCGCTCTCCCCCGGACCCCGCCGGCGCGGCGAACACGTGACTGAAATGTCGAGCGCCAAACTACCCTCTGCCGCAGCTCGGCCGCCCTCGCCCCAACTTGCCGGCTACAGCCCACGGAAATTTCCCGTCTCTCCTCCAGTCGGGAAAAAGTAGTTCTTTGGGCTGACTGACAACTCGGGAAAAGTTCTAAAACCATTAAAACCAATTTCACGGACACACAGTAACTTGAATAAGTAGCACGTAGTCCTGTACTGATGAGCGAAACAGTACGATCATTGCCCCTCCAACAATAAATGCCACTTGGTGGTTTTACGGAAACGTGAACCGTTGGCAAAGTATTAACGCGGAGAAGAGACGAATAGGAAATTGTTCTAGCAACGATAAGGGTTACAAATGGGGAAATGTGCTGAAGTACGCGACATTGAGAAACGGCCAATTTGAAGCCATTTTGACCATTTTTCGACCGTGACTGTCTCATGAAATATTTAAAGGTTTTTTTAAATTACCGCTACCACTCACAAACCTTGTCAACTACTGTATTACTTATTTATTTAGCGACATGTTTCGAGGGAACACCTCATCTTCAGGCTAAATGGCATTACAAAAACAACTTTACAATAATGTGGTCATCTTTGTTCTTCTGGCGTGGCAGTCTCGTTGTGATGTGCTGAGGTGTTTCCATTTCCGTGGCTCTTTTGGTCACTGTTCATAAATTGTCACTAATGTATCAGTAACTTGGAAACACTATGACAAACAATTCTGTAGTGCAGTAGACAAGATGCTAAGGCTCAGCGCCTAGGAAAAAGGATCTCGGAAACGGCGAGTCTGGTCGGCTGTTCGCGTGACTGAAGAGCGGTGAAACTGCGAGGAAGCGGTGACGGGCCTTCATTCTCTAACATTACTTTTCCTCAACAGTAGCTGTCGATACTCGTATAGTTTTTCGAATTTTGGAGAAGTCAATATTATATTAGTTGCTTTTCTGAAAACATTCATATATGCACAGTATGTTATGTTTCAAGCTAAATTTTATGAAAATAAATTACCTTATAAAATATTTTACTTTGGATGTTATAATCGATAAACATTAGTTCTGAATGGACAGTTAAAATTATTTTTTTGAGAAACATTCGAAATTACGAATTATTTGTACACTTAAATTTTCTATTATTAACTGCGCAATCCTGTACTGTTTACGATGTTTATTTGTGGATTCATTTATGAAATAATATTCGAAATTAATAATGTAACGAAAACTAGTAGGAATTCGTTTTTTAAGAAAAGCTGTAAACCCTTTGGAATATTGTTATTTCCGCAGAGTGTGGTAGTCGTAAGCTTGCCTATGGTGTGATCGGACGTATTTCTGTATAATAGGTGTGAACAATGTAATTTCGGCTTTGTTAATGTCAAAAATCAAAATACTGTATGATATACTAAAATGTGAGAAAATCAGTGGAAAATGTATTTATGTAAAAAATTCTGCAACAACAATCTTCCAATTTATGTAGTTCAAACCAACCGTTAGGACCCGAAGTTAGATTTTCACCTTCAAGAATCAGACCCATAGACAAGAAGAACTGGACCCATCTGAACATGAAAAGCTAAGTAAACTTTAAAGTTTATTGTCGTGTGACTCGGGCCTCCCGTCGGGTAGACCGTTCACCAGGTGCAAGTCTTTCGATTTGACGCCTCTTCGGCGACTTACACTTCGATGGGGATGAAATGATGATAATGATTAGGACAACACAACACCCAGTCCCTGAGCGGAGAAAATCTCCGACCCAGCCGAGAATCGAACCCAGGCCTTAGGATTGACATTCTGTCGCGCTGACCACTCGGCTACCGGGACCGGACAAGTTTATTGTAATCTTCGCTTCTTTCAAATCTTCACAAAAGACTTTGCTTATTAATTACTTGGATTGGCACTTGTTAAATGTGGACAATAGATGGAAGAAGGAAGGAGGGGAGAGATTACAAAGCGATAAGTTGTTGGACGTCCGCGTATAATCACATAACGTGGAGATCGTAGGCTAGCCCGCTGTGTAAAATGAATACAGCATGAGTATCTCATAGTTGGTCATACTTGTGTACTTAATGAATAGTTTGCTATTTTGCCAATAACTTTAGTCGAATTTTGATTGCAAATGCTATTACAAGACCGTGCTAATTTAAAAGTAGTCACTCTCATGTGTTAGGGGATACCACAATCGAAAAGAGATCCAAAAGATGCCTCTGTCAAGAAGTTTAAATAATGTTTAACGACCGTTCGTTATCATTTAACTAGAGCGCTCTTTTGCAAAAAAACTAGCATGTCAGTGTGACCGAATATTTATAACATTTCTTTGTTTAAATATTGTTGTAATATTTTAGTTTAGCCCGGGAAGTGATGAAGATGAGTCAGATCATGACTGTAGCACGTAAAAACGGTCTATGTTTCTTGAGGATGGCCTTCAGCAAATGGAAAAGCGGACAGTATCGGAACAATACAGAACTCAAGTGGAGACTGAGATTTCTCGAGTGAAGTGCACAAGGAAGCGATTATGGACACCTTTACGTTCTTCCAGAAGGCGCGCCTGTGACATAATACAGGGTGATTCAAAAAGAATACCACAACTTTAGGAATTTAAAACTCTACAACGACAAAAGGCAGAGCTAAGCACTATCTGTCGGCGAATTAAGGGAGCTATAAAGTTTCATTTAGTTGTACATTTGTTCGCCATTTCAGAAAATAAAGTTTTTGGTCCCTATTTCTTCGAAGGTAACTGGACTACAGTATCTGGAGATGTTAGAGAATTGGCTGTTCCCTCAGCTCGAACAAGAAGCACAACAATTCGTATTTCAGCAGGATGGAGCGCCACCACATTGGCACTTATCTGTCCGTAACTACCTAACTTCTAAAGGGACTTTATTTCGGGAGATCTGAATGTGCTCCAAAGTAGGACTATTTCCACTTGATTTACGAAACTGAGAATAGACAGAGTATGACGTACTGTTCTTTGCATTGCATGTGTTATGTTACGAATCATTATGTTGAACTCTGAACTGTTTTGAGCTGGTGAATATTTCGTATATTGTGAGCACGAAATGGACTTCGTTTTTGCGCATCTTTGATGACTAATTGTTTGGGGATTTTATTACCATTCTCTTAACGATCTCAATGTAACTTTACTGCATTTGATAAGGGTATTTTTTGTCTATATTTTAACTGAATATTGTACGACAATTTCCGTTTATTTGAGATGTCCTTTGTTGAATAAACATTATTCAGCATAATTCTCTGTCGCCTATATCAATCACAGACGTTAGAACTGAACCCCTGTTATTAAATTATTCATTTAACTTTTATTTAGTATTTCCCAATTCTAGCCAATGCTCACACTATTTGACTGCAGGATGACAGCTACAGGTTATTGTTTGCCACGAATTAGCTGCAAGGCATGAAAGCAGACGTTCGCGGCTCAACCCTATGACTACATCGAGCTATTCTTTTGAGCTGAGCCGTGCATATCCCTTGTACCTACCGTACGAGTAATCACAGGTAAACACGCAACTGATTTGCTCCTATGGGACGCTGTATGGAAGAGCAACTACAATCAAGCAGTGTCAGGCACTGTCGCAACATCGAAAGCTTTACAGGAGGTGAGTTAACTACACTGTACACGAATATGGAAGACACTCATTCGTAGAATTAGTCAAGGGAAAAACTCAGTTTTAGTCTCAAGTGTTTCGGGGAGAATAAAAACGAGTATAGACGGGAGCTGCAGAAGGATTTCAGATGACCTAATTCTCCTCTGGGAGAAGTGAGACGTTTTCAATATTTTAGCCAGTCAGGTTTCTTGGTATACACACTGGACAACCAAGATTACAATGCTTCGTTCTCACTTCATGCATTCACATCGTCTACCTTAAAAATGGGGACCTTCTTCAACTCGTCTTTTGTGCTGGAGCCCCGTGGATTTTCCCTGTTGACAACTCTGTCGTAACGTCTACGTTTGGCTCAAAATGACAGGAAAATTCGTATAAAAAACCTGTCAGCCAAACTTATCAATTTTGTTTAGTGTGTTTTCTTATTATAAGTATAAGGCGGACATAGAGAAACAGCCCAAAATTTGCCTACGCAATAGTGTAAAACCGGCTAGAATCACACTGAAACGTCCCCTTAGAAAACTTAATGAATTACTGTGCTGATAAACCCCTACGTTATTTGATTTTCAAACAGCTGAGCAGAACTGAACGTACTCAGACATTAACTAAAGTGACACACAATAATTTTAGCGCAACGCAATCTGACTTTCAGTAATCCCAACAAAAGAATGGCCCTGACTAACAATAACCTATACCTTTCATGAATTCTTACCTCACAAAAATCTTCGTTACTCGAACTACTGCAATACAGCGAGCGCCACTAATGCCAGCTAAATAAAAGATTCAAACTACTGAAGGTACTAACTACTGATAGGCATAGTTAGCAAATGAAAGATTTTGATAGAGAACAAGTAATGTATTTACCTTAATAGTGTTCAAAAGTCATAATATATATAGGAGTTCATGACATCCAGTCTTACAAATTTACCATCTATGATGGACACACGTCCAGATCATCCGCTCTCAAAACTCAGCCATCTCTCTCCCCACATCCACCACTGCTGGCGGCTCACCTCCAACTGCGCAACGCTACGCGCTGTTAACATCCAGCTGCCCAACACTATAATAACAAACAAAAATGCCAACCAGCCACAGACTGCACACAGCACAGCCAGTGATTTTCATACAGAGCGCTACGTGTCGTTACCAATAAAAAAAAGCTAAACAGCCTCATTACAACACACATCAACCGGAGTTTAAGGTGGTGCACATATTCGTTACTGGTGTGGCTGTAGCGTGCTTGCGATTTATGAATTAAGCTGGATGAACAGATCGCTGTCATAATCAGTACGTAACACGTTAGACAGTTTAATTTCTGAGATTTTCTCTGTGTTGTTAAGTGATGGTCAGTTCTCAGGTGTTTAACGCAGTATGTGATTCAATTTTTGGACCCAGTGCTTAGACGACTGATCTGGTTGCCTTCTTTAGGAGTTCCGAGCAGTGGTCTTACGAGTGGTCGCAGCCTAGTCTCCAACCCGTCTGTGAGCCGCTGTGAAATCATTACTGTTTTTCATATGCCTTCAGGTACTGTAATTTAGGTGTCTCGCCGCTCCTACTACGTCCTTTGATTTGCATTTGTTTTCGTGCACCCTGGTCGTTATTCCGTGAAACGCGCATCATCTAGGTATTTTCCGCCTCTGACGGGTAGGACAAACAGCGAAACCTTAACGAATTGACTGCCGGATCTTCAGCCTTGCACAAATTAAACCGTCCGTCCCTGTACAGGTTTTCCGGCAATCTTATTTCGAGAGGCTTTATAATTACATTGTCACTTTCCTCGGAGCACCTAAACAATGATGACTAGGTCAGCTGTCAAAATATTTTTCGAAATATGGAATCGTCAGCGTGACTGAAAAACCGAAAACTTCCCATCAACTTTTAATGATAAGCTTCTAGGTGGCGCTCAGAAATGATTTCTTATTATGAATAATGCATATCGGATGTATAGAAAATTCTAATTACGACAGCGACCAAACTGTGCATTTCCTCACACGGGGTTCTCTGTTGTATAGTGACCAGTTTGCTGTCCTGCTCAAGATGCTAAGCGCTGTGTGTATATTTTTTTTATACATTCCTAAAATCTGGAAGTTAATTCATATCCCGTAGCATCACTATCGGGTAGTGTGGAGCTGGGCGGATATTCCTAGTGTCTGTTTATGTACTGCCCTTCACAGTATGAGCTACTTTATTATCTTAGCACTTCCACTGATTTTCCACATTTTCCCATGGCTTGTCATTGCAGTTTAACTAAGACCCTGTTGTAATTCAGCTGGTAACTCTGGAATATGATAAAAATAAATTAAGAACTGAATAACAGGGTTTCCACTAGCCTTTAATATTTGGAGAGAAAGGAATAAGATCTGTTGCTCTTTATGTGTACGACAGAGTAACGACTCTACTTTTCTAACCACATGCCAACTGCTGGTAGAACCTACAAGTTATAACAAGACATTCTTACCATGAGTCACACTAAAATTCATCGGTATTTAATAAATTTATTACTAGCACAATCCAAAAAAATCTTACAAATGATACAACAGGTAAATTAATAACAGTAAAGTGTCTACACAGCTAATCCTACAGACTATCAGTGCCTTCTATTGTACTTCCATGGAACTTATTCTCAGACAGTTCCATGGAGCACCTAAGCCAAGTCCTTCCCCTGTCAGATCACAAAGAAGAGTGAGTTCCTGCCCAGCGGCTTTGGCGGACTGGGATCCGCCTCACACTTAATTACACGATTTTCAACTGAGCAAATCAGCATACGCCAGACACCCCACCGCAAGTCAGGCCACTCCTCCCCAACTTCCTGCATATACTTAGTTACCTATATAAATAAAAATATAAATGTTCGTTTGTTCAAAACGAACGTCTCCGAAAGTTATTCAGCGGTTGCTTTGAAATTGTGACACAGCGTTGCATTCTAGTGCAGGCGTGTCTTTAGGTACCATTTTCTTTGATATATGATATGTGTGTATAACTTTTTGAGGTTTCTTATAACAAAGTTTTCCCTATTATTGAATTTATAAAAAAATTATATATTACGTAATTTAAAAATAGACATATAAAAGCAGATTTGCAATTAGGAATATTTACAGTTTCTGTTTAAGTACAGACGTAGATGTTCGTTTTTTCTGAATATTCTTCAGAATTTTTTTCACGGATTGATTTGAAATTTTGACACAACATTGCATTCGAATACTCATGTGTTTTTACATATCTATTGGAAATCTAAATGACATATATAAACAAAACGGGACACGTTATAAAAATTTAAATATTATTTTGTTCAAAGTCGTTAATCTCCGAAAGTTCTTGTCTGATTACTTTGAAATTCTGACACAACGCTGAATTCTAATTCTTTACATATTAAAGAATTAGGTATCTAAAACACGCCCGTATTAGAATTCAACGTTGTGTCAAAATTTCAAAGCAATATATATATGGTAACAATGTTTCCCATCATATTTATATAGGGTGTTACAAAAAGGTACGGCCAACTTTCAGGAAACATTCCTCACACACAAAGAAAGAAAATATGTTATGTGGACATGTGTCCGGAAAAGCTTACTTTCCATGTTAGAGCTCATTTTATTACTTCTCTTCAAATCACATTAATCATGGAATGGAAACACACAGCAACAGAACGTACCAGCGTGACTTCAAACACTTCGTTACAGGAAATGTTCAAAATGTCCTCCGTTAGCGAGGATACATGCATCCACCCTCCGTCGCATGGAATCCCTGATGCGCTGATGCAGCCCTGGAGAATGGCGTATTGTATCACAGCCGTCCACAATAGGAGCACGAAGAGTCTCTACATTTGGTACCGGGGTTGCGTAGACAAGAGCTTTCAAATGCCCCCATAAATGAAAGTCAAGAGGGTTGAGGTCAGGAGAGCGTGGAGGCCAGGGAATTGGTCCGCCTCTACCAATCCATCGGTCACAGAATCTGTTGAGAAGCGTACGAACGCTTCGACTGAAATGTGCAGGAGCACCATCGTGCATGAAGCACATGTTGTGTCGTACTTGTAAAGGCACATGTTCTAGCAGCACTGGTAGAGTATCCCGCATGAAATCATGATAACGTGCTCCATTGAGCGTAGGTGGAAGAACATGGGGCCCAATCAAGACATCACAAACAATGACTGGCCAGACGTTCACAGAAAATCTGTGTTGATGACGTGATTGCACAATTGCGTGCCACTCATGTTGATTGTGAAAATTTACAATTTGATCTCGTTGGAATGAAGCCTCATCCGTAAAGAGAACATTTGCACTGAAATGAGGATTGACGCATTGTTGGATGAACCATTCGCAGAAGTGTACCCGTGGAGGCCAATCAGCTGTTGATAGTGCCTGCATACGCTGTACATGGTACGGAAACAACTGGTTCTCCCGTAGCACTCTCCATACAGTGACGTGGTCAACGTTACCTTGTACAGCACCAACTTCTCTGACGCTGACATTAGGGTTATCGCCAACTGCACGAAGAATTGCCTCGTCCATTGCAGGTGTCCTCGTCGTTCTAGGTCTTTCCCAGTCGCGAGTCACAGGCTGGAATGTTCCGTGCTCCCTAAGACGCCGATCAATTGCTTCGAACGTCATCTTGTCGGGACACCTTCGTTCTGTAAATCTGTCTCGATACAAACGTACCGCGCCACGGCTATTGCCCCGTGCTAATCCATACATCAAATGGGCATTGCCATCTCCGCATTTGTAAACATTGCACTGACTGCAAAACGACGTTCGTGATGAACACTAACCTGTTGATGCTACGTACTGATATGCTTGATGCCAGTATGCTAGTACTGCAGAGCAATGAGTCGCATGTCAACACAAGCACCGAAGTCAACATTACCTTCCTTCAATTGGAATAACTGGCGGTGAATCGAGGAAGTACAGTACATACAGACGAAACTAAAATGTGCTCTAACATGGAAATTAAGCGTTTCCGGACACATGTCCACATGACATCTTTTCTTTATTTGTGTGTGAGGAATGTTTCCTGAAAGTTAAAGTTTGGCCGTACCTTTTTGTAATACCCTGTGTATATATATATATATATATATATATATATATATATATATATATATATATATATATATATATATATAAAGGGTAAACATTATACCAAAAATTTCATAATATACCCTTCCGATTTACTTCACATTTTTACACGTTACTGTAAGAAACATTTAGACGTATGCAAACTACATGCTTTTTAACATATGACTATGCATATAAAATACACGTCAGTGAACGGTATTAGCAAACAGGAAAGTAGTATTCGTGTCTTACTGGTTTATGATTAGAATAGTACCACACAATCTGAATTTGCAATAACAATAAAAAAGGTTCAAGGCCAGAGAGAGGGGGTAGGAGGAGATGGAGAATGGGAGAGAGGCAGGAGAAGATATCCAGAAAGAGGGGCAGGAGGTGATGGACAGAGGGGGCAGGTGGACAAAAAAATGGGGAAGAGGAGATGGAAGAGACAGGGGAGAAAGGAGATGAGGACGTTTATCAGATTCTCATACATATTAGAAACATGAGCTTTCTCTTTCCTTTCTTTTCCATTTAAGCAAAGTGTGGCTGGATACAGCCAATTACGTAGTATTTGCCAGTGGGATAATTTCCCTATCGGAGCACAAAACAATGTGAATATAATCCCGTTCATTTAAAAGACTGAGTGACAAGTCGGGTACCAGCTGTCTGATTCTACCTTCCTTGGCAGCATCTTTAAAATATTTCTCAAAAATTTTGGCATGCGAACACATCACGCTCTTTTTAACAAGCAGCTCACCTGCAACTCCCACAAACTCTCCTACATGTAGCTCACTTACATCTTATTTCATCGCTGTAAGGTGCTCATACCGACCCATTCCCACTTGCCAATTCTCACTTACTCGTCCAGGCCAACTCATTGTCGTTATCTCTTTGTGTCTATCCAACTGTCACTGTGTCCTGTGTCATAGCCACAGACTCCTTCGCTCTGGCCTGCTACTACTATTTCCTCTCACTGCCACTGTCTCCCTCTTACTGCTTCTGTCTCATCCATTCCTTCCCTCTGATGCTGTCTCTTCTCACTGTCACTATCTCTCTCTACCTCGTTATCACTGTCATAGTTTCTGTCACTCACTATCATTGGCTCTCAACAACATCCACTTAGTTTTTCTCTTTATTCTACTCGCACTGTACTGTCTCCTTCACACTTTTTCTTCCGCAATTCTGTCACTGTCAATTATGTTCCACTGCCACTGCAACTCTCTCTGTCTCTCACACTGCCGTTGTCTCCTTCGCTCTTTCTATTAGGACAAAAACTGTCTACTATCTTCCAGCATTTATTACTTTTCCGTATTTTTCCCCCCGTCACTGTCTACATCTGTCTCAGCGTAAAAAGTGCGACTATGATCTCAAGCCAAAGTTTTTGGGAAAATTTGTTAAGATACTGAGGAAGATAGGATGAGGCAGCTGGTACCCCACTTTTCAGTCGAGTCTGTTTATAGAGAGGAGCATATTCGCAATTTTTGTGCTCCGACAGGAGCACTTTTCCGCTGGTTCCCTTCCTTCCCTGCTGCTGGAGGGCCCATAACTCATATGAAAAGACATCCATTGGTCAGTAAAATTTTTATGGTTTGCTCATGTTAAACTCAAAAAACGCAAAACAAATTTTATACGTCAGATCGCATTATACATGCAAAAAAATAAAAAAAAATTGCTTATGATTCGGTACTACAACGTGAGGTTCCCAGACACCTTGTGATGATAACGGAGACACTGTACAGCACATTTCGCCATTCTACGTCAATTGACAAACTATTTTTTCGCCTTACACCAGATTTTACGTGCGCATTTTACGTGTACAAGTAGGTTAACATTGAACCTCTGTGTCTCGGAAACGGATAAACATATCAAAAAATTTTCAAAGCTGTTCGAGACGGAGTCGTAGGAATATATCGTAAAAAATACAATCATTTACTGTTCATAGCCGTCTTGGAATCCGGGGCTCGGTTTTGGACCCAAAACCACGTGTTTGGGATGTTTCTCGATAATAAGGTTGACCGTAGACCACATCCAATGCAAAAAGAACCAACCGATTTGCTCCATTTGGCGAATCTTGAGAAAATGTGTAATATTCATAGCTATACTTTAGGTTAGTACACTAAGACGATCGTTCTGCTGGGTACACAAACGGTCCCTATCCAGAGCTATTGACCCTCCTTTCCTATCACCGATAGAACCTGAGCCCCAGAAAAATCCAGATTTTATGCGCGGGGTTTCGGAACATATTGGTATGCATGCTGTTATATGCGTACTGGTAGCGTACGCCTTCCCTTTAATCACTAGATGTGCTCACTGTACTAATAATTCGTAATTTAGCATTTGTTGCTTCACGACGTATTGCGATTTTAGTGGTATCTCTGTACATTATTAATCTCCGTCCTGTCGGGGGGAGGGGGGGAGAGAGATGCCTATTCTGTAACGGCTCCGCTCCTTCGAGGAAAGAAAACATCTCATCCTAGTTGGTGGAATGTGTTTGTCAAGGATGCGGCTGTAAATACGGTCTCCAAACACCAGGGGCCAGGTCGGCTTTTTTCACTCAGAGAAAACCTTGAGCATGCAATTTTTTTTTGAAAATTGTTGTCATCTGAGTGCCCTACAGCTGTGAAAATATTCTCTGTGTAAAAGTAGAACCGTACGTCACGAGCATTGCTCAAAGAGAGGACGTGCTCAAGATAATTGGTCCTATTTGCATCCCAGATATGTAAGTTTGTTGGTGGAGTACCTGACGCGTCGCAATGGAGATGTTTCTCCTCTGTTCATTGGGTCATATTATGTTACACAATGAAGACTGAAGCTTCACTGGTATAGGCAAGCGTACTCAAGTACAGAGATACGGGTATGTAAACAGGCAGAATATGGCGCTGCAGTTGGCAACACCTGTATGGGGGCAACAAGTGTCTGGCGCAGTTGTTAAACTTGTTACTGCACCTACAATGACGGGTTATCGAGATTTAAGTGAATTTGAACATGGTGTTATAGTCGGCGCAGGAGCGATGCGACACATCGTCTCTGAGGTAACGATGAAGTGGGGATTTTCCCTTACAACCAGTTCACGAGTGTACCGTAAATATCAGGAATCCGGTCAAACTTCAACTCTCCGACATCGCTGCGGCAGAAAAAAGATCCTTTAAGAACGTGACTAAAGACGACTGAAGAGAATCGTTCAACGTGACATAAGTGAAACCCTTCCGCAAATTGCTGCAGATTTCACTGCTGGGCCATCAATAAGTGTCAGCGTGCGAAACATTCAACGAAACATCATCGAATGGGTTTTCGCAGCTGAACGTCCGCTCGTGTTCCCTTGATGACTGCACGACGCGAAGCTTTACACCTCGCCTGGGCCCGTCAACACCGACACTGGACTGTTGATGACTGGAAACATGTTGCCTTGTCAGACGAGTCTCGTTTCAAATTGTATCGAGCGGATGAACGTGTACGGGTGTGGAGACAATCTCGTGAATGCACGAAACCATGGATCCTGCATGTCAGCAGCGCACTGTTCAGTCTGGTGGAGGCTCTGTAATGGTGTGGGGCGTGTGCAGTTGGAGTGATGTGGGACCCCTGATACGTCTAGATACGACTTTTGACAGGTGACATATATATAAGCATCCTGCCTGATCACCTGCATCCACGGACTTGGGCAATTCCATTAGGACAATGCGACACCCACATGTTCGGAATTGCTACAGACTGGCTCCATTCTTCTGAGTTTAAGCACTTCCGTTGGCCACCAAACTCCCCAGACATGAACATTGTTGAGCACATCTGCATTGCCTTGCAACGTGCTGTTCAAAAGACACCTCCACAGCCTCGTACTCTTATGAATTTATGGACAGCCCTGCAGGATTCATGGTGTCAGTTTCCTCCAGCACTACGTCAGATATTAGTCGAGTCCATGCCATACTTGTTGCGACTCTTCTGCGTGCTCGCGTGGGCCTTACACAATGTTAGGCAGGTATACAAGTTTGTTTGGCTCTTCAGTGTATAATATATACGTGGTTTTTAGTTAATCATTTTTATTTATTTTCCATCACCTAGGTAAGTAACATGGGACATACGTTTTTACGTAATATGTTTTGAAACCTGTTGTGTAGGATTCATAGACTTGTTTGTTATTATTTGTAAAAGTACTTATTATGTTGTTGTGACATCGTTCCCTGCCGCCGTTCGACATTTTCAGCAATGTGTGCTGAACTGCACTTTTGGGAAATCAATGGCATCTAATTAACTCTGACTAATTAGCTATTATCTATTAACTAAACACTGATTGGAAAGAAGGCGCCTCAGGTGGTTTGTGGTTGCATTGCGGCAATACGTTTGCCACTGCTGTTATCCGCGGCTTATCTTCGGCTCTGAATGCTGCCAATAGGGATGAAAAAAACCGGCCAGTTCAAACCGATACCGGTGTTTTAGATCAGAATAAATCGGTAGTTTTCGGTATTTGTTTGTTCTCGATTATAACAAGTTTATTTCATTTTTTACTAATAACTGGGTAATAATCCGGCATATACATTTGCCATGCTTGCAGTGCCAGAATGTTTGGTTTATAAATACGTAAAACTTTTTTAAAAACGTGTAATGTTTATTTGTAAGATTTTCATTGCTTTTAAATATTGAATATTTTAGCAATTGGGGAAAGTGATCAACACTGTTTTAATAACAACAGCTACAGTTTGAAACTAGCAACAAACACAAGTCACAAGAATCGCTACAGCGTAGCAGAGGTAGTGTACCTGCTGCCTTGTGGCGTGGCCTATTAGACGGTACAAGAGTACATGCAGTGTACAGCATTTGCCCGCAACTGGACGATACTGTACTTTCTCGCTATCGTCCTCAGACGTTAGTTGTACTGCAGTTGTAATGGAGAAGTTGTACTTCCATGCCTAATTTGGAAGTATTTTACGAAGTGCGGTGACAGTAAAGTGCAATGCTTGATTTGGTTTAAAAGGCCAAAACAAGGAGGAGGCACAACAAACTTGAGTCAGGTTGAAAAATTGATACCATTCAAAAGCGACTACCGGGGGCAGTCATCAGCTTGCGATCTTTCGCTCTCGCTGACGCTACGCCCGTCTCCTTCACCTTCGCAATGTTTCCTGGAGATTCCTACCGCAGCCTCAACACCATATCGATCGTGATCCACTTGTAAGAGGTCCATGATTAAGGAATTTGTTGCTAGCGCACTCGAGCAGATGTAATTTCGATGGATTGCTCGCGCTACCTGAGATATGTAAGCTATAAGAGAGTCTCAGACCAGAGAGCAGTGTTGTATGCAGTAGGATCGGTGTAGCAGTTGTAGTAATAGTAGTAGTAGTAGTAGTAGTAGTAGTAGTAGGTAGCAGTCGTGTGTATGAAGTTGGCTGGGCCGGTCGTGGGGAGCGATGGCGGAGCCTGAGCGTTGTAGTATAAGGTAAAAGCAGCCTCGCGCATATGTAGTATTGTTATATCAAGTCCCATGTAAATGATTTTAAAAAAGAAATCTCGTAATAATAATCTTTCTTATAAAAATTTAAAAAAAAGAAAAAAAATCAAAATTCTTACCTCAATTAAGTCGCCGGATAACACATATATATCTGCTCTTATAGTAAATTTTTCTGGCACAGCACAGTGCAATGCTGGCCAATAGAATTGTCATGTATAAAAGGAAACAACTGATTTTTCTTTACAATAATCGGGATGACCATGGACTGGAGAAATTAGTAAATTCTTTAAATTGAGATGAATGATTGTCAAAAGTTAATTTTTATAAAAAAGATTATTATTACGAGATTTTTTAAACATTTACATGGGACTTGATATAACAATACTACATATGCGCGAGGCTGCTTTTACCTCCCCACAGCCGGCGCAGCCGACTTCATACACACGACTGCTAGCTAATACTACTACAACTGCTACACAGTTCCTACTGCATACAACACTGCTCTCTGGTCTGAGACTCTCTTATAGCTTACAGATCGCAGGCAGCGCGAGCAATCCATCGAAATTACATCTGCTCGAGTGCGCTAGCAACAAATTCCTTAATCATGGACCTCTTACACACTCCTTCACCTTCATTAGAATTTTTCAGTCTTTGCTGGAAGTCTAACGTTTATTGCAGGAAGCTATTTCAGAAACCTGTTATTTCGGGCAGTTTTAACAGTCAGGTTATACTGAAGACGGAAAGAATCAGTGAAACCGAAAACCGGTTCTTTCTGTGACAACCGCCAACCCTAACTGACAGCGGTTGCTTCATCAGTTGCGGCTGCCCCTGTGGATGCGCAACCCGCCGCGCGCGACGAGCTGTCTGCTTGTTAGATCTCCCCCCTCATGTGCGCTAGCCTCCCCTCCGTATGTACAAGTATACAACCGGTGTTCCCTGTGCATGGTTGTTACATCTAACTTCAGCACGATACTTCGCAGAAGCTCACTGCTCCAAGATCCGCCTCTATAGCTGCAAGATCAGTGCCGCTGCCAGACGGAGGTCTCTAGAGCGAACCCTCCCCCTCCCCCCCCCCCCCAAGTCAGAAAAGACGTTTTCATCGGAGGGAGAAATTTTACAGAGCCCTCGCAATTTCTTGAGGACAAATGACAGTCTACATGAAAGACAATTAATGCCTTAATTACCGAATTACGGAAGCTGGCGTTATCGGGTGGAAGAGCAGCGTGCCAGCTTTATTATCGTGTAGTAATCAAGTTTAATTCTATGTATTACCTTTGTTACACGAAGCAGGTCGACAAAGTTGAATTGTAGAGAATATTTTGCCCATCAGTTTTTTTAAATGTTTGTTACTATGTCACACTGCGGGAAACTCCATCATGGACTGGGGACATCAGCTGGTTAATTAATTGTCTAAATATCAGTGAAAGTCTCCAACAGTCGTTTAACTAAGATGTTATTTTATTTTATTTTGACGACAGTCAGTTTCGGCGTTTCACTATGCCATCTTCAGGCCTCATATGCATCTCTGAAAATAAACGATAATGCCATACAGTGCCACATATCCCAGGATTTCGTGAATTCAAACCGTTTCACAAGTGCTTCGTCGAAGACTTGGCAGAGTTTCTACCAACTCACGAAATCCAGGGATATATGGCACTGTATGGCATTATCCGTTATTTTCAGGTATACAAATGGAGCCAGAAGATGGCATTGTGGCCGGCCGTGGTGGCCGTGCGGTTACAGGCGCTACAGTCTGGAACCGCGCTGCTGCTACGGTCGCAGGTTCGAATCCTGCCTCGGGCATGGATGTGCGTGATGTCCTTAGGTTAGTTAGGTTTAAGGAGTTCTAAGTCTAGGGGTCTGATGACCTCAGATGTTAAGTCCCATAGTGCTCAGAGCCATTTGAACCTTTTTTTTTTAACTGACTGTCGTCACAACAAAATAAAATAAAATAACATCTTAATTACACGGCTGTTGGAGAATTTCATTGATACTGACAATTACTCCACAACAGCGTACTGACACCACACCCTAGTGCATCCAGATGTTAATTTTTTGTGATCTTCAGTCTGAAGAGTGGTCTGACGCAGCTTATCATACTGTTCTATCCTGTGCAAGTCTCTTGATCTCTGTATCACTACTGCACCCTACATTTGATTCAGTTATCATACTGACAATTCTTTGATATGTCAGGATGTATCCTATCAATCGATCCCTTCTTTTACTCAAGTTCTGTCTTTATTTCTTTTCTCTATGTAATGATACAGTTCTGCTTCACGAGTTCTTCGATCTACCAGTCTAATCTTCAGCATTCTTCTGTAGCAACACATTTAAAAAACTTATATTCTGTTCACAAGTATTCTATTTATCGTCCTCACTTCACTTCCGCAGAAGGCTCTACTATGAACAAATACACGGAGAAATCTCCGGACTTAAATTTATGTTCCTTAAGTGTGTCATTTGCTAATATAATTCCCTCAGAAATGACTGATTTAATTCGATTGCACTACATTGGCCTTGTTTTCTATTGTTGACATCAGTCTTACAATATCTTTTGAAAACACTGTCCAGTCTGCTCAACTGGTCTCTCCTTCAGGAGCACCGCATATGCACCGTCCGTCCATAAAGTTCCGAACGACATTGTATTTCTGGCGCATAAGTGACTTCAACGCAGTAATTACGGTGGGAGTTTGAACTAACGACTATAAACATCAGCTGTGCATTCGACAAGTCAGTTTCAAGAAGGCGGTGATAAATAGTGGACGTACGATAGTAGTGTCAACGTGGTTGTATCACAAGTCGCAGTGGAATAACGTCCCTAAATCAAGTGTTCTGTACTTACTCCAAAATGTTTTGAAGAAGAGAAGATAGTGTGCAACGTGCGTCCCGCACGCCTTGCAAAACACGGACATCTCTTTTCTGGAAAAATCATAACAGCTGACGAGACTTAGTGTCATCAGTACGAACTTACCACAATACGGAAAAGTGCAAGAATTCACATGAAGGGTCAACGCTTTGACAACGTAACTGACATTCAAGCCAATGTGCGCACGAGTTGAACAACATCCCAAAGAAGGACGATTCGTATGGTTTCATATGGTTGTATGAACGTTTTTTGTGTTCTACTCTGTTGAAGGGAGACTGCGTGGAACAACTGAATCACTAACAACACCATCGTAACTTTTCTCTATTTTTTATTAATCCACTCTGAAAACTTTTTGGACTGACAGGGTATATCATAGTACTCCCTCCACCTATCCCTACAGCACAGTCAACAACTATCGGCCATTTCAGCCTGCCTTCGAATTTAGTGCTGTATGCAGTACTTGGTTCAAACATGTGATACCTTTATAGCGCTGGCAACAGCTTTGATTTCGAGCGTCTGCTCATCTCAAAACTTACAATTAACAGCTTCTTTCGTTCTTGGCCGGTTTTCTTTGTGATCATTCTGTGTTGACTTTCTACAATGAATAACACATGCTTTCAAGATATTTAAGTTATTATAAAGTGGACGAGATTCGCTGCGTTAATAGAAACCAAGAACAATGAGTTTGTTGGAAACCTGAAAAAGTTCATGAGTGCAAAGAATCTGTATTGGTATCGGAATAAATGGAGAAAGAATACGATGCTTAGGTAAGAAGGTGACATAGCTGTTATAGCTCAAGATGAAAGAAATCTTCAAAGAATCTTAGAAGTACAGTACTAAAGGATGAATACAAAATGGAAATTAACTAAAAAAAGACATAAATACACTTGTGCTCCCAGGAATTAGAAAAAATATGCGTTAAAATTAGAGGAAATAAAACAAAACGAACAAGATTATGCAAACCGATCATCATGAATAAAAGAAAAATACTTCGTTCAAACAACATAAATAATGAAGCGAGTAAAAAAGTGGTTAAGAGCTGCATTTGGAGTGTGGCGTTTCATCGCTGTGAAAGATAGAAAATAGGTACGGATGAAATGAAACCTCTCCCAGTACTTAAGGTATGGTGCTGGAGAAGTCCGTTGAAGATAAAAAGGATAGATAAAACAGCAGACTAGGAATTCCAACAATCAACTGGCGAAGAAAGATCATTTAGGAGAACAAGAGAGCTAAGAAGATACGAGTGGACTTATCACGCAATACGACCCTACCAGTTCCTCGTAAAAATCTGAGAAGGAACATTACGAGGGAAGATAGTCCGAGGAAGATCGCGACCGCCATCTTTCAAGCAAACTGTGCATAATGCAAGAGGGGTCTTGTTGCAGAAACTCGACATGTCGCCACGATACATTTAATAGCATCAGTAATTGGCGTCACATGGGTTTGCCTGCTATCTCCAATGGAAGACGCTCTTCTGATGATGGCTGAATGGGTGTCAGCTGAACTATCGTCGTAAAATGCCGACGTCATGTGGCTGCAGTCTCAAAGCTTCACGGACTACCTTGGTCATGATTCCTTGTGATTCCCCGCTAACAAGGAACCCCTTGAGGGCGAGGTCGCAAAAGGCCAGAGATGTTTGTGGCACTGGACGCAACACATTTCATCTCACACGCAACCACAATATGGGCTGTTTATGACGACAGGGGGCGGGACAGGAGGTGTCCAGCTGTGACCACAGCATGAGGCTACGGAGCGTAGTTGAATTGCTTAGTCGACGAGTAACTCGCAACAGTGCTACAGTGCTACTGGTTTTCATACAAAGCAGAGCAATTGCAACAATAAACAAAGCAAACATTGCATTATATCGACAACAACAACTGCGAAGGTGGCATTTCGTCAGAAAGGATCCAAGGATTTTCGCAGAGTGAGAAAGAAGTAGCAGATGAAATGGTAACATTTCTGCAAGATGAGTCAGTGGAATGTATGGAGTCGTATACGCTCGACTGTGCGGACTATGTACATGAGGAGTACAATGAGGACGACATGTGCTTAACAAGTGACAGTGTTATTGAAGCAGATGTCGAGCCATTAATTCATCATCCTTGTCGGACAGAAAGTCACAAATTCCATCTCTTGTGAAACGTAGTACACGGGTACTAACAAAATTACGTACATGGAAGACCATCTGCAGCACAGTAAAAAAAAAAAAAAAAAAAATTATGAACACACTTCTAATACCTCCACAGCAATATGGCCGTGTAGTGCACAAGAAAAGCTACGGATATACTAGGGAGGACAAGGCGTCCTTGTTACAAAAATTGATGTTTGCCCGTTTCATGGATGCTAATTCAATTTACAAGATGTGCATGGTAATGACCCACCACGCTTTGCACACCAAACTTGTTTTGGACATAGATTACAGCGATTTCAAAGGAAGCAGCGGATGATTGCATAACTTCAAATAGAGCTAGAGAATTAGAAGACATGAGAAACGAAATTCAAAAGAGAGCGTCAACTTGACGATACAGAGCAAACTGCGGAATCGGACCGAAAATTTGTAGATGAGATAAACAAATGTAGCCCATCGTTCAGTAAGGAATTTGTTTTCATGTTCGACCGATTGGGATTTGAAGAGCCGATGCATATGATGAAGAGGAGTAGATTAGTGTTTAGCATACCGTCGATAACGAGATCATTAGAGACGGGGCAGAAGCTCGGATTAGAGAAGGATGGGGAAGGAAATGGGCAGTGCCCGGTCAAAGGAACCATCCGGCATTTCCCTGAAACGATTTAGGCAAATAACAGAAAACTAAATCAGGATAGCCACACGCTAGCCTCCCGACTGCGAATCCAGTGAAATGAGTTTGAAAGGAACCCTGGAAATAGAGGTGCCAAGAGATTTGTATCAAGATCAAGTAACATCAATGACTTAACGCATTCGTATACGATTATGTCAACTGTTAATTTGGATGATAAATTGACTGGAAGTTATTACATGTGCTACGAGAAGTTGGAGGTGCTTTGCGTCCTACAGTTCTTTGTCGTGTGCGTGATCTTGCAAAGGCAGTAAGGAATATTTGCGTCACAGCAAGCAATAGCGGGAACCCGAGTGTAAGAGAACTACAGCCATGGTATGAGCACTGCTTTTGGTCAATAGTTGGTCAAAATAACTTGCCTTTTCTTGATTCTTGGTGTGCGTATAAAAATCGTACTTCTTTTGTCCAAACTATCCCTCCCGACATTGCAGTTCATATCCCCTGGAACCACTGGACAAATTCAGCCTCGTTTGTTTTCTCTGTGCCTATAAAACATATTATCGCACTATCTGCAGCTACTCCTTAAGGGATAGTTAGTTGCACAATAAGCTCCACGACAGACTATTTCGCATTCGTTTGCATAACATCACATTCCATCAGTTCTCATCACCCCGTTACACCAATATGATTCTGTATGCGTTACTTAAAGAGTGGATGCCTAGCTGAAAGTCCAGCATGTTTTGTAACTCCCTTTTGTAACACCCTTCGATCTTGATGGCACGAACCTGTGTAATCACTGTGGCGTGCCGTTTTTCATTCGGTGTTCATGGTGCAAGTTAATGGTTTGTTTTGAACACTTATGGATGTCGACGATGTCCATTTTGTCAGGTTCATACATACACCCTAAAGAAGGTTTATCTCTGCACCTACTAGACACTCATTTTCTGTCGCCCTCCTGATGCACGTGGTGAGTCATTAACAGCTAATACTTTTCCTGTCATAATTGTTAACACAACACTTTCAACTGAGCCTTACTAATGACTGAGCTTACGGCCTTGCACTCAAGCGATTCCTTGTAAGAGGGGATAGGAAAGTGTGATAAGACCGGTCTTGTTCTCTGTATACGTAAACGATCTGACGGACAGGATGAGCAGTGATTTACGGATTTTAAGTGCAGAAGCTCTGTTTTACAGGAAGGCTTTATACGAGAGCGTCGTTGTCGAGTGACTGTAGGATATACGTAGGATGACAGACGTAATTTGTACAGAGCGTGGTTGGGTTGGGTTATTTTGGGGAGGAGACCAAACTGCGAGGTCATCGGTCTCATCGGATTAGGGAAGAATGAGGAAGAAAGTCGACCGTGCCCTTTCGAAGGAACCATCCCGGCATTTGCCTGAAGCGATTTAGGGAAATCGCGGGAAACCTAAATCTGGATGGCCGGACGCGCGATTAAACCGTCGTCCTCCCGAATGCGAGTCCAGACAGAACGAGGTGGCGCCGTGGTTAGCACAGTGTACTCGCTTTCGGGAGGACGGTGGTTCAAACGCGCGTCCGGCCATTCTGATTTAGGTTTTCCGTGATAAATTGCTTCAGGCAAATGCCGGGATGGTTCCTTTTAAAGGGCTCGGCCGACTTTCTTCCCCATCCTTCCCTAATACAATGGGACAGATGACCTCGCTGCCTGATCACTTTCCACGAATCTATCAACCAACCAACGGATTTTGTAGTTGATGTGATGAATGGCAACATGCACTAAATTTAGAAAAATGTAAGCTAATCCAAATGAGAAGGAAAAACAATCCCTTGATGTGCTGCTTGACAAAGTCGCGTTGATTAAAAATGCAGATCGACATGAAATGGAACGAACATGTAATGGCGGTAGTAGGGAAGGTGAGCGGTCGACTTCAGTTTATTGGGAGAATTCTAGAAAGACACAGTTCGTCTATAAAGACGACTGCGTACAGAACGTCTGTGCGTCTCCTTTTAGGGTATTGTCCGAGTGTTTGGGATCCCCAACAGGTCGGATTAAAAGAGGATATCGAAGCAGTTCATAAGGGTGCTGGTAGATTCGGTCAACACTCTGGTATTATGTAGATTCTTCGTGAATTCAAATGGGAATCCCTGAAGGGAATACGACATTGTTATCGCGAAACACTACTGAGGTAGTTTAAAGAGCCGTCATTTGCGACAGACATGATTAGTAGTGACACAACGTACCCTGAACTGTGCATTGCATGGTGCCTTTCAGAGTGTGTATGTTTGTCTGTGAAAATATTGGTAGGAGACATTTCCAACATATCCCGTGCTCTATTCTGCACGGTGTGAACGTGTTTGCACATATCGAGATGGGTGAGTTGGTGGTGGGGTAAGAGGGATTGGCGTCAGTCTCGAGTGAGAGGAGTTCCCGCAGCCGCATGTGTGCCGGAGACCTAGGACAGTGGCGGGATGTGGGTCAGGCCCACCCGAATCGCAGGTCGATGGGCGTACCCCAAGTGACGTCACTTTGGCCCAATACCTTGAGGGCTGCAGGCGGGCAGGGCGGTCGATGCTCGCCCCGCGGAAGGCAAGGGTAGGGAAGGGAAGGTCAGCAGAGCCGAGTGCGCGTCTGCCGCGATAAGGGCCTGTTTTTCTGGTAAGCGATACCGTCGACGCCGCCACCACTGCCCGAAAGCCGATCACGGCGCTTCCGCTAGGGCTAGGCGCTAGGCCGGCACGGCACGTGCTGCGGCCTACCACCTATCATGTCAACGCGACTCTCTCTCTTTTTTCATCTGAGAGACTATCGTGCAGTTCCCATAACGCACTCACTCGCTGTACCGTTTCATTCGATGTGAATTCTCCTGATGTGCTCTGCAAACTTTATTTTAATTTATAAAATAACAGTTCCTCAGGTTCAGTTACATTTCTTTTCCAGCAATTCTCGGCAGGGCGTGTTTCGGCATTCTGTTGTCATCATCATGTGCCTAACTGTTACTTACAAATCAGTTGTTAAATACAGACTAACGTTAAGCAGGAGAGAATTTTTATTTGTCTACGTTACAATGACAGCAGAGGCTTTATTGACGCGTTTCATCTTTTTGCCGCATCTGCAGTATCTCTACATGGGAAAAAGACATAAAAACAGATTAAGTGTATGGTCCTATCTAACATTAGGTGATCAAACATTTTTAAATCCTATGTAAAAGCTACGCAGGGTGGCCATGCGGTTTGAGACGCCTTGCAACGGTTCTCGCGGCTCCCCCCGTCGGAGCCGGTCGCTATGGCCGAGCGGTTCTAGGCGCTTCAGTTCGGAACCGCGCTGCTGCTACGGTCGCAGGTTCGAATCCTGCCTTGGGCATGGATGTGTCTGATGTCCTTAGGTTAGTTAGATTTAAGTAGTTCTAAGTCTAGGGGACTGATGATCTCAGATGTTAAGCCCCGTTGAGCTTAGAGCCATTTGAACCATTTGCACCCCCGTCGGAGGGTCGAGCCCTCCCTCGGGCATGGGTATGTGTTTTGTCCTTAGCTTAAGTTAGTTTAAATAGTTTGTAAGCCTAGGGACGGATGACCTTAGCAGTTTGGACCCATAGGAACTTACCGCAAATTTCCAAACAAATTTTTCCTATATATTTAGCAGAGTGAAGGAGGACTTACGTTTAGGAACTGTGCGTAACGCATTAGTCATAAATAGTCAAAATTTTGATGTACACCTAAAAAGGAAAAGTAAAAGAATTTTAAAAAATGATGCCATACACTTGCAATGAAAAGTGAAATTCCTAGTCGAATCGTAAGAGGTGACAATTCTTATCCTCGGGCAAGGAAAGCAGCTATGCTAAGACAGAGCTACACTTGTAATCTCGAAACAGAAACACTGTGATACAAGATGTAGTGCCCGTGAATACATGACCGCATATGAACACACTACCTGAGTTTGGGAAGTAGGAAGCAGCCGAAGTAACGGGTGGTTCAAATGGCTCTGAGCACTATGGGACTTAACATCTATGGTCATCAGTCCCCTAGAACTTAGAACTACTTAAACCTAACTAACCTAAGGACATCACACAACACCCAGCCATCACGAGGCAGAGAAAATCCCTGACCCCGCCGGGAATCGAACCTGGGAACCCGGGCGTGGGAAGCGAGAACGCTACCGCACGACCACGAGATGCGGGCTAGTAACGGGTGCAACCTCCGCTAGGCGGCGTTTAAATGTTAGAAAGGACAATAAACAAGAATGAAGAATAACATATAGTGCTAATTAAAGTCAATGCAGATGAAAAATAGATATAAAATGGGTGACAGAAGTAAAACAGGTATAGAAACAAAGATGGAATAAAATACCTAACTCATGGCGACACCTGTTGGCATCAAGAGTAAAGATAAAATGTACTTAAAAATATACAGGCAGCACAGCTCCTAAACAAAACAGGAATAAAATGTATAAAAAAATTTTGAAGGGTCAAATGTAAAATATAGGACATAGAAATAAATTAAGTTCTTGCTGAGAAGAGCTATGCCAGTACTTATCCATACTCTGAAAAATTGACATAATTGAATGAAAAAAGGTCTGATTCTTGGTAATCAGCTTCTCATTAAGACTTAAATCTTCAGCTACACAAGAGCGTTTCACGATTTCCAGTTCTTCCAGCAAAGTCAAGTTTTTGCTCTTGAGTACACGACGCAAAGTTTGGAGCGATTCGAATACGGGTTCTACGTGTACGCTAGCTTCCATATGGACGGCGAACGAGGAATTATTTTCAATTGTGACTTTTTTAGCGAGCATATGGTGCTGAAATCTAGGCCAGTCTGCGCAATATGAGATACAGGATACTGACAGCATGCTAATTTATCAATGCCAGAACGAGAGAATTTGTCTTTGAATGGGTGCTCATTACGCATAAAATGGTACTGGATCTTGTCATGAGCGGTGGAAGCTACTTTTACATTACATCGCTTAAACAGCCTAGCGAGGTGATAGGAAATGCTGACTAAGAAGAGGAGGAAAAAAATTACCAAAGTATGCTCTGTTAAACTACTAATTTCCTCTGCTTTTTGTTTGTACAGCTTATCGACAATGTACAGGTTGTATCCATTCCCACTGTCACCGAACTATAAATTGGCTAGTTCACGGTCAACAGCGGTCGGGGTTAAAGAAAGTTCACATAGGAGGTCAGTCATGGCTCTAAAAAATTGGTTTTGTGTTGATATGGATGGAATGATGACGCATTGATTATTGAATCGCTGATAGCTTGCGAAAGATGTCAAAAATAATTTCATAATTGGTGAGCTGAAGATTTGCGCCCAAATAATCAAGCACTTTGTCTGGACTCATTACTTCATAAGTGAAAGACATTTTAGAATGTAATGCTTTAAATTCATCTTTCACTAAAGATATATCTTCCAAAGAGCCATCAAATACAATGAATATGTTGTCCACATAACGACAATATAATACATTCTTTTTTTTTTTTTTTGCAGTGATCGTAAGCTGGTAGAAAGTGTTTACTTTCTAAACTGTTCACAGAACAGGTTTCTCGCACATGCAATTATTGAAAAAAAAGTAACCAGCGGAAAAATAGTAAAATCCGAGTATGTTCTTGTTTATTTAAAAGACTTAGAAGTGGGGTATCCGATGTCTCATTCTACCTTCCTAATAAATTAGTTACGTGTGTCGTGGATTTAATTGCAGTGCATCTCCAACTTTACATGTGCTTCGAGAACAACTAAGTACAATGCTGACCTCTAAAATTACAACACGGTGAAAGCGGCTTGTAACAAACGTCAAACCTGCACTAAATGTAGTACACCCTCCGATATACAAATGATCAGCACTTCAGCGTACAGTGGGTACCAGTAAAGTCATCTACATTCTGTACATAAGAAAAGAATAAACAGAGGGTTTTTCATCCAGCGATAGTATCTGAATGTTGTTTGTTCGTTATAACTATGGTATTGTGTCTCCTGTAAGGAGGAGGAACGCACGAACAGTGACGGAATTCGGCAGGGAAAGGATAGTGCGTGACCTTTCGAGATAGCGGTTTACCCTTCCGCGATACTGCTGCTTGCATTGGTCGGGATCCTACGGCTGTCATTCGAATGTGGAGTATATGAGTTCAGGAGGGCCATACTCAATGCCGTAAAGGTTCTCAACGGCCCCTCGCAAATAACGTCCGCGAAAACAGCCATATTATTCGCTAGGCTAAGCAGGATCGTTCAGCAGCGTCACGTACCTCGAGTCAGGAAATGGGTTTACTTGTAAGAGAACAAGAGCCCACATGGTCAGTGCGACAAAGACTTCTCGAGGAAGCTTCCCTTGGCGCGGCAGGAGAGAGAGAGAGAGAGAGAGAGAGAGAGAGAGAGAGAGAGAAAAGAGAGAGAGAGCGGTAGGAATAGACAGCTAGAGAGACAGAGAAAGGCGAGCTGACGACAACACAGGTCACAGCCGTCATAGCGTGTCGTCATTTCAGACGAGTCCCGGTCCCGTTTCGTGGCCAGCGTGTTCACCTGATCTCACCCCACTTGATTCCTTCTTGTGGGGCAACGTGGAAAGTCTTGTGTATGGGACGGCCGTTGAAAATGAAGAGGATTACCTAGCAAGAATCCTCATTGGCTGCAGCAATGTTCAAACGACAGTGGGGATATTACAACGGGTCCGACAGAACTTAGTGCAACGATTCCATGTCTGCACTGACGCTGGGGAAGGGGGGGGGGGGGGAGCCATTTTATGCAACTATTGTAAGTGGAACAGCTTGTGAAACTTGTGTATGTAAATGAAATTCGTTATTACTGTACTGCAGACTTAGAATTTTGGGTCTCTCTGACGTCAAGTTACGTGCACCGTTACTAGTCCATCGTCAGTGGAAACTATCAGGGGGTATTGGTAAGTATTCAGCAATTCAAGTTAGGACCCTCAGTTTCAGCGTTGCGCGAGGCTAAAGCGGAAATGAGTAGATTTTCGGTTATACCTTTCGAGTCTAAGGGAAGCACAACCAACTCGATCTCATGTTTTAAGGATATTAGCCCCTGCAGTCGATCCCGCGGGAGTATTTGGCGCATAATTCTGACACTACACTGTTATGACCGTCTGAAAGTAGAGCTTTTACTCTGCCCCGCGCACAGTTTCTCACTCACTCTCCCTCTCCCCCCTCTCCGCCTAACGCAGGAGCGCTAGGTATTGTACAGTGGAGAGCGTAGGACGTTTCTGAAATATTGTTTTGACATTGGTAACACGCTGTGTTTTTTGTGTCGAAGTGCGTGGTTTCTAACCTGTAGCTGATGCTACAGGTCTCTATGCTTTGAACATTTTTATGTTGCGATTCATTAAGGGAGTTGAAATGAACTAGTGTGTCATTAAAAAAGTAGCGTAGCGCTATTTAATTATATACGTCTTTGTATTTTAAGGCTGGCACTATCAAATCGAATTACATTTACAGAAGATGCGCTGGTCTTCGCGTGACTAGCATTGTTAAATTGTAAATCGAAACTCACTAAATTAATTTCATAATTGTCCTTTAGTTAGCTAGGTTTATTAATTTTGATGTGTTTACGTTACTGCAGAATATCGATACGAGAATGTTGTTGAAATAATATTGAACATATATGTGCGAAAGGTTGACATTACATACTCAGACGTACACCCATTATTTTTGATGCAGAATAACATGTCTTCTCAAACGAGATTTCAAGAAACTTTGGGCAGATGAGTTGACCTCCTCCCACCTCTTCCCTCGCGTTCAACATCCGTCTAAAAGGAGGGTTGTGGTTGTGACTCCTCTGTACATTACTTGCCGCAACTGCAGTGAGGCGTAGCGAGTGCCGAACAAACGTTGCGCTAGAAGCTTTGAAGTTTCACAAGGTCATAACTGCTTACTTTCAGAACAATGGCCCAAGTTTTCGCTTAGGATGGATTTCTGGGGTTGATATATTGCAAATTTTCACTTTTCTTCTTAAAATGTGAGGTCAAGTTAGTCATGTTGCCTAGTCAGCCGTTTCCGGTTCGGGATCTCTTACCTCAAACTGATACATATATCCTTCTCCATCATTCCTGACAGATTGTATCATCACTGAATTACCCTGTATATCTATATTTTCTGTAACAACGTTTCCCTATTATTATATTTATGAAGAATAATATACTACATCTATTAAAGATAGGTGTATAAAACACACGCCTATTCCATTGCAACGTTGTGTCAAAATTTCAAAGCATTTGGTAAAAAACTTTTGGAGATTTGCGATTAGGAACATTTACAATTTCTATATAAGCGCATTCATAGATGTTCGTTCCTTCAGATATCAAATTTGCGAAAGTTTATCACGGATTGCGTTCAAATCTTGACCCCAACATTGCATTCGAATACTTACGTGTTTCTATACAGGGTGTTCAAAAAAAAGTCTATTACTTTGAGAGATGGTAGATCCGGAAACTCATACTTTACGAGATAAAAACGTGTTTATAGGAATGGCTGCGCGACGCCTGGTTGCGGATATTAGCACAGTCGTTGCACTGGCGTTCTGTCACATGTGTCACCAGTGTATTATGATGTCTTACTCACAGTACTCTACGTGCCATTAGGTGGTCTGCAGTCAGCTGTGTGGTTTCCGAGTCATTTGGTAGGCTAAGGTTGTTTCCGTCTTGTTTGTGTGCCTTATTGCATGTTACTGCCAACCCTGGGTACGTTTCATGAAGTACGTTCACATTTTCTCTCTTCCGCGACTTGTTAGCAATGGAATCCTGCTATTCGACAAATGAAATGGCGGATATTCTGCTACGGTTTAGCAAATGCCTACGATCTCGTGCCCTCTGAAAAATATTTACAGCGTAGAGTGCCCTCCAATAAGCTGTTAGGTAGACTTTTCCAGCGTCTGAGGGACACCCTTCCACTTCGGAAGCCTGACAGTGGAAGGCCACGCACAGTCCGCACGCCTGCCGTGGAGCAGCGAGTGCTACGTTCGGTGGAAAAACTCCTGGGACCAGTGTGCGACAATTAGCAGCAGCAGAAGGCGTGTCTCATTCTCTTACCTAGTGGATACTTCATCAACAACTGCTGTACCCACATCATCTGCACTGCGTTCACGCTCGAAGGCCACAGCATCATCATGACAAACGGCAGTTCTGTCAATGGCTGTTGCAGAATTGCGGAAGTATCCGCAGACCCACAGCTCACGCCCAAGATTTTATTTTCCGATGAGACAAGTTACACAAGAGATGGTGTTGTGGATTTCCATAACGAGTGTGTATGGGCAGATGTAAATCCCCAAGTAATTCAGGAAAGAGGGCATCAATACTGATTCTCAATCAACGTATGGGCAGGCGCACTTGGTGATTGATTAATAGTGCCATACGTGCTACCACAAAGGTTAACTGAAGCGCACTATCTAGACTTTCTCATTGATAAAATGCCTATCTTGCTGGACGCTATGCCACTGCAGTAACGAATACAAATTTGGTTCATGCATTATGCATTATGGCTCCGTGGATTGGTCGGCAGCGGGGGGAGGGGGGGGAGGGGGATAGACGGGGAGGGGGGGGAGGGGGCCGCACATGGCCCGCTCCTGCTCCTGCTCGTTCCCCAGACCTCAATTGCCTAGATTTTTGATTACGGGGACACTTGAAGGAATTAGTCTACGCCACGCCAATCAACGATACGCAGACACTAGAGGGTCACGTCTTCAATGCGTTCCAGAAGGTACAACAACAACCGGGTATACTTCAAAGGGTGCGTCATTCCTTACGCTGGAGGGCAGAGGAGTCCATTATCATGAATTGTCAAGAGGTGTTTATCGCAGAAAGTATGCATTATTCAAGTCCGCCCGGCTAGCCACGCGGTCTTACGTGTTGCTTTCCGAGCGGGAAGACGTGCCGGTCCCGGCACGAATCCGCCCGGCGGATTAGTGTCGAGGTCCGGTGTACCGGCCAGCGTGTGGATGGCTTTTAAGGTGGTTTTCCATCTACCTCGGCGAATGCTAGCTGGTTCCCCTCATTCCGCCTCAGTTACATTATGTCGGCGATTATTGTGCAAACACTGTCTCCACCTACGCGTACACCATCATTACTCTACCACACAACGATTTGGGGTTACACTCGTCTGGTATGAAACGTTCCAAAGGGGAGAGGGGAGGGGCTCCACTGGGGCCGGAACCGCACAATAACCCTGGGTTCGATATGCGGCGGCGGCGGGGTGGGTGGACTGCTGTGGCCTGTTGCGGGGTTGTGAACCACTGAGGGCTATGGTGAGACGAAACCTCTCCGTCGTTTGTAGGTGCTTAGTTTAATACACAATGCATTATTTTGATCGCCCTGTACAGCTACTGGAACGCCAACTGATTATACATACAAGAAAAATTGGAAACGTTATAAAAATGTAAATGCTGGTTTGTTCAAAATCGACGATCCCGAAAGTTCTTGAACGACAGCTTTGAAATTTTGGCACAAAGTTGAATTCCAATTCGGGCGTGTTTTAGGTTTCTAATATTTTAGTACAAGTATATTTTTAATACATATAATACGAGTATGTATATATATATATATATATATATATATATATATATATATATATATATATATATAGAGAGAGAGAGAGAGAGAGAGAGAGAGAGAGAGAGAGAGAGAGAGAAAACATTGATATGGAAAAATATCGACACGTATCTCTCCGATTTACTTCAGATTTTTGCACATTACTGTAATCAATGGCCGGCCGCAGTGTCCGAGCGGTTCTAGGCGCTTCAGTCTGGAACCGCGCGACCGCTACGGCCGCAGGTTCGAATCCTGCCTCGGGCATGGATGTGTCATGTCCTTAGGTTAGTTAGGTTTAAGCTGTTCTAAGTTCTAGGGGACTGATGATCTCAGATGTTAAGTCCCACAGTGCTCAGAGCCATTTTTGTTATCAATGTTTAGACACGTATAGACTACATACTTTTTAGTATATAAATATATGTGTAAAATATACAGTAGCGAAAAGTTGTTAGCAAACAAGAAAGTTGTATTTATGGCTTATTGGTTAGTGATTACAATACTATACAGAATCTGAATTTGCGATAACGCTAAACACGGCTCAGCACATAGAGAGAGAGAGACAGAGAGAGAGAGACAGAGAGAGAGATAGGAGGGGGAGGAGGGGGAGAGGAGATGGTGAGAGAGGTGGGAGGAAATGGACATCGAAAACGCGAAAGAGGTGATGGAGAGACAGGTGACAGGAGAGATGGAGAGAGAAAGGAGAGGAGAAGATGGGCAGAAGGAGGGGAAGGAGGAGGAGATGTACGAAGAAAAGGTGAGGGGGAGGTGGACGGAGACAGGGGAGAAAAGGAGATTAGGACGTACCTCCAGTTCCCAAACATATTAGACACGAATGCTTTCTCTTTTCTTTCTTTTCCAGTTGAGCAATGGAGGAACAACAAAGCGCGACCGGGAACAGCTAATGCTACGTAAGGACTGTGGACGGTAGTGTTGAGCAAGGTGCTTGAAAGTAAAGCAGTGTTAGCATTTAACGTTGATGAAAATATTGTCTTGTAGCGAGACAAGGAGAACCGAGAAGTTCTGACACAACCCCTCCAGAGACGGACGATCGCTGAGAACAATCAGGCCGAAGGAGAAGCTCCACAGGGAGTGACGTCTGACGGCCGCCGCCACAGACACTGCGCGGGCTGCCCACAGGTGCAGGTGCGCTCCGCTTCCCGCCGAATGACGGCCGCACAGGCGCCAGCGAACTCCTCTCCTCTCCTCTCCTCTGCTCCGCTCTCGGCACGTATATCTCAGAGGATCAGGTCGCGAGACAGAGCGCCTTACTCCTAAAATGGTGGCTGGCTCCCTGCCACGGCGCTCCAAGCCTGGTACAGAGCCGACGTTCAGGCCTCCGTAGGGGGAGTCATGTTCGTCATTGGTCCCTCCCCCCCACACGACACATACAATTTGTCATTACCGCTTGAAATGTGGCACAGACACCCAGAATTTTAATAATAATAACAGTAACAATAAAATTTTAATATACCAGATGATCAGAAAGTCAGTATAAATTTGAAAACAGAATAAATCGCGGAATAATGTAGATAGAGAGGTACAAATTGCCACACATCCTTGGAATGACATGGCTTTTTATTAGAACCAAAAAAATACAAAAGTTCAAAAAATGTCAGACAGATGGCGCTTCATGTAATCAGAATAAGAATAGTTAGCATAACAAAGTTAGGCAAAGCAAAGATGATGTTCTTTACAGGAAATGCTCAATATGTCTCCCATCATTCCTCAACAATAGCTGTAGTCGAGGAATAATGTTGTAAACAGCACTGTAAAGCATGTCCGGAGTTATGGTGAGGCATTGGCGTCGGATGTTGTCGTCTTCAGCATCCCTAGAGATGTCGGTCGATCACGATACACTCGCGACTTCAGGTAACCGCAAAGCCAATAATCTCACGGACTGAGGTCTGGGAGGCCAAGCATGACGAAAGTGGCGGCTGAGCACACGATCATCACCAAATGACGCGCGCAAGAGATCTTTCACGCGTCTAGCAATATGGGGTGGAGCTTCATCCTGCATAAAAATCGTACGTTCCAGCAGGTGTTTATCAGCCAGGCTTGGGATGATGCGAATCTGTAACATATCGGCGTACCTATCACCCGTCACGGTAGCAGTTACAAAACCAGAATCACGCATTTCCTCGAAGAAAAAAGGCCCGATAACGGTAGATGTGGTAAATCCAACCCATACCGTGACTTTCTCGTCGTGCAATGGAGTTTCCACGATAGTTCTAGGATTTTCGGTTTTCTGCAGCTGTGAGCGTGAAATGAGCTTCGTCGGTCCACAACACGTTACTCAACCAATCGTCATCTTCCGCCATCTTTTGAAACGCCCACACCGCAAATGCCCTCCGCTTCACTAAATCGCCAGGTAACAGTTCACGATGCCGATGGATTTTGTACGGATAGCATCGGAGGGTACGCCTAAGTGCCAACCAAACAGTAGTGTACGGAATGCCGGTGCGACGTGCGACTGCACGATCGCTGACTTCCCCGTGCATAGACGAACCCGCTACAGTCTCCATTTCTTCCTGAACTGTCTCAGCAGCATTACGCCTTGTGCTCGGTCGGCCACTACGGGGTCTATCGTCCAAACAACCCGTGGCTCTGAACTTCGAAATCATTCTCGCCACAGCTGCATTTGTCAATGGACCTTTACCCGTTCGAATCCCCTTACTATGGCGATAGGGTCGTAACGCTGAACTAGCACATTCCCCATTCTGATAATACAGCTTCACTAAAAGCGCCTTTTCAGGTAACGTCAACATGCTGCGACTGCTGGCGCATTTGATTCTCTCTCTCATTACAGCTCCTTTTATACACGATTGTCATGCGCAGTCACTGACGTTTCGCTGTCCAGCGCCATCTGTCTGACATTTTGTGAACTTTGTTTTTTTCGGCTATAATAAAACCCCATGTCATTCCAAGCATGTGTGTCAATTTTTACGTCTCTATTTACATTATTCCGTGGTTTATTAAGTTTTCAATTTTATACTGACTTTTTGATCACCCAGTACATCGACGGAAAAAAAATCGCAACACCAAAAAGTAATTAATGTTGAAACGTCTCTGTGGAGTCGTTTCATAGACGCTTGTCTCACTGGATTCTGTGCTTCCTATTCTGTCCACCGCCTGATTGCGGTTTAATTTATTAACTCTCCCAGAAAGACTGAGAAATCGAAGTAGGGCTTACTAATGATATTGTGGTTGATTTTCTTTGTGTTTCATAGGAAATCATGATCTGTATTTATTACGTTTTTCCCTTCACCCTACCCTATGTGTGCGTATATGTGACTGAACGAGTGTTTTTACGAGTGTTTTCAAGTTTCTTTTATGGGGGACGGTGAGTTGGTTGTTGTCTGCTAGGAGCAGGTGATGTTTGGTTTTCGTTTGGAGGGCAGCACAGGATGACTAGCTTAGGATCCCAGTACCTGGACTGAGAGGTTTACCCCTTTTAGTCTGAGGTTGGTTTGTCTGTCAGGTTGGTGGCGGAAGCCTACCCCTCTGGTAGCTTCCGTTGCACCGGTAGTTAGGCGAAGCTCGGTGGACAAAGGACACACTGCGGCTAGCGGTTGGTGAGTACAGTTCGTAGCTCCTAGAGAGGGTTTCTGCCTTGCCGAGTTAATTTAATTTCGTGACGGCAAAATCATTCTGCTATTCCACCATTAAAATTTCTTACATTTGTGCCTGGTTTAATGTCTAATTTCTGAACAGTTAACTCGTAATCAAGTTTACCACGTGCTGAAGTTCGGCCGTTCGTAATCAGCAGGCGCGGATTCCATTTCGTATATCTACTATACAAGCCTTGCGAATCGGAAAAACCTCTTTCCAAGCTAGTGCATGAGTGTAATGGTGATAGGTATCTCTCTGAAGTATTTCTGTCGTGGGTATGTAGATGGAATGATTGAATTATTGTGTTCCATTCCCTTTTGTGTGGTTTTCCCTTTTTAAATGCGCTATTCTACCATTTTTGGCGAATTATTTAGTTAAATTTTTCACTCAGACACCAGTCATGTGTATTCATAGGATGTGCATCAAATTCAGTAATGAAATAAATGTGCTACGTAGGAGATAAACTCTGCATCCTTTATGAAATGAAATGAGCGTATGGCATCGTTGGTTGGGAGGCCCCAATTCGGGGAAGTTCGGCCGCCAAGAGCAAGTCTTATTTCATTCGACGCCACATTGGGCGACTTGCGCGCCGGTGATTAGGATGAAATGATGATGAAGACAACACAACACCCAGTCCACGAACGGAGAAAAATCTCCAACCTGGTCGAAATAGAACCCGGGCCCGCTTGCATTGGAGACTAGCACGTTACCACCCAGCTAAGAAGGCGGACTGCATCCTTTATCTTTCTCATTGATGGCAGTTTTCAAATTAATTTTCTATTCTCTGATTTTTTTAAGTTAATCTGGTTGCTTGTGATGAACAAAAATGGGAGGAAAAATCAAAGTGAACGGTGTACTGTCTCAAAATTAAGGCATTATCACATTTAATTAAACAAGCTAATTGATGTACGACATACAATGCTGTTCATCTTGTTAGTTTCTTTAAAAAAATTGCATTCTTATAATTAAATTCTTAATTTAATTAAACTGCTAATTTCCAGTTCGGTATTTCCTTAATTGTTAGGAAGGGCTTGGGCTGGTGGCGACCCTGTAAATTTTAAATTTATAATTGTCTTTGTGAGGTGGCTTAACCAGAAAGTGCGCACAAGTGTTACGTCTGCATTATTCTTGGTACGTAACGTATGTCGAGCCTTGGCTAGGATCCGTTTACAGTTCTACATACATTATTTACAATGTCTTTACGTCTGCATTATTCTTGGTACCTAACGTACGTCGAGCCTTGGCTAGGATCCGTTTACAGTTCTACATACATACTTTACAATGTAGAGTCATGAAATTTCGAGCATATGTAAAATATTTGAGTGATTAACATTGAAAGATCACAGGTTAACGTAAACGCGAGATAAGCCATTGCAAATGCGAAATGCTGATTCACTAATAACCGGTGTAAGCGCCAGAATGTTGAATGGAAGGGTGCATACGTGAATGCATTGTGGTGTACAGGTGCCGGATTCAGTTTTTGGGGTGCAATCCCATGCCTATTGCTCTCGATCGGTAAATAAAGTGAGGGTTAATGGTGGTTGCGAATGACTCTGGAGTCCGGTGAAGTCTCATATGTGCTCGACTGGAGACAGATCCGGTGATTGAGCCGCCCAAGGTGACGTGTCGACACTATGCAGAGTATGCTGGGTTACAACAGCGGTATTTGTGGAGTTTGCTGGTCTCCCATCGGGCGCCTCCCCAGGTGGCGGATAGGGGAATGCTCACCAGATATGGTGGGTACCGGGGAAATAAAATACCCGGGGTGGACCAAAACTAGCAACTGCTGCCTTGTAGTATGATATTGGCTTATCAAAGGCTAAAGGAAGAAAACCTTGAGTAAAAATTACCTGGTCCTCCAGGTTGGGGGTTGTGCAGTGGGCCAGCTCCTCACTCACATAAAAACATAAAAATGCTAAAAAACCTAATAATATGCCTCGGAAAAATTGGAACTTTGGACGACGAACTGGCAATGAGAAACGGAAAATTATGTTTGGATGCTGGAATGTGCAAGGTATTTCCACTAAAATAAATTTACTCCCCGCAGAACTTGACATGTTCAACATGGATGTTGTCGTACTCTCTGAAACAAAGAAGAAAGGCCAAGGAGAAGAAGAACTGGATAATTATGTACATATCTGGAGTGGGGTATCAAAAGCAGTAAGAGCCAAAGCAGGAGTCTCCATTATGATAAAAAAATCATGGAAAGAAAGAATCACAAATTGGACATTCATCAATCAACGTATAATAACTGTTGAAATGACATTATTTGCTAGGGAAGTTGTGATTATTGGCGTATATGCACCCACGAACGACACAAAAGATAAGGAGAAAGATACATTTTGGGACACCCTCAGGGAGACTATTGAAAAAATCCCAGGAAGAAAGGAACTGATTATCATGGGAGATCTGAATGGAAGGGTAGGAATAAGAGAATCTTGTAGAATAGTAGGTAAACATGGAGAGGACGAATATAATGACAATGGAGAACGATTGATTGAAATTTGTGAACAATTTGATCTAAAAATTACCAACACATTTTTCAAACATAAGGACATTCATAAATATACTTGGCAACAGAACACCAAAGAACTTCGTTCTATAATAGATTATATTATCATTAGGCAAACAAGTAGTTTCAAGGCAGTAGACGTCAGATCTTATAGAGGAGCCCAGTGTGGATCAGACCACTATCTAGTTAAAATGAAGTCTTTCTGGCCATGGAAGAATGCAAGGAGTGATACAAGTAACATAAATAAAACGAACCAGACTGAGAAAGATGAAAATTTACCTTTTAATATTGACAGCCTACAAGACGAAAGTATCAGAACACTCTTTGCGGCCAGGATGGAAAGGAAACTGGCTGAATCATTTGAAGGAAGTACAGAGGAAATATATGACTATATAAAAGCTAATGTGAAAATCATAGCAACAGAGGTGTTGGGTAAAAAAGATAGCAACCACAACCGTGCAGCAGAGTGGTGGTCAGAGGAACTAGAGGTCCTCATTAGAGAAAAACGAAATGCGTTCCTTCAGTGGTTGAATGATAAATCAGAAGAAACAAGGTCAATATACAAGGAAAAGAAGAATGAAGTGACGAAAAAAATAAGGATGGCAAAAAATGAAGCATGGGAAAGAACATGTGCCAAGGTGAATAGCAAATTAGGATTTGGGAGAGCAAAAGAAGCATGGTCAGTATTGAAAGGGCTTCGACAGGATACAAAAAGCAAAACTAATCTCCAACTGATAACACAAAAGGAATGGGAAGAGTATTTCCAAAAATTATTAAATGAGGACAGAGAAGAATATCTAGAAGAAGGAACAGGGGAAGATGAAGGACATGAAGATGATGAGATCCATATTTTAGAAAGTGAAGTACTTCAGGCGTTGAGAACAGGAAAGAATGGTAAATCACCGGGACCAGGCAATATCAATCTGGAGTGTCTGAAATATGGTGGTGACAAAATTGTGAAACTGATAACACAGCTCTTCAACAAAATGATACATGGAGATTCAATACCCAACGAAATGAAGCTAGGTTACATTAATACAATATTTAAGAAAGGGGATCGCAAAATTTGTTCAAACTATCGAGGAATTTGTGTTACAAACACATTAATGAGAATTTTTGCAAAAGTAATTAAAAACAAACTGGAAAAAAATTTTAGAACCCAAGAAGAACAATGTGGATTCACGGCTGGGAGATCATGTGTAGACCATATTTTCACATTACGACAGATTTTGGAGAAACATAGGGAAAAATCAAAAAGTATAGGATTAATTTTCATAGATCTAGAAAAAGCGTATGATACTGTTCCAAGAAAATTACTTTGGAGAGCACTACATATGGCAAGCATAAACCCTTCCTTGATTAAAATAATACAACGGATGTATAAAGATAACATTTGCCAAGTGAAAGTTGGTAATAAACTTTCACAGAAATTTAGAACAAGCAAAGGCCTTTTACAGGGCTGTCCCATGTCACCATCATTATTTAAAATCTATATAGATATTAGCCTTAGAACATGGTCTCGTAAATGTAATAGTATGGGATTAGAAATAAGAGATGGAGTTTACCTACATCATTTATTATTTGCTGATGATCAAGTAGTCGTAGCACAAGATGGGGAGGATGCTAACTATATGTGCAATCAACTAGCAGTAGCATACAAAACTTGGGGTTTGAAGATTAATTACCAAAAAACAGAATACTTGACTAATGATTCAGATGAGCTATACATTGAAGGAAAGAAAATCAAAAAGATAAACACTTTCTGTTACTTGGGATCCATTTTAGAAATCGAGGGAAAATCAGAGTCAGAAATCAATAAAAGAGTTAGTAGCGGACGGAGGGTCATTGGGATGCTTAACTCAGTCTTATGGAGCAGGAATGTAATGAGCAGAACAAAAAAATTAATATACAAATCCATATTAGAGAGTGTGGTTCTGTATGGAACGGAGACCTGGACAATTAACATGAAGCACATTAAAAAATTACAAGCTCTAGAGATGGACTTTTGGAGAAGATCGGCAAGAATCTCCAGGAAAGAAAAGATAAGGAACACCGAAGTAATAAGGAGAATGGAAATAAAAGAAAGAATATATGACGTAATAGATAGGAAGAAATTACAGTGGTACGGGCATGTACGACGAATGGAGGAAGCCAGAATACCAAAATTGATACTGGAGTGGGAACCGGAGGGGAGAAGAAGAAGAGGACGACCTGTGACCACCTGGCTCCAAAATGTACAGCACACAATGAGGAGAATGGGCGCAGAGGAAGAGGACACACAAGATCGAAACACATGGAGAAATATTTTGAGAGTATAGTTTACGAACGTTTATTGTTTGTATTGTCATTTCCAGGTAAATTATTATGTTGGAGATAAGCCTCTGTAATGAGGAAAAGCTCAAAATAATAATAATAATTTGGGCGAGCGTTTTCCTGCTGGAAGACAACCCCTTGAATGCTATTTATGAACGGCGGCACAACAGGTTGAATCATCAAATAGTTCAAATGGCTCTGAGCACTATGGGACTTAACTTCTGAGGTCATCAGTCCCCTAGAACTTAGAACTACGTAAACCTAACTAACCTAAGGACATCACACACATCCATGCCCGAGGCAGGATTCGAACCTGCGACCGTAGCGGTCACACGGTTCCAGACTGTTGCGCCTAGAACCGCTCTTGAATCATCAGATTGACATATAGATTTGCAGTTAGGGTGCGTGGGATAACCACGGGAGCACTCCTGCTGTCATACGAAATCGAACCACAGATCATAACTCTAGGTGTACGTCCAGTGTGTCTAGCATGCAGACAGATAGGTTGCAGCCCTCAACTTGTCTCCTCCTAACCAACACACGGCCATCGCTGGCACAGAGGCTGAACCAGCTTTCCTCAGAAAAGACAACAGACCTCCACCTTACTCTACAATGAGTTCTCGATTGACACCACTGAAGTCGCAAGTGAAAGTGCTTTGTGGTCAGTGGAATGCATGGTACAGGGCGTTTGGCTGGGAGCTGTCCTTCAAGTAGCCGATTCGTAACAGTTCGCTTTGCCACAGTGGTGCCAAATGCTGCTCAAACTGCTGCTGCAGTTGCAGTACGGTGGGCCAGATCCATACGACGAACGCACGTGGCCATCCGAGCTCAGTCTTCTTGTAATCGTATATTCTCGTGAACACCGCGCCAGCAGTTATGTGTAGTGGCTACAGTCCTTCCAAGTCGTTCTGCAATATCGAAAAAGGGACCTCCAGCTTCCCGTGCCCATATTACACGATCTTGTTCAATCTCTGTGACGGGTTGATCTTTATCGCCTTAAAGGGATTCTTGACACATTAACTCATCACGTCCAGTCTCAAAGGTAACTAATGCTCACGACTGCTACAGCGTGTATTTAAAGCAAATCTGATCTGCATCCTCGTAGTGGCGCTGCTAGCGCGACTGTTATGCGACATCTTTCAGATGTAGAAACACGCCCACCAACTTCCGTTTATGCCGCACAACTACTTTGTGCTGCGACTTTTTTCCATCAGTCTAATAATAACTAGCGAACCCTGAAATACTTCCTAACTGCTTAATACGTACCTGCCCTACGGGAATTGGATAAATATCCAAAATTCTTTCCCTTTCCTCTCTCTGACCAACTTCTGCTCCCCTCCTCTCTGTTCATAAACTCGCCCCGCCCCTCCCTTTCTGTGCATCTCCTCCTTCCTCCCTCCCTCTCTCCGTCCATCTCCTCCTCTCCCCTGTCTATGTCAATTTCCTCCCCCCCCCCCCCCCCCATCCTTTCTTACTCTTCACACTGACCTTGAACCTTGTTTATTATTAGGCAAACGGAACCTTGATTGAGAACCGACGTCATTTAAAATGAATGGGTAGATCGGTTAGTATCACTGGTGTACGGGGTGTGAGACACACCTCTGCAACTGTTACGTCTATGAAGATAGTAGCTTCAACGACAGTATTTCACATAGTTTTAATCTATGAATGGGCAGGTTTACAAAGTTTCGGGCAGTTCCGAACATGTAGTAATATTGTAATCATAAACAAACAAAGCCGTAAATAAACCTTCCTGTTTACTGTAAAACCGAACGCAAGGAAGAAAACTAAACAGCACCTTGCCGTATATACAATTGTTGTTTGAAATCAAATGTAATAAAAAGAAAATATACGAGAGAAACAATCTGTCGAATGGTTCAAATGACCTATTAGTGTGGTCACAATTGACTGTTTGAGAAAGATCAAAACCACACGTTTCCACAGTACAGCACACATTTTATTTCTCGCAGTCGGTTTCAACGGACGACCTGTACATTGTTGTTGTTGTTGTTGTGGTCTTCAGTCCTGAGACTGGTTTGATGCAGCTCTCCATGCTACTCTATCCTGTGCAAGCTTTTTCATCTCCCAGTACCTACTGCAACCTACATCCTTCTGAATCTGCTTAGTGTATTCATCTCTTGGTCTCCCTCTACGATTTTTACCCTCCACGCTGCCCTCCAATACTAAACTGGTGATCCCTTGATGCCTCAGAACATGTCCTACCAACCGATCCCTTCTTCTGGTCAAGTTGTGCCACAAACTTCTCTTCTCCCCAATCCTATTCAATACTTCCTCATTAGTTATGTGATCTACCCATCTAATCTTCAGCATTCTTCTGTAGCACCACATTTCGAAAGCTTCTATTCTCTTCTTGTCCAAACTATTTATCGTCCATGTTTCACTTCCATACATGGCTACACTCCATACGAATACTTTCAGAAATGACTTCCTGACACTTAAATCAATACTGGATGTTAACAAATTTCTCTTCTTCAGAAACGCTTTCCTTGCCATTGCCAGCCTACATTTTATATCCTCTCTACTTCGACCATCATCAGTTATTTTGCTCCCCAAATAGCAAAACTCCTTTACTACTTTAAGTGCCTCATTTCCTAATCTAATTCCCTCAGCATCAGCCGACTTAATTAGACTACATTCCATTATCCTTGTTTTGCTTTTGTTGATGTTCATCTTATATCCTCCTTTCAAGACACTGTCCATTCCATTCAACTGCTCTTCCAAGTCCTTTGCTGTCTCTGACAGAATTACAATGTCATCGGCGAACCTCAAAGTTTTTATTTCTTCTCCATGAATTTTAATACCTACTCCGAATTTTTGTTTTGTTTCCTTTACTGCTTGCTCAATATACAGATTGAACAACATCGGGGAGAGGCTACAACCCTGTCTTACTCCCTTCCCAACCACTGCTTCCCTTTCATGTCCCTCGACTCTTATAACTGCCATCTGGTTTCTGTACAAATTGTAAATAGCCTTTCGCTCCCTGTAATTTACCCCTGCCACCTTTAGAATTTGAAAGAGAGTATTCCAGTCAACATTGTCAAAAGCTTTCTCTAAGTCTACAAATGCTAGAAACGTAGGTTTGCCTTTCCTTAATCTTTCTTCTAAGATAAGTCGTAAGGTCAGTATTGCCTCACGTGTTCCAGTGTTTCTACGGAATCCAAACTGATCATCCCCGAGGGTGGCTTCTACTAGTTTTTCCATTCGTCTGTAAAGAATTCGTGTTAGTATTTTGCAGCTGTGACTTATTAAGCTGATAGTTCGGTAATTTTCACATCTGTCAACACCTGCTTTCTTTGGGATTGGAATTATTATATTCTTCTTGAAGTCTGAGGGTATTTCGCCTGTTTCATACATCTTGCTCACCAGATGGTAGAGTTTTGTCAGGACTGGCTCTCCCACGGCCGTCAGTAGTTCCAATGGAATATTGTCTACTCCGGGGGCCTTCTTTCGACTCAGGTCTTTCAGTGCTCTGTCAAACTCTTCGCGCAGTATCATATCTCCCACTTCATCTTCATCTACATCCTCTTCCATTTCCATAATATTGTCCTCAAGTATATCGCCCTTGTATAGACCCTCTATATACTCCTTCCACCTTTCTGCTTTCCCTTCTTTGCTTAGAACTGGGTTTCCATCTGAGCTCTTGATATTCATACAAGTCGTTCTTTTATCTCCAAAGGTCTCTTTAATTTTCCTGTAGGCGGTATCTATCTTACCCCTAGTGAGATAGGCCCCTACATCCTTACATTTGTCCTCTAGCCATCCCTGCTTAGCCATTTTGCACTTCCTGTCGATCTCATTTTTGAGACGTTTGTATTCCTTTTTGCCTGTTTCACTTACTGCATTTTTATATTTTCTCCTTTCATCAATTAAATTCAATATTTCTTCTGTTACCCAAGGATTTCTACTAGCCCTCGTCTTTTTACCTACTTGATCCTCTGCTGCCTTCACTACTTCATCCCTCAAAGCTACCCATTCTTCTTCTACTGTATTTATTTCCCCCATTCCTGTCAATTGCTCCCTTATGCTCTCCCTGAATCTCTGTACAACCTCTGGTTCTTTTAGTTTATCCAGGTCCCATCTCCTTAAATTCCCACCTTTTTGCAGTTTCCTCAGTTTTAATCTACAGGTCATAACCAATAGATTGTGGTCAGAGTCCACATCTGCCCCTGGAAATGTCTTACAATTTAAAACCTGGTTCCTAAATCTCTGTCTTACCATTATATAATCTATCTGATACCTTTTAGTATCTCCAGGGTTCTTCCATGTATACAACCTTCTTTCATGATTCTTAAACCAAGTGTTAGTTATGATTATGTTGTGCTCTGTGCAAAATTCGACCAGGCGGCTTCCTCTTTCATTTCTGTCCCCCAATCCATATTCACCTACTATGTTTCCTTCTCTCCCTTTTCCTACACTCGAATTCCAGTCACCCATGACTATTAAATTTTCGTCTCCCTTCACAATCTGAATAATTTCTTTTATTTCATCATACATTTCTTCAATTTCTTCGTCATCTGCAGAGCTAGTTGGCATATAAACTTGTACTACTGTAGTAGGCGTGGGCTTCGTATCTATCTTGGCCACAATAATGCGTTCACTATGCTGTTTGTAGTAGCTTACCCGCATTCCTATTTTCCTATTCATTATTAAACCTACTCCTGCATTACCCCTATTTGATTTTGTGTTTATAACCCTGTAGTCACCTGACCAGAAGTCTTGTTCCTCCTGCCACCGAACTTCACTAATTCCCACTATATCTAACTTTAACCTATCCATTTCCCTTTTTAAATTTTCTAACCTACCTGCCCGATTAAGGGATCTGACATTCCACGCTCCGATCCGTAGAACGCCAGTTTTCTTTCTCCTGATAACGACATCCTCTTGAGTAGTCCCCGCCCGGAGATCCGAATGGGGGACTATTTTACCTCCGGAATATTTTACCCAAGAGGACCTGTACATTATAGTTTAAAAAACGTTGAGGCCCCGGTCGTCACACCTTCACCTGCCCATGTTAGGCAAAATTTTCCTGCCTGACTCATGTAGAACTATCACCGTCAGAGGGTGGTACGGGACTATAAGTCCCACCGCCACACCTCCAAAGTGAATTGCAGTGACGCAGTCACTGCCCTGTGGAAATTTACTGCCTCACCAACACAGTTAGACCGCAATAGACCGGTGATGCTGTATTGTAACATATCACCCCGGACTACAAGTCCATTTAAAAAAAAAAAAAAGTTGAGGCCCCGTAAATGCTTGCAGGGAATAAATTACGAAACTGTTCGAGACCTTTGTTACAATGCTTTGTGTCTCAGTTGCAATGAATATGTAGGTTATGTTCGCCTGAAGCAACTTGCAAATATCGTCTCAAAATGCCAAGAAGTTTCTGAAATGTTCAGTTACAACGCTAAACCACAATTTGTCCTTCTATAGCCGTACAGTTTTTCAAGATAGGGAGGGGTGGGCATCCAGCGTTGTTCGCAGTACGTCTCCAGTTGCAGAAGACTACTGTGCTAAATCTCCAAGCATGCGAAAACACACATATATCTTTATAGAACACCTCACGCGGTTTTAAACTCACATTACAGGTGCTCACGAAGAACCCCTTGAGTACGAGGTACCAGAAGGCCAATAACGTTTATGGCAATCGACGCTCAACATATTTGCTACATGACAACAGGGGTGGGGCTGGAGGTATCCCATCGTGAGCACAGCATGAGGCTACGGAGCGTTGTTGAACTGCTTAGTCGACGAGAAACTCACAGCAGTGCTACAGTGCTAGTGGAGTTGATACAAAGCACAGTAACGGCAAAGATAAACGAAGCAAACATTGCATTGTATCTACAACAACAGTTGCCGAAGTTGACACTTGCTCACAAGGGAACCCAAGGAATTTCGCAGAGTGAGAAAGAAGTAGCAGATGAAATATTGGCATTTCTGGAAGATGAGTCGTTTGAAAGTATGGTTTCGTACACGCTCATCTGTGTAGACAATGTACATGAGGAGCACAATAATGACGATATGTGCTTAACAAATGAAAGTGGTATTGACACAGGTGTCGAGTCATGTAGTTTCATTATCCTTGTCGGACAGGAAGCCACCAATCCCTCGTTGTCCAAGTAGCGAGTACTAAACATAATTACGTATGTGGAAGATAATCCGCAGCGCAGTGAAATAAAAACTATGAAAAAATTCGGAAAAAGTCCGTATTCAAGGGAGGAAAAGGTACACTTGTTACAAAAGCTGAAGTTTGCACGTTTCAAGGATGATAGACACAATTTACTGGATATGCCTGATGCCGACGTAACGTACATCAAATTGCGCGCGACATACACTCCTGGAAATTGAAATAAGAACACCGTGAATTCATTGTCCCAGGAAGGGGAAACTTTATTGACACATTCCTGGGGTCAGATACATCACATGATCACACTGACAGAACCACAGGCACATAGACACAGGCAACAGAGCATGCACAATGTCGGCACTAGTACAGTGTATATCCACCTTTCGCAGCAATGCAGGCTGCTATTCTCCCATGGAGACGATCTTAGAGATGCTGGATGTAGTCCTGTGGAACGGCTTGCCATGCCATTTCCACCTGGCGCCTCAGTTGGACCAGCGTTCGTGCTGGACGTGCAGACCGCGTGAGACGACGCTTCTTTTCTGTCCCAAACATGCTCAATGGGGGACAGATCCGGAGATCTTGCTGGCCAGGGTAGTTGACTTACACCTTCTAGAGCACGTTGGGTGGCACGGGATACATGCGAACGTGCATTGTCCTGTTGGAACAGCAAGTTCCCTTGCCGGTCTAGGAATGGTAGAACGATGGGTTCGATGACGGTTTGGATGTACCGTGCACTATTCAGTGTCCCCTCGACGATCACCAGTGGTGTACGGCCAGTGTAGGAGATCGCTCCCCACACCATGATGCCGGGCGTTGGCCCTGTGTGCCTCGGTCGTATGCAGTCCTGATTGTGGCGCTCACCTGCACGGCGCCAAACACGCATACGACCATCATTGGCACCAAGGCAGAAGCGACTCTCATCGCTGAAGACGACACGTCTCCATTCGTCCCTCCATTCACGCCTGTCGCGACACCACTGGAGGCGGGCTGCACGATGTTGGGGCGTGAGCGGAAGACGGCCTAACGGTGTGCGGGACCGTAGCCCAGCTTCATGGAGACGGTTGCGAATGGTCCTCGCCGATACCCCAGGAGCAACAGTGTCCCTAATTTGCTGGGAAGTGGCGGTGCGGTCCCCTACGTCACTGCGTAGGATCCTACGGTCTTGGCGTGCATCCGTGCGTCGCTGCGGTCCGGTCCCAGGTCGACGGGCACGTGCACCTTCCGCCGACCACTGGCGACAACATCGATGTACTGTGGAGACCTCACACCCCACGTGTTGAGCAATTCGGCGGTACGTCCACCCGGCCTCCCGCATGCCCACTATACGCCCTCGCTCAAAGTCCGTCAACTGCACATACGGTTCACGTCCACGCTGTCGCGGCATGCTACCAGTGTTAAAGACTGCGCTGGAGCTCCGTATGCCACTGCAAACTGGCTGACACTGACGGCGACGGTGCACAAATGCTGCGCAGCTAGCGCCATTCGACGGCCAACACCGCGGTTCCTGGTGTGTCCGCTGTGCCGTGCGTGTGATCATTGCTTGTACAGCCCTCTCGCAGTGTCCGGAGCAAGTATGGTGGGTCTGACACACCGGTGTCAATGTGTTCTTTTTTCCATTTCCAGGAGTGTAGATTACAGTGATTTCAAAGGAAGCAGTGATGGTTGCCTAACTTCAAACAGTGCTACAGAATTGGAACAGATAAGATAATGAAATTTCAAACAAAGTCTCAACTTGATGATGCACAGAAAACTATAGAATCGGCCTGAAAATTTGTTGATGGGATATATCCCTTCATGGAGTAAGAAAATTGGTTTTCTACGCTCACCATCGGGATTTGAAGAGGAAATGCATATGAAAGGAGTTCTGGAAGTTTGCGGTACAGAGAGAGTTGTTTCGAGATCAACTAACAGCAGCATACAATTATGTCGACTGTTAATCTGGACGGTAAATTGGCTGGAAAGTTATTTAATGTGCTGCGAGAAGTTGGGGGTGCTCTGCCCCGTAACATTCTTTCTCGTGTGCGTGATCTTGCTATGACAGTAACGAATATTTACGTCACAGCAAGCAAGAGTGGGGTATGAGCACTGGTTTTGGCCAATAGCTGGTTAAAATGACTTTCTTTTGTTTGCTTCCTGGTCTGCGTATAAAAATCATACTCCTTTATAGCAAACTATCCCTCCTGAAAAAATGTGACATTGCAGTTCTTACCACCTGGAACCAATAGACAAATTCCCTTTGGATGTTTGTTTTTTTCCGTGCCTATAAAACGTATTATCGCACTATCTGCAGCTACGCCTTAAACGATAGACAGCTTCACGGTAAACTCCACATCACACTGTTTCGATTGCATGTCATAACATTCCATCTGTTCTCATCACCCCATTTCACTAATAAGACTCTATGAAAACGTTTTCAGATACGTCACAAAATTTATTGACTATTAAACTATTTATTTAGTGGCATATTTCGAAGTGATACCTTATCATCAGGCTATATTGGCATTACAGAAACATGTAACATAAACGTATACATATATTAAAATTTCTTTACATGACTGTTGTAATCATGTTGTGGAGAGAGAGAGAGAGAGAGAGAGAGAGAGAGAGAGAGAGAGAGAAGGATAAGCTAGTATGAGGCGATGTCACTTTGTGTATTGGTCTGTTGTTCACATGAACATTTTTTGTAAAGCAATCACTCACTTTATTCTTGTGATGTTGCATACTTCTTTTGATGTGCTGAGGTATCGCTATTTCCACGGGTCTCTTGGATTTCTTCACTGTTGTTCACAAATTTCTCAGGACTGACTTTATATACAACAAGAAAAAATAAATCGGCTGTTGAGAAAACGAGATGCTACTAACAACACCACGATCGACATATCGATAGTCAAATCGAAACTAGTCTTGTTTTGACCGCCATCTTGTTTCCTGCACTGCTCATTTGTTTTGTGTTATCGTGTAATAAAGTCACCCTTGTGCAGTTGGTGAACAACGTTGAAGAAATCGAAGAGAGCCTTGGAAATAGCGGTACCTCAGGACATCACAAGAAGAAGTCCACACCACAAGAACGAAGTGAGTGATTGTTGTACAAATATTTTCATGTGAACAACAGACCAGTATACAAAGAGACATTGCTTCATGTTAGGTTATCCTTCCCCCTCTCCACAGTATGTTCACAACAGTCATGTAAAGAAACTTTATTATATATGTACACTTATGTTAAATGTTTTTGTAATGCCAATATAGCCTGATAATGAGGTATCACCTCGAAACACGTCGGTAAATAAATAATTTAGTAATCAATAAGTTTTGTGGCTGGTAGCGGTATCTGAAAACATTTTCATATATTTGAAACAGTTACGGTCGATTAATGGTCAATACGGCTTCAGAATAAGATTCTATATGCATTCATCAAAAGGTTATGCCTAGCTGAACGTCCTACACGGTTTGTAACTCTCCAGTTCGCCTCCAATCTTGATGATGCGAATCTTTGTGATCACCGTGGAGCGCAATTTTTCATAAGCTGTTCATGGTGCTAGTTAATGCGTCGTTTTGCACATTTCTTGAATGACTACGATTTCCATTTTGTGAAGTGTAATCAGTGATTTCTATACAACCTGGATGTTGAACTTCACCTGTCTAATCGGGCCAGCCAAAGATGCTCATATTTCGTTTCCTGCCAAACCACAGCATGGCTGCTAGGAAATGTCACTGGAACACCACTACCACATCAGCCTCTTACATAACATGTTGACGTAAAGTTCAAAGTAAGAAATCAGTCTGCAATTCTTTGTCACGTAGAGAGCGATGGAAATTTTGTTTGCCAAGCTACAACATGGTGGACGATGCAAAGCACATGAATCTGCAGAGACGCTGCAGTTCCCTACTCAGACACCAGATTTCTCCATTCAGTGTATATAGAGATCACTGAGAGTAAAACATACATCCCGTAGATGGTTGATCTCTGCACCCCTGCACTCATTTTCTGTCGCCCTCATGATGAGCGTGATGGCTCATTAACAGCTATTATTTTTTTGTGTCATAATGGCTAACACAACACTTTCAAATGAGCCTTATTAAAAATTGAACTTGCGACCTCGAACTCAAGGGGTTCCTTGTCAGAGTCAATTTTTGCCGGAATATAAAAGAAATATGTACTTACTATGCTATTAAGATTTAAAACATTGAAGCCAAAGGAAATAAGTGCAATGCACTGCCAAGGAGTTCCCTAACATGGTCAACTTAGAGTAGATTCAGTAGGCTTCAGTCTTCGGCATAAATTTCAGCTTGCTGGTTTAGCGGAAACCGCATTACATAACAGATTAAATTGAGCCAAACAAGGTTACAGTTGCTATATTTTGGGCTCTTTTTAGCTTCTAGGCACTTCATGTGTAAGCTGATTTCTTCCACACAAATCAGAAGTATCTCAATTTTATTTTCTAACACTCCAATATTTTGATATAATTACTTTACTTCGACGTTCCTTTCATTTAACAAAATTCAGGCTCAAAATTTTCAATTGTGCCAATCTCTTATAATGCCGATAGTCCGTGTTCCAACCTTTACATCAGTCGAATACTGAATTTAAAACCATATGACTGAGTGTGCAGAAAATAAAATCAGTGGCGACATTACATGGTAATTAATGCTGTCGGTTAACTTGAGTCACAGTCTCTGCAGCTGTTAGAAAGATTCTTCACAGTATAATTCTAGAGCAATTACCGCGCGCTTTTGGCAACAAAAATTTTGTTAGAGTTTTAGGAGACTATGTGAGTTGACTCGTTATGAATATTATACTATCTTCATGACTAACAGAGTGTGACCGACATTGATGTATCTGAGCTGGAAGCAGATACAAGTAACTTAAAACATTTATTAGAATAACCTACACACAACAGCACCTGCTCATTTCAGTTATGGAAGAGCGAATAGACTGCTGCCACTTGTGAATCGTAAAGCGTCGCTCGTGTTGGAAAAACAAACAAATGCTTAGTCGTGAATCTTGACAAGTGGATAGTAAAATAAGATATTTTCCTAGTATTTACTGCATTAGGGTTGTTTGCTTTCTGAATTTCCCTAAGTTGCTTCACTTTCTCGTTAGGTGCAAGCAAGATAAACATCTCCGGAATCAAGGAGGACTGGCGGAGAGGCAAGCTGTGTGGCCTCTCGTTTGACGTCTGCGATGGCACAACTCTAACTGGGAGTTAGTTTGCCGGCAGAGCCTGTGTCTCGCTCTCGGATTTCGCAGAGAAGGGGAGGGGGTTGGGCGTGGCAGGTTGCAGTGAGGGGCTGGGGGTGGGGGATGGTAGCTGAGTCCTGATAGGCCAGTCTCAGGCTAACTCGCGGCTCAGTGCAACACTGATTCACAGCATCGGCGAGGACTGATAACAATAAGAGATAAACAGAATTGTGGGAAATGTAAAGAAACTTCATTTGCGTTTCGGGAAACACATAGTAGAATTACATATTGAAATTTAACCAATCGTTGTCCATGGAAATAGTTACCTGGAGGACTGATCCACATCGTACAAGATCTACATTTACATCTACATTTACATGACTGCCCTGAAATTCGCAATTAAATACCTGGCAGAGGGTTATTCGAACCACATTCCACAGTCGAATAGCGTCGGGGAAAAACGAACACTTTAATCTTTTCGAATGGGTTCTGATTTCTCTTATTTTATTACAATGATAATTTCTCTCTATGCGGGCGGGCACCAAAAAAAATGTTTTTGCAGGAGAAAGTAGCTGATTGAAATTTTGCGAAAAGACCCCGTCGAAAGGAAAAACGCCTTTGTTTTCAATTTTTACCACTCCAGTTCGCTTGTAATATCCGTGGCATTCTCTCCCCTGTTTGCGATGATACAAAACGAGCTGCTTTTCTTTGAATTTTTTCAATGTCTTCCCTTAATCATATCTGATGCGGTTCGCATACCGCGCAGCAGTACTCCAGAAGAGGACGGACAAACGTCGAATAGGCAGTCTTTTTAGTAGACCTGTTACATTTTCTAACTGTTCTGCCAATAAATCGCAGTCTTTAATTTGCTTTCCGCATGCCGTTATCTATGTGTAACCGAAATTTAGCGGATTTATTTTAGTACTCATGTGGATGACCTCCCACTTATTATTATTTAAGGTCAACTGCCACTTTCGGACCATGTCTAAATCATTTTCAAATTGGTTTTGATCATCCGATGACTTTCAGAGACGGTAAATGACAGTATCATCCGAAAAGAACCCAAGAGGACTGCTCAGATTGTCTTCTAAATCTTTTATATAGATTAGGAACAGAAGAGGGCCTCTAACACTTCCTTGGGGAACGCCAGATATAACTTCTTGACTCGATGACTTTCTGTCAGTTGCTATAAACTGCGGCCTTTCTGATAGGAATCTATCGACGCTAAATATGTAGATATTTCACAAACATACATCCGATTTCACCGGCCACCTTCTACAAATCTACACGAATGTAGATGGAAACTTGGAGTAAATTGTAAGTGACGCATTTTAGCTAAAAGTTTACTTGGGCATGTGAGTTAAGTTGCCGGTTCATTTGGTTCCTGGTGCAGTTCACTCGTTCTCTTTTTCGTTACCCAGTGAGTGTCGAGTCGAGTTGGAGATAACACAGCAGAAAAATACGTTTTGCGTTGCCCGTTTTAAGAGGTGTATTTCAGTTAGAACTGAGCGGTATTATTTTCGTCATTAGCACGGCACTGCCCCTTTCGCTGTGCAAGAGGTGTACGAATCTCGCGTTTCGTCATAGGCCTTCAAGGTCGCCATTTCGCCGTAGGCCTTCAAGGTCGCTTGGTCTCACGGTAGGTGACACTTCCTTTTTCTTTGAGAGGGAAGGGTTTGTGAAAGACTGTCTGTGGGCTTCCCCTTCCAACAACTCTGGGTGAACTGCGATGCCGCCCGGCAACAGCAATGACTGCAGTGGCTCCAGAAATGCTTACAAAAGCACAACACGAGTTTGGCTATAGACTGGAAGTTTGTCGTGCGTCAGGTGGTGGGGACAATGAACATTTGTCAGCTGTACATGAAAACTTTGATCCTAAACGTAACTGTGAAAAATACCGCAAGGTTGTATGTGATACAAGTAATAAATTTGTTTTCTATTTTTTCAACTCCGCCTCATGCGGGACAGAATGTATTTCTTTTTTATTTCCCCAGACATGTTTCGACACCTATGCGTCGTCTTCTGTGGGTCTCGATTTATATCTGTCAAATGCCACACAAAGTTCATGGTTGTTTTTTGAATTTTAGGCCTGAAAAATACAACATGTGCGTTTTGTTTAATTTGTTTCGATTGCTCATCTGGAATTACGTTGCTTGCTAAAATGGGTTTTTGCAGGTCGGCATGTTTTTATGCCTTGTTATCGTTTTGACACATGTCATCTACAAAGTAGTCGCGAAGAAATTCGCTTATTTTTAAAATACTTTTTTGTGAGTAAAAGTTGTATATGTCACTGTTACCTGCATTTTCCGTCCAGTTGTGCGTCTGTGGTGGACAGCAGAAGAAAAAGGAAATCTACAGTGATGTAAAAACTCGCCCGCATCTCGTGGTCGTGCGGTAGCGTTCTCGCTTCCCACGCCCGGGTTCCCGGGTTCGATTCCCGGCGGGGTCAGGGATTTTCCCTGCCTCGTGATGGCTGGGTGTTGTGTGCTGTCCTTAGGTTAGTTAGGTTTAAGTAGTTCTAAGTTCTAGGGGACTGATGACCATAGATGTTAAGTCCCATAGTGCTCAGAGCCATTTGAACCATTTTTCTTGTAAAAACTTGACGGAAATGTAAGCACAGTGACATGTACAAACACTACTCACTAAAAAGTTTTTTTTTTTTTAAAAAAAAAGCTTATTTCTTCATAACTACTTTGCAAATGACACGCTGTCAAAACGATAAGAAGGCGCAAAAAGGCACTTCTATATATCAATTTTCACAGACAATGTTATTCCAGGTTAGTAATCCACACAAATTAAACAAAATTCATATGTTACAGTTTTTAGGACTAAAACAGGAAAACAACCATGAACTTTGTATGCTATTTTACAGAAATAGATCGAAAACCAAAGAAGATAACACGTAGGTGCCGAAACATGCTCGGGTGAAAGAAAAATAAGTACATTGTTCTGTATTAGGCGGAGTTTAAAAAAAATTAAAAAACAATTTAATTCGCAAACACGGAAAAAACACTAACAGGGGCTTCGAATCCGAGAAAGATAGTTTCTACATGCAGTAAATATACCAGTGTACAGTCGGATGCTTCTTTTGCAAATAAAAACTTCGTAGCCCTCCATTAGTTTCTGTTGGAATCAGGAGACTGGAGTGACCGGCTGTTGTTGTTGTTGTTGTTGTTGTTGTTGATGATGATGATGATGATGATGATGATGAGGACGAACAATGTTATGTGCCCTCGCTCCAAAATGTACTAGGGAGAGGTTTGGGATTTAACCTAGGACACTGGAACTGGATTGACGATTGTGAACTGTGTACCCACGACCTTCCTTTCCTAGGCCAACATATGATGAACTACTGCTGAAAATTGAAGGGGTTGACGGAAGAATGTGCTAACCTACAAGAGCATCCTTTGAGCTATTTCTTCCTGTATGTTTGGATAAATTCAAGTACAAGGACATAAATTTAACAATACAGAACAATTCACATAGTGAACAGTGCTTTCTGTCTATCTGCTTGCTGCCAGCATGTGCCGAATTCGAAAACACAGTTGACAGAAATTAATAATGTAGATAATAAGATTAATACTACATAGTATATTGTCAAACAGAAGATAGGACAGCCAATCAGTGTACAAGATACTACAATAATTCAACTGAATGAAAATCTTGTGACTGATAATTCACAAGTTATGAGTACTTTCAACAATCGCTTTCTAAACGTAAGAAACAAGAGAATATATTAAAAATGTCATTTCACAAATCTTTAGGCAAGTAGAAGTAGCACCAACATCGTTCAGTGACATTGATAGAATTATAAAAAGTCAGCAAAACAAATTTCCTGTGTTTTGATGGAATTTCAAACAGAATCCTGAAAAGTTGTTCTAATTTAATAAATAATGTCTTCAGCTACATACGTGATACATCAACGGCACAAAGGAATTTTGCTGTATACATTAGAAGAAAGGTGACAAGGAAGACTTGGATAATTATCACCCAATTTCCTTACGGACATCTTTTTCCAAAATATTCGAAAAATTAATGTGTCCAAGAGCAGTCTCGCATTTAATTAGGAACAATTATAGCATTTCACAATTTCATCAAACGTTTCATGCGTTAAATAATTAAATACTGCCAGCTGGTATTTGTGTGATCCTTCCAAGGCGTTTAATTGTGTTGATCATGTTACACTCTCAAAAAGCTCAAGTTTTGTGGAATTGATGGGTTTACACATAACTTGTGTACTTAACAAACAGAATGTAATGAGTTGTGCTGCATAAGCCAAACGATGTTGGAACAGTAGAAAATTTTTGTGAGTGTGGAGAAATTCCATAGGGAGTCCACAACGTTTAATTTTGGGCCCACTCCTTTTTCTTACAAATGTGAACTCCCTTCCTCTCAACACAACAAGCAGAATTGGTACTTTTTGCAGACCATACTAGTGTTAAAGTAAATCCCTTTAGGAAAAAGGCAATAGAAGAGATGGTAAATGATAGTTCCAAAATAATTGTTAACTAGTTCTCAGAAAATGGACTCTCTCTCTAAGTTTTGAAAAAAACGTAACGCATTTAGTACTATTCAAGAAATAGTTATACTAACAACTGATGTAGCATATGAACAGTAGTAAGTAAATAGGGTAGAATGTCCCAATTTTTGGATGTACATATTGATGAAAACTTGAAATGGAAGAAGCATATCACTAAGCTTCTCAAACAATTAAGTTCAACTTCTTATGCTCTTCGTATAATTGCTAGTCTTGCAAACAAACGAATAAACATCGTGATATATTTTCCATATTTCCACATGTTATGAAATAATTTTCTGGAAATATCTCACCACTTACAAAGAAAGTACTGATTGCACAAAAGCGAACAGAGTAATGTGTGGTGATTAGCCATGGACGTCCTGTAGGTGTCTCTTCAAGGAGCTAGGCACTCTAACTGCGTCTTCACAATACATCTATTTCCTAATTGTCATAAATAATCCATGACAATTTGAGAAGCACAGCGATGTCCATATGTAAAACACTAGAAGGAAAAATAACTGTTATTGCCCATTATTTTATTAAGTGGTACAGAAAAAAATCTCAATAAGCGGTAACAAAAATTTTTTGATCATTGTCCCAATAAATAAAAGGTCTGGCAGGTAGCCATGCGAATCTTAAACCTAGCATAAAATCATTTCTCCTGGACAACTCCTATTCCGTGGACGAATTTCTATCTAAAAACCGGTAGCCTGAAGAAAACGTGCTTCTAACCACAGTTGCATAAGTAAGACAAAAACATGTGTTCCTTAATGCAGACACTGATCATGTATACCTATCCTGTAAGCTGTCTCGTCCAACATCATTTCGATAAACTAATCTTTTAAATGATCTTGGGACACGTAACTAAGATACCGTGACCGGTGTAATCCTTCCAAAATTGTGGGTTAGCAATTTCTTCTGCCGAGCGCTTAATTTATATTGTCACCTGGATTTCACCTGACTATCTTCAGGCCAGACGCCAGTACGCCTGTGTGCGGAAAAATACCTGTATGCGGAGTATGGTACTGTTGACACAGCCAGACGTGACTGGCGCATAATAATACTGCAAAAAACAGCGTTCATGACGCCCGCAAATACATTCGTTGCAGAAACAGCCCGAGATTACTCTACAGAATTGTTCCAAATCGAGCGGCTACGCGTTGGGATATTGTGAGCAAACAGCCTTGTTATGCGCCTGAACAACAGCACAATAACCAGAACGTGCAACTTCTGGTTATTAGAGGGCGTGACTGGCAAATCTCGACTTGGACGTGACTTGATGTCACCGAATGCAAATCGTGCGCCACATTCCGCGAGAATTGCAGTAAAGGGCGTGAATTCAGTCGCAAATGGCACTAAAAAGTATACGAACAACACTATACTCCTCTGCATCGTCACTGTGCCAAGACGCCACCAGCTATTTGCGACACTGGCACATCCTAGAAGTGGCAGTCCCTGACATCTGCTGTTGCTCAGTCATTTCGACTGTCACGTTGCAGCGGAGCCAAAGGTTGCTGCGAACACGAAAAACTCTACTAATAGGGTTTACGTTAAGCTCCTGGGCCTCAAGTTTTTTGCCGAATGTGGGTTCTTCACTAGCCAGTAGATTCAAGTTGTAGCTCGGAATCAAATGGCGTCGCATAGTGTAGCTCTAACAAGGGGAGGCCGCCAATTGTGAAATTCAGATTCGATTCATACTGCGCATAATAAAAGCTCATGGCCAGAGGTGTAATGTGGCAAAGCACCAAGATGCACTTCTCAGCCGTTGTCGAGAAAATCGACAGTTAAAAGAAACTGCTGCAGTGAAATACTCTCTACGATTAAATATTTTCCACAGCGTCGTGGCGCAGCGGTACGCGCTCTGGTTTGTAATCCGAAGGTCGCCGGAGCTTCCTGGAGATCCCGCTGACCGCCGCCTTCAGGGACGCCCTGTCTGCCGCCACGTGACGTGTCCGCCACCGCCACCACCGTTGCCGCCGCCGCCGCCGCTGCCATCGCCGCAAACCCCCCCACGCCCTTGCCGCAGTCGCATATGTCCCCCCACATCCCAAAAGCACCAACAGTGATGCGTGTGTTACAGTGCTAAAGTGCTTTATATTAAAAAAAGAAAAAAAAAGTGACAGTGAAAAGTGATCGAACGCGTAAAAGTTTACAATATAGTGTCAATATAACCGTAGCTCCGAGTGTCCCTTTGTCTTTTGTGTTTTTTTTGTTTTTTGTTTTTCTACCTTCCATCGTGTGCAATCGAGAGGTGTGCGAAACTGTGAGTACCACAAAACTATTACAGGACTATCAGTACAACAAACTAGTGATTTACATGCTTATATATGTCTGTCTTGCCACCACGAATAGTTTCCTCCTTTCAGCCTTCCTCACTCTCACGCACCACCGATGGTAAACTAGCTCTAAAATTGCACTATATAATGCTTCCTAGTGTATTGCTCTTTGCTCAATCGAAAAAAAATAGGTTTAATAATTCGCTAAAATAGTAATGTCCTTTTTCTTTTGTCATGGATTGTTTAATATGTTAAGATAGTTTTTCATGAGGGTTTCCCCTATGGATACCACTTTACCCATCAAACAAGAGCTGACAACTGATACACTCGTTAATATTTCTACCAAACTGATTTCATGCCTGGTGCATGTCCCACTAAGGTCTCGTTTTTCAAGACCCAACGTAAAATGCCTCCCCCTTGTTTTCTAACACAAGATTTAAAAAGAGGATAGTAATAGCACAACAGTATTTTAAAATGAATAGAGCACATCCTCAACTCAAAACATCTACAAAAATAATAACAATAATAATACCATAACTAGTAATAAGTAAAATTCCATAAAATAACTTTGTTTTCTTATATACTAATTATTCTCTGTAAATAACTAGATCGTACAATCAATGCTTACTCCATATTCACTCTGCCATACGTATAAATGTAGCGTACAAAGGCTCAGAAAAGCTAAATTGCTAAACTACAACAATAAACGGTGCAAGAAACAACTAAAAAAACCTCTGACTGACAGACTTTTCGAAAAATATTAAAAAAATTAAAAAAAATACCAAATGAAATAATTACCTGGACAGTACAGTAACAGAAAAATAAAAATAAAGAATGGATTGTCTCGTCTCTACAAGTAAAATGTAAACTGTATTTTGTAAAACGAATTTGTTATTTTGTAAATAAAAGTCTATATACGTTAAAAAAAAAAAAAAAGATCGAATCTCGCACCATGCAACTTTTTTTTGTATTTGTTTTTTGTAATTCAAATGTGTATATACACGCACACCCATATATATATATATATATATATATATATATATATATATATATATATATATATAATTCCCGGCAATCAGTTGCAACAATTATGCATATAATAAGTTGTTGAAGGTCGTTTGTCGTGAAAAAACTGGCGACTTCGAACATTATTATGTTTTCCGCAAACAAAGTTGTATTTCACAAATGTTATTAATTGTCTTCATAATGTTAACCACGTATAGTTAACGGACGACGTAGAAACGATATTCCGAAACGAATACGTATAGAGTAAGTCAAACGTTCGAATTAGAATAGAGACCCCACGAACACAAATTCGCTGTGGCAGGTATGAAATATAAACTCCGTTACTCGCTCGTTACACTTGAAGGACAATGTTGAATGGGCCGAAACGAGCCGCCGCATAACAGCGTAGTTGCCTGCTAACTTCGAAAGAAGGTAGATGCGGTCCCTAGCGCAACTTATAACATCGTCGAAAATCAGTGCGGACGGGAGAGCTTTGGTACACCCTGTTAAAAAAACGGAAAAATGGAGGCGGTACAATTGGAGAGCGATCCGCCTTCACCAACATGCATAAGCAATTCATTAAATATATATATATATATATATATATATATATATTTGAATTACAAAAAACTAATAATAAAAAAAATCGCATGGCGCGAGATTCGATCCGGCGACCTTCGGATTACAAACCCAAGTGCTTACCGCTGCGCCACGACGCTGTGAAAAATTATTAATCGTAGAGAGTATTTCACCGCAACGGTTTCTTTTAACTGTCGATTTTCTCGACAACGGCTGAGAAGTGCATCTTGGTGCTTTGCCACATTACACCTCTGGCCATGAGCTTTTATTATGCGGAGTATGAATCGAATCTGAATTTCACAATTGGCGGCCTCCCCTTGTAAGTTAAAATTATGAAGCGTTTTGATTTATTTGAAAGACGCCAAAATGATGAAAGATAGTACGTAATAAACGTTACTGATCAGATGAGATGACATTTACGTTAGCTCATTTCATTAGTTTTGATAAAGAAAATGTATGCGGCACTTTCCACAATCGGAATCATAAGCAGTAAGATTCCTGCGTAAACAGCGTTCTACATGGCACCAAACAAACTAGCAACCAAGTCTTGAAGCTTCCTATTACAGTAGTGCGCAAACTGGCAAATAAGTGCGCTATTACAGTAGAGTTGTGGCACTTTTTGACAAGCGTACACAGCCAGGTATACTCTGTTGTGTCATACTGTGATTACCTCCTAGATGTGAAGTCTGTCGTGTCCCACTGACGTGTCCTGAGAAGGAGTGGAAGGACTGCGTTGGTGCGCGTCAGAGAACTTACTTGGCATGAGGTCTCGGTGGTGTGGGCCGCCAACTCCTCACTGCTCCGTTGTAGAGAAGGCTGCAAGGTGAGCTAGAGTACGGAACTCGGATAGGATCTTAGGGAAGCTTTCATATATGAACACTCGATATATAGAACGATTATACTGGAAGTACCCCTGGCACTTGTGATTTAAATAAGGTTCTATATACAGTCTCCCATGATTGTCTATCTGGCTATGCAGTTGCCATCCCTAACTTCCCAAACCTAAGTCCTAATACAGCAGAGGCGAGCGCACCAGACTAAGTGTCAGCTGTGTCGATTCAGCCTAAGTCCCTACTTGTTGCTGTGCTCAATACTCTCCTGCAACTCTTGCAGCATCCCGACGCAGACTGACGTGGACCGGCTTCCTAAGTACCTCACTCCATCACTGTCCTTCGATCTAGCGGCTATCCGCTTTTATAGGGGTTAGTGCACCCGGCACCACTTGTTCTAGAAGGTTCTAGAAGGTTCTAGCACCCCGAACTTTGAGCCCTGAGTAGGCTAGTCACGCGGCAGCATGTGATGCCTACGTGATGAACTAGCCATTCTCCACTGTTTGCTGTGCCCACGGGTTGCCACTAACTGTGTTTGAGCCTCGTGATACTGCATACTCCGCTCTTGTTAGTCGAGTACACATTACACATTACACATGAGATAGTCTGGTCACGTCCGCCTCGCTTGATCTGTAGCAATAATTTTCCAGCCTACAGCCTACATGATTTTAATTCTATCTTCTACTATTTGCGACACCATCTTCTACTATTTGCGACACCATCTTCTACTATTTGCGACACCATCTTCTACTATTTGCGACACCATCTTCTACTATTCGCGACACCATCTTCTACTATTCGCGACACCTCCCCATCCCCAGGGGAAAATTTTGTAAGCTCGGTCCCTCGAGATTACAAAATTTTCGTTTTCTACTCGCGGTGCCAGTAAAACTTACCAGTCTTTATTGCCATCAAGACTTGACTTTATAAACATGAAAAATACATGGCACAAAAATAAAAAAACACAAGAAGTTATAAGATACAGTTGAGTGCCGTCCATAATGTGCGTAGAACAACTAAAATTTGTCACATATTCAAAAAAAATGCTGCAAATTTTTACCAAGAGCATACAAAATAGTTACATACATAAGTACACATTTGAGTTTTATACACATATAAAAGATCTGATTTGTCATCAATTTAGGATACATCAGGAGGGTAAGATAATCAATAAACATACAATTGTGTTATCTCCTGTCTGTCTTGGGGCTTGACAGCTCCATTGCTCTGGCACGGGGCTCAGAGAGTTGTGGTGTTTGACTCTGTTCTCTCCATTGTACCCTATCGGAGAGAGGAGTGCGACGTGTACAACTTAATTCATACTCTCCACCTTCTGCTGCCGCTTCACAGTGCTCGGTTTGTCGGGCAGGGGTGTACCGAACACTTCGTTCCCAGCGGCCATCCGCTACCACTGTATTTGTCACACACACTTTAGCGCAACAATGTCCTCCGATTTCACACAATCTTTTGCCACACATACGGCAACACTTACAATAGATGCATAAACAACATGATATAATTAAGACAACTAACACTACTGAACCCGTATACCCCCATACGGAATATACGCTCTTAGACCATCCACTAAAGGTGGTTCGCTGCTGATATTCTATTTCACTCTGCAGTTCATCCACTTTGTGACTGGCTACCTTGAGGTCATCTAAGTGTCTAACAATATGTTCTAAGGGTAAATCTATAGGTATACGTGTGACCTCTTGCTTTGTTTCGTCTATGATACAGCAATCTATATTTAAGTTTAGCATAGGTACTATATCATTCTTACTTACATTAGTACTAATTATATGGTCAGCTTGTAACATGACCTGCGCACCGTATCCGTTACACTGACTCGTAAAGGTTAACTTTCCGGTACCCCTTACAATAAGGTCATTTGGGGGTAATCCGTTACATAATATTGTCAGTCCTTCATCCTTGGGAGCGACATACAGCCACTCATTGTCCTGTATCTGCGTCCAGATACTTTCGTTCAGTATGACATACTTTTGATTGCAATCTTTCGGAATTTCCCTTATAGGCTGTAGCATTCGAGCTTCACATCGCTCGTGATCATAGGTCGACATCAGAACGAACCGTTGTTTACAAATTTGATTTCTCGCCGTAACCGTTTTACACTGCAATTGGTCCCGAGACAGTAGTGCGTACTGTCGTTTCGCATCGTCAATAAGTAGAAAGTTTCGTTCAGGCTCGATATACGCAAATAACTTCTTAGTTGCATCATATTCTGCGGGTAATGGCCATATTCTATATAAAGTGTATACACTACTATCTACTAAAGGTATATTTAGTACATAACTTAAGGTATTGCCGGCAAGAACTACATCTATATCTATTATACGAAGTAACAGATACCCTTGGTCCTTCGTGAGTTCAACGGGAAATTTCTTGTCTTTTAAGTCCTCCTTTATCAGTTCGAGATACGTGACTACTTGTACAGGGTTAATCAAGTGTGGTTCCAATAGCCCTTTCTGCGCATTAACTATGGCAGAGATCAATAGATCATATTCCCTTTCGAGCTCATTGAACATATTAGAGATTTGCATCAGTTGTTCCGTAATAGTCAAAACAATCAGGGTGTGTTGTATCTTCCTGTTGGTACTATTTTCGTAATCCTCGACATGTTTACTCAACTTCCTTATCCCATCCGCAATTATTTGAGTATTCCTGGTGACTGCATTAATTGTTTGGTTCACCCCCGTCAGTGACGCCCTCACAATGGTTACTTGTTCCTTGGACAATCGCAATAATTCCCTTTGCTGTTCCTCTAAAACATCTATCTTAGCTTTAAAGAATTCCGCATCATCTTCATCTAGTGTACCAAACAATACCTTGCTTGTTACCCCAATAAAGTTCAATATCCCCCTTTTGGTTCTGGGCCGTTCATGTCTAGCCAACTGCTCAATCAAGTCCTTTGATTTAGAAATCTCTCCCACCTGCCATTTTACAGTTTGTTGTACATGTTCACATTCTCTGGCATCTAACTGTGCTTGATTCATCGTACTTATACAATGTGCTATCGCTCTATTGGCCCCCACCTGCGTCTCTTCAAATTTGTCATGCAATTCCTTGAGGTTGAAATAGGTCACCACTCTCCACGTTGTGCTGTATAGTTTCACACTGCCCTGGTTGTCGTAATACATTCCTGGTGCAGACTGGAATTTTTGCACTCTTACATCTTGTGGGTTTGCCTCGCGTCCTGCGAGTCCGATCTGCCATATACTCCCGAATATCGCTGTCATCCACAACGCCCTCATCAGTGGCATCTGTAATAGAAACGCACGTGCCACTCTCCTGTTTTGCTATCGCCTGCAATCTGTTCACTTCCTCTACCACGAACAACTAAAAGATATTCTTGCCTGCTTAGTAAAATTCCTTCAGTCTATTCGCGTGCACTTTTATACATTTATTTCCTTTCAGTCTAATTATCACGTTCGGTCCCTGTACATCTACTACAGTAAACGGTCCTCGCCACTGGCTGTCTAACTTCCTTGAGCGTCCCCGACGCACGCTTTCATCATACAGTAATACGCGATCGTCTTTTTTAAATTCCCTCGGGTTCTGTGTTTTATCGTAATCGCTTTTATTCCTGATTTTGCTTTCCTGTGTTGCCTTACGGGCCTCTTGGTGTACTAACTGCAGTCGCTGTCGGATTTCCGTCACGTAATCATCATAATTGTAGATCACGTTGGCTGGCTTCTTCTGTAACCACCCTGGCAGATTACACTTCCTGCCGAAGAATAACTGGAATGGAGTGTATCCCGTGGTACTGTGTGGTGTTGTGTTGTACACAAAACATGCGAACGATACCCATTCGTCCCAACCCGTCTGGTCCCGGTTCACGTAATGTCGTAACATCTCTGTTAGCGTGCGGTGCGTACGTTCTAATGCTCCGTTCGACTGCGGATGATACGCCGTTGTTTGTATCTTCTCAATTCTCAGTAATTTGCAGACTCGTCTCATCGTATCACCAATAAAAGTACTCCCCATGTCACTTAATAGGGGCCCGCATCTCGTGGTCGTGCGGTAGCGTTCTCGCTTCCCACGCTCGGGTTCCCGGGTTCGATTCCCGGCGGGGTCAGGGATTTTCTCTGCCTCGTGATGGCTGGGTGTTGTGTGCTGTCCTTAGGTTAGTTAGGTTTAAGTAGTTCTAAGTTCTAGGGGACTTATGACCACAGCAGTTGAGTCCCATAGTGCTCAGAGCCATTTGAACCATTTTTTCACTTAATAGGGCGGTCGGAACGCCGAACTTCAAAATAATGTTTTCTACTAACTTTCGAGCTACTGTATCCGCGTCCTGTCGAGGTATCGGTTCAGCTATTACAAACTTCGTAAGAGAGTCTTGAAAGGTCAAAATATACTTGTGGCCAACTCGGGTAACTGGTAAGGGACCTACTATATCGATGTCACATCGCTCAAATACGAATTCGGGAGTCGGCGTTAGTTCCATCGGTTGCTTCGTTTTTGCTTGGGTTATCTTATTCTTTTGACAACTTTCACACATTCTTATGAATTTTTCTATATCGGCTTTCATACCCGGCCAGGTACAGTACTGCTTTATTCGCGCATATGTTCTTCCCATTCCCTGATGGCCTCCTATGGGAGATATGTGCATCTGTTTTAGGATTTCCAATTTGTCCTCTGCGCTTAGAGCGTCTTCTTCGTTTATCGGCGGTGCGGCTCCGTCTTCACTTACCTCGGTCGCGTCAGCTGTTTCCTCGGGGTCTGTTATCTCAGCTGTCGCTACTGCTTCTGTCGCTGCTTCGTTATCTACTTCTCGGTTCTCGTCCCGCTGCGCGGCGTCCGCCTTTACTTCTCCTTGCCTCCCGCTATCCTGCGGTACTTCCTTATCGCTGTCTTGTACACTCCGAATCCGTGATAATGCATCAGCTACGCGGTTTTGTTTCCCTTCCTTGTACAGGATTTGGTAATCATATTCCTCCAATTTTAGCCGAAGTTTCATTAATCGAGACGATGGATCTGTGATACTGCCTAACCACATCAGGGGTTTGTGGTCCGTGAGTATTTTGAATTTCCTCCCAAACAGATAAGGACGAAAATATTTAACAGCCCACACTATAGCAGTTAACTCTCGCTCTATTGTACTATAGTTTATCTCTGCTTTATTGAGAGTGCGCGATATATACGCAACCGGTAAATCTTTTCCTATAGGACCTTGACTCAGATACGCTCCTACCGCGTATTTGCTGGCGTCTGTGGCTACCAAAAATTCCTTAGTGAAATCCGGGTACTGTAGTATTGGAGGTTTGGTTAACTTCTCTTTCAAGGTCTGGAAAGCTTCCTGTTGCACTTCGCCCCATTCGTACGGAACTCCCTTTTTTAGTAGTTCATGTAGAGGCTTGGCAATTTTACTAAAATTGCTCAGAAACCGTCGGTAATATCCGACCATTCCCAGGTAACATTTCAATTCCGTAGTTGTCTTTGGCGGCGGGTAATTTTCTATTGCCGTTACTTTCGTGGGATCGGGTTTCAAACCTTCTGCCGTTAAAACGTGTCCTAAGAACGTAACTTCTGTCCGCAAGAATTCGCATTTGTCGACCTGCAACTTCAGGTTCGCTTTTCTTAAATGTTCAAATACTTCTTCAAGGCGTGCGTTATGCTCCTCAAGCGACGCACCTACGATGACGATGTCATCTAGATAAATGAACACTTTATTCCCTTGCACGCCCGTCAGCACGGTGTTCATTAGCCGTTGAAATGTAGATGGGGCCGTTTTTAAGCCCATGGCCATTCTATTATATTCGTAATGTCCCGTCGGCGTACTAAATGCCGTTTTTTTTCGATCCTTCTCATCTATTAATACTTGGTAGTATCCCTTCGCGAGATCTAACGTTGAAAAATATTTTGCCTTTCCTAGGCTATCTAGAATTTCGTCAATTCTAGGTAACGGGTAAACCATATTTATCGAGACATCATTTAGTTTCCTATAATCAACAACTACTCTCCATTTGGGTTTACCACTAGCATCAAGTTTCTTTGGCAATAATAACAAGGGGAAATTAAATGGACTGGTACTCGGCGAGATTATGCCGTCTCTCAACATGCCCTGAATTTCCGTTTGCAGTGCATCCTGCTGAGCTTGTGGGATGCGATACGGTCTTTGATTTATAACTGTCCCTTCAGCTTCCGGCGTTAGTGGGATCTGGTGCTTCACTACGGTAGTGTAGGTGAGCACGTCCCCTGGTAAGTGAAACACGTCGTTATACGCCAAGCACAATTCCCGTATGGCGTTGTGCTCCTCCCGATTTAAGTGGTCTATACGCATATTTTCCGTTAACAACTTTTGCCGCGTTTTTCTCTCGATCCTCCTGTTCTGGGGTGCACGTCTAACTTTGTAGCTACTGGGCGGTGGGACCTCTTCTGCTAGTACTTCCGGCACCCTAAACCGCACTTCTTGGGTTCGGGTATTCATTACGCTCGTTATACATGTTCCATCTTGGACGGCCACTATGGCTTCTGGTATATAGACCCCTGGCCTAATCTCTTGTTTGGGAATTACTGCCTCCCTACCTATTTTCCGCGTCACGCGGACTCTTATAAACCTCTCTTCCCGGGGTCCTATCCTGACTTCTTCCAGATCCTCCGGGGCTAGTGACTTGTCACGCCTACTCGTCGTGATATTACAGGGCTTCTTTGCTCGTTCTGGCAGCTCTTCGTTTCGAATAACTGCACTGTCATCTGGCGTCGCACAATTCTTACAAGTTGGCGCAGCCGGCACTCGGCTGTCTCGCCTCGTCGGGTATTTGGAGTAACCGCCACCCTTACTGTCTGTATAACTTGGACCGCTATCTCTTATTTGTTTCCCAGCGACTGCGCGCGCGCGCGTCGTAACCTCGACCGGCGCCTTATCTCCTCGCGCTACATCTGCGTAACTGGCTCTTACCTCCGTCCCAATCTTACCACTTTGCGCAACTAATCGATTTGCAGTGTCCTCTTCGCACGCTTCTCGTAATTCTACCCATTCGTCTTGCACATACATTCTCCGTCGCCCATAATCCAGCACGACTTTATGTTCGTCCAGGAACTCCCGTCCAAGTAACCCATCAAACGGCAGATCAAGACATTCATTTACAACTTGAAACTGAGTAACCCATTTTCTTCCTATACCGCTACTTAATTCGATTAATACAGGACCCTCCGTCCTGACCTCTTCATTGACGATACTCTTTATTGTCACTGCCCTGTCGGTTTCCTTCTTTACACCATCCCTCAAAACCCTGGATTTAATGAGGTTAATGTGGGCCCCACTATCTATTAGTAATCTCGTCTCAGTTCCTTTTACATCTTTGCTCCTCACACATATATAGTCATTTTTGCCCGTGCATTCGGCAGCTCTTATTATTCCTGACGCAGCGTAATGGAACTGCGGCATTACGCCCTCTTCTCGTTTCCCTGCATATTCTTCCCACGGATGTTAACCCATTTACTTTCGTGGCAATCTCGAGCATAGTGTCCGTGTCGGTGACACGTGAAGCATGTCACTGGTTTGGCTTTGGTACACGGGGGTGTGTGTCCCGGTAGGTTACATGCTGTACACCGTACGGGTGGAGGACACTGAGCTCGTCCCCCATTTCCCCTAAATTCCCGCACGTCAATTTCCTTGACTGGTAATCGATTTCGGTCTGTCCCCTGGGAGCCGCCCTTTACCACGTCTGTTTTTCGGACGGTATACTTTGTTCTACATTCACGCGCTACATGCCCTTCTTTTCCGCAACTAAAGCATTTCATACTATTTTTCCGTCCTGTCCTGCTTGCAGTCGCCACTCGGCGTTTATCTCGCTCGGACGTTATCGCACATTCCTCCGTTGCGGATAAGTCAATAGCCTCTGACAAGGTTATCCGTTCGCCTTGTGCCCGTATTACTGGTTTTATTCTCTCGTCGTATAATCCCTGTATGAACACGGCCCGTCCTAGCTTCCCTATCAGCGCATTGCATCCTGCAATCTCGTCCTCATCCATGACCCTCTTCATTGCCTCTCGAAAGTGGAACTGCATAGAATCAACGCGAGAGCCCCATTGAGCCACACTTTCACCGTTTCCCTGCCTACTATTAAACATAGTACAAGCATAGTAGTCAATTGTGCGTTTGCTCTCATAATTTTCCAACAATATAGACCTCACGGCAGACCAAGTCTCTGTATGATCCCTAACCAATAGTTTACTGCGGGCTGAGCCCGTTATCTGACCAATAATGAACTTCAGAAACACTTGCTTATAACTAGGGTTCACTAAATGGTACGCATTATCGCAATTATCAATAAATTCGGACAATCTTTCTCTGTCCCCATCAAATTTATGGGGTACCAACTTGGTAGCCTCACTATAACTTAAATATAGCCTGCTTACACTGGAGAGTGTCTGCGGGCCTTCGCCCGAGTCTACTTCATTGGAGGTTGACATCTCCACTAACCTTGACTCCTGCTGGCTGGTGCTGAATGTGGCGCGTCGCGGTGGCGGCGCGTAGACCCGCTCGAGATGAGCGCGGTGCGAGACGGTACAGCTGCTGGGACGGCGCGGACCGGCGCCTCTCTACCCCGGCGGCGGCGCGATGCGACGCTGGTGCTGCGTTGGCGTGAGTCAGCACCTTCTGCTTTGACGTGCCGCGGCGACCCCCTGGACCCGCGACGGTGCGCTGCGTCGACCCTCTGGCTCCGCAGCTGCGCGGTGTGTCGACCCTCTCGTTCTGCGACGGCGCGATGTGTCGACCCTCTCGTTCTGCGACGGCGCGATGTGTCGACCCTCTCGTTCTGCGACGGCGCGATGTGTCGACCCTCTCGTTCTGCGACGGCGCGATGTGTCGACCCTCTCGTTCTGCGACGGCGCGATGTGTCGACCCTCTCGTTCTGCGACGGCGCGATGTGTCGACCCTCTCGTTCTGTGATGCTGGTGCTGCTTAACGCCCCTCTGCCTATTCCAGTACTCTATACTGTCGCTTCTTCACCCGTAGATACCTCACCTATACCCCACACCTGGCACCAGAAAAATGGTCTAAACCTCTGTCGTGTCCCACTGACGTGTCCTGAGAAGGAGTGGAAGGACTGCGTTGGTGCGCGTCAGAGAACTTACTTGGCATGAGGTCTCGGTGGTGTGGGCCGCCAACTCCTCACTGCTCCGTTGTAGAGAAGGCTGCAAGGTGAGCTAGAGTACGGAACTCGGATAGGATCTTAGGGAAGCTTTCATATATGAACACTCGATATATAGAACGATTATACTGGAAGTACCCCTGGCACTTGTGATTTAAATAAGGTTCTATATACAGTCTCCCATGATTGTCTATCTGGCTATGCAGTTGCCATCCCTAACTTCCCAAACCTAAGTCCTAATACAGCAGAGGCGAGCGCACCAGACTAAGTGTCAGCTGTGTCGATTCAGCCTAAGTCCCTACTTGTTGCTGTGCTCAATACTCTCCTGCAACTCTTGCAGCATCCCGACGCAGACTGACGTGGACCGGCTTCCTAAGTACCTCACTCCATCACTGTCCTTCGATCTAGCGGCTATCCGCTTTTATAGGGGTTAGTGCACCCGGCACCACTTGTTCTAGAAGGTTCTAGAAGGTTCTAGCACCCCGAACTTTGAGCCCTGAGTAGGCTAGTCACGCGGCAGCATGTGATGCCTACGTGATGAACTAGCCATTCTCCACTGTTTGCTGTGCCCACGGGTTGCCACTAACTGTGTTTGAGCCTCGTGATACTGCATACTCCGCTCTTGTTAGTCGAGTACACATTACACATTACACATGAGATAGTCTGGTCACGTCCGCCTCGCTTGATCTGTAGCAATAATTTTCCAGCCTACAGCCTACATGATTTTAATTCTATCTTCTACTATTTGCGACACCATCTTCTACTATTTGCGACACCATCTTCTACTATTTGCGACACCATCTTCTACTATTTGCGACACCATCTTCTACTATTCGCGACACCATCTTCTACTATTCGCGACAAGTCTACAGTTTTTAACTCTTGCATGTCATTGGTTACCTTATATGTGGACCACAGCCTCAACATAATTTTTGAATGCTAAAATCATTTTTGTCTCCACTGTAGAGACTTTCAGAAATTTTTAATACACATGAATTTTATTACATTATGTATTACGCTACTGCTCTCTTTCGGGGTCGGACTATTTTCAAATGTAATTGCATCGATACGACACACACTCTACACACATACGGAGTGGTTCATATCTAAAGGTATAAATACGGCCCAAAATAAGATAAAAAATATTATACGGTGCCGTACGTAAAGTTTTGACAAAAACTTCGTATCTGGTACGCGAGATGTATGACACATGTGAAATACCCTCAGGGTTCACTAAGGATGTAATAATTCTAATTTCAAAGAAAGCAGATGTGAATATTACCGAACTATCCGTTTAAGAAGTTGTTACTGCAAAGTACTGACGCTAATTATTTGTAGACGAATGGAAAAACTGGAATAGTCCGACCTCGGAGAAGATCAGTTTTGGTTCCGAAGAAATATAAGAACACCTGAGGCAGTACTGACGCTACGACTTGTAGTAGGAGTAAACTGAAGAAAGACAAACATGCGTTTATAGCATTTGTAGATTTAGAGAAAGCTTTTGGCAATATTGTCTGCAAAACTCTCTTTGACTATCCGAAGGGAGCAGGGCGCTATTGAAGACACAAAATTTCAGATGAAAGAGTCGTTTAAACAATACTGGAAAAGAACACACAGTGCTACAACCAGCTGGTATTAAACGGCTATTGTTCACAACTATCTTCCAACACGGCTCATTTTCAAGAACACTCGTAAATGTGTGAGTGATTAACTATGTTTTATTGAATGTTTTAAAAGAAATATTTACTCTGTTGTAAAATTTGAACTTCTTTGTTACGAATTCCATGTAAATGAACCTTGTTCGAAACCGATTTTTAAATAAATACTGGTGTAAAACAGCTAATGTGATTGTAACCGTGTGGAGTTTTATTCCATTACTGTACCGTATAAACCACGTTTCGTAATCATCTGCAAAGGTAGTAGTCACGCTTAACAATCACAAACTGAAATGGTTTTAGCTAACAGCCTGCGTGAGGTGAAAGAGCAATTCTGTGAATAATGTTGGCTGTATCAGTTGCAACGCACGGCGAACTTTGAATGAGACGCAGGTCGCGCTACGTGAGGAGAAAATTGCGCGCTCATCTGTGCTCCACTGAGGCTGTCGTGGGTGACAGGGGGGCCGTGTGTTGCACGTTCCACAGCTAAATCTATGCATCTATGACTCTATTAAAGGCTATAAAATAACAAAGGAACATGATCCATGGAATTACTCTCTTCTCTCATGCACGTTATTGGTTGTAGTGTGGGTCGTTTAGTATGTTTTACGAGTTACCATACAATGTTCTTCGTATGATGTTTTCTATCCCATGTTACAAATGCAGACGCCTAACAACATTTGTGCCTGTAGTTAAGGAGCCGGCCGATGTGGCCGAGCGGTTCTAGGCGCTTCAGTCTGGAACCGCGCGACCGCTACGGTCGCAGGTTCGAATCCTGTCTCGGGCATGGATGTGTGTGATGTCCTTAGGTTAGTTAGGTTTAAGTAGTTCTAAGTTCCAGGGGACTGATGACCTCAGATGTTAAGTCCCGTAGTGCTCAGAGCCATTTGAACCAATTTTTGTAGTTAAGGACCAACCTCCTCATTGGTACACGTCAGGATAGGCGAGAAGAGCAACGCAGTGATCGAGACACTAACACCAACAGTCAGGAGTAACACAACACACAGCCTACGTCTTGCAGGAAAAAAGATAAAATAGCTGCTCAAGAAAACTAATAGCTGTAGCTCCATGTTTAATGGGACCACAGCCAGAAACTCGAGTAGTAGAGAAAAATAACGCATAAGGGCACTCAACAGTAAGTTTACCAACTCCATATAAGCTGAACATTCGGTACCAGGATATCGCCAACATACTGGGATCGAAATAGGCAATGCAGTCTCATGTCATAATAGCAGATGAGAGGACTCACCCTCCAGCTCATAAAGAAAAAAAATTAAAAATGTTTAATGAATAAAAAGGAACTAATTGAACTACAATATTATCACTTTTTTACAACTCAGCATACAAAATAAAACATGAAACAAGAAATACTTATAAAATATACAGGTATGTAACTAAAAAAGGAAATACACACACACACACACACACACACACACACATATATATATATATATATATATATATATATATATATATATATATGGACATCTCTAAGAAAATGTCCAAGAAAACAAAAGACATGGAGATCTCCTATACAACAAATTGGCGAGTTTCAAATAGATCATGCGGCGATTTCATACCCAGTACAAAAAGAAATTTACGACGTCCAAGTACGCAGAGGAGCAAACATTGATTCAGACCATTACCTAACTAGAATTAAAATCAAGTTTACAGCACGAAGAAGTCATCAGAAGAAAACAGAAATACAGAAATATGACACCAAGAAGATTAAAGAATCTAAAGTAAAAGAAGAATGGGAGAAGGAAAAGGCAAACACATGGGAAGAATTTCATTCTAAAATCACGCGAATAGCTAAGGAAACTATTCCCTTGAAAAAGATATTCAAACACCCTTGGTGGGATTCAGACTGTGAAAATGCATTGGAAAGGAGAAAAAAGGCATTTCAAGAATATAACAGTAAAAAATCACAAGAAAGTCGACATTTACTTAACGAGGTTAGAAAACAGGTTTCAAAATCTATTAGGCAAGCAAAAAGGAAGTACACAAAGGCACAACTGGATGCCATAGAAGAAAATTTCCAAAACTATAATACAAGAGACTTCTACAGAACTTTCGCAGATAAAATACGAGGATATATCCCTCAAAATTTATGTTTCAGAAAACCAGATGGTAAATTAGCCCTAACAAACCAGGAAAACTGTCAAGTATTGGCTCAATATTTTTCTAACCTACTAAATTGCCCAGAACCTAGTTTAAGGTTTCCCAAAGAAATCAGTGCCAACGCTCAACCGGATTCATTACCACCAACACAGGAAGAAATCAAATGTCACATTAAAAACTTGAAAAATAATAGAACATCTGGCGAAGATGGCATTGTTGCAGAGCTATTAAAAAACCTAGGACCAAAGACGTTGCAAGAGCTCACAAAAATAATAACAAAAATATGGGAAACAGAAAAATTACCAGAGGATTGGAAATGTGCCCTTATTCACCCGTTACATAAAAAAGGAGACAGAACAAATGTCAGTAACTACAGGGGAATCTCACTTTTACAAGTCACCTACAAAATTCTCTCAACATGCCTGCTGAAAAGAACACAAGAGCAGCTGGAACGCCAAAGTGGTGATTATCAAGCAGGCTTCCGCCCCGGTCGCTCATGCATAGAACAAATATTTAATTTAAAGACAATATTAAAACACAAAGCAATTAGAAATGCCCCCATAATTTGTACATTTGTAGATTTTAAGAAAGCCTATGACTCAATTGACCGGCAATCTTTGTTTAACATTTTAGAGGAACTTGGACTTGACTCCAAAACACTAAGGCTTATTAAAGAATCACTGACAGACACTGTATCTAAAGTTAAATTCAGGGGAGAAATCTCTGAACCTTTTCTCATAAAAACTGGAGTACGTCAAGGTGACGGGCTATCTCCACTTCTGTTTAATATAGTCCTGGATAAAGTCATTAAGGAATGGGAAAAAGAATTAAAAAATCAATCCTACTGGAAACCAATCCATCTTGGTAGAACCAAAGACAACGTGGAGATATCTTGTTTAGCATTCGCGGACGACTTGGCCATACTTGCAGATGATGAAGAAATCGCCACCAAACAAATAGAGATCCTTAAGGAATGCGCGGATAAAGTAGGTTTACAAATTTCGTTTCAAAAGACAGAATTTTTCTGTACGAAATTCCATATACACAGTTTGAACACAAAATATGGAAAAATAAATAGAGTAAAACATTTTAAATACCTAGGTGAAATTTTGGAGCCAACCGGAGGAGAGAAAGTTGCACAGAAGATCAGACAACAGAAAATGAAGAGAGCATATGGTATGACACATGAAATATACAATAAAAAATGCATCTCCTCGAACACAAAAATCAGACACTACTGCGCAGTAATTAAGCCAGCAGCACTATATGCTAGTGAAACGCTCACACTCCACACAAAATGTGATTTAGAAAAAATACTAAAAGAAGAACGCAAAATTATGAAAAAGATTTTAGGTCCAAAATTAACAGAAGAAGGATACCGGATACAATCAAGAAGAACCACAGAAACTATATCAAACCTGGCAGCAGACATAAGAAGGCGAAGATTAAAATTTTATGGACATGTCACTCCCCCCATACGACTCACGAACAGAATTCTCACTTACATAGAAAAAGTCAAATCAACAACACCATGGATTAGCCAAGTAAAATTAGATTTACAAAAAGCAAATATTGAACTTAAAGATGTCAAAGATAGAAAAACTTTTAGAAATAAGGTGGAAAAGTGGATTGTATTGTCGGAGAAGGAAGCACTAAAGAGACCAGGAACAAAATGGACAGGAGAAAGAAAAAGAAAACATGGAGAACGAATGAAAGAAGTATGGAAGAAACGACGTCAGAAAGCTTTGCGTGATCCTTCTGGGTCCAGTCGCGATAAGTATATATATATAAAGCGCTGGCTGGTCGATAGACACAAAAACACAAACATACACACAAAATTCAAGCTTTCGCAACAAACGGTCTATCGACCTGCCAGCGCTTTTGTTTGATAAGTCTCATCATCTTTGTTTTTAGATATATTTTTCCCACGTGGAATGGTTCCCTATATATATATATATATATATATATATATATATATATATATATATATATATATATATAGGGCTATTAAAAATGATTGAAGCGATTTCATAAATTCACTGTAGCTCCATTCATTGACATATGGTCACGACACACTACAGATACGTAGAAAAACTCATAAACTTTTGTTCGGCTGAAGCCGCACTTCAGGTTTCTGACGCCAGAGCGCTCGAGAGCGCAGTGAGACAAAATGGCGACAGGAGCCGAGAAAGCGTATGTCGTGCTTGAAATGCACTCACATCAGTCAGTCATAACAGTGCAACGACACATCAGGACGAAGTTCAACAAAGATCCACCAACTGCTAACTCCATTCGGCGATGGTATGCGCAGTTTAAAGCTTCTGGATGCCTCTGTAAGGGGAAATCAACGGGTAAGCCTGCAGTGAGCGAAGAAACGGTTGAAGGCGTGCGGGCAAGTTTCACGCGTAGCCCGCGGTAGTCGACGAATAAAGCAAGCAGGGAGCTAAACGTACCACAGCCGACGGTTTGGAAAATATTACGGAAAAGGCTAAAGCAGAAGCCTTACCGTTTACAATTGCTACAAGCCCTGACACCCGATGACAAAGTCAAACGCTTTGAATTTTCGGCGCGGTTGCAACAGCTCATGGAAGAGGATGCGTTGAGTGCGAAACTTGTTTTCAGTGATAAAGCAACATTTTTTCTTAATGGTGAAGTGAACAGACACAATGTGCGAATCTGGGTGGTAGAGAATCCTCACGCATTCGTGCAGCAAATTCGCAATTCACCAAAAGTTAACGTGTTTTGTGCAATCTCACGGTTTAAAGTTTACGGCCCCTTTTTCTTCTGCGAAAAAAGCGTTACAGGACACGTGTATCTGGACATGCTGGAAAATTGGCTCATGCCACAACTGGAGACCGACAGCGCCGACTTCATCTTTCAACAGGATGGTGCTCCACCGCACTTCCATCATGATGTTCGGCATTTCTTAAACAGAAGATTGGAAAACCGGTGGATCGGTCGTGGTGGAGATCATGACCAGCAATTCATGTCATGGCCTCCACGCTCTCCCGACTTAACCCCATGCGATTTCTTTCTGTGGGGTTATGTGAAAGATTCAGTGTTTAAACCTCCTCTACCAAGAAACGTGCCAGAACTGCGAGCTCGCATCAACGATGCTTTCGAACTCATTGATGGGGACATGCTGCGCCGAGTGTGGGAGGAACTTGATTATCGGCTTGATGTCTGCCGAATCACTAAAGGGGCACATACCGAACATTTGTGAATGCCTAAAAAAATTTTTGAGTTTTTGTATGTGTGTGCAAAGCATTGTGAAAATATCTCAAATAATAAATTTATTGTAGAACTGTGAAATCGCTTCAATCATTTGTAATAACCCTGTATATATATATATATATATATATATATATATATATATATATATATATATATATGTGTGTGTGTGTGTGTGTGTGTGTATCACGAAAGTGCCCCCACCACCATGCAATCCACCAACCTGCCCTCCCCATCGCAAAATCTCACTCTGCTGCTACCTTTTACAGTCTCTGTGATCCTTCAGCAAACCACTAACCACCATCCAGGTCAAGTAAAATGCATAACAAGGCTGTATGGTAAACTATCTAAAGTGACATGCAGAATTGTGACAAGCAGGTTGTAAGGTGCCAAGATTTTGGCGCCATACATGAATAATTTTTACAATTAATATTTCATGTATCAAGTATGGGGTCACATTTTTAGGTGGTGTATCCAATTATTCATCATTTATTGGTCGATACTCGGTAGCCTCATACTAACATTTCTGTAGATATGTATGCTTTGAGTGCAACTTCACGCTGGCTCTGACAGCAGGGCGAATGTGTGCCTTCGTGGCTCCATGATCGACATGGAACAAGGGCTGCAGCGAGGGCAGTGTTATGAGTCTGTAAAGAGAACGCCGCGCGTTTAGTGCCCAAGACTGCCACCACGTCGTGAGGCCGGTGGAAAGGGGCTTCTCACTACAGTCATGTGGTCGCTAAGGAGGTGGGGCGATACGATGCTGAAAGCGTAAGTTTGTAGAGATAGCGTCCTACAAGAGCCGCGACCAGCCTATTCTAATACGAGGAATGCACGTTGAATGCTTACCGCAGATGCAGGCTAATGATTGCAGAAATTCTCTGCTAAGGCGTATACCTGTCAGAAGACACAGAAACGTACCTGGTTGGCTGAATTGCAGACGGAGGAGTGATCGCAATTTGTTCTAGAAGTTTCTACCGAACTGAGTGTGAGTTGGAAGCGGTTGGCTGACTGCTTTCTTGGCGCATAGAGTGGGAGGTATTCGGTTTATAAAAGGAGGCGGTGATTGGTTGCAAGGAGAGTTCACGCTAACAGCTTTATGACGCATAGAGTAGGAGTTATTTCGTTTATAAAAGGGGGCGATGATTGGCTGCAAGGAGAGTTCCCGGTAATGAGGTGAGGTTTGCTCTAAACTAGGTTCTTTGCGATGAGGGAACACACTGGCGGGCGTCAGTAGGACACACTTGGTTAGACAGTGATTTTGAGAGACACACTTAGGAGGTGTCGGTGGGACACACTTCGCTGGATAGCGTTTTGAGACACTGCTGGCAAAGCATCAGTGAACAGTCTCACCATTAGTTTCGAAAGTGCTGATTTCGCCACTAGGAACGGCATCATTCCTCTCTCAATGTGCAGAGATCCAAATCTGTGCTTCTTAGTGGAGACACGATGGATTAAGATGGAGAATGTTAATAACGCTTGTTTTATTTAAGAAGCTTTAAGAATTTTCATTAAAAATTCTGAGGCATTACTTTTCAGTTCAGCCTCGTTGTAACGCCTGGTTTTTATTCTGTATGTTTCAAGTCATTTTGATGGAATGTCCACTCTATCTAGTGCTGTCAAATATCCACAGAAAGTGTCTCAATTTTCTATAATTAATTCTTCCTAGTTTCCTTACATTTAATTGGAATTATTAAAGTGCTTCCAAATATCAACTGAAAGTTTCTCATTTTCGAATTACTAAATTATTCGGCTTCTTTCTTACGTGTAATTGGAATTGTTAGAGCTCATGTGTTTAAAAGGGAAAAAAAAGAAATTTAAAATTTTCACTGAAGACGGTGTTTTGTGGTTTGGTACCTTAGTATTCCCAGCTCCTCGCTTGCTACGGTATGTCAAACATACTATGATGAAAAAGGAAACTTTAAACTAAACAGACTATGATTAACACTTAATCGATTACGTGATTTCATGGAAAGATCTCTACGTATACCCAAAGTCCACTTGAAATACATGAACACGCACACTATTCGCATTTTCCTTTGAGTTGAGTTAGCAATGTCCTTTATGTTTTCGTTCACTCCATGAGCAAGAAGCACCTTCTCTGTAGGCGGCCAAAGTTCACTGCGCTCCCTAGCGCAGGGAGAAATAAAATGTGAGTGCTAAACCATAATCGCATACGTGTAAGAATTTTAAGTAAAAATGCTTCCATGATACAATATATATACAAAAATAAAATATTTGTAGCTTAACAACCAATTACACAGATTTCAGGATTGAAGACCTGAAGGCAACAACAGCGACAACTAGTAACCTCTTATTGTTTGTGTGTGTATGTGTGACTCAGTTCTTATTTTTATGTTTCTCATCCTCTCTGTTTTCGTATAAATTTCTAGTCTCCTCAAAAAACTCATTTCTTTTTCGTGTAAACCCATACCTCACTTCAGTGCAGCATCGCAACCGTAACCAGGCATTTGCAGGAATTAACCATCGCCTCTATTTTTAAAATTACTGAAAATATACCATGAACTGAATCTTCTTATTTTGTTTCCAATGTAAGCTTCTGACTGAAAAGATAAAGAGTGTTCTAAGAAGTTGAGTGAATGTACCGGTTTAATTAATTTATTTTCCATTATTATTGTATTGCAGCTAAATTGTTCTAGTCCCTTAAATACCACAGGTTCAGTCTTCTTGTCCAAAGCGTAAACCTCGCCCTCGGCAGCTATCAAGTGGTGTTCACAATGAACTGAAGGTCAGGATTTAAGTTCTCATCGACGACGAAGCTATTAGAGATGAACACAGTCTCGGGTTGGACACAAATGGGGGAGAAAACTGAGCCTGTGCCTTTTAGAGAAACAGTGGTACTATTTTGCTTAGCTCCTTCGCTGCTATTGTGACGTAGATGTCTTACAATAGGTTATTAGAGAACCAGCGGGAATTTGCTACATGCTACTGCCTTTGTATCTTTGTCCCACAGATAAACAGAAGCTTGCTAATGGTTTGCAGAATTACAGACCGCACTTGAAGGTTGTGCTGTCTTCATGTTTCATTGTTTACAAACTGCTCTGTGTTACCACATCGCATTAGATCTCGCCTGCAGGTAGGCAACCAAATGAACAGATTTGCAAGGCGGGTTGCCGACGTGTCCAGACAATTTCTGTCAAGGAACTACACGCACCTATAGACATTTGCCGCATCACAAACGGTGGCCATATTGAGCACCTGTAGTGTGAGTCAAACACTTAGAGAGATGCTCTAAACGCTGATGTGTGTGTCTGTATGTCTTGAAGATTTTCCACAGTCGTCTCGTAAAATTCCAGAGGTTTACGTATAACCCTGTTTGACCCATCTGTTCACACATCGGAATTTCAAGTAGCCGGGATTTTTTTCCCTGTTGTTACTTCTGACTGCGAAATTTAATTAAAATTACCGTACGTTAACGTCTCCCACTCTGAAAAAAAAAGAGATTGCTGTGAATGGGAAAAACGATTTAGGGAAAGCACTGGAGAGCTTATGTGGGAGGCTACACCGGGAGTCGACCCCCGGTCTTTCCTAACGAAATTTCAGTGACTTACCACTGGCCCATCTAGCTCGGTATCTGTAATTCATGAGCAGCATGTAGTTTAGAATTTCTATCAGAAAGTACTACCTAGTCGTAAAAAAAGTGATTCGATAATTACTATTAATTAATGTGTGTTAGTCCTCCTTAAGTTTCTACATCCATATTCGAACCCGTCATTCGCACAAGAAGAAATGAGACTGTTGTCATTACTAAGGAACTAAGCTCACAGGAAAAAAATATTAGTTATTCTCCGAAACGAGCTCGTTGGTCGCTTTGTCGAGTATGGGTAGTGTAGAACTGGTGCTATAACTGAAACCACGAACGATGCGGTCGAGTTTAGGCTTGTTTTGTGCACCCACGTTCCACATTTTACGACAGCCAGTGAGTGTTCAATAGCGTTCTGAGCATCCTTTTGCGAACGTCGTAGCCAGCGCGAGCATTACATGTAGTCGCAGCGAACTATTTAGTGCATTTTTATTCAACTGTTTTACGAGCTGTCATCGTTGATGGTGATGGTGATGGTAATCGACAAATACCACGTAAGCAAGCGAGAGACATAAGTTGCGGTATACACGCTTTCTTCAAGTCCAAAGCACGTTTATGCGCGTACTGCAACTGTCGCATGGAACTGAAAACGGTGAAATCCCCGTCTGTGCCTTGACCTGTGCGAATCGCCATTGTTCTCGATCCCCACTATGGGCAGTCATGTGACCCTCTACCTCAGACGTAAGTTACGGCTGGGAAGCCGTGTGTACGACCAGTCGGTTGTATGAAGTCAGCACTGTAAGAGTGTTCGACGTCGAGACATCACGGAATAGCAGAAAGGTGTTATTGTGTTTGAACGTGCTCATGGCCATACCGTGACTGAAGTTGCCCAATCTGTTGGTGTGTCAACGCAGACTGTCCATCGTGTCTACAAGGAATAGTGTCCCACTCGCCTCGTTTACACATTTTTGTCAAGGATCTAATAATCAATTAGAGGTTTGAGTTGGGTATTTCATACCAGAATAACTTGTGAACTCTCTTCCTCTCCAAGTTGAGCCCATTATCAAGGCTGGACTCGATGCTTTACACGATGTTAGCGTGACGTCACACGGTGCGACTAATTTTCTGTCCGGTGTTTTCATTAGTCACGAAGTATTATTATGCGACTATTTTGATTTTAACCCTGAGTTGTGCCCTTACGCTGTGACAAGTTTAACCAAAGTCGATCAACACAGTTTCACTGGAGGAGAAATTTACTTCAGATGTGCTCTTGTCTGGTTTTTTGTAGCCTCACGGAAAACGAGAAGCAAAAATATTTTTACCAATAAAAGTAATAAATGCAGAGGCGTGTGAGTTGTAAAGGCTCCTTCTTTGAATGCAGTAACCACAAGCTGAACGTATTTAAATGAAATGAAACAATTTCAGAGAGTTTACTGGTCTCATACATATATCATTTTATTTATGCATATAGATTGGAGCGACGAGCGAAAATTTGTACCAGGGCCGGGAATAGAACCTAGGTCTGCTGCTTACTATGCAGGTGCATTAACCACCTTGATACAGCCGTTCACGCAACTTCACGGATTACCCTGGCACGCCTCCCTCCTCGACCCTAATTCTCACTGGCGCAACAGACTACATTACATTCTCCCTTACACACAAACAGGATTTCCTAGACTCTCCATATTCTGGAATAGCACCTCAACATCTAAAGTAAATGAGTGATTCAGCCTGAAACTCAGGTGCAGTACTTATACAAAGGAAATGAAAATTTCAGAGACTTTACTGATCTCATACAGATTTGACTTATGTGTGTCCACCCTTCGCTTTTATGACGGCTTGAACTCTATTGGAGACACTTCTAGTGATGTGTCTGAATGACTGGAGAAATGACAGACTATTCTTCCCAAACAGCCGAAACCAGGGTTCAAAATGGTTGAAATGGCTCTAAGCACTATGGGACTTAACGTCTGAGGTCATCAGTTCCGTAGACTTAGAACTACTTAAACCTAACTAACCTAAGGACATCACACACACCCATGTCCAAGGCAGGATTCGAACCTGCGACCGTAGCACCTGTGCAGTTCCGGACTGAAGCACCTAGAACCGCTCGGCCACAACGGCCGGCTGAAACCAGGGAAGTTAATGATTTTGGACATTGGGGTCTGAAGCGCTTGTCGTTTTGCTTCATCCCAAACGCATTCCATTGGGTTCAGGTTGGTGATCTGTTCAGGGCAGACTATTTCAGCAATGTCGCTGTTCACAAATCAGTGCCTCACAGATGACGCTTTAAGACAGGGCGCATTGTCAGGCTGATGCAGTCTCGTTTCCGAACCGTGCGCAGTACACAAAGCTGTAAGACGTGTTCATATCCTTTCCCATTTAGCGTTTTCGTGCGACAGGGTGATTACACCCTAAGCACGAAAAAAACTCTACACCGTAACACCATCTCCTCCATACTTCATTGTTGGCACTACACGTGACGATAGGTAACGTTCTTCAAGCATTCGCCAAACCCAAACACCTGCAGCTGATTGCCAGAGAGTAAAGCTTGATTCGTCCCTCGTTTCCAGCCATCCTCTGTCCAGTGGACTCGTTCTTTACATCGCCTCAAGAATCTCTTAGACCGATATTACACTATAAAATTTCTTTGTCAAAGTTGATATGTCAAATATTTTTGTCAAAGAAGTTTGATGGTGTACTACGGCATTTTGTCAAATTTCGTATGCCTTCAAACAAATTTGATCAAATCTAGAGCCTTGCTGTAGATTTGATCATAAAAGTAGCTTGTCTTCTGTTCACTGCAATGTGACATGTTACCACGTGGAGCGCTAGCATCGCTGCAGTGTTCTGTCGTCTGTAGTGTGTTTATAAACATGGCCGGTAAATACAATTGGTGTGTACCGACAACTACAAAATTAATAGAGATATATGAAGCTGATGAGGTGCTTTACAACGTGAGGCACCCTGAATACAAAAATAGATTAAGAAGATTGGAGACCTAACCTAACCTAACCGAACGTAACCCTCTCCTGTAGCAAGGAATCGGAGTGTTACAGTGAGCATATCTTCTGTAGAAATAGCAGTTCTTATGTGAGTACTGTGCTTTGTGATATGAGGATACACTTCACTGAGCAAATACTGAAATGTATGCTCATCCATTGTTAAGTGATTTATGTATGACTTGACGTCCTCCACTATAAGCTCACGTAACAAGTTTTGTTGAATGCTTTTATCGTCTAGTCGTAGGGCTCACGGCTTCAGCCAGGTACGTTTCCTTTTTTTTGCCCCACATCTCTACCACATGTGCACACAGTGCAATTGTGGTACATGCAACTGCTGCGGTTAATAACAAGTTGTTGTTGTCAGCCATCTTGAACTTTGACGAAAAATATGATGACAGTGTAATACCCCTTTTAGCATCACATCAAAGATGTTTGTCAAATAAATTTGACGAATATATCATATCTTTGATCAAATCTTTGACAAAGAAATTTGATAGTGTAATACCGGCCTTTGGACTGAGTGCCGCAATGTGTGACTCATGAGGAGCTGCTCACCGTAGTACTCCATTCTTTTCAACTCGTTATGCACAGTGATTGTGCTGGCTGGACTGCTGGTAGCACTTTTGAACTCACAATTGCCTCCTTTCTCTGATTTATTAGAACCACCGACCACAATTCTCCCCGCCTGTTTTTACACTGGCGGATCTGCCTCCATCACATCTAGAGATGAATTCCGCAAACATAGAAATGTCTTGAAACATTTTATTGTATGGTGCATTTGCTTACTACAAAAATTTACAGCACCACTTTCGTTTCTTGTCTGTCAGACATGACACCATAATTTCGGCCGGAGCTGAAGAATATGGCTGCGTAACGGCCTTGCCGCAGTGGATACACCGGTTCCTGTCAGGTCACCGAAGTTAAGCACTGTCGGGCGTGGCCGGAACTTGGATGGGTGACCATCTGGGCCGCCATGTGTTGTTGCCATTTTTCGGGGTGCACTCAGCCTTGTGATGCCAATTGAGGAGCTGCTCTATCGAATGGTAGCGGCTCCGGTCAAAGAAAACCATCATAATGACCGGGAGAGTGGTGTGCTGACCACACGCCCCTCCTATCCGCATCTTCACTTGAGGATGACACGGCGGTCGGTAGGTCCCAATGGGCCACTTGTGGCCTGAGGACAGAGTGCTGAAGAATATGGCTGCAGCGAACTGATTGTGCACTGGGAGTGAGTTGATAAAAACTCTCTCTCCGTCCGAACAGGCCTTGGAAGGCCCAGCGGTACCGACCGGCCGCCGTGTCATCCTTAGTCCAGAGGCGTTACTGGATGCGGATGTGGAGAGGCATGTGGTCAGCACACCGCTCTTCCGGCCGTATGTCACTGTACGACACCGGAGCCGCTACTTCTCAATAAAGTAGCTCCTCAGTTTGCCTCACAATGGCTGAGTGCACCCTGCTTGCCAACAGCACTCGGCACACCAGTTGGACACCCATCCAAGTGCTAGCCCAGCCCGACAGCGCTTAACTTCGGTGGCCTAGTGAGTTGATAGGTTTTAATAAAACTTGTCTCTGCGTGAGGCCCATCTTCACGGTCGAAACGCAGCAGAGCACTAATACGATATGATAGACCCTTAGTAATGGTAGCAGTCCCATATCTTTCTTGTTACAATTCATGTACATAAATCTGATATTATGTCTGTCACGCTGCTCCCTCCTCGTACCCCTAGATGAATTTACTTCTGGAAACGCGACGTTGTGTATAGCGTTTTGTTAGCATCAGCAGGCCGAGACGTGAGAGACTGTCGCCATAAAGCCTCATTCTGTACGCCGGTACGCGTAATGTGACGAACAGCGATACTTTGTGTCAGCCGGCATTGTGTGTCGCCTCTCCGTGGCACACTTGGTGCTCGGCAGCGGAGGCGGCGGCGGTCCCGGCAGTGTGAGGGTGCTAAGCGTCGCAGGGGCGGGGGTGGGTATGGGGGCTGTCTGCGGCTGCGCGGCTAATGAGGCCGCTTCATGCGGGCTCCAGCTGCGTGACTGGAATGCGTGCGTGGCGGTCCTACCGCCAGTCGATAAATCCGCACCTTTGTAGCTCCAGCCCCGGCGCCACCAGTTGCCGGCGTGCATCCGTCTGCTGCAGCAGCAACGACACTGAGGCTCGCTGAGGAAGTTGCAGCTGCGATGCAATGGTGGATCACCTGACAGCGACGTCGCAGACAACCTTACATCTACATCTGCATCTGCATGGCCACTCTGCGAACAACACTTAAGTGCCTGGCAGAGGGTTCATCGAACTTTCATTCCATAATGTCATATGGTATAATATTTTGGGGTGACTCTTCAAGTCAAACAAAAGTTTTCAGAGTCCAAAAGCGTGTAATAAGTATTATTTGTGGAGTAAATTCACGGAAGTGCTGTAGAAACCTTTTCAAAGAACTGAGTATACTGACTACTGCCTCTCAGTGTATTTACTCCTTAATGAAATTTGTCCTAAATAATATATCTCTCTTTCCAACAAACAGCTCAGTTCATACATACAATACCAGGAACAAAAATGATCTGCACAAGGACTTAAAAGCACTTACTTTAGTTCAAAAGGGGTCAACTACTCAGGAACACTCATCTTCAATAATTTGCCAGCAAACATAAAAAAATTTAGTTACAAATAAAGATCAGTTTAAAAGAAGCCTGAAAGACTTAGTAGTGGCCAACTCCTTCTACTCCATTGACGAATTTTTTAATAGAAACAAATGATCCATTGTATATATTCAAACTATTTGTATTATTATTTCAGCTTAAAAAAAATTGACATGTTCCACATCCACGAGGATCTCCTCAGCACGGATCTATGGAACGAAAAACTAATCTAATCTAATCTAACCTTTATAATAATTCTCCATTATTCCACTCTTAAACAGCGCACAGAGCGTGCGAGTTCTGATTTTCCTTATTTTATTATGATGATCGTTTCTCCCCGTGTAGGTCGGCGTCAACAAAATATTTTCGCATTCGGAGGAGAAAGTTATGACTGAAATTCTGTGAGAAGATCCCAGTCAACGAGACACGCCTTTCTTTTAATGATATCCACCACAAATCCTATATCATTTCAGTGACACTCTCTCCCCTATTTCGCGATGATACAAAACTGCTGCTCTTGTTTGAACTTTATCGATGTGCTCTTTTAATCCTATGTGATAAAGATCCCACACCAGGTAGCAGTACTCCAAAAGAAGACGTACAAGCGTAGTCTAGGCAGTCTCTTCAGCAGGCTTGTTGCATCTTCTCAGTGTCCAGCCAACAAAACGCAGTCTTTGGTTCGCCTTCCTCACAGCATTTTATCTGTGTTCTTTCTAATTTAAGTTGCTTATAACTGTAATTACAAGATATTTAGCTGAATTTACGGCCTTCAGATTTGATTGATTTATCGTGTAACCGAAGTTCAACGGATTCCTTTCAGCACTCACGTTGAGGACAGCACATTTTTCATTATTTACGGTCAATTGCCAATTTTAACACCATAGAGGTATATTATATAAATCGTTTTGCAGCTGGTTTCGATCTTCTGATGACTTTACTAGAAGATAAACGACAGCATCGTCTGCAAACAACTTAAGACAGCTTCTCGGATTGTCTCCTAAATCGTTTATATAGATAATGAACAACAGAGGGCCTATAAAACTACCTTGGGGAACACCAGAAATCACTTCTGTTTTACTCGTCGACTTTCGTCAGTTACTAAGTATTGTGACGTCTATTACAAGAAATTGCGAATGGCATAACTGAGACGGTATTTCGTAAGAACACAATTCGATCACAAGTCGCTTGTGAGGTACAGTGTCAAAAGCTTCCTGGAAATCTAGAAAATCGGAATCAAATAGAAATCCTTTGTCGATAGCGCTTCGTGTGAGTAGAGAGCTAGGTTGTTTCACAACGACGATGTTTCCTAAATCAGTGTTGGCTCTGTGTCAAAAGACCGTTCTTTTCGAGATAATTCATAATGTTCGAACACAGTATGTGTTCCCGAATCCTGCTGCATATCGACGTTAATGATATGGACCTGTAATTTAGTGGATACACCTACTGCCTTTCTTCAGTACCGGTGTGACCTGTGCAACTTTGCAGTCTTTGGGTACAGACCTTTCGTTGAGCGAGGGGTTGTATATGACTGTTAAGGCGCTTAAAGCAGAAGACTCTTAGATCGGAGGAAAAGCATTAAAATCTTTGCCTGGCCATCTTAACATAAACATTCCCCAAAGTATTCATGGTGACTGTGGTCGTGGTTCTTCGAAGGAGGTCAAGGCCGACTCTCAGTCTTGATCGCCTTAGGCCGTCCACACGCGGAGCGATTCAAAAGGAATGGATCGGGTTGATGATGCACACTGAGGTGACGAAAGTCATGGCATACGGATATGCACTTACTCAGATGACGGTAGAGTCACGTACACAAGGTATAAAAGGGCAATGCATTGATGGAGCAACCATTTGTATTCAGATGAGTCATGTGAAAAGATTTCCGACGTGATTATGACTTTGAATGACTTTGAATGGTAGTTGGAGCTAGACACATGGGAATTTTGAGATCTACCGTGTTAAGAATACCAAGTATCAGACGTTACCTCTCACCACGGACGACGCAGTGGCCGACGGTGATCGCCTAACGTCAGGTTCAAATGGTTCAAATGGCTCTAAGCACCATGGGGCTTAACAACTGAGGTCATCAGTCCCCCAGAGTTGGAACTACTTAAACCTAACTAACCTAAGGACATCACACACATGCATGCGCGAGGCAAGATTCAAACCTGCGACCGTAGCAGCAGCGCGGTCCCAGACTGAAGTAACGTCAGGGCAGCGGCGTTTGCAGGGAGTTGTCACTGCTAAGAGACAAGCAATACTGCATGGAATAACAGCGGAAATCAAAGTGGGACGAACGACGAACGTATCCATTAGGACTGAGCGGTGAAATTTGGCGTTAATGGACTGTGGGAGCAGAGAACAGGCGCGAGTGATTTTGCTTACAGCACGACATCGCCTGCAGCGCCTCTCCTGGGCTCGTGAACATATCGGTTGGACCCTAGACGAGTGGGAAACGGCGGCCTGGTCATATCAGACTCGATTTCAGATGACAAGAGCTGATGGTAGGGCTCGAGAGTGGCGCATACCCGACATGCCATGGACCCAAGTTGTCATCGAGGCACTGTTTCACGCTGATGGTGGTTCCACAATTGTGTGGACTGTGTTTATACGGAATAGAATTGGTCTTCTGGCCCAACTAAACCGTTCATTGGCTGGAAATGATTATGTTCGGCTACGTGGACACCTTTTGCAGCCATTCATGGACTTCCTGTTCCCAAACGTGCGATCAGTCCACAACCGTTAGCGATTGCTTTGAAGTACATTCTGGATAGTTCGACGGAATGATTTCGTCACTCACATCGCCCGACGTAAATCCCATCGAACATTTATTGGACCTAATCGAGAAGTCAGTTCGTGCATAAAATCATACAACGGCACCATTTTCGTACTTTTGGACGGCTGTAGAGGCAGCAAGGCTCATTAATTCTGCAGGGAACTTCCAAAGACGTGTTGCGTCCATGCCACGTCGATCGGCTGCAGCACGCCAGGCAAAAGGAGGTAAGATACCATATTAGGAGGTATCCCATGGCTTTTGTCACCTCAGTGTAAGCCGGTGATGGTCATACGTACCATTCCCGGTTCGCGCCCCTAAAGCAAGTGCTGGTCGCTATTGTGAACGCCAGTGCTCGTCTTCCGGTTTCTGGAGACAGGGCTATACTCCAGCCTGGAGATTATAGGCTGGTGTTCTGCTAAGCCGACCAAAGGGGGGTTACTGTCTGGATGGTGTCAGCATGGTGGCCGGTATTTTGTAATACACTTAGGAAAAGAAACAGAGCACTGGCAGGAAGCAGCACCTTACTGCAAGTACGAGGAGCATTTAATAAGTAATGCAATACATTTTTTATCGGCAAGTTTCAGCTGAAAAAACGCGGAATTTGCTGTGGGCCATCCTGGAATGTTCCCAAAAATGGCTCTGAGCACTATGGGACTTAACATCTGTGGTCATCAGTCCCCTAGAACTTAGAACTACTTAAACCTGCGACCGTAGCAGTCCCGCGGTTCCGGACTGTAGCGCCAGAACCGCTAGACCACCGCGGCCGGCCACCAGTTTGGATGCTCAAAGGTTTGTGCTCTCGGGATACCCCGCCACCTGGCAGAAGACCACAAAGAGCAATGAAGGACCATCTGTGCGGCATTGCTTGCGTGTTACGAAGCTGATCGTGACAATTATTTGTCAGCATCGTCACAGGCGATGAAACATGGGTTCATCACTTCTAACCAGAAACAAAACTGCAATCCGTGCAACGGAAAGATTCAAAGCCGCACTCTCAGTCGCTGAAGTCATTTCGACAGTCTTCTGGGACTCTGAAGCGGTTATTCAGTTTGATATCCTCCCTCATGGTGCAACGACGAAGTCTGAAGTCTACTGTGCTACCCTCAGGGAATTAAAGAAACGAATTCAGCGTGATCGTCGTCACCAAAATGAAAACGAACTTCTCCTTCTCCATGCAAAGCAAAGCCTCACACAAGTCGTTGCACCCGAGAGGAACTCACCAATCTTCATTGGACTGTTCTTCCTCATCCACCCTACAGCTCGGATCTTTCACCTTCCGCCTTCCATCTGTTTGGTCCAATGAACAATGCAGTCCGCGGGAAGCAGTACTTGGATGATAGGGAGGTTATTGATGCAACAAGACATGGCCTCCGATGTCGACCAGTAAAGTCGTAACATACAGGCATGCAGTGCCTCCCCGTAAGGTGGCGTTATCGCATTTCCCCACACTTCTGTAGACAGAAGAGTGGAGAATAATATGACGTACTGCAATCCCGAATAAAACCAGCCTCCTTTCAGAAAAAAATGTATTTCATCACTTATTGGATGCCCCTCGAACTGTGACCCATAACTTTCTCTGGAGGAAACAACATGGTTTCCGAAAACAGCGACTGTGTGAAACTCAGCTCGTCTGGACCACGACTTTTCACCATATACATAAGTGGCCTAGTAGATAACGTGGGAAGTTCCATGAGGCTTTTCGGGAATAATGCTATTGTATACAGAAAAGTCACGACTCTAGACAACTGTAGCGAAATTGATGAAGACATGCAAGGGATCGACGCTTGGTGCAGGGAATGGCAATTGACCCTCAACAAAAGCAGTTGTGATGCATTCCATATACATAGACAAGATTGCAGAGAAATCACTGGAAGCAGTTACTTCCATAAAATATCTGTGGGTATGCGTACGGGTGATTTAAAGTGGAACGAGCACATAAAACTAATTGCTGGAAAGGCAGATGCCAAACTGACGTTCAATGGAAGATTCCTAAGGAAACGTAGTTCATCAACAATGGAGACAACTTATAAGACACTCATTCGATCAATACTTGAATACTGCTCATTAGAGTGGGATCCGCGCCAGACAGGATTGACAGAGGAAAAGGAGAACATCCAAAGAAGACCAGCGCGTTTCGTTATGGGTACACTGAGTAAGCGTGAGAGCGTCACAGAGAGGATCAACCAATTCTAGTGTCAGACGCTGCGACAGAGGCGTTCTACATCAAGGTGTGGCTTACTGTTAAAGGTCCGAGAGTGTATATTTCTACAAGAGTCAGCCAGTATATTGCTTCGCCCTAAGTATATGTCGCGAAAAGACCACTAAGGTAAAATTAGAGATTAAAGTCCAGACGGAGGCTTAACCGGAATCTTTCTTCCCGCGAAACATACGCGACTGGAACAGGAAAACGGGAAACTGACTATAGTACACAAAGTACCCTCTGCCACACACTGCAAGGTGGCTTGTCGAGCATGGATGCAGATGTAGGCGCAGATTAGTGCAAAATGTATGGGTTGTAGTAGACAGGAGAATGCATAAGTATGAAAGTTTCCGAAGTCGACAATGTGAAGAGAGAAACCTTCAGTGCCGCACAGGAAATGCTTACATACACCGCACAGGTCGACGACAAGAATTTGACGAAAGGACGCAATGTTACCTTTGTAGAGCCATACGGGCCGATCGGCCAGATAGGGTGTCAGATCAGCGCCAATTTGCATGCAGGGCGTCATGAACTCATTTCTGTCACGATTACTTCCGGCCATTCACGAGGGAAGCATGATCGGACTGATTCTGCCCATCTTCCGTACGACTACAGTACACATTTAGAGCTCACAATTACTGGTACTCTTTGATGTGCTTGTCAAGCGTTTTTGAGAAATCGTGGTAGAGAGCTGTTTTCAGCCAGTTTGATACCATTATCTACCGAACACTACAATCGTTACGTCGAAACAACGTTTCTCCTAAATACACTCCTGGAAATGGAAAAAAGAACACATTGACACCGGTGTGTCAGACCCACCATACTTGCTCCGGACACTGCGAGAGGGCTGTACAAGCAATGATCACATGCACGGCACAGCGGACACACCAGGAACCGCGGTGTTGGCCGTCGAATGGCGCTAGCTGCGCAGCATTTGTGCACCGCCGCCGTCAATGTCAGCCAGTTTGCCGTGGCATACGGAGCTCCATCGCAGTCTTTAACACTGGTAGCACGCCGCGACAGCGTGGACGTGAACCGTATGTGCAGTTGACGGACTTTGAGCGAGGGCGTATAGTGGGCATGCGGGAGGCCGGGTGGACGCACCGCCGAATTGTTCAACACGTGGGGCGTGAGGTCTCCACAGTACATCGATGTTGTCGCCAGTGGTCGGCGGAAGGTGCACGTGCCCGTCGACCTGGGACCGGACTGCAGCGACGCACGGATGCACGCCAAGACCGTAGGATCCTACGCAGTGCCGTAGGGGACCGCACCGCCACTTCCCAGCAAATTAGGGACACTGTTGCTCCTGGGGTATCGGCGAGGACCATTCGCAACCGTCTCCATGAAGCTGGGCTACGGTCCCGCACACCGTTAGGCCGTCTTCCGCTCACGCCCCAACATCGTGCAGCCCGCCTCCAGTGGTGTCGCGACAGGCGTGAATGGAGGGACGAATGGAGACGTGTCGTCTTCAGCGATGAGAGTCGCTTCTGCCTTGGTGCCAATGATGGTCGTATGCGTGTTTGGCGCCGTGCAGGTGAGCGCCACAATCAGGACTGCATACGACCGAGGCACACAGGGCCAACACCCGGCATCATGGTGTGGGGAGCGATCTCCTACACTGGCCGTACACCACTGGTGATCGTCGAGGGGACACTGAATAGTGCACGGTACATCCAAACCGTCATCGAACCCATCGTTCTACCATTCCTAGACCGGCAAGGGAACTTGTTGTTCCAACAGGACAACGCACGTCCGCATGTATCCCGTGCCACCCAACGTGCTCTAGAAGGTGTAAGTCAACTACCCTGGCCAGCAAGATCTCCGGATCTGTCCCCCATTGAGCATGTTTGGGACTGGATGAAGCGTCGTCTCACGCGGTCTGCACGTCCAGCACGAACGCTGGTCCAACTGAAGCGCCAGGTGGAAATGGCATGGCAAGCCGTTCCACAGGACTACATCCAGCATCTCTACGATCGTCTCCATGGGAGAATAGCAGCCTGCATTGCTGCGAAAGGTGGATATACACTGTACTAGTGCCGACATTGTGCGTGCTCTGTTGCCTGTGTCTATGTGCTTGTGGTTCTGTCAGTGTGATCATGTGATGTATCTGACCCCAGGAATGTGTCAATAAAGTTTCCCCTTCCTGGGACAATGAATTCACGGTGTTCTTATTTCAATTTCCAGGAGTGTAGAACAATAGTAATAAAGATAATAATTGTGGTGCATTCGTGCCGAGGAACGGTCGAGGCATAATAAATAATTGTGACGAATGTACATTAATTTATCGATGTATTCATGCGTGTACCACAGATACACTCGCCCTACATTATTCACAGCATTTGCAGTCTTTTATGACTTCACCGTGACGCACGTATGAGTGTTTTGATAAATGTTCAGATTAGATTAGATTCAATTTTCGTTCCATAGACCCAAAAATGAGATGATTTCTTGGGTCTGCAACATATCAGAAAGTATAATATAAAAAAGGAATATTTAAATATAATACTCACTTCCCTGATCATTTGTCAGAAGATTGTCAAAATACGTGAATACACTGCGGTAAACTGGAACTGCCAATATTTACAGAATGAATACACTGTCAGAATGAAATATAGTTAAGCAGTTTTAATAAATTTACTATATGCAAAATACCTAATCTTGAGTGTTGTGACCTAGTACTGTCAAATCTGAAATCTAACAGACAGTTTCACTTCAGCTGGTATAACAGCCCCTGTTGTGATATTCGGATATTCGTCTATAGAGTAGAAGCAGTCGCCTATCGAAAAGTCTTTCAAACTCTGTTTAAACTGAACGCTTAACCTGAAACCAAGTTTTTAATGGTTGCTGGCAATTTATTGAAAATGTGTGTTCCTGAATATTGGACCCCTTTTTGAACCAAAAACTAAACTAAACTCCGTCCGAACAGGCCTTGGAAGGTCCAACGGTACCGACCGGCCGCCTTGTCATCCTGAGCCCAAAGGCGTCATTGGATGCGGATATGGAGGGGCATGTGGGCATCACACCGCTCTCCCGGCCGTATGTCAGTTTACGAGACCGGAGCCGCGTCTTCTCAATCGAGTAGCGCCTCAGTTTGCCTCACTGGGGCTGAGTGCACCCCGCTTGCCAACAGCGTTCGGCATACCGAATGATCACCCATCCAGGTGCTAGCCCAACCCGACAGTGCTTGACTTCGGTGATCTGACGGGGACCGGTGTTACCACTGCGGCAAGGCCGTGCTATGATTTCGTGACATAATGATGTCCCGCGTTGCTCAGCAGGTGACGCCAAGGCTGGAGTAGTTTACTACTTTACGGAGAGGGCGTAGGTAGGTACGAGAGGAGGATGGGTTGGGGGGTGGGGTGTCAATGGTAGCGCTATCCGCGTCTACAGGCAAACGGGACAGAGAAAATCCCCAACCCAGACGGGAATCAAACCCGGGACCCCGTGGGCCAGTGGGAGCAACGCTAGCCGCTACACTACGAGCTGCGGACTGTGTACGGGAAGTGACGGAGTGCGCAGTGCTCACCAAGGACCAGTGAGATTTTCGTTGCTAAGTCTGCCGCTATACGTCTGACCGGTTACTATCTGGAAATAGAACAGGCACTAGTGCTAACACCGTGTTACGTAGCTTACGTTGGCAAGGGTTCGTTATAACTTGTGTTTGTGGGAAATTCTGTGGCAGACTAATTTTTCTACTTCTAAAATTGTCGTAAAACTGCCCAAGTTCATAGAATTAATTTTACTGATTTACTACAACGATTATGATTAATTGCTCGTCCTTTCCGAACGGACGTCGTCGACTCTTTCTGAGTGTAGCTTACCCAGTTATGAGCCACCTGCGGGGCAATATTTCATGCAGTTTTTGTTAAGAGTTAATGTGTGCAATAATTTTGTATATGTGCCTTGATAACGCACTTGCCTCTGGGACTTACATTGTTTTCTTTAATTTAAATATTATTTGCGAAGGCTATGTTATAAGTTTTAAGCCGACCTTTTATTGCTTCCTTTCTCTTTGAGAATTTCTAGGAATTCCAGCTGAATCTCAGTTATCCCATGGATTTTGTAATGTATGTTTGAAATGTAATGTGAATGTATTATTTGTATTAGACTGAGGCGACAAAAGTCGTGGGATACCTCCTAATATCGTGTCGAATCTGCTTTATCCCAGAATAGCGCAGCAGCTCGAAGTGGCATGGACTGAAGAAGCCGTTCAGAGTCCCCTGCAGAAATATTGAGCGATGCTGCCACTACAGCTGTCCACAACCGCGAAAGTGTTGCCGGTGCCAGATGTTGTGCACGAATCGACCACTCGATTACGTCTTATCAGTGTTCAATGGGATTCATATCGGGCGATCTGGGTGGCCAAATCATCCGCTCGAACTGTCCACTTCAAACCAATCGCAAACTGTTGTGGCCTGGCGAGCCGGCCGACATGACCGAGCGGTTCTAGGCGCTTCAGTCCGGAACCACGCAGCTGCTACGGTCCCAGGTTCGAATCCTGCCTCGGGCATGGATGTGTGTGATGTCCTTAGGTTAGTTAGGTTTACGTAGTTCCAAGCTCTAGGGGACTGATGGCCTCAGATGTTAACTTCCATAGTGCTTGGAGACATTTGAACCATTTTTGTGGCCTAGCGACATGACGCATTGTTATCCATAAAAGTTCTATCGTTGTTTGGCTGCAAATGGTCCGCAAGTAGCCGAACATAACCGTTTCCAGTCGATGATCGATTCAGTTGGGCCAGACGACCCGGTCCATTCAATGCAAACACAGCCCACACCATTATGGAGCCACGACCAGCTTGCGCAGCGCCTTGTTGACAACCTGGGTCGATGGCTTCATGGGGTCTGCGCCACTCTCAGACCCTACATCAGCTTTTACCAACTGATATCGGGCCTCATCTGACCAGGCCACTGTTTTCCAGTCGTCTAGGGTCCAGTCAATATTGCCACGAGCCCAGCAGAAGCGCTGCAGGTGATGTGCTGCTAGCAAAGGCACTCGCGTCGGTCGTTTGCTGCCATAGCCCATTAACGCCAGATTTCGCCGCACTGTTCTAACAAATACGTTCGTCGCATGTCTCACTTTGATTTCTGCTGTTGTTTCGCGCAGGGTTGTTTGTCTGTTAGCATTGGCAAGGCTACGGAACTGCCGCAGCTGTCGGTCATTAAGTGAAGGCCGTCGGCCACTGCTGTGCCCGTGGTGAGAGGTAATGCATGAAATCTGGCATCCTCGGCGCAGTCTTGACGCTGTGGATATTCAGTTACCAAGCAATTTCCGAAATGGAATGTCCCACGCGCCTAGCTCCAACTACTACTCCTCGTTCAAACGCTGTTAATTCTCGTCGGGCGGTCGTAATGACGTCGGAAATCTTTTCACACGAATCACCAGAGTACAAATGACAGCTGCGCCAATGCACTGCCCTTTCATACATTGTGTAGTACCACTACCGCTATCTTTATATGCGCATATCCCTATCCCACAACTTTATGCCACCTTAATGTATGAATCTATTATTCTAATCATAGGCGTTGGCTGTTCACTCACGGACGGATTTTCGCTCTGTTCATTGTGAATTTATTAAAAATAATCTGAATTAATTTTAATTTTAAAAACCAACAGCCTAAGTTGCAAAGTTTACCTAGATTTACCTACGTTTCAGTCGGGATAACCCAACCTTCTTGAGAATAAAAGTAAGTACCATTTGTCCATACTGGACAAGCTAAAACTACAAATCCATAAATTATCGTCAGACTGTAAAAACTTATCTGAAACTGCCTCGGCCGCACTTCGCGACCACAATGCGGCAGCCACGAGTGCTGTAGTTTTAGCTTGACGATGTCCACTATGGACAAACGGTAGTTACTTTTATTCTGAAGAAGGTTGGGTTATCCCGACTGAAACCTAGGTAAATCTAGGTAAACTTTGCAACTGAGGCTGTTGGTTTTTAAAATTAAAATTAATATTTATACAGTTGCTGACATGGCCGCGAAATGTTGAAATTATTTAAAATCTGAAGTAAACTTTCTATGATTACTGTGCTCAATTTTAACATAATACTTTTAATTTGTTTGGAACTGATTTTGGTATTTTCTGGAATGTTAGTAAATTGTGTTTCCACTAACATATGTATGTGCCTCCACAATCCCCAGTGACTTCCACACTTTGGCTATGCTGTTGCTAATCCTGACGCACCAAAATGATAATCAAAAAATTGAAACACACTTCATTGACACAGTACTGGCGAAATTCTAGTTTGCTGCTTCTACTGTTTGTCCTAATGTCGCTGCTCGACGTGTGACGGTTTCGGTTTGTATTCAATAGTAACATCAATTTCCCGAAAACGCTTGGGAAGCCCATTGCACTAGAGCATACTTTGCGACATCTAAGTACCCTACTGGCCGTTAAAATTGTTACACCAAGAGAAAATGCAGATGATAAACGGGTATTCATTGGACAAATATATTATACTAGAACTGCAATGTGATTACATTTTCACGCAATTTGGGTGCATAGATCCTGAGAAATCAGTACGCAGAACAACCACCTCTGGCTGTAATAACGGCCTTGATACGCCTGGGCATTGAGTCAAACTGAGCTTGGATGGCGTGTACAGGTACAGCTGCCCATGCAGCTTCAACACGATACAACAGTTCATCAAGAGTAGTGACTGGCGTATTGTGACGAGCCCGGTGCTCGGCCACCATTGACCAGACGTTTTCAATTGGTGTGAGATCTGGAGAATGTGCTGGCCAGGGCAGCAGTCGAACATTTTCTGTATCGAGAAAGGCCCGTACAGGACCTGCAACATGCGGTCGTGCATTATCCTACTGAAATGTAGGGTAGAGCCTCGGGTCGTAACACATCTGAAATGTAACGTCCACTGCTCAAAGTGTCGTCAATGAGAACAAGAGGTGACCGAGACATGTAACTAATGGCACCCCATATCATCACACCAGGTGATACGCCAGAATGGCGATGACGAACACACGCTTCCAATGAGTGTTCACCGCGATGTCGCCAAACACGGATGCGACCATTGTGATTCTGTAAACAGAACCTGAATTCATCCGAAAAATGACGTTTTGCCATTCGTGCACCCAGCCATTCGTGCACCGCAGCCATGGTCTCCGAGCTGATACTCCATGCTGCTGCAAACGTCATCGAGCTGTTCGTGCAGATGGTTGTTGTCTTGCAAACGTACCCATCTGTTGACTCAGAGATCGAGACGTGGCTGCACGATCCGTTACAGCCATGCGGATAAGATGCCTGTCATCTCGACTGCTAGTGATACGAGGCCGTTGGGATCCAGCACGGTGTTCCGTGTTACCCTCCTAAACCCACCGATTCCATATTCTGCTAACAGTCATTGGATCTCGATCAACAGGAATAGCAATGTCGCGATACAATAAACCGCAATCGCGATGGGCTACAATCCGAGCTTTATCAAAGTCGGAAACGTGATGGTACGCGTTTCTCCTCCTTACACGAGGCATCACAACAACGTTTCACCAGGCAACGCCGGTCAACTGCTGTTTGTGTATGAGAAATCGGTTGGAAACTTTAGTCACGTCAGCACGTTATAGGTGTCGCCACCGGCGCCAACCTTGTGTGAATGCTCTGAAAAGCTAATCATTTGCTTATCACAGCATCTTCTTCCTGTCGGTTAAATTTCGCATCTGTAGCACGTCATCTTCGCGGTGTAGCAATTTTAATGGCCAGTAGTGTATATACGACAGTCGTCCGAAAGTTGAACAAAGAGGGTGCCTTCTCATTGTATTGAGCGTTGCACTGTCACTCAGGCAATACAAACATTGCTGTAGTTTTCTTCATTAGCGGCGTTCGGTCCAGCGGTGTGTTTGAGGATGGGAGCGTTCTATGAGGTCAATGGCGGCCGGACCTGGACAGCAGGCGAGCAAAGAAGCAAAAGAGTGGGCGGGCTGCAGCGTGGCGCTAATGCAGGGGCGGAGGAGGGGACAGACGGTAGCGGGGGGGGAGGGGGGGGGGGAGCGGCGTGGTGCCGCTTATGATTTACGAGCGCCGGCGTCGGCCGCCATTACGGCGGCTCGCCTGATGAAGCGGCCAGCGCCGCGTGCCAGATAAATCACCCCCTCCCCCTTCCCCCTCCCCCTAAGTCTTACCTACCGCCCCGTCTGTCTGTGCAGAGACACTGATCGTCTAGTATCGCCGACAGCAAGCGTCGCTGGCAGTGTAGTCAATGTCATCGTTGTGTAAGATGGCAGCCGGACTGGTCCAGGTCGTACGTAAAAAGGCACAATTTCTACGCTGCTGGACATTACAATTACAAAACCGGCATGGAAGGACGTCAGATCCGTGGATATGCAAATGGTTAGCATTTCACAGCAAAAAGTATACGAGACTAGCGACATCTACTCTCTGTAAACAGAGTGGTTTTGCTAAATGAGGGGAAAAAACTGCAGGAAACGATACCTGAAAGGACAAGAATCAAGAAAAGTCATATGGAAATATGGGGGCAAATGCGTTCCTAGAGAGATTCGACCACTTAGAGGTGGACGTAAAAGATCTTTCACAGTTAGGTTTCAGCAACTGAAAGTACATATGAGCACACATCAAGCAAAGGGAATGTTCTGGATGTACTAGTGTTTTAGTTCCTCACTCAAGAGAACAGTGAGCTTTAGCACCACCATGTAGTAGCCAGATAAACCTTCGTACCATCAAATGTACGTTTTCTAGCAGGTGAAGCAGAGTCACCCACAGGAAGTGCAAACGAGTCTCTCCAAAACTCCCCGCCCACACATATGGGCTGAACAGGTGCTGATGCTTCGTTGACACAATACAATGGGGATTCCTGTGGTCCATAGGTGGGTGATGCGAACATTAACTATACCGCCCCTCATAAAGGTAGCCTCATCTGTGAACAGGATGGATGATAGAAACTGCAGCACCGTGGTGGCCTCTGTGGCCGACAACCATCACCATGGAGGCAAGTCTGTAGGTAAAGAAGGCTTTGTGATAAAGATAAAGATAAATAGGGCTTTGTGATAAAGATTGTGGCAGCTGTTGTGGAGAATGTTCCATAGTGTCTTCTGGCTTACTCCAAGCTGGTGGACCACCTGCGTGGTGATAACATCAGGGTTCCTACGAAAGATCTTTTACCTCCATCCTCAAGTGGGTGTGCCTGTCTTGGAATATATTTCCGGTCATAGGTACAAATGACCTCTTTTGCTCCTTATGCTCTCAGGCATAGTTCCCTGCAGTTTCTAGCAAACTCATAACCCAGTATAAGAAAAGATTACATAGCTGGTTGTTTATGAGGAAATTTTGTTAGTCCTCATGCTAGGAGAAAAGACAACCAGATATGAAAGTTGTAGCTGGATAATATGATGAAGAAGAACCTGAGCTGACCAATCAAGTGAATGAACTAATCCATGAGAGCTTCCATCACGCATATTTCGCTGAAATTCTTCTCATGAGGCACATAATCATACAAGTTCATGTTTGTGCTCGCGACTCGGTCAGAAACACGACAGTTAGCTCTAGTCTCACCTGGGCTGCAAACACACAAGCTACCACCACAGTGTGTTGCCAACTGACGCGCACCAGTACAGTGTCAGTGACAGCGACGTCTGGTACAGAGCGCACAAAATAACTTGACGTATCCTACACGGATGGCATGGTAAGGAAGGGGATAATGACAGTGGTGGGGGCTCCACTGTGAACTGCCAAAGCACAGTAAGGGAGGTGCACTGCAACGGTTGAAGTCAATGGACAAACCCAAATCCCACTGTAGCTAGCTCCAAATCCGTAGGTCAGCAGTCGACAGTCAACTGAGGTGGCCATCCAGTCAGAACAACGGGATATAATCTCCCACCATTTGGATGAGATTCGGAGTCTGGTCAGGTGCCACGTTATTTTGCACGAACTCGAGTGACATTCACTTAAGAAGAAATCACGTCTTAGTGCATCTGCAAGAAGTTCCATTTGTCTAAGAGCAGCAATAACTAAAGACTTCAAAGCGCTCTCGAGCATTTTAGTTAAAATAATGAGCATACTGTTTTGTTCTTATTTTTAATTGTAATGTGGGAAACAAATTATTGTTTTGTAATTGTCTTTTGTAAGTGATAAATAGCTGCGGTCCAAAACAGAACGCGTTTATATTCCTCTCACTGGCGCTCCTAACTCCTTTATTTATCAAAATAATTACAAATGCCACACTCAAGTGCTCTTATTTTACACTTAATAAATCACTAATATGGAGAGCGCTTCACTATATGCTACACTACATATGGCGACTAGCTGGAGCCTTCACGAAAATCTATCACTACAGACCGAAATCATTCAGAGAGCAATGCTAATCCGTGAACACTCTACCACTATACAAAACACAGAGACAGAAAAAAAAGTGAAAATGTTAAAGGTGATAAACTGTAACAAAATGAGAACGATGACTACCTTGTGACCGAAAAGTGGGGGAAAACATGGTTGAAAAGTCATGGACCTGTTATCAGGCTGTAAGGTTATATAAAATATCGAAGCGAGCAAGACTTAAGAAGTAAACTGACACAGACGGACAAGAGGGAAATATTATTGTTAACGCAAGTGGAAAGAAATTATAAGGTAATGGAAAGGATAGGAGTCTGCAGGAACAATGGGCAGATCAGTGAACAATTTCATAACTGTATGAGCTCAATTAATCTGCAACTAGAAGAAACATTAACGGGTAGATATAGAGACGCAACATAACAAAAGAGGATCTGAGGGCGGAGCGACGAATTATAAGGCAGAGATAATGCAAAAGCAGTGTCCGATACGCCATGTCCCTATTCCCGTTGACGCTATGGCAGTGTGTGAGGTGTAAGGAAGGGAACGCAGGAAACTGGCCACCACTGATGGCCTTTGAATCATGCAAATTTCGGAAATGACTTCCGAAGGGCTCCAGATGGGCAACACCCAATGGTTGTAGTGGCTGCTGTAACTTGCAGTGAGGTATACATCCGCTTCGTTGATTACCTGACGCGGGTAGTCCAAAGATTGTCGAAAGATGTCAGACTTCCACTTCTTGCAGTTGACGTGTTGGAAAAAATGAACATACATACCACGGCAATGGCGTAATCGTGCGAGAAAATGTACTGTATGTGAAGAACCAACCCGCTTATCAGTCATCTGAGGTCAATTTGTTATGTGGATTTAAACATGTTGTTGTTGTTGTGGTCTTCAGTCCTGGGACTGGTTTGATGCAGCTCTCCATGCTACTCTATCCTGTGCAAGCTTCTTCATCTCCCAATACGTACTGCAGCCTACATCCTTCTGAATGTGTTTAGCGTATTCATCTCTTGGTCTCCCTCTACGATTTTACCCCCCACGCTGCCCTCCAATACTAAACTGGTGATCCCCTGATGCCTCAGAACATGTCCTACCAACCGATCCCTTCTTCTTGTCAAGTTGTGCCACAAGCTCCTCTTCTCCCCAATCCTATTCAATACTTCCTCATTAGTTACGTGGTCTACCAATCTAATCTTCAGCATTCTTCTGTAGCACCACATTTCAAAGGCTTCTATTCTCATCTTGTCCAAACTATTTATCGTCAGTGTTTCACTTCCATACATGGCTACATTCCATACAAACACTTTCAGAAACGACTTCCTGACACTTACATCTATACTCGATGTTAACAAATTTCTCTTCTTCAGAAACGCTTTCCTTGCCATTGACAGTCTACATTTTATATCCTTTCTACTTCGACCATCATCAGTTACTTTGCTCGCCAAATAGCAAAACTCCTTTACTACTTTAAGTGTCTCATTTCCTAATTTAATCCCCTCAGCATCACCCGATTTAATTTGACTACATTCCATTATCCTCGTTTTGCTTTTGTTGATGTTCATCTTATATACTCCCTTCAAGACACTGTCCATTCCGTTAAACTGCTCTTCCAGGTCTTTTGCTGTCTCTGACAGAATTACAATGTCATCGGCGAACCTTAAAGTTTTTATTTCTTCTCCATGGATTTTAATACCTACTCCGAATTTTTCTTTTGTTTCCTTTACTGCTTGCTGAATATACAGATTGAATAACATCGGGGAGAGGCTACAACCCTGTCTCACTCCCTTCCCAACCACTGCTTCCCTTTCATGTCCCTCGACTCTTATAACTGCCATCTGGTTTCTGTACAAATTGTAAATAGCCTTTCGCTCCCTGTATTTTACCCCTGCCACCTTCAGAATTTGAAAGAGATTATTCCAGTCAACATTGTCAAAAGCTTTCTCCAAGTCTACAAATGCTAGAAACGTAGGTTTGCCTTTCCTTAATCTAGCTTCTAAGATAAGTCGTAGGGTCAGTATTGCCTCACGTGTTCCCATATTTCTACGGAATCCAAGCTGATCTTCCCCGAGGTCGGCTTCTACCAGTTTTTCCATTCGTCTGTACAGAATTCGCGTTAGTATTTTGCAGCCGTGGCTTATTAAACTGATAGTTCGGTAATTTTCACATTTGTCAACGCCTGCTTTCTTTGGGATTGGAATTATTATATTCTTCTTGAAGTCTGAGGGTATTTCGCCTGTCGATTTAAACATCTAAATATAGTAAAGCACTCGTTACCTCGAAGATTCGCTTTACTAGGGATGGCCCTATCGGAGGATGGGCGTACTAACATTTCTCTCATTGGAATATTTAGCCAGTTACATGCGGACGTATATTTGGAAAGGCAACTCCAGACTACGGTGAAACTGGGCTTTTTTCTGACATACACAAAGCACTGTCAGAGGTGAAAGCACAGTACTGTGAAGAAAGTCACAGAACTAACAGGGAATCCAACTGCTGTTGGCTTCAGTCTGACGATTCGTCTGATACAGCTCTCCATGCTGATATGTCGTGTTCAAATATTTTCATGTCCGCATTCGCAGTTGCGAATATGAACAACCATCAGCTATACAATGGAATAAATTAAATGTACACGCAGCTGATCCCAATGAACCATGAACCTTGCCGTCGGTGGGGTGGCTCGCATGCCACAGCGGTATAGATAGCCGTACCGCAGGTGCAACCACAAATCAGGGTATCTGTTGAGAGGCCAGGCAAGCGTGTGGTTCCTGAAGAGATGCAGCAGAGTTTTCAGTAGTTGTAGGGGGAAAAATATGGATGATTCACTGACCTGGCCTTGCAACATCATGATATAGGCCTTGCTGTGATGGTACTTTGAACGGCTGAAAACAACGGGAAACTACAGCCGTAGTCCTTTTCAAGGGCATGCAGCTTTCCTATGTGGTTTACTTGTGATGGCGTCATCTTGGGTAAAATATCCCGGAGGTAATATAGTCTCCCATACGGATCTCTGGGTGGGGTCTACTCAGGAGGATGTCGTTACCTCCGGAGAAATAAATCTGACATTCTACGGATTGGAGCTTGTAATATAAGAAAAATTAAAAAGGGAAGTGGATAGGTTGAATTTAGATACCGCGGGAATTAGTGAAGTTCGGTGACAGGAGTGACAAGAGGAACAGGACTTATGGTCAGATGAACGCAAGGTTACAAATTCAAAATCAAATAGGAATTACCCCTATTTAATTAGGTTTAATAATGAGTAAGAAAATAGGAAAGCGGATAAGCTACTGTGAACAGCATAGTCAAAATATAGGAACTAAGCCCCACTCACCACAGTAATAGAAGTCTATATGCCAACTATCTCCGCAGATGATGAAGTTATTGAAGAAATGTATGACGAGATAAAAGAAATAATTCAGATAGTTGAGGGAGACGAAAATTAAATAGTGATGGCGGACTGGAATTCGATAGTATGAAAAGAGAGAAAGAACAATAAGAGCTGAATATGGATTGACAGAAAGCAATGAAAGAGGAAGCCATGTGGTAGAGTTTAGTTTAATCATCGCTAACATTTGACTTAAGAGTCATAAAAGAAGATAGTGTACGTGGAAGAGATCTGGAGACATCGAAAGGTTTCAGATTGATTATACAGGGTGTTACAAAAAGGTACGGCCAAACTTTCAGGAAACATTCCTCACACACAAATAAAGAAAAGATGTTATGTGGACATGTGTCCAGAAACGCTTAATTTCCATGTTAGAGCTCATTTTAGTTTCGTCAGTATGTACTGTACTTCCTCGATTCACCGCCCTGATTTCATACGGGATACTCTACCTGTGCTGCTAGAACATGTGCCTTTACAAGTACGACACAAAATGTGGTTCATGCACGATGGAGCTCCTGCACATTTCAGTCGAAGTGTTCGTACGCTTCTCAACAACGGATTCGATGACCGATGGATTGGTAGAGGCAGACCAATTCCATGGCCTCCACGCACTCCTGACCTCAACCCTCTTGACTTTCATTTATGGAGGCATTTGAAAGCTCTTGTCTACGCAACCCCGGTACCAAATGTAGAGACTCTTCGTGCTCATATTGTGGACGGCTGTGATACAATACGCCATTCTCCAGGGCTGCATCAGCGCATCAGGGATCCCATGCGACGGAGGGTGGATGCATGTATCCTCGCTAACGAAGGACATTTAGAACATTTCCTGTAACAAAGTGTTTGAAGTCACTCTGGTACATTCTGTTGCTGTGTGTTTCCATTCCATGATTAATGTGATTTGAAGAGAAGTAATAAAATGAGCTCTAACATGGAAAGTAAGCGTTTCCGGAAACATGTCCACATAACATATTTTCTTTCTTTGTGTGTGAGGAATGTTTCCTGAAAGTTTGGCCGTACCTTTTTGTAACACCCTGTATAATGGTAAGACAGAGATTTAGAAACCAGATTTTAAATTGTAAACCATCTCCAGGGGCAGATGTGGACTCTGACCACAATTTATTGGTCATGAACTGTAGATTAAAACTGAAGAAACTGGAAAAAGGTAGAAAATTAAGGAGATGGGACCTGGATAAGTTGAAAGAACGAGAGGTTCTGCGAGTTACAGAGGGAGCGTTAGGCAATGGTTGACTGGAACAGGGAAAGGGAATACAGTAGAAAAGAATGGGTTGCTTTAAGAGATAAAATAGTGAAAACGGCAGAGTATCAATCAGGTAAAAAGTCAAGGCCTAATAGGAATCATTGGATAACAAAAGAGATACTGAAGTTAACTGATGAAAGGAGAAAATATAGCAATTCAGCAAATGAAGCAGGTGAAAGGGAATACTAAAGTTTAAAAAGGAAGTGCAGAACGGTTAAGCAGGAATAGCTGGAGCACAAATATAAAGATTTAGAAGCATATTTCATTAGGGGGAAGATAGATACCGCCTACAGGAAAATTAAAGATGCCTTTGGGGGAAAAGAGGAGCAGCTGTGTGAATATCGAGAGCTTGTATGGAAAACCAGTCCTAAGCAAAGAAGGGAAAGCAGAAAGATGGGAGGAGTATGCAGAGGGTATATAAAAGGGAAATAAACTTGAAGGCAATGTAATAGAAAGGAAAGTGGAACGTGAGGAAGATGGGAGATATGATACTGTGGGAAGAATCTGACAGAGCTCTGTAAGATCTAAGTCGAAACAAGGACCCGGTAGTAGACGATATTCCATCAGAACTACTGATACACTTGGGAGAGCCAGCCATGACAAAACTCTTCATCTGGTATGCAAGAGGTATGAGACAGGCGAAATACCCTCAGACTTCAATAATAATGTAATAATTCTAATTCCAAAGAAAGTAGTTCCTGACAGGTCTGAAAATTACCGAACAATCAGTTTAAAAGTCATGGTTGCAACATACTAACAGGAATTCTTTACAGAAGAATGGAAAAACTGGTAGAAGCCGGCCTCGGGGAAGATTCCTGAGAAATATAGGAACACGCGAGGCAATACTTACCCTCCAAATTATCTTGGAAGATAGGTAAGTTTACTTGTATAGCATTTGTTGACTTGGAGAAAGCTTTTGGCACTGTTGACAGGAATATTCTCTTTGATATTGTGAAGGTAGCATGGGTAAAATACAGGGAGCGAAGGGCTATTTACAACTTGCAAAGAAACCAGACGGCAGTTGTAAGAGTCGAGGGGCATGAAATGGAAGCAGTGGTTCAGAAGAGAGTGAGACTGGATTGTAGTCTATCCCCGATGTTATGAAAACTGAACATTCAACAAGCAATAAAGTAAACTAAAGAAAAATTTGGAGTAGAAATTAAAGTTCGGGGAAAGAAATGAAAACTTTGAGTTTTGCCGATGACATTGCAATTCTATCAGAGACAGCAAAGTACTCGTGAGAAGTTAACGGAATGGACGTTGTCTTGAGAGGAGCGAACATCAACAAAAGTAAAACAAGGACAGTGGAATGTAATGATATTAAATCAGGTGATGCTAAGGGAATGAGATTAGCAAACAAGACACTTAAAGCAGTAGATGAATTTTGCTTTTGGGCAGCAAAATAACTGACGATGGTCGAAGTAGAGAGGACATAAAATGTAGACCGGCAATAGCAAGAAAAGCGTTTCTGAAGAAGAGAAATTTGTTAACACTGAATATAGATTTAAGTGTTAGGAAGTCTTTTCTGAAAGTGTTTGTCTAGAGTGTTGCCATGTATAGTAGTGAAACATGGACGATAAAGAGTCTAGACGAAAAGAGAGTAGAACGTTTCGAAGTGTGGTGCTACAGAAGAATGTCGAGGATTAGATAGGTAGATCACGTATCTAACGAGGAGGTACTGAATAGGATTGGTGAGACAAGAAATGTGTTGCACAACTTGATCAAAAGAGGGATCGGTTGACAGGACACATTCTGAGACATCAAGGGATCACCAGTTTAGTGTTATAGGGAAGTGTGGGGGTAAAAATCGTAGAGGGAGACCAAGAGATGAATACAATAAGGAGATTCAAAAAGATATAGATTGCAATAGTTATTCGGAGATAAAGAGGCTTACATAGGATGGAGTAGCATGGAGAGCTGCTTCAAATGTCTTTAGACTGAAGACCACAACGATAAAATTCGCAATTGCGAATATGGACAATCATCAGCTGTAGAATTCAATTACGACAATGAAAATTTGTGACGGACTAGGACTCGAAGCCGGATTTCCCGCCTATCGCGGACGGTCGCCTTACTATTGGGCTAGCCGTACACGACTCATAGCCAGACCCTTAACTTTCGTATGTCGTCAACTACATCTACATCTAAATCTACATCTATACTCCGCGAGCCACCTTACGGTGTGTGGCGGAGGGTACTTATTGTACCACTATCTGATCCCCCCTTCCCTGTTCCATTCACGAATTGTGCGTGGGAAGAACGACTGCTTGTAAGTCTCCGTATTTGCTCTAATTTCTCGGATCTTTTCGTTGTGATCATTACGCGAGATATATGTGGGCGGTAGTAATATGTTGCCCATCTCTTCCCGGAATGTGCTCTCTCGTAATTTCGATAATAAACCTCTCCGTATTGCGTAACGCCTTTCTTGAAGTGTCCGCCACTGGAGCTTGTTCAGCATCTCCGTAACGCTCTCGCGCTGACTAAATGTCCCCATGACGAATCGCGCTGCTTTTCGCTGGATCATGTCTATGTGTCTACAACCTGTATTCGTACATCCAAAATGTATGTTCCCCTTCAGGAGGGACATATTACTTGAAAGTCGCTTGCACGTTGTCGGAAACACTAAACACTCAGTTCAACTTATCACGGAAGCCTTTTGCTGCATCTGACAGAAGTACAATGTCACCGGCAAATCTCTAAGTTTTTATTTGCTCTCCCTGAACTGTATTTTCCTTTCCAAAACTGTCCTTGGTTTCTTTTATTACTAGCAGTGAATACGGATTATATAACATGGGTATAGTCTACAAAGGTGTCTAACTCTTCTTAACTATTACCTCCTCTCGTTCGACTCTTGTAACTGCAGTCTAGCTTCTGTACAAGTTGCAGTCATATTTGGCTTCCTGTGCTTTATCTGTTGTAACTTCATAATTTGTAATGCAGAGAGCATTTTCAAAAACTTCGCAGTTAGATGTCTGCCCACTACGATATAACGCTACATATTAGAAACATATACTATTGTAGCACTCTTACGTGAATAATTCTGTGGAAAGGAGCAACATCTGTCATTTTGGGGTAGGTTCGTGGCCGTTGTCCAGAGAACGGTTGTTGTTAATCGAAAGCCACAGAATACATTTGCGACAAAATGTTTCATTAATTTACTCGTGCTCACTAATGGTTATGTATACGAGACGAACAAATACTGTAATGTCTCTTGGCAATGGAAACCGCGGGCCACATGTTTTGGAAACCGCGGATATGTCAATGAGACCGCGGTGCTAGGCTACCCACACTCCTTTCACCACGGATTCTGCTGATGTCGCAGATCATGGTCCTTTTACTGTTATGCGTTTTCTCTGATACGGTGACGTTCCTGATATCACAAGAAATACCATGCTCTGTTTGCGCAGCAGTCGATGTGTATAATTCTGACAACTGCGTATGTGAATAAAATTTAAAACTGTGATGCTTCGTTTTTAATTAGGTTTGACGTTCTAGAGATAACAGTTGTTAAAAACTAAAACCTGAAACTTTTCTGGAGAATGACTGACGATTTCAGCAGTAACCTCATAGTAACTGACGCTCACATCAGCCTGAAATAACTTAGGTAGACAACTGAAAACCCGTAAACGAAAAACGTAAGCACTTCTCGCGGATTAAGTCTTAGACCTTTTCCTACTGGACGTCTGCTGCCTACAAGGAATTACGAGGAGTGATGTATCATCTTGGGTTATGCAGCTGCTTCTTTATTTGATCAGCTCTTCAATTGGCGTCACGATCCTGAGTATACCCTGTTGCACATCACTCCCACCTCAGGTATCCTACCCAGTTAGTTTCTATCGATTGCCGTGACGTTACCATTCCGCAACGGACGCAGTCAAAACTCAGTAACCTTATAATTATCAGATATGGATTTTAAACTGCAAGACGAGTGTTCGACTACATTAATGCATCGGCCGGGGTTCCTGTTCCTTGCCCCATCGATTCTGTTACTGAAGTGTTACAGACGCTTGAAACATGTTACCTAAAATACGTAGATACACTGATGAGCCAAAACACTATGACCACTGCCCACGGCGAGGTTGAATGCTCCTCGTGGTGTTGCGGCAAGTGATCCAGTAAGTAAAGATCGTAAACGGAAGAGAGACGGATGGGCAGTCATTATAGCGAAGATACAGGCCGAAAATGTGGAAATCAACTGATATAAGCGGTTTTGAGAAAGGGAACATCGTTAGGGCGCTGCGGCCGGAAAGGAGAATCTCTGAAACGGCGAAACTGGTCGTCTGTTGGCGTGCTACTGTCGTGAGCACGTATGGAAAATGGCTGTAGGATGGTGAAATGACGAGTAGGCCGAATGGTATTGGACGACCATGTCTCATCAGAAAACGTAAAGGATAATCCAGGATAGGCAGCGATCTGTGGCAGATCAGACGACAGAGTACAATGCTAACGCAGGAACAAGTGATTCGGAGGACACCGTTCAAAAGCCACTGTTGAAGATGGAGCTCTGCGTCACAAGACCCTCTACATTTTCCTGAGTTGACCCAACGTCGTCGCCAGTTATGATTGCAGTGGACACAGCATCACTGAGTTTTACCGTGAATCAATAGAAACGTGTCATCTGTCGAATGAATCGCATTTGTTCTTACACCAGGTGGATGGTTGGGTCCTTACACGCCGTCGTCCAGGCGGATAGCTGCACCAAACATGCACCGCGCCACAGACACCGGCAGGAGAGGGCAGAATTTTGATATGTGGTACATTGAATTGTGTTTCCATGGGATATGCGGTAGTAATCGTGAGTTGGGTTTCCATAGGATCTATGGTGATAATTGAAGGCATAAGGACAGAAGAGAACTACGTGAACATTATTGCGGACCACCTGGATCGGTTCACGCTTGAAGTCTCCCCGTACGGAGAAGACATCTTGCAGCAAGATAACTGTCCGCGTTGCTAGGTCAGAATCGTGTTACCGTGGTTTGAGGGGCATCGTAGTGAACTCACAATGATGTCTTGGCCAGAGAATGTACTGATGTGTAACGACTGGAACACATATCAGGCTCCAACTGCGTGCCCTAGACCACTATCCCGTAATTTACGGGAAATGCTTGACCTGAGCGTAGACGTTTGGTGCCACGCACTTCTGAAATCCTATCAAGGGCTTGTGGAATCCATGTTGTACTGTTTGCAACGTGGAACAATTCGTTGTTAAACAACTGGTCATAATGTTTTGGCTCATCGGAGTACATGGATATTTTTATTATTGGCGGGACTTGGAGAAAATCTAAATTACACTACTGGCCATTAAAATTTCTACACCAAGAAGAAATGCAGATGATAAACGGGTATTCATTGGACAAATATATTGTACTAGAACTGACATGTGATTACATTTTCACCCAATTTGGGTGCGTAGATCCTGAGAAATCAGTACCCAGAACAACCACCTCTGGCCGTAATAACGGCCTTGATACGCCTGGGCACTGAGTCAAACAGAGCTTGGATGGCGTGTACAGGTACAGCTGCCCATGCAGCTTCAACACGATACCACAGTTCGTCAAGAGTAGTGATTGGCGTATTGTGACGAGCCAGTTGCTCGACCACCATTGACCAGACGTTTTCAGTTGGTGAGAGATCTGGAGAATGTGCTGGCCAGGGCAGCCGTCGAACATTTTCTGTATCGAGAAAGGCCCGTACAGGACCTGCAACATGCGGTCGTGCATTATGCTGCTGAAATGTAGGGTTTCGCAGGGATCGAATGAAGGGTAGAGCCACGGGTCGTAACACATCTGAAATGAAATGTAACGTCCACTGTTCAAAGTGCCGTCAATGCAAACAAGAGACGTGTAACCAATGGCATCCCATACCATCACGCCGGGTGATGCGCCAGAATGGCGATGACGAATACACGCTTCCAATGTGCGTTCACCGCGATGTCGCCAAACACGGATGCGACCATAATGATGCTGTAAACAGAACCTAGATTCATCCGAAAAAATGACGTTTTGCCATTCGTGCACCCAGGTTTGTCGTTGAGTACACCATTGCAGGCGATCCTGTCTATGATGCAGCGTCAAGGGTAACAGCAGCCATGGTCTCTGAGCTGATAGTCCATGCTGGTGCAAACGTCGTCGGACTGTTCGTGCACATGGTTGTTGTCTTGCAAACTTCCCCAACTGTTGACTCAGGGATAGAGACGTGGCTGCACGATCCGTTACAGCCATGCGGATAAGATGCCTGTCATCTCGGCTGCTAGTGATACGAGGCCGATGGGAGGAGGAGGAGGAGATTAGTGTTAACGTCCCGTCGACAACGAGGTCATTAGAGACGGAGCGCAAGCTCGGGTGAGGGAAGGATGGGGAAGGAAATCGGCAGTGTCCTTTCAAAGGAACCATCCCGGCATTTGCCTGAAGCGACTTAGGGAAATCACGGAAAACCTAAATCAGGATGGCCGGAGACGGGATTGAACCGTCGAGGCCGTTGGGATCCAGCACAGCGTTCCGTATTACCCTCCTGAACCCACCGATTCCATATTCTGCTAACAGTCATTGGATCTCGACCGACGCGAGCAGCTGTGTCGCGATACGATAAACCGAAATCGCGCTAGGCTACAATCCGACCTTTATCAAAGTCGGAATCGTGATGGTACGCATTTCTCCTCCTTTCACGAGTCATCACAACAACATTTCACCAGGCAACGCCGGTCAGCTGCTGTTTGTGTATGAGAAATCGGTTGGAAACTTTCCTCATGTCAACACGTTGTAGGGTGTCGCCACCGGCGCCAACCTTGTGTGAATGCTCTTAAGAGCTAATAATTTGCATATCACAGCATCTTCTTCCAGTCGGTTAAATTTCGCGTCTCTACGCCGTCATCGTCGTGGTGTAGCAATTTTAATGGCCAGTAGTGTATTTAATCATCTGACAATATTAGGGGAGCCGAGAACAAAGGGGCAGAATGGTACGGAGCTGCAACTACTGAAGTATATGGATCTGAACTCGAGACCATGTCTATGCAAAATCAGTACAAATTATTGACGCAAGACCCATAAACGATGGTCTCATCGGTGCTGTACACCTAGAAGTCCCACATCACAGAGATCTGCAAGCGTTGGCGCGCTGCTCCATTCGTGCCAGGACACTTTATCGCAGGAAGAAATCGTAATAATGTCCTCCCACGCTCGATGAAATTCTGACAAGTGTTTCCTCCGCATGCCTACCACGGAAAACTCTCTATGCATAGAAATTAACACACACTGTGTTTTCTGAGTCGTCTTCTCAGTCATTGCACTCCTTCATATTTATCTTCAACCCTTACACTACTATCTGAACAACACAGAATAAATGCTCGTTTTCAATTAAGAAAAATCCTCTCTGTACTACTACACAACACTGCCATGTTCTCTAAATCGAGCTCGACTTTGGAACAATGTTCCTCAAAAATATCAGAGAAATTAAAATCCTTTCAAACTTCAAGAGAGAGTTAATGGCCCACCTTTTACCACAATAGCTATCTCTTCTTGCATTCGCTCTCGAGAACCTTCCCACCCCCACCACTTTTTCCACCGCTTATCTACACAGTCCTCTATTGAAATTCTCTTCCTTCCTAGGACAAATAGTCACTTTCATTTCCGTCCTCACGTCTCTCATTATTACTTCCGCTTCTTAAGCCAAATAAAGCTTCAAATGTTCCAAATTACTCAACATCATTCTTAATTCCTCAATTATTTTATTATTATTGTTATTGTATTGTCGATTATTATTTTATTAATAATGCAAATTATTATTGTTGTGATTGTTATGTAATATTCTTTGTGTGTTTTTCCTGGTCAGATGTAAGAGTGGGCCTTAAGGCCCTAAGCTGATCAGGCTAAATAAGCAATAAATAAATCAGAGTGGTCGCGCAGGGATTTGAAGTCCGTTCCTCCAAAATGAGACTCCAGTACCTTTACATCCAATTACAGAAACATCGCTAGAAAAGACGCACTGACTCAGTTCCATTTAAGTGTGCAATGGAGGACGTTTACGGGAGCGTCTCAGCCTTTACTTCGGTGGCTTGTTACTGTGGCCAAATGAGCACTAACTAAGACATACTTCAACAGAGCGAAACGCTACTCTAGAGACGATTTTTTGAGCATATACTCACCTGGTAATGGCAGGAAATCAGAAATTTACGGGTAAATCTGGCCGTGGCGTAGACGAATCCAGTTTTTCGACTAAACATTAGTCACAACCAGTTTATTTTCTTCTTACATTCAATTTATTTATGCATTCTGGTTAGTTAGTAGGCAGTTCGGACCACAGTCATGAGCACGAAGAATATTTTACTGGAAAAAATATATCTTGCGCGAGTAATTCTTCTTCGGTGCGACACATTCCTGTTTGACATCTGCATAGACTGGTGGACCATGAAAGGCTTCTTTTATGTCTGCCAGCGCTCCGGCACCGATCGACTGAGGTCCGTTACGGATTCTAGAACCACATACAGTGAATATATTGCCGGAACGCAACTACCGCTGTTTTAAGACCTTTTTAATCAGTCCGGATTTTATGCGACCGTAATTTTTACGGCCTTATAAATAGACGCGCGAAATGAGCCAGCTTTACTGTCTTTAACAGTTTTTCCATTACACCACGAAGCTAAAATCTGAAGAGTGCTGTACAGAACTTTGGTTCACTGAAGGAGCAAAACCTCCCTCCCCAAAGGCTTGAGGGTAAAGTATAGAATCTCATAAGAAAATAGTTACAAGAACTTCCACTTTCTATTAGTGGTCTAGCCGAAACAGAGTACCTTTTATGAAACAGAGAAAAAACACTCAAATATAGCATGCGGCTTACATTATTAATCACACGCAAATGATATTTTCCATATATGTTTCACTTAGATAAGATCTTGTTATTTGCTGGAATGAAGATCTGAGCTTGTAAAATTATGGGAAATACTTTTCTCCAGTTTTGTTTCTTTGAGAAATACGTGAAAATAAGAGATTTCATTTTGGTGTGCAAGTCGAGTTTTGAGTCAGTCGTTCAAAGGCTGCAATAATCGTTTCTTACTGAACGACACCCTAATCAGTCTGCTCACCTGGCACTGGTAACGGTATAAAAAGTCAAACGAATGGATTTCGCGTCAGGCTTGTGAGGGTGGAACGTCCAATCGACGTTCTCATGTGGAGGAACGAACAATTTGACCTCCAAAATTCAGTCTTTTCCGTAGTTTCTCACATTATGGTTCAGATGGTTAACTGTAGCACCTTGAGAAACGCAGTCGTAAAAGACTATTTCGTCACGGTGAGGCAACAAATCAACATCCGTTTCACGCGAATGTCTTTATTAATACGTCACGGTGATGAAATAATATTTTGCTCGCCTGATTATCCCTTTCTTAGTAGGTCATACCCACAGGGTGTCAACGCGTCGTTCGGTCGCGCACGGAACTACAAAATAGAAAACGTTTACTAAAACAAGGAACTCGACTAAACTTTCGCTTCCCCACAGTTCGTGATTGGTTAATACTTTCAAAACCGTGTCTAGTTTAGGCACATGTCTAGAGCTCCTGTTACTACCGTTCCTCCACCCTCAAGAAGCGAATTATCGTTACGTTCGGGTACTTTCTCATGTGAAAAATTTCCCAAGAAATTGAAGCAAGCAGAGGTAGATCTCCAGAGAGTGACATTGCCGCTAAGAGCATCTGTGAGCACTAAACCTGAATCAGCAAACTCATCGTCGCCGGTACATAACGTCTTTCTGTAGGCTCTTCGGCGCGCGTATACACAGTCTTGAAACGATTGTGACCTTTGATAAACAGCGTTTACATAGTTGGGAAACGATGGAACACTCTGCAGTATTTCATTATCGTGCTTGTAATATGATCAAATAATAACGGTGTACTGAGAACTGCGAGCTGTTCTTTATTTAATTAATATTTACGTGAATCAAATTTCAGAACACAACCCACAAATTTCAAAAAACAATTCTTAATACGAAATTTAACTAAGTATATTTAAGTAATAATATTATCATGTTACAATAACTTTCAGAAAGAGTAAAAATCACACTGAAGATAGAACAGAAGGTGCTAAAAACATAATTGAGTAAAGCAAAAAGTAAACAATCGTTGTCCTGCTTGAGATGAATTCTCTTGTTAGCATAGAAACATATTAATAAATCTGTATAAGGTTGGCGTAATACTGTTCGACCTGAAAACCATTTGAGTTGTCGGGGGGGGGGGGGGGGGGGGAGAGAGAGAGAGAGAGAGAGAGAGAGAGAGAGAGAGAGAGAGAGAGAGGAGGGTAATACAGTCTCACACAGTATTCTTCTCGTTTTGATTGCTCATCATTCACAGATATTACCCCTCATTTCTAGCTGAAGTTGAAATTCCTACCGACAACAACATTCAGACAGAAATTTCCGGATAATTAATGTTACCCAAGTAATCTGTACTATGTATATTTGTATATCTGTAAATATTGTACATGCGTATTTAATGTTGTACGAGTGGTGTCCAGAGAGTTTAACGTATGTTTAAAATCTATGGAACGGAGAGTTGAAAGAAGGTGGAAGAAGGGAAAGATTTTTTTCTTTCCCTTCTTCTACATTCTTTCAACTCTCTGTTCCATTGATTTGAGATTTTCATGACATCGAATGTATGGAAACGAGCAACTGAACTGGAAAAACATTTAGTGAAAAATGTGTATGAGAGTGGAGTAAAGTATTCGTGATTCCAAGTGATCAATGCTGCTGAGACTCTGCAAGCTATTTACGAGCATTGAGGGGCTGATGTGTGAGCTATAAATGACGGAAGATTGTGGCTTTTAACAGCGTTACGTCTTGGAATGATTGATTACTAAACGATACTTTTGTGACGGCATAGCAAACCAAATTATTTTATATATCTTTTCTAATTAATAAACGAACGCGCCTCTACAAATATAAATCATACGTTGCGATGAAACAGGACTGTAAATCGTCAATTTTGAATAAACTGAAAATATTATTCTTCGCATAACGCTTCGATGTTATTTGTACTTGCCAGAAAAGCTGTGTAGTTCAAGCCAATTTGTCGCCAGAGAGCGCCAACAATTATTTTTGTGTATGCTCGTGTAAGATCAAGGAAGGTGTCACGTAACTACAGCAAAAATCGACGAAGATAGAAATACCGGGACCAGCAGCCATCCACCTGTACCATCATGTGACATACACATTTGGGCATCGAAAAACGTTGAGAGCAAAAGTGAGCAAAACATATAGCGTCACGTGCACATAGTAAGAAGCAACATACAGTATAAATGCTTCCTCTACTTACGTAGCAAAAAACAGCAAATTCTCAGATGAAATTAAATAGAAAGTTGGTGTACTTACTTGTTTAGTCAATGATACGTTAGAAACACGAAATATTTTGGTACCAGTAATAAATTAAGTAACGATGTGCAGTATTATAGTTGACATTAGCAGAAGTTTTATATTTTGTGTTGTTTACAGGACTCCAGTGTTGAGTATATGCATGAATCTTCTATGTGCGTTGTGAATGCAGTTTTGCCACCAAAGTATTGATACGTAGCGTGAGAACAGTAGTACGCCAGAAAAATTAAAGCAAAATACCGATACAGACTGAACCATGAACTCACTCAGAAGACGCATGTAGAAGGAAAAGGTCATGATTTTGCTGAGGGGACCATAACGGAATTCGCCAACCACAGCAAAGCTAAATCGAGAAATCAGGAGCAGTATTGAAAACCGATTCGTCTGAAATACTGTCTCTTTCACAGCCCGCACTGCCACACACAGCTGTTCCTATCGCGTGTCTTTATGCGCGCTTCGCACCTGACAGCCGTTGGCCTTTTCCGAACGTGCACTGAACTTCACGCTCACAGTGATGGTATTGGTTGCATACATTCTAAGTTGCGATATGCAGTATTTCGTTCTTGACAATGCTGCCCGCAACGTAGCTAATTAGGTACAAAGGTCCGCATATGTCAGTCAGTTAAATCAACATACGTTGCGTAGATACGGCGACAATTTCTGACAGCCCCAAGCAACTGGAAGACTTCATGAGAAACAGAATGTAGAGCATAATTTTGAATATGTTGCTGCGAAAATGGAGGAGAGATTCTGGTGATACTTTTTGGATCGGATTAACAGATGAATTGTTAGTAACATTTATGTTTGCAGCATCTGCCACTGGAGTTGTCTGAGCATCTCCGTGACGCCTTAGCACTTGCTAAATGAACCTGTGACGAAATGCGCTGCTCTTCTTTGGATGTTCACTATTTCCTCTATCAATACTATCTCGTACGGCTCTCAGACTCACGAGCAATATTCAAGTATTGTTCTAACGAGGGTTTTGTAAGCTACCTTATTTGTGGGTGGACAACTTTTACTGCGGCTTCTTCCGGTGAATGTCAGTCTGGAATCTGCCTTGTTTTCGTTTACTTTCATATGGTCGTGTAACTATAAATCGCTCCGTACCCATATTCCGAGGGGACTGCTTCCAGTGTTAGTTCTACAATCGTGTAATCGTACAGTAATGGGTACTTCTAACTAACTATTTATGCCTACTACGTTGCTTACGTTGAGGGCCAACTGCCAATACCTGCACCAAAGGTCCATCTTAGTAGCTTTTCTGCATTTAGCCCCAATTTTCTAGCATTGCGGCTTCTCCGTATATAACAGCATCATCCGCAAAAAGCCTTGTGGAACTTTTGACATTAGCCACTAGGTCATTTATATATACTGTGAAACGTAATGGTATTGCAACACTCCCTCGGAGTACACCCGAAGCTACTTTTACGTCTGAGGATTGCTCTCCGCTGAGGACGACATGCTGTGTTCTATTAGCCAGAAACTCCTTACTCCAATCACTTAGCTCGTCTGATATTCCGTAAGCTCGAATTTTGTTCATTAGGCGGGAGTGCAGAACTGTGTCGAACGCCTTCTGGACGACAAGGAACACGGTATCAGACTAGTCGTCGACAGCTACAACTTTCTGCATCTCGTGGACGTATAGAGAGAGCTGGATTTCACACGGTCGTAGCCCTCGGGATCCATGTTAATACCTACAGAGGAGATTTGCAATATCCAGAAATGCGAGCATGAAACATGTTCAGAATCCTACAACAGGCAGAAATCAGAGAACCTCCTTGAAAGTCCGCCCCCGGTAGCTGAGTGGTATCGCACTGTGGTGGTGTAATGGTTAGCATTTTGTCGGCACCGTCGCTCAGCGTGTTCGGTCAGAGAGCTGGTTGGCCTCTGTAATAAAAAAAACTGAGTGGGAGGATCAACAAACGAACTTTAACGGATGTCATGTGACGTCCGCAACGACCAAACACAACGATCACCGCCATCATCTCATCCCCATCGACACGTAAGTCGCCGAAGTGGCGTCAAATCGAAATACTTGCACCCGGCGAACGGTCTACCCGACGGGAGGCCCTAGTCACACATTTATTTACCTCCTTGAAAATGGTAACGACCTGCGCTTTTTTCCAATATTTCATTCTGTGCTGTTTTGAAACTCTCCGGCAGGTTAAAACTGTGTCGTGAGAAGAAAGATTCCGGATTCGAGTACTCATCCGGCACATATTAATGTGTAAGGAAGTTTCAAAACAGGGCATATTTCGGGCAGCAAGAAATCTTTCGTTCTCGCTTTTACCATTCTGTAAAACGTTTCTATAATTCACAGACTTACAGGGACAGCGCTCTTCTGATTAAGCCACTGAAGTCCACCTCACTGCCCGTCATCTGGTCACTGGGTTCTCTTTATTCATTTTTAATTCCACTTCCCGCTGTACTACTTCTCATAAGGGATGATAGCCTTACCATGAGGCACTGACGCCATGCTTACACGGAGTTGAAATAAGTTGGGAGGAGTCAATGGCAGAGTGAACCTTACATAGGTCCGTGAAGTATTTTCGTTTGCCTGACTCGGAAAACCATCTACTTTCGAAGGCAGCTATAGGGGATAAAGTTGTCTTTGTCTGTTCATATTTCTGTGTCATGGCGCCGGAACCCTACAATACGTTCAGCCGTGTCGAGGCATCTCTGCATCAGTTTTTCAGTCAACCACGCTGTCGAATCGGATTGACTCATTTGATATTGCTACCAAAAGCGATGCTCTTTACATGTAAAGTCGAAATTATGAAAATCGCCTTTTCAGGTAACTGTGGAAGCACGCTTTTCATAAACGATACTCTGGATTAAGGCAAATAGGATCTCATCTGATTGGTAGCTACGCTGTATTGGAGCTCCGGAGATATCGAAACGGAGAGTCGACCGGAAACCGGAAGCCAGATGCTGGGGGACGGCCGCCTAACTCCCACGCAATCAATGCGGCGCGACCTTGACCCCGTAGCGGGGGTCACCCGGGGTCACGCACTGCCAGCCAAGTCATCGTTCACGCTTTCAGAATTGCCACCCTCTGCTGGGGCAGGAACCGACTCCGGTGCTGTCGAGGTACGTTAAACCAGCAGACTGTGGTGGTTCCTCGCTAGCCCATCCTCCCGTCACTCGGTGTTCCCCAACCCAAAGCACGGAACTAGGAGTCCGCCCTGGGTAGACTTATTTATTTACCTTTACATGTAGTGTACTGATACCCGTTGTCGTGGTCTAGGGTGCCTACGTACGCTAGTGTCGGTGCTAGGCTGTTCGGATCCCCTCGGTGGGAGAAACTTTCATCATCGATATTTAAATGGCATGGGTAGTTGATGTGACGGTTTACGCTTCCTAACAACATTACTATTTTAGATAAGTCTAGGTAAAATACAGTCCTATGAGTGATGCATACTTGTACTGTTGACAGGGTTCTTCAACTCGTCAGCTTCCTTCGTGTTATTCGAGATGAGTGGACTAATTACCGGTAACGGATACATTCTCTGGCCTTTCTTTAAAGTCAGTACCGCCATTACACTGTTGTTTATTTACAGTGCTACATTTACACAATCATGATTTCGGCTTCAAGGTGCCATTATCAACTGTTTTAAGTGTTATAAATCGCCTAAGATGGCATAATGTCCTATTAAAATACTCTATTAGACACATTGTCTAGTGTATTTTAATACGACAGTATGCCATATTAGGCAATTTATAACATTAAAACATTTGATAAAGGCACTTTGAAGCCGAAATCATGATTGTGTAAGTGTAAATGTAACACTGCAAATAAACAACAGTCTAATGGCGGTACTGACTTTAAAGAAATATATTATGATTGTGGCCCTGCATTATGAAAAAATTATCCTCTGCCTTGTTTGCTTTCCATATTCTACAAAATGGAAACGAACTTGAAAACTATATAATGCAAAAATAAGAGAAAATAAAAAAATGGTTCAAATGGCTGTAAGCACTATGGGACTTAACATCTGAGGCCATCAGTCCCCTAGACTTAGAACGACTTAAATGTAACTAACCTAAGGACATCACACACATCCACGCCCGAGGCAGGATTCGAACCTGCGACCGTAGCAGCATTGCTGTTCCGAACTGAAGCGCCTAGAACCGCTCGGTCACAACGGCCGGCTAAGAGAACATAGATGAAGGTGAGATGGGAGATGTGATTCTGAGAGAAGAATTTGACAAACTACTGAAAGGCCCAGAACGAAGCAAGGCACCTGCAGTAGACGGTAGCCCTTAGAATGACCATCATCCTTGGGATAACCAGTCATAATAAAACTGTTTCACATGATATGCAAGGGATATGAGACCGGCGAAATACCGTCATAGTTCAACAAGAATGTGAGAATTCAAATTGAAAGTTTAATAAGTCAAGCTTGAGAAGTACTAGAACAAATTATTTTCATAAGAATGGAACAGACTGGTAGATGCCCACCTGCAGTAAGATGAATTTGGATATGTAGGAACATGTAAGACAATGTTAACCCTACGACTTATCTTAAGCAATGGACTGAAAAAATGCAAACCTATGTTTACAATATTTGTAGATTTAGTGAAATCTTTTGATAATGTTGACTGCAATACATTATTTTAAATGCGGAAAGTAATTGTCAGAAATTGCAAGCAAGGAGCGAATGGTTATCCCAACTCGTGCAGAAACAGACTCGAGTTTTCAAAGAGTCGAGGAGAATCACATTAAGGCAGTACTTGAGTAGGGAATGAGACAAAGTTTAATCTATCACCAACGTTGTTAAGTCTTTTCACTGAGCAAGCAGTATGGGAAAGGAAAGAGAAATTTCCAAAGGGAATTACAGTTCTGGGAGAAGACATAATGTTACGGCGTAAAGTAAGGCGCGGCACGCCAGTCGGGAACGACAGGGGAGAGAACGCTGTGAGAAGAAGTAAGCCACTCCCACACTGACCGGCCTCCCTTCCAGGACGACAACGCAACAGCTGAGACCCCTAGGTGAAGAGGACAAAGCGCCGTGACCGACTTGTGGCGGCCCCGTTCAATAGCAGCTTCAAGATTATCGACTTGGATAGCAGCGTCAACGATAGCGACTTCGATAGAAGTTCAGGAAAGAGTTTTGTCAGTTAGATATCATCAGTCACAGCGAAGATTGATTATTTCGTATGTCGCCCTTTGCTTGCGACACATCTGTGTGACTGCCAAAGTTAAGTAATGTGTTTGATTAAATGTAATAAAACTCATTAATACGACTTGTTTGACTGTTTGTATAGCGAACCGAGTATGCAGGCTTCCTAGACAAAGAGATTGACGACGAGGCTGGACAAAAGATTGACGACTAGGATGGACAAAAGACAAAAACTGAAATTTGCTGATATCATTTAATTTTCAGAGCCGGCAAATGATTTAAAGGATCGACTGAAGGAATGGGATAGTACACTATGTGATCAAAAGTATCCGGATACCTGGCTGAAAATGACCTACAAGTCTGTGGTGCCCTCCATCGGTAATGCTGGAATTCATTATCGTGTTGAACACCCTTAGCCTTGATGAGAGCTTCCACTTTTGCAGGCACACGTTCAGTCAGGTGACGGAAGGTTTCTTGGGGAATGGCAGCTCATTCTTCATGGAGTGCTGCAATGAGGAGAGGTATCAATGTCGGTCGGTGAGGCCTGGCACGAAGTCGGCGTTCCAAGACATTCCACAGGTGTTCGGTAGGATTCAGGTCAGGACTCTGTACAGGCCAGTCCATTACAGGGATGTTATTGTCGTGTAACAACTCCGCGTTATGAACAGGTGTTCGATCGTGCTGAGAGATGCAAACGCCATCCCTGAATTGCTTTTCGACAGTGGGAAGCAAGAAGGTGATTAAAACATCAATGTATGCCTGTGCTGTGATAGTGCCATGCAAAACAACAAGACGTGCAAGCCCCCTCCATGAAAAACACGACCACACTAAACACCACCGCCTCCGAAATTTACTGTTGGAACTACGCACGCTAGCAGATGACGTTCACCGGGCATTCGCCATACCTACACCTTATCATCGGATTGCCACATTGTGTACCGTGATTCGTCACTCCACCCAACGTTTTTCTACTGTTCAATCGTCCAATGTTTACGCTCCTTATACCAAGCGTGGCGTCGTTTGGCATTTACCGGCGAGATGAGCAGCCACTCTACCATTAAATCCAAGTTTTCCCAGCTGATCGAAGTGGCCGAGCGGTTGTAGGCGACACAGTCTGGAACCGCGCGACCTCTACGGTCGCAGGTTCGAATCCTGCCTTGGGCATGGATGTGTGTGATGTCCTTAGGTTAGTTAGGTTTCAGTAGCTCTAAGTTCTAGGGAACTGATGACCTTAGTAGTTAAGTCCCATAGTGCTCAGAGCCATTTGAGTCAATTAAAGTAAAGCAAAAGTAACTGTATGTAGCAGAATTAAGTCAGGTCGTTATGAGGGAATTAGATTACGAAACGACACACCAAGTCATATGGATACAAGAAATGAACAGAAACTTTTGAAATGTTTGCTTGTAACCTCCCCCTCACTTACCGACCTTAATGACAGTGAAAAATGAAACCGCGTGTACCTAATGGGAGTTTTGGAAAAGCAATCGTCACCGAAGTTAACCTGTCGGTAAAGAGGGAGGAAAGGGTTACATCTAAATGAAAGGAAAAATGCAAATGAAACTGGTGGAAATTAATTTTGAAAAGGGGTAAAGTTAATAAAGAAAGTAAATGTGCGGCCGTTACGTTAACAATTAACTAGCGGTAATTAGATATTTGAGATTTGGGGGAAATCACGGTCGCCAGTCCTAAGGACAATTACTATAGTAACTGAAAAAGAAAGGTTATTACACATATAATTAACACTAGAAGCGTGGCAACTGAAGGTTGACACGTGTAGTGTGAAAACTGAAAGTTTGTCAGAAGTAATAAATTTCGCTACACTCTGACTTAACTTAGCAAAAGAATTAATAAAACCGGAAAACCGAAAGTTAATTTAGTGACTGAAGTTAATAGTGAGCTTTCTTTCTGAAGCACATCGAAATCCAGTAAAATACGGTTAGTCTTGGACTACCTCAACAATCATTTCAAAAGCAACTTGACTCTACGCAATTTAGAAACAAGAGATTTAACTTTGAACTTGAATTAAATGATTCTGAACTATTAACAATAGCAAAATTTAGTACGTACCAAGCTGAGCTGCAGTCACAGGTAAGCTAAAATATGCTAACAAAACTCGCACTCTAAATTTGTGCTCGTGTAACCTAAATATTGTAGCCAGCTACTGAACTTTGAAATTAAAGCAGTGAAATCTAATTATATTATTTTAATGCTGGCGTTTGAATTTCAACGACACTCGGGTTCATTTCGGAAAAGGAAGGGACCCTGCTTGGCAATGCAATTGGGACAATGAGCAACAAAGGTTCATGCTAAGTTGCTGTAATTTTGCGAGGCAGATGGAACAATTTGAAAAGCTGAGGTCTGCCATACAGTTCTGAAACTTTACGTGCTTTTAGTCTTCCTTGTTGGTTGATTGAAGGTTTGAAGCCGTCGATCGAGGAGGTGGCGACAGTCACTCATTGTCGGCCGTCGCTGCTGCAGAAGCTGGATGTTGGCGCGCCTTCTTCTCGACACGGTCACCAGGCGAAACGGGCTCTTGATGTGCGCCAGCTAATGCTTCCCGTCCGCGACACCATGTCAGAAACTATCATCGCGAGTCGAGCGCAATTACATGCTGCCAAACCCCGAAAGCGCGGCAACTCGCGGGAGCGTCACACAACACCTGCTCCACTCGCTGCTCCCGCCAGACTCTCACTGTTCTGCCCGCGCTCCACGCGGCAGAGTTAATACTACCAAAGATCCTACACACCTTGATTCGTCACACGACCTATCGACGTAATCGTTCGATAGCAGTTTTCCCTAGGCAAGACCCAGCGTAAAAATACAAATAATATTTACGAAACAAACCAATTATACATCGACATGAGTGCATAAATATATATATACAAACAGTAAAACAATTACAATATATAAAGAGACAGAAATGTCATATCTTGAGGTAACAAAACAAGGAAAAAAAATAATAGTACAATAGATGGAAATAGGAGGATATGCATTTCCGGCGTTACACGTGCCCCACATTGTCTGAGGATGTTCGTGTAACGTAAACAGACTCAGAAAATGTCCCAAAAAAGAAACAGCGGAAATGCATATGCTCAAAACATCAACAAAATTTAGCATTCGTCTAATTAAGCATAAATAAATTTTTTTTTTTTAGACCATAATAATTGAGTGGAGACACTCCTAATCTTATTCCACTCTGTCATCTTGCACAAAATAAAACAGGTTGACAACATATTAAAATTCATAGAAAACATAGAAAATGGTTTAGCTATTCTAAAATCATTAAAATTCGTAACGCTATAAGAAATGGAATACTATTTGCAAAATTGATCAGAGTGCATGGTCATAAAAAACAGGTACATCAAAATACGCAAACTAATAATTAATTACATAGAATACACATTTTTACATAACCTTTTCATAATTAATATCTCGTCATGAGATTCCACTTAACGCTAAACAAGAAAATAATATTCAGTAGATCGAAAAAAACATAAATATTGACAGCAGAATTCTTTCACATCAGCTGTCCGGGAAGAAAAACTATTCCGCCTTTCGTACTCGCAAGTACAAAGAATGCCGACAGCGGCACAAGAGCCAACAGCGGCACAAGAGCCGACAGCGGCTCGCCTCGCCAGTATTGTTGCGCCCGCGTGTGCGGCACGCTTGATCTCACTCGCCCTTGTGACGGCGTTTCCAGAACGTCCGTTTCACTGAATTCTTTAGGAAAAACTCACTCCCGAGTAATCTCAAGGAGTCCCTTAATACTATCACAGTGGATAACTCAACACTGTCCATCATCACACGCATGTACTAGCCTGAAACTTAAAACAGCGTCTAAGTACATCGGCAATGACTAGTAAAACACATATTCATGAAATCTTACAGCTAGTTACAAAATCATATTTACATTCCTTAATCTACTGTGACTCAGCTGAAAACTTAAACTAGCAGCTTGGATTTTTCAGTTGATTAGATCATGATTAAATTGATTAAAATTAAATTGATTAATCAAAATTAATTACTTATTAATTACAACTTCTTTAATGACCTTGGTCAGTCAAAAGCATGGCAATCTAGCAAATCGTTAAATCTTACACTCTATTTTACATACTGTATAAATTACCCATTGTGTGGTATTAATCGATCCTAGGTTGGTACAATTTCAGGTCTAATAGCTTTCCAGAGCTTGGATACTCTAAGCAATAAGCATTTGTGTGAGGTATACCAATGACTTTATATGGTCCATTATAAACAAACTTAAATTTAGAGATTTCATGGTCTATCTCGCTCGATTTCTCATGAGCTTTTACAAGTACTAAGTCTCCGATTGCAAACTTAGCAAAACGCGCTTTAGCGTCAGGACGACGTATGCGAGCATCGGCTTTTAGCTTCATTACTTCTCGCAAACGATCTTTTTTCACACCAATACTAATGTTAATCCGTGGAGGGAATTTGATTATCTCTTCCAATTCACTTTCTACACTTTTGTCAATGCCGAAATTCCTCACATTACAGTAGTTCAAACTCATTCCTACGCCAATGTCATCCGGCCAGTTAACAATGTGTATAGGCTGGTATCGCCTATGCACACCGTCTCCTGCCTCGTCAAAACTAACTACTATTGTTTTATCTTGGGACGTACATGTCAACGTTTTGCTTTCGCAGTTAATCACTGCACGGTACTTTAATAGCCAATCTAACCCGATAATTACTTCCGTAGTTAAGTCTGGCACGACGACAAACTCTTGTTCAAATCGTGCGCCACATATCTCGAAGTTGACAAAAATCTGTTTTGTGACCGGTTTACTGGCCTTCCCAGTAGCACCGATAATTTTCACTCCTGTTACTGGCATAACTACGATGCCAGGTCTGTCTTTCAGTAACTCAAATATTTTCCCAGATACAGCACTCAATTCTGCACCGGTGTCAATCAACACGTTTAGTTGTAGGTCGTGCATATTAACAGACACTACTATCTGTCTACACTTGTCCTCGACTGTTTCTTTATTTTCCCACAGTAAATCCTCGTCTATATCCAGGTCATTCCAGAAAAAACAATCCGGCTTTGATCCTAAATCCGGTTTATCTGGCGGCTTTTTCAGTCTCTGTTCACATACAGTTTTAATTTCAACAAGTTTGTCCTGAGGCTCAGTCTCTAGCTTCACCTCCAATACCGAAACCTTTTCCTGTAACTCGTCAACTAGTGAGTGTTGCTTTGCTATCAATTCACTAATTGTCACCTTCGTTGATCCCACTTTGGTCAGATTGATCTCATCTGCCAATCTACCTGGAGGAATGTGCCCAGTAGCATCTGAAATTACTTCCTCTGGATCTGCGCAACCCACACTGCTATCGTCTGACTGTATAATGTCAGCTCTAACCTCATACACGCTGTAATCTATGTGCTTTTCTACCAATCGTGTCCGGCTATCACTAAAATTTTCGTAATCTTTCTCCTTAATACTCTCGCAATGTTTAAACTGGAGGTTTGCGTCGGATGGGTCGGCTACTTCTACCACTATAACTTTCGGTAAAGTCTGCCGGTTAGGGCCAGAACTTTCCGTTACTACTTCAACATCTAACTCCTGCGGGACGAAACACGACGAATCTTGCTCGTGCTCCCCATTAACATCAACTATTTCTGGTAAAGTCTGCCGGTTAGGGCCAGAACTTTCCATCACTTCACAAAAACTATCTTCCTGTGGGACGAGACGCGGCAAATCCTGCCCGCGCTCCCTATAAACACTCCTCCCGTATAGGCCCCTATAATCTCTTAGTTCGTCGTATAAGCGACCGAACTGCCTTAACCAGACCTCATCCCTCTCTGCATCCCCTCGCTCGATGACGGACGTTTTATCCGACATCTGATCTTCTCTCAACAATTGCGAATCATTCTTAAACTCAATCTCCAGTTCCGCTGTGCGTATTACAGCTGCCACTTTATAATCGATTTCCGGAACACTACTTAAATTGTTCTCACTGACAGTGAATGTATTTTCTGCTGCCATGTATACAGCTGATTTACTACTTGTGGGCGCACTCCTTTCTCCTAACACTGGCACACTCTCCCGCCGTTGATTATTCCATACGGAATTTTCATAACGACGACACCTGGGTTTTCTCCTGTTATTGGGCCGCCAAAATTTCTCCACGCCCGGTCGGCCCCTCACCGGCGCGGCTAATGGTTTCCCTGTCTCGTCCCAGCAGATACGCTCCCCGGATGCTGCTGAGGCGGCTGATCACACCCTCTGGCGTTATTACTATTCTGTGAAGCCCGTATCACGTTAGTATGATACTGGTTTCCGTCATTCCTATTATTATTTGCATTGTACCGATTGTTATTACGGTCCGAACCACTATTGTTATTGCTGCCATGGTTGCGGTATGCATTATTCCCGTGGTTATCGTTGTTGTGGTTGCTGTGGTACCCGTTGTTGTTACCACGGCCTCTACCACTGTCGCGATTATTGCGCCAATAGTCCTCGTCCCCAACTCTTCCCAGGAAATCATTGATTGTCCTGTAATTGCTTCCTACGTATCGTTTTGTATCATCTGGAAGCTTCTTGTAGAGTTCCCAGACTATTTCGGATTCCGTGCGGCGATCACGCAAATATTCCAACTTGCGGATCCAGCCCTCACAAAACTCCTTCATCGAGCCGCGCGAATTCGCATCGAAAGGCCTCGATACGACAAATTCGCGCCAGACACTTTGCTGTTTTTGCTCTGACCAGTATTCAGCCAGAAACAAATTTTTAAACTCGTCAAAAGTCAGGTTCGTAATGTTGAGGTTTAGGCCCCAACGCTTGGCATCACCAGCCAACACATCAATAACCGCATTAATTTTTCTCTCATTAGTCCATGATCTGGGTAAAACTCTTTCACAATTCTTAATGAAATCCGTCGCGTGTATACCGCCTTTTTTCAAGGGGTCGAACCGCTCCTCTTTCGTCAACAATTCCGAACTATGTGCACAGATTGGCACATAGCTCTGTTTTTCGTCAAGTGTCCTTTCTAATTCCGACACCCTCGTAATCACTTGGCAAGTGGTTGTCGCAAGCGTTTCCACTTCCCTCTTTTTCTCTTCGCAGGTGTTAGCCTGCTTCGTCACTTTGGTATCTACTTCGGATACTAAAGCCTTTAAAGTTTCCACCTTCTGTTGATCCTCTTTTCTCACTAATTGAATTTGTTCCGTCACCTTATTCTCGATGATCGGAGCAACTGCGTCTCCTACACTTTTCTCGATTCTGCTAATTTCGGAATCAAAACGAGTATTTATGCTCGCAATTTCCGCCTGAACGCCTATCATTTCCTGTTTAAGGTTACCGATTTCGGTATTAATCACGACAATATCGTCTTTGATTTTATCAACTTTTGTGTTAACAACTTCAACATTGTTGTTAACAATATTAATAGCTTTGTTCTGATTGTCTAGCATTCGTTCAATTTTTTCAGACTGAGCTACTTGCTTGGCAGCCAGAGCTGCTTGCTCGGCAGCCTGAGCTTCTTGCTTGGCAGCCTGATCTTTAATTTCTGCCGATTGACTCTTGATTTCGTTAATCAAAACATTCAATAAATCAGTTAAATTCCCGGAAACCACCGGTTTTACTTCCGTAGCGGCTTCCTCTTTCATTGTCCCCCCGTATTCGTCATCAAGGGATTCAGATTTGATTTTCACTTCCGATTCCGAAACATTTTCTAAAGTCTGGAATTCCATTTCTGCTCTTTGTTGCGTTTCGGCGGTCGCATCTTTCATGCTAGCTGCCTGCCCCGGAACAATGGGTACCGCTGTGCGCGTTTCCCACTGTTCGACCGATTGTTCCGTATCCAAGTCTACCAAATTTTGGTAATTGTTGCCTTCACTCATTTTAATAATTTTCAATTTAAATGCAAAATCTCAACTCTAATTAGGATTCCGCACACGAATATTCTCGCTGACGTATCGACCATTTCGTAACCAGTACTTTGTTACGAGATTTGCACAATGCAAAATTCGTGTCCAGAACAACCTCAAATTTGAAGATTGTCCTGTCACCAGGTCGCCACGTGTAACCTCCCCCTCACTTACCGACCTTAATGACAGTGAAAAATGAAACCGCGTGTACCTAATGGGAGTTTTGGAAAAGCAATCGTCACCGAAGTTAACCTGTCGGTAAAGAGGGAGGAAAGGGTTACATCTAAATGAAAGGAAAAATGCAAATGAAACTGGTGGAAATTAATTTTGAAAAGGGGTAAAGTTAATAAAGAAAGTAAATGTGCGGCCGTTACGTTAACAATTAACTAGCGGTAATTAGATATTTGAGATTTGGGGGAAATCACGGTCGCCAGTCCTAAGGACAATTACTATAGTAACTGAAAAAGAAAGGTTATTACACATATAATTAACACTAGAAGCGTGGCAACTGAAGGTTGACACGTGTAGTGTGAAAACTGAAAGTTTGTCAGAAGTAATAAATTTCGCTACACTCTGACTTAACTTAGCAAAAGAATTAATAAAACCGGAAAACCGAAAGTTAATTTAGTGACTGAAGTTAATAGTGAGCTTTCTTTCTGAAGCACATCGAAATCCAGTAAAATACGGTTAGTCTTGGACTACCTCAACAATCATTTCAAAAGCAACTTGACTCTACGCAATTTAGAAACAAGAGATTTAACTTTGAACTTGAATTAAATGATTCTGAACTATTAACAATAGCAAAATTTAGTACGTACCAAGCTGAGCTGCAGTCACAGGTAAGCTAAAATATGCTAACAAAACTCGCACTCTAAATTTGTGCTCGTGTAACCTAAATATTGTAGCCAGCTACTGAACTTTGAAATTAAAGCAGTGAAATCTAATTATATTATTTTAATGCTGGCGTTTGAATTTCAACGACACTCGGGTTCATTTCGGAAAAGGAAGGGACCCTGCTTGGCAATGCAATTGGGACAATGAGCAACAAAGGTTCATGCTAAGTTGCTGTAATTTTGCGAGGCAGATGGAACAATTTGAAAAGCTGAGGTCTGCCATACAGTTCTGAAACTTTACGTGCTTTTAGTCTTCCTTGTTGGTTGATTGAAGGTTTGAAGCCGTCGATCGAGGAGGTGGCGACAGTCACTCATTGTCGGCCGTCGCTGCTGCAGAAGCTGGATGTTGGCGCGCCTTCTTCTCGACACGGTCACCAGGCGAAACGGGCTCTTGATGTGCGCCAGCTAATGCTTCCCGTCCGCGACACCATGTCAGAAACTATCATCGCGAGTCGAGCGCAATTACATGCTGCCAAACCCCGAAAGCGCGGCAACTCGCGGGAGCGTCACACAACACCTGCTCCACTCGCTGCTCCCGCCAGACTCTCACTGTTCTGCCCGCGCTCCACGCGGCAGAGTTAACACTACCAAAGATCCTACACACCTTGATTCGTCACACGACCTATCGACGTAATCGTTCGATAGCAGTTTTCCCTAGGCAAGACCCAGCGTAAAAATACAAATAATATTTACGAAACAAACCAATTATACATCGACATGAGTGCATAAATATATATATACAAACAGTAAAACAATTACAATATATAAAGAGACAGAAATGTCATATCTTGAGGTAACAAAACAAGGAAAAAAAATAATAGTACAATAGATGGAAATAGGAGGATATGCATTTCCGGCGTTACATGCTCCAGTAGAACGCTGAAGGTTCTATGGGTTAGTTTGATAACTAATGAAGAGGTAGTGAATCGAATCGTGAAGAAAAAAAAAAGCGCGATCAGTTGCCAGGATACATCTTCACGTATGAAAAATAGTTAATTTGGTAATAGAGGGAAGTGTTGGGGGTAAAAACTGTAGCTGGCGGCCAAGTTTTGACTAATGTAAACGGGTTCAGGTTGATGTAGGCTGTAGTAGTTATGCAGAGACAAAGATTGTTGCACGGGATAGACTAGCATTGAGAGCTGCAGCAACCCAGTTGTCAGCAGAAGACGACGACGACGACGACAACAACAGCAACAACAACATCCATCCAAGCCAACATAAACTCAACACTACACTTCAGGCACACACGAGAGCCATACACACGATGCAGATTTAATTATTATTCACAGTGCGCTCGAAGGGAGAAAACGGCAAGGCACCTCTACTAAGCCCTTCGGAATATGCTGACTCGATGTTAACGACGGTTCTTTAGCATGTGAGAGATAATGGGATCATAACCCATTCAAGGAATCATGTTTTTGTTTTAGACTTGCTTTAGCTTTCCTACGACGAATGGCACGATAGTTCTGTCATCGAATCACAGCACTCCACCTCCATCTCCACGTCCGCCGCCGCCGCCGCCGCCGCCGCCATCACCACCACCACCACCAATACCACCAATACCACCACCACCACCACCACCACCACAGCCACCTTTTTTCAACACCAACTATTGGTCCATTTAAAATGACCTCAATGTCGGAGTGACGCTAAGCTAGTTTCCTTCCTCGCATTAAGAACTTATCCACGTCAGGGACACGACACTCAAATATTGCCCGCTAACAATCAGTGACACGCTTTGCGCCGAATTTGATGTTTCTATAGCTTATATTATTGCAACAGACTGTCAATGCGTAAGAGTCTTTAGAATCAGAAGGCTCGGTAGAGTGCATGGACATCTTTGTTCTTCCTTGAATCACTTCCACCTATGCTACATTTACTCCACCAACAGGACAACTGATCCGGTAGTGACTTCTACTACACAACTGTTTCTCTCACTTTTTGAGAAGTTAATTTTCCAGTGGGGTGTTTCCTGGCTAATTTTTGTGACCCCGTATCGCCGAGGTACCTTTGCACTCTTTGCTGATACAGGCAGGTTTTATAGTGCTTTGCAAAGTTGTTATTCTCTAGATGGGCAGCTTTAAATGAAACAAGTTTATTGTTACCCGTCACCGTTTTATTTATTTCCACGACGCGCTTCAAAGGTTTAAACCTCCATTATCGGGTGGATTTACATTAGTTATTATGACATTTGTGTGTGTGTTGTGTTACGATTTTTTGGAGGAACTTGTGGCACTGTCTCCAGTGGTCACAGGTTCCTTTCGCTGTCGTTACTCATCACATGTATACTGTCATACTTTGTAAACAAACACACGTGAATATTTGGGGAAATTATAATAGTATTTATTAAGAAATGGCCTTAATTCGTTATATATGTCGAAGCGTAAAAGACGGTTCTCCAAACTTCAAGTTGGAACTATAGCAGTGATAATGTGTACTTTACGTGACGGTGGTACGAATGTTAAATTCCGCACCACACGAATTTTTTTTACCCCACAGCAGCCTTCTCTGCGTAGCCTCATGGCAGGTAAATAATGAGAAGAATATGTCAGTGGCCAGTATGCAGCGATATGAAGGGGGAAGATAGGGGAGCACACACACACACACACACACACACACACACACACACACACACGTGGAGTTGGGAGGAGTCAGCAGAAGCGCCACACTGCAACAGAGTGCAGGCCCGCGCCGTAAGTTTTCCCGGCCGAGGTCTCACGGGGCTTGCGTGTGCGCCGGCACGCGCCCCGAAATTCAGCCCCAGCTGACTGCAGCTGTTCCACCGGCGCAGTTCTTCTGAATGCCAGCACGCGGCTTTCTAAAGCTGAAAACACTTGTAGGGACTTTCTCAGCAAGCGTAATCGGAATACGTGTACTTCTGCTAGGAACCGGGTCAAAGTCCTACAGGAAGTCAAAGTATTATTATTTATGTAGTATTCTGCCTAATGGCAGGTCCATGTCTTCGTACGGAGAATTTCTGGTTCCACTGTTCCCTGTCTTCAGCTTCTTCCTTCAGTCTGTTATATCTCCTTCCATCTTTCATGTCGTCCAGATGTTGAATTCTTCTTCTTCCTCGTCCTGCGTTTCCTCCGAGTTTCAAATGGTTCAAATGGCTCTGAGCACTATGGGACTTAACATCTGAGGTTATCAGTCCCCTAGAACTTAGAACTACTTAAACCTAACCAACCAAAGGACATCATCACACACATCCATGCCCGAGGCAGGATTCGAACCTGCGACCGTAGCGGTCGCGCGGTTCCGGACTGAAGCTCTGAGTTTCACTTCGATGACGTCATGTATGAGTCCCTCGTGTCTAAGAACATGTCCAATCCAGTTGGCCTTCCTCTGAAGAATTGTACGCAGAATACTTCTCTTCTCTCCTACTCTTCGCAGTACATCGTCATTTTTTATGCGATCTGTCCACTCGATATTTTCCATTCTCCTCTAGCACTACATTTCAAAGCTCTCTAAGTATTTTTTCTCCTTCTTTCTCATGGTCCATGTCTCTGCTCCATACAATGCAATGCTCCAAATGTAGCATTTTATCAGTTTTTTCCTCAATGCCAAACTCAACTTGCTGGTCAGCAGAGTCCTCTTCTTGTTGAAAGCAGCTTTGGCCATGGCGATTCTTCCTCGGATTGCGTTAGTGCAGTGGGCATCCTTTCTGATAAAACTTCCCAGATACTTGAACTGATTCACAGTTTCCAGTTCCCGATTGTCAACAGTTATCTTCAAGTGTTTCTCACGTTTTGATATGCGCATCACTTTTGATTTTTCGATGTTGATTTCCATGCCGTATTTTCTTCCAGTTTCCACCAAATTGTTCATCATGTGTTGCAGCTGTCTCTGATTTTTGGCGAGCACTACCAGGTCGTCTGCATACTTGATGGTGTTGATGAGACGTCCTCCTACTTTGAAGTTCCCGCATCCTTTCAGCGCTTCTCTCGCCAGCTTTTCTCCATAGAGGTTGAAGAGACTTGGCGACAGACAACATCCTTGTCTCACTCCCCTTCCTATTTCCACACTTCGTTTCTCCATAGTTCAGTCGTACCTTTACCCTTCGTCCCCGGTACAAGTTCCTCATAAGTCTCCGATCTCTCCAGTTGACTCTTATTTCCTAAAGGATGTTCATCAATATATTCCAATTGACTCTGTCGAAGGCCTTCTGCCAGTGTATAAAACAAGCGCAAACTTCTTAGTTGACGGCCAAAACTCTCTCTGAGAATATCCTCAAAAAAAATGGCTCTGAGCACTATGGGACTCAACTGCTGTGGTCATAAGTCCCCTAGAACTTAGAACTACTTAAACCTAACTAACCTAAGGACAGCACACAACACCCAGCCATCACGAGGCAGAGAAAATCCCTGACCCCGCCGGGAATATCCTCATCATGCCAATGGCGTCTCTGGTCCCTTTTCCTTTCCTGAAGCCAAACTGGTCTTCTCCCATCAATTCTTCAATTTTGTTTTCCAACCGTCTGTTTAGTATTCTTGCAATGATCTTTGCCACATGCGATATCAGACTAAATGTTCTATAATCACTACACTTCTTGGCTTGCTTTTTCTTCTCAAGAGTAACCATTGTGACGTCCAAAAAGTCTTCGGGCCATTCTCCAGTTTCATAGATTTTGTTTATACTTGCGCTAAAACATAAACAACGTAAAAAATCCCTCTGCCCTCACAAGCAGACAATACTCACCGATTTGATTCACATTGACTGAGTGTTTACGGCACGACTAGGACGTCAACATATGTAAACACGAAGACGCGACTCTCAGCCGTTTGTGAGAAATTCGAGTTTGAAAATTATAGGTGTGCTTATCGTGTACGCCTGCAGGGCCGTTAGTGTTCATGGTATCCGCAGCCGAGTAAGTATGTACTTAGTTTCATATGCACGAGGTCTCTCGATTGTGTCTCGCTGCCAGTAGTTTGTTTTTCAGTCCCATGTAATTCTAACAACAGATTCATGATGACCGTGAACAGTATCAATATCTAATCATTCATTTACTGTTTTCCTAACTTTCACATGAAACAGGGAGAAAATATTATTTTCTTAAGGATATTGCAAATAAAAAAAGGTTACACGAGAATGTTCAATCAAATCAGTGCACTCATTTTATTTATATTACTGTGGCATGTAGAATGCATAAACTGTGCAGCATTGTACGAATCAGGATAATATTGATTGCAGAAACATGGAAAATAATACATCACATCATAAAGCAGATATAAGAAACGCTGAATTTTTGCATGTATTTTTTTTCTGTGTATCTGTAGCAAAACAAATCTGATTTACATTTGTAAACTGTTCTCGGTTGTCACAATTTCGGGGCGTGACACGCATATCAAAGCACAGCACCGAATGTTGGAGCACATAATTCACGAGAAGAAGTAGTGCCGGCAGCGAGAATTCCATCCACAGACCTAGAGCTAATGATTCTACTAGCTTACTCGCTCAGCTACGAATTCCGTAAAAACCAGTGGTCCTGGAAAGCTCACAGCATAGCTACGGCTATTATTTTCCAACTTGACGTTCTCGAAAACGTTTTAGAGTCGCGTCTTCCTATTTCCAGATGTCGGAGTCCTAGTCGTCGCTTACACACTCTGGCAATATGAATCAAACCGGTGAGGGAAGGTGCGTACGGTCCTCTTGTGAGCAAGGTGAAAGGAAGAACAGGGAGTAATTTCTAAATGAACACACCGCCATTTGACTGTATTGTCGTTTATTTATTTACGACCCGGGTTTCGGCCTTTTATGTCATTTTCAAGTGACTGAGTTTATATCGTTAACATTTACTGCATGACATCAAGCTTAAAATTAGTCTTAAATTAAAAAAATATTCGCTCCCCACGAAATGCCAGATGTATTGTTGTTTATTTAAATACGATCCAGGTTTCGGCCTTTTATGTCAGTTTCAAGTGACTGAGTTAATATCATTAACATATACTGCATGACATCAAGCTCAAAATTAGTCTTAAATATTCGCTCCACTACGAAATGCCAGATGTAAAAACATCACCTTGTAAAAAGATCCGTAAATAATCGTGGGAACGCGTCGTATTTAATAAAAACAGGTTTACTTTGATATATTTACAGATCTTTTTACAAGATCCGTAAATAATAGTGGGAGCACTCATATTTAATAAAAAAAGGTTTGCTTTGTATCTTTTTGTAAGATAATGATTTTACATCTGGCATTTCGTGGGAAGCGAATATTTTTTTAATTTATGGCCAATTTTGAGGTTGATGTCTTGCAATATATGTTAATGACATAAACTCAGCCACTTGAAAATGGCATAAAAGGCTGAAACATGGGTCATCATTAAACGCCGGCTGGAGTGGCCGTGCGGTTCTAGGCGCTACAGTCTGGAACCAAGCGACCGCTACGGTCGCAGGTTGGAATCCTGCCTCGGGCATAGATGTGTGTGATGTCCTTAGGTTAGCTAGGTTTAAGTAGTTCCAAGTTCTAGGCGACTGATGACCTCAGAAGTTAAGTCGCATAGTGCTCAGAGCCATTTGAACCATAATTAAACAAACAACAATAGTCAAATGTCGGTGTGTTCATTTAAAAATTATTGTATGACGGTTGCTCAGCAACATCAAAAAAAAAAAAATAGTGATCAACTTTCCGTGGCTGACGAGGTAATTTAGTGTGGCCACAATCGGACTGGGGCAAAAATATAGGGACAGTAATCAGCTGGGTCCTTTTCAAAGAAATCATTCCGGAATTTGTATTAAGTGATTTAGGGAAAATACAGACGACTAAATTCGGCTAGCTCGGCGGGAACTTGAACCTCTGTCCTCCCGAATACATCATACTAATAAAAGATGACACACTCCCTAAAACAGCAAAAAACTGGTCACATGTATCGTCGTCCTACAGAAGGAAGTTAAAATGTATTGAAAGTATGAAGTTAAGAGTTTCTAGAAATGAGGTACCGGGGAAAATAGGAGAGTATAGAAGTCTTGTCTGTACTACAAAGGTGCGCTGCAAGGCCACTTGGAGCGCTACAAGTTAATCTGTCCATTATCTCGCTTCTTATTGGCAGATTTTTAGTTTTCCATGTTTGTTTTCGTTTAGTAGTTAACAGAAATTGATTTCATCAGATTGTGCTTCTGATTACGACTTCTCATATGTATTGCGTTCTTTCAGTTGCATTGTAAATATGTTGCTCGTGTTTTGAATGTGTTCAGCTCGAATCCATATTCTCGAGTGGGGTAAATGATTCCATATTAGTTTTTGTTTGATGTAAAACAGATACTGCTTCCGTTGCATTGCGTTTTGTGAACTACCGTATTTGTTATTGCTAACGAATCTGTGTGTGTGAACTGCTCGATTTGAATACATCGTAAGTATACTGCTTTTATTCTTTTTCTTTTTTTGCATCCGTTTTCCGCACTTTCTCGCATTTAATGGAGAGCTCCAAGTTAGCAGGATTTGACAGTATTGGTATTCAACTTTATTACATCTTGTCACGGAAAGAATATGCAGCTCAGCCTTAAATGGTGTTGCCTCTTGCCACTGAGTGGCATGCATTCCAAAGAGGCTTGTAGATGTAGATGCACATGAATACGCTTTGTAGTCTTGGTGACTAAAGCTTTCTGGCTTGCAAATGCTAAAAATGAGACAGCAGTTGGCAAATGTTTTCATACGTTATTAACGGCTACTGCAAACGGTACACTTTAGAATAAGTCAATGAAAATTTCGATGACCTCCTTTAAATACGAGAGTTTGGAAAAAGGATGGGAACAAAAATAACCTAGAATATAAGCAATATACTTACAATGCCTTTAAATTTAACAGCTCACACACGGATTCGTATGCAATAACAAACAAACATGAGTGTACAGATGCGAAGAAAACAGTTTCTGTTTTATACAAAACAAAAACAAACATGGAATCAATTACCCCACCCAGTAGCACGGATGAGAGCAAAAATTAAGCAGAATACGAGCTAAATATTTACAATGCTATTCAAAGAGTGCCGTACACAAAAGAAGGTCGGAATCAGGGACATGATTTCCACAGCCACACAGCACAAATTGCTATACTGAGTTTACCAAATAAATAATTTTTACCACCGGAGTACGAGGCGCATCAAGATAACATCATCTAGTACTCTTGTTTCGAACGGCAAGAATGCCGATGATCACGTCATATTTTCCAGAATTCGAAGTTCACTGCCAAGGCACTCGGAGCGCTGCTAACGGTCTCTGTTTCCACATCTTAACGTGAACTTCGCACTTCCTGATATTTTGGTGTTCTGTGGTCTGTCCTCATAAGAAATACACTCCTGGAAATGGAAAAAAGAACACATTGACACCGGTGTGTCAGACCCACCATACTTGCTCCGGACACTGCGAGAGGGCTGTACAAGCAATGATCACACGCACGGCACAGCGGACACACCAGGAACCGCGGTGTTGGCCGTCGAATGGCGCTAGCTGCGCAGCATTTGTGCACCGCCGCCGTCAGTGTCAGCCAGTTTGCCGTGGCATACGGAGCTCCATCGCAGTCTTTAACACTGGTAGCATGCCGCGACAGCGTGGACGTGAACCGTATGTGCAGTTGACGGACTTTGAGCGAGGGCGTATAGTGGGCATGCGGGAGGCCGGGTGGACGTACCGCCGAATTGCTCAACACGTGGGGCGTGAGGTGTCCACAGTACATCGATGTTGTCGCCAGTGGTCGGCGGAAGGTGCACGTGCCCGTCGACCTGGGACCGGACCGCAGCGACGCACGGATGCACGCCAAGACCGTAGGATCCTACGCAGTGCCGTAGGGGACCGCACCGCCACTTCCCAGCAAATTAGGGACACTGTTGCTCCTGGGGTATCGGCGAGGACCATTCGCAACCGTCTCCATGAAGCTGGGCTACGGTCCCGCACACCGTTAGGCCGTCTTCCGCTCACGCCCCAACATCGTGCAGCCCGCCTCCAGTGGTGTCGCGACAGGCTTGAAAGGAGGGACGAATGGAAACGTGTCGTCTTCAGCGATGAGAGTCGCTTCTGCCTTGGTGCCAAAGATGGTCGTATGCGTGTTTGGCGCCGTGCAGGTGAGCGCCACAATCAGGACTGCATACGACCGAGGCACACAGGGCCAACACCCAGCATCATGGTGTGGGGAGCGATCTCCTACACTGGCCGTACACCACTGGTAATCGTCGAGGGGACACTGAATAGTGCACGGTACATCCAAACCGTCATCGAACCCATCGTTCTACCATTCCTAGACCGGCAAGGGAACTTGCTGTTCCAACAGGACAATGCACGTCCGCATGTATCCCGTGCCACCCAACGTGCTCTAGAAGGTGTAAGTCAACTACCCTGGCCAGCAAGATCTCCGGATCTGTCCCCCATTGAGCATGTTTGGGACTGGATGAAGCGTCGTCTCACGCGGTCTGCACGTCCAGCACGAACGCTGGTCCAACTGAGGCGCCAGGTGGAAATGGCATGGCAAGCCGTTCCACAGGACTACATCCAGCATCTCTACGATCGTCTCCATGGGAGAATAGCAGCCTGCATTGCTGCGAAAGGTGGATATACACTGTACTAGTGCCGACATTGTGCATGCTCTGTTGCCTGTGTCTATGTGCCTGTGGTTCTGTCAGTGTGATCATGTGATGTATCTGACCCCAGGAATGTGTCAATAAAGTTTCCCCTTCCTGGGACAATGAATTCACGGTGTTCTTATTTCAATTTCCAGGAGTGTAATTTAGCACCGTAAGGAACAGCTGAGAATGGAAGTTGGAGGGGGCGAATATAGGTAATCGAAAACATATCTTGTAGTACAGCGTTTTGGATGCGACAAGCCAGATGTTTACAGTCGAACTAAGGCTACATATCTTACAAAGAAGTCTTTCTTCATTCGTCAAAAATGTGAAAATCACTTGGAGAAGTATTTGGTTGGTACAGACGACTCAGCCATTTCCTAGCCAAATACTACAAGAATTTTGAAGAAAAGTTTTCATGGTAAGGCTTAATGCCGGCCGGGGTGGCCGAGCGGTTTTAGGCGCTACAGTCTGGAACCGTGCGACCGCTACGGTCGCAAGTTCGAATCCTGCCTCGGGCATTGATGTGCGTGATGTCCTTAGGTTAGTTAGGTTTAAGTAGTTCTAAGTTCTAGGGGACTGATGACCTCAGAAGTTAAGTCCCATAGTGCTCAGAGCCATTTGAGCTTAATGGCATTTGACTTAATTCCAAGGGCATTAGACATTAATGTCCATTCTACAGCTCGGATTCATCGGTGGAAGATTTTCATATCTTTGCCAAGCTGGAGAAAGACGATCGCGGCTCTCGCTTTACTTGGGGCGAGGAATTGTGGGACTCTGGTCACCTATTCTACTACTCTGTCGGCGGATCAAAGATATCTGTAGTAAAGGCGCAAGACCATCTTGTCTCGGTATGCGATCAGTACCCTGACTTTCGGGAAGATTATTATTTTTGACAAAACGATCCACAGAAATTTGGACGGTTGAATAGTTTTAACGGGATCGTCCAGAAATAATGTTTTTGAGAAACGGCAACATAGTTTGCTTTCTTAGCAGCCATAATTTCAGGGGGCACTTGTGAGCTGGAGTGGATTGTGTCGCTGTGATTCTGGCGCGTCGTCTTGTTGACGACTGAATTACGACGCAGACTAGAGTCACCTTGTGCGGTCAGCATGTTTTCCTACGTGTGGCAAGCTGTCCTCTGGCTGATGTGGGTCGTGCTCACTTCCGCACTGCTCCGCTGGCAGAAAGCTCGTAGTCTCGTTTTGAAAAAAAAGAAAAAAAAGTATTACTTCTATACGTGTAGTCCGCAGCTCGTGGTCTAATGGAGCCAGCACGGTAGCTCAGCGTGATCGGTTAGAGAACTGGCTGCCCTATGTAAGAAAATAACTGATTCGACAGTGAGCCTGAAGGGGTATCTTGTGACATCCGCCTGACCAAATGATGGGACCTATTACGAACAAAATTAAGGGAAAAAAGTGGTTAGCATTGCTACCTCTAGACCCTGGGGTCCCGGGTTTGATTCCCTGCCCGATCGAGGATTTTCTCCGACTGGGAACTGGTTATCTATGTTGGTGTCATCGTTTCATGTCATCATCATCATCATCATCATCATCATCATCATCATCATCATCATCGACCCGCAAGTCGTCTAAGTGGCGCCAAATACAAGTTGCGCCAGATGCAGCTACCCCTGTTAGCGATCATTTCATTTCCATATTTGCAGTTTTTTTCAAAGAAAAGATTCTAATGCTAGTAATGTGTTTCGACTAGTCGCAGAAATGTTAGCTCTTGGATAGCTTATGCCAGTCAATTGCAAAGTCTATAAGTTATGTTTTCATGACCTTGTTATTTCTTTGGATACAACATTTAATAATTCAGAAGACATAATAATTCAGAACATCACTAATTCAGAAAACATAAAATGTAAATCGGTAAAGGCCATTTAAGACGGATGATAGAAAAACAGTTTTTAATGTTGGTTACAAAACCACATCAAACGATTTGCAGTTACTGTGCGTTTTCGCATTTGAAGTATTAAAAATTTGTGAAAAAATTTTCCTAGAAATTCATGCCTTCTATGGGCAAGTAATGTCTGGACTGAGAGCTACGACAAAAAACGCATAATTCAGACCTGGACAATGCAGCAGAGTATTTTTATACGAATGACTTTAGGCCAAAGCTGTTAACAGTTGTATGTAAACTTGCGAGAGCGCTCTCTCTCTCTCTCTCTCTCTCTCTCTCTCTCTCTCAGCTATTGCATGAAACGCACATGCATCATTGTCATTACGGTCTTCAGTCCAAAGACTGGTTTGATGCAATTCTTCACTCTAGTCTATTCTAAGCAAGCTTCTTCATTTCTGAAAAACTACTGCAACCTACTCTCATTTGTACCTGCTTATCTATTGATGCCTTGACCTGCCTCTACAGTTTTATCTCCCATACCTCTGTTTCTCAATTGAACTATTCCTTGATGCCACGGAATGTGTCCCAGGAACCGATTACTTCTTGCCGTCAAGTTGTTCCATAAATTTATTTTTCTCCCCAATTCAATTCACCATCTCCTCAGTACTCGCTCTACCTTAGATCGGCAGATAAATGTTCAGCATTCTTCTGTGCCACCACCTTTCAGAAGCTTCTATTCTCTTCCTGCCTGAACTGCTGATCATCCACGTAAAATAAAGTGCCCCCAATTTGTGATCTGAATTAATGTGTTGAAAATATGTGCTTTTTGTTTCTCGTAATAGTTCGTCCTATGGTGAGTAAAATAACTATCGTTAAAAATCAAATTGACTTCCTTATACACACATCAAAAAAAGTTTTGCATCACGCCGGTTCCCAGAACTCCTGAAGATAGACATTGACTGTGGATATTGTATCACAGACCCAGTCCCTTCGACTGTTCAGAGATGTCACTAAACCCGCCCAAAGATGTAAACAATCATGCAGGAGCAGCACCTATTTAGCCGGAGGGGTTCAGACAGCTGATGATTTCCAGTCATTCCACCAGGAAGGAGGTACACGGCTCGTGTTGTCTGTAGTTGAACAGTGCCTAAACGGTCAATACCGCGGTTCGACCGCGTCCACATTGTTACTTTGTGCCACGAAGGGCTCTCAACAAGGGAAGTGTGCAGGCGTCTCGGAGTGAACCAAAGCGATGTTGTTCCGCCATGGAGGAGATACAGAGAGACAAGGACAGTCGATGACATGCCTCGCTCAGGTCACCCAAGGGCTACCACTGCAGTGGATGACAGCTATCTACAGATTATGGCTCGGAGGAACCCTGACAGCAACGCCGCCATGTTGAGTAATGCTCTTTGAGCAGTCACAGGACGTCGTGTAACGACTCAAATTGTGCGGAATAGGCTGCATGACACGCAACTTCACGCCCGACGTCCATGGCAAGGTCCATCTTTGCAACTACGACACCATGCAGCGCGGTACAGATGGGCCCAACAACATGGCGAATGAACTGCTCAGGATGGGCATCAACGTTCTCTTCGCCGATGAGTTTCAGATGTTCTCTCAACATAAACCCCATCGAACATGCCTGGGATCGATTGAAAAGAGCTGTTTATGGACGACGTGACTCTCCAGCCACTCTGAGGGATCTACGTTGAATCGTCGTTGAGGAGTGTGACAATCTGTACGGACAGTGCCTTGATGAACATGTGGATAGCATGCCACGACGAATACAGGCATGCACCAGTGCAAGAGGACGTGCTATTGGGTATCAGAGTTACCGGTGTGTGCAGAAATCTGGACTACCACATCTGAAGGCCTCGCTGTGTGGTGGTACAACATGCAAAGTGTGGTTTTCATGAGCAATAAAAAGGGCGGAAATGATGTTTATGTTGATCTCTATTCCAATTTTCTGCACAGGTTCCGGAACTCTTGGAACCGAGGTGATACAAAACTTTTTTTTGATGTGTGTGTAAATAAAATGGAGACAAAAGAAAAATGGTTTCAAAAGTTATAATAATAATAATAATAATAATAATAATACACTTACACTTAGACTATCACAAAACCTACATTATGGATAGATAGACAATTTATGAAAATTATTTATAGAACGAGCAGAAACTAGCAAAATAAACTCATATAAATACACTTATATATATACATGGGCTACACCACTGCAATTTCATAACCGCTTCTACAACCCTTTAGATCACATAACATCAACAGATACGAAGAAAGTAAATTGGAAAAAGAAAATACTACATGGCAAGCACCCGTATCATCTACCACAGCCACACATCGATCAAGACGCATCCAACACATGGCTAAGAAAAGGCAATATATACAGTGAGACGGAAGGATTCATGATTGCAATACAGGATCAAACAATAAACACCAGATATTACAGCAAGCTTATTATTAAAGATCCCAACACCACAACAGATAAATGCAGACTTTGCAAACAACAAATAGAAACAGTAGATCACATCACAAGCGGATATACAATACTAGCAAATACAGAATACCCCAGAAGACATGACAATGTAGCAAAAATAATACATCAACAACTTGCAATACAACATAAACTAATAAAACAACAAGTTCCCACATACAAGTATGCCCCACAAAATGTACTGGAGAATAATGAATACAAATTATACTGGAACAGAACCATTATAACAGATAAAACAACACCACATAACAAACCAGACATCATACTCACCAATAAAAAGAAGAAATTAACACAACTAATCGAAATATCCATACCCAATACAACAAATATTCAGAAGAAAACAGGAGAAAAAATTGAAAAATACATCCAACTGGCTGAGGAAGTCAAGGACATGTGGCCTCAGGATAAAGTTGACATTATACCAATTATACTATCAACTACAGGAGTCATACCACACAATATCCACCAGTACATCAACGCAATACAGCTACATCCAAACGTCTATATACAACTACAGAAATCTGTAATTATTGATACATGTTCAACTACCCGAAAGTTCCCAAGTGCAATGTAACATATACCGTACAGTTAAAAGGAAGTCACGCTTGATCAGGTCCGCGTCACTTTCCATTTTTAACCACACATAACGTCTGAGAAAGGAAAGAAATAATAATAATAATAATAATAATAATAAATGGTTCAAATGGCTCTGAGGACTATGGGACTTAACTGCTAAGGTCATCAGTCCCCTAGAACTTAGAACTACTTAAACCTAACTAACCTAAGGACATCACACACAACCATGCCCGAGGCAAGATTCGAACCTGCGACCGTAGAGGTCGCGCGGCTCCAGACTGTAGCGCCTAGAACCGCTCGGCCACCCCTGCCGGCTAATAATAATAATAATAATAATAATAATAATAATAATAATAATAATAATATGACACGATGGGCTGGGGGTCCACCAGGAGTCATATTCAGGCGTCTGGTGCAAGTCGTCCAGTCATTCAGTTGGATGCTACTTCGTCGACCTTCACCCCTCTAACCTGCCCCAGCAAACCCACCGGGAAAAGGAGACGCTGCAGTTTAGCGTGGAATACGAAACACGTGTCGTTCCTGGCATATCAGAGGTAAAGGCCAGGATAAAGGCAGACTGATAAATTTAAAGGTCTGACCGGGGTTCAATCACGCGACCTTTCGGTTACCAAATGTGCTCTTTGCCACTAGATCATCAAGTCCGACCGTAAATGCGACAAACTATTTACAACAGTCTGCGAAAGGTGTAGGAAAGCAACATGGAAGTTAGTCTATAGCGTTGTCTACTTCTGAAGTCCTAGAGAGTGGCGTTAGATTGCACTACTAAAATAATACAGGCAAGGTTGTCGACTGTAATAACATTATGAAGAACACCACTAGCAAAATTAGGGGAGGAAACTTCCTGAGAATTTAAATCTTGAGCCTATTTGCACTCTGCTGCATTAGTGTGAAGTGTATCCTTGAATGCAGAGAATGTGTATGTTTGCCTCTATTAATTCGTCTAAACAGAGATGGGAATAATTTACGCCTGCACATCAACAGTCCTGCACCAGGTACGTAAAGTATTTGCACTGAAATAGGGAAGGGAAAGATCGTCCGTAAGGGACGGCGTTATTGGGACTGTGACTGTTGATAAATCTAAATAAAACAGTTTGTGCACCAGTAACTTGTTTATTTTGCCACTACGCGTTTCGATGGTTCACACCATCATCTTCAGGTGGAGAACTTTATTTACGTAGCTAGTGCTGGTGAACAGTACAGAATTCTTTTCACAGTAGCAGAGCAAGGACAATGTAGGTTACTTTGCGTCTTTTGCTAACTATAAAAACTGTTTAATTAGAAAAGGTACTCTTGAGGTTAAAAACATGAATCTACAGACATTTTACAACTCTACATTTCCTGTAAGTATAATTCACTGTCAGAAATTAATGTTGCAGACTTTTTGCAACTATACTGACCCTGTAAATACAAATTCATTGTCATTGTTTGTCAACAACAAAAATGCCTTTTATGAATAAAAAAAATTATCAGTAGCAAAAGACGCAAAATATCTATACTCCCTTGGTCTGCTACTGTGAAAAGACATCTGTTCTCTTCATGTAAATACACACTTCTCCGCCTGAAGATGATGGTGTGAACCATCGAAACGTGTAGTAGTAAAATAAACAAGTGACTGACGCAGAAATTGTTTTATTTGTACAGACAATCTAGCAGTTCACAACAGTCATCAGTGACACGCCAGGCATCCGAGCGCGTTAACGCACCGCTTCTGGGTTACAGAGGGCAAGCCTGCCCCGTATTGAACCCGCCTCGCGGATTAACGACGAGGTCTGTTGAGTCAGCCAGCCTGGGTATAGTTTCTAGGGGGTTTCACACACCCAGCTAGGTAAACACCGAGCTGGTGCCCACGTCCCACCTTAGATATGTGATACGTAAATATTTAGAAAACGTTTTCATAGTTGAACATCAGATTACCTCTTGAAGAAGTGGTGGCGTTATGAAGCGAATTCTGTCGCAGACCGTTACGAATATCACCAAAACCCATACAACGATGCCGACCTCGTAGAGTAACGAAAAAAGGCGTGGAAGAACACATGACTCATCAATGATGTATTATTGTGACTGATGACATTAGTATATACGGCCGAATTCCTCGAGCCAGTCAGTGCATTCTTGAATATTGTAACACTACTTCTTTTTGAAAATAAACTGTTGCATTTTTTCTGATTTCAATAATCTGTTAACCTGTTCACTGACGAAACTTTGACTTCTCAATGTCTTGCGTTCTGTTTAGGCTAATTTACTTCGTCTTCAAAAGCTAGAGTGTAGGGCAAAGATGTATAGGTGTAATAGGCTTAAAGCCGTTGTGAAAATCCCGTCTGCTCGAACTGACATCTACAGGTCAGGTCGGAATGTGTGTGATGGAATTATGGAATTATAGCAGAGCAGTAGATGCCGTTTAATCCTGCCGCGCGGAACCTGTAGGGAGAGGAAACATACTTAAAGTGCTAGATTATGTGCGCCAGACAGAAATTAGCGGCGTAGAAGGGGTGGGGGGGGACGTTACCGTTGGGAGATTGGGACTTGTGGGGAGGGGAGGGGGGGGGGGTTCAGCAGGCAGCGGGAATCCGCTTACGGTCAGAGCCGGCGGCAGACAGCAAACGGCTGCGCCGCCTCGGCAGTTCGCCACCCGGCCCACGCTTCGGAGGAACAAATCCGCCTCACCGCAGATTAAACAGCGCTGTGGATTGCTACACTGATCTTGAGGAGAGCCACTTAGAGACAAGTTCCAGCCACAGAGCCGGAAACGCGTTTACCTGCACAAGACTGAGACGTTCTCTATTAGCCATTCTAGGTGACGCACTGTCAATACTCGCTTCTTCTCAATATCCTCTAACTTCGGTAACTGTTTCATTCTGGTAGTTATTCTGTCCTTCTTACCTCGTCTGCATTTTTCGTGGTTCTTTTTCTATGTCGTTAGTCTGTCGACCGCTTCGGAACCGTTCTGAATCAGTCCCTTCCTCGTGCCAACATTTTCATCTCTGCACATAAATTATTTCAACATCCTCAACAATGTGTTTCACGCATTACGTATAAATAGCATCCACAATCATCTCAATTCCCCGGGCCGGGGATTTTCTACGTATTTGTGTTGTTCTCATCATTTCGTCATCATTAGGGAAAATGGCGAGAGTGGACAGTGAAAAGATTGGAAATTTGTACGGGCGCTGATAAGCATGGCGTTGAGCGCCCACAAACCAAAGTGATCATCATTATCATAAATTTCTCCCTTACTGACCATTCCTGCGCAGTTGTGTGTGTGTGTGTGTGTGCGCGCGCGCGCTTGTGTGTGTGTGTCTGTGTGTGTGTGTGTGTGTGTGTGTGTGTGTGTGTGTGTGTGTGTGTGTGTGTGAAATCTTATGGGACTTAACTGCTAAGGTCATCAGCTGCTAAGGTCATCAGTCCCTAAGCTTACACACTACTTAACCTAAATTATTAAGGACAAACACACACACCCATGCCCGAGGGAGGACTCGAACCTCCGCCGGGATCAGCCGCACAGTCCATGACTGCAGCGCCCAAGACCGCTCGGCTAATCTCGGGCGGACCTGCGCAGTTGATATGTTTCTCGGTATCTTAGTGTATTTCCCAGTAACCTGACTCTTCCTGAGGTAAAAGTGTCTGTTTGCCTTGCTTTTGTTTGCTTCTTTTATCGAATGCTTCTTCATTCGCTCCTACTGCTACAGCTTGTTTGGAAACTACGCCACTTGTAAAAGTCTAATGAACTCACTGGTGTTGTGCCACCAGATATTCACCGTGAAGTAGCTGCCAACATGGAGAAAATACACCAAGCTCATCACGAAAACCGTCCTCTACACAGGCACGTTCCAGCTGCTCCAAGGTTTAGCAGCAGGAGTTTCCTCAAGATAACTTTAGTCTTGCAACCAACAGTAGCTACAGCAAGAAAATAATTGCAGATTACTCGACTTGAGAATAACTCTCCGCGTCTCTCCCTTCGGAAACCTCCCGCCTGGAATTGGATCTGTCGAGAGCACTGAACCGTCTTCGTTCTGAAATTGGAAGCTCCAGGTGTAACCTCCAGAAACGTCTCTTCCCTGTGCACATCACCAACTGTGTTTGCGGAGATCCACTGATCATGGATCACCTACTGGATAGTCAACTATGCCTTCAATCTTGCACAGAAGAAGAAATTAACTCTTTATTTCATTTACTGTATTATTTTCTGACTCGAATATAAAAGAAACACATCTCAGATGCTTTCAGTTTTTTCTCGTCCATGATTTTACAAGGTCCTCTGCCACCGGAATTTATTCCTGTTACAACAGTGCTTTACGCAAAATGTGGCTGAAAGCTATGTTCACTATTTGTTTTCAGTTCGTGTCAGTTTTATTCTTTCTTTCTCTTTAAACAATTCAGTTATGTTTTAAAAGCTGCGGATGATGGAATCACACCTAAAACAGCTAGGTATGCGATTGGAATGAAGGACTCTTACGTTAGCAAACAGAATTGTTCTTAACGGAGAGCTATGCTCACATATGGAAGTAGCGTCGAATGCACCAAAGATTCTTTTCAGTTCGTTACATATGGTCTGATTCCAAGAATTCTGTAAGGAGCTTGTATAAATATTTTTTCTTTTCTATTTTTTATTACTTTTTACTATTTTTTATTCATTGCATTTAGTAGCAAACATCCTTACATTTAAATATAACAAATACGTCTATCTGAACATGAATATTTCAATGTGCCTTTAGTATCTTTGCTGTGAGAGTGCCTGTTTAGACTATCGACACTGAAAAATCGAGTGGTAGGAATGGCGACGACAGAGACAGTTTTTGACATGACAGCTTGGGTGCTAGGTATGTTTTCACATGTGACGAAATGGTTAAAACATTTAAATTGGTACATGAAACGTATCAATGTGAGCGTGGTTATTGAGTAAATTCAGTACTGTGTGCTGTTCTTTCATTTCTGGATGTGCCCGTGACCAAGGGACGCAAATCGTTGGGTCACTGGCGAACCAGTGCAGACGCACGATATCACACTTGAACATTACAAGGACTGTTCTTCTATATGAATAAGCCTTGAACTGCGTTATGTCGCTCAATGAACGGACATTGCTTCAGGGGTGCCACGGATCAGGGCGTGCATAAACAAATATATAGGGTGTTCATAAATTAGTTAGTACGGAAGTAACCTTCAATTGTGAAAAAGGTAAATAACTTACAGAAATGTTTGATATAGCACTGAATGCAGTATATCCACATGTTTTCCTGCCAAATTGTATAAAGCAAGTCTTGATGTATGGTGGCAACTGCTTGTGTTGTTCGTTGTCGACGTCTTCCAGAAACGGTTGAGCAAACACTCTGTCCTTAATGTAATGCCAGACACGGAAGTCCATTGGGATTAAATCAGGTAATCGTGGTGGCCAAGATATTGTTCCACCACGTCCAATCCAAGCTGGCACATTCTTATGGAGATAGGCAACAACTTTACAATGATGATGTGGTGGCGTGCCACCTTGCTGGAAAATAAATTCAGTGCCCATATCCTGTTGGTACTGAGGCATTAGATAGTGTTCACGCATGTTCAGGTAAGACTGCCGAACTTGTTCAATTGCTTCGTTGGAAACTAATGGCCGACCCTGACCTATCGTCTTATTTGATAAACAGCCAGTTCTGGTGGAAAGATTGTACCAACTGATAACAGACTTTGAGGTGGTGGCTTGCGAAATGTAATCCTGAATTGTATCGAACTGTAGTAGTGGATCTGGATTCATGAAACCATGAACGACGCTGCGCAAGCTCAGCGCTATTGCAGCGCCATCTATTACAAGGCGAAAAAAGTGGTCCAACTAAAACATTCATATTTCTTACGTACTACACGAATATGTAATAAAAAACGGGGGTTCCTATTTTAAAAAACGCAGCTGATATCCGTTTGACCTAAGGCAGCGCCATCTAGCGGGCCAACCATAGCGCCATCTGGTTTTTTCCCCTTCAATTTATACGAGTTTGGTTCTTTGTAGTTTTTTCGTTTGACGCTTATTTCGTGAGATATTTGGCCCGGTCACTATCAATGGACCACGCTGTATAGTACCAATGTAGCCGCGCGGGATTAGCCGAGCGGTCACAGGCGCTGCAGTCATGGACTGTGCGGCTGGTCCCGGCGGAGGTTCGAGTCCTCCCTCGGGCATGGGTGTGTTTTTGTCCTTAGGATAATTTAGGTTAAGTAGTGAACTTTTTTTTGAGCACCAATGTTTTTGAATAACAACGATACAAACACTCAGAAATGAGATCAAGTCATTCGAAAAAGAATGACGCGACAAACAGTGAAATACAAGCAACCGACGTAAAACGGTAAACAAACCGGCCCCAAACACATGTACAACAGTTTCCTCATTTGAATGCAGCGCCCGCTACGGCTCTCGATCAGTCGGAACAAGGCACATTTATTGCGGTTTGAAAATCTGTCTACTGCACACTGAATTTAAATTATTTATGACGTGAAAAATCGAAATCAATGGAACGTGGTGAATACACTGAATGAGTGGGAGCTTGTGTGACTACTATTTCAGACAGTAACAGAAAAGTTATGGGTATGGAAGTGGCTCAAATTTTACAGTTGAGTGTCTAATCCTGTTTAGTAGTCCGTATCAAATATATCTGCTCTGGCTGCACCTCATCTCGTAGTATATTTGACGATTTGACTGTTATATCAAGTGAGTCAGGAGGAAAGGTACATGCATTGAGAGGTGATACTATTACCGATTCTGAATAGAAAACTTCATATGGAATATGCTCTTATCCGAATGGTTTCCGTTATGGAACGCTTTTGTACATTTTTCTTGAACGTCTCGAAAACTTGTCGCAGTGCAAAAATTTCCTAGAAAAAATTCATAGAAAAAAATCATATTCATTTTTTCTATAAGACTAATAGTTTGCACAAAGAGAGCTCGAGAATATCGAAAACTTCGCGCGACGTGCATGCGCTTTGGCGTACGTAGTTTTTGTAGGCCGGTCTGAAGTAGTTTGATAGACCACAAGTGTCCTGTATCAAACTGTTCGTCTCGACTTCCTCTACACTACTGTGGTAGGCTGTAAAATATGACAATATTTGAATAGAACAGAAAATATAGAATGATGTACTTTAATTGTACTTAATTTGACCTATGGCAGCGCCATCTAGCGGGCCAACCATAGCGCCATCTGGTTTCCCTCTTCAAGCTAGACAAGTTTCATTCTTTGTAGTTTTTTCGTTTGACGCTTATTTCGTGAGATATTTGGCGCGGTCACGATCAATGGACCACCCTGTATATATACATATATACTTAAATAGTGGCAACTATTTATTCGCAACCGATACAAAAGAAGTATATGTTTGCACCTGTTACTTCCTTCAAAGTAGTCACCAGCGTTAGGTAGAACGCGTTGCCAGCGATATTGAAGGCGTATGTTTTGACTTAAAGAAAGGGTAGTTTTGCGGTTTTGTACAGGTTGAAAAGTATTTAAACCGACAAACAATGGGAGGTTGTAGGGGACATCAAAACAAATATTTTTCCCTAATGTCGTTTCTTCCTATGAGGAGTATTTAAACTGGTAGAGGAAGATTTCTCTGGTGGTGAATTAATTAAACCAACAAACACTTTTCCATTTTTTATGACCAAGAGACAAAACATTAACACAACCCAATTTCAATTACAGTATATTTTCAAAAATGCCTCCATTGACACGTAAACAGAGGTTACACCGTCGGATCATGTTCTGTCTGACACGGGCAAAAACTCCAGGAATATCCTGAATTGTTCCTGCTGCTGCTACTATCCGGGCAACCAGATCCTCTTCTGATGCAACAGGAGTTGCCTAAACAAGGTTGCGCATCTCTCCCCACACAAAAAAGTCCAGAGGGGACTGTCTTGTAAGGAGCGGGACGTCTTCCAGCAATTCTGGCAATGCTCTGGCGAGAAAATTGTAATAGTGCCTGCCATTTAATGGCCTAGGTAGCAGATACGGCCCAATTAAACAGTCCCCAACAACACCGACCCACACACTAACGAAGAACCGCACTTGATGAGCGTTGGTAACTGTGGCATGTGGGTTACCCTCACTCCAAACATTCGAATTGCGCACGTTGAAGACTCCATCACGCCCGAACGTTGCTTCATCGGTAAACAACACAGAGGATGGAAATGTAGGATGCATTTCACACTGTCCCAGCCGGCCGCGGTGGCCGTGCGGTTCTAGGCGCTTCAGTCCGGAACCGCGAGACTGCTACGGTCGCAGGTTCGAATCCTGCCTCGGGCATGGATGTGTGTGATGTCCTTAGGTTAGTTAGGTTGAAGTAGTTCTAAGTTCTAGGGGACTGATGACCTCAGATGTTATGTCCCATAGTGCTCAGAGCCATTTTTTTTAACACTGTTCCAGGTACCATTGCGACAACTGTGCTCTGGGTGGATAATCAATTGGTTCCAGGTTGTGGACACGCTGTAAGTGAAATGGACGTAACAATTGCTCTCGAAGGACTGTTCTTACATTCGTCTGATTCGTCTCCATGTTACGTGCAATTGCACGAGTGCCGATTGAACGATCCCACTCCACATGCTGCAAGAGAGCTTCCTCAAATTGCAGCGTTCTTACCGTGCGACGACGTCCCTGTCCAGGTAATCTGCTAAACGACCCGGTCTTACGCAGACTTTGGTACACAGCAGCAAAGGTCATATGATTCGAGATACGGCGATTAGGATATTGTTGTTGATAAATCCGCTGTGCTGCTCATCCGTTGTGGTGCGCTACGTAGTACGCACCAACCATATCAGTGTACTCACTCCAGGTGTATCGCTGCATTAGTAAACAGAGACAATGCACTGCTACACTGTTGGACAGCACTTGCCTACAACTGAAGAGCTTAATACGCCCTCTAACAACTGAAGAACGTAATACGGCTTCCACCGGTTTAAATAAATAGGAAAAAATGACATTAGGGAATAGTATTAGTTTTGATGTCCCCTACAACTTCCCAGAGTTTGTCGGTTTAAATACTTTTCACCCTGTAGAATGCGGCACATCACCTACAGTCTAAGGGACAGACGCCGACATGTAAAGATGTTTTCATAGTCAAATATTATGTTTAAATGTTAAACTTAAAAAAATGGTATGTCATAGAGTACTGGCGTGATTTGGAAAATGTATGCCATCTCTCCCGGATTAACGCTACTGTATTATGATGTTATGGGTCAATAAAAGTGTTCCTCTGATAATCTGGCTTTTTTTTGCGTTCCGACCAAGCTTCCAGTCCCGTAGGGGACGAATTAGCGACGTTCCGCTGTACGTGGGACAAGAGCCTGAACCAGGTTTCAAGGTCGCGCCCCCGGTCTGCAGAAACGTTCCAGTGAATGGGCCCGGGGCAGCGGCGTGTGGGCAGACTCCGGCGAGTGTTTGAGGACACGCCGCGACCCCCTGGAGGAGCGCCAAGGGCCCGGCAGCGGCGCCTCACGTAGCGCTTCATTTCGTTCGCCGTAACTGTATAATAGCCGGCGTGCAATATTCAGCGCCGCGTGCCATGAATAAGAGAGCCGCGGGGCCTGCGAGGCTACAAAAGGCGCGCGCTGCAAGTTTGATGGCGCCCGCCCTATCAGCGCCGCCTCCTCATTCATCGCGCCCTTATTTATTGGCCTGCTTTTCAGGCCCGCCTAAGTCGCCCGCCCAGATGCAGCGGGATACTGCCGCGAAGGCGAGAGGCGAGGGGAGGGGAGGGGAGGGGAGGTGCCGTGGATATCCCAGTTAGCTTCCGATCATCCGTTGACCGGCGAATTTTGTACCCTCACATTCCTCTGTCCCGACTTAAGCGCTGTCGCTACAGCCGGAAAACGCTCTTCGTGTATGCTCCCAGCGTCTGTGTTCGTCATTCTACTTACTTTCTTATTAACTCTCTGGCCGTATGGCAGCTGCTTGCTGCCACACTATCTTCTTATTTAATTCTTTCAACACAAATTTTTCCGAGTGAAAGACATTAATGTAGGGTTATTGTAATCAGTGCCATAGTTAGAAGTAAAGATACGAAAAAATAGTTCACAGTGTCAACATCTTAATGCTCTAACAAGGGAACCTCCCCATCGCACCCCCCTCAGATTTAGTTATAAGTTGGCACAGTGGATAGGCCTTGAAAAACTGAACACAGATCAATTGGGAAAACAGGAAGAAGTTGTGTGGAACTGTGAAAGAATAAGCAAAATATACAAACTGAGTAGTCCATGGGCGACATAAGCAACATAATGGACAATGTGAGATTAGGAGCGCCGTGGTCCCGTGGTAGCGTGAGCAGCTGCAGTACGAGAGGTTCTTGGTTCAAGTCTTCCCTCGACTGAAAATTTTACTTTATTTATTTTTGCATAGTTATTATCTGTCCGTTCGTTCATTGACATCTCTGCTCACTGTAATAAGTTTAGTGTCTGTGTTTTGCGACCGCATCGCAAAACCGTGCGATTAGTAGACGAAAGGACGTGCCTCTCCAATGGGAACAGAAAACATTTGATCGCAAGGTCATAGGTCAACCGATTCCTCCACAGGAAAACACATCTCATATATTCTATACGACACTGGTGACGGCATGTGCGTCACATGAAAGGAATATGTTGTCGACCCACCTAACTTGTACACTTGGCGAATGGGTAAAAAGATTCTTCTACCTTGCCCGATTTAGGTTTTCTTGTGGATGTGATAATCACTCCCAAAAAAGTGATGAAAACATAAGAGTTTGTCACATAAACTGAAAATAAAAAATTAAACTTTTCACTCGATGGAAGATTTGAACCAAGGACCTTTCGTTCCGCAGCTGTTCACGTTACCACGAGACCACGGCGCTCCTGCGTTCTCTTCGTCCTTAATGTTGCTTATCTGCCGTTGAACTACTCAGTTTGTATATTTTGTTTATTTTTTCACAGTTCCACACAACTTCTCCCTGTTTTCTCAATTGATCTGTGTTCAGTTTTTCACGGCCAACTTATAACTAAATCTGAGGGGGGTGCGATGGGGAGGTTCCCTTGTAAGTATATGCCGGGTGATCAAAAAGTCAGTATAAATTTGAAAACTGACTAAATCACGGAATAATGTAGACAGAGAGGTACAAATTGACACACATGCTTAGAATGACATGGGGTTTTATTAGAGCCAAAAAAATACAAAATTTCAAACAATGTCCGACAGATGGCGCTTCATCTGAGCAGAATAGCAGTAATTAGCGTAACAAAGTAAGACAAAGCAAAGATGATGTTCTTTACAGGAAATGCTCAATATGTCCACCATCATTCCTCAACAATAGCTGTAGTCGAGGAATAATGTTGCGAACAGCACTGTAAAGCATGTCCGGAGTTATGGTGAGGCATTGGCGTCGGATGGTGTCTTTCAGCATCCCTAGAGATGTCGGTCGATCACGATACACTTGTGACTTCAGGTAACAAAAAAATGTTCAAATGTGTGTGAAATCTTATGGGACTTAACTCCTAAGGTCTTCAGTCCCTAAGCTTACACACTACTTAACCTAAATTATCCTAAGGACAAACACACACACCCGTGCCCGAGGGAGGACTCGAACCTCCGCCACGACCAGCCGCACAGTCTGGGACTGCAGCGCCTCAGACTGCTCGGCTAATCGCGCGTGGCTCCTCATGTAACCCCAAAGTCAATAATCGCACGGACTGAGGTCTGGGGACCTGGGAGACCAAGCATGACGAAAGTGGCGGCTGAGCACACGATCATCACCAAACGACGCGCGTAAGAGATCTTTCACGCGTCTGGCAATACTTTTATTTTTGTTCTAATAAAACCCCATGTCATTCCAAGCATGTGTGCCAATTTTTACCTCTCTATCTACATTATTCCGTGGCTTATTAAGTTTGCAAATTTATACTGACTTTTTGATCACCCGGTATTTCAATAATGTAGACATTATGATATACATCCTCAATTCCAGAAAAGAAAAAGAGGTGCAATACAACTTCATTAAGTTATGCCTTGTATAACTTTAAAGTCATGCATTAAATTATTTTTAACAACACAATTATCCATTTTATTTTTATAAGTTTTTTTAATGAAATGGCCTTAGGCTATTTTTCATGAAACGGCTACGTTCAATTTGTAGACGTTGCTTTGAATTTTAGCGTGACAATTCCAGTTCATTATTCGTACACTTTTTTCTGAAATGATTGTTTGCTTAATTGTAGACATTAATTTGTATTTTAGTTGACAAGTCTACTTTCATGTAACACCACTTAACGGCCACAGATTGTTATTTAAGGTAGGCTCCCTAACTAAACAGCACTAGTCATAGTAAAAGACTACAGATGAATTGACTAGATACTGGGTGTCAAAATTTTAAATGCAAACTAAAAAAAAGAAAGAAAAAAAGAGTAACGATCAAGACGGACAACTATATTGTGTTGCATATTGAAAGAAAAGAAGCGTTTCCCGCCGTTTCATTTTCCGTAGCAGGGAGGGAGAATTGGGACGCATTTACTCATACGCACCTCCAACTGCGTGAAATCTCCAGGAAACACACAATACAGACACATATCAGTGGACAGAGCACCTTTCGAAGTTTGGAACTCACATTAGAGGTGCTCAGTATGGCTACCGTTTGCGATGCGGCAAACATCAATACGTCGGTGCAGTTCACTGACACGAATTTTCAGAGATTACAGATACATGCGGTAATTGCGAACCGTTAACAGGCTTCCCTTTATCAATGGGTCATTGATGTACAGCAATAACATGCATCAAATTCCCACTGGTTCTCTGATAACCAGGTGAAACTGTTCCCAGATAAGTGCTGGCACGTATCAATATTAATAAGTCTTAGCTGAAAAATACTGTCACGAGTTATTTACAGAAGAATACAAAAATTGATAGAAGCCGACCTCGGTAAAGATCTGTTTGACTTCCAGAGAAATGTATCTACACGTGACGAAATACTAACCATACGACTTATCTTGCACGATAGTTTTAAGAGGGGCTCTGGCTTATCTTGGAAGATAGGTCTAAGAACATCAATCCTGCATGTATAGCTTTTGTAGACTTAGAGAAATATTATGACAATGTTCACTGGAACACAGCCACAGAAATTCTGACGGTTGCAGGGGTAAAATACGGGGAGCAAAGGGTGGTCTACAATTTGTAAAAAAACCACACACCAGTGACAAGAGTCAAAGGCTGTGAAGCAGGGGTGCAGCCCATTCCCGCTGTTAAAGAATATGTACTTTGAGGAAGCAGTGAAGGAATTTTTAGAGAGAACGAAGATTCAAGAAGAAGAACTTTGAGGATTGCCGACGATATTGTAATTTTCTCAGACACAGCACTGTGAGACAGCAGTCCGTCATCAGGTCACATGTGGCCCACCGGGACCATCCGACCGCCGGGTCATCCTCAGCTGAGGATGTGGATAGGAGGGGCGTGTGGTCAGCACACCGCTCTCCCGGTCGTTATGATGGTTTTCTTTGGCCGGAGCCGCTACTATTCGGTCGAGTAGCTCCTTCAATTGGCATCACGAGGCTGAGTGCATCTCGAAAAAGTGGCAACAACGCATGGCGGCCCGGATGGTCACCCATCCAAGTGCCGGCCACGCCCGACTGCGCTTAACTTCGGTGACCTGACGGGAACCGGTGTATCGTCTGCGGCAAGGCCGTTGCCAATTTTCTCAGACACGGCAAAGTAAATGGAAAAAAAGCTCAGTCGAATGGATAGTGTCTTGAAAAGAGGTTATAAGATGAACATCAACAAAAGTAAGTCCGCAGCTCGTGGTCTTGCGGTAGCGTTCTCGCTTCCCGCGCCCGGATTCCCGGGTTCGATTCCCGGCGGGGTCAGGGATTTTCTCTGCCTCGTGACGACTGGGTGTTGTGTGATGTCCTTAAGTTAGTTAGGTTTAAGTAGTTCTAAGTTCTAGGGGACTCATGACCATAGATGTTGAGTGCCATAGTGCTCAGAGCCATTTTTTTTAACAAAATGAAAAGAACCGTAATGGAATGTAATCGTATTAAACCAGCCGGTGACGAAGGAAACAACCACTTTGTGCAGCGAGGACCGCTACGAGACCTGCAGGGACAGAATCAGTGAGGTTCTGGAAGGTACCGACAGGGATGGATTTAGGGAAATCACGGAAAACCTAAATCAGGATGGCCGGACGAGGGATTGAACCGTCGTCCTCCCGAATGCGAGTCCACTGACCTAGCCACTGCGCCACCTCGCTCGGTAGGCTCTCCAGCGCGGTGGCCAGCTGCGCTAGCTTTCTCAGTTGAGATCCCATGGCGCGATCAGCCCGATCGAGGTCGTACCATAGACTCTTGATTGGGTGATCCGGTGAGTTTGGTGGCGAGGGAAGTACGGTAACCTCATCCTGGTTCTCTTCGAACCAGCACGTACAGTGCGAGCTGTTTGACATGTTGCACTGTCCTGATGGATAGCTTCGTGCGGATGAAGGATGCCCTGTATATATGGGTGGAAATGGTTCCCGAGGAAAAATGCATACTTGTGTTGATCCACCGTGCCTTCCAGAATGACGAGATCACCTTAGGAATGGCAAGAAGACATTCCTCAGACCATAACGCTGCCTCCTACGAACTGAACCCTTCCGACGATTGCTGCATGCTGTTTAGCATCTTTCCGATGCCTCCCGAATGAGATTTTCACTCTGCAGCGGAGTGTGCGCTGATATGAAACTTCCTGGCAGATTAAAACTGTTCCGACGGATCAAAAACGTGAGTCTCCTGAAAAGGCCACCCAGTGGACGTTCAGTGGCGTGCAAATTCCAACGTTCTTCGCCATTGAGCAGCAGTCAGCATTGGTGGCCAATCAGCGCCTGAATGGTAGCTCAGCAGACACTGTTGGTACGACTGTGCGGTCAGTTGCTCAAGAGCTGCTAGGCTATTCGCCCGTACACGTCTCCGCAGCGTTTATTCTCCTCTGTAATGTATGGCCCATGGTGCACCATAGTTACCTTGACGCCGGTTTTGGACAGCACCAGTTTGCTATGCACGGTGCACTTTAACCATGGCTAGCGAACAGCTAACAGATTTAACCATTTCGGGAATGCTCCCACCCTTGGCCCGAAAGCCAATGATTATGTTATTTTGCATGTCAGATAAATCACTCCGCATTCGCATTACGACAACGACTGCACTGTTATCCGCGTCATATAACCTCCTGTGCTAATGCTGCCAACTGCTATCTGTCAGTGGTTATTGCACACTGATGCCGAACTTAGGTGGTGGGGTCACATTAATGCGAGTTGACTGTGTAAAATGCAGGCTGGCAGTAACAGGAAAACTAAAACTAAACTCCTCCCGAACAGGCCATGAAGGCCCAAAGGTACCGACCGGCCGCCGTGTCATCCTCAGGACACAGGAGTCACCGGATGCGGGTACGGAGGGGCATGTGGTCAGCATACCGCTATCCTGGCCGTATGTCAGTTTCCGAGACCGGAGCCGCTACTTCTCAATCAAGTAGCTGCTCAGTTTGCCTCACAAGATCTGAGTGCACCCCGCTTGCCAACAGCGCTCGGCAGATCCGATGGCCACCCATCCAAGTGCTAGCCCAGCCCGACAGCGCTTAACTTCGGTGATCTGACGGGAACCGGTGGTACCACTGCGGCAAGGTCGTTGGCAGTAACAAGACAAACAAACCGAAAAAGACGATTTTGCTAACAAAGGACGTAAATTAAAGTATTAGAAAGTACTTTCCGATTTTTTTAACTCTGGAGGGTAGTCCTGCACGGAAGAGTGACGTGAACGTTAAACATTTCACTCAGGAAGAGAAATGGAGCTTTTGAAATGTGATGCTACAGAAGAATGCTTGAAAATGTTGCAGAACTTGACTAAAATAAGGGATCGGTTAATAGGTCACATACGGAATCAAGGAATTCTCAGTTTTGTAATGGAGAATAAGTGTGTGTATGTGTGTGTGTTTGTGTGTGGGTGTAAGGAGAGTGGAAGAAAAAAGCGTAGAGGGAGACAAAGTCTTGAATATAGCAGACAGGTTGCAGTAGTTATACAGAGAGGAAGAGAGTTGCGCGGGGTAGACTAGTGTGAAGATATGATTCAAAACAGTCGTCGGCCAGAAGACGACGACAACAACAACAACAACAGGTATTGTAAGAATAATATAAGAGAAATTAAGGTGCTTACAGAGCTACACAGTGTCTTTTTTCCATAGCTCATCACAAGAGTAGAGTACGCCAAACAGCCTCCAACATCACTACCAAACCTTTCTCTGCCACACTCTTTACAGCATTTTGCGTAGTATACATGTAAATGCATATATACTCAAAGTAATTCGCGTATTCATTATACAGAAATGGGAATATTTTACTCAAGTGTATGATTTACGGAAGACAGATCAGAGCTGTCACTCGATAGCAGTGAGATAATCCACCAAGAGAAAAGCAGAATTTTACTGACAGGCATGAATAATGTTTCATGTAAAAGTGAAAACGTGAAGTAAATTGACATCGATCGTGTCATGCAGGTAATAGGGCTATTAGTGTAGATTGTCGTAAATGATTGATACGTGTCGAGATATGGATGGACACATTACTATGCATTGGCCAGTTCTGCGATTCATGTCTTCCACTTCACAACGCTCTGCCATTCAGGTGCGTCTGCTGAAAATTACGCTGTCTTTTGAGGTGATATTTTCTCAACATTTTCTCCCAACAAGAGCGGTAACTGTATACTGTGTTTAAGGCGTGCACACGTAAAAAGCGTCCGACGCAGTAGTTTCTCCTAATTGGTAGCTGCAGCTAATACTTCGTAACCACTCGAAAAGAAATTTACAGGAAGATGAAGTAAAGCTTGTGCGTGAGTTTCTACGACACCGTTTGGAAATCACTTGCGGTTTCCCGTCGGTAATCTACTGGAACGAACACAGCTTTCACGCCAGCCTTAGAACTTAATATAGCCCTTTGAACGGAGAAACATTTCACTTTTCATTTCCGGTTTTATTAGTCCCCTCACATTCTGTCATACAGTACTTTTTTATGAGTGCTCATTGGAGGAGAGCCATAGGATCATTATCTTTCTCAAGTATAAATTATCTGTACGACGCATATCTGTAGAAATTCAGTTTCGATATTTGCTGAAAGGAATCTATTAGGCAATATTTGGTAATTTTAATTCTGTTCTTAAGTTGGTACTTTGAATGTAGTGACGGCATTTTGCTAAATGTCTTACGAAAGCGGTTTTCGATGCGACTTACCTGAAAGAGAGACAACTACAACAATAATTTTCAGTGGCGTTAATAGTTCAAATATTTACTCTAACTTTTTAAATATAGTTACGCAATTAAATCCGATATTTGCGTTTAAAACGACTGCACAGTCTCTCTCTCATCTAGTAAATCTACTCTATTTGAAACGTTTATAACAATTACCTATCTTCACAAGATGGCAACTCTATTTCTGTGTACTATAAGAATTTTGGCTATGAATGTAATCAGAAAGCTTTTTTTCGCTGTGAATATGGTTATGCTGATCTACTCTCCGATAACATCGCTGTGTCGAACCATTTTATTTGATCCAAAATTGATTTTCTCTGCCTCGTGATGACTGGGTGTTGTGTGATGTCCTTAGGTTAGTTAGGTTTAAGTAGTTCTAAGTTCTAGGGGACTGACGACCATAGATGTTAAGACCCATAGGGCTCAGTACCATTTGAACCATTTTTTTTTAATCCAAAATTGTGTAGTCTGAGTGAAGTGCTGTTTTTAACAGGTCATTACTGCTTCAAGATTTCGAAACAAGGATATTCAGCAAGTGGCTGAAAAAGGAGTGGTTAGTTTCCTATACGGTTACTATTCTTATTTTTATGGATGAATGAACTGAAATAATCAAGGTAATCAAAAACTCTCTTGAGGAGTAACACGTTGATAAAAGAGTTACTGAAATTTCTCCATGCGTAATATTGAAATATAACATGAAAATGCGTGAAAAATAGTCGCGAAGGGTGAACGACAGCGGCAGTATTCGACTCACAAACATGACGTAATGGTCCTCTGGAAAACAAACTGCGGGTTTTTAGGCGAGCAATAGACAGATAAATGCAGGGAATTATTAAGACAAACAATTGAACGTGGCGACCTGACGAAGAGATGACCATGAACACTGTGAAATGCACTTACTCCCTAAGTTCAAATCTACGTCCATGTATCTGAATTAGATTATTCCCAAATTGCTAGAGATAAATGGACTGATGGTATCTTTCCAAACGCCACAACAACTTTCCCCTCCTCGATTATTCCGTCACTAATGACAACAATCTAAAATTCCAACCTTATTTCCTTCGTTTCTTCATTTTCAAGACATTACAGGGAGATCTGAAGCTTAATTCAGTACGTTGGCGCAAATTGCGGAAGAAAAGCGTGCTTTTTTTATGTCTCTTCATAGGTAACGTTGCGTCAAAACGGGGGTTCTACATCTACACCTATCCTCTGCGAACACGCATATGCTGTGTGGCAGAGATGTGTGCCCAGGAAGAGCGGATTCCTATAATTTTACGTTCGTGTTTTATCCGCGAGATATACATATCTGTGAGGAAGTAATACGAAGGTTGTCCAGAAAGAATGTTCCGATCGGTCACGAAATGGAAACCACTGGGTAAATCCGGTAAAGCTTTGCACAGATGTGTTGGGCAGCGTATCTAGTATGCCCGTCGATCGTGTCGCGTCGCTCTTTTCAGTTTTGAGTGAACGGTGAGCATGTAAAGATGCGTAGGGAATAGTATCTCTTGCCAAGTATGACGGCCTGGTTAGAGATTTCGCCTGTGTCATGCAGCCCACATAATACAACTGTAGAGCAGTTCCTTCTTCATGCCAATTCTCGGCCGCACACTGCAGGGGCAATGAAGACGCTCCTGCAGCGTTTGTGATGAGAAGTGTTTCATCACCCACAATTCTGTCCGTAATTGGCTCCCCCCTGAGTCTCATCTCTGCCTACAAGAACAGCTGGCAATGAAGATAAAATTTTTCCAAAGACAACGAGCTGCAGACCACTGCAGATAACTGGCCGAAGGCAAACGCGGCTGCTTTCTATGACGAGAATATTGGAAAGTTGATACAACACTACGACAACACTCGAAATTGGAGCGGCGAGTATGTAGAGAGGTAGGTGGAAGGTGTACCTAACAGTTGCAAATAAAACGTTTCTGGTTTTCACTGTGGTTTCCATTTCTCGACCGACTGGAACTTACTTTCTGGACAACCCTCGTATGTTGATAGATTCTATTTGAAACGTACTCTTGAATTTTAACAATCAGCCAAACTGTGATGTAGCATGACTCTCTTGTAGCATCAGCTACAGCAGTTCGAGGAGGCGCTTCCGTGAGTGAGTTTGCTGAACAAACCAGTCACGCAATGCGCTGCTCTTCTTTGTATCTTCTCTGTTTCCTCTATCTAGTCCATCTGGTAAGGGTCCAAGATTAACGCGTAACGGTCTAATGACGGTTTTGTAACCGACCCTCTTCGTGAGAGGACTATATTTTGGAAGCATTCTATCAATTAATTTAAGTCTGATCTCAACCTTTCCTGTGGTTTTTTTTGCATGGTAGGTCCCTTTAAATCGCTTCTTACGCATACTTCCACAAACTGAATGAATGTGTCTGCTTATAGAGGATGTTCGGCAAATCTGTAGCCGCGCGGGGCAGCCGTGCGGTTTAAGGCGCCTCGCCACGGTTCGCGCTGCTCCACCCGTCGGCGGTTCGAGTACTCCTTCGGGCATGGGTGTGTGTGTTGTCCTTAGCGTTAGGTTCGTTCAATTTTGATTAAATAGTGTGTGAGCCTAGTGACCGATGACCTCAGCAGTTTGGTCCCATAGTAACTTACCACATATTTCCAATTCTGCAAATCTGTAATCATACAAAATGAATGTCTTTCCCCCATTACGCACAGTATGTCACTTTTTTTATGTTAGGAATCAAAAGCGACGGACCAAGCGTCGATCCTCTACAGGTCTTCCTGCATGTCGCTACAACGAAGTAGCGTCGTGGCGGCCTCTCCATATATCGGACGGTTATAGTTAAGATGCAGCTGCTACGGAGGCACAGTGTAGGCTGTAATTATCGTACGACAGCGAAACGTGGTAGACACGCTAATGTGTTAATGCGGAACCGATTTACGGTGGAAAAAAAATTATTTCCAATTTTGGCCGCCAGGTGCAAACCTAGCGCTGTGCAGTATCACGTCGATGTTTCTAGTGCTTATATTGAACGAACTGTTTAAACGGCGGTTAATAATAAAATCAACACTATGTCTTTCTCACTTATTTGAAATTTTCTGCCTATGCACCGTTCCTAATCCGTTACATATGGAAACATCTGTATAAGCATTGCTTGTACTCACAATGCGAGATTTGCATCTGATGGCCAAAATTGGAGATAATTTTTTTCCAGCGTAAATCGGTTCCGCATTAAAACATTAGACTATCTACCATGTACCGCTGCCATATGATAATTACAGCTCATTCTGGACCTCTGTGAGTAGCTGCGCTTTAATTATAACCACTCGGTACAATATCGATCACCCAGGACTGCTGTTCATGAGTCAGTTGTATATACCGTGAACGGTAATAGCGCTATAACATTCGCATGGGATACGCTCGAAGCCACTGCGACGTTTAAGAATTCTCTTGGTCAAGAATGACATATTGTGTTCAGTTGGTTAGCAACTCTCCAATCCAATCACATAGCTGGATTGATATTCCGTATGCTCATATTTCGCCCATAGGCGACCGCGCAAAAGTGTATCAAACGCCGTCTGGAAGTCAAGGAGCGCGGCATCAACCTGGTTGCCAGTATCTACTGCCTTCTGGTCTTCTGTATGATTTGTACGGAGAGAAAAAGAGAGAGAGAGAGAGAGAGAGAGAGAGAGAGAGAGAGAGAGAGAGAGAGAGGGAGAGAGCTGGGTTTTGCTCAATTGTTTTTTATTTCAACAGAGAGGATGTTCGGTCTCCAGGCGGGACACGTGAGCAAAAAATTTGTCCGAAAATTGTAAAAGAGACTGGCGTCAGTGATGCAGGCCTACAGTTGTGTGCGTCTCTTTGATGACCCCTCTTGAGAGCGGGAATGACCAGAACATTTTTCCAATCGCTTGGAACTATTCGTTCCTCCAGCGACCTATGGTAGACTAAGGCTAGAAAAGAAACAAGCTCCTTATACAAACCAGTACAACTGGCCTCGAAAATATTTTATGTACCTGAAGGTAGGCAAGCCAACTTACATACTGTGCCTCTGGTGCGTATGATGTAAGGTGGGTTGCCTACCTTCAGGCACAGTAAATTGAGGGGATTTTCTTTTTTTTTTTCCCCCTTAGGTTCGATGGATCGCCAAGTGGAAACCGTAGAGAAAATAAAAAATGTTTTAATTGCAACATTTAACTACACCTTCCAGCTACGTCTCTACATAGTCGTCACTCCAGCTTAGACATCTCTCGTACCGTTGTGCCAACGTTTCATTACTCTCGTCACACAAGGCAGCCGCCTGTGCTTTCCGCAAAATTTCTACGCTGCTCTGCAGCTGATTCTCTTTGCCAAAATACTGTCGCTGTAGTCAGCGGTTAATGTGAGCAAAGAGATGAAAACCAAAGGGAGCCAAGTACAGTTTGTATGATGGGCGACCAAACAATTCCAATCGAAAATGATGCAGGAGCGTCTTTGTTGCAGCTGCAATATGTGGCTGAGCGTTGTCGTGAAGGAGGAAAAAGCCTGACAACAACATTTTTCTTCGCTTGTTTCGAACTGCCCTTCATAGACGATTTTGTGGGATCTCCTGATCCAATCGCTCAGCAAGATCATCTGTTGACACTCGCTTTCTTCCCTGACCGCCTGTATCATGAACGACTGCACGTTCTTCTGCAAAGTTCCTGCGCCATTGCCGCACTTTGCTTTCATGCATAGCAGTTACGTTATGTGTGCTGCGTGAAAAGAAGTGGAACTTACCAGCATGAAGAAATTTAATGACAGCATGCACTGCCACTATTACCCTATACATCTTTACGTGCTCACCGCGCACTCAAAACTGAAAAGTGCGACGTAACGCGATCGACAGGCGTACTAGAAACACTGTGCAACACACAGACGCAAAACTTCTCGGATTTTCACAATGTTTTAATAGAAAAAAATGCTCTCGTATTTTCGAGTCAGTTCTACGCTAACGGAAAAAGAATCCCAGCTCCAGGAAGGAGATGAGTGGCAGAAATGAAAATTGATAGGAGTGTCGATATGAGGTTGGAACTTTAATAGTGGCAACTATTTATTTACACCTCGCACAAAATAGATACCTGTTTCAAAGTTTTACTAATCTTCAAAGTAGTCACCAGCCTTGTGTATAACCCGTTGCCAGCGATGTGGAAGTCGTAAAATTCTCTTAGCAGTACCGGTTGTGTTGACAGCTCACGCGGCGCTGTCTATTGCCCGACGAATTTGTAGCAGTTCTGAAGCGAATGCCGTGAAGTGTTTCCTTCAGTTTAGAAATCGAGTTGAACTCACAAGGACTTAAGTCGGAGGAGTGCAGAAGGTGGTACAGCACTTAGCAGCCCCATCAGTCAAACAAATCAGAAACAGCTAGCACTGTACGTGCTTGAGCATTGTCCTGCAAAATGATGGTTAGGTCCTGCAGAAAGTGTCATCACTTCTATCTCTATGTTAATTGTAGGTTGTGTTCGAAAAATGAACAGCATAGAGACAGAAGCGATGACATTTTCTGCAGGACCTGGCCATAATTTTGCAGGACAATGCTCAAGCACGTACAGGGCAAGCTGTTACTGATTTGTTTGACTGATGGGGCTGCTAAGTGCAATATCACCTACTGCACTACCCTGACTTAAGCCCTCGTAAGTTCAACTCGATTTCTAAACTGAAGGAAACACTTCACGGTGTCCGCTTCAGAACTGCTGCAAATTCGTCGGGCAATAGACCGCGCCGCTCTAACTGTCAACGCAACTGGCACTGCTAAGAGTATCCTACGACTTCCACATCGATGGCAACGGGTTGTACACAATGCTGGTGACTACTTTGAAGGTAAGTAAAACTTTGAAACACGTATCTACACTCCTGGAAATGGAAAAAAGAACACATTGATACCGGTGTGTCAGACCCACCATACTTGCTCCGGACACTGCGAGAGGGCTGTACAAGCAATGATCACACGCACGGCACAGCGGACACACCAGGAACCGCGGTGTTGGCCGTCGAATGGCGCTAGCTGCGCAGCATTTGTGCACCGCCGCCGTCAGTGTCAGCCAGTTTGCCGTGGCATACGGAGCTCCATCGCAGTCTTTAACACTGGTAGCATGCCGCGACAGCGTGGACGTGAACCGTATGTGCAGTTGACGGACTTTGAGCGAGGGCGTATAGTGGGCATGCGGGAGGCCGGGTGGACGTACCGCCGAATTGCTCGACACGTGGGGCGTGAGGTCTCCACAGTACATCGATGTTGTCGCCAGTGGTCGGCGGAAGGTGCACGTGCCCGTCGACCTGGGACCGGACCGCAGCGACGCACGGATGCACGCCAAGACCGTAGGATCCTACGCAGTGCCGCAGGGGACCGCACCGCCACTTCCCAGCAAATTAGGGACACTGTTGCTGCTGGGGTATCGGCGAGGACCATTCGCAACCGTCTCCATGAAGCTGGGCTACGGTCCCGCACACCGTTAGGCCGTCTTCCGCTCACGCCCCAACATCGTGCAGCCCGCCTCCAGTGGTGTCGCGACAGGCGTGAATGGAGGGACGAGTGGAGACGTGTCGTCTTCAGCGATGAGAGTCGCTTCTGCTTTGGTGCCAATGATGGTCGTATGCGTGTTTGGCGCCGTGCAGGTGAGCGCCACAATCTGGACTGCATACGACCGAGGCACACAGGGCCAACACCCGGCATCATGGTGTGGGGAGCGATCTCCTACACTGGCCGTACACCACTGGTGATCGTCGAGGGGACACTGAATAGTGCACGGTACATCCAAACCGTCATCGAACCCATCGTTCTACCATTCCTAGACCGGCAAGGGAACTTGCTGTTCCAACAGGACAATGCACGTCCGCATGTATCCCGTGCCACCCAACGTGCTCTAGAAGGTGTAAGTCAACTACCCTGGCCAGCAAGATCTCCGGATCTGTACCCCATTGAGCATGTTTGGGACTGAATGAAGCGTCGTCTCACGCGGTCTGCACGTCCAGCACGAACGGTGGTCCAACTGAGGCGCCAGGTGGAAATGGCATGGCAAGCCGTTCCACAGGACTACATCCAGCATCTCTACGATCGTCTCCATGGGAGAATAGCAGCCTGCATTGCTGCAAAAGGTGGATATACACTGTACTAGTGCCGACATTGTGCATGCTCTGTTGCCTGTGTCTATGTGCCTGTGGTTCTGTCAGTGTGATCATGTGATGTATCTGACCCCAGGAATGTGTCAATAAAGTTTCCCCTTCCTGGGACAATGAATTCACGGTGTTCTTATTTCAATTTCCAGGAGTGTATTTTGTACGAGCTGTAAATAAATAGTTTCCACTATTAAAGTTCCAACCCACATACATTTGACAGATGATGCCTATTCAAATTTCACATCAGTCGCATAAGAGTGGCGAGTGAGGATGCAAATCAGGTATAGGTTCGCGTGATAGTGGGCGTTACTTACCTTCGAGATTGGATGTAGGGAGTTGATATAAGTGAAGAATGCCTTTAAGGTGACAAAGTTGCCATTATCAACACCACATCGTATTTGAACGAGGCCGTGGATTAGGTCTACGAGAAGTCGCATACTCCTTCTGCGATAGTGCACAAAGATTTGGCAGGAATGTAGCCACTTTACATGATTACAGGCAGCTGGCTGGCCGCGGTGGCCGTGCGGTTCTGGCGCTGCAGTCCGGAACCGCGGGACTGCTACGGTCGCAGGTTCGAATCCTGCCTCGGGCATGGATGTGTGTGGTGTCCTTAGGTTAGTTAGGTTTAAGTAGTTCTAAGTTCTAGGGGACTGATGACCTAAGATGTTAAGTCCCATAGTGCTCAGAGCCATTTTTGAACAGGCAGCTGTGATCACGAGAAGGTACGGTTGCAAAATGACCGGACTCCACACGGCCACCTGACATTACCGAGAGGCAAGACCATCGTGTTCGGTATATGGCTCTGGCGCATCGTACTGTATCTGCAGCACCAATATGAGCAGCACATGGCACCTTAGGAACACAACAAACTGTTACCAATCGGTTACTTCAAGGAGATCTCCGAGCCAGACGCGCTGTAGCGTGAATTCCACTACAGTCGTTTGCGATTTTAGTGGTGTAAAGCGAGAGCTCATTGGAGGGTAGGGTGGAGTCTGTTGTCTTTTCTGATGAAAGCTGGTTCTGCCTCGGAGTTGGTTAGAAGTGGGCCATTTGAGAGCCTGCAACGAACCTGTCTGCGTGCTAGACACACTGAAAGTATATGATTGTGCTGTGTGCATACACAAACTCTAAGATATTACCTCGAGTTGTAGCAAGCGAGCAGTTTTCGAGGGATGTCGGAAGAGGTCGGACGCAGGATGCGGCGGAGAGAAGCCGCGCGACATGAGAGGTCCCAACCAGCCGTGATCGTGCTAGTAGCGCCGGAGGAGACTTTGGTATCAATTGAGGATTTTTTTTGGCAATTTGCCTTTTTTTGCTGCATGTAGTTATTGGTTGCTTGCGCACTGGAAGGATTTTGTCAGAGTTATGTATAGATACACTCACTGTAGCATTCGTATCTTTGTTTATTGAACATCTGGGCTTATCGTCTGGGCGCGATCTCGTATGACAGCAGGTGGTTATCCCACGCACCTTGGCTGCAAATTTGTGCGTCAATCTGGTGGTTTGACCTGTCGTCCTGACATTCATCAAGAGCATTACAGGAGAGTTTTCTTACGGGACAACGATCGGTCACACAGCGCTGTTGTAACCCAGTATGCTCTAGAGAGTGTCGAGAAGTAGCCTTGGTCTGATCAGTCACCAGATCTGTCTCCTGCCGAGCACGTATGGATCATCATCGGACAACCCAAGCGTCATCCTCAAGCAGCGTTACCGTTCTTTTGTTGACCGACCAAGTGGAACAGTCATGGAACTTCATTCCACAAACTGACATCCGGCACCTGTACGACCCAGTGAACGCACGTTTGAATGCTTGCATTCATCGTTCCGACGGCTACACCGGTTATTAATGTACCAGCAGTTCACGTCTGCCAAGGTTTCTCTCACACTTACATTAACCTGCGATCTTGCAGCGTTAGTCAGTTTTACGTAGACAAATACATTCTGGAAATCTCATTCTACCTATCCATCGCTAGCGCCTTGTCCCGCGGTTACGCAGGGTCGGCCATGGTTAATCGAATTTGGCATGTTAATTGTAAGGGGTGGCCGGATTCCCTTCCTGCCGCCAGCCTGTACTCCCCAGGACGGAATTACTATACCCCAACTGTCTGTCTAGTGGAATCCATGAAATAGTGTAAATGTGTTCAGATGTCTGCGAGTTGTGTAGCTGAGGCGGAAAGTGCGGACCAGCCCGGTATTCACCTAGCGGGATGCGGAAAACCGCCTAAAAACCACATCCAGGCTGGCCAGCACACCGACTCCCGTCGGCAATCTCCCGGGCGGATTCGATACGGGGCCGGCGCGCCTACCCGAGTCCAGAAAGCAGCGCGTTAGCGCTCTCGGCTACGCTGTCGGGTCATTCTCTAAATTTCATTACTCTACAGCAATTATTTCTTGATGATGGGATTTTTACTTCTTTCAGCGTATGTTGCCCATGCTGTGGAACTGTAAAAGTATCCGTTCAGGTCCAGATTCGTCACTAACGTTTGAAGAGAATCAGTAAAGGAAAGACATGAGCGGGGTGATTTAGAAACCAAAGGTAAGCTTTATTGAGCATGACCAGGCTGCGATTGTGACTTGTTCAGCTACAGAGATGTAACGCCAAAGCCCCGCGCGCTCGGCCAGTTTCGCCGCCGGCACTGGCTGAGCGGAAAAAGCAGACCCGGCGGCGCACGGCGCTGATCCCTCCGGGGAGACGGATGGCCGCCGTATTAGGGGCTCATTAATAATGGCCGCGGCACGTCCCACGGCGCTCAGATTTTCCTGTCGCACCCGCTCTGCCCCAGAGGAACTCGACGGCCGCGCCGCCACTGCTAAACGCTCTCGCGCCTGTCGGCACCCCCTGAAGCACTCTGCGCACCGTAAAACTCTCCTTACACGGGACGCGAAACCGGAAGTGGACGTGTAGCTGAGCGAGTTTTATGACGTCACAGTGTGGAATTTCACGTTGCGGACCATTCCCAAGCACGAAAGGCAGAACCAGACGTGCCGTCAGATTTTTACACTGTGGAAAGGAACGAGGTCAATGACGTGGACGATCGCTTCTGGGCATAAGCAGAACTTGAGAGGCGCCAAACTGGTTTATATCGTTTGCAGCTGAATCCCTTTCTTGGCAGTTTTTGTATTATAAACTACATGCTATGAATATATGCTGTCTCAAAGCACTGTCATATCGCAGATTTATCGAAAAAGTATAATTTTTAATATCTATTTATATCAAAGGCCATGTCTTGACTGACAGACTCATCATTGCCTAGTCCAAATTGCTAAGGACAGAACTTTGAAATTTGGAGAGGGTGTTGCTCTTATACCTTAAGAGTCGTTTAAGAAGGAAGTTTTCGAAATTCTACCTGTAAGCGAAATAGGTGACGAAATTTTTTTTTTTGAAAATATGTCATTTTTAGTGCAGTTTTGAAGCTAAACACACGAGTATTGATATTTAGTTTCTGGATCAGAAATAAACAAATACGTATTCGTGCATTTTTGGAAATTTGGCCCCATGGGGGGCGAAACAGTGGGGAAAGTTTGTTTCGAAAATAAATCATTATTAAAGAACTACTGATATATTTTTAAAGTTACACCTACGAGAATTGGTATTTAACTTCTCGTTACAAATAAAAAAGAACGTGATTCACTGTTTCTGGAAATTCAACCCCTAATGTGGTGAAATAGGGTCCGACTGATTCACTGACTCATCCTCGTCCAGTTCAAACCGGTAAGATGTAAGTAGGCTGTTTAGGTTTTTATGCTGGTAATGCCATGTAGCGCTCTATATGAAAATCACTGGCTGTGCTGTGTGCAGTCTGTGGCTGGTTGACATTGTTGGAACATTCGCTATTGTAGTGTTGGGCAGTTGGGTATGAACAGCACGTAGCGTTGCGCAGTTGGAGGTGAGCCGCCAGCAGTGGTGGATGTGGGGAGAGAAATGGCAGATTTTGAGAGCGGACGATCTGGACGTGTGTCCATCAGAAAGAGTAAATTTGTAAGACTGGATGTCATGAAATGGTATATATATTATGACTTTTGAACACTAATAAGGTAAATACATTGTTTGTTCTCTATCAAAATCTTTCATTTGATAACTATGCCTATCAGTAGTTAGTGCCATCAGTAGTTAATGGTTCAAATGGCTCTGAGCACTATGGGACTTAACATCTGTGGTCATCAGTCCCCTAGAACTTAGACCTACTTAAACCTAACGAACCTAAGGACATCACACACATCCATGCCCGAGGCAGGATTCGAACCTGCGACCGTAGCAGTCGCGCGGTTCCGGACTGAGCGCCTGAACCGCTAGACCACCGCGGCCGGCATCGGTAGTTAGAATCTTTTATTTAGCTGGCAGTATTGGCGCTCGCTGTATTGCAGTAGTTCGAGTAACCAAGATTTTTGTGAGGTAAGTGATTCATGAAAGGTATAAGTTATTGTTAGTCAGGGTCATTTTTTTGTAGGGATTATTGAAAGTCAGATTGCGTTGTGCTAAAAATATTGTGTGTCAGTTTATTGATGATCTGAATACGTCAAGAGAGAAACGTCTGTGCCCGTTCAGTTTTGCTCAGCTGTTTGAAAATCAAATAACGTAAGGGGTTTATTAGCACAGTAATTCATTAATTTTTCCAAGGGGATGTTTCAAGGGAAAGAAACTTCAAATTTGAAGAGAGTTTGAAACTTACAGCGTAGGCGAAGTTTAAGAAGGGAGTGTTCGAAATCCACTCCTAAAGGTGGTGAAATAGGGGATGCAAAGCTTTTTGGAAATATGTCACTATTAAAGAAATTTTGAAGCTAGACTTGTATTTGGCTTCTCAGTCATAAATAAAAAAACCTAAGTGTTCCAGAATTTTTGGAAATTCAACCACTAAGAGGGTACAATGTTAGATCAAGGTTCCTTTTTAAATAAAGCATTATTAAAGAACTATTAAAGCATTCTTAAAGCTAGATCCATGACAACTGGTGTTTCACTTCTCGGTTACAAGTAAAAAAAAATACATGTTTCAGTGTTTTTGGCAATTCAGCCTCCTAAGAGGGTGAAATTCGGAATGAAAAATTTTAAGAAAATATTTCGTTAGATTAAAAAAAATTTAAAGCTAAATCTATGAAAATTTCTATTTCATTTCTCGGTTAAATGTAAATAAATACGTTTGGGGATGAAAACTTTCAACAAAAATATCACCACAAGAACCAGCTACCAGAATTTCTTTTTGGTCAGAAGTACATTCGGAAAAGACAAAGCTTCTATGGGCTTAATTATCTTGAATAGTTTAGAAGGAGTTACAATTTGTGAAAAACATAGAAATTTGATAAAATAAGAAAAGTATGTGCACGTCATACAGCCTACACGAGCTAAATAGCGGGCGTTAAGCTAGTGTTATAATACAATGACGGGAAATGACATAGAAGTAGTTAAAAGATTTTCGTATTTGGTGCTTTTCGTATTATAACTTCCAGGATGTGAAAGAATGCCGCTTCTAGGCGCCGGCGCCTCACTTCTTTTTTTCCACATCAAGCTTTGGTTGTATTGCGGACTAGGTTTCTCACTACTTTCTTTCTCAACTTCCAACTTTGATAAAGCTATGGTGATATTTGTATGTGCAGCTAACTTACCTTTCAGATTTTCTGCTCATTTCGCAGATGAATTCATCAAACTACGTACGTGGAAAAGTATGGACTAAATAGCAACATGTAAATACGTTTAATTCGTTGGCTGAATCTACCTGATGTTTCAGTTTTTGATCTTGTGGAGTTGTGCATACTTCCGCCTTGCTTACTAGCTTCCTTAGAGCCCCATAGTGCCTCAGGACATTCTGAATGCTCAAAATGTGAACGCTGCCATACGCCTTGAAAAAATCTAGGGTATTGCCAAAATGGGTATATTGAAGTCCAGAATCTGTCTCATTGTAAATATGTAATTTCCGAGCCCCAAATCTTGCCTCATATTATCGAGCGACTTCTTTGATAAATTCAGTTTTTCTAGCAGAACAAGTGAAAGTCTTAGTATGGTACACACATCAGCGAAATCACTGTAGAAATATGACAATCCCTTTCGGTACTCTTCGTGTGAGTAGGGATAATTGTAGAAGATGATTTCCTATCAAGTCCATAGATTATGCAATATTTAATAATTATCGTCGTGTTATTAGATTTTAAAATTTATTTTTCAAGTAAAAAATGTTTATAGTTTTAGTTTCCTTTTATAGTTTACCTACATTTCACATTTCATTTTAATACCTATTAAGCACATTCTTTAAAAGCTTTGAACAAGAGCATCGGTTACATAAAAGCACTGCAGACTCGAGAGGGATGACAGTATGGTGAACAGAATATATTAGTAAGAATGGAAAGATACTTTCTGGTAAAACTGTCTTCCATAGTATGAAACAATCAATATATTCCATGGTGAATGCTGTCTCACAAATGTTATGACAAACTTCGAGGGTCGTAGAGGAACAAATCGAAGGAAGGAACCCGTGTGTGGAAGTCATCCAACCATGCTACAGAGCGTCGAAGTTATAGGCGCCAGCGCCAGCGCCTGCTGCTAGGCCACTCCTCTGGCAGCATATGTGACTTTGTACACTGGCGAGCCATATGTGGAACTTCTCACAATGTTGTTTATTATTCAGTGATCGTGAATGATTGCCACGATCGGCAGTAGAGAAGATGTAGCTAGCTGCCTTGTAAATGTGCCTTGTCATCTACAAATGCAATGCTCTATTGCCTTGGTGGATGACGATTTTGGACATGGGTTTCCATCTGCGGTTTATTTTTTTCCTGTATACTGAAAAACATTCGAGATATTAGACGGTTCCGGGAGAAAAGCAAACTGCAGATGGAACCCCATGTCTGAAACCATCATCCACTGAGGCCAGAGATGCATTCATAGGAGGCGGGGTCTTTCCACTCAGTGGGTAGATCTATCTTCTCCACTTGCGACCGTGGCAATCAGTCGCGATGGATAAAGGATAAACAACATTCCAAAACGTTCCGCCTATGGTCCGTCAGCGTATCAAGTCACCTTTGCTGCAACGGGGTGGTCTAGCAACATGGACACGGGCTTCTACCCTCGATTTGTTCTTCAAGACATCCTCTACAATCCCTCGAAGTTCGTCACGACATTTCTGGGACACCCTGCAAATGAAACTGTGAAATTTTCGGAATAAATATAACAGATGGCTTGAATTCTGAGTCTATCGCTTTTTATGATATCATGCAAGGTACTGTGTTACTCCATTACATTAATTGGTAGCACATCTTTTCTTCTCTCAGTGTTACCATATTCTCACACAGTCATCATCCGTAGTTCCGCTGAAGCTAGTCGATGGAAACGATAAGACATTTTAAGAATTGCGTTCATCTGCGTTGTTCAGTACACTGTTTGTGGTGACACGGACGATTTCAGATGGATTGGTGAACCCCACAATATAAACAGTTATGTCTGCGTCGAGAATCCAATACGTCTGTCTGAACTGTCTGGGAAGAAGTTTCCAACTACTTTATGCGTATTATAGAAGCTTCTGCTGTTCAGGCAGTACAAAGCGATTTTTCTGGGTAACTTACAGACCACGTAACTACGTCTTCGAGCATCTTGGGACACCAGAATACCCGATGTACGATAACATACCAATCGATCATCGACTCTAAAGTAGGTCCATATGCGAATACATTAAAAACCTCCAACATCTTGGTACTGCTGTGCAAGGCGTTCTCCATGTTTCCTAGTTATATTGTTCAGGCATCTGAGGTGCACATGAATTGTCATTATCTGAACTAGATAGGTGTCACGTCATAAGGTAACTATCACGTTCTTGTGAGCGTTGCGGCAAATGTCATGATTTACTTATACGTCAATATTATGCACGGTAAAAAAGATTGAATTAAACCATTCATGCTTAGTAAAGTTTTGTTACAACAGAGAAACATAAGAGTGATCTCATCTTGAAGAGATCGCGCCTGCAGCCAACCATCTACGTGGAACTATGGGCTTCAGAGAGAATGATGGAAAAAGAGAGAACCTGGTTGTGCTGTTGTAAAAAACTGGAGTGATTAGGAAAAGATTTTTCTCCCATTCGCGATACAATAAACAAGCATCTTGTATTTGTCATTGGTTGTTTGGTGGCTGATTGTGTGGAGGGGACCAAACAACGAGGTCACCGGTCCCAGCAGTTTAGGGGTGGGTGCGGAAGGAAATTGGCCATGCTCTTTCAAAGGAACCATCCCGGCATTTCCCTGAGGCGATTTATGGAAATCACGGAAGACCTAAATCAGGATGACCGTCGCTTGGATTTGTTTGTTGTTGTATTAGCTTGAGTTACGCATGGATGGGCCTATTTCATTCTTATGTATTATGTTTTACATTCCTGTAAAAGGAAATATAAAAATGTATTTGCCGTTATCCACGTAAAAAATCGTTATTATTCTCAAAATCGGTGTTCTGCCTTGCTTTTCGTTCACAGATAGGAAGAAGTTTATGATATAGAGACAAGAATGAATACCTTCGTCGGACCCCAGAACCAACATTTGTACTCAACTAACAAATATCATCTTCACTGCATTGGACAGTTGTTTGGAAGGACTATTGCAGCATCCTACAGGTCCACAATACACTATTGAAATCCCATCAACTGCACGAATCATATTATCTGACCCGACATGTCTAAAATTTTTACTAACTCAGTAAAACCCACGAAGCATCGGGCCACTCTCACAGGAAGTCAAATTATGTTATTATCAGCTGAGTGTTCTCACTCCATCCACAACATAGGGACTGAAATTACGTTACTTCCCTCCGTTAGTGGCCCATAGAAATAATGTGTTTCAACGTTAGGTCTTTCATCTTCCACTAGTATTTTTGCATTCTGAATGAAGTTAGCATATTCGATCAGCTGATTAAAAATAGCGCCGTTCAAATCCACAGGTAGTAAGCAAGGAAAGCAGAATTTCTGCGTTTAAAAATTTAAATTTCGTATTACATCAAAAAGTGCCGCTATTTAAGAGAAATCGGACAAATATAAGCCTAAGGTGTTAATATTACTGAAGGTGAATAGATTGCCTGAACTCTTTTCAGTCATCAAACAATGCTGAGAAATAAATATTTAATTCGCCTTACTTTTTGCTTTAAACAATGAGTTAAAAAAATTGCGGTGCGCTATATTTGAACAAGGTACGAAATTTTATGAATTTACAGTATTTTTATGGCTGAATTTGATAAAGAAATTTCTTATATTAACATTAATAACATTTTAAACCTGCTGCCTGGGGCAGCTAGTCGAAGCAGGCAGAATTCTTAACACAGAGGAACATTACAAGTGAGAAGGTTCTGCAGTAGTCCTTGTTGCGAGCTTGTATTCATCGACTGGTTGACAGTTTCACTCGAAAGGGTGCCGTCTTTGAGACTCCGTCAAGAAAACAGTTTTACGGATTTAACGCAGTGAGTTTCGGATATAGACTAACGGTTTACACGTCAGAAATCGTTCCATGTTTAAAAACTAAGGGTTACCCTCGTAATTTTATTAATAATTTAATAATTACCGTTACTTTTGAAAAAATTGTACTATAATGGAAGCACTGTTTCAACAAACTCAGTAACTGGCCATAATAGATGCATAGGGCTGAATCTGACATGGCCAATTTCCGAAATTTTTTACTGCCCTGGTGGTAATTATGGAAATGCCAGATAGAAGAGAGAATGGCACATTAAAGCCAAGTTAAATTATGACGAAGTGGCATCGAGTGGTATATCATAATGGTAACTTTCATTACAGAAATGGCCTTATTTCCTACTGCAGACGTAAATTACCTGGCAGCAGTAGAGGCGATGAAGCAAGATATATATAGACTCCATTTACGTGACTGGCGGTGTAGTTGGTACGTTAATTTAATATGCTTTGGAAGAACCACGAAAATAAATCAAGATGCTCGTGAAGAACACGAAACAACCGTTTTGCCATCTGGATTTTGAACGTGTCTAGGTGGCATAATGTGATGAACTGTGGCAGAAAGGAACAGTAACTGACCCATAGTTCAGTATAATTTTAAAATATAGTTAGAGTCTATCCTGAAGACACCGTAGTGGTTACATAAATGCAGCCACATTCATTCTTAAACACCAAGCGAATGATAGTACGTAGTTCAAAAACATCACCCTGAGCAAGCCAGGCTGTAGCCCGTAATCTCGTAGGATGACGGTAATAATGAGGGAAAAAGACCAGTTGCATGATTATTACCGTCATCCAGCTTGGTTACAGTATACAGCCTGGCTTTTTCTCGGCGATGACTTTAAAATACGTACTGTCATTGTCTTGGTACTTACTAGTCCATATCACTGCATGACTACGACTGACAGTGGTTTCCAAAGCAAAGTCGTCGCTTTTTACGTTTTGAACGATCTGAAGATGGTTGTAGGAAAGCTACTGAAACTAGTTTCCATACTTTAATTGTAATTGGAAAATTGTGCTCAGAAATTAAAAGTATTTACTTTCAAAAATTTTTATTTGATAAACCACATTAAGACCGTTGTCTCCTCCCAGACAATGACAGGTTTTACTGATGAAAAATGTATTTGTTGTTTCTAAAAGTATATTCGTTTAGAAAAATCAGCTTGTATGGCGGGTAGAATAAGGGACAACGGCTGTGGCCACGGTTGTTATTAACTGAATAATTTGGATACAGCATTGTCATAGATAAGTACTTTATAACAAATGAAATGGTATTTGTTATAAGATAATATCAAAATGGAGTCTCTTACTCTTGATTAAGAGGTTAACTTCGCAAAATGTAGCTATGAAGCTGGGCATGCATGATGTCCTTTTTTGTTTATGATAGTTAAGTCTCTTTTATGTTAAAAATTTCCTCAAATAGAAAGTTATAGCGCAAAATCAACATGCAGAGTCAGAAGCCGGTTAAAAAATTTCATTTCTGTACGATTAGTATGTGCTGAGAAAAAAAGTTGTTGACTTGAGAAATAATGTATATGATAATCCTTGTGTGGTTCAGAATGGTACAAAAGTTTAGTAGTTACCTTCTTTGTCTAAAATAAAACATTACAATCTCGTCTAGTAATAAATATAATAGCATAAGAGACCAATAATAAAATAAAAGGCTTCTGTTTCAATTAACCTCTCAGGTTTTCCACAAATGACAGACTTGTAGTCTGATCTTAGTGACACTCGCCTCACAGTGCTTTTAGCTGCGTGAAAGACTCGAAAGCATCAATATTTCTATCCTTCAACAATACTGTACCATATTAGATAATTGCGAGGAAAGAAAATATTTGCATCCTTCAACAATATTTTACCATATCTAATAACTGCGAGGAAAAAAAATGTTATTTCGCCACAGACGGCTGGCCGAAGGTATCCAGAAAGAATTGTCCAAACAGTAATATTTGAGGAGACTGTTTCATCGTGGGGAGAGGAATAATTAAAAAGCACTATTCAGCTTGTCAATGGAAAGCGCACTTGGAGATTCAATTGGAGCTTTATTTAATGAGCAAAGAAGAACAGTGTACAGCTCAAACCTCTGATATACAGGGTTTTTTGGGAACATGAAACCCTAAATTCGGACTGGATGTTGTGAATGTTTTATGTAGGTGACTGTATTGAAAGGGGTTTATAAATGGCAATATTGTTATCAACTGCCTGTTATGTCTGCCAAGATACTAAAGTAACTCCGCTTCTTTATATAAATATGAGACGCTTTCACTCTATTCGATAGGTCTTGAAAAGAAGATGTTATGTTAGCATTTGGAAATGGCACAAAAATTTGCAGGGAACGTGAAATACGTTGGATCAAAGACTGCTGACATGGTGCATATCCACAATTGGTGTAGTAATCACCAGCCCGAAGACTGGTTTAACCTCCTACAAGCTGGTCTGTCTTGTGAAACTTTATTAATATTTGCATAGATCCTACAACCTACATTCATTGTAACATCCATACTGTATTTTAGCTTAGATCATCTCTATCAAATTCTACCGCCCTCAGTTTCATCTACTCTGTAATTAACAATTCCTTCATGCCTCAGGAGCCGTCCTATCAACCAATCCCTCCTATGAGATAAATTTAGCCATAAATCTCTGTTCTTCACAATTAGGTACAGCATCCTTTCATCTAATCATTAGCTTTCTTCCGCAGTATCTATCATAATCTACTACTCCATTCTTGTTTGCACTTTTTAGAAAATTTTTCTTGCTATTGCTGCCCATATAGCAAAACTTGACTATTACTTTCAGCGTCAATTCCTTAGCCAAGTTGTACCAGATCATCTGATTTAATTCATTAACTTTTTATTACGTATTACTTTTGTTAACGTTCATCTTACAAGCTCTTCAAATGTCCATTTCGTTCAACAGGCTTTCCAAATCTTTTGCCGCTTCCATCAGAGTTCCAATGTCATGTTGTTGTTGTTGTTGTTGTGGTCTTCAGTCCTGAGGCTGGTTTGATGCAGCTCTCCATGCTACTCTATCCTGTGCAAGCTTCTTCATCTCCCAGTACCTACTGCAACCTACATCCTTCTGAATCTGCTTAGTGTATTGATCTCTTGGTCTCCCTCTACGATTTTTACCCTCCATGCTGCCCTCCAATGCTAAATTTGTGATCCCTTGATGCCTCAAAACATGTCCTACCAACCGATCCCTTCTTTTACTCAAGTTGTGCCACAAACTTCTCTTCTCCCGAATCCTATTCAATACCTCCTCATTAGTTATGGGATCTACCCACCTTATCTTCAGCATTCTTCTGTAGCACCACATTTCGAAAGCTTCTATTCTCTTCTTGTCTAAGCTATTTATCGTCCACGTTTCACTTCCATACATGGCTACACTCCATACAAATACTTTCAGAAACGACTTCCTGACATTTAAATCTACACTCGATGTTAACAAATTTTTCTTCTTCAGAAACGATTTCCTTGCCATTGCCAGTCTACATTTTATATCCTCTCTACTTCGACCATCATCAGTTATTTTACTCCCTAAATAGCAAAACTCCTTTACTACTTTAAGTGTCTCATTTCCTAATCTAATTCCCTCAGCATCACCCGATTTAATTTGACTACATTCCATTATCCTCGTTTTGCTTTTGTTGATGTTCATCTTATATCCTCCTTTCAAGACACTGTCCATTCCGTTCAACTGCTCTTCCAAGTCCTTTGCTGTCTGTGACAGAATTACAATGTCATCGGCGAACCTCAAAGTTTTTATTTCTTCTCCATGAATTTTAATACCTACTCCGAATTTTTCTTTTGTTTCCTTTACTGCTTGCTCAATATACAGATTGAATAACATCGGGGAGAGGCTACAACCCTGTCTCACTCCTTTCCCAACCACTGCTTCCCTTTCATGCCCCTCGACTCTTATAACTGCCATCTGATTTCTATACAAATTGTAAATAGCCTTTCGCTCTCTGTATTTTATACCTGCCACCTTCAGAATTTGAAAGAGAGTATTCCAGTTAACATTGTCAAAAGCTTTCTCTAAGTCTACAAATGCTAGAAACGTAGGTTTGCCCTTTCTTAATCTTTCTTCTAAGGTAAGTCGTAAGGTTAGCATTGCCTCACGTGTTCCAACATTTCTACGGAATCCAAGCTGATCTTCCCCGAGGTCCGCTTCTACCAGTTTTTCCATTCGTCTGTAAGGAATTCGTGTTAGTATTTTGCAGCTGTGGCTTATTAAACTGATAGTTCGGTAATTTTCACATCTGTCAACACCTGCTTTCTTTGGGATTGGAATTATTATATTCTTCTTGAAGTCTGAGGGTATTTCGCCTGTCTCATACATCTTGCTCACCAGATGGTAGAGTTTTGTCAGGACTGGCTCTCCCAAGGCCATCAGTAGTTCTAATGGAATGTTGTCTACTCTCGGGGCCTTGTTTCGACTTAGGTCTTTCAGTGCTCTGTCAAACTCTTCACGCAGTATCATATGTCCCATTTCATCTTCATCTACATCCTGTTCCATTTCCATAATATTGTCCTCAAGTACATCGCCCTTGTATAAACCCCCTATATACTCCTTCCACCTTTCTGCCTTCCCTTCTTTGCTTAGAACTGGGTTGCCATCTGAGCTCTTGATATTCATACAAGTGGTTCTCTTCTCTCCAAAGGTCTCTTTAATTTTCCTGTAGGCAGTATCTATCTTACCCCTAGTGAGACAAGCCTCTACATCCTTACATTTGTCCTCTAGCCATCCCTGCTTAGCCATTTTGCACTTCCTGTCGATCTCATTTTTGAGACGTTTGTATTCCTTTTCGCCTGCTTCATTTACTGTATTTTTATATTTTCTCCTTTCATCAATTAAATTCAATATTTCTTCTATTCCCCTAGGATTTCTATTAGCCCTCGCCTTTTTACCTACTTGATCGTCTGCTGCCTTCACTACTTCATCTCTCAGAGCTACCCATTCTTCTTCTACTGTATTTCTTTCCCCCTTCCTGTCAATTGTTCGCTTGTGCTCTCCCTGAAACTCTCTACAACCTCTGGTTCTTTCAGTTTATCCAGGTCCCAGCTCCTTAGATTCCCACCTTTTTGCAGTTTCTTCAGGTTCAATCTGAAGTTCATAACCAATAGATTGTGGTCAGAATCCACATCTCCCCCTGGAAATGTCTTACAATTTAAAACCTGGTTCCTAAATCTCTGTCTTACCATTATATAATCTATCTGATACCTTTTAGTATCTCCAGGATTCTTCCAGGTATACAACCTTCTTTTATGATTCTTGAACCAAGTGTTAGCTATGATTAAGTCATGCTCTGTGCAAAATTCTACAAGGCGGCTTCCTCTTTCATTTCTTCCCCCCAATCCATATTCACCTACTATGTTTCCTTCTCTTCCTTTTCCTACTGACGAATTCCAGTCACCCATGACTATTAAATTTTCGTCTCCCTTCACTACCGGAATAATTTCTTTTATCTCGTCATACATTTCATCTATTTCTTCATCATCTGCAGAGCTAGTTGGCATATAAACTTGTACTACTGTAGTAGGCATGGGCTTTGTGTCTATCTTGGCCACAATAATGCGTTCACTATGCTGTTTGTAGTAGCTAATCCGCACTCCTATTTTTTTTTATTCATTATAAACCTACTCCTGCATTACCCCTATTTGATTTTGTATTTATAACCCTGTAATAACCTGACCAAAAGTCTTGTTCCTCCTGCCTCCGAACTTCACTAATTCCCACTATATCTAACTTTAACCTATCCATTTCCCTTTTTAAATTTTCTAACCTACCTGCCCGATTAAGGGATCTGACATTCCACGCTCCGATCCGTAGAACGACAGTTTTCTTTCTCCTGATAACGACGTCCTCTTGAGTAATCCCCGCCCGAAGATCCGGATGGGGGACTATTTTACCTCCGGAATATTTTACCCAAGAGGACGCCATCATCATTTAATCATACAGTAAAGCTGCATGTCCTCGGGAAAAATTACGGCTGTAGTTTCCCCTTGCTTTCAGCCGTTCGCAGTACCAGCACAGCAAGGCCGTTTTGGTTAATGTTACAAGGCCAGATCAGTCAATAGGCAAACAAAATTTGAACTTCAATTCCGTTTCCAAAAATCCCCTTGGTTTCCTTCACTGCTTGTTCAAAAATCCCCTTGGTTTCCTTCACTGCTTGTTCTATGTACAGACTGAATAATATGAGGAATTAGCCACAGCCCTGTGTCTTGAGATTCTTAACTGCTGTCCCTCTTTCATGTATTTGGGCTCAAAACGGCGGTCTGACTTATGTCCAACTTATAGATAGATAACCTTTTGCGCCTCTTATTTTATCACTGATAACTTCAGAATTCCAGAGAGTTCGACATTCATGACCAAATTAACATAGTTCTCGAGACTGAAACTGTACACTGCAGGTAGGTATCGACCTATGTATTAGCTCATTTGGTAACTATTTTTGTAGTAAGTTTTTCTGTAAACATTGGCAAGATATATATCTAAATACTGTTTATTTAAAGAGCTATAGAATGCCGCTAAGGGAATTAATTCGTTCAATTAGGAATAAAGCTTGTTACCGCCATATCTCAGTAGGCAAACAAAGATAATACGAGAAGGGTACTTGTACAGTACCTTCATATACTATGGCTTGCTGAAACTCACGTTTGTACATCATTATCCGTACATCAAGTGTTATGCGTATGAACATCGTCAGACATATACTCTCTGGCAAAAAAAGTGAAGTACCCAGGGGGGGAAGAGGAAATCATATAGTACTTCACAGGTTGAGCGAATATGTGATGTTATTTCAGTGATCACAAAATTGAGTCAAATTCATAAAGAACTTAGCAGTATGTGCCCACTTATCAGTACGACGTTGCGTTCCCTCTGGTCTGAATCCATGCACTAATTCGGTTGGGAAGGATGTCATGAACTCGTTGCATCCTCTCCTGAAGCAAGCTAGCCCTAACTACTATGTTTATGGATGTCCATCTTGCATGGATGAGGAACTTCAGCTGATGATACACACGAGAAAAAGTACCACCACAGCTGTATCTTGAGAATGTCTTTATTCTATCCCACGACTAAATTCGGCAGCACATTACCGACATCCTCAGGCCCCGCCACTGCCAAAAAAATATTTGCTTTCCTTGGCGCATTTACTGTGGGATCTCTGTTACTAGCAAACGTGGGCTAGCTTTCATCAGGTGTCTATACTCGACACCGTATTGTTTCTAATCTACAATGGACACAACACGGTGTCGAGTATAGATTCCTGAAGAAAGCTAGCCCACGTGTGCCAGTAATAAGGATACCACAACAAATGCGCCAAGGAAATCAAACACTCTTTTGGCAGTCGTGAGACCTGAGGACGGAGGTAATGTGCCGCCGAAACTAGTCTTGTGATAGAGTAAAAACATTCTCAAGATGCAGCTTTGGCGATACTTTTTCTCGTACGTAATTGTGGTAATTGGGCTTTGATATCATGGGTACTGTTACTGGGACAAAGTAGAAGTCCGAGCTTGTCCCTGACGAATCTCGCTGGCCACAGGGCTATCTCAACATCATGAAGACAGATCATACAGACACGTGCCGTATGTGGACTAGCATTATCCTGTTGAAAAATGACATCACAATGCTGCTGTTTCACACAAGTACGTGGCATATCCGTGTCCTTCACCGTGATAACACCACGTGTGGCGGTATTCACGTCTGTTATATACCCTACCACGCCTAGTAACAACACTAACCACAAACACCATGAATGCGCTCTGGCGGCAGTTCTGTCTGTCACAGAGAATTGCAACCCTAATCATTTAAATATCCGCCGATGGTGTGTTCGTGGGCAAAGTTACAATGACATTCGACCATGCCTCCGGGGTGTTTCTCTTTTTTTTAGTCAAGTTGTGTATTTTACGAAGCAAATGCAGAAAGTTCGGATTCAGGTGCGATGGAACAGATGAGGGGAAAGAGAGAGCATGAAGGAGAGAAACGCAATAGTAACTCAACTTGTGACTGTTTTGAATGACAGGCCGAATATGTCGTAGGACACATGTAAACGGCAAAATTATCACATTTAGCCTTCGGAGAACACACAGATATTGCGATTTACGACGAAACAAACCGAGTGAGATGGCGCAGTGTTTAGTACACTGGAGCCTTATTCGAAAGGACGATGGTTCAAATCACCGTCCACCTATCCAAATTTAGATTTTCTGTGATTTCTCTAATTGCTTCAGGTAAATGCTACGATGGTTACTTTGAAAACCACACGGCAAATTTACTGCCCTAATCCGAGCTTGTGTTCAGTCTTTAATAACCTCGTTGTCGACGAGACGTTTTAAGTCCAATCTTCCTTCCTTCCGCAAATTTCTTTCTGTTCTTGTGTACAGAGATAACTGCAAAAAAACTAATTCGTACGTAGTGTTAAAATTATCTGGTGTTCGGGACTTTCTAAATGTTTCTAATAGTCTCGAGATAATACAGAGACGGCATTAGTGAGATAAAAATACAGTGATCTTCGGAAAGGACGACTCTTTAGAAGAAAATAAAAAGAAGTATAAGACTTATTGTCCAGTTGATGATAACATCGTTTAAACGTCTGAGCACAGGCTCGGATGCGATAGCCGGCCGGAGTGGTCGAGCGGTTCTAGGCGCTACAGTCTGGAACCGCGCGACCGCTACGGTCACAGGTTCTAATCCTGCCTCGGGCATGGATGTGTGTGATGTCCTTAGGTTAGTTAGATTTAAGTAGTTCTAAGTTCTAGGGGACTGATGACCTCAGAAGTTAAGTCCCATAGTGCTCAGAGCCATTTGAACCATTTTTCGGATGCGATAAGACAAACGCCAGTCCTCCAAGATAGCCGCTCCGATGATTGCGACCAGACTTACACTGAAAGGATTTCGATAAACCGTTGTGATCATAGTTTAAACGATATTCTCCGTAGTGGGAACTACAGCCACAAATCTGTTAAACGAAGGCGACATTTTTCTCTCAGGCCGCCTTTTTGTTAATACCTCATCTTGGTTACGACAAATATTTACTTGAATGTCTCTTGTAGTTGCTTTCAAACTGCACGCCCTTAGTTCGCTGCGATCATGAGAGGGCTGAAGCGACACGTGCCTTGTGAGGGTAGAGGAGGGTGGGGATGAGAGGGCGCAGGAGGGGGGGGGGAGGGAGGAGGGGAGGGGGGGGGGGGGACGTCCAGCCGCCTGCGGAGACCGAAATCCGCGGACGGCAATAACCTCTCCAACATCGTCGTCAGCGGGCCCTTCGCTGACGGCAGCACATTCGCCATTCGCCACAACGCCTGCTCCAGGCATCGGATCCTCCCTTCTTCCCTCGATCCTATCCACACACACAGTTTTTACCTGCTCTCCTCGCAGATGACCAGCAGTTTTTGCGATCCTTTTTAGGATACCAGTGGAACTGCAATTTTATCTCCTTTCCTGTGACGTGGTAAAACTTTGCAAGATTATAGAAGCTTTAATTCTTCTTCTAAGAAGATCACGAATTTAAAGATACCTGAAAATTAAGACACAGAGGAACTACAGACATTGGCTGCGAGCGGAAATTGATTTAAATCAGTGTGGAAAGTTGAAAGTTTATGCTGGACCGGTTTTCGATCCTAGCTCTCCTGTTTACTAGGCGGATGCTCTGACCATTAATCCATCTGGACACAGTATTCATTGCAACTGCAAGGACTATCCTAGCACGCCTCTCGTCGGACTCACTCAATTTATCCACTCACTACTAACGTAGTACCCCTTGCTCATTACCCTCATTGCTCGCTGTATTTCGCCGACCGTAAGAGTTCGAGTCTAGTCTGCATCCCCACTGAAGATATCACTGGCCGTCTTCGCATAATTATATAATATCTTCATGAAAATATTTTGACTTGTCTTTGGTCTGAGACGTTTACGACCTCCCAGTTGTGGGAATGAACTAAATCCTATCTACATTTACATCTGCGTGTTTACCCTGCAATTCACAATTAAGTGCCTGATAGAGGGTTTATCGAACCAGCTTCAAGCTGTTTCTCTGCCGTTCCACTCTCGAAGAACGCGCAGAAAAATCGAACACTTAACTCTTTCCGTGCGAGCTCTGATTTCTCTTATTTTATTATGATGATAATTCCTACGTATGTAGGTTGGCGCCAACAAAATTTTTTCACACTCTGAGGAGAAAGTTGGTGATTAAAACCGCAACGAAACATACCTTTGTTTTAATGACTGCCACCGAATTCACGTATCATATCCATGGCTCTCTCCTCTGTTTCTCCCCAATGGAACGACAGCAATTTCCTTCTGAATATGGGCACCTGCGAACGTTGCGATATAGTGGAGAGGTTTCTACGAACTAAGTCTCTATCTTGCTGTAATAATGTGAGTTGTAACGAAATAGTGAATGATGCTGCAGAACAAATACATTTTCTTCCGTAATGAAAGAGGAGAGGCTGACTTCTTTGATAGGTTGCGAATGCCGTAGCACTTAATACTATTTTTAGGAAAAATACTAGAATTAATCGCTTTATTTTGTGACTGTACATGGCACTGCAGATGAGTGCTAACACGTTGGTAATAATATTTTGTGATTTCACTGATAAATATATCGGTACACAAAAGGGGGATGCGTTGTGCTTCGTCAGTTATCGATCTGCCTGGCTATCGAACTTCCTTCTGTACTGTGGATTTGATGCCATGATGGAACACCACCAGTACTGTGGCCAGTACGGGCCTATCCGCTACTCGTCGATTTATTGGCTAAATGGCTCTGAGCACTATGGGACTCAACTGCTGAGGTCATAAGTCCCCTAGAACTTAGAACTACTTAAACCTAACTAACCTAAGGACATCACACACATCCATGCCCGAGGAAGGATTCGAACCTGCGACCGTAGCGGTCGCGCGGTTCCAGACTGTAGCGCCAGAACCGCTCGGCCACCAGCGGCCGGCGTCGATTTATTATTGATGTATGTAATATATAAAAGGCAATTAATTAAACCGTACTTTTCAGTTAGTTATAGAATATTTCTATTGTGAACAGATGAATCCAAGGGAACTGTTTCTCATCTTTGGTTTAATACGTTGTTTTAACATCCATCATCACGAATGATGGAAAATACAGAGTGTGGTTGTCAAACTGCTTGACTGTAACTATGCATTTGAAATACAAAATACACTACTAAAGAATACAGGAACATGGTACATGCTTCCAGAGTCAGCAGAATCATAAAACGTTTCTATATGAGCTGGGAGTTTCACCTCAATCGCTACGGTCCAAGTATCAACTATTACTAGATATTGTAATCCACACAGTGAAACTTTGCTTCCAATGTGTGGTACAGTTTAAGCGGGAACCACGCTCGATCGGACAGGGATACTTCTGTTTGTATTTACCTCTGAGGTAAACGGATATAACCGATGTGTAATCGAGTGAAATACAGGCTTTGTATGTAAATAATGCAGCATTTGCTTTGCTTTCTCTGGAGGCTGGAATTTCTGAGACAAAAGACACTCAGGCAAGGAAGGGATTTTTTAATGCTGGCCTTCGCACTTGTCTAAGACCAGAAAATAACGATTGGGGCTAACATTAGGATAAAATAATTAGTTGAAGATGTTTAAATTTCATTCAGCTCTCGAACTCGTTAAAAAAATGTGGAATGTTAGGTAACAAAAAAGAGCCGACATATAATAGGAGAAGGCTTATTAAAACAATCAAATGATAAATACAATCAAAGATGTATATTATTTTATACTGCGACTTTGGAGAACCAGCAGTGTTACATATGTTCAGCATTTCACTTCGCCTGTGGATCGAAGGAACTGACCGAATTACATGATTTGATTTAACATAATCTTAAGATTTCAACCACATCTATCAGCAAACTGTAAATATTTACTCGCTAATAAAGTTGTAAGTAACTAAGGCGAAGAAAGTTCTTATATTTACTTGTCATATACGTCATAATGAATCCAGAAATATTTCGCTTTCTACAACTTGACTTTTATTAAGAAAGCTTCTCGTTAAACTTAATTAAATAGTTCCTGCAGTTGTGGTAATAACGTACAGGTCAGTTTCCCTGAAGATTTGTCTGTGACTATGCATAATATTCTCTACAAAAGCGTATCTACCAAATAGCGCATCAAAATCTCAGTACTTACCGAAACACAACTGTTCCATTGCTAAACTGCCTAACTTACCAGTGGAATTCTTCGTTTGTAGGATGCAGTATCTTTAGCTGTTGAACGGACATACCTGTAAAACAACAGAAGCAGCCGATTAGTCGCTGTACTTACGAAACAACTGGTTTAACAACAAACTATTTAAGAAGAGAAAAATGAAATGCAATAACCTTTATGCGTTGGTACACAAATCAAAATGTCAATAAAGTAGTTATTAAACTCTTGTGTGCAAATGTTTGTCGTATTCCCAGTATCTTGATGAGTGCAAGGAGAGTCAACGAGTTTTCCAAGGGCGAGGAGTAACAAACTCTATTTGCCGCCTCAGAATGCAGTAAAAAGTGGATACGTCTGGCGTGGAAACTGATTAGCGTCCAGGGATAAAAAAATTCTGTTCGTACGTTCTTTCCTTTCACATTTACATTGTACTCATCTTTTATTTTTCTTACGTAAATAATAACGCAAGTAAATAGATAATTTACAGCAACAGAAGTGGAACGGCTTGTCGACAGCGTCTATCAGACAAAATATCGGGCCATTATACCTGCAGAACGCAGGCACACAGTTTACCCAAGAATAAACACCAGGTGAAAATTTTTTTTTCTGCATTTATGTAACAAAACTGAAGCTACTGTGAACTTCTTGCATTCGTTATTTTTTTTCTTTGCGGACACGACAGACTTCTTATTTTAGCCCCCTGACATGGGTCGCAGTGCATATACACTTAAGCGCCAAAGAAACTGGTATAGGCATGAGTATTCAAATACGTAGGTACTGTATGTAAATAGGCAGAATACGTCGATGCGGTCGGAAACGCATTTATAAGACAACAAGTGTCTGGTGCAGTTGTTAGATCGGTCACTACTGCTACAATGGCAGGTTATCAAGATTTACGTGAATCTGAGCATGGTGTTATAGTTGACGACAAAGTGATGGGACACAGCATCTCCAAGGTAGCGATGAAGTGGGGATTTTGCCGTACAACCATTTAACGAGTGTACCGTGAATATCAGGAATCCAGTAAAACATCAAATCTCAGACTTCGCTGCGGCTGGAAGAACAGGACCAACGACGACTGAAGAGAATATATTATATGGATATGGTGTCTGTTCTTTCGGACATGTCCGAAAGAATAGACATCATATCCATACAATATATATTTCTGGCAATACCGACCACGACCATCCTCTTCTGTGCGAATGCATACATATTACCCGAACTCTTATGGGACTTGCTAAAAATGTCTTCCAAGAGTAATGAGAGTGTTGGGTAGGGACACTACGAATGTAGAGTGTCGACATATAAGGTGAGAATGTGGGTCTCGCTGGAGGCGTGCGCGAGATAGTCCCTGCAGTCGCACTATCCTCTGTGCCCTCGGTGGTTCAGATGGATAGAACGTCTGCCATGTAAGCAGGAGATCCCGGGTTCGAGACCCTGTCAGGGCACATATTTTCACCTGTCCCCGTTGATATATATCAACGCCCGTCAGCAGCTGACGGTATTAATATTTAATTCTAATTTCGTCACTAAAGAGAATCGTTCAACGTGACGGAAGTGCAACCCTGCCGTACATTGCTGCAGATTTCAACGCTGGGCCATCAACAAGGGCCAGCGTGCGAACCATTCAACTAACATCATCGATATGGGGTTTCGGAGCCGAAGGCCCACTCGTGTACACATGATGACTGCACGGCATAAAGTTTTATGCCTCGCCTGGGCCCGTCAACACCGACATTGGCCTGTTGATGACTGGAAACAAGTTGCTCGGTCGGACGAGTGTGCTTTCAAATTGTATCGAGCGGATGGACGTGTACGGTTATGGAGACAACCTCATGAATCCATGGACCCTGCATGTCTGCAGGGGACTGTTCAAGCTGGTGGATGTTCTGTAATGGAGTGGGGCGTGTGCAGTTGGAGTGATATGGGACCCCCTGATACGTCTAGATACGACTCAGAGATGACACGTACGTAAGCCTCCTGTCTGATCACCTGCATCCATTCATGTCCATTGTGCATTTAGACGGACTTGGGCAATTCTAGCATGACAGTGCGACACCCCAAACGTCCAGAATTGCTACAGAGTGGCTCTAAGAACACTCTTCTGAGTTGAAACGCTTCCGCTGGCCACCAAACTCCCCAGACGTGAGCATTATTGAACATATCTGGGATGCCTTGCAACGTGCCGTTCAAAAGAGATCTCCACCCCCTCATAGTCTTACGAATTTTTGTACAGCTCTGCAAGATTCATGGTGTCAGTTCCCTCCAGCACTACTCCAGACATTAGTCGAGTCCATGCCACGTCTTATTGCGGCACTTCTGCGTGCTCGCGGTGGCCGTACAATATATTGTCCGCAGTTCGTGGTCGTGCGGTAGCGTTCTCGCTTCCCGCGCCCGGGTTTCCGGGTTCGATTCCCGGTGGGGTCAGGGATTTTCTGTGCCTCGTGATGACTGGGTGTTGTGTGCTGTCCTTAGGTTAGTTAGGTTTAACTAGTTCTAAGTTCTAGGAGACTGATGACCATAGATGTTAAGTCCCATAGTGCTCAGAGCCGTACAATATATTATTCTGCAGGAGTATATTTGTGGAACACCTTTACGAGACGAACCGATAGGCTAATGAAACAATCGATAAAAGGTGTCCTGGAATATTTTGCTTAACACTGAAAGGGCCAGAACGTTACAAGGACGAACAACGATAAGAATAACGATATGTAACGCAGGTCGTAAAACAAAATGGGTGTAGTGGAAATGTGTGAAGGTGAACAGCTTAGTAAAAGCTAGAAAAATGGGCAGCATTCAGCCAGTTGAATGACTCGTAACATCAGAGAGCACAGTAGGCTTCAGTGCATATCTATTACTGAATTGTTGAGGCTTTATCACAAAGGGAGTGTTGCGAAATGATCGAGATGGGTCTTATAAACAAAGATGCTCACATCAACACACTTGCGTGTATCGTGCTTCCCGTGAAACTTCTTTCTTGCATTTCACGTTAGTCGCTTTCTATGAAAGGCTTATTAGAGGCTGTTATCTAGATTTCCCTGTAATTATTCAAATACTTTCAGCATGTTTTTGTAAGTGGGACTGTTTATTGCCATGAAACGTATTACACAACGTTATAAACGTCATTTACGTAAGAGCAAATTAAAGAATGGAAGGAGTTCGTTCTTGTTCTAGCCTCTCTAGTGAACGTAAAGTCACGCAATCGATTCTTATTTACGTAAAAAGAAACGCAGAACGGAACGAAAACAGAACAAATGTGTTACGAGGCGCTAAACAGAAGAAACTTCACAGTTTGTTAAACATTATGGAAAGTTTAGTTATTACAAACAGCTGAAGCTTGTATAAAATATTTTCGAACATCTTGCCGCGTTAACTCTGAGTAAAACATCAAGTTCTTTAAATATTACCTCCACTGTCCTCGTCAGAATGACTGACTGTCGAAACTGCTACCGTAGTAGCCTTATATAGCTCCCAGGCGGCTTCTGATTGGTCAATAATTACGTAGTGCTGTCGCAGAGGATGTCAACGTCTGCACTGTTGATGCCGCTGCTCCCGCAGTATCGTAAACCATGGGGGTATAAAAACAAGGGAGGTGGTACTATCATGGAAGTAAAAAAAAATAAAAAAAAATAAAAAATAAATAAATAAAAAAAACTGTAATTACGTGACAAACTTGAAACCGATTTCTGTCATCTAACTAGCCCAAAACTTAGGTCACCACATTTATACCTCCATGGCTCACCGCGGCGATGCTTCCCCGTGACGTCACTTTGTCGTCCCCGTGTCCAGTTTCGACTGTGTTTGGTACTTTGTGTGGAGAAGTAGTTGTTTCCTCAAAAATGCCATCTTGCGTTGTTTACGGGTATACTAATCGATCCGATCATAACCTAAAGTTTAAAGGGATCACGTTTATTTGTCAGTGGAGCTGTAAAATCAGTATTTTCTTTTGCAAACATGAGTCATGGTTTTACTGTTTACTTTTATCGTAGTAGTTTTATTACAGTCGTTTGAATTTAGTTTGGCTTTACTTTACTCACTCTCCGTTCCTTGTCTTCTTTCCTGTGTTTTTCATTACCTTCCAAGTCGCAAGTGCTGCAACATCCGAGCCACACTGTATCAATGGTCTCTCCCCGCACAATACACGGCTATGCAACCGCGCTGATTGTTGGGGCAGAATCTGAGACCCTAAATTCCTCTCGCCGATAATTATTATTCATTCTTCACATTTCCTTTCCCTTTGGAAAAGATTCTGGTTAGAACAACAGGAGGCAGCGGTCATGTGTGCGCGAGTCCTGTGTGAGTGTGCTGTGATTCCCTTCTGAAGAAGGCTTTGGCTGAAAATTGATGTGAACACACTTTTCAACGTGCCTGCCTTGTGCTCGGCTTATGGGTAGCAATCTATCAGTTTCGCAGTATAGTTATTCCCTCATGAAGTTTGTTGTAAATAATCCACTGCACTTCTGTACGAACAATGACGTGCATAATTACAATATCAGAAGAAAAAAATGACATTCATTACGCCACATTAAGGTTGTCTGTAGCTCTGACAGGGGTTCAGAATGCTGCAACCAAAAGTTTTCATTACTTATCCAGTGATATAAAATGCCTGAAGTACACCAAAGTAAAATTTGAAAATAAACTGAAAATGTTTCTCTTTGATAACTCTTCATATTCCGCGGAAGATGATCTATTACTGTAATGTGTAAATGGCGATTGGTAGGAATTACTGACTAACATCAGTCTGTATTTAATTACAAAACGTAAAAGCTATTAAATGGTCTGCATGGAGGCATATATAAAAAAAAAAGATGTCAATTTGTAATGACTCGTTCCATATCATTACGATTCATCGTGCAAAAGATGCACGGAATTTGCAACTAAGTAACTAACTATTGGTGTATCACAAAACGTGGTATACACTTATATACTTGGAAAACACCGAAATGAAATACCAAAATAAAATCAGGCAGATGATCAAACTAGACAAACATTCCAGTTGTGCTATGTTTGGCTATTCCCGAAAAACTGACAGTTACTGACAGGAAACATTCCAGAAAAAGAAGCAAATAGGCTACTGTAGGAAAGATTGGCCTACACCTTACACAGATTACGCTATGATTACTAAAACGTTACTCACATACACGTTAAAGCAAAGTATCCATTTTAAGGGTTCTTAAGTGTTTGAGACCAATCCCTTAATCGCATTTATAGGATTCCACAATGCTGGAAGAGGTTTAAAAAATTATATATATAATTTTTTTTGTTACCGTGTAAGTTGCAATTATTGGAAACATACTGGATGACGCATCATACGTAAGATTTCAAAATGAGAAAATGGGTAAACTACAGTGAGACTAATGCACTGACAATCTAATAAAACAAGAACATTATATTCATTCTGCATTGGTTTGTGCTCATGGTTTTATCCTACCATAAGTGATTGTCATGTGCTCTCCGGGCTCGTTTTCTTTGACTGTGTTTTGGAGATGTGTTAGTGATCATCCGCGGTTCGGATCGGATGCCCATCTGCCGTTTCATCCAAGGTTTTACCGAGCAGTTACAAGTTGTTACGCGCTCTTGTACCTTGGAATTTGTGGCACATGAAGTATTAGTTTTGCGAGTACATCGCTTTACTGTCTACGCTGTTCTGTAGGTTATGTTGACTACTGTTGCTTTTACTTACGTAGTGTTATTCTGTATACTGATACGACCTGAAGATATTTCTCCTGGGTATGAAACCGGTAGTCGTACAGGGAACACACAATAAACAGCTATTGAGGATGTGGACTTTCACTCAGTTTTAATATAGACTATTTTATAATCTCTGATTTTAAAGCGTGATTGTCGTTCACATTACGTATACGTTTTTTAGCTGTGGTTGCGCGATCTATACAGATATTTGAAATAATATTTGTTGCCCTTTTATATTTGCTTGTTTTTTGATATTATTGTTTGTAATTAGCAACATTCAAAAGTAATTGGACTTAAGGTTATCTAGAATTCGTCATTTAAGGGTTTATCCTATTAAGTCAATTGCTAACAAGTCTGCGGGCCTGTGAGATGGAACAGAAGAGACAGAACAGCAGGCGTCGGGCGTAGTAATGCTCGAATACCGAAATACTCTGTTACGTATTTAGAGTGATACAGATGTTTTAGGAAATGGATGACTGCCTGTTACGAATGTAGAATAAAACGTGGGGACGTGTCGTCGCTTACGCGCCACATAATTCAGAGGGCTGGTCCTTCATCGAGACCGCGCATGGTGAATGGGAGGGGTTAGTAAGTTTCAGTAAGAGGCGGCCCAGAGCACGGGTGTCGCGTTGTAAAACATGGCGTGTAAGCAGCGCTTTATATTCATGGGCGACCTTGTTTAGCCCCGGCAGTCAGCCGTCTCCGGGGGCCGCATGACGCTCGCGGAACACAGGACAGACACAACGCATGGCGGCTCTGCCACTGCCGCCCCAACCATCGTCAGCCCACCTCCGCCGAGCAGACAGCTGAACGACCACACCTACGACAATGTTAGACTGCTGGAGGAAACCACGTCAATTTCCTTCAGGGCAGCCAACTGGTAGTGTTAAAAGACAGTTTTAGAAAGTACACTACTGGCCATTAAAATTACTACATCACGAACATGACGTGCTACAGACGGCAAATTTAACCGACACGAAGAAGATGCTGTGATACGTAAATGATTAGCTTTTCAGAGCATTCACACATGGTTGGCGCCGGTGGCGACATCTACAACGTGCAGACATGAGGAAAGTTTCCAGCCGATTTCTCATACACAAACAGCAGTTGACCGGCGTTGCCTCGTGAAATGTTGTTGTGATGCCTCGTGTAAAAATGGGAAATGCGTACGTACCATCACGTTTCCGACTTTGATAAAAGTCGGATTTTAGTCTATCGGGATTGTGGTTTATCGTATCGCGACATTGCTGCTCGCGTTGGTCGAGATCCAATGACAGTTCGCAGAATATGGAATCGGTGGGTTCAGGGGGGTAATACAGAACGCCGTCCTGGATCCCAACGGCCTCGTGTCACTAGCAGTCGAGATGACAGGCATCTTATGCGCATGGCTGTAACGGATCGTGCAGCCACGTCTCGATCCCTGAGTCAACAGATGGGGACGTTTGCAAGACATCAACCATCTGCACGAACAGTTCGACGACCTTTGCAGCAGCATGGACTATCAGCTCGGAGACCATTGCTGCGGTTACCCTTGACGCAGCATCACAGACAGGAGCGCCTGCGATGGTGTACTCGACGACGAACCTGGGTGCACGAATGGCAAAACGTCATTTTTTCGGATGAATCCAGGTTCTGTTTACAGCATTATAATGGTCGCATCCGTGTTTGGCGACATCGCGGCGAACGCACATTGGAAGCGTGTATTCGTCATCGCCATACTGGCGTATCACCCGGCGTGATGGTATGGGGTGCCATTGGTTACACGTCTTGGTCACCTCTTTTTCGCATTGACGGCACTTTGAACAGTGGACGTTACATTTCAGATGGGCTACGACCGGTGGCTCTACCCTACATTTCAGCAGGATAATGCACGACCGCATGTTGCACGTCCTGTACGGGCCATTCTGGATACAGAAAATGATCGACTGCTGCCCTGGACGGCACATTCTCCAGATCTCTCATCAACTGAAAACGTCTGGTCAATGGTGGCCAAGCAACTGGCTCGTCACAATACGCCAGTCACTGCTCTTGATGAACTGTGGTATCGTGCTGAAGCTGCATGGGCAGCTGTACCTGTACGTGCCATCCAAGCTCTGTTTGACTCAATGCCCAGGCGTATCGAGGCCGTTATTACGGCCAGAGGTGGTTGTTCTGGGTACTGATTTCTCAGGATCTATGTACCCAAATTGCATGAAAATGTAATCACATATCAGTCCTAGCATAATATATTTGTCCAATGAATACCCGTTTATGATCTGCATTTCTTCTTGGTGTAGCAATTTTAATGGCCAGTAGTGTGTTTCCGTGGAATCGAATATTACGAGGGGCGTTCAGCAATTAACGTAACACTTTTTCTCACCCAAATTCGGTTAAAAATACAGAAATTGTTGTAGGACATCGTGCAGTATTCCCGCTTCAGTTCTCATAGTTTCATGAAGTTCGGACTGGCGGCGGCGCTACACGTAACCGCCAAATGGTGTCTGTAACGGACGTGCGTTCCAAGCTGAGAGCTGTCATTAAGTTTCTTTTGGTGTAAAACCAGAGCAATGCAAATATTCAGGGGCGATTGCAGAATGAGAACGGAGATTGGAAGTAAACAAAAGCGCGGTGAGTCGTTGTGCGAAGCTTCTGTCCACCTGTCATCGTAGCAACAAGGTTGCGAAGCCTGTCAGATCACACACAGCTATGCTACCCTCAGGAAATTGAAGAAACAACGACATTGTGTTCAGCGACACAAAAATGCAAATGAAATTCTCCTTTTCCACGACGGCTCAAGGCCTTACGTAATTCGGCGCAGCCGAAAGGAGTTCACAAAATTTCATTCGACTGTTCTTCCTCATCCACCTTACAGTTCGACCCGGATCTCGCATCGTACGACTTCCATCTGGTGGCCCAATGCAGGACGCACTGTGCGGCAAGCAGTACGTGGACGATGTGGAGCTTACTGATGCCGCAAGACGTTGGCTACTCCGTCGACCAGTAGAGCTGTACAATGCGGGCATACAGGCTCTACCACTAAGGTGGCGTACGGCCGCCGCACTGAACAGAGACTATGTCGAAAAATAGGGCTTTCTATCCAAAAGAGTGGGGAACAATGTAGTGTATTGGAATCCCGAATAAAACCAACCTGCTTCCAGAAAAAACGAGTGTTGCATTACTTATTGAATGGCCCTCGTATCACATGTACAATTTGCTTCGTAAACTGCGTTCCGCCTTCTTAGATCATCACCAGGAGGCGATGAATAACTGTAGAACAGACGTTCTCAACAAGATGGTCTAGTGAGAGACACGGGTACATGTGGACTAAAAGTAGTTATTTAAAAGAAAATTTTATTTCAGCTCCATATTTTCTGTAATTTCAGCTAGTGTAAATACTTGCAGGGCTACAGAGCAATTTTATTTACACAACTCGTGTTATTTTATATCTTGTCACCTGCGATCTAAACAAAACGTTTGTTTAATACAAACACGACAAATATGTGTACATTTTCTTATTAGTATATATTCCGTAACACAAGCTGCTCATTCAGTAATAACTGCTCTCACCATAGAAGGTGAATTTAGCGTTTCTGTGTCGTAAATCTGAAAACACTTTTTACTATTTCTTAGTTGCATAGACGCGACCTAGGCTTTTGTTTTCGACGTCGAAAAGCCAAATCCCAATCATAACAATGCGAATTCTCTTAAAAGAGAGCAGCTACTGTTTCATTTTTCTGTTATTATATCTCTGAGCCCGTACAAAAATAGCGGTACTGGCAAGAAGCACGTTATTGTCTTTTTGTTAACAGACAAACAAGCTCGCGACGTTAACAAACTTCATACGGTCTTGCGAGTTAAATACGTCGAACACTCCAAATTCTTTTATAGTCAAGTCTTCATTCTAAATAAAGTTTTCCCACGAAGCACTGTGGGTGCTGTCGTAGGGCAGTGAGCAGAGGGATTTTTTGTCAATCTTGTAAGAAATATTTTTATTCAGATGATGTACTAGGGAGAGCGCCAGAGAAAACTGAAGCGGTCCTGTCTTGGAATTGCAGAAGTATACAGCAAGGACATTTTGGTAGAGGATATGGAAGTGAAAATTGCTTGCTCTTCAGCAAGGAAGAACGTGATCAAAGTCAAGTAAGACACAGGAAGAAGGGTGTTTGGTAACCAGCAGTTGGTAGGAAGGCAAGGGGAAAAACAAAGCGATCTGATAGTTTAATCATTAATACGACCAAGATGTATCGACAGCTGGCAGAGTTACCTAGAGAAGAGTCTCATTTAAGACTAAGAGCCAAGAGTCTGAGATACAACAGGGGACGAGGGAGAGGGAGAGGGAGAGGGGGGAGGAGGAGGAGGAGGAGGAGGATGAGGAGGAGGAGGAGGGGAAGGGGAAGGGGAAGGGGAGGTTCACCTCTCTGGGGTTTCAGGCGAAATGGCTGTGGGTACATTTGCTATTATTCATTATCCGTTACACATTCTTTCTTTCTTCGAAATGATGCTGAATTCACGTACATCTGTCTTCTGGTGGGTAGGACGCGAGATCAGTTTACCTGCTACGCAGTGGATGACATTTTTGGCGCTCACCTATGAAGAATAATTTTTCCGTTTTTGCTTTATTTCGATTCGTAGCAGCAACAGTTAGCTATTAATAATGCGGAAAAACAGGGCATATACGAGGGGCTTTCAATAAGTAGCGCAACACATCTATTTTACCGCTAATTCCCACTGAAAAATGTGAGGAATTCGTTGTGGGACACTGTGGAACATTCCAGCTCCAGCCCCAACTGTTTGATGAAGTTCCTATAGGTGGCTCCGCCATTCGTAGTCTTCAAAATGGCATGTGTAACGGTGGAGCGTTCCAAGCAGAGAACTGCCATAGAGTATCTTTTGGCGAAAACCAGAGCATAACAGTTACTTCCAGGTGCTTGCAGAATAGCTACGGAAACCTGGCAGCGAACAAAAGCACGGTGAGTCGTTAGGCGAAGGGTTGGGTTGTTTTGGGGAAGGAGACCAGACAGCGAGGTCATCGGTCTTCATCGGATTAGAAGGACGGTGAAGGAAGTCGGCCGTGCCCTTTGAAAGGAACCATCCCGGCATTTGCCTGGAGCGATTTAGGGAATCGCGGAAAACCTAAATTAAGATGGCCGGACGTGGGATTGAACCGTCGTCCTCCCGAATGCGAGTCCAGTGTCTAACCACTGCGCCACCTCGCTCGGTGTTAGGCGAAGGGATTGTCATAATCGCAACAAGGTCGCACAAAGACTGTCCGATCTCCCGCCCGCGTGTCGACCGGTTGCACACACCTGTGACTGTGACTCCTGCAATGCTCAAACGTAAGGACAGTCAATCTTTTGCCAACACGTAACATAAATTTTTCGTCTTAACGCAACATGTAAGCAATCAATGTTGCAACAAAGTCACGTGACAATACTTCTTTGAAGTTAGCGACAGACGCAACAAGGTATGCTTACTCAATAGATTTTCGTAATTAAAGAGAACAGATAAAGGTAATTACCTGTAACAGAAATTTTGACATTCCTAAAATAAAAGGTATTACACACAAATATTATATAAAAACTAACTGATACATTTTAATACTATATGCGTCTTAATTTATGTGAGAAAACAGAGTAGTATGACTGTAAAGTCAACTTTGAAGTCATTAATAGCCTTGTACACAGAGTCAATTTTGTTTTTGGAATACCATCACTTTTTATACGTCTACAAAGGTTCCACATTAATTTTCTCTATGTTAACGACAGCCAACTAGCACTTTATGGTGGTTTTAGAAGACAAAAACTAATTTATCACGGGATACATTACTGCAGAATTTCTGATCGTTCATTTTTACAAACTTTCGTATTGATAACTGAAAAAAATTCCGAAAAAGCGCTTGTTACACCACTCCTTACATCTTTTGTGGAATCCCAAATAGACTGCCAAGTAACGAGTTTGGATAAAAGGCTATAGTTCATTATTTTGAGCACCTGTGTAGCCGCCTATAATCAAGTTTAGAAACTTATAAATTATTTCTATATTTTCGACAATCAGATTCACAGTTTTGATTGTTACTTAGGGGTCTGCTAAGTATCATATTTACTACTTTGTGGGGTGCGAACGATTAGGTAAATTTTTCTGGGAATCTACTAGGATACATTTATGTCGTGGTCGGAGCTTGCAACGATGTAACAACAAAGTGCCTCTTGGTCAAATAAGAGGTATATATTTTCTTTAATGTAAACTACACTTAGGTGACAAAACTCATGGGATAGCCGTACGCACATATACAGATGGCCGTAGTATCGTGTACACAAGGAATAAAAGGACAGCGCCTTGGCGGAGCTGTCAGTAGCACTCAGATGATTCATGTGAAAAGGTTTCCTACGTGATTATGGCTTCACGACGGGAATTAACAGGCTTTGAACGCCGAATGGTAATTTGACCTAGACCCATAGGACATTCCATTTTGGCAATCTTTAGAAAATTCAATATTCAGAGAACGACAGTGTCAAGTGTGTGCCGAGAATACAAAATTTTAGGCATTACCTCTGACCACGGAGAACTCAGTGGCCGACGGCCTTCACGTAACGACCGAGATAAGTGACGTTTGTATAGAGTTGCCAGTGCTAACAGACAAGCAATACTGCGCGAAGTAACCGCAGAAATCAGTGTGAGACATACGACGAACGTATCTGTTAGGAGACTGCGCCGAAATGTGGCGTTAACGGGCTACGGCAGTACAAGACCGTCGCTAGTGTCTTTGCTAACCGCACGATGTCGACTGCAGCGCCTCTCATGGGACTCTTAGACAACTAGAAAACCGTGTCCTGGTCAGATGAGTCCCGTTTTCAGTTGGTAAGAGCTGATAAGTTCGAATGTGGCCCAGACCCCGCGAAGCCATAGAACTAAGTTGTCAACAGGGCACTGCGCAAGCAGATGGTGGCTCCATAATAGTGTGGACTGTGTATGCATGGGATGGGCTGGGTTCTCTCTTCCGGTCCGCCAAGATACTAGGAGATAGCTCATGACATTAGGAAGTAGTAGTGTATATTCATGATGGAATTTGATCATCTGGAATTATTCTTTCTCTGCCTCGTGATGACTGGGTGTTGTGTGATGTCCTTAGGTTAGTTAGGTTTAAGTAGTTCTAAGTTCTAGGGGACTGATGACCATAGATGTTAAGTCCCACAGTGCTCATAGCCATTTGAACCATTTGAATTATTCCTGACTGAAGGCAAGGTTTTGCTGTGAGAAAACTAGTAAAAGTTATCTCACTGTTTAGTTTTATCGAAAGTTTTCACTAATAGAAGTCTCACAAAGAAACTGTGTTCGCAGTATAGATATATCTAGTAAAAGTTATCTCACTGTTTAGTTTTATCGAAAGTTTTCACTAATAGAAGTCTCACAAAGAAACTGTGTTCGCAGTATAGATATATCTATTATTTCACATTTTATAACAATGAGTGATCATGTCAATAGAGAAACTGCAACGCTGCGTGGTGTCCAATCAAGAAAACTTTGTATCAAATGGGCATATTTTTTTTAAAAATATAACTGCTGAATTTTGGAAAAGTTATTCTTTTCGAAGTATTTGATAAAAGATATTCCCTCTAGCTATAACCGAAAATTTAGATTTACTGGAAAAATAACAAATAAACAACTTCAGATTTCTACCTTTCTCGCCCCTTCTACTAAGTTTCAAGTTCGTAGCATTGATAGCACTCTAAATTCTATCCTCTCTACGGCAAAAACATTTATGTCCAGTAGAAACCGAGGTCTGGTCTGACTGGACCAGGATTGTGAAAGAATCTGGCTGTACTACTGTTGAAGGACCACATCTAACCCGATCCAAGTAATTTAGGGAAAGCATGGAACCCATAAAACAGGATAACCGGACGGAGAATTTAACATTTTCTTAGTCGCCACTGCATATTACCTGTACCTCGAATCCAAAGGAAGTCTCAGTAAAGATAATAAAATTTTTAGAGTCTACACTATGTTTAGTTCATTTGGCGTCGCTAAAATGTAGAACACGTGTATTCTTCTTTGTAGGATTTTACATCCAATGTAATTCGAAAGCTCTTCATGTTGATACTTTCTTAACAGAACATTTCGCTTTATGATCTTGTGACTCCGGCTTGAAGACTCGACGAAATGAAGCATTGTAATCAAAACATTTTAGCTATTACCTACACTTATCACAGGACTCAGGTGCCACAATAATAGAAAACTCCACAACAAAATGCAGACAAAAACCACAGATCCACTTCATAGCAGTCACTTCAAGCCAAATTAGTGTGCCACTGAAGCCAAACCTAAATATGCTACTCTCCCATACATAGGCCCACTTTCATACCAAATAGCAAACTTCAAAATGGTTCAAATGGCTCTGAGCACTATGGGACTTAACAGCTGTGGTCATCAGTCCCCTAGAACTTAGAACTACTTAAAAATAACTAACCTAAGGACATCACACACATCCATGCCCGAGACAGGCTTCGAACCTGCGACCGTAGCAGTCGCGCGGTACCGGACTGCGCGCCTAGAACCACGAGACCACCGCGGCCGGCAATAGCAAACTAATTTAAAAAGAAGAAAAATATCAGAATCAGCTTTTCCACAAATAATAAATTACAACAAAAAGTAATCCATGATGTCAACACCTCCAAGAGTCCCTACCGTAAATCAGGAATATACAAGCTCAAATGTGATACATGCCAAAAATTCTACATTGGACAGTCAGGCAGAAGTTTTGAAATTAGATACAAAGAACATATTGATGCTCTAAGACTTGGTAACTTGAACAAATCAGCATTTGCAGCCCATATTGCTGAAGAAAACCATTCAGTGGGAAACATTGAGGACAACTTAAAAATTTTACATCTAACAGAAAAAGGAGCCACTATGAATATATTAGAAGAATTAGAAATACACACACAGAAAAACAGCACCCCAGACTATATCCTTAACGAACAAACAGAGTTAGCTAACACCCCTTTCCTGAAAAATTTCCAAAAGTTACTTTCCAGCCTCCAAAGCAAATAATATTAATACACCTATCTGCAGATCAAGTAGCAAATTTATATGTTACTATAATTCTCATGCTGCCAAATGTAATAAAATAATATACTATTTCACCTATACAGTTCTAAATATATATAAAAAAACTTTATAATTAAATTAGCAATATCAGATAAAAAAATAAAAAAATAAAAAATTCAATCTCTCTGTACTAATGTAAAAGGCATTACAGTTTTGTAAAAGAATATATGATCCTTTCCAAACGTAGGACACCATCGTCAAATGTTACGATATATTATAGCATCTGTGACACTCATATGTTTGTAAGCTCTTTGTATGTATCAAAACATGTGGTGCGTGGTTGAAAAGATCTCAGCGGCAAATCTAAAGTGTACAGTGAGAACTATTACGTGTGCAACAACGAGGATGCAGTGGGAATGCTTGGACGAACGTTATAAAAACAATCACTCGAAACCGGTGTTTCACGTAAGTCACATGCAACGAAAATCTGTAACGCAACCATCTGTGTGTGGCGTGTTTATAATTATGTTTTATTTATATTTTAGGACAATTAATCTATAAAAACACACCAAATGTAAGAAAGAAAGCGCGTAAACCGTCTGATGAATCATAACGATTCGAAACCGGTAACGGTTTCCTTTGAATAAAGGAACCCAAAGTAAATTTGTGGCTGGTTGCTGTCCTAACACCATCAACATGTGTAAAATTTCTTGGAAGTCGCTAAGTGCTCTCATCGTCAAATACTGGACGAATAAAGTACGGAATATTTACGCACCGGCAGTTACATTACCTCAAGACATGTACACAGTTCTCAAATGTAATATTTGTCTTACTCAGTTAAACCTTTGACGTGAGATTATACCTCTTAACGAGTAAATTATGACAAGATTTTAAATTTTTATTTCGGTCAATAGCCACTCGAAATACTAAAAATCAAATTTTTATTGTTCCTAGAAGTCGTTAGTTAGGTAACTTGCAACTGATTGCACTCCATAAAATGAATACGAAGGACTGAACGTATGTTGTGTAAGACGTGTATATTTCTATTGTCAAACCACAATCTATGAAACATGTTTATATTTTATTAAAAGGATTAAATAAGAATAGTTAATATTTGTCATGTTGGAAATAATTATGGTAGCAGGGAATGTCTGCACCAAAGTATTGTTGGCGGGAGAGACCGCACATTGATATAATTTTAAACGGGCGGGACAGACCACGTATGGATACATTTTAAGAAAAGAGTGGGAAAGACCGCGCATTGATACATTTTGTAATGGTAGCAGGGATTGTCTGCACCAGAAAGCATTGTTGGCGGGAGAGACCGCACTTTAGCCTTCGTAGGAAGTCGGTAGTAAGCAAGAAGTGAAGTGAGTCGGTAGCAGGTCTGAAGCGAGAGGTTGAGAGGAGCGGTGTGCCTGCCAACCACCAGCTATGATTTACAAGAGATTATAAATGGATGTACAGAGACATCAGCTAACTGTTATCATAAGAGGAACGAATATTATTGAATTATTTTTTTTGAGAAACTCAAGATTATTGAAGGCATGTTTGCGCAGTGCTAGTTGTAAGATTATTGTAAAAAGTAAGTCCCATCTGAACGTTTGTAAAATCATTTCATTCAGAATATAATTAAATTTTGGCAGCATTATTGCATTACCAAAAACCATCAACGTAAAACTTTGCAAAATTTTATTGTTGTCAAGAAAAAGTTTAACTATGAATTACGTAACTTCAGTCAAATTAATTAAAGAATAACGTCAGCTTTGCTATTAAAGAATAACGTCAGCTTTGGTAATAAATACAGCCACTTATTATGAGAGCCCACCAGCAGCTAAAAGAGTATAGTAAAACAGAATAAGTATATTCATGTCGCAGTTCGATGTAGCAGTCAGATGGCGATCCAGTAACAGTAAAAAAGGTAAGGAACAGTTTTGGGGTATTGCAGGTAACGACTGAGGGCCACGACGACGACACATTCTATGTTTCGTCGAAATAATCAGAAAATCACTTTTAATAAGCAGCATTTAAATTTTATGCGAAGATTGAGAAAGAGAATTAATTTCAAAGGGAAGATTTCATTTGTTATTATTAAGCAAGAGATAGAAATCCTAAGGAAACGTTTCGTAGGTTATTGTAGAAGGGAAGGTTGCGTAACAAAAGAGATATATAGAGGAGACGGGAAGGTTTCAGTAGGACAAAAAGAACAATACTGATGATGTAACAAAATATGGAAGACAAGGTAATACTTGTGTCACTTATCATTATGTATAGTGAACAGTACTAGTAATGGCTTTTCCGATGAATACATTGCTTAGTTAGTTTATAAATGGAGGTAATGAGAAGCCTGTACAAAAATACACGCGTCGTAATAAACACCAGTAGGAATAGATTATAAGATATAATTATTCACTAAGGTGTTAGACAAGCTCGTGGACTACCTACCCATTTGAATATTTACATTGACTTCGTTCTTCGTAAATGGAAATGAATGTACTTTTGTTTTCAGATGACATCGTTATTATTCAAAAGAACGAAGATAACCACCAAAGATCAGTATTCCAGATAAGCGAAATATGCAAGAAATATAACTGTAAGGTTTATAGATTATAGACAACATTACTTACTGGGCTCGAACTGTGAAGCCAATTATTACTATCTGCTCCACAAAATACAAACATAGGTTTAGGATTCAACGTCATTTCCAAGTAGTTAAAGAGTACACTTACTCAGTTCATTTATCACGGGCCATTCCATACGGGCGGGCGTTTGGAGGGTCGAGAATGGAGGCAGTGACAGAGCAGATCTGAATGGCTCTCTTAATGCGTTATGACCGGAGTCGCTTCCAGTACTTGAAAGATAATAGATTGCCGTGCGATGATCTGGCCTGCGGTTAAACACAGTGAAAATAATGACTTGAAGCAGATTTATTTAAAATATCACTAAGTGTGTGGCGTCAAAAATACTAAACTGGAACTGAGTGCCAAAAATACAAAAAGACGCCGCAGCAACACGGTCCACATAGTGGTTGATGACAAATCGCTTTTTTTGTCGAAAATTATTTGTTGTATATCAGTTGAAGGAATCGATGGCTCTGATGCTCGCAAGATGCTAAAAGCACTGGTAGTTCTGTGGTAAACAATGCCATTGTAACAAACCGTAAGTTTCGTTTTTCATAAGATCCATCGGCAGTTGCTGAGCGAAAAAATGGTAACTACAAACAAATAACGTCGGCAGCTGTATGATAGAGAAAACAGTTCTGCGTGGACGGATGGAACAATTAGGAATGATCATATGATGCAACAATGTCACTATGCTTATAATAAGTGAAAAGAGCCAATGATCGTAGAAATACAAGAGAGTTTAAAGGAACGTTGCAGGACCACATATGAAATTACAAAATAGCTAACACGCTAATGACCATCATCACGTATTACCATACTGTACTTAACACCTACGAAGATATCACAGAAGAGAAGAACAGGGGTGTCGCTAGTCGTCTTTGTACGTTACACTACTTAGTGGGAAAAACCACAAAGGTAGTTTGAAGCGATGGTACATGTTCTCTGCTTTTGTGGAATGAAATGAACTTTTAGGAAAAGGGCCCTTATTGAGTTGAGGTTTCATGTGACGTTCCATGTGACCACAGAGTCTTTCCCCACGTGCTCCTTGAATCAGAAGTTCTCGATTTACATACTGCGTCAAATTCGGATAAATTTCGATCTTTTCAAAACTGTGAATGTTATCAAAAGAAACAACTGAAGGTACTAGTCAGTAACCTAATGCGCACGATACCACGTAGTCCCTGTAGATGATTCACGGCGATTTGCTCCCGATCTAACTGTGATGTTATGATGTCTTGAGCTGCTCAATCAAAGGCTCTCAGCACTATGGGACTCAACTGCTGAGGTCATTAGTCCCCTAGAACTTAGAACTAGCTAAACCTAACTAACCTAAGGACATCACAAACATCCATGCCCGAGGCAGGATTCGAACCTGCGACCGTAGTGGTCTTGCGGTTCCAGACTGCAGCGCCTTTAACCGCACGGCCACTTCGGCCGGCCCTGCTCAATCAGAATCAGACTTAAACTGTATGATACTTCTTTTCGTGAGACCGTGTAGCTTTCCCAGACGGCGACATTGTACGCTGAAGCTGTAAGTTTGATATTTGATCCTATTTTCACGTCAAAAGTAAACTGGCAACGTTTTGTTTATGGATTATTAGATTAATAGGAATTTTAATTTTGGGTTTTTTAAGGAAGCGGACAGCTTCAGAAGCCTGTGCAATTCTAAAATATGTCCCTGTTTTAGTTCCGATATTACACAGGGACATATGGTAAGACAAAGAACTACAATGCTGACATGAAACTACGTGGTGTTTCAGAATGATTCATCCGATTTCACAACTCTGCATGTGCTAGATGAATAAAGAAGTAAAGTTGGGGTGGGATAAGTTGTCGTCGGTTCATGTGGTCTTTTTTTTTTTTTTTTTTTTTTTTTTTTGGTGCGGGAGGGGGCGTGGCGCGAGCGTGCCCATACAGCTATCTCAACACTGGAAGTTACGGCCGTGTATTTCGACAATTCGGAACATTCATCAGGGACAAGCCGTACCCCTGTTACATAGGTTTAGACTTGTCCTGTGACGCTATGCAGATTATTTTCGTGTCATTTATGACGGTACGAAGAAAGGACAACACAACACCCTGTCCCAGAGCGGAGAAAACCTCCGAACCGGCCGAGAATCGAACCCGCGCCCCTTTGGTTAGCAATCTGACGCGCTGACCTCGTAGCTACCGAGGCGGACGAGCGTGTGGTGGCCGATAGTGGTCTCCCTGCTGCGGCTCGCTTACTCGCTCGTTCATTAACGAATATGTTTTGAGTAAATGTGACGATAACACAGCAACAAAAGGCGTTTTCCCTTCTCCATTTCAACAGACGCATTTCCATCACGGCTGCGCAATGTCATTTTCGTCGCAAATGCTGTACGGCACATCCTACAGCTCAAAGCATTCGACGATGTCATCATTGTACTCCTGGCAGCCAAGATATCAAGACTGAAGTATTTTTTTTTTTTTTTTTTTTTGGAAGGGAGGGGTGGTTGTCGTTACGAAAACCACCGACTAAGTGCCATTCCTTCCAAGAACTTTGGCTGAAGTACAAAGTTGCATAGCAACAGCAGTGACTGCAGCAGGTCCAGACATGCTCGCCAAAGTTTGACAGACTGGATATTTGTCGAGAGTCAGTGTCAGGTGTGCAGAGCACTCTGAACATTTATGAAAAGTAAATAAAAACTTAGCTCGCCCGGTTAGCCGAGCGGTCTAACGCACGGGTTTCTGGGCGGGAAGGAGCGCTTGGTCCCCGCCACGAATCCGCCCGGCGGACTTGTGTCGAGGTCCGGTGAGCCGGCCAGTCTGTGGATGGGTTTCAGGCGGTTTTCCACCTGCCTCGGCGAATGCGGGCTGGTTCCCCTTATTCTGCCTCAGTTACACTACGTCGGCGATTGCTGCGCAAAAAAGTTCTCCACGTACGCGTGCACCACCATTACTCTACCACGCAAATATAGGAGTTACACTCGTGTGGTGTGAGACGTTTGCTGAGGGAGGGTCCACCGGGGGCTGAACCGCACAATAACCCTGAAAGAGTGGTTCGGTGTGGGATGGAGGAGGGGTAAAGTTGACTGCGGTAGTCGTCATGGCGTTGTGGACCACTGCGGCTGTGGCGGGGTCGGAGCCTCTCCGTCGTTTCTAGGCTCCCGGTTAACATTCAATACATCCAATCCAAAAGAAAACTTTGATCCCAACGTAATTTTAAAATGTACTTCTAGGTTGTATGTGCAGTCATGTACAATACACATCCTTGTAAAATCAGATGGTTCTTTTAAATATAAAAAGTTTGTAATCCTATATGTAAACCAAAATTCACTCCAATTTCTCTCTTCGTTCATATAAAATATATGGTCTTGCGAAATGGAATGAGTCCTTTTGAAACTCTTTGTACACTGCCGGAAAATAAAATGCGACGCCCTCAACGACAACGTAATTTTACTGACAAATGTGGTGACAAGTAGTTATCATTCTAGGAGTATATGGTGACAAATTCAGACCAAATAAAACACACATCTCACAGCAAAGTGCACTCAAGTAGTCGCAACAGTACACAGTGTACCCGCTCTGGCAGCAATGGCCTGTATTCTTGCATGGAAAAGATCATAAAGTTGCTGAATGGCATGCTGCGATAGTGTCCCAAGCATTTTGCTCCTTCCGTTGCAATTCTGCAACGGTACTAGCAGGTCCTGGAGAACGACTAAGTTCCCGTTTCATCATGTCCCGTACATCTTCAGATGCTGGCCAGGGGCAGTTGCTGTACACCACGAAGAGCACGTTTCGTCGCATTAGCTGTATGTGGACGTGTACTGTCGTGCTGAAAAAACATGTCACCTTCCTGACGAGGAAATGACTGTAGTACGGGGTAAAGCCTGTCCAATGCATCGGGTGCTGCTTACTTTACCCCTCAGAAACACGAAATGTGACCGCGAGTTGCAACAGATAGCTCCCCCCCCCCCCCCCCCCCCCCACATGTCATCACATGTGATCGCTCTAAGCTTGTTGATACCAGTGCCTACCAATTTAAATTGTATATTGCAGCACTGAGGATGGTCACTAAGCGACCGAAAATCGATTTTGCGGATAATAAAACAAAAAAATACGACCAATGCTGTTTCTCCTTCCAATTATGTTCTAAAAGTATCCAACAACGGCCTGATCACATTATTTGCCAAATAATTGAAAAAAATTCAGATTATAGCCAATTACATAATGACAACATGTGCGAAGTTTGGCTTAATTATCTCTCAAACAATTAAACTTTATTAGTAACTGTGTTTTTTCTTATATGTAACTAAGGGTGTTACACGGCAGTTTATTAACGTGCTTTGATGAAGCAGATAACGTCATTTTCGCCACCAAGTATGTTGAGAGTAAAGGATTCGAGATGTCTGCTTTGCACAGTCGTACATTAAAGGTGCTGGTGGGTGTTAACTTTGTGTCTGGTTCACACGGGCATGGCAGTGTTCACGGCAAACGCGAATCGTTCATTTATTGACCCTGTGCCAGACGAGTAATGCGATAACGTCGATACTGAGAAAATAAAGAGGAAATGCGCATCGATTCTAGTAAAATTAACGGCGCCAGATGTTATCGAGCCCTGGAGGCCAGAATTAACTCGGAAACGGCCGACCAGGAAGGGTTCAGTCGCCTCGTGTTGGGTGAGTCGAGCGAACGGCGCGAAGTGTAAAGGTCGCGGGCACCGCGACACCGCCAACAAATTAAAAACCCTCGTCTGGCGGCAGGCCACCGTGCGGTGCGAATATTCCCCGTGACGGCGGCGCACGCTACGCGGGCGACAAAAAACGACCGGCGATGCCGCCGGCCGCCTCCACAGTGGATGACAAACTCGGACGTAGACTGCTGCAGCGGCGGCGGCGGTGGTGGTGGGAGGGGGGGGGGGGCGGAGACGGAGGCGCCGCCCGCCCCCGCAGCCGGCCAATTTACTGGAACAACTCCGCTCCTAATACGGGCAGCCCGTATTGCAACTGCGACACAGAACGGGATTTATGGAATGTTCGTTCGCGCGACGGGGGGTCTGCATTTCACTATCCCCACCAAATCTACATCATCTGCTTTTACTGTGCCTTCTGATTACCTTAATTTATTAATCTATTTACGAGAGGGAGTAAAAATTTTGTATGTATTACAGAAGCCTGACATTGTCAGGGAGGAAATGGTGGTCTTAATGTAATTTATTAGACACAAAAATATAATAACACTTTAAATGCCTAGAACGGAATTTTCATTATACAGTTAAAGTATGACGACTAGTTTCGGTTGCTTTCTACAATCATCTGGAGAACTGTAAACCAGTAGAGGAAAAGTAACCTAAGAAAATTTTGTACAGTAAAGAAGGATATAAAACAACGTAAAACAACTGAACGAAATACATAAGGAGAGCCTGCTCCATTGCTAAAAGTGAACATGTAACAAATCCACTTAACATTGTTGTATAAGTAATATGTTACTGCTTTTAAGATGACAAATCTTTGAAATCGTAAAAAAGAATTGAATGTACATTGAAAAACATCATCATTAGCTGTAACCATGCAATGCCATTCAGTCCTATTACGGGTTCACAAGACAATGGCAGTATGTAGTTAAAAGCTTCATCGTCAGCGAACCAGGTTATAAATTTGCCGAAAAAATTTAAGACCAAAATCTTAAAATGTTATACCTGAAACCATGTAAATTTAAAAATTTTAAGGTAACAAGGTAGTGAAGTCAAAATTACAAGGCAGTGAAGCAATGTTAAATAGTTAACAGCCAATATGCTATGTGTAAGAAACAAATCCATCGTAATTGTCAATAATTAAAGACAAAATAATCTTAAAAAGCTTGTACCTAAATCTAAGTAATTTTAAAAATTTAAAAATAGCGAGGGAATATAGTCAAAATTACAAGGCAGGGAAGCTGGCATGTGTAAAAGGCAAATGGTGCTTAACTCTCAAATGATAAAAACCATCAAATTACAGCGCAGCGTACTACTAAAAATAATGGTCATTATATGCATTTTTGCTAACACAGCTGGCCATTTTCCTTCTTTATTACCTGCATCATGAGAGATTATGGTATGTTTTCCATATTTCTAGCGACACTCTGTGGTTTGACGTTTTCTATCATTTGACAGTTACGAAGGATTTGTCTTTTGCGTATGGCGTGTTGCCAGGTATTGTAATTTAAACTTCATTACCGTGTTATTTTTATAACTTTAAAATTTACTTAGATTTAGATGTAGCTTTTTAGAATTTGAGTCTTAATTTTTTTCGCAGGTTTACAACCTTGATCGTTCACCAAGTAGCTTTTGACTACATATGTCATAGTCTTGTTGACCCATAATACGAATGAATGTCATTGCATGATTACAGCTAATGATGATGTTTTTCAATGCGTATTCAAGTCATTTCTATTATTTAAATGGTATGTCATCTTGAAAACAGTAACATATTATTAATACAACACTGTTAAGTGGATTTGTTACACGTTTACTTTTACTAGTGGAGTTGGCACTCCTTATATATTTTGTTCAGCTCTTATACATTATTTTATATCCTACTTTACCGTACAAAATTTTGTTAGGCCAGTTTTTATCTAGTTGTTTACAGATCTGATGGCTGTACAAACCAAATGAAACTAGTTATCATGCTTGTAATTCGCTGCTTTATTTTACTTGCTTTCATCGAATAATATCGGTGATTCGTACTTGCTATGGTCTGGCTGGTTAGAAAAATAGGTATCACACAGTAACTAATAGCCAGATGTAGGAGCGAACTTGCTCCCAAGGTACATGCGCTGGTAACTAAAATTCTGACCGTGAGCCTAAGATGTATACCCTATTTTTTCTCCCACACTGATATTCGATTGTTTCTTTTCCAGAATACTCTATTGATAATGAGGAGATTGTAATAGAAAGAAGTCACTGGCTGCCACACCGGGAGGAGGGGGGGGGGGGTGGAAGAGATGGAGGCAGGTGCAATACTTGAATACTTGATAACCCGAAGTCGCAGTATGTATTACCACTGCGTCCGGTGCAGAATGAGCTGGGGAATTGCCACGAAGCAAAACATTCTCTAGGACGGCTTCCCGTGAAGCTTAGCCTTCACAGGCATCCGTAACCTCGTCAGGAGACTTCGGTAGTACTTGCCTCACTGCTCGGTTTTGCTTCTTTGTTTTGCGGTCAAAGTGACTAACACGGACCTCGTCCACGGCGATTAGGCCACTAAAAATTCGCCTTTCACAGCTGCAGCATTACCACTGGTGCATCGGTTCAAAATGGTTCAAATGGCTCTGAGCACTATGGGACTTAACATCTGTGGTCATCAGTCTCCTAGAACTTAGAACTAGTTAAACCTAACTAACCTAAGGACATCACACACATCCATGCCCGAGGCAGGATTCGAACCTGCGACCGTAGCAGTCACGCGGTTCCGGACTGAGCACCTAAAACCGCTCGACCACCGCGGCCGGCGGTGCATCGGTCTGCGGTATTTTTGCATGGGTGTGTGCAGTCGCAGAACGCACCGGGAATCAGCCTTTGTTATATTCCAAGTGTCGCGATGGTGATGACAACTGATCCATGACTGATTTCCACTTTTTACTCTATGATACGCCGATCTTCGAGCATCAGAGATTTTCTGCCACTTCGTTCTTCTCCAGAACTCTTCGGACACACTGTGAATATCTGCACCACCTAATCACTGTTTCGTATGTTGTTGCCTTACCAAGCGGACATGGTTTGTTGTGGCTTTGCTCTCGGTCAAATGCATTATACCAGTTACTACACAATATGCCGTTTTATCATTTGTTTTGGCTTCTCTCGTGTCTTGCTTCTGTACTATGGAGCGAGGCTTTCTGTATTTACCGGGTGGGCCGGCCGGGGTGGCCGAGCGGTTCTAGGCGCTACAGTCTGGAACTGCGCGACCACTACGGTCGCAGGTTCGAATCCTGCCTCGGGCATGGATGTGTGTGATGTCCTTAGGTTAGTTAGGTTTAAGTAGTTCTAAGTTCTAGGGGACTGATGACCTCAGATGTTAAGTCCCAAAGTGCTCAGAGCCATTTGAACCATTTACGGGGTGGTTATAATTAAATTGACGGCGTTCCGGGTGCTGCACTACGGGCTGCATACATTAATTATTAATCGGCGCGCTCGTGGAGTATGCTGAAAAAACTAATAGTTCCACTTGCTGCCACCAGGTGAAAATATGGCGCTACAAGCAGTCAGAATGTGAAATGTTTCCTGCTTTGACTTCAGTATGCTCTTTGTCGGTTGGTGACACGCGTTGATTTCTTTTGTGAAGTGACTGTTGGTGTAAAGGGTTAAGAAGATTGAAGTTTTCCGCACGAAACGCAATGGCTATTGAGGGGAAAGACCGTGCACTGCTGATGAAGTTGCTTTATCAGAGCGGTAGCAATAGCAGGGCGGCATTGTGGCAATATTGGCGACAGAAACAGTTACGGAGAGGCCCTATGCCTAAAAGGGCTGAAGAATATGATGGAAATGAAATGAGCGTTTCGCGTCATTGGCCTGGAGGCCCAGTAGGGGCAGGTCCGTCCTCCTTGGTGCACGTCTTATTACATTCGACGCCACATTGGGCGACCTGCTCGCCGGGAGAGGATGAAATGATGACACAACACACAGTCCCTGAGTGGAGTCCCTTAGGACGGAAGTCCGTCACGCTGACCATTCAGCTATCGGAGCGGACAAGAATATGACAAGGACATTTGAAGAAACAGGTGAATCTGGTGGTGCAGCAGGGAGATGGACACGGCCCATTCCCATGGCAATTGTTGATGAAAGCGCTTTAACTACAGCCGACAGTGCAGCACAGGCTTCCAATTCTGCAGCCAGTGTTCGAGCTGTGTCACGGGAATTCTCTCTACCCTGGTCAACGGTTCAAAAGATTTTGTGACACATTTTACTGTGGTATCCCCATAAGATTCAGAATGTGCATCTTATGAAGCGCTGCAACGCCGTAACTTCGCCCTTCGTTTTGCTTGAGCTTGGAGGATAACGTGTGACCGGGAAATATTCTTTGGACGGACGAAGCGCATTTTGCTCTGCACGATGTTTGAATGAATAGAACTGTCGCATTTGGGATCCTACCGCGCCACATGTTGTGCTGAAACGTTCACTGCACTAAGCTTATGTGACTGTGTGGTGAGGTTTCATAAGTTCCTTAGTTATCGGGCCGTTTTTCTTCGAGATGACACCTCGCAGGCCTGTTAGGCGCACAGTGACATCTGCACGTTATAAAGACCTCCTTGTGCAACACGTGGTTCCAACTTTGCAAGAATGCAGCTGTGTCCACACCACTATTTTCGTGCAAAATGGGGCGACACCACCTGTCGTTTGGCATGTGAAAGATTCTCTTAGATATATCTTCGGTAACGATCTTATCTCTAGGCAATTTAAAGATGTCTGGCCTTCCAGATCCCCCGACCTAAATCCATGTGACTTATGGTTGTGGGGATATCGTGTCTATCAGGGATGTATCGAGGCTCTACCAGGGATAGCAAACGACGTATTGCTCTAATTGCACTGGATATGTTGCGAACAACTGTAGAACTCGCCGGGTTACGGATGTAGTATGTTGCTGATTCGGGAGACGTTATTGAACACATGTTGCAACTTGTGATCATATCCTAATAGAGGTGACACGACTGCCGTTATAATGTGTTTGATAGTTCCTTCCCCTTCCCGGTATCCACACCGTATTCTGACTGCTTACAGCACCATATTTTCATCTGGTGGCAGAAAGTGGAACTATTATTTTTTCAGCATATTCCGCGAGCGCATCAATTAATGAATATACGTATGACATTTCGCCGTCTGCGATGTATACAGCCCGCACTGTGGCGCTCGGATCACAGTCAGTTTGAATACAACCACCCGGTACCAGGACTGAACACAATCACCTCCAGACTGTTCCGGCGTAACGACAAGCCCGGGCACGACGATCAAGAAAGGAAGAGTAGAGAGGGGTGTGAGACGACATCAGCTAACAGTACGCTGACGAACTCCTCTCTAGGACGACACCAAGACAGGAGCGGCCTCTACACGAAGAGAATATAAGCGCCGCGCCGCGCCGCACAGCCGCGGCCAGAATGGAAGACGAGCCGTCATACAAACGCTACAGCAGTGACTTACGAACTGTATTGTTTTGCTTGCATTCTCCAGGCTGTCCGGTCTTCTGCCATCCTCTTCAGGTCTGCATAATTTCCTCTTCCCTTTATGTCGTGTATCATCTTGTATTTCCTTCTTCCTCTCAGTCTTCTCCCACAAACCAATCCTTCCAAAGCATCTGCTAGCAAGCACTCCCTTCTCAGAGAATGTCCCAACCAGTTCTTTTTCCTTTCTCTTACAACCTTCAGCAGACAACTTCTCTCACCAACCCTTTCCAATACTCTTTCATTACTCACTCTTTCCATCCAGCTTATTATCTCCATTCTCCTCCACATCCACATCTCAAATGCTTCTAACCTTTTTTTCATCCTCTCGTCTCAGTGTCCATGTTTCTGCCCCATATAGTGCCACACTCCAGACAAAACATTTGCCAAGCCTTTTCCTTATCCTTTATCTAATTTGCCACATAAGAGTCTCCTCTTTCTGTTGAATGCTTCCTTCGCTATGGCAATTCTTCACCTCCTGGTGACATCTCAAGTCTTCAGTTATTGTGCTTCCAAGATATTTAAATGCACTTACTTGGCTAATGGTAGATTGTCCTATTTCAATATTGGACAGTCTGCGTCTTGTACTAATGACCATACTCTTTGTTTTTGCTGTGTTTATTTGCATCCCATATTCCACACAAGCTTCATTCAGATATTTCAGCATGTTATTCACTGTCCGCTCACATTCTGCCACTAATACCATGTCATCAGCAAATCGTATACAGTCTATTCTCTTTCCACCAATACATATTCCTCTTTTCCCATCTAAGCCTTTCGTAATAATCTCTTCAAGGTATACGTCAAACAACAGTGGGGAAAGGCAACAACCTTGTCTAACACCTCGTCCATAGCTAAGTACTATCAATTTAACTTACTGTAATAAACTCCATTAATACCCCTTGCTTGAATAATTGTCTAGCGATCCGAGAAAACAGTTTCCTAGGCACCTTATATTAGACGTGTGGGCACAATACGATACAAACAAACACAAAATTGTTTAATTAAAGGCACCGCTGGTGAAAAAGTTTCACGTGGGACTGAAGTCCTCTGTTCAAATCTCAGTTACTGTTACAAATTTTGAGGGACTTTGGCGACGGAGCCGCGAAAACACTTGTATTAGTATAGATGGTTAGAGTTTAGAAGACAATGTCTTCGTATTAATAGTTCAGTTGTACAGTTTATCTGACAAGTGTTTCAAATTACGAGTGCCTCTCTTGTAGCTATGAGCATCTCCTGAATTCCTGTGCTGCCTTGTTGTCACCTGGCTTGGCTCAACAGAGGTATGCACCCTGCACTGATTAATTAGGTTCTCAGTTGCATTCTGTGTTCCCGCTCCCTTCCCTTTTGGTGGACTGGAACGCTCGGAAGGCTAGCACTCAGCAGAAGGCATTCAGCTGTTTAGAGTCTTAGCTGCGGTGAGCTTGAAATACCATTCCAAGTAAGTTTCGGAATGTTACCCTTATCTACATTTCGCGGCTGCCATTGCTCACTCTACTGTACCATAAAGCGATATATACAGTTTAAGTATGCCGGCCGAGTGGTTCTAGCCGCTACAGTTTCGGAACTGCGCGACCGCTACGGTCGCAGGTTCGAATCCTGCCTCGGGCATGGATGTGTGTGATGTCCTTAGGTTAGTTAGGTTTAAGTAGTTCTAAGTTCTAGGGGACTGATGACCTCAGATGTTAAGTCCCATAGTGCTCAGAGCCATTTGAACCATTTGAACAGTTTAAGTATAACGTTGGAAAGCGCTACTCATGAGACACAAGCAGCATGCAGTAAGTATCTAGGGTCCGACGACTTACTTGGCGTAGTGCTAATAAATTATATAAACAAATCTTTCTAGTGCATCAGGCTATCTATTAGCGAAAAGCATATCAAAATCTCTAGAGTGTTTCCCGAGGTTAGCCCTCACATACACACAGAAAAACGTGCAGGGGGACTTTAAATTATAATATGTATAGATAATAATTTAGACATGAATTTATACTAAATAATAGGATGTTTTACCCCATCGAGTCTAGCGTTAGTAAACTTACAGACCATTCCTCTAATATAACGTTGATTTATCAATAAGTACGTCACAATGTTATTTAAACTTACAAAAAACACAAGAAACTTTCACCAAATCTGGGAGTAGCCATCCGGATCGATCTCAAATGACCGTGGAAAACTAGTCATATGAGAAATTGATTCTAGGTCGAGATTAATTCGCAAAATAATAATGAGACTAATTCATCGACGAAAGAAATGGCTTACAAAAAACTCGATTTTTCAATGTTGCTCCTTTCTCTGGAACCCCTACTAGATACGGTTAATACAGGAAATAAAGATACAAAGAAGGACGGCGCTTTTCGTCACTTATTGGTTTAGTAAGTGGAGAGCGCTGTGAAGAGACTTACCGGTAGAGTTCCGAGAGCTTACATTTAAGTGTGAGCCAACACGATAGTTCCTCCCACGTACCACATACGTGTCAGGACAGGACTATTTTAGATATTTGAATACATAGGCTTGTCGAAAGTTGTTCACATGCACGTTCCGCTAATGGAACAGAAAGAAGGGGGGTGGAATGACCGTGGTACAGAGTATAACTCTGTACGATTGCTTGCGGAGTATAGACATAGAGATATACTAGCAAAAATATGGTGCGTCAGAGAAGACCGAGTGGTTTACTTTTTAGTGAAGATGTTTCTGGTTGCTTCTAAGGCAATATTTACCTTATAAAAGTTGCAGTATCATACATCATACATCATAAAATCATTTAAATGATGATACCTGATTCACGTACTTCGAGCAGCCTCAACTCAACGGCTGCTAGCATTATATCACTTTAGCAATTCAAGCTGTTACCAGTGTCAGTAGGAATGAAGTGTAAATATCTTGATATCCCTGTTTCATTGTGATAATCTAGTTGCCCGGTCTGTATTTGTAATCAGACCTATCTGAAAATGAAGTTGAACAGTTTGTCCCCCAATAAGTGGCTTCGTGAGCCGGTTCCTAGGTCGGAGGCAGAAGAGCGCTTATACCCAACTGTGTCATGCCTGGAAAAGCCCTGTCCTCTTGACACTAACATGACAGCTTGATTTAATGTCTCCTAATTAGATGAGCGTGCTGTCGCAAGACCTTACAGAGCCGCAAAAATAATTTTGCATCCCTATTTAAAATACACTAACGGCAAAAAATCGCAACACCATAAAATAATTAATGTAGAGTAGTGAAATTTTGGGAATACATTTGTCGAGGTAACATACGTAAGTGATTAATATCGTAAGATCGCAGGTTAATGTAAAAGCGAGTTAACCCATTTCAGATGGCTCTGACAAGGAAACCTCCCCATCGCTCCCCCCTCAGATTTAGATATAAGTTGGCACAGTGGATAGGCCTTGAAAAACTGAACACAGATCAATCGAGAAAAAAGGAAGAAGTTGTGTGGAAGTATGAAAAAATAAGTAAAATATACAAATTGAGTAGTCTGTACGCAAGATAAGCAACATCAAGGATAATACGAGCTCAGGAGCGCCGTGGTGCCGGGGTTAGCGTGAGCAGCTGCGGAACGAGAGGTTCTTGGTTCAAGTCCTCCCTCCAGTGAAAAGTTAAATTTTTTATTTTCAGTTTATGTGACAAACTCTTATGTTTCCATCACTTCTTTGGGAGTAATTATCACATCCACAAGAAAACCTAAATCGGGCAAGGTAGAAGAATCTTTTTACCCATTCGCCAAGTGTACAAATTAGGTGGGTCGACAACATATCCCTGTCATGTGACGCACATGCCGTCACCAGTGTCGTATAGAATATATCAGACGTGTTTTCCTGTGGAGGAATCGGTTGACCTATGACCTTGCGATCAAATGTTTTCGGTTCCCATTGGAGAGGCACGTCCTTTCGTCTACTAATCGCACGGTTTTGCGGTGCGGTCGCAAAACACGCACAGTAAACTTATAACAGTGAACAGAGACGTCAAAGAACGAACGGACATATCATAACGTTGCGAAAATAAGAAATTAAACTTTTAACTCGAGGGCAGATTTGAACCAAGGACCTCTCGTTCCGCAGCTACTCACGCTAACCACAGGACCACGGCGCTCTTGACCTCACATTATCCTTGATGTTGCCTAACTTGTACATGGAGTACTCAGTTTGTATATTTTGCTTATTTTTTCACAGTTCCACACAACTTCTTCCTGTTTTCTCTATTGATTTGTGTTCAGTTTTTCAAGGCATATTCACTGTGCCAACTTATAACTAAATCTGAGGGGGGTGCGATGGGGAGGTTCCCTTGTGAGCACTATGGGACTTAACATCTATGGTCATCAGTCCCCTCCCATTTCAAATGTGAAATGGTAGTACATTAATAACCGGTGTAGCCGCAAGCATGTTGAAACTTCCTGGCAGATTAAAACTGTGTGCCGGACCGAGACTCGAACTCGGGACCTTTGCCTTTCGCGGGAAAGTGCTCTACCATCTGAGCTACCCAAGCAGACCTCACGACCCGTCATCACAGCTTCAATTCTGCCAGTACCTCGTCTCCTACTTTCCAAACTTCACAGAAGTTCTTCTGCGAACCTTGCAGAACTAGAACTCCTGGAAGAAAGGATATTGCGGAGACATGGCTTAGCCACAGCCTGGGGGATGTTTCCAGAATGAGTTCCGCAAGGTTCGCAGAAGAGCTTCTGTGAAGTTCGGAAAGTAGGAGGCAAAGTACTGGCAAAATGGAAGCTGTGAGGACGGGTCGTGAGTCGTGCTTGGGTAGCTCAGATGGTAGAGCACTTTCCCGCGAAAGGCAAAGGTCCCGAGTTCGAGTCTCGGTCCGGAACACAGTTTTAATCTGCCAGGAAGTTTCAACATGCTTGCGGTTACACCGGTTATTAATATACTACCATTTCACATTTGAAATGGGAGGGGACTGATGACCATAGATGTTAAGTCCCATAGTGCTCAGAGCCATCTGAAATGGGTTAACTCGCTTTTACACTAACCTGCGATCTTACGATATTAATCACTTACGTATGTTACCTCGACAAATGTGTTCCCAAAATTTCACTACTCTACATTAATTATTTTATGGTGTTGCGATTTTTTGCCGTTAATGTATTTTAAATAGGGATGCACACTTGCCCGTGAAAGGCAAAGGTACAGAGTTCAAGTCTCGGTTCGGCACACAGTTTTAATCTACCAGCAAGTTTCATATCAGAGCACACTCCGCTGCAGAGTGAAATTCTCATTCCGCAAGCATGTTGAATTCAAACTTGCAAACGTACATGCGTTGTGCCGTACAGGTGCCAGATGTCAGCTTGTGAGATGGAGTTCTATGCCTGTTGCTCTTGGTCTGTCAATACAAGATCGACTAATGCTGGTTGTGGATGACGCTGCAGTAGCCGTCCGATGACGTCCAATATGTGCTCGATAGGAGACAAATTTGGTGATCGATCAGGTCAAGGCAACATGTCAACACTCTGCAGAGCATGTTGGGCTACAACAGCGGTATGTGCGCGAACTTCCTGTTGAAAAACACCCCTTGGAATGCTGTTCATGAATGGCAGCACTGTAGGTCAAATCATCAGACTGACGTGCATATTTGCTACCAGGGTGTATGGGATAACCACGGGAGTGCTCCTGCAGTCATACGAAATTGCACCCCAGACCGGAACACCAGGTATACATCCAGTGTGTCTTGCACGCGGGCAAGCTGTTTACAGGTCTTCTACTAGTCTCCTTCTAATCAACATACGACCGCTACTGGCACCAAGACGGAACCAGCTATCTACAGAAAATATAATACATCTCCAGCCTGCCTTCCAGAGGTTTGGGGTCAGTAGAATGTCTGCTACAGCGTATGTGGCTCGGAGCTGTCCTTGAAATGGTGTTCCCTCTCGGTAGTACTATGTGGCCTTTCGTAGTCCGGTCCTCTTGCGACCATACATCCCCGTTACCAAAAATGGTTCAGATGGCTCTGAGAACTACGGGACTTAACATCTGAGGTCATCAGTCCCCTAGAACTTAGAACTACTTAAACCTAGCTAACCTAAGGGCATCACACAAATCCATGCCCGAGGCAGGATTCGAGCCTGCGACCGTAGCAGCAGCGCGGTTCCAGACTGAAGCGCCTAGAACCGCTCGGCCACAGACGGCGGCTTCCCCATTACCACCGCTGCCAGTAATCATGTACAATAGCTACATTCCTGCCAAGTTTTTCTGCAGTAGCGCAGATGGAACATCCAGCTTCTCGTAGCCCTGTTATACGAGCTCGTTAAAACTAAGTGAGGTGTTGATAATGGCGTCTTTGTCGCCTTAAAGGCGTTCTTGACTAACATCAACTCACCACGTCCAGTCTCAAAGGTAACTAACACTCACAACTTTTATAGCGTGTATTTAAAGCAAATATGATTTGCACGCTCACATTGGTGCTACCAACGCCATTTTCATGCGACTGGCGCGAAAACTGAATAGACATCATATTTCAGATTCTCGCGTCCGTCGTAATTTAATTTATTATTTATTGGTAATGTTCATTGTTGCCGACTTACGTGGTGGGCCTTAATCAAAATACTTCATTCAATTTTGATTTACAATTAAATGCTTTTGTGAAGTTCTTCTTTTTAACAATATAAATCTTAAATTATTTGTTACGTTAATGAATGTTAGACTCGCTGAATCTTAAAACATGAGCATGTAAGTTGAACAATGTAATAAACTTTTCATATTAATTTCCTCGGCTAGTCAGTTCACTTTAAAGCAAAACATCTTTAGTTATTAATTACAATTGCGGCCCACACACGCGCGAGAGTATTTCTTCTTACCTCCGTTAACCATTGCATTGTAGTCGGAGTCCTGGCTCTGGCTCTCGGCTGTGGTACTGAAAATAAGAATCTTAGAGCTACGTATTTTCTGCAACGTCTGGCGGCTGTGGAGAAAAATGAATATTATGTTAATAGCGGGCGAGTTTTTCGCTTCCGCTAACTTTTTATAATTTAATATCGCCACGTAATGGCGTCGTTGGCTGCATCGGCCGCTGCGATTGTTGAACTTGAATGCAGGTTAATTCAAGGAAGGCGGACATGAAATCGGGATCACCTCTTACAAATTAAAAGTGCGCAATAATATTTAATCAATATATTATCTGCTTAATTGGTACAAATATGCTTACATTTGCCAGCACTCGCAAGATGTCCGTCTACACGCAACCAAGAGAAGAGAAGAAGTGAAGACGACTACAAAATTAACAAAAGAGCTTACCTTGTCGTCTCTTTAGATCATTTTGTTATATTTCTTTGCCCTCGAAACTTACACAAAGAAATTATTATAATACGGATACATGAGAAAAATGTATATTATTCAATTTTTAAATGTCTTTTCTTTATAAATACAGTTTTTTTAAGTCTTTTCGTATTATTTCACTGGGGACGCTATAAGCTGTTGAAACATGCCTACCAACTTTCTCTTTTGTTGCACAACTAACTCTTGGTGCGAAATCCTCTTTTTTTGTTTTTTTTTTTTTTGTTTTCGTATCTTGTGTCACTACAAACTAACGAACTGTTCAGATGTGATATAAAAATAGCGCGACATTTCGAAGTAATTCTACCGGTATGAAAAGTTCTCTAGATGAAAATAGGAGAAGATTTAAATTTCCTTGGCCGCCTAACACGCTGACCTTGTGCTCTGTCGGACGTAACACTCGACGTTCCGCACGTGAGCTGCTCCCTGCTGTAACAGAATGTCGGCGCCACCGCTCAGTGAAACGCCGAGGTAGAGCGACGGGCGGTCGGGAGATTCGTGCTGAGAGGAGTGTTCCGCTGCAGGCGAGGATTTAAATCTCGTTTCTCGGACCCTCGTAAATCTCCTTATCGCTAAGTCGCTTTCCGCGCCGTTCATTTCCAGTTAGGACGACGAAAGGAGGGTGAAGTGGTGTTTCTTAGATTAGCACCGACGCTGTAACTGGGTTTCCCTGTAGCTTACATCGGGATGGAGTCTTTTGACGTATTTTTATAGCTACGCGTGCAATGTACGCAGATATACGCCGGGATCAAATTCTGTCAATCCGTGTGGACATATCGTTGTTTAACGAAACAGCTGAGGCTTTCATATCGATTTCAGTGCCTCTCTCTTCGTGGCAGTATGTTTGTCATAATTTTCGAATGACACAAATGAAATGTAAAGGTTCTTTAAAAGACAGCGTCTTGTGATAGCAACATCTTGCGAGGTACAGAGTTTTGCATCGAAAAATCGAATCCCCCCCCCCTTTCTCTTTTCCCAGACTGTGTATCATGCTGGCATTGCTGTTATTTTATTGGCTAAAAATGGGGTCAAATGGCTCTGAGCACTATGGGACTTAACAGCTATGGTCATCAGTCCCCTAGAACTTAGAACTACTTAAACCTAACTAACCTAAGGACAGCACACAACACCCAGCCATCACGAGGCAGAGAAAATCCCTGACCCCGCCGGGAATCGAACCCGGGAACCCGGGCGTGGGAAGCGAGAACGCTACCGCACGACCACGAGATGCGGGCTGTTATTTTATTATGATGGAACTTTCACCAATAGTACAGGCAGCAAACACAAGCTTTTACAGTGGCGCTCTATTCGGAGATACCCGTTTCGAAAGTTGGTTTTGGAAACAATTTTCATCGCTAGTATCCTGTCAGAAGGGAAGGGAAGTTGCAAGTTACCAAATTTTGCATCAGTGTCATGCAATGAACTGATGCAAATTTTGGTGACTTCCAACTTCCCTTCCCTTCTGACAGAATACTTGCGATGAAAATTGTTCCCAAAACCAAGTTTCGAAACGTGTATCTCCGAATAGGCTTTTGTTTGCGGCCTGTACTATAGGTGAGAGTTCCATCCTAATAAAATAACAGCAATACCAGCATGACACACAGTCTCGGAAAAGAGAAGGCGGGATTCGATTTTTCGATGCAAAATTCTGTACGTGATTGATGCAGAACTCGAAACCTCTCTGAAGCATCAGAGTGAGACTATGTGACAGTTTTTAGAGAGAACTGGCTGCCGGACGAGGACATTAAGCTCTGCGTGAAGTTACAATTAAGAAGGAAACTGGAAGAAAAGAGTACTGGTCGCGGACTTCCTTTATCTGCAGAACCCCTGAAAGTTCCATGGTGAGACATACGTAATCATGGGTCTCATACACAGAAGGGTAGCATCAAGAACAAAGCAGTGCGCATAATTTTTGAACTGTCTGCCTTTTTTCCCTTTAAAAAGCTTTGTGATAATTGATTCGTCCGTCGCGTCTTGGTAGAACAACTTCTTAATAACAAATGAAGAGTACAAATTTGTGGATATTCTTTTGCAGTGTACAGCAGGCGTGGAGAGCTACAACAGACCAGTCTTGTACTGAACACCAGAACACTAAAAATGTAAAGTGTCTGTGTTTACGGGACGCTCAATTTATCTTAATCATCCTGAATAACTTTTTGTTAAGAAATAAAAAAAATTATCAAGAAAATGATATTTAGCTAGCAGGCATCGTGTTAACTAGTATTATTTCCTGTTTTGTAATTTTGTTGTATGTAAATTGAAGGTGGAGAGGGGAAGTAAGGAAAGGGAAGCGAAGTGATCACTGCTGTCAGCGGCATCGGGACATTATGCGGAATCAGGGGCGACGAGTGAAAATGTATACCGGACCACGATTCGAACCCGGGATCTCCTGCTTACGAGGCAGGTGCGTTAACCACTGTGCCATCCGGGACGCAGCGTTATGGCAACTGCACGCACTATCTCGGCACGCCTCACGGCCGATCCACTCTCCCATCGAGCGCCACCTACCCACAGCCCCTGTCCATTTCCTCCATGTTCGCTCTCTCAGATTCCCGCAGGAGGTGTGACGTATTTACACATCCGCACTGAAGATGGTGGATACATTACCCAGCTAGGCCTACCAGTTATATGAATGTGTGGTGTCTGTTGTTTCTGACATGTCCGAAAGAATAGGCACCACGCATTCACGTAGTATAACTTTGTTCGTTGCGAAGATATGAATGTAGTTCACGTAAACACAACGTTATTAGACCAACGAGGACTGTCCTGTACTAGCGCACAGTTCACATACTCAGCCTAAGGTAACTCATCCTCTTGCCAGAGCAAACATTAAACAGATGGAAACACAATGAAAAAGCGAACTGGTCTTTCCGCTAGTTGCCTTCAGTTGATGGTTAGTGTGAGTACAATGCACACCAACGAAGAAAAGGTTTAGAGATGCTATTCATCTATGGAGCATGTAAGTTCACAGCACAGTTAATTGCTATAATGTTGTTTTTCCTATTTACAGTACGAGTGCATGTAGTTCAGTATCGTAGTACATTTAGACGACGTGTAGTGTACAGAAAACGACATGTGGTGTACAGTAACGGCAATCCACGATTAAAAACTGTGTCATCATTACTTTCCTTTTATTGTGAGGTTAAGGCAGGTGTAATACTACTAAGGCAGACGACCTCTGCAGAGAGCTATATCCTGACGAGAACCCACTTTCCTGAGGATGTCTTCTCGCCTACATGTGTTGCTTCAGGAAAGGAGAAGATTCAAACCAAGGCAACGCAATCGTCGCAGAACACGCACACAAGAAGCAACCGAAGTTGCTGTATTTGCTTCTGTTACAACAAATCCTCGCGTGAGCGCACGGCAGCGTCAACAGAAGACTGGCATTCCTAAAACCACTATAAATCACGTTTTAACGAGCCACCAGTCCCGTTCCTTATGACGTACACTTACACCAAGAATTGCATGTGAACGATTTCCAGAGTCGTGTACAGCTGTGCAAGTGGGCACAGCAACAATCTCTTGCCAAACAGAACTACTTATCTGGTGTTCTTTCTACGGATGAGTGTTCCTTCTCAAACGAAGAACAGTTAAATACAAGGAACATACCGGGTGTACAAGAAGTCAGTATAAATTTGAAAACTTAATAAACCACGGAATAATGTAGATTGAGAGCTAAAAAATTGACACACATGCTTGGAATGACATGGGGTTTTATTAGAACCAAAAAATACAAAAGTTCAAAAAATGTCCGACAGAATAGCAATGTCTGATCAGAATAGCAATAATAAGCATAACAAAGTAAGACAAAGCAAAGATGATGTTCTTTACAGGAAATGGTCAATATTTCCACCATCATTCCTCAACGGTAGCTGTAGTCGAGGAATAATGTTGTGAACAGCACTGTAAAGCATGTCCGGAGTTATGGTGAGGCATTGGCGTCGGATGTTGTCTTTCAGCATCCCTAGAGATGTCGGTCGATCACGATACACTTGGGACTTCACGTAACCCCAAAGCCAATAATCGCACGGGCTGAGATCTGGGGAACTGGGAGGCCAAGCATGACGAAGGTGACGCCTGAGCACACGATCATCACCAAACGACGCGCGCAAGAGATCTGTCGGACATTTTGTGAACTTCGTTGTTTTTTGGTTCTAATAAAACCCCATGTCACTCCAAGCACGTGTGTCAATTTTTTAGCTCTCTATCTACATTATTCCGTGGTTTATTAAGTTTTCAAATTTATACTGACATTTTGATCACCCGGTACATTACTGGCCCAGCAAACCCCACGATGGCTTAGATAAGTGGAACACTAGTGTCAATGGAGAAATAGAATCTGGTGTCGGGTGTTTGATGCTGTGATTATTATTCCTTACAACATCAATTGCAGCTTAAACGGCAAGGCATATGACAAATTCCTCACATGAATTCCCATTCGTCTTCTACATGAAGTGTGGGTAAGAAGTTCAGCACATAAAGCCTTACGTGCGCACAATGTTTTGAATCGAAGTTATCATGCCAGATGGATTGGTCATGGAGGGATAGTGGATTAGCCCGCTAAATCTCCTTACTTAACACCTGTGGAAGAGTACGTGTGAGAAAGTATAGCGCTTGCTTATGATTCACGTCAACAAGCAACGCTGGAAGTAGCAATAAATTCTTTCATTCAACACGTTATGACTTGAGGGAACTACAATCGTCCGGTCGTCACTATGGGTTCTTTGACTGCTCTGGGATATGGCTAATAGGGACTACAAACGCTACGGTTGCAGGTTCGAATCCTGCCTCGGGCATGGACGTGTGTGATGTCCTTAGGTTAGTTACGTTTAAGTAGTTCTAAGTTCTAGGGGACTGATGACCACAGATGTTAAGTCCCATAGTGCTCAGAGCCATTTGAACCATTTTTTGAACTACAACATACGAAACATTACTTCACTTTACTACATAAATGATAAAAAGATTTACTTAATTTTAAACAATCCATTGTGCACGAGCGTGTCCAATATTTACAGCTGTCTTTGAACTGTAAGGCAGCACTTCATGCACACAATTACAAACTCTAGTCTGAAAGTACAACTTCGACCCTCACAAAAGTACCGTACATCTGAGACTTGCACAGCACTGGTGTCCTAACTAGGTGATGTGGACCGTTCGATCGGGGGTCCCGAATGGGGCAGAGCGAGCACATGCTCGGATCTATATCGACCTCCGTGCGATGGCGCTGCGTTACTGAGAGATAGGGCGTGTCTTCAGAAGCTGCTCCTCATCACTGCGGATTGCAGCGAGACATTGCTAATTTCTGTGGTATCAATGTGCGTTGCCGACTTTGGTGTTGCACCGCGATCTATGGATGACACTACACACTGTATTCCTCTGTCCATGGTCACCACATTCAGTAATCCGCGTCCCACCGTCCAGATTTAGGTTCTTCGTGATTTGTCTAAATCGCTCCAGGCAAATGCCGGGATGGTTCCTTTCAAAGGGCACGGCCGATTTGCTTCCCCATCCTTGATACAGTCCGAGCTTGTGCTCTATGTCTAATGACCTCGATATCGACGGGACGTTAAATTCAATCTTCCTTCCTTCCTTCGTTCTTCCACTTTCGGTATCTTTGGATGTTGTCCCCCTTTCTGTTCCCACAATGAATTACAGTATTACAAAGTAATACTTAAGATGCCATCTTCCGTTTCTTATTAAGTTGAATGTTGAGTTTTCTCAAATACGTGATACATTTTTGAACTGATCTTGCTGAGAGGAACTGAACTGCCGACTACAATATGCTATTTAGAGTAGGGGTATTGCTTAATCAAAGAAGTTTCGGGTTTGCTGCCACTCGTTGTTAACTGCAATCCAGATATTTCGACTGAGCACCTGCCAGTGATCTTGGATGGCTCACCTGAAAACGATTGGCAGGTGCCCATTCGAAATATCGTGGGGATTCCCATTGTTCATGTTTCTTCCGCATTACGTTCGTTGGCTACGAGTTTGTAAAGTGTTCCATCTCGTGATTTGATTGCATATCGAAAATTTATGACTACTCAATCTGTACGGACTCGTCGCATGAGTAAATTATCAAAAGACGACGCTGTATCTGTTTTTATTAGGAGTCGTGGAATTCCCATAAAGTTTAAACTTGGTTGGTGAAACGACTTTGCATAATACAGTTTAAGTATAGTACATCGAGAACATGTAGAAGCTAGAGATATAACGACGACTGACAGCTAGCCCTAAGTTCTTAGAATATTCAGTTCGCCGGGAAAGTTTTAAAATTCACGTCAGACGAACAGCTGTTCGTATCTTCGTAAGCAGTAAAGATAAAAGAACGGCAGTCATGCTGGTTATACTCTTTTCTTCATAAGAACAGACCTGATGCAAACAAATACAAACGCAATGATTGGTCAGAAGCTGTAGCGGACGTACACTGGTGTTATTACGCTCTTGGAAGTAGGTCCTACTTATGTATCAGAGATATTGTTACTAACGTACTTTACATGAAATTTTAAGATTATTCTAGTGTAATAACAGTCATCAACGTTTTTCTTAATCACGCTCTAGATATGCATTTTTTATTTCAAAAATCATGTACAGTCACAGTTTCTGTACTGTTGCCCTCTGATTGTCGCACGGTTAATACGCAGTATGAAAATGGTTGAGGCTGCTACCTGATCCGTAGTGAAACATGCTCGTGGAACATCGCAAAAAAGTGCCGAGAAATAGGTTATGCTTAATGTTTTTCATAAATTTACAGAAAAAATCAGCATTGAAGTTTTCCAAGGAACTGTATTTGATGCAGTTGCGACATAAATACATGTCGGATGTGTAGCAGAATCGGTAGTATACGAGATTGTTAATCTAACGTAGTTAATGGATTGCTAGCTGAGGGCTCGCCATAGTTGTCTATTTTTTTTGGTTCACTTTGCAATACCTACATCTCATAATTGTAAAATTCATCATCATTTTTATGAATAATGCACGTCTTCTCGTTTCTAATTACATATTGCACGCGAAATTCCTATTTTCATTTTAAATATAAATTCTTAGTTATCCATATTTTATGAAATATTGTTAACAAAGGTTGCTTAAATTAAGAAAACGTCACAGTTTAATTCTTAGGGCAAAAATGAAAAAGCAAATACTTATTACTTGGGCTATGTCCATTGTTTTATACCAGAGATGTAGCCCCACAGGAACCAGAGTGATAAGTGTCGTAGAAATGTGAAAAACAATCATTTTCATAGCATCGAGCACACGACACAAATGCTACATTTTCACATTTGCCACTGTACCATTACAATATGAATCCAACAGAACCTGTCTGGAGCCAAGTTCAGGGATATGTCGCTAGAAGTAACAAGACTGTTAAGTTGCCAGACGTATTGGAACTAATGCACGCAGCTTTCTCACATGTCACCGTCGAACGCTGGCGGAATATTGAACTGCACGTCACAAAAGAAGAGGAGAAAAAGCGGCGCCTGGGTGGCTTCGCATTATACCTTCAGTCGCTTCAATATCCAACAGTATGATGAAATCCCTGTAGTATGCTTTTGCATCACACATAGTTCGCTCAGAGAAATTAACCTGTGTTTAGATTCGGAATTTTTACAACTCCTGTTTGTAATTAGAATACTATGTTAAGTGAGGACAAAAGCACCTTATGCTTTCCGTCTAGTCACCTAAGAAGCGTGTGGTAGCATTAGAGTTTTGCCGAATAGTATTTCAATTCTCTCTAAAAATTAAAGGACATTCCAAGCTATATCGTTTCCCTGCTCGTCTGTTTTCACGTCTGAACTGCAACTGCTCACATCATTGCAGGTTAGTTGGACCAGCTGGCTGGCCAGTGCTTTGGAAGTTTAACTCCCCGGTAAAGCTCTTGTCCCGCATTATTGCTCAGTCTGTGTGCGTGCAACACAGCAAAAAAGTGTCTTTATGATCATACTTGGCTGTACTGGACACAGCTTGGCTTCCGCTCCACGTGAAACGAAATTTAATGAGATTCAAGCAAACGCGGAAGAATACATGGCGTAATCAGGGTTAGTCTTACGATGAACAGAGTATAGTGCCCCCACGTGGTTAAACAGTGCTTTCTTCATACTTTTCTTTTCTGGACAAACGTTTTCTGGTGTGGTCAAGATAAATGCAATATCCTAAAGAAAACATGATAATTAAATCAAGACCCTACGCTGTCGACAGGCGTTGATATACATCAACGAGGACAGTTTAAAATGTGTGCCCAGACCGGTCTCGAACCCGAGATCTCCTGCTTACATGGCAGATGCTCTGTCCATCAGAGTCACCGATGGAACAGTGGATAGTGCGACTGCATGGATTTATCCCTTGCACGCTCCCCGTGAGACCCACAATCCCAACTTAACGTCCACACACTACATTAGTAGTGCCCCTGCCCACTATACTCATTACTCGCGGCAGGCAATCTTACCGAGTCCCGTAAGAGTTTGGGCGATGCGTGTACATCCGCACAGAAGAAGGAGGTCAATGGCCGGTTAACCTTAACTATATATGGAGATGGTATCTGTTCCTTCGGACATATTCAAAGGAACATATACCATCTCCATATATAAAGAAAGCATGGTCTATATACAGGGTGTTTCAAAAATGACCGGTATATTTGAAACGGCAATAAAAACTAAACGAGCAGCGATAGAAATACACCGTTTGTTGCAATATGCTTGGGACAACAGTACATTTTCAGGCAGACAAACTTTCGAAATTACAGTAGTTACAATTTTCAACAACACATGGCGCTGCGGTCTGGGAAACTCTATAGTACGATATTTTCCACATATCCACCATGCGTAGCAATAATATGGCGTAGTCTCTGAATGAAATTACCCGAAACCTTTGACAACGTGTCTGGCAGAATGGCTTCACATGCAGATGAGATGTACTGCTTCAGCTGTTCAATTGTTTCTGGATTCTGGCGGTACACCTGGTCTTTCAAGTGTCCCCACAGAAAGAAGTCACAGGGGTTCATGTCTGGTGAATAGGGAGGCCAATCCACGCCGCCTCCTGTATGTTTCGGATAGCCCAAAGCAATCACACGATCATCGAAATATTCATTCAGGAAATTAAAGACGTCGGCCGTGCGATGTGGCCGGGCACCATCTTGCATAAACCACGAGGTGTTCGCAGTGTCGTCTAAGGCAGTTTGTACCGCCATAAATTCACGAAGAATGTCCAGATAGCGTGTGCAGTAATCGTTTCGGATCTGAAAATTGGGCCAATGATTCCTTTGGAAGAAATGGCGGCCCAGACCAGTACTTTTTGAGGATGCAGGGACGATGGGACTGCAACATGGGGCTTTTTGGTTCCCCATATGCGCCAGTTCTGTTTATTGACGAAGCCGTCCAGGTAAAAATAAGCTTCGTCAGTAAACCAAATGCTACCCACATGCATATCGCCGTCATCAATCCTGTGCACTATATCGTTAGCGAATGTCTCTCGTGCAGCAATGGTAGCGGCGCTGAGGGGTTGCCGCGTTTGAATTTTGTATGGATAGAGGTGTAAACTCTGGCGCATGAGACGATACGTGGACGTTGGCATCATTTGGACAGCAGCTGCAACACGGCGAACGGAAACCCGAGGCCGCTGTTGGATCACCTGCTGCACTAGCTGCGCGTTGCCCTCTGTGGTTGCCGTACGCGGTCGCCCTACCTTTCCAGCACGTTCATCCGTCACGTTCCCAGTCCGTTGAAATTTTTCAAACAGATCCTTTATTGTATCGCTTTTCGGTCCTTTGGTTACATTAAACCTCCGTTGAAAACTTCGTCTTGTTTCAACAACACTGTGTTCTAGGCGGTGGAATTCCAACACCAGAAAAATCCTCTGTTCTAAGGAATAAACCATGTTGTCTACAGCACACTTGCACATTGTGAACAGCACACGCTTACAGCAGAAAGACGACGTACAGAATGGCGCACCCACAGACTGCGTTGTCTTCTATATCTTTCACATCACTTGCAGCGCCATCTGTTGTTGAAAATTGTAACTACTGTAATTTCGAAAGTTTGTCCGCCTGAAAATGTACTGTTGTCCCAAGCATATTGCAACAAACGGTGTATTTCTATCGCTGCTCGTTTAGTTTTTATTGCCGTTTCAAATATACCGGTCATTTTTGAAACACCCTGTAGATACGCAGCTCAGCGTCCGGAGTAAGCAGGACTGGTGCTGCCGCCTGTGAGAGAGGACGGGCAGTCCCGGGAAGAGGCAGCAGCAGCAGCAGCAGCAGGCGACCCCGGCGAGTCCTCAGGCGGCGAAATGAAAGAGTGCGGCCGCGCAGCCAGCCGGCTAATTAACAGAGCGCCGCCGCCGCTGGCGCAGCCCTGCCGCGTGTCTGCTGGCCTGCCACAGCCCTAGTTAGCCCCGCACAAAGCCAGGTCCGCAAACGCCGCCGCTCAGATTTCTCTCGGAGCTCAGAGGTCTTCTTCTCACAGTGCCGGCTTTGTCGTCTCAGCGCACTTAACTAGTCTTAAGCCTCTTCTCTGTCGAAGGCTTGATACGGGTACACAACATTGCTGCGAAGGAAACACCGCTACCTTTTCGAATCTCGAGTTGCAGACCGATGTTACGGTACGGAAGATACTGTCTGATATGCTGGTAGCGAGTATAACACGACACACCTAACGTGTACAAGTCAGATGTAGGCGGCGTGCCACCTAGTGGCAGAACGGGGGAAGCTACGATTTCGGGAGACAGTTTATGCTCCATGGAGCAATAGGACCCGTTGTGTTCTGCCGTGATTCCGATCATGCGCAGTAGAGGTGTATACATGCATGTGCAGAGCACAAGATTTCAAGAAGGCTTCCTGCTTGCTATTGTTTTCATCTGTGGTCAGTAGGCGAGAGATACGCGAGTTCTTGGGCACACTTTTGGCTATTGCGCCAGATTGAGCCTACTCCACACACTTTTCAGTGAGTAATTTTTTTTATAAATACAGTAATAAACTACTACTACTACTACCACTACGTGATCAGGCCCAGTGGACCGCACGCATCTACAAGTTACCTCCTCCAGTGTATTCTGTCCGTTGCTGCTATCCGCCATCCGTTCACATCTATTGACACTTGGTTTAAATCTTCATGGAGTCCATCCCTCCAGCGCTTCTTGGGTCTCCCTGGCGGTCTCTTTCCTGTAGGTGTGAAATCCAGGAGCTTCCGAGGCCATCTGTGATCCTCAATCCGGGCCACATGGCCGGCCCACTGCATTCGTTTGGCTTTGACAGTTCCTGCTATGTTGGGCTGCTGGTATAGTTCCTCAAGCTCTTGGTTGTATCTGCCCCTCCTTTCCCCCGTATCTGCATCCAGAACTGGACCGAAGATCGTCCGAAGCACTTTTCTCTCAAAAACAAGGAGCTTATGGAAGTCCTGTTTCCGGATACTCCATGACTCACAGCCATATAGAACAACAGGATGGATAATGGTTTTGTACAGTCGAATCTTGAACTGTCTGGAGAGATATCTAGACCGAAGCAGTTGTGCTAGGCTGTGGTAAGATCGGTTTCCTGCTTGTATTCTGGCATTGATCTCTGCTTCACATGACGAGTTCTCAGTGAAAAGAACCCCTATGTATTTGAGTTCTTGCACTCTCTGGTAGGACTGGTCCCCAACCTGCAGTGATTGTAGATGATCAGCAGTCTGAGAATGACCACGCTTCACAACGAGGTACTCTGTCTTGGCTTCGTTTACGTTTAGCCCAAATTTGCTGGCAGCCTCCTTTAGTGCTTTGGTTATTTGCTCCAGCTCCTCTTCCGACCTAGAGAGTAAAACAAATGAAAATTCTGTTTTTGGTGCTGCCGTTGCGAAAAGCTATAGCTTCATATTCTCGGAAAGGAAAGGAGCAAACAAAGTACAAGCGTGATTGTTGCAGTGTACAACAGGGAAAGATATTTGTATGATCCTCTAGATACGCTGTATCGTAATAAGGTACTGTAAACAAGGGAAACTCCAGCATTGGTCATATTAATTTGAAACCCCATTTTTATTATTACATATCGAATTCAATCACAGAGTGACCATCTTCAGTGCAAGACTAACTACTGCGGACTCATATAATCATTCACAAAATATAATTTCAGACAAAAGTGTTTATGATGAAGAACATGCCAACTAGCAGGTAAGACTCAAACTCTTGAATCTGAGCAGTCACTTGATATTGTAACGCGTAACACAGCCAGTAGAGGGCAAATTACTTCAGTTGTTGCATACGATGAAAGCGAATATTCCAGGCTATGCACCGGCGGGAGTGGCCGAGCGGTTCTAGGCGTTTCAGTCTGGAACCGCGCGACCGCTACGGTCGCAGGTTCGAATCCTGCCTCGGGCGTGGATGTTTGTGATGTCCTTAGATTAGTTAGGTTTAAGTAGTTCTAAGCTATAGGGGACTGATGGTCTCAGATGTTAAGTACCATAGTGCTCAGAGCCATTTGAACCATCCATGCTACGCAATAACACGACAGTTGCTGCCTTTATGAAAATAGATTTAGCATACCGGATGTTGATACATATACGATACTGGAGTGTGTGTTATTCCGATGAAAATGCTAAGTTCTTTTGGGAACAGGCACTGCGACAATCACAGACGTTACAAAAGATATCAAATGAATTCGCAATTGCGAATAAGGACCACCCTCAGCTATAGAACGGAACAACGACAATGAAAATTTGTGCCGGACCGGGACTCGAACCCAGATACCCCCATGGTTGACGACATATGAAAGTCTGGATTAGGCCGTCAGTCGTGCACGGATAGCCAAATGGTGAGCTAACAGCCCGGTCTTGCACAAATTTTCATTGTCATTTCATTCTACAGCTGATGGTAGTCCTTATTCGCAACTGCGAATTCATTTGATATGAATGATACATGTGTTCCCCTAATTCTTCTGAGCAGTGTATATATCTGCGTCCTCCATGTCTAAAATGCTGTGGAAACTAAATTTAATCATTCGCTTGTGCCATCATGACATAAAACGAACAGTTTTGTCCATGACCCTGTATAACTACAACGTGATTTGAATATAGCTGCGCAAGACAACAATAACTATTTATTAAATATGAATCTCGACCTCTCAGATATTTCAGTATGAGTAAACAACTGCTTTACAAAAATGTCAGTTTTCACCAAACAAGCCTGTAGTTCCTATATGTAACCTTCGGTCGTTGGTACAGACTTACCCATTAGGTGTGTTGTGTAACAGGGTCAACGAAAAAGCTGGCAGTTCCAGACTTGTGCCCTCGTGGTGCTGGTCCAGACTTGTACACGAAAGCGTGTCGTGTAATACTGGCTCAGAGTACTGTAGTTTACATCTGCAGGCTGATCCTAAACTCCACCGCCGGCCGGTGTGGCCGTGCGGTTCTAGGCGCTTCAGTCTGGAACCGCGGGACCGCTACGGTCGCAGGTTCGAATCCAGCCTCGGGCATGGATGTGTGTGATGTCCTTAGGTTAGTTAGGTTTAAGTAGTTCTAAGTTCTAGGGGACTGATGACCACAGCTGTTAAGTCGCATAGTGCTCAGAGCCATTTGAACCATAAACTCCACCGAATAAGTTTCGGCGGCTGGTCACGGATGTTTCCTGCATATGTTCACACAAGAAACCTGTGATCAAGTGTGGCTCGTTACAGAGTAATACTGCATACCGTTTGATTTCTTACCCCCATTTCTCTTTGTATCTCTACTGCGAAGAATGTATGTCTACAAAAGTGCAAATGATGGTATAAGATGTGAGTCTTGGATAAACTGTGAGTCTTGTTTGACATCTACCTTGTTCCATTCACACATGGTATTTGCTGTTAATAGTAGTAATGTCCACATCACTCGCCGCCCTCAAACTTGCGTTCAGTACTGTTCGGTTTTGTCTCGGAATTGTAATTCGGGCAGTGTTAATCGTTTGTTAACAACGACACACAGACGGCCCCCTTGGCCGAGTGATAGCCAGCGCGGTAGCTCAGCGTGTTCGGTCTGAAGATTAGCTGCTATCTGTAATGAAACAAACTGAGTGACTGGATCAACGATGAACTTGAACGGGTGTCATGGTACGTCCGCCCCGAAAAAATATCGAACAAAATCGCATTAAAAAAAAAAAAAAAGTGGTCAGCATGTCTGACTGCCATGCAGCGGGTCCGGGTTCGATTTCCAGCCGGGTTGGACATTTTCTCTTCTTGGGAACTGGGTGTTGCGTTGCACTCATCATCATCATCATTATCATCATCATCATCATCATCAACACGCAAGTCACCCGATGTGGGATCGCTTGAAAAGACTTGCATCTCGATGGCCGAACTTCCCCAAGTGGGGGACTCCCGGCCATCAATTCCATACGAACATTTCATTTCAGTGACACATAGAACAGTGAAAGGTGTAAAGTTGTACAATTGCACCAGAAAGACGCTATGCTGTAGGATCCCGTATCGTCGGCAACCACACCGTCACATTGTAGGGGCCACTCCGGGTCTCTTCAGTTGACGAATTATTGTGTAACATATTCACATCAGTTGGGGATGAGTTGGTAATGATACCAACTCTACAACCTGGAGCTGAAATACGGAAAAAAACTTTGCAAGTTGGTCTCTGTGTTTCCCTAAGGTAAATGCCTAGTCTATGTAAGAAACTACATCCTTCCGTGTCAGAATAAAATATATCAACCATGCGACAGATATCTGAACAGTCAAATGGAGAACATGTTACACAAAGTAACTGGGGTAAAAAAACCGTGTAAATCTTATTTACACTATTAGTCGATAACGAGCCACATGATGCCATGGGGACCTTACCCCAAAATACTCAGAAAAGTCCCTGAACAACCTCAGTCAGTTTGTCTGAAGAGTTCGGGTGCTTTCTTTCATATTTCCCCTTTCGTGTTCATCATGGCACTCTGCGTTGAGTTGTCGGGTACGTACCGGTCGCTACGGTGAATGGTCAGCAGCTATAATCGCGCCTTGTAGCTCGTTAATTCTTCCGGGGACGGAGGTTCCACTGATGTTTTTGGGGCGACGTCCGGTAATTTTCGATATCTATTGTTGCTCTCCTATCCCCTGTATCATTTTATTACATTTGCAGACTGCTGAAGTGAACCCCTCACCTGTGTCTCACTTGTAGCTGACATTATGTAGATGCATTTCAACCTCCACAATATTGAGATTCGTAACAGTAATCTATGAGTCTGCAATCAGTTTAATATTATAATTAATTATCTTGAATCAAAAACAATCTTTATTAGTGATAAACCTCTGAATTCTATCCACTCGTTATTTGCAAACTATTATTAATAGCTCGTTGCACGTTATTTCCGTTTTGATAGAATTTTGCTGCAGTCGCGGCCTACTTGAAAATTACAATGAATCAGCGCTCTTCGTCGTCTAACGTAAGTCTATCCTTGATCTCAACGATAACACATATTCATAACAAAACAAAAGCTCCCAATCCTGGCCTAATAAATGCATGTGTGTGTCAGTCAATTAGGGTTGACTGTTTCAAAGACCTTAAAAATTTGAAATTTATTCCTGTTTTACATGATCAGCCATTTGGCACCCATTTCTTCTTGCCTATTTCTATTCTTTTCTTCTTCATATATCTGTTAAATCCAACATCCCCAATTCCTTTTGCGCGTTCTAATTTTTGTCTGCCTTTTCTTCATTTACTGCTCCTCCTGCAACAGAGATTTTCTTCAAAACAGCGTCTTCCCAATAATTAAATACATGCTCAATGATAGTGGTATATAATTTTTACGTCCTTAATCTTGTTTTATTTGTCGGAGCACGAGATTTACATTGATTACCTGCATCCGTAAGTAAGGTTATGGTTAGCTTTACGAACTAAAGAGCTCGCACTTGTCTTCTTTTTTTTGTGAATTCATGTACCAGTCGTGTTTTCTTGTTCCTCCTGGATTTGTATAACTGTTTCTATGTATCTGAGTAGAATGTGGTGCATTCATTTCGTATTTTTCGGATTTAGATGTATTCCGTCGGTATACTCATGTATGGTCATTTCATTATTGATAGGATGGGGAGCAACTGAGTTGTAGTTTGCTTTGTTGCCAGATGTCAGCTACGCCTCCTGTCACTCTAAAATCGAGAAGCATTGCCAACTTTTGTCTGATCATTAAGCGCAAGCTTGTGTTCAGCAAGTGATTAGCAAACGCTAAAGTTTTCCTGACAAATGATCGGGTTATGTTTGTTTCATATTTTGAGATTAGTCATATATCTCTTTATTCGCTTGTAGGTAAGATATACTAAGCAGGTGGTATAGCTTTATTTACTATCGGAAAAAAAGTTTAAATGGGCAAACTTGATTCAGTGTGGACACACAATTCTTGTAATTCCTGGAGTACAGCTGCCTCGCTTTCCTGAAACTATAGTGTAATGAGGATGAAGAACCTAAACAATACGTGTTTTAAAGGTTTCCAGAAATTATTGCAACTAGTCGCCTTTTGTTTTGTTCTTAAGTTTTTATTTTCCGCGATTCATTATCCGATGGTACACATTTATTGCATGTTTGTAGCATTGTGGTGGTTGTGTAGCTGTGGTAATACGTAAAAACGAAATCATTCAAAATTAAAAGTGGGGAGAACTATTTACATTATGAGATCGACTTAAGTGCATTATTTAACGGTTATTAGTATCCGTTGGTTTGTTAATGGAGCACACTTTATTTTGGAAAAGATAATGTACGTTTTCCAGAGACGTTAATTCTATAACACTTCGTAAACTTGTCTATAGTTTGTTTGTGTACCCTTTGCGTCGAATTTCAAAGTTTTTTTCTGTTTGCCCTATGTAGTGGTGGAAACAGCTGTCACAGGTTGCTCTGTATATGCCAGAATTGTGAAAAGGTGGGTTGGCTGTTACGGCTGTTATCAATTATTTTGTTTTGTATTTTGTCGTTTGTATGGAAATTTATTTGACTTTGTCTGGTTTAAACAGTTTTGCAAGTTGATGTGAGATGTCACTGAGGAAAGGGGAGTTTCTTCTGCTACTGAGGACTGACTTGTGGATGCTGGTTTCATTGGTTTTTTATTTTTCTGTCCAATTTGTGAACAATACCCGGCTCATAAACATTGTTGCGGGTGTTTTCTTAAATGTTTAGTTCTTTGGTTTTTACATCATGTTCATCATGAATTTCATTTATCCGTTTGAGTGCTGAAAAAATGCTAACTCGTGTTGATTTGTGTGGCAATATGTGTTGATTTATAATGACATCTGATGTGTTGGTTTTCTCATAAATTTGGGATTTACGTTTGTTGTTGTGGCAAGTTGTGTTTAGCTCACGAAAATTAATTCCATGTTGTGTCTGATATTCAACTGCTGAATGTACTTTTGGATGTGTTGTATCACTGTTAAATGTACTTTGGGATGACCATTATTAACTTTCTCAGCTAAGCTTTCTATTTCAGTGTTTGTCCCATTTGTATAGTAACAAGACGTCATCAGCGTAACGTTTAGAATACCTGATTTTGATATTGTCTATCCTTTTTGCTCTAAAGAAATTCGTTTGTTGATCATTAATATAGACGTCAGATAGTAGACCAGCCAAGATATTGCCCGTTGCTAAATCATTACTTCGAATGTAAATTTCGTTGATGATGATGAGGTCCCATACTCCGGGGAGCATAGGGGACGATACGGGAGACCCGCACCGCCGACTAGGTAAGGTCCTAGCGGAGGTGGTTTGCCACTGCCTTCCTTCGACTGTAATGGGGATGTTGATGAAAACGACACAACTCCGAGTTGTCGCGAGGCAGGGAAAATCCCTGACCCCGCCGGGAATCGAACATGGGACCCCGTGCACAGGAAGCGAGAACGCTACCGCAAGACCACGAGCTTTTATTAAACGAAAAATAATTGTGAGATGGCACTAAATCAAGCAGATCCATTAGCCTTTAAATTTCTACATTGTGTTAGGGCGTAAGTCAAGCGCCGGCACCCGGGTGGGAACGTCACAGTAGAGAGGGCTGTGAAGACGTCAGCCAATATAGTAGGCTGACCGACCCCTCTCTAGGACGACATCGAGGCAGCAGCGGCCTCTAGGCGAAGAGGACATAAGCACCGCACCACCTGGCCGCAGCGCAGTTGAAGACTAGCCGTTCAATGAGCTCTACAGCAGCGACTTAGGAACTGTATAATTGAACTTGTCTTAGGTGTTGTCTACACTGATGAGATTTCTTATTTTGTGTGTCGCCCATTGCTTGCAACACATCATTGTAAATTCTCAAAGTTAAGTATTGTCATTATCTTACTGCAATAAAAATTCATTAATACGATTTGCTTGTATTGTTGTCTAGCGATCCGAGAAAGCAGGTCTCCTAGGCACCCCATATTCGACGAGCAGGCAGGGCACAACACATTGCTTAACTTTTTATGATGCAATAATATATCTTTGATTATGCGGAGTGTTTACGTTGTGGGTTTGTTGGTTTACTGGTTAAATATGTCAAGAAATGTAAAATTTGCTGTATTGGATCTGTTGATATCTCTGATGCTGTCAATCAATTCGTAGCTGTTGTTTACAGAGCAGACCGTTGTAAATGTGTGGGATTTACAAAGAATTTCGTGAGGTTTTTTATTTATTTTGTATCGACGGCTGTTTATTGAGTTCACTAATGGACGGATTGGATGGCCTTGTTTGTGAATTCTGGGCTGTGGTTTGAGCTTTGGAGTTCTAGGGTTCATTGTTATGTAGTGTTTGGTTTCAGCGGATGTTCGGAGGAAATTGCAGTTCTTTATCAGGTTTTCTTTTTTATTTTAGCTTGGCATTTGGAAGTGGGATCAGAGTTTAATTCAGTTATTTTTGAAAAATTCTTAAGTTTTGTTAATGTACTCGGATTCAAACATTATCACAGCTGTAGAGGTTTTGTCAGCCTAAACGATAAGGACATTACTGTTGATCAACTTTTTTATTAATCTGATTCATTGTTGCAGTTTTTCTATCTTCAGGGTTTTCTTTATTATATTATTTCCTTCATGTGCTAAAGCATTTTGATCATTTTGGTTCAAATGACTCTGAGCACTATGGGACTCAACATCTAAGGTCATCAGTCCCCTAGAACTTAGAACTACTTAAATCTAACTAACCTAAGGCCATCACACACATCCACGCCCGAGGCAGGATTCGAACCTGGGCCCGTAACAGTCGCGCGGATCCGGACTGAAGCGCCTAGAACCGCTCGGCCACCGCGGCCGGCTGATCATTTTGACTTAATTTAGGTGACAGACAGGCTATTTCAATGCTAATAATTACATATGTGACAGATTTTAATACATGTTTTATGTAGTTAGGAGAATACTCGCCCTCTAATGTTCATTCCTATTTTGTAACATCTGTTTGGCATTTTTTGCCTTTAAATTACTCACTATTGCTTCTGAAAAACTCATATTTTTTAATTTGATAGGTAGGATAGAAATTACCGCGGTATTCTTGAACCTTGCACCGCATAGAACGTTGCTGTGCAATAACTGCGATGAATCGTTTCCGAGTTGCAGTTATTCATTCGAAGCAGTGGGAGCAAACTGCAGTTGTTCATCACTGAGGGAGGGCTGCCCGGGCCGTACCTACGCGCAGGGTAATTTACTGGTCCCGTCTTCTGTAATAAATGGCGCGCACATAGCCGGCGATAGTGGAGTCAACAGCGACAAAGTAAAGAGCGACACCGCAATGAACCACGCCGTTATTCTGACAAGCAGAGTAATACTACGTCACATAAACACCGACGCTCAATAATCAATAAATTTACGAGCAGGGGAACATAGCTGGATCAGCTGGGAATAATAAGGAACGTACTCAACCGATGGCTCACGTGAAATCTTCCTGATACGTAGCAGAAAGTAAATATTAGGTTGGTGCACAAATACGTAGTGTTTTTGTTTTGCATGTTAGTTCAAATGGTTAAAATGGCTCTGAGAACTATGGGACTTAACATACCGCACCCAACTTATTCACCTGACCTTCACCTTCGGATTTTCATCTTTTCCGCTCTCTAGCGAATGACCTTCAAGGAACTTACTTTCCGGATGAAATTGTGCTCCGAACATGCCTCCACGGGTTCTTCGCCTCAAAACTATGTAATTTCTTCAGCCCCAGAATTGAAAAATTGCCCCAGCGTTGGCAGATTGTTGTAAATAGTGAAGGAGAGTATATTACTGATTACTGAAGTTTCTATTACGTGTATCTGCTGTGTTTATAAACTTATGAAAAAACACTTCGAACTTTTCAAACAAATTTCAGGCTTGCAGCCGGTCGTCGTTCAATACTTCGCACGATATTGCAACTGGGCACCTGCCAGTCATCTTCAGGTGAGCCGTCGCAGACTGGCGAAAACTTTTTTTTTTTCTTTATTGTATTTCAATTCCCCATCGGGGCGGGCTGGCAGCAGCATATGCGCTGCTCTTCAGCCGAAAGACATAGAACAAACAATAGAAGACATTTAAAGATAACAAAGGAGAGAATATGGTGAACATAGATATAAAAAAAAGGGGAACATCATGGAAGGCAATAGACAAAAAACGGGGTGACTGCAAAATGGAGATAAAAAAACTGTTTAAAAGTAGCACACACAAAAAGCCACACACTGCGACAATTAAAAGAACACAAGGCACAGTATGACTGGAGCATAAAAGGTATCGACGGATGGCGTAGCACATAACCAACACTGACGGCGAACCGCAAGGCAGTACACAATTAAAATCACACCTCTTGACGCACAGGAGAAACGGCACTAAACACAACACTGATGTGGCACACTGACGATGATCAAAACAGAGGACCTGCCAGGCGCAAGGAGATGAGGGAGACCGGAAGAAGGGAGGGACGGGAAGAGATGGGGGAGAAAAGAGATGAGGGAGAGCGAAAACGTCCTCCGTTCCGCAATATATAGCGTACTGTAACTATTCTGCGCATGCGTCGAAAACTTGATAGTTGAACCATACTGCCCGCCGGCAGCGCCCTCGCTGGTGGAATAGCGGAACTCAGTCGCCCTCTGCGTTGCTGTTTGCCACGGCCGTCGACTCACTCTGTCGTCTTCGATTTGAGCAAATCGTGGAGATGATCGGATTCCATGCACTGTCCAGCTGGTAGCCGCTGTCACGGTTTAACAGATTTGTCGCCAGTCGTATTTCTACGGATTCCTTAATAATGGAGTCCCAGAAAGTCGTTGCTGTGTTGTGTTGCCAACGAGAGGAAGAAAAGCTAAAGATTGTTCCGGCATGTTCTCCTCTTTATTCACTTCGTGCAGTACTCAAGAATAGGTCGCACTAGCATCCTAAATGAGATCTCCACACTTTCCAAAAATTCTCCAAATAAACCGAAGTCTACCGTTCGCCTTCCCCACCACAATCCCCACGTGCTCGTTCCATTCCACATGGTTTTCAACGTTATGCCCACATATTTAAGCGATGTGACTGCGTCAAGCACGTCACTACTAATGCTGTATCCGAACATTGCGGGTTTGTTTTTCCAACTCATCCACCTCAATTTACATCATTCTACATTTAGAGATATCTGCCATTCATCACACTCACTAGAAATTTTGTCCAAGTCATGTTGTATCGTCCTACTGTGGCTCAACTTCGACAAATCCCGTTCACCACAGGAACATTGCGCGTGCAGCAATGGGTGATGGTGTTAATTATGTCTACAAGATTAGTATGTATATGGACCAAATTACGAAATAATGATTCAAATGGCTCTGAGCACTATGGGACTTAACATCTGAGGTCATGAGTCCCCTAGAACTCAGAACTACTTAAACCTAACTAACCCAAGGACATCACACACATCCATCCCCGAGGCAGGATTCGAACTTGCGACCGTAGCAGTCGCGCGGTTCCGGACTGAAGCGCCTAGAACCGCTCGGCCACCGCGGCCGGCATTACGAAATAATTACTTAGTAAACTTGGGCTCTAAAATGCAAAACTTGTTCGGTAGAAGAGCTTGTCTCACAGTAGCGTAAATGAACAAGGCCTCATAGCTGTTAACGTATTCACTTCAGAGCCCATGACTAATGGATATTTTTTTCTTGTTTTGGTAAATATTACCACCTCTCAAACTAGGTAAAGCAAAGGGCTTGCAGCAAAAGAGATTTGTTTCACAATATCGAAAATGAATAAGTGCTCATCATGCTTAAGGTACGTATTTTGTAGCCCATGTTTACAATTTTTTTTTTCTTCGGATGATCATTCCCGTCACTTCCCTGAATAGTGATTACATCTTCTCGGACACCCTGCAGAGTGCCACTGTTATCGTGACACTACTTTCAGTGCCAGTTTCTAGAAAAGCGAGTACGACTAGCAACGCACCTCCGGGGAGCATCCCAAACATAGGTATCCTGGTCGCAAGATGAAGCTAGCTATTCATCGGCTGAATTGTTGGGTAGTGAAGCTTCTTGTCAACGTGAGGTTCCTTTGTGTCAAGCGTTGTCGTAATGCAGGACGAAATAATCACCTATTGCATCGGCATCATCAGAAGGTACGCAGCAGTAAGAACGTGGTGGCTGTGACCTGGTATAATCACAGTTCTACGTGTTTCCACAGTAGACTCTCCGTCCAATGAACAGTACACTGAAGAGCCAAAGAAATTGGTACACCCGCTTAATATCGTGTAGGGCCCCCGCCAGCACGCAGAAGTGCCGCAACACGACGTGCCATGGTCTCGACTAATGTCTGAAGTAGTGCTGGAGGGAATTGACACCATGATTCCTGCAGGCCTGTCCATAAATCCGTAAAAGTACGAAGGGGTCGAGATCTCTTCTGAACAGAATGTTGCAAGGCATCCCAGATATGCTCAGTAACATTCATATCTGGGGAGTTCGGTGGCCAACGGAAGTGTTTAAATTTAGAAGTGTGTTCCTGGAACCACTCTGTAGCGATTCTGGACGTGTGGGGTGTCGTATTGTTCTGCTGGAGTTGCCCACGTCCGTCGGAATGCATAATGGACATGAATGGATGCATGGGATCAGACAGGGTGCTTACGTACGTGTCACCTGTCAGAGTCGTATCTAGACGTATCAGGGGTCCCATGTCACTCCAACTGAACGTGCCCCACACCATTACGGAGACTCCACCAGCTTCAACAGTCCCCAGCTGACATGCAGGGTACATGGATTCATGATGTTGTCTCCATAACCGTACACATCCACCCGCTCGATACAATTTGAAACGAGACTCGTCCGACCAGGCATCAATAGTCCAATGTCGGTGTTGACAGGCCTAGGAGAGGCGGGAAGGGTACACGAGTGGGACTTCGGCTCCGAAAGCCCATATCGACGGTGTTTCGTTGAATGGTTCGCACGCTGATACTCGTTGATGGCCCTGCACTGAAATCTGCATAAATTTGCGGAAGGGTTGCACTTCTGCTCCGTTGAACGACTCTCTTCAGTCGTCGTTGGTCCCATTCCTACAGGATCTCTTTCCGGCCCCAGCGATGTCGGAGTTTTGATGTTTTATCGAATTCCTCATATTCACGGTACACTCGTGGATGGGTTGTACGGGAAAGTCCACACTTCGTCGCTACCTCGGAGATGCTTTGTCCCATCGCCCGTGCGCCGACTATAATACTACGTTGAAATTCACTTAAATCTTGAAAAGCTGCTATTGCAATAGTAACCGATGTAACAACTGCGCCAGACACTTGTTGCCTTATATAGGCATTGCCGACTACAACGCCGTGTTCTGCCTGTTTACACACTTCTATATCTGAATATGCGCGCCTGTACCAGTTTCTTTGGCACTTCAGTGAATTTAGCGGCATACGCGCGTGGCGCCCAGATGGCTGCGGCAGAGGGAGACCACATTCGGGTTAGGGTCGCTGTGCTGCCACTGTGTTACTGCAAATGTCGGTCACGGCCGGCTCATCGTAGCCTTTAGCCTCTCACCTGAATCATGTGGCTGCTTAACGTGCGTTAGAAATTGTTACAGTCGACGAAAAGTTGACCGCTGCTGCTGCAGCTGTTGTAAATCCTTTGTTAAAGGCACGGCCTGTTTCATAATTTAAATTAAATCATGGGGTACAAAGCTGAATAAAAAGAAGAAATAGACCGTAAAGAATATAAGCAAAGACCATACAACAGTGATAAAAAGTGTACGCACGACTGAATACTTACATTATAGTGGTGTAGTCACTTTGAGAGTCTGATCCCAATCGTCTCTTTAAAATTTCACAAAAAGCTGTAGTCATAGATTAAAACGCGGCAATGAAATTGAAACCCATGAATAAATGAGACGAGAGAAAATATTATAAAAAGCACTGGAAACAGAGGAGGGGGGAGGCTTAGACTAGGGGTTGGCGAGAAAATGGTTAAAATGGCTCTGAGCACTATGAGACTTAACATCTGAGGTCATCAGTCCCCTAGAACTTAGAACTACTTAAACCTAACTAACCTAAAGACATCACACACATCCATGCCGAGGCAGGATTCGAACCTGCAACCGTAGTGGTCGCGCGGTTCCAGACTGAAGCGCCTAGAGTCGCTCGGCCACATCGGCCGGCTGGTTGGCGAGAAAAGAAATGCAGTGTGGAGTAAACAATAGCTCAGCTGAAGCCGTGTCGGGGCGGAACGCTGCGCTGCCGCATCCGAACTGACTGGCTACCAAAACATTCGTCCCGACGGAAGCGGGGCATGGACGGAGCGTAAATAACATCCGATAAACGTGAAGAAAACTATTGGGAACACGAGTACAAAAATAAACATATTAAAAAACAGCAATTCATAGACATAGGGATAAAAGCTCAGAACCAGTTCTGTGCGATTTATAAACATAACACTCAGAATTTTAAAAATCTAGAAAACTAAGATTTTTAAAAAAATTTAAAAATTTTCAAAAAGTAGTATAGCCCTAGTACAGGCACCAAGGAAGAGGAGGTAAGGGGAAGAGGGCGAATTAACCAGACTTTTCACTGAAGTAATCAAAGTTACTAACTGTTTTCTAAAAGTTTATCGGATATTATACAAGCTTCTGCGCATGCATCGCTTCCCCCCTGGTCCCTATGATTTTTATAATCTTTTCTGTAGTCCCATTTGTTAATAGGTTCCAATCTCATTGTCTAGTTTTAATACATGACCATCGCTTTTTGCGAAATTTCCAAAATTTTAAAGAAAGTGTTGGGATCGGAAATTAGAAGTGACTAGACCATTACAATGTAAGTGTTCAGTCTTGCGGGAATTTTTTGTCATTGTGGTATGGTCTTTGCGTAATACCGTTTACTGTCTCTTTCTCCTTTTTAAGCAGATTTGCACCTGATGATGTAATTTAAATTACAAAACTGGGCGCGCCTAAAATAAAGGATTTACGACAGCTGCTGCGGTTTTTATAGAATATGCAAGAGTTTGGCTGTGGATGCCCATCCAGTAAACTGCTATGAAAAGTTTAACATCTCTCCAAATGCGTCCGAGTATAACCTGCCAAATATCTGTCGAAGGCCGCTACAATCACAGTCCATCCTGCACTTTATTCTTCACACAACGGGACTGGTGAAGACACCCCTAGTAGGTGTCGAAACCTCGTCAATGTAGCTATGTTACGTGCAACTGGTTGTATATATAATCCTATGTTTAAAGAATGTATTTTTATTTATTGACGCTCGATGTACACATCTTGTAGTGAGTACTTCAGGCTGTAGCTGATATAGACGGTGATAAAAAATTGTGTAAGGACATAGAAAATATTGTATGGAACTAACGACATATCCAGTTCCTTTGCATTATTGAGGAAAAGAGCGTGAGTAGTGCTACAAATACAGTAATATGTTAAGAACTAAGTTTGTTACATAACATGTTAGTTATACGATGGATTTCATAAGATACAAGGAAGACAATACACGAGTATAGCACTATAGCCTGACAGTTCAGTAAAAGTCTCTCTGTGTGCGTAAAGATTTTACAAGTTTTCGAATTTTACAAGGCTACTGGTGACATTAATGCGAAATGTTGTTTAAAGTTACTTAGTTTCTTGCAGAAAGTAACATGTTGACGGCGATACCACTCACATGAATAGAAGTGATGAATTGAAACATGTTCTGGTACTAAGTTTTCCCAACAAGTTGAGTCTATGGTGCCTACTGTGTAACTGGCTGAAGATGTTTCCGTAGTGGAATCGCATTTTCATGATGGTGCCAGCTACCCCATAATCGCAGGTCTTTGAGAGAGGGCGAGGGGAGAAGAGGTCGTAGATTATAATATTATTATACCAGTGGACACACAGTGTATCTTCCCACTCTGCATTCCACACATTATACGCCCCCGCTTTAATTTCAGAGATATGACCGTTTTTCTGTTGCATCCTTCGTGAAAAGGTCAATGTATTCGCCTTGTTGAATGACTTGGTATCCAGACGAAGTTTATTGAAATTCCATGCTGTGGTAACTCATCTATCCGCTGCATAATGTTCATAAGGCGAAAATTGTCGTCCCTCCATATTACGGGGCGGATTATAAACCTAACGAGTCAGGCACGATTACGACCGCGTTCACCCGTAGCGGCATGAAGAGCTGCTTTGCATATGGTGTAGTGTGATGCACCACTACTGACATAACAACATGCTCAAGTTGCCAGTCAACTGTTGGCGGTTTCCTCGAGTTGTGTCAAATTTCCAAAATTTGTTGAAAACAATGAAAGCCCTTGGACGCGCTGTGCTTCTTAACGATGGACTCAAATCGAACAAGACTCGTGGCAATTATTTACGAAAAAATAATGTAGTAAGCAGGCTAAGACTCTGGAACAGGAGGAGGCGGCGGCAAAAATTTGCGGTACTTACGTAAATGCACCTAATCGTATTAACGTCTACTCGTAGTGCATTAAGGAATAAGATGTAAAACTATGAAAACACATATTTCCGTCAGCTCGGCATTTTTCACACTAACAAATCATTGTCAGAAGCGAATGGAGCTATAAGTGAGAGGAAAAATACGGAGCCCAGTTTAGGCGCTATGGTCGCAGGTTCGAATCCTGCCTCGGGCATGGATGTGTGTGATGTCCTTAGGTTAGTTAGGTTTAAGTAGTTCTAAGTTCTAGGGGACTGATGACCTTAGAGGTTAAGTCCCATAGTGCTCAGAGCCATTTGAACCATTTGAACCCAGTTTAGGATTGGTATTGTTTGATTTGTGGGACGCCCAACTGCGCGTACAAATTTCCAATCTTTGCTCAGTCCATTCTCGCCACTTTAATGAATGATGAGGACAACACAAACATCCAGTCCTCGAGCGGAGAAAACCCCAACCCGGCCGGGAATCGAACCCGGGGCCCCGTGATCCAGATGCAGCAACGCTAGCCGCTAGCTACTAGACCACGATCTGCGGACCTTCGGATCGGAAGCCCGACCTGGCACTTTCCCTGCACGTTACAGAACAGAAAGATATAGGCCTCCTCCAGACATCAAAAGATGACCGTGTGAAAAAAAGAAGATTAAGACTTAACGATTCGTCGACGACAGGCTATTTGAGACGGATTAAACAATCGAGCTCGCTAAGAATGGTGAAGGAAATCGGCCGTATCCTTAATGGGAAACTCGAAACGTGAATGATCGGATGTGGATATGAACCGCTGTCCTCCCGAATACAATACACGTGCCTTGACCACAGACTGCCTCCCTTGATTGTAATTTACCTCATTCACATTCTGTATACGATTCTTGTGCCAGTGCCTTGATTCACTTCACAGAGTTCTGCCAGTGATTTACACACTGTCTGTGTTTACACAGTGATAGCGTCTGAAGGACATGGTATTGTAACACACCAAATTGTATATAGACAGACATTATGCAAATCATTGGTATATATGCCACGATGGGCTAAAATGATGATTGTAAAATTTGTCTCTTTCTGTGTGGAAATCTCATAGTGCGAGCACAGAAAGTAGGGACAATGTACGACATACGGAAGCCTGGGTCGGTTCGGGACGCTTGCATGGATAGCTGAAGTTAATGCGCCCGCCCCGATAAGTGTCAAATCTGTCCCGGTCCGAAACAGGTTTTCATATGTCGTGAAACAAATGTACAGCTGACGTCGAGCAGCATTCGCAATTTGCGAATACATATCATAACACTTCTACTTGTTACTATATCGGATACACTTCCAGTTTTTCTATTAGCGGCAATTCCATTACGTTGTATTACTCTTCTTTGGGAGGGAAAGATTTGTACAGGATAGTCAAAACTGTATTACAAAATATTTATAAGACTGACGACCAATTGACGCTTGTTGATGGACAGGAGAACCGCCCATCACAGAAAATGCCTGAAACCGTGATTTCGATTTACTAATCGGTTTTTCCCCCCATGAACCAGGGACCTTGCCGTTGGTGGGGAGGCTTGCGTGCCTCAGCGATACAGGCAGCCGTACCGTAGGTGCAACCACAACGGAGGGGTATCTGTTGAGAGGCCAGACAAACGTGTGGTTCCTGAGCACGGGCAGCAGCCTTTTCAGTAGTTGCAAGGGCAACAGTCTGGATGATTGACTGATCTGGCCTTGTGATGGCGTCCTCTTGGGTAAAATATACCGGAGGTAAAATAGTCCCCCATTCGGATCTCCGGGCGGGGACTACTCAAGAGGATGTCGTTATCAGGAGAAAGAAAACTGGCGTTCTACGGATTGGAGCGTGGAATGTCAGATCCCTTAATCGGGCAGGTAGGTTAGAAAATTTAAAAAGGGAAATGGATAGGTTAAAGTTAGATATAGTGGGAATTAGTGAAGTTCGGTGGCAGGAGGAACAAGACTTCTGGTCAGGTGACTACAGGGTTATAAACACAAAATCAAATAGGGGTAATGCAGGAGTAGGTTTAATAATGAATAGGAAAATAGGAATGCGGGTAAGCTACTACAAACAGCATAGTGAACGCATTATTGTGGCCAAGATAGATACGAAGCCCACACCTACTACAGTAGTACAAGTTTATATGCCAACTAGCTCTGCAGATGACGAAGAAATTGAAGAAATGTATGATGAAATAAAAGAAATTATTCAGATAGTGAAGGGTGATGAAAATTTAATAGTCATGGGTGACTGGAATTCGGTAGTAGGAAAAGGGATAGAAGGAAACGTAGTAGGTGAATATGGATTGGGGCTAAGAAATGAAAAAGGAAGCCGCCTGGTAGAATTTTGCACAGAGCACAACTTAATCATAGCTAACACTTGGTTTAAGAATCATGAAAGAAGGTTGTATACATGGAAGAACCCTGGAGATACTAAAAGGTATCAGATAGATTATATAATGGTAAGACAGAGATTTAGGAACCAGGTTTTAAATTGTAAGACATTTCCAGGAGCAGATGTGGACTCTGACCACAATCTATTGGTAATGACCTGTAGATTAAAACTGAAAAAACTGCAAAAAGGTGGGAATTTAAGGAGATGGGACCTGGATAAACTGAAAGAACCAGAGGTTGTACAGAGTTTCACGGAGAGCATAAGGGAACAATTGACAGGAATGGGGGAAAGAAATACAGTAGAAGAAGAATGGGTAGCTTTGAGGGATGAAGTAGTGAAGGCAGCAGAGAATCAAGTAGGTAAAAAGACGAGGGCTAGTAGAAATCCTTGGGTAACAGAAGAAATATTGAATTTAATTGATGAAAGGAGAAAATATAAAAATTCAGTAAATGAAGCAGGCAAAAAGGAATACAAACGTCTCAAAACTGAGATCGACAGGAAATGCAAAATGGCTAAGCAGGGATGGCTAGAGGACAAATGTAAGGATGTAGAGGCTTATCTCACTAGGAATAAGATACATACTGCCTACAGGAAAATTAAAGAGACCTTTGGAGAAAAGAGAACCATTTGCATGAACATCAAGAGCTCAGATGGAAACCCAGTTCTAAGCAAAGAAGGGAAAGCAGAAAGGTGGATGGAGTATATAGAGGGTCTATACAAGGGCGATGTACTTGAGGACAATATTATGGAAATGGAAGAGGATGTAGATGAAGATGAAATGGGAGATACGTTACTGCGTGAAGAGTTTGACAGGGCACTGAAAGACCTGAGTCAAAACAGGGCCCCCGGAGTAGACAACATTCCATTGGAACTACTGACGGCCTTGGGAGAGCCAGTCCTGACAAAACTCTACCATCTGGTGAGCAAGATGTATGAAACAGGCGAAATACCCTCAGACTTCAGGAAGAATATAATAATTCCAATCCCAAAGAAAGCAGGTGTTGACAGATGTGAAAATTACCGAACTATCAGTTTAATAAGCCACAGCTGCAAAATACTAACACGAATTCTTTACAGACGAATGGAAAAACTGGTAGAAGCCGACCTTGGGGGAGATCAGTTTGGATTCCGTAGAAATACTGGAACACGTGAGGCAATACTGACCTTACAACTTATCTTGGAAGAAAGATTAAGGAAAGGCAAATCTACGTTTCTAGCATTTGTAGACTTAGAGAAAGCTTTTGACAATGTTGACTGGAATACTCTCTTTCAAATTCTAAAGGTGGCAGGGGTAAAATACAGGGAGCGAAAGGCTATTTACAATTTGTACAAAAACCAGATGGCAGTTATAAGAGTCGAGGGACATGAAATGGAAGCAGTGGCTGGGAAAGGAGGATATAAGATGAACATCAACAAAAGCAAAACGAGGATAATGGAATGTAGTCGAATTGAGTCGGGTGATGCTTAGGGAATTAGATTAGGAAATGAGACACTTAAAGTAGTAAAGGAGTTTTGCTATTTGGGGAGCAAAATAACTGATGATGATCGAAGTAGAGAGGATATAAAATGTAGACTGGCAATGGCAAGGAAAGCGTTGCTGAAGAAGAGAAATTTGTTTGCATCGAGTACAGATTTAAGTGTCAGGAAGTCATTTCTGAAAGTATTTGTATGGAGTGTAGCCATGTATGGAAGTGAAACATGGACGATAAATAGTTTGGACAAGAAGAGAATAGAAGCTTTCGAAATGTGGTGCTACAGAAGAATGCTGAAGATTAGATGAGTAGGTCACATAACTAATGAGGAAGTATTGAATAGAATTGGGGAGAAGAGGAGTTTGTGGCACAACTTGACTAGAAGAAGGGATCGGTTGGTAGGACATGTTCTGAGGCATCAAGGGATCACCAATTTAGTATTGGAGGGCAGTGTGGAGGGTAAAAATCGTAGAGGGAGACCAAGAGATGAATACACTAAGCAGATTCAGAAGGATGTAGGTTGAAGTAGGTACTGGGGGATGAGGAAGCTTGCACAGGATAGAGTAGCATGGAGAGCTGCATCAAACCAGTCTCAGGACTGAAGACCACATCAACAACAACAACAACAACAACAATCGGTTGTTCTCACATATCTGCACATGCGCGTCTCCCATGTGCTCTGTCCCGAGTTCTTCACTGCGTCATTACGTTAGAAACTTCCTGGCAGATTAAAACTGTGTGCCGGGCCGGGACTCGAACTCGGGACCTTTGCCTTTCACGGCAAGTGCTCTACCATCTGAGCTACCCAAGCACGACTCGCGACCCGTCCTCACAGCTTCAGTTCTGTCAGTACCTTGTCATTACGTTTGTTTGCGAGGCCTACGAGAAAGACAAAGATGTGTGTGAAGTCTTATGGGACTTAACTGCTAAGGTCATCAGTCCCTTAGCTTACAAACTAGTTAATCTAAATTATCCTAAGGACAAACACATACACCCATGCCTGAGGGAGGACTCGAACCTCCACCGGGACCAGCCGCACAGTCCATGACTGCAGCGCCCTAGACCGCTCAACTAATCCAGCGCGGCGACGATAATGACAGGCTGCAGCCAGTGCGCTCAAAGGTAGCCCTGCGCTCAACTCAGCAGACAAACTACGTTTCTACACCTGTTAACTCGTCACTAGGGGTGTACGTACAAAGGAGAATTGCATCTTCTACTGAAATCTGCTGTTAGTTATAGAGGCTTACTGGTATTAGTCCTACAATGATCGGAAGTTCATAGGCCTGCTTATAATCTGTTACGGGTGAACTGGGGTACAATAAAATTAAAATCATGCCAAAATGATTATCAGTTGCGTAAGGCACCACTTCTGGTATGAAATGAGGACTGTTACGCAGAAGAGACTAAATGCTATAAACAAGCATTTATATCGAGTATTGTTCTTAAATTAAATTTTGTTGTTGTACTATTAATCAGTAAGACGCCATAACAGCAGATTCCAGTAGAAGATGCAATTCTCGTTAGAACGTACGCGCCCAGCTGCGAGTTAACAGGTTCAGAAAAGCATTTTGTCTGCTGAGCTGAGCGAGCGAGCGAGCGAGCGAACTCCGGCCTACCTTCGTGACGTACGCGGCGCGGCCTGTCTTTCTCGCGGGCCTCGGTTTGTTTGAGTCAGAGGCGCAGACGTGTTTACTGACTAGTTGAATGCAACGCAAAACTGTGCTCACAATGGAACATTGTGTGTGTTCATTGTCGAGTGTTATGCGAAGTACAGTTCGTGGAAAACGCGTGAAAAACTGTTTGCAAAAGAGTTTAAGATTAGAAGTGTTTTGGCAAACCTCCAGCAAAATCTTCAATGCAAAACATAGTGCCAAAATAGCACGAATAAAAACCGTAACTATTCGAAAAGGGTTCAAAGACGAGAAAACATCTCTCAGTTGAATGAAAGCGTAAATCAAAGTCCGAAAATATTTCAACGTCGTTTATCGGTCAAGTGGAAATTAAGGGATGGCTTGCCAAAAAATTTTCAAAAAGGACCTGCATCTGTACCCTTAAAAATTTACTGTTGTGGGTGAGTTAGTGCGCCAAGACGAACTTTCGCGTGTCGAGTTCTGCCGGTGGATTCTGAGTGAAGTGGAATCAGGTCTTTCCTCAGTTTTTAATTTCTTCAGATGAGGGTTGGTTCAGCATGCCGGGTCAATGAACTCACAGAAAATGCACCATTATGCAGCAAAATCCACATTAGTATTTTGTAGAGCCGTTAATGATGTCATGACCGGTGTTTTGTGTGGCATGTCTGGTGACCGTATCATAACAAGATTTTTTTGCCAAAATGTTAGTGCTACGCAGTATGTCCAGAAATTGTTTAATCCATATGAGGATGGACTCTCAGAAGACGAACGAACAACTGGATGGATATTTTCAGCAAGACAGGGCAACCACACACACCTCCTTGACAACCTCTTCCCGTGTTCGGTGAGGAGAGGACAATCAGCTCGCCCCATCTTTCTCCTTGCGATATTTACCTGTGGTGCAGACTGAAGTGTCAAGTGTACTCAAATAATCCTCACACACTGGAAGAGCTACAGCAGAACGCTGCACAGACGTCGAAAGGTCGCAATTTCCAGCATATTCTGTAATGTTCGTTAATAAGACTTATTATACCACTCCAGTTTTTCTGAAAATGTTTTCCATATCAAATTGTATTTACTCCATCTACACTTATGTCAGAAGAGCGTGTTTAGTTTTCATGCCGAAACCTGCTTCAGACAGCAGAAATAGGGAACAGCTTAGACGAGTGCATCTATAATAATGAAGTCCACTAGGCATCTTAAGTGAAACATGAGTATCCCACAGAGTTCTTTCGAAACTGGCTGATATCTAAATCATAAGCTGTAATTAATTTTGAGGTTTTTTATTTGTAGTGTTGAATATGTTATAGTAATATGTTCTAGTAATACTTACAATTTTTCGTGAGCAGATAATGGACGCTTTTGGTTCTGCTGTCCATCGGCAAACGTTTACTTACGATTCGTATTGTGATGTTCCAACCCGCCTCTCAAATTTAAACAGGCTAAAAACTGAAGTGTTTGAAATTGTTACGATGCTGTTCTTTAATCTTTCCTTTGGTCTGTATTCACAGAAGTCTACTTAATGGAGAACATATAGGACTGTACTATCTATAAGGGGCAGTCGAATGAAAACGAGACAGGCGGAAAGAAGTAAGTATACTATTTATCATTTCAAAGGTAATAGCCATGCCTGTTAATACATTTATTCCTCTGCGAGGCAAGAAGGTCAGTGCCTTCATGAGAAAAAGTTTGCGATTGCCTATGGAACCATAACTGATGCGTGCACATCCTCGTCCGAACCAAATTGACGGCTACGGAGTCTTTTGTCAGGTCTGCAAAAATATGGAATCCGTATGGGGAGATATGAGGACTATCTGGAGAACGTGTAGGGGATGCCCAGTGTAACTTCCACAGCATACTTGAAAAAGCCTCGACAACTTGAAGGCTAGCCAACTTGGAAGCCCTTAACACATCCTCCACATAGTCCCGATTCACCCCAAGCAATTTCCATATTTTTGGAGCCCTGAAGAGCGACATTCGTGGCTGTCCGTTTGCTTCGGACAAAGCCATGCACCGCCTAAATCATGGTTCTATAGGCAAACGCAAATATTTTTTGGTTCAAATGGCTCTAAGCACTATGAGACTTAACATCTGAGGAAATCAGTCCTCTAGACTTAGAACTACTTAAACCTAACTAACCTAAGGACATCACACACATCCATGCCCGAGGCAGGATTCGAACCTGCGATCGCAGCAGCAGCGCGTTCCGGACTGAAGCACCTAGAACCGCTCGGCCACAGCGACCGGCTATTTTTTGGTGAAAGTACTGACTGCCTTGTCTCACAGTGAGTTAGCTGTATTAACAGATATGGCGATCACTTTTGAAATAATGAATTTTCCATCTGCTCGTTTTCATTTGACTGCTCCTTATACATTCACGAGCTTAAAACTGTTGTGGCGTAACAAGCTAGTTACGCCGCACTGAGAAGGGAGCCGAAAGGCACGCGTACACACACGCCGACTGGCGTCAAGTCTGGAACAAGATATGTTATGACTGCTATAAAGAAAATACGTAGCTTTGGAATATACTTAACTTTTAATCACTCCTTGTGATACATCTCTCTTGACTATACAACTGAGACTCGTAAGATACATGCACTGTTACAATTGACGCCTTGCTAGGTCGTAGCCATGGACTTAGCAGAAGGCTATTCTAACTGTCTCTCGGCAAATTGAGAGGAAAGGCTTCGTCCGTATAGTCGCTAGCAATGTCGTCCGTCCAACTGGGGCGAGTGCTCGTCCGTATCTCGAGACCTGCCTTGTGGTGGCGCTAGGTCTGCGATCACACAGTGGCGACACGCGGGTCCGACATGTACTAAATGGACCGCGGCCGATTTAAGCTACCACCTAGCAAGTGTGGTGTCTGGCGGTGACACCACAAAAACTGTCATCAAAATAGTAATAATGTTGCTCGAAAAATATTTTATTGCTGCCTGCAAATGGTTCCAGAATGTCCTTAATTCGAGACATACTGCTGCTGAAGATGTAGTCAGTTCCCGTCTCTGTTTTCTGCTCATACTAGTATTTCGAGTGCGAGTTGTTCTTTGGGCAACAGCGATAATGAAAAGGACCGGTCAACTATTGATACGAACTTGTTTATAAATAAACGGGCAAAGTAGAGGGACGATGTTACGTTGGGACGTCTAACAGCTTACTCGACTGTCGCAGGATCGCGAATTACATGGGTGACCTCCAAACGTGTGCACACGTGACGTGTGGTGTGTGTGTGTGTGTGTGTGTGTGTGTGTGTGTGTGTGTGTGTGCACACGCTGTCGTACCTGCGGTAGCTCGCTTTAATTAATGCACCACATCTGATATTAGCCGCGGCAGGTCGGCTCACTCTGTTTGCATGACGTGTTCTTCACCAACAATTGTATTTCATCTGCTTTCTACCGCTAATTAGTCACCGAAAACTGACAGGTAATAAATTTCTTGTAGTATGCAGTTCACAGTGTCCGTCAAATCATTTCTAAGCAATTTTAAAACAAAAAAAAAAAAAAAAAAAAAACGTGAACACCTAAATTAGTGCATTTGTTTTTAGTGTTTAATGCTTGCATCTCATCAACCATTTTTCTGGGACTTCTCTTCAGCATTACCATTAAACTGAGAATAAAATATTGTTTCACTGATGTTACACGCTGGACAAAAAAATTAGTCACTCCCAGGAGACATCACACGAATACTGTGTAACAGTGCCTCTGTCCTTGATGATGGCTGCAATTCGGCGAGAAAAGAATCCACTACTTTCTTCAGAAATGCAGGAATGCCATATCCAGCTGAAGTCATGCTTGCCGATTATATCCTGTAGAACTACCAGACTGCAGGGAAGTTGGTTGATATATATATATATATATATATATATATATATATATATATATATAATGGCTGCCGATTTCGGTCCCAGCCTATGCGGTTTTTATGCGTAAGCCGCGAAGAACCTATCCGACTGGAACCGAAGTCGGCAGACGTGATGTACATGTACAGACAAACAAATGATTACAGTTTCAGAAAAACTGGATGAATTATTCAAGAAATTAAATGTTGTTGTTGTTGTTGTTGTTGTGGTCTTCAGTCCTGAGACTGGTTTGATGCAACAACAACAATGCATGCCCTCGGGAAAAATTACGGCTGTAGTTTCCCCTTGCTTTCAGCCGTTCGCAGTACCAGCACAGCAAGGCCGTTTTGGTTATTGTTACAAGGCCAGATCAGTCAATCATCCAGACTGTTGCCCTTGCAACTACTGAAAAGGCTGCTGCCCCTCTTCAGGAACGACACGTTTGTCTGGCCTCTCAGCAGATACCCCTCCGTTGTGGTTGCACCTACGGTACGGCTATCTGTATCGCTGAGGCACGCAAGCCTCCCCACCAACGGCAAGGTCCATGGTTCTGGCATTGTTGGCCGGGAGGCCCCATGAGGGGGAGTTGGGCCGCCGTATTGCAAGTCCTTTTTTGTTGACGCCTCTTCGGCGACTTGCGGGTCAATGATGATGAAAATGATGATGAAGAACACACAACACCCAGTCCCCTGCCGGGAATCGAACCCGGTCCCCTGCGTGATAGGCGGAAACACTACCGCTGAGAATGACCTTCACCAATTGAACAAGTCAATAACGCGTTGTCCATCTCTGCCCTTATGCAAGCAGTTATTCGGCTTGTCATTGATTGATAGAGCTGTTGTACGTCCCCATGAAGGATATCGTGGCAACTTCTGCCCAATTGGCACCTTTGTTCTTCCAAATCACGAGCTGACTGGAGAGGCTTGCCCATATTGCTCCAAACGTTCCCAATTGGCCAGACATCCGGCGATTTTGATGCCCAAGGTAGCATTTAGCAAACATGAAGACGAGCAATAGAAACTGTCTACGTGTGCGGGCAGGCATTGTCATGCTGAAAGGTAAGAAGAGGATGGCTTACTATGAAGGGCAACAAAACTACCCGTAGAAAATCATCGACGTATCGCCATGATGTAAGGGTGCCGCGGATGACAACCTAAGGGGCTCTGCAACGAAAAGAAATGCCACCCCAGAGACAGTCAGGTTGGTGATATTTCACCACATCCAGGTCTTCTCTAGACGTGTCTTTCATCTGGAATCTCAATGACTGGAGTAGAATTGTCTTCAGTGATAAGGACTGCTTCGAAATAAACCCCAATGGAGACGTGTCTGGAGACGCTTCGGACAGAAGTGGGATACCAACGTGACTGCCGCCCGCCTTACGGCTCGACAGTCAGGAGTGATCGTGTGGCGTGCAGTTTCTCTTCATAGCAGAACCCCTCTGGTTGTCATTCACAGCACCCTTACAGCATAGCGGTACATTGACGGTATTATACGCACCGTTTTGTTGCCCTTCGTGGCAAGCCATCTTGGGGCTACAGTTCAGCAAGATAATGCCCGCCTGCACACGTTGAGAATTTCTGCTGCCTGTCTTCATCCTTGCCAAACCCTATCTTGGCTAGCAAGATCGCTGGATATTTCCCCAATTGGGAACGTTTAGAGCATTATGGCAGGGCCCTCAAAGTAGCTCGGATTTTATCTAATGCTCAAGTTAGACCCAACTGGGCACGATATCCCGCAGGAGGATATCCCACAACTCTATGAATCAATGGCCGGTAGCTGTGGCCGAGCGGTTCTAGGCGCTTAAGTCCGGAACCGCGCTGCTGCTGCGGTCGCAGGTTCGCATCCTGCCTCGGATATGGATGTGTGAGATGTCCTTAGGTTAGGTTTAAGTAGTTCGAAGTCTAGGGGACTGATGACCTCAGATGTTAAGTGGTTAAAATGGCTCTGAGCACTATGGGACTTAAATTCTGAGGTCATCAGTCCCCTACAACTTAGAACTACTTAAACCTAACTAACCTAAGGACATCACACACATCCATGCCCGAGGCAGGATTCGAAGCTGCGACCGTAACGGTCGCGCGGTTCCAGACTGTAGCGCCTAGAACCGCTCGGCCACAGATGTTAAGTCCCATAGTGCTTAGAGCCATTGGAACCATTTTATCAGTCATTGCCAAGCTGAATAACTGTCTGCATAAGGGCCATAGGTCGACCAACACGTTATTGACTTCCTCAATTTGTGAGGCTCTTTCTCTTGAATAAATCATTCAATTTTTCTGAAACTGAAATCGTTTTTAAATGTACAGCACATCTATCGATTTCTGTCCCATTCGGAATATTCCTTCGGGATGAGTCGATTTCTTGTCTTAAAGTGTATTTCGCAAAAATTGTTATAGCCAAACAGTCCAATGAATGAAGTAATACGTCCATTTTTCGCAATATGTCAAAATGTTCAAAGCTGTGTGAATTCCTAAGGGACCAAACTGCTGAGGTCATCGGTCCCTACACTTACATACTACTTAAACTAATTTACGCTAAGAATAACACACACACACAAGCCCGAAGGAGGACTCGAACCTTCGGCGGGAGGGGCCCCGCAGTCTCTGAGATGGCGCCTCAAACCGCACGGCCACTCCGCGCGGCGCAATATGTCAAACGAGAGTATGAGGATAATTAAATGACTGGCTGGAAAACAAAGAGGATGAATAGAGAAAAGCCAATGCAACATAACATTAAAGAAAGAGGAATAGAAATGGCCGACAGAAAGAAATGCTTAATATGAGGACAGTTGGCAATGGGACAAAGATCCTAATGTTCTGTACAAGTACAAACGAACAAACGATTACAATTTCAGAAGAATTGAATGATTTATTCAAACAGGTTTCTGATTAGTTTGTTCCACAGAGGTATGGCTTAAATGTAGGAGGAGGTGAAGAAAGATTGAGAGTTAACCGTTAAGCGCAGCCAAGGCATGGTGCATATCAGATTTTGCTATTTGGTTATGGCATTAACGTAGGCAATTACGTTTTGCAGGTTTTCTCGGCGTAGTACAGTGATAACATCTTCACGGATGATGAGCCAAATCGTGGCGTCGCCTTTTCACGTTTCAATGAGTATCATGCCCATCATCTTCAGGCGAAGTATCGCCTCAGGATAATGGGTACGATACTCACTGAAATGTTGTGACAAGACGTCGCCACCACTCGGCGACTTTTCAGTTGGCTGACAGTGGACAGACCGAAAGAGAAGCAGTTATTTAATTTGCTTCCATATACGGTGGCGAGTGTTATTCTAGAAATCCTTTTCCAATGATATCCCTTTATACAACGATAGTTCAGGTATACATGCCGACGTCGCAAGCTGAAGATGAACAGATAGAGAAAGTGTATGAGGATATTGAAAGGGTAATGCAGTATGTAAAGGGGGACGAAAATCTAATAGTCATGGGCGACTGGAATGCAGTTGTAGGGAAAGGAGTAGAAGAAAAGGTTACAGGAGAATATGGGCTTGGGACAAGGAATGAAAGAGGAGAAAGACTAATGAGTTCTGTAACAAGTTTCAGCTAGTAATAGCGAATACCCTGTTCAAGAATCACAAGAGGAGGAGGAATACTTGGAAAAGGCCGGGAGATACGGGAAGATTTCAATTAGATTACATCATGGTCAGACAGAGATTCCGAAATCAGATACCGGATTGTAAGGCGTACCCAGGAGCAGATATAGACTCAGATCACAATATAGTAGTGATGAAGAGTAGGCTGAAGTTCAAGACATTAGTCAGGAAGAATCAATACGCAAAGAAGTGGGATACGGAAGTACTAAGGAAAGACGAGATACGTTTGAAGTTCTCTAACGCTATAGATACAGCAATAAGGAATAGCGCAGTAGGCAGTACAGTTGAAGAGGAATGGACATCTCTAAAAAGGGCCATCACAGAAGTTGGGAAAGAAAACATAGGTACAAAGAAGGTAGCTGCGGAGAAACCATGGGTAACAGAAGAAATACTTCAGTTGATTGATGAAAGGAGGAAGTACAAACATGTTCCGGGAAAATCAGGAATACAGAAGTACAAGTCGCTGAGGAATGAAATAAATAGGAAGTGCAGGGAAGCTAAGAAGAAATGGCTACAGGAAAAATGTGAAGACATCGAAAAAGATATGATTGTCGGATGATGATTATTAGTGTTTGAGGGAGGATGATTGTCGGAAGGACAGACTCAGCATACAGGAAAGTCAGAACAACCTTTGGTGACATTAAAAGCAACGGTGGTAACATTAAGAGTGCAACGGGAATTCCACTGTTAAATGCAGAGGAGAGAGCAGATAGGTGGAAAGAATACATCGAAAGCCTCTATGAGGGTGAAGATTTGTTTGATGTGATAGAAGAAGAAACAGGAGTCGATTTAGAAGAGATAGAGGATCCAGTATTAGAATCGGAATTTAAAAGAGCTTTGGAGGACTTACGGTCAAATAAGGCAGAAGGGATAGATAACATTCCACCAGAATTTCTAAACTCATTGGGGGAAGTGGCAACAAAACGACTATTCACGTTGGTGTGTAGAATATATGAGTCTGGCGACATACCATCTGACTTTCGGAAAAGCATCATCCACACAATTCCAAAGACGGCAAGAGCTGACAAGTGCGAGAATTATCGCACAATCAGCTTAATAGCTCATGCATCGAAGCTGCTTACAAGAATAATATACAGAAGAATGGAAAAGAAAATTGAGAATGCGCTAGGTGACGATCAGTTTGGCTTTAGGAAAAGTAAAGGGACGAGAGAGGCAATTCTGACGTTACGGCTAATAATGGAAGCAAGGCTAAAGAAAAATCAAGACACTTTCATAAGATTTGTCGACCTGGAAAAAGCGTTCGACAATATAAAATTGTGCAAGCTGTTCGAGATTCTGAAAAAAGTAGGGGTAAGCTATAGGGAGAGACGGGTCATATACAATATGTACAACAACCAAGAGGGAATAATAAGAGTGGACGATCAGGCACGAAGTGCTCGTGTTAAGAAGGGTGTAAGACAAGGCTGTAGCCTTTCGCCCCTACTCTTCAATCTGTACATCGGGGGAGCAATGATGGAAATAAAAGAAAGGTTCGGGAGTGGAATTAAAATACAAGGTGAAAGGATATCAATGATACGATTCGCTGATGACATTGCTATCCTGAGTGAAAGTGAAGAAGAATTAAATGATCTGCTGAACGGAATAAACAGTCTAATGAGTACACAGTATGGTTTGAGAGTAAATCGGAGAAATACGAAGGTAATGAGAAGTAGTAGAAATGAGAACAGCGAGGAACTTAAGATCCGGATTGATGGTCACGAAGTCAATGAAGTAAAGGAATTCTGCTACCTAGGCAGCAAGGAGGACATCAAAAGCAGACTCGCTATGGCAAAAAAGGCATTTCTGGCCAAGAGAAGTCTACTAATATCAAATACCGGCCTTAATTTGAGGAAGAAATTTCTGAGGATGTACGTCTGGAGTACAGCATTGTATGGTAGTGGATCATGGACTGTGGGAAAACCGGAACAGAAGAGAATCGAAGCATTTGAGATGTGGTGCTGTAGACGAATGTTGAAAATTAGGTAGACTGATAAAGTAAGGAATGAGGAGGTTCTACGCAGAATCGGAGAGGAAAGGAATATGTGGAAAACACTGATAAGGAGAAGGGACGGGATGATAGGACATCTGCTAAGACATGAGGGAATGACTTCCATGATACTAGAGGGAGCTGTAGAGGGCAAAAACTATAGAGGAAGACAGAGATTGGAATACGTCAAGCAAATAATTGAGGACGTAGGTTGCAAGTGAAGTGCTACTCTGAGATGAAGAGGTTAGCACAGGAAAGGAATTCGTGGCGGGCCGTATCAAACTAGTCAGTAAACTGATGACAAAAAAAAAAAAAAAAAAAAGTTTCTGCTAACGATTGCGCAATGCATCCCGTTGTCTACGAACTAGCAGTTTTCACGTTTCCAATCAGTTTTACCCACTACGCTAGACGGCATTAACGTTCGATAGATCGGTGGCGCTAGACTCGGATGTAGCCCGTTCGAAACCTGGTAGTAGAAGATATTTTCAGGATGAACTTCGCAGTCCTTCTCAGGCAGATATTTCTTGCAGAATTCAATATTTTTCGTTTCTGCGAGAAGTGCGGTATTTACCCTGCCTGACAAAGAAAATCCAGAAGGGAAGGAGGAAACGGAATGAAATCACCGTGGTTGAGATGGTATGTGATATTTCAGTGGTAACAACATCGAGTAAATTCACAAAGTATTTGGCAGTATGAGACCACTTATCATTAAGACGTTGCGGCCCCTCTGACGGGGGTACATGTACTATTTCGGTTGGGAAGGGTGTCATAAAGCCGTTATATCCTCTCCTGGGGCAAGCTGGCCCAAGGAGTCGCAACTGGTGCTCGATGTACTGGATCCTGGCATTGGAACGGAGTTGATGTCTGAGCTTGTCCCACACGTGTTCTATCAGCGTAAGATCTGGGGATCTTGCTGGCCATGGGAGTACCTCAAAATCACGCAGGCATTTCATGTAAACACGTGCCTAGTGTGACCGGGCATTGTCCACTCAAAAACGGCATCGCGATATTGTCGCACGACACACACGATGTCCATGATGTACCGTTGTGCCACCTGAGTTCCCTCACTACCAACCGTGACCTGAAGTCATACCTAATTGCTTCCCACACCATAATGCCATCGTAGTGCCTCTCCAAAACCTTGAAAGAATGGGACCTTCCTCCGGGTCGTCTATACACTATCCGACAGTGGTCATCGGGAGTATACGGTCGCAGGTTCGAATCCTGACTCGGGTATGGATGTGTGTGCTGCCCTTAGGTTAGTTAGGTTTAAGTAGTTCTAAGTCTAGGGGACTGATGACCTCAGATGTTAAGGCCCATAGTGCTCAGAGCCATTTGAACCATTTTTTTGAATGTTGCTAATAGCTCATTACTTTTTCTTGGATAGCAAGCACTTATGTGAATAGGTGGCGATGTGGTTGGTACACAAAATGGTGATCCTCTCTTGTAATGATCAGACGTGGTCGATCAGAACCTTGACGGCGAGTATGCCGGTCTTTACTTTTCCATACATTCCAACTTCGGGCTATTGTCATATCCGAATGCCCTACAAATCTGCCGGCTAAATGGAGTCCCACAATGAGGCCCTTTCAAACTCTGGCAGGTGCTATAAACGCTGTCTTACGCGAGTATATGGCATTTCCGTGATCTTGACAGCGAGCATTTGACATCTGACTCTAACGCGAACAACATAACCCACTCTGGTGGCCGTTATACTTGGACAGAGAATAACAACTCGAATCATTTACATATACTAATGTGTATGTATGATACTGAGTGATGTAACATGGGCACTCGACCATGCCTTAGGGTGGTTCACTTTTTTTTCTCAGGAAGCGTATAACTGAGTAAATGGTGAGGATTATTTTGAGTTTGCAGCACATTACTTTCAACATTTTATGTGTAACTGTGTTTCTGTGTCAACTTTATAGGCCGTCCTGACTGCTTATTACCCACTTACTGGTATTCCATGAAAAAGCTATCGTGAAATGTCCTACATGTGTCAAAAGTTTTGACAATGACTAAATTATCTCGTCATTATTGCATTGGGAAATAAATAGTGTATTTCACATATGCTACAGATTATTTCAGTTGCCTGTAATTCCTGTGCATGGTACCAGCAATCGTGTTTATTGAAAGTGATCAACACAGGATACCGAATGTGTAGTAATTACAGAGGAATTCACTTGTCCACGTGATGGAGTAAAATTTTCACCAAACTTGACCGAGTACGCAGCTCTGTATCGCGCAAGAGAGGTCAATTCAATTCCTGTCTGCACGTGCTGCCACAATTATTCAGCAGAATAATGCCATTTGTATGCCAATGTAGCGGTGAATTTCAAATTTTTTGGCACGACATGCACACAAAGAGTATTATAACACAGCTATAAAATGTGTTGAAAAGACAAAAAATAATGAATGTTCAGGTAAAAATTAAAAGAAGAGAATTGGGATTTAACCGTGCGGCGACGACGACATTACTAGAGATGGAGCATAAGCACGGATTGGGCAAATCAGTTTCGTTTCTTACTTTTAGACAAATCTTTTCAAAAACCGTATGGCCATTCTTTTTAATTTTTTACTTTGAGGTGTTTGTTATTGAGTTTGCTTAGAGTTGCACTTATGTCAGATATTTTCCTAAAATTCTGGTGAATCATACCAATTTTTTGAGTTCAGTACTTGGCTTCTTTTGTCTGTGAACAACGCACTAGCGACCAATACAAACTTTCCGTTATATATGAAGATAGTAACTGTTCTCGAAAGAACAGATATCATTGATGACCGTGCAACTTCTCTAGAATAAATGATAATTAATTTAAACCCTCAGCTGCCGACTGGTGTTGTTGACATACCTTGATGGGGACAGCTGAAAATGTGTGCCCCGACCGGGACTCGAACCCTGGATCTCCTGTTTACATGGCAGACGCTCTATCCATCTGAGATCGAGTCCCGATCGGGGCACATACTTTCAGCTGTCCTCATCAAGGTTTGTCAACAACACCTGTCGGCAGCTGAGGATTTCAATTAATTATTTATTCTAGAGAAGCTGCACGGTCATCAATGGTATCTGTTCTTTCGACAACAGTTACTATCTTCATATATAGTTAAATGGCTACCTGGCAATTGACCTTCGTCTGTGCGAGTGCGCACAGGTTGCCAGAACTCTTACTGGAATCGTCAACTTAAGTGGACGTGAGTAACGAGTGGGTGGGCAAAGTATCAGTAATGAACATGGCGTATGTAGATTGTGGACAGTTGGAAATGTGGGTCTCACTGGAAGCGTGTAAGTTATAAGTCCCTGCAGTCGCGCTATTCATCTTTTTCCTCGGTGCTCAGATGGATAGAGCGTCTGCTATGTAAGCAGGAAATTCCGGGTTCGAGTCCCGGTCGGGGCACACATTTTCAGCTGTCCCCATCAAGGTATGTCAACAACACCTTTCGGCAGCTGAGGGTTTCAATTAATTATCATTTTAACTTTTCGTTAGTAAAATCTATTGCCGGCCGGGGTGGCCGAACGGTTCTAGGCGCTACAGTCTGGAACCGCGCGACCGCTACGGTCGCAGGTTCGAATCCTGCCTCGGGCATGGATGTGTGTGATGTCCTTAGGTTAGTTAGGTTTAAGTAGTTCTAGGTTCTAGGGGACTGATGACCTTAGAAGTTAAGTCCCATAGTGCTCAGAGCCAAAAATCTATTCTCAGAACGGAGGTTTAGGTTGTTGTACTGTTAACAAGTTTGTTTGCGTGGACATCCTCCGCAGCAAGCACAGAAATACTTGTTTTGTAAATAAAACCGTCTTTCCTTGCTGCAACTTAATTTATTTTTTCCAGGCGCATTTCGCTTTTTTCTTCCTCTAAGGCATCATTAGTGGGATCTATAACGATACAGTTTTGTTATTCTTACATTATCAAACAGTTCACGTCGCGATCTTTTATATAAAGAAATAATTACTTCACATAAAAAAACACGATGTGAACAGTTTGATAATCTAAATATAAGAAAACTGTGTAGTTACAGATCCCACTAATGATGCCTTAGAGGAAGAAAAAAGCGAAATGCGCCTGGAAAAAATAAATTAAGTTGCAGCAAGGAAAGACGGTTTTATTTACAAATAAGTATGCTGTACTATTATTTCAAATAGAGAAGCAACCTACGTATAATTTATCAGGACTGTTCCTTTGCTCTATTTCTCATTGCTAAACGCCGCTTCGTATTCGCCTACAGCTCTCTTCCTGCAGATGACTTTTTCTGGCTTTTCTTTTTTTCTTTGGATGGTGATACTCATAGGTGATGGAATTTGTTTTAATACATCGTTGATAGTGACATTGTTGCCATGTTACATGTCTCTTTCTGCTCCAACTGTCGTTTCAAGCATTCGTTTCGTACACGTTTATGTTTTTCTATTATTTATAATTTTCAGAAGTTATTACCTTTCCCATAGCATCAGATATAACAGTAGCTATTACCTAATATTCTGCTGCGGATATCACAGAAAAATCGTTGTGGAATAGTTCAAGCTTTCGTGGTCTTTTCTCGATGTTCATCCTTTTCATATTCTTCTCGGCTTCTTCGGCTGCTGACCTCCGTGTGAGTTGGTTAAGATGCTGGACGTTACAAATAATGAACAATTGTGAGCGTTGAAGAACTGAATACCTATTAGCCAAAGGAAAACATGGCGGAAACAGGCATATGGAGAGAAGGATTGTACCTGCCGGCCGGAGTGGCCGTGCGGTTAAAGGCGCTGCAGTCTGGAACCGCAAGACCGCTACGGTCGCAGGTTCGAATCCTGCCTCGGGCATGGATGTTTGTGATGTCCTTAGGTTAGTTAGGTTAGTTAGGTTTAACTAGTTCTAAATTCAAGGGGACTAATGACCTCAGCAGTTGAGTCCCATTGTGCTCAGAGCCATTTGATTGTACCTACTGACCACGGGGGAAGTAACTCGTAGAATAGCAAACGTGGATTTTTTTTTAACTTTTCGTACTGAGATTTCTGACAACAATTATCTTCAAGCAAGTATCATGTTTGAATTGCATAGACTAGAAATATCTCTGTCGTGAGTATTTATATGTGGAGACAGAATTTTTGTCTCCGGCGTACATTGCCTCTGAAGTCACGTGGCTGTGGTACACCGCAATGTTTTCCCGTAAGCGGCCTACAGATTCTGAATATCATTACGTCGCTCGTACAGACATATCTCACCCAAAAGTATAACAGAATTTCTTAGAAATGATTCATAGATATCTTAACAATTCGCATTATGTGTGGAATGAACTTGGCTTAAGACTTCGAAGAGATAAACGCAAGGGCATTTAATTGGTTTGAGGCATGTGTCACAGCTCAGACGTCGCGTTTCGTAGGAAACGAATGGGTTGTCATAGCTGTTTTTAAGTTTTGTACTGGCTTTTACCGTGCATCCAATTCTCCGTTTCAATAAATTACGCTCCGACGGCATTGCAAAATGACTTCCTACTGCTGATAGTGGAAGTGTGTCGAAAAACTTAATTTGGAATCACCAGATGCAGCAAATTAGACATTTATTGCAGTCTGAAATATTTTTAAGAACCAAAATCTTGCGTTTCTAATTTGTAACATAATCGTTTTAATCTTCACCGATATGCAGGGAATCTAAAATATTAATCGCAAATGATAACACTCAACATCATAATTACTATTAGTGGGACAGTTTCCTATTGTGACTACTTTAAAGTAAGCATAATGACTGCGAGATCTTTATAATCTAGAGAAAAATGGTTCAAATGGCTCTGGGCACTATGGGACTTAACATCTGAGGTCATCAGTCCCCTAGAACTTAGAACTACTGTACCTAACTAACCTAAGGACATCACACACATCCATGCTCGAGGCAGGATTCGAACCTGCGACCGTAGCAGTCGCGCGGTTCCGGACTGAAGCGCCTAGAACCGCTCGGCCACCGCGGCCGGCAATCTAGAGGAAATGACTCTGTTATATACGTATATCTTAGCTGCAAGCTATGATGTTACGATTATTTACTACTTTTTTTTATTAAAGCGAAGATTATAAAGATGTGTTCTTTCCTTCAAATAATCCATACGAAGTGTACAGCAGATAAATTAAGTCGGGTAGTGGTAACGTACGATAAACAGTCATAATACTTATCGTTCATCCACATAAGTGGAGGTGAGTGACTAACAAAATCACAGGTTTTCATTATGTGAAACATTTTTATGACTTACTATGAAAATACTAACACACTATTTAACTTTTAACTGTATTTTAAGGAAATTTAGTAATTTTGTCCTAATGCAAAATATAATTGATCCAAAAAGAGAACGACACTACTTCAAGGGCTCAGGCACCCGACTATTTATATAATTCTGACAGTAAAAATTAGTACACATATTCCTGAAGTTACAATGTTAACAAATATACAATTTCAACAAATTTAAAATTTTATCACATTTACGATTACAAAATTAGAGTTTACTTCGATGGCTCTGTGGCATACATGATGAAATGTAAAAACACGGTGATTTCTCAAAATAACAGACCATTCAATGATTGCATCTGAATTTGTAAAATATGCAGTCTTAACTTAAATAGTCTTAATTAATCCAATAATTCGTTATATGATTTTACTAACATTTTCAGTAATCTCATATGGTGTATGTGTCTTCACCAAAAGTTACGTGTGAACGGTAAATACAATAACGTTTAGATGGCTGCCAACTTAGGCTTTTACATGTCTGACGTAAGAATCACGTTATATTGCAGTCAGTCTTGGCAAACTTGCAAGTAATTAACAAAAATGAATAGAATAATTTATATTTTAGAGCAGAGTTTAAAAAAAATTACAATCAATAGGAAAATACTGGCGATTTTTTGTAGCAGTCAACCAGGTACCACTTTTCGAGAAAAGCAGCGAACGGTGCACGGAGTAAGTTTCGTTTTATTTGCTACCTCTTGGCGCGCCGCTTTCCAAGGTAAACATTGTTCGAAATATGTACAACTTATAGTGGGTTGACTGGCAATACACTTCCACATTACGGAATTTAAGTCTTGTCTCGTAAATGTATAGCCACAAAGTCACATAAATTAGACCTGCGGTATTTGCTCTTTAGTACACCAGGTCTCGATATTTTTTGACGCGTAGAGAGTGGTAACTATGAGTGGATCTCTGCGATACTTGTCTATGAAATTAACTTTTTCTCCTCTGACATACTTCGATTTGCATCTGTATCATCTACAATTATTCACCATTGCTGTTACTAATAAATAAATGAATAGACCCTGGCACTTTCGTTCAGCATTGAAGTTTCAGTCTCAGCGCGAAATTTAAGCTACCAGAGTTTAGGGGAAGGGGTTTATCACTGGAACAACCGGTTTTCGGTTGTGTCGGTGTTTTTCAAAGTCAGTTTAACCGTATTGTTAAAACCGCTCAGAATAACCGGTTTCTGAAAGAACCAACTTCGCTTTTTTCCTATATTCCCTGTAATAAACGTAGAAATAGAAGAAAGTTTGAAAACATTTGACTACCTCAGTTTCTAGATTTATAGAATGAAAATATGAAATTAAATAAGCAAATAAAAGAAAACAGTCCATGCACCGTTTACTGCTATTTCGAATAGTGATATGTGGTTGACTACTACTACTACTACTACTACAAAAAAAAAAAAAAAAAAATCGCCAGTGTTCTCCTATTGATTGTAATTTTTTGAAACTCTGCTCAAAAATGATGTCGTAATTGGACACTGTTTGGACATTGCGAATGCTCACTGCTAAAGAGTGAAAACTGAGGTTGAAGAAATCTATTGTTGGTGTTAATTTGTCCATTTTCAAGGGCTACAAGCAGGTTAAAGAGTATTGTGTAGATACAGGTACCAGACCGGCTGCTTTCTATTTTGATAGCAAACTACAAATGAACTGTTAAGTTTTAAATTTTCTCTTTATGCTATGTATCAAGCTTGTAGCCGCTCCTACATTTTTTTAAAAACTATAACATCAAATGGAGCATTGTACAACATTAATACCGCGCTTCGTAAAATACTTTCACGCTAGGGATGTTGCCATGCTGTAATGCAACTATTGTCGGACGACGACAGTTAGAGACTACCCTACAGCCAGATGGGGCAAGTCTTACACACTGCAGGATAGGGTACCATCCAATAGGCCACGCCACGCGGTAACACGTACATTATTGTTTTAACAATGCTGTACCAATTCTTATGCCATGCGTTTGTTTCTCGTATCTGTCGGCATTGTTATTAAAGTAGCATTCGTCGCTTTATAATAATGCAATATTTCAAAGCAATGCAAATATTACGAATAAGAGTTATTATTTCTTTAAAAAAAGGTTTATTTAAAACCAAAAAAAGTTTAGTACTGCTGCTTGTTTAACTGATATTTCGGTTAGTAGTAAACATAAAGACACCGGTTATAACCGAAACCAAACAAATACCGAAAAATACCGGTTATTCCATGGAGAGCTGCATCAAACCAGTCTCAGGACTGAAGACCACAACAACAACAACAACAACAGGTTATTCAGATCTAAAGTACCGGTGTCGGTTTTAACCGGTCGGCTTTTCCCATCTGTATCTGCATTTACCGCTTTCACGTGACAGTTGCTGTTTGATGTTGGCGACTGCGCAATACACTAAGCTCACGCCATAGATATTCATTCGGAGTGTCCAACCGCAACGAACGGTCTTTGGAAGCCGGTCGTCAATCGTTTACGCATGTGGCTCCTTTCTAACGCTCTGGGAGCGTAGTCAGGGAAAATCCGTACCACAGGCGGGCCGCAAACCGCGCGGGACTCGGCGCAGAAGAGGACTGATGGCACGGAGCTGGAGGTGGCCGCGGCGGGCAAAGACCTCAGCTTACGGTGAGCGGCCGCCACCTCTGGGGAGGCGTCTGTCAGCGGCGCGGCGGCGCAGGTCGGCGTGTGTGTGGGGCGGCATCCGGCTGCATATTTGCGCGCCCAAGGAGTGCACATGCCCTCGAGACGTCAAGAGGCGCGATCGATGCGAATGCCGGGCAGCTGGCGGGTGGAGGGCGCGGGCTGCCGGAATGTGCTCCAGCCGGCAAGCCGCGCCCGCAAAGTACTGCGGCCGAGTGCGGCGCGCCCGGCGATTAAATACCGCCTTAATAGGCTTCTGTAAGCAAGCGCAGATTATCCCCCGCCTTGTTTACCGTCGCTAAGTCGCGGTACCGGGGAACAGCTCGCTAAGCCCCTAGTGTCACATGGCAGGAGGCGAACTTGTACCTTACTGGAGCGATGTACGAGGGGCTTTCAATAGCTACGCTACTGGCCATTAAAATTGCTACACCACGAAGATGACGTGCTACAGACGCGAAATTTAACCGACAGGAAGAAGATGCTGTGATATGCAAATGATTAGCTTTTCGGAGCATTCACACAAGGTTGGCGCCGGTGGCGACACCTACAACGTGCTGATATGAGGAAAGTTTCCGACCGATTTCTCATACACAAACAGCAGTTCGCCGGCGTTGCCTGGTGAAACGTTGTTGTGATGCCTCGTGTATTGAGGAGACATACGTACCATCACGTTTCCGACTTTGATAAAGGTCGGATTGTAGCCTATCGTGATTGTGGTTTATCGTATAGCGACACTGCTGCTCGCGTTGGTCGAGATCCAATGACTGTTAGCAGAATATGGAATCGGTGGGTTCAGGAGGGTAATACGGAACGCCGTGCTTTATCCCAACGGCCTCGTATCACTAGCAGTCGAGATGACAGGCATCTAATCCGCATGGCTGTAACGGATCGTGCAGCCACCTTTCGATCCCTGAGTCAACAGATTGCAAGACAACAACCATCTGCACCAACAGTTCGACGACGTTTGCAGCAGCATGGACTATCAGATCGGAGACCGTGGCTGCGGTTACCCTTGACGCTGCATCACAGACAGGAGCGCCTGCGATGGTGTTCTCAACGTCTGGTCAATAGTGGCCGAGCAACTGGCTCGTCACAATACGCCAGTCACTACTCTTGATGAACTGTGGTATCGTGTTGAAGCTGCATGGGCAGCTGTACCTGTACACGCCATCCAAGCTCTGTTTGACTCATTGCCCAGGCGTATCGAGGCCGTTATTACAGCAGGAGGTGGTTGTTCTGGTTACTGATTTCTCAGGATCTGTGCACCCAAATTGCGTGAAAATGTAATCACATGTCAGTTCTAGTATAATATATTTGTCCAATGAATACCCGTTTACCATCTGCATTTCTTCTTGGTGTAGCAATTTTAATGGCCAATAGTGTAATACAATACCTTTCCTTTCTGAAAGCAGGTTGGTTTTTGTTAAGGATTTCAGTACACAATATTATTCCTCACAATGTTGGCTGCAAAATCCTATTTTTCTATGTAATCTCTGTTCAATATGACGGCCTTACGCAACCGTACTGTGAGGACCTATATGCTCGCATGGTACCACTCTACTGGCCTACGTCGGGCCATCGTCTTTCTGCATTAATAACCTCCACGTACTGCTTTCTGTGGAATGCGCCCTTCTTTGCGCAGATAGTCCTTTGTTGCTCCTTACGGTCTTGTGTTACGCGGCGAGGAACCCAGCTGGACACACCTCTGAGTACCCCAACTGGTGGACGAGTGTGTCAGCATTACCAGCAGAGACCACCAGTTGAGCAGCGAGGTGTTTGACTGTGATCACCTCGAATGAGAGTGTCCGCAAGTTCCAATATTCGTGGAGTCTCAGCTATGTGCAGCAGGACGCCACAGGGAGATCGGATAGGTTCGTGCGACCTCGTTGCGATAGTGACAGACGGCACGCCCAACAACTCACCGTGCTTTTGTTCACTGCCAGGTCCCCACAGATATTCTGCAAGCACTTACGAATGTCTGCAATGCTCTGGTTTTCCGCCAAAATAAAATCAAACGACAGGCACTGCACTGGACTGCACCTCCGTTACATACGCCATTTTGGAGGCTAACTATAGTGTCACCACATCGAAACTTCGAGGAACTATAGGAACTGAAGCAGAAATATTCCACTATGTCACACAACAAATTCCGCGTACCCGGAACTCGCCAAGAAAAAAGAGTCTCTCATTACTTCTTGAACGCCCCTCATAACTTGTGGCGGATCTCGGGGTTCCATACATGGGGCATTCAAAAAAGTGAAGACATCATCAGGCTGAAGGGCGGTTTCAAAACACAAGAGTACTCTGTTACATAATCTCATTTTGGATATGGTGCGCCCTCGGCTTCCTTCGAGCTTAGAAAGGTCTTACGCAGACATTATAGGGGGACGTAAGATTACACGCAGACTCCGAACTGCGGATCATCTTGGAGTTTTTCACATCTACAAATCAATGCCAAATGGAAAAACGTGATAAATAAATGACAAAAAGTCCCTGGGCCTACTAGGGATTAGATGCCGGACCTTTGCATTAGGAGTCTGATGCCAGTGAGTTACCGCTTCACACCGTAGGCAAACAAATTTTTCCATGTACCCTTGTCAAACAGAAATAAAATGTAGTTGCTCGCAAATATTATTGAAGCAGATACACAGGAATCGTTGAAATACGTCTCAACACAATTGTTATTTAACGGAATTCTGTGTCACAGATATCCACCACAGCGTGTGACAAGTGCCTCCATATTTTCGGTACTGTGAGAGTACTGAGGAGATAGGAACGACATCTTTTTATGCACAACCACAACAAGGTGAAAATCGAGCAACCTTTGTGGTGTAGGGGTAATAATTTATATACAAAAACCTCCTCGTGAACCACTCTAAGTATTAGTTAAAACAGTATCAAAATCCCGTCAGTAGTTCCTGAGCCTAGCCTTTACGTACAGAAAAACGCGGCAAAGAACTGTAATTTAGTAATAATAGGTTTATGGGAATTCCCGTTACAAACTTCTAGGGCTTGTAGAGGGGAGTGAGTACATGATATTTTAAACTGGAACCGATGTCTGGAAACGTACCTTTTCCGTGCTACAACCATTTGAAAGCATGTTGGTAACGCGACCACTTTTGCAAGCAATTTACTAGACACGAGCCAGTACATCAGTTGGTTTACAGTTCCACTCATTAACAACCAAAGAAAAAAAGGAATACTTAATCAGTTTTCACAAACACTGTTCAACGTGATGCAGTACGATCTCTTCCAATTCGGGTGTGCGGTGTCTCCTTGGAGCACCATACTCACGCCCATGGACTGTGAAAGCACCTCTTTCTCGAAGGCGTTGCGTGATTGCGGCGAAAAGGGTTTGCGATGGAGTCGGACGTTGTGGATAACGATCTTGATAAAGGCGACGAGCAGCTCTTCCATTACCGTGAGCTTCGCCACACACGAAGATCACGTCGGTGTATTCTACAAATGTGTATTCGACCATGTTGGTCTAACACACACAGACAGTTGAATGAGGCCCAACCTGGTCAGAGAGGTAGGAATGGCGTCAAATGACATCAGCCGATCCCACGTAACCACCCTCCACCAAGACTACCCTGGAACGTACCTACCGAGCAAACAAGTTTTCATACGACTGTGGCACAAAAACGGTACGTTTCCGGACATGGGTTCCTATTATGTACTCGCTCCCCTCTACAAGTCCTAGAATTTTGTAAGGGGAGATTCCGATCCCCCATCCATATGTGTAGTGATTGTAGTGATAATCTTAATTCTGCGTTTGCAACCAGACGATCAGGTATGCTGAACTGGTTGCTATGTTTCAGGCGCTCTCTGTTCGTCCACACTATTATATGAAATAGCATACTTCTACGAGAGAGAGAGAGAGAGAGAGAGAGAGAGAGAGAGAGAGAGAGAGAGACAGAGAGAGATAGAGAAAGATTCTTTAGGTTCTTGTCCGTATCGATACCCTTTTTCACTTATATCTTTAGTTTGACAGCTGTGGGTTAATCTGTATTTTTCTTTGTTTCTTTCTTATTTACTGTTAGGGCTAAATTGCAATAAGCAGTAAAGGAAGCACAAGATAACTAATAAATCTTTGAAGCCAGTGGAACCTCTAATAACGCGCTATTCACAACTTCGTAAGCTGCTACTTAGATCACAAAAGGTTGAAAAGTTTTTATAACTGAGTTTCGTGCTAGCTTCAAGCAATATTTTTTCGTCGTGTGCTACAGAATGACTCTCCACCGTAAGATTTTAAATGACAAAGATTCGCAGTTATTGGCTACTAACTTACTAGCATGAATAAGGCTGTGCATCAACTAAATTAAACTGACGGCTGCATCTCGTGATTTAATACCGTAATATACCGTATACAGGATTTGCACTGTATTTCTCTGCTCTCAGCAGTTCTTGGTCTTCTAGCGTTGCTGGCTTTCGGTCACGGGTCCCCGGGTTTGATTTCGTGCTGGACCGGAGATTTTATTCGCTCGAGACACTCTCTCTCTCTCTCTCTCTCTCTCTCTCTCTCTCTCTCTGTGTGTGTGTGTGTGTGTGTGTGTGTGTGTGTGTGTGTGTGTGTGTGTGTGTGTGTGTGTGTCTGTGTTTTGTCCTCATAATAATTTCATCATCATCGATGCGCAAGTCGCCAAAGTGGCAAAACGAAAAAAAGAAGAAAAAAAAAATAAAATAACAACACCCTTGCACCAAGCGGCCGAAGACACAAGAAAGCGTTTACTGGCCAAAAATGCCATACGATCATTTCATTTCTCTACTGCTTCCTGTCTGAGAACACGCGTAAATAGTGCTGGAGCGCTATTTATTTTATTTGTTGCCATCAGAAATGATCCACCTCAGATACATATCTATCTACAAGTTATAGTAATTTTAAACTTAAATTTTGGTAATGTTACTACATCGACGTGATTTTATTTCTAACGAAGATATGAAGATTACCACGAATTTGAAATTTATGAATCACAGCTTTATGATCCCTGGAGATTACTTTCCATGATACGAAATGGAATCTAGGGATAAAGACAACCATAGGCGGCTTTTGTCCGCACAGAATGTGTTATTGCCGATTCAACAGACATCGATTTGGTAGCTGTTGTTATCTCCCGACGGCTGAGAAAGTGTGTCGTACAAACGGCGAGACTCGTAGCTCATTGTTCCAAACTAACAATTCATACTGACGAGGAATAGCCTAAGTAAGACTAACGATTTGCTAAACATACTGAGATGATGAGTAGAGTATCTCACCTTCTGCCTGTGTGGTATGTCAGGTTCGTTTCGGTTCCGTGTCACATCTTGGACTGTTTGATGTTCCCAGAATGAAAATTTCACTCTGCAGCGGAATGTGTGCTGATGTGAAACTTCCTGGTAGATTAAAACTGTGTGCCGGACTGAGACTCGAACTCGGGACCAAGAGTGCTTCCGTGACGTTTGGAAGGTAGTAACGAGGTGCTGGCACAGATAGAGCTGTGAGGGCGGATCGTGAGTCCTGGCTGGGTAGCTCGGTAGGCAGAGCACTTGCCCGCGGAAGACACACGTCTCGAGTTCGAGTGTCGACGTGGCACACACTTTTAATCAGCCAGGAAGTTTCGTGTGTGATGTTTGTTTGCGCTTGTGTTGGATGATTGAAGAAATGAAAGGGAGGGAGAAGATTTAACTTCTACTCTGAAACATAACACTAAACGTGTTACCGAACTTGGTTTTCCATGCAACGAATGGATAACTATTCTCAGAACAACGTGTCCTTGCTGAATAAGACAGTACAGAGCAGTCAGATTCATCTCAGGACAATGAAAAACGATAGCGAACTGAGCACCGCGACTTTGTTTGCCCTGTCTGGCCGAGTGCTAATTATGAAAATTTCTTCTAGGATAGCTCCCATTTCTTCATCAGTTGGTGGTGTTTGTTAGCGTATTAAACTGTGTCATACCGCCAGCTGAAGTACAGAACGGATTATCTGTCTTCCAGTAAATGGACCATTAAAATCGGACTGCTGGTCTGGTAAGTCACAAGCATAGTGCGTACAGAACCTTTCAACAAGAACTAATCGTACTCATATGAAACAGACACAGAACTGTGACTCGATCCTACAGGTTTATGAAATCTTCACAGTACTCCCTTGTACCGTTGCTAACCAGATCTTGCTTCAACTGTAGCCTTCATTATTGTAAGTAACAACGATTCGCTGTTGCCAGTAAAGTAATGTTCTCAACGCAAGTAGACTTCTTGCAGTCACGAAGTCAACCTGTCCTAATTCCGTGTAGTATATTGATAAAAATAATTAATAAAATTTTTCGTAAATTATAGCCGTATCAAGTAACAGAAGTGTGCTTTGGATATTCATGAAATGGAAATGAAAGTTTAGTCATTTATACTTGCAATGTTCTGAACTCAATACAAAAATAATTGTTATCTGCTTTATTACTTAATAGCGATACTTTTAAATTGATGCATATGAACTGTTTTATCGCTGATGTTCTCACCATAAAAGAATTAACAACTAGCTTTATTATTTTTATCATTATTGTGATTGTTATGAGTGTTATCATCGCTTACCCATCAAATGTAGTTTGGTAGCGTGTAAAACGACTACGTTTAAGACATAAGAGGAAGTCAAACAAACATATGAATGAGACTTGACATGTAGCGTCACGCTACAAGGACAAGTCTCCATAGATTGAAAAATAACGTAAATAAAAAAATGGGTAAACAAATAGCTGCTGCTTGTTTCAATGCAATGTTTTGGTTTCTGTTGCCGACTGTCAAATGTTTTTGCCAAAGATCGAATGTTATTGCCAAACTTTCAGGTGTAATTATTGAAGTATCTGTGATCTGTTCGTGTATGCATTTGTGTCTGCGTTTATATATATATATATATATATATATATATATATATATATATATATATATATATATATATATATATATATAAACAAAGATGATGTGACTTACCGAACGAAAGCGCTGGCAGGTCGATAGACACACAAACATATACACAAAATTCAAGCTTTCGCAACAAAATGTTGCCTCATCAGGAAAGAGGGAAGGAGAGGGAAAGACGAAAGGATGTGGGTTTTAAGGGAGAGGGTAAGGAGTCATATCAATCCCGGGAGCGGAAAAACTTACCTTAGGGGGAAAAAAGGACGGGTATACACTCGCACACACACACATATCCATCCACACATACCCAGACACAAGTCGTCTTTCCCTCTCCTTCCCTCTTTCCTGATGAGACAACAGTTTGTTGCGAAAGCTTGAATTTTGTGTGTATGTTTGTGTGTCTATCGACCTGCCAGCGCTTTCGTTCGGTAAGTCACATCATTTTTGTTTTTAGATATATTTTTCCCACGTGGAATGTTTCCCTATATATATATATATATATATATATATATATATATATATATATATATATATATATACGCTGTGTGTGTGTGTGTGTGTGTGTGTGTGTGTGTGTGTGTGGTATTATATCACAAACACACATACACCAGCGCAGACACAAAGGCATACACGAACAGATCACAGATACTTCAATAATTACACTTGAAAGTTTGGCAACAGAAACCAAAACATTGCATTGAAACAAGCGTTCAGTTCATAGTGTTGTGGAATGTGGAAAAAAACCGCAAACTGGCATTCATAAGAAGAAGAACAACACCAAAATTGCGACAGGAGCGTGATATTAAGAAACTGTCCACGCAACTTGCAAGTACAGTTCAAAACACTACTACTTAATAGGAAATACCAACCACCAGAACTGTTTATAAGCTATAGGCACAGTGGCAAAAATGTAAATTCAATAGCAAACATATGTACATATTCCAGGCCACTGATGATGCCTTGTAGAAAATAAAGGCGAAACGCGTATGGCACTAAAATTGTGTTTTATTCAGTTGCTATCAGACGGTCCATAAGTAAAAATTATCAATATACCGTAATATTTTACGCAACTGAGGAAGACAGGACTACAAAAGTTGATCGAGATACTGTTCGTCATGCTGCTGGCGTTTACAGAACTCTATTAGAAAGTCGTCCTCGCCAAATCAGTTCCAATGGTGAGTAGGTTATGAGTAATGCACCGATTGCAAAATCATTGTAAATATATCGTCAGACCCTAACTGATAGTAAACTAGCTTATCGTTCTCACAGTGATGAAAGAGACTGCCTCTGCTAAATTTCTTAGTACGGAAAGTAAGAAGTATTCATTCATTATTTTGTTATTTTATTATGGTCCAAAAAGTTGTATTTATTCCAATAATTGCGATCGATTTCAGAGCCAAAATATTTCATTCTCCGGCGCAGAGAGTGGTAACTGAAGTATTACACATCCACAAGAGTGTCATGTAAAGATAAGGCAGGTCTTATCCATCGCCATGTATGGCTACCCCGCGGTGATTACGTGATGCACTTGTGGTTGTGTAATATATCGATTACTACACCACGTGCCTGAGGAGAAAGTCTTCTGGGTTTGACTTTGGTTGCGACTGGAGGAAAACAACAAATACAGCTAGCTAGAGACGGGATACAACAAAAAAGGGAATAAATGGGTTTAAAAAGATAGTAATAAGTCAAGTTTGTCACTTACCTGTCACTGAAAGACGTTGGTTGGCAAAAACATTAGTCGTATTACAAAGTTTCTAAGCATAAAATAAGAATATTTAAAGTGTTCTAAAAAAATAGAAAAACAAGAAAGTTAGCTTGCAACGTCCCCTCGAAGAAGAGGACATTAGAAGCGGAACACAAGCAAGGATTTGGGATGGCTCGGGGGAGGAACTCGGCTGCGTCTTTTTAAAGGACCCGTCAAAACATTTGCCTCAAGCGATTTACGAAAATGACGAGAAATGTGAATCTGCTTGGCAGAGTGGATAGAGATTTAAACTCCATCCTTTTGATTATGAGTCGAGGATGTTAGTATTCTGCCACCTCAGTCGATTCTATAACGTTCTACCAAAAGTTTACATGTCTGGAATGTCTAAAATATTCAGAATTGATCTACTCAGCCAGGACCCGTAGCCTGTCCACGGAGGCTGTAAAGTGTCCGTGAAAGCAGACGTAACGGACAGAGTAATCGTGACCGCGGCGAGTGCAGCGCGGCAGACTGTTAGTTCGCTGACCCGGACCCAGCACAAGAAGTGGCGAATTTATCGTCACGGAAACACCACTGCCGGGACCTACATTGGCGTAACTGATGGTACGGACCATTGGTGGCTTCCAGTACCGGCGTCGGAGCGCCAGTTACCAGAACACAGGGCCACCTACTTAGAATTTTCCGACTCATTTTATTAAGCCTTACTGTTGGCCAATACTTGGTTTTCATCCTCGGTAATTTTTCTTGTAGGGGCATTAGGCATATTTCTGCACCTTATGTTCTGTCCTCATTAAATGTTACTCTTGACTTACTGAGCATTTTTGGCTGGGGTGAAGGAGTATTCCATTGCGGCGATTTCTGCTTAGTTTCACGATCGTACAATAAAATTCGACTTTCGTCAGACACTAGCTTCGGTTTTAATAGTTAGATGGTCCACCATCTTGGAATTACGTGTTATCCTCCCGTGAAATTACACTGCTGGCCATTAAAATTGCTACACCAAGAAGAAATGCAGATCATAAACGGGTATTCATTGGACAAATATTTTATACTAGAGCTGACATGTGATTATATTTTCACGCAATTTGGGTGCATAGATCCTGAGAAATCAGTACCCAGAACCACCAGCTCTGGCCTTAATAACGGCCTTGATACGCCCGGGCATTGAGTCAAACAGAGCTTGGATGGCGTGTACAGGTACAGCTACCCATGCAGCCTCAACACGATACTACAGTTCATCAAGAGTAGTGACTGGCGTATTGTGACGAGCCAGTTGCTCGGCCACCATTGCCAGTCGTTTTCAGTTGTTGAGAGATCTGGATAATGTGCTGGCCAGGGCAGCAGTCGAACATTTTCTGTATATAGAAAGGCCCGTATAGGACCTGCAACATGCGGTCGTGCATTATCCTGCTGAAATGTAGGGTTTCGCAGGGATCGAATGAAGAGTAGAGCCACGGGTAGTAACAAATCTTAAATGTAACGTCCACTGTTCAAAGTGCTGTCAATGCGAACAAGAGGTGACCGAGACGTGTAACGAATGGCACCCCATACCATCACGCCGGGTGATACGCCAGTATGGCGATGACGAATACACGCTTCCAATGTGCGTTCAGCGCGATGTCGCCACAGATGCGACCATCATGATGCTGTAACAGAACCTGGATTCATAAAAAAAAAATGATGTTTTGCCATTCGTGCACCCAGGTTCGTCGTCGAGTACACCATCGCAGGCGCTCCTGTCTGTGATGCTGCGCCAAGGGTAACCGCAGTAATGGTCTCCGAGCTGATGGTCCATGCTGCTGCAAACGTCGTCGAACTGTTCGTGCAGATGGTTGTTGTCTTGCAAACGTCCCCATCTGCTGACTCAGGGATTCAGACGTGGCTGCACGATCCGTTACAGCCATGCGGATAAGATGCCTGTCATCTCGACTGTTAGCGATACGAGGCCGTTGGGATCCAGCACGGCGTTCCGTATTATCCTCCTGAACCCACCGATTCCATATCCTGCTAACAGTCATTGGATCTCAACCAACGCGAGCAGCAATGTCGCGATACGATAAACCGCAATCGTGATGGGCTGCAATCCGATCTTTATCAAAGTCGGAAACGTGGTGGTACGCATTTCTTCTCCTTACACGAGGCATCACATCAACGTTTCTCCAGGAAACGCCGGTGAACTGCTGTTTGTGTATGAGAAATCGGTTGGAAACTTTCCTCATATCAGCACCTTGTAGGTGTCGCCACCGGCGCCAGCCTTGTTGTGAATGCTCTGAAAAGCTAATCATTTGCATATCACAGCCTCTTCTTCCTTTCGGATAAATTTCTCGTCTGTAGCACGTCATCTTCGTGGTGTAGCAATTTTAATGGCCTGTATGTATAAGTGCAGAGTAAAAGTAAAGTAAAAATTGACGTAAGAACGCATCGACGTCCTGTGTGGCTTGCTGGGGATGTGTGGGGGGAGGATGAGCTGGACGAGAGGGGAGGGGGAGAGTATTTAGACATCAAGCATTAAAACCATCGTTTTAACTTTCCTCTGTTATTTATTAGCACAGACTCGAAACTATTCTGGACTGAAGTCGTATGCTGTTACAGACAATTTACGCGTCACTACAACTCTCCACAGTCGCACCTGATGATGAGGAGTAGACGGCTGTTGAACTACTGTGCATTATCTACGACAGCATCTTATGTCCGACAGCCTTCGAAAGAGTAGTGATACTGCGGAAAATTATGGTGGTGAACAGTAAGGCAGGGCAGGTTATGTGTAGTAGCATGAGACCAGGTATAGGATAGGATAGAGATCGGGGGGAAGCACAAACCGATTTTAGGACACGGATGGTGAGATAGAAAGAAGGGAAAAAACGAGAGTTGTGAACGGCAGGGTGAGAGCCGACGACGTTTCGCGGCGGAGTGTACATCCTCACAGCATCAGCAGCCGTCGCCGCGCCGATACCAGAAATCCCGGGGCGGCGCGGAGGAGAAAGGTGGATCACCGGCTGCCGGTGCGTCCCGCAGGGCAGGTAGCGAAGCGTCGGCCATCTTTTTTATTCATGGCCGAGGGCGGGCTGGCAGCAGTCCAAATGCAGTTTATGCGAGTGGGAAGGTCAGGCCGCGGGTGCGCCTATTTCGGGCGGCCCGGATCAATACGCGTGGTGGGCCGCCGTGGTGAGGTGTGCCGTGGTGAGGTGAGGTGAGGTAGGCTTCAGCTGAAACAGCGCCGTCGGCGTCTGCTGAAAGAACGCCACGTGGCCACTGCCGCCCCCGCCACTCCGGCGAAGCGGTGCGCTCGTTACGTGGCTGCCACGCCGTCCACGCAGCAACTTCCCACAAAACGAACAGCACGGAGGGGCTTCGGTGTTTGTGTAACTTTGTAATCGCTATACCCAACTGAGGAGCGCCACTGAAGTTGCGAGAGGTACCCAGAAGTCCCTGCAACTTTAATTTACCGCCGGCCGGAGTGGCCGAGCGGTTCTAGGGGCTACAGTCTGGAACCGCGAGACCGCTACAGTCGCAGGTTCGAATCCTGCCTCGGGCATGGTTGTGTGTGATGTTCTTAGGTTAGTTAGGTTTAAGTAGTTCTACGTTCTAGGGGACTGATGACCTCAGATATAAAGTCCCATAGTGCTCAGAGCTATTTTAATTTACCGCGCAAATGATTGCGATTAGTACCTTGGAATACTTTTCAGATTTTCGTCTGCAGCCTGCCCTCTGATATAAGTTCAATATATTTTCTTATTCTGTTTTGAAATAATAGCATTCACTATGTGTGCTACAGTCTTTTCCTGCAGTTACAAGAAAAGTAAGGTTTTTCCAAATGTGGAAACTATTCCAAGGCTGACATGGAGGTGTACTTAAGAAAAAATTTTTTGTTTAAATTTAAAAGCGTTGGAACGAAAAAAAACCTTCTCCGTGTTTTATTTAATATCCTATGTAATACATTTTTACTTTACTACACATCAAGCTAAAACTAAGTACATTTGCAAATATCACGTGTTCCACTGTAGAACCCATTCGTTTCAAGGTACAAGATGATGCATGACCAACGAAGTATCGCTTAATGGTCGACACGTTATGCATCTAATTTTAAAAATACACAGAAGAATATTTTACTCACTGTAAAACTTGTAACTGGGGAACTGACAATATCCTCAAAATAACTTTAATGAAGTACTTGTCTGCTTCCGTAGCTGATTGGTCAGTGCGGTTGACGGCCATACGAAATATCCGGGTTTGATTCCCGGTACTGCCAGATTTTACTTGATAGGAGGACAGGTTGGTTCAAATGGCTCTGAGCACTATGGGACTTAACATCTGAGGTCATCAGTCCCCTAGAACTTAGAACTACTTAAACCTAACTAACCTAAGGACATCACACACATCCATGCCCGAGGCAGGATTCGAACCTGCGACCGTAGCAGTCGCGCGGTTCCGGATTGCGCGCCTAGAACCGCTAGACCACCGCGGCCGGCAGGAGGACAGGTGCAGGGTGCGGTCAGTCTTGTAGGCCAACTGACAGGCTACTAGACCGGTTAATAGCAGATCCAAGGTCAAAACAGCCCATAGCGACCGAGAGAACAGTATGTTGACCACACGCCCCTGCATACTGCATCCATTGACGCCACTGACAAGGTGGTCGGCCGGTGCGATTGACCCGTCTAGCATTATATACGTAAAGGTTAGTCAGAAACAGACTGTAAAGTTTGTAAGGGTTTTGCAAAGCAGGTTGCGCTGAGAAATAATTGTTAAGAAAAAAATCCGATACGTTGCGACGCTTCCGAGTTAAGTAGCACTGAAGTTAGCCAATCAGACCGCTGAACGAGCAATTTCAACGAGCCACCAGATTCAGTTAATGTCAGTTGTTCTCATAGCATAGATGACACCGGACGAGACTGCTCAGCCTTTGGCTCGCTTTCCATCCTTACTACCTTCCCATGTTCAGTATTTGTAATGCTCTCTTGTTCGGTTTTAGAAAACCAAACGTAGGACATACACACATCAAAAAAGGTTTGAATTACCCCGTTTCCCAGAACTCCTGAAGACAGACGTTGACTGTGGATATTATATTACAGACACAGTCCATTTGACTGTTCCGAGATCTCACTAAACTCGTCCACAGATGTAAACAACCATGCATGAGAAGCGCCAATTAGATGGAGGGGGTCCATCAGGTGATCAGTTCCAGTCATTCCACCAAGAAAGAGGTACACAGTTCGTGTTGACTGTAGTTCAACCATGTTTAGACGGCCAATACCGCGGTTCGATCGCGTCCGTAATGTTACTTTGTGCCAGGAAGGTCTCTCAACAAGGGAAGCGTCCAGGAGAGTCTGAGTGAACCAAAGCGATGTTCGGACATGGAGGAGATACGGAGAGACAGGAACTGTGGATGACATGCCTCGCTCGGGCCGCCCAAGGGCTACTACTGCAGTGGTTGACTGTTACCTACGGATTATGGCTCAGAGGAACCCTGACAGCAACGCCACCATGTTGAACAATACTTTACGTGCAGCCACAGGACGTCGTGTTACGACTCAAACTGTGCGCAATGGGCTGCATGATGCGCAACTTCACTCCCGACGTCCATGGCGAGGTCCATCTTTGCAACCACGACACCGTGCAGTGCGGTACAGATGGGCTCAACAACTTGCCGAATGGACCGTTCAGGATTGGCATCACGTTCTCTTCACCGATGCATGTCGCACATGCCTTCAACCAGACAATAGTCGGAGACGTGTTTGGAGGCAACCCGGTCAGGCTGAACGCTTTAGACACACTGTCCAGCGAGTGTAGCAAGGTGGAGGTTCCCCGCTGGTTTCGGGTGGCATTATCTGGGGCCGACGTACGCCGTTGGTGGTCATGGAAGGCGTCGTAACGGCTGTACGATACGTGTATGCCATCCTCCGACCGATAGTGAGACCATATCGGCAGCATATTGGCGAGGCATTCGTCTTCATGGACGACAATTCGCGCTCCCATCGTGCACATCTTGTGAATGACTTCCTTCAGGATAACGACATCTCTCGACTAGAGTGGTCAGCATGTTCTCCAGACATGAAGCCTATCGAACATACCTTGGATCGATTGAAAAGGGCTGTTTATGGACGATGTGACCCACAAACCACTCTGGGGATCTACGCCGAATCGCCATTGAGGAGGGGGACAATATGGACCAACAGTGCCTTGATGAATTAGTGGATAGTATGCCACGATGAATACAGGCATGCATCAATGCAAGAGGACGTGCTGCTGGTATTGGAGTTACTGGTGTGTACAGCAATCTGGACCACCATATCTGAAGGTCTCTCTGTACGGTGGTACAACATGCAATGTGTGGTTTTCATGAGCAATAAAAAGCGTGGGTATGATGTTTATGTTGATCTCTCTTTCAATTTTTTTTCCGGAACTCTGGGAACCGAGGTGATGCAAAACTTTTTTTTTTTTTTGATGTGTCTATTTAGCGACACCGTCTCTGGTGGGCCGCTTGTATTCGCGCGCGCAGCTTCCTGATTGGCTAACTTCATCGCTAATTAACTTGTAAATGGAGCAACGAATCAAATCATTATTCAACTTTTCAAGTTCTTTTTGAGATTGTGTGATCGTCGGTCCCTTCAGACAAACGAACGTGCAGGTAGGCGGCAGACTGTGCATACACCAGATCTAAAGGACCGGTTCTATAGGATATTGAGACGAACCCTAGTACAAGCTCCAGGTTTGTGGCCCGCCAATATGTTGTACGCCAAAGGACTATTATGTTTATCCTGCATGACAACTGCTATTATCCCTAATATTTGCAACGAGTGCAAGGATTTTCAGCAGCTCATTTCCATCTACTGCAAGGATTCAGTCGATGGTTTGTGCCCCAGACAGTAACAATTATGGGATTTCTGTCATCACTCTTCTTTACCGACGAAACAACCTTCCCCGGAACTAGCATCATCAATTTGCATAATGTCATTTGTGGACTTCAGACAATCTTCGGGGATTGGTTGAGTCGTCTTATCAGGATCGGTTCAGCATCAATCTGTGGGCAGGGATTCTTGGCGACCACATACTTGGACCGGTTATTATTCCACAACGCCTCGACGGGGGAACGTACCTGAACATCCTACGGGATACTCTGCCTGGACTGCCTGACAATATGCCTTTGGCAATAAGACACGTTATTGGTTTCTGCATAACGGAGCACCACTTACGCATTGCAGTTCGCCGACACCTCACCAACATCTTTCCCGGACGTTGAATAGGACGCAGAGGCCCCGTAGCATGGCTTGCTAGATCATCGGACTTAAACCCTCTAGATTTTTACGTTTGGGGGCATCTGGGAAGTGTAGTGTGTGCGGAACCGTTCTTGATGCACAGATCCTTCAACAGCGTATTCACAACTCTATTCTGAGAGAGGCAGCAAAGTGCGCTGGAGTGCGACCACGGAGGCCACCTGGAACATCTGTTGTAACATGGATGCGATGCAGCTCTGTACTGTGTGTGTGTGTGTGTGTGTGTGTGTGTACTACGAAAACAGTAAAAAATGCCGGTAGCTGCTAATCATGTGATTCTAAAACCGGTCACCAGACTGAAACACCGTCCAGGAAACGTATCTTCCTAGATACACTACAGGTTAAAGACACTCCCCTACACTCTAACACAGGTGCGTATTTTCAACCAGTGTGGCAAGTGGCAATGAGGTGAGTTGCTTGGTTGTTTTTCGTTGAGCATATCTCTATTTTGCTTCCAGGAGTTCACGGTTTTGCGGTTGGTTCATCTGACAGGGCAACGTATCTGTATAAAGTTTTCTTTTAACTTCCGGAAAGCGGCTGCAGAAACGTATCAAATGTCGACGTAAGTTTATGGAGACAACGCTTTTGGCGAGGCACAGACTTACGACTGGTAAACGTCAGCTGATTATGACGACTGGTTTGGTAGGCCGTCAAGTGGCACCACATCAGAAAATGTTCAGAATATGCGGACCTGATGCTGCAATATCGTAGGCAGTCCAACCAAGAACTCTGCAACGCTCTTGGGAATAAGGTATGATACATTTTCTCAAAGTGCAGTACGTTGCCAGCAGGTCGGATACTTGCCAAGCCGAAACTGCGCTTACGGGAAAACCTGATGGTATCTGCCCAACTGGCAAACCAAGGAAGTAATGGATGCAGAACGATCTTCAGCAGGTAGAGCTGGGTGCCCATGAGAACTGAATTCAAAGTGCACAAGATCGCCATCTATGTAGGAACATTGCAAGGTCGGCGTAGATCTTCAGAGCTCGTAAATGATATGATGATGGTGACATGTGAAGATTCTCCTACTCTGATAAATAACTGAAAAAGAGGGCGATTTCCGTGAATTTTGTGCCACGCTTGATTCAAGACGATCAGAAGCTACAGAGCATAGAAATTTGCAGGTAACTCAAGCAACTACTTCAGGACGATCGAAACATTCTTTCGAAAATTTATTTTCTGGAAAGAATCATCACGATGACGAGGGTTGGTGGTACCAATACGAACATACCGGAAAACGCCACAGTACAGAAATTCACGTTAAGGGCTAATACTTTGACGACATAACCGCCGGTTTCTGACATGGGCAAAGACAGACAGCATCATTGTACGGAGACTAATGAATGAATCATTTGTAACATCTATTGCATGAAATGGATGTAAAATACGTGAAAACGATCGTCATTTAATCTTGGCACCCCTGACTGCTCTGAGCAAAGTCTGATTAATGACTGAACACTATACGTGGTTGTTCATTATACCTCTTCAGAATGATCTGCCGACTTCGCTGGTTCCAGTTGGTAACGTATGATACAATAGTTGAACCCATGTAATCATCCACACTAGGAGCAAGTAAATTTTAAACAATAACAATAGTTATAAAAAGATATTACTTTTAATTACTTTAAGCCAGCATTCGACACATTTTAAATACAGCTTAAATAAGCTTGTGTGTTCACTACGACAAACTACCGGAGTAAGACAAAGCAAGGCAGAGTTAGGTGGCACTCTTACACAAAAATAAGTGAAAACTTTTCCATACTCTCTGTTGTATTTTAGCGATAGGCCATTTTAGTGTCACTGATCATCGATAAATTTCCACCACGGTGTCACATAATTCTATTGGTACCACATTACATTGAATAATCAGAAACTGCGTTAGACCTTTTCTTCTTTCTTCAAATGGAAACATTTGAACTTTCATACAAACATGTGAAACTGTCAGAAAATTCATTTTTGGGGATATTATTCCACTTTCGCGTTGCATTAGCTTGAATGGCAGTTATGTCGCCAAAGCTTTGGCTCTTTATGTGAATTTCTGAACTTCGTCTTTTTGCAGTACGTACGTTTTGATACCCCCAACTCTCGCCGTCCGTCATGACTCTTTCCAGGAAAGAAATATCCTCGTTTCTGGAGAATGTGCTGAACACTTGATTTTGAGGTGTTGCTCCATTGCTATTTGCAACACAACAATGCTGACATGACCGCACATCCACTGCTTAACACTGACTCCTTACAATTGACTGGTCGAATGCACGGCTGTAGTTCGCATTTGTTAGTTGAAGAAGAGAAATTTGTTAACATCGAGCATAGATTTAAGTGTCAGGAAGTCGTTTCTGAAAGTTTTTGTATGGAGTGTCGCCTTGTGTGGAAGTGAAACATTAACGATAAATAGTTTGGACAAGAAGAGACTAGAAGCTTCGAAATGTGGTGCTACAGAAGAATGGTGAAGATTAGATGGGTAGAACACATAACTAATGAGAAGGTACTGAATAGGATTGGGGAGAAGAGGAGTTTGTGGCACAACTTGACTAGAAGAAGGCATCGGTTGGTAGGACATGTTCTGAGGCATCGAGGGATCACCAATTTAGTATTGGAGGGCAGCGTGGAGGGTAAAAATCGTAGAGGGAGACCAAGAGATGAATACACTAAGCAAATTCAGAAGGATGTAGGCTGCAGTAGGTACTGGGAGATGAAGAAGCTTGCACAGGATAGAGTAGCATGGAGAGCTGCATCAAACCAGTCTCAGGACTGAAGATCACAACAACAACAACAACAACAGTTGAAGCTGCCATTGTATTTACTGCACCGGCGTCGCTTGTACGCCAGGAGCAAATTCAGTCTCGGTACGTTTTGGACGGATGGTGTGCGACGTGTGAAACACAGCTTCTTTTATTCATACATGTCTTGCACACGATGCGTGTTGGTGAACGGGAAGATTTTGTTTTCCTACATTTCGGTAATGACTTCGACGACGTACCACGCTGTCGACTACTAATGAAGACCGTGTCATACGGAGTATCTTCGCACATACATGATTAGCTCGACAAGTAAGTGGAGCCAACTCACACTGCACAGCGAATGTTCTACGGAAACGAAGGTGTCATAGAGTGCGCCCTTCAAGGAAGAGCAATTGGACTTCAAATGTTTTCAGTGCTCATAAAAGATGTATCAGACGGGATCAGCAGCTACATATGATTCTTCACTAGCAAAGCTGTTGCGTACAGGAAGATATCGGCGCTGGATGAATGTAAGAAACTTTAGAAAGACTTGAACAGATATATTAAAAAAAAGTACGACATATCGCGAAAGAATTATCGTGGCCGAGCTGTACTAAATTTCACATACTGTACACCCCCAAATCACCTAGAAAAGTAATCATGTATTCATCTACATCTACATATTTACTCCGCTAGCCACCAAGCGGTGTGTGGCGGAGGGCACAATTCACGCCAAAGTCACATTTCCCCACTTCTGTTCCACTCGCGGATCGCACGAGGGAAAAACGACTGTCTGAACGCCTCAGTACGAGCTCTTATTTCCCTTATCTTTGAATGATGATCATAACGCGATTTGAAAGTTGGTGGTAATAATATATGCTCTACATCCCCGGTGAAGATTGGATTTCGGAATTTAGTGAGCACCCCTTCTGTTTAGCGCGTCGTCTACCTGCAAGTGTGTCCCACTTCAAACTTTCTATGAGATTTGTAACGCTCTCGCGATGGATAAATGTACCACTCACGAATCTTGCCGCTCTTCTTTGGACCTTTTCAATTTCTTGAATCAGACCCAACTGGTAAGGGTCCCATACAGACGAACAAAAGACTGGACGAACTAACGTATTTCCTTCGTTGAAGGACTGCATCGCTTCAAGATTCTACCAATAAACCGCAATCTAGAGTTCGCCTTAACCGTTACTTGTGTAATGTGATCATTCCATTTGAGATCATTTCGAATAGTCACACCCAGATACTTGACTGATGCTACCGCTTCCAAAGACTGATCATTTATTTTGTACTCATACATTAATGGGGATTTTCGCCTTGTTGTACACAGTAGGTTACACTTACTAATATTGAGAGATAACTGCCAGTCATTACACCACGCATTTATTTTTTTGCAAATCCTCATTGATTTGTTCACAACTTTAGTGTGATACTACTTTCCTGTACACTACAAAATGGCTCTGAGCACTATGCGACTTAACTTCTGAGGTCATCAGTCGCCTAGAACTTAGAACTAATTAAACCTAACTAACCTAAGGACATTACACACATCCATGCCCGAGGCAGGATTCGAACCTGCGACCGTAGCGGTCGCTCGGCTCCAGACTGTGTAGACTACAACATCATCGGCAAACAGTCTAAGGCCGCTGTCAATACCATCAAGCAGATCGTTTATGTAAATCGTAAAAAGCAGAGGACCTATAACGCTGCCCTGGGGCACACCTGAAGTTGCTCTTGTTTCTGTTGAAGTGTATATGTATTCTTCCTACCATGCTGTATACGCCCAACAAGCAAAATTTTGTTATTTGCTGTCCTTCCCGATTTTGCAATTTTAAGAGCCAGTGGTGTAATTATTTTTCTTAAATTTAGCTTCGTTCATTGATTTTAGTTCAGGCGAAATGAGAAGTATAATCGTGTGGAGCACGGAACAGAATGTGAGGCGTTTTATTGAAATTTACGGAGGTACCGCAGAGACGAAGTTAATAATCCTAAAGAAAAACTGATTTATCTTTGCCCTAGTTATTTCCGCTGAAAATACATGACGCAAGAACACATTTACACGAGCTGGACCAAACTGTTGGGGCCAAACGCGGCTCACTGACCAGAGCTGCCTTAAAAGCTCGTTAGGTGGGTGGGTTTCCGGCCGAGGCGGTGTGTCGGCAGTAAATCTCTGGGAGCCGGCGTCTACTGGTGTGGTGGAGCGGGAGGGGAGGGACGGGCTCAGCAATTAGAGCGCCGGCAGAGTGCGCCGAGTGGCAGCTGCGCTCCCGAGGGACTTCCGCCAAAAATTGGCGCCCGCCATCGGCTAACGGAATTAGGCCGGACCGCCCTCGCCGCGACCGCATTCACTGCTGCCGCCTGCCGCGCGCTTCTCAGGGAGTCTGCAGGCGGCGGGGCCGGGAACCCGGCAGCAGGCACGCGAGTTTGCCGCCGACACTTCCAGTTCGTAACGGTGGTCACTACAGGAGTATGCTGCATATTACGGTCGAAGGCAAGGCCGTTTCTACCAGTAGGCAAGACTAGACGGCTGCCTCAGGCGGCAAAATTTGACGGGCGGCAAAGAGCGGAAACAATTAATTTCAAATAAGGCGGCGAAAATATTGAACAAATCTACATCTACATGATTACTCTGCAATTCACATTTAAGTGCTTGGCAGCGGGTTCATCGAACCACAATCATACTATCTCTCTACCATTCCATTCCCGAACAGCGCGCGGGAAAAACGAACACCTAGACCTTTCTGTTCGAGCTCCGATTTCTCTTATGTTATTTTGATGATCATTCCTACCTATGTAGGTTGGGCTCAACAAAATATTTTCGCATTCGGAAGAGTAAGTTGGTGACTGAAATTTCGCAAATAGATCTCGGCGCGACGAAAAACGTCTTTGCTTTAATGACTCCATCCAACTCGCGTATCATATCTGCCACACTCTCTCCCCTATTACGTGATAATACAAAACGAGTGCCCTTTTTGCACCCTTTCGATGTCCTCCGTCAATCCCACCTGGTAAGGATCCCACACCGCGCAACAATATTCTAACAGAGGACGAACGAGTGTAGTGTAAGCTGTCTCTTTAGTGGACTTGTTGCATCTTGTAAGTGTCCTGCCAATGAAACGCAACCTTTGGCTCGCCTTCCCCACAATATTACCTATGTGGTCTTTCCAACTGAAGTTGTTCGTAATTTTAACACCCAGGTACTTAGTTGAATTGACAGCCTTGAGAATTTTACTATTTATCGAGTAATCGAATTCCAACGGATTTCTTTTGGAACTCATGTGGATCACCTCACACTTATCGTTATTTAGCGTCAACTGCCACCTGCCGCACCTTACAGCAATCTTTTCAAAATCGCTTTGCAACTGATACTGGTCTTCGGATGACCTTACTACACAGTAAATTACAGCATTATCTGCGAACAACCTAAGAGAACTGCTCAGATTGTCACCCAGGTCATTTATATAGATCAGGAACAGCAGAGGTCCCAGGACGCTTCCCTGGGGAATACCTGGTATCACTTCACTTTTACTCGATGATTTGGCACATGAGGAGAACGAACTAGAAGAAAAATTGTAACCGCCAAATTGTTTTCAAAAGCGTACGGAACAGTTACTTAATAAGCCTTTACTTGCTTCTACCGAGCGAGGTGGCGCAATGGTTAGCACACTGGACTCGCATTCGGGAGGACAACGGTTCAAACACGCGTCCGGCCATCCTGATTTAGGTTTTCCGTGATTTCCCTATATCCCTTCAGGCAAATGCCGGGATGGTTCCTTTGAAAAAGTACGGTCGACTTCCTTCCCAATCCTTCCCTAATCAGATGGAACCAATGACCTCGCTGTGTGGTTCCCGCCCCCAAACCAGTCAACTTACTTACTTTTAAGAAAATAAACACATAGCTTCTATCTACCTCGGATCTGAAGCAGCCGTTACTAAGTGCGAAACGGAAACAAAGATGACCTTGATTCAGCTATGTCGAGCGCTGGAACGATGCCCGTGCGTTGACTTCCGATCATGTTGCAACCATACTTCCCTTTGTCCCTCTTTCCGTTTTTGTTTCTGCGTATCACCTTTAGACAAATACTACATCCATGCCTCAGCGGAATTCGAGCCCGGACCCATCTAGGACTTGTAAGAGTCCCAGAACCCTCAACAGATTATGGAAACAAGACATCATCTATTTATTTTTCAGAAAAAAAGTGGATGCTGAAAAAGGTGAGATTTATTCCTCGAGCTGAAAAAATATCAATTAAATCAGAAATGAGGTAACACCACGTCCATCCATACGCCATACGGTAGAGTTTGATGCTTCGGCATGTTTCCCATCAGTGTAGCATAATTTCTAAATTTAAGGAAATATTTATTTGCGCCAGAAAATAGTTTCTCACCTTCTCTAGTCTATTTTCTTGTAATTAAATGAAAGAAATAATTGATGCCAAATTTGGTTGCACAGATATATTCACATGAGATATAGTTTAAAATGTTCAGTACATTCTTCCTGTTTCAATTATTTTGGAAATTTCGAAAACTGAAGACAAAAAACAAGTAATTAAGGATATTTGTTGTTCTCAATGACTTTTAGAGGAACTGAGGACAAAGCATGAAAACTGAGGACTGTCCCCAAAATACGACAACATCTGCTCTCATTAGTTTAATGATTACAAATATAATAGGAAATTTGCACTATTGTGGCGCTGGATATTGGTGGTGGTACAGGAGGGGGGGGGGGGGGGGGGAAATTGTCAGGGAGTCGTATGATAGAAAAAAAGAGGGGGCGTCATTTCTCAAATCTGGCATAGGGCGGAAATATACCTAGCAACAGTTCTGGCCGAACATCCACGTCAGGGCAACTGCGCACGACGTCATTCTTGCTGTTACATGAGTGTCAGCAGAAAGAATTGCCACCTGATTTTTTCTCTCCTTCATTAAATAGGAATGTAATAATCACGAATTGGGTGCGCTTCCGCAAAACCTCCTCCTACAGCCACACAGTAACAGCGTCCTACATCAATTGATGGTAGGATTGTGTTAAATACAGAAAATGGCCGATATTGACCTACTGTACGTATAATATGGGGTTCTGTGTTTGAATTTCTTACTGCAGAAGGTGTAATACCCACTTACACTCATGAAGGGCTGAAGAAGGTGCATGAACATGCTGCGGTGCATGTTAGCACCGTTAGACGATAGGGCCCTAACGGTCTGGCACGCCAGGACAGGTCTGCTTCCAGCGCTCAGTTCTGGCAGCACAAGAAGCCAGCAGAGAACACTAGAGGAATTCTTTCGGTCTGCGCTTAGTGGAACAACTTTTAGCTTTACGTGCGACTTTTTATTCAGAGTTAATGGAGGAAAAAGTACTCGGCATATTCATTGATTGCTGACCGCGGCATAACTCGGCTATTTAACACTTTCTGCAATGACATAAGAGATTATATTGTTAAATTTAGAGTTTTATGAGAATGTCAGTACTTTCATTTGAAATTTCCCGAGATGAACCGAATAAAAAGGACACTGTTTTAAGGAAAGTAGTCTTGTCACAAGAAAAGGTTTTTATGACTTGCCTTTTTAGTTGCTAGTTATTTATTGTCTGCAGTTATATATTTACAATTTCAGTTGTAACTGTTGAGTGTACACATCAGTGATTTTTACTTTTTAGTTGAAAACTCAAATTCAATTTAGATATATGTCAGAAGTTAGATAAAATGTAGGAAACCTGCCTGATTTGTTTACATATTTTAATTTCTTAAAATAATTGTACAGCATTTGATGTACCGGACTCATTAGCATCATTTGCTGGAGTAGGAGATGTTGCCGCGCTATTTCGTTCTGGAAGTAGGTTTTGGGGAAAACTTACATATCCCGGACAGTAATATGATTTGTGTGTGTTGTAAAGTTCTTGTCACTGGAGTGGAGCATCAGGAGCAGGTTGTGAGGAAATTGAGGAGCGATAATTTCTATGTCTCCAGCCGTCCAGTGTCTGGAAAGTGGATAATTGTAAATTGTTTGAAGGTGTTTATAATGTGGAGGGGCTTATTCTTCGAACTGTGTTTCATTTATGATTCTCGTGATTTCCAAAACGCTTTCCTTCAGTCGCGATTTGAATCCTTCTGAGATGGAATGTCCGAAAATTCTGATCTCATTTGTATCTTGCACATAAAAGAATCGCTGTCATAACTATCCAAAGCACTCAAGCAGGTGAGGAAAAGTACGTACGGGAGAGTGGGAGGTAGTACTTGGCAAATCCCCTCGCCTTCTGATGCGGGGGCGGCCGTAAGCCTCCGTGCGTTCGACTGGCACTGCTGCCTGGCTGTCAGAGCTGTTGGCAGAACCTCGCGGCAGAACTGCCACACTGAGGTAGGTGCCAGGTGCGGCAGCCTCACTTGTGTCCCATGCTTGCGTCCGTCACCCCTGATGGCGAGCTGCTGTGGCATCTCATGAGGCAGGGCTCGTGATTCGGCGCTGTAGAAAAGCTGAAGGACAAACACAGTAGTTGGGCGGCTGGCCAGCGACTGCAGTAACTTCACACAGCATCCAGCGTGTCGACCAAATCATCTATGACAGCCTCCGGATAACAATGAATTGTGTCGCCAATTATCCATCGATTAGTTACAAATTCGTTATAAATAATCCATCTCAATTCGCGAAGAACAGTGATGTTCATAGTACAACACTAGAGGGAAAAATGAGCTTTCCTATCCATTATGGAAGCTGTCAGTTGCTCAAAAAGGAGTACATTATTCAGCAACAAAAATCTTTGATCATCTGCCCAACAACATAAAGTGTCGGGCAGTTTTAAATATAGCTTAAAAGCATTTCTTTTGGACAACTCCTTCTATTCCATGGACGAGTTTCTGTTTCAGAACTGGCAAAAAAATTGTACCTCTAAATGTAGTTGCATGCGCAGAACTAAAAATTTCAGTGATATTAATATTAGCACTATTCATGTGTGTATAAATATCTTGTGATCTGACTTGTTCCACATCATATCGATAAAATAATCGTAAAAATGATCTACGGAACATGACATAACTAAACTAAACTTGGGGCAATGTGGTGGCCATTATTGAAAAACTGCGCTACTTCAAGGTTTGGGTACGCTGGATGCCACGTTTTTACCGTCTACACGTACATGTTCTTGCTTCAAGGCGGGAAAAAACTGTGGAGAAAGACGGCAATTACATTGAAAAGTGACAAATTAATAGTGAATGTTGTAACTGTTGTCCCATGTATATACCATTTTTTGTTGTAAAATAAAAAGTAAAAATAGAAGGCTTCACTTTCTGACTTACTCTCTTGGTTAACGCAGTTCTCTTTACAACAATGTTTTTCACCCCTTGCGATTTTTATCCTTGTAATAGTAGTAGTAGTAGTAGTAGTAGTAGTAGTAACAGCAGTAGCAGCAGCAGCAGCAGTAGTAATAATATCGATAATAAAGTGGTAGTTATTAAGGTTTAATTATCGCCTAAAAAATAAAGTCTCATAATATTTTTTGTTTGTTTACGAGTACATGTTTGCAGCCCTAGTACATACTAAAAGCCCCACACCACAGGACCTTAGTACATCGCTAAAGGAGTAAAAAATAAATAAATAAATAGCGTTGGCCGTTGTTGAAGTGGAGTAACGCGCGGTGATCCGTTTATTGCATTCGAAGGAGGACAACACTGCAAAAACTTATTCTGAACTGATGGAAGTGCGCGGCAACAATCCGTCATCACCTGACACTGTGGCCGTGTGACGCAGATCTTTACAGCAAGGTAACAAGTCTGAATCACGAAGAACGAAGTGAGGAGCCCATCTAACTGTGCAGAACCGGGAATTACAAGAGAAATGGAGACCGTGGTGATCGAAGACAGGTGTTACGATTAGCTGACATCGTCAGTGGAAGTAAGAGGCGATCTTCTATATTTCAGAGTCTAGTATCCGTTTAGAACACTCAATTGCCTAGATCGCTAGTTTTATTACATACATAACCAGTTTCAGTCAGTTCAATGGCCATCTTCAGATCTGTAACGGCTTACAACGAAATACATTTCAATACGGCTTATCTAAACCAAAACTGTTGTAATATACTCAAGCAGAATGTATAACCTACACGGTAATACCAATGCAGTTAAGTAACTAGTCGCATGTTTGTGTACAACACCTTAAAATGCAATAATTTACTAAACTGATCCGAAGTCATAATTAACGTTACACATTTGTGCTATATGTATGTTAGCTACCTAATAATCCCGGAACTTGCAACAATTAGACATTGTGTACAGTACTGAGCACTCTCTCATAATGGAAAAAACCGGCGCAGAATCCTATGAGCATGATCATTTTCACTTTCTCACATCATAACCAAAGCAATATAACGCGCCGACCTACATGACATGGGGACCAGTTGAAGTTGTCCCGCTGATGGAAACACGCAGACTAACTGCCGCAGATCATTTAGACTCAAGTAGTACCTAATGTCGCCAGGTGCCAGCACTGTATGATATATCAAGCATGTGAAGTTTCAACACTGCAAAAATAAATGCACCTGTTACCTAAACTCTACCTGAACTCTATTAATAGCCATTAGACTATATGTCACATATAACACTATGTAATAGAACGTAATGGAACTTATATACATTTAAACATTTAAAACATAAGCTGCATATATATTTAAGGTACGAGAATCAACCTTTTTTTTATCAATTTTATTATATGAAAACGCCATGAGACAGAGCACTACCAGCGCAATAAGTACGTATAAATAACGCGACATCCAGTAAATAAGTGGATAAGACCCTTTGACAATTACTACGTTATGACTCATGAACAGACCGGTGCATGAGACGTGTTACGAACCTAAAAACATATTTCTAGAACATCTCTCTCACTATGTTTTAAGTTGGGTAGTATGCAAAAGTAAGTGTGGCAAGAGCAGCCCCTTAATGATTATTTATCCCTGGGCAGGTCAGGTGTTGCAACGTGGATGTGTGGACGCAAAACGGTTGGTCTATCCTGACAGCCGTAGTCCACTTAGTGGCAGAGTTACGACTGTGCAGAAAACATCAGATCGTAAAGTTTGTGACGTGTTTGTGGGAAGACAGTTCCATGCAAGAATAAAACAACCAACGCACTTATACGCGTATATGTTACGGTATCACATTTAAAAATATTTGCACTAATACCTGTTACATTCTGTATATGGGCGGAGCGAAGCTTATAGTGGTGAACTATGCTGATGAGTCAAAACATTATTAGCGTGTTGATCTAGCTTTGGAACACAAGAGAGAAGAGAGTGTGTGTAGCAATAAATTCAATAGGTCCTTGGTAGATTTCTGGAGGTATGGGGCATCAGACATCTACAATGCACTGATCGTGCAATTCCTGTAAATTAAAGACAGGTGGTTTGTGGGGACGGAGCTGGAACCCGGTAACGTTATTTATGTGTTCCATCGTGTGCACATCTGACGAATCTCGTGGCCAAGACATCAACGTGTATCCTCAAACCATTCTCGCCTTGTGACAAGGACAGTTATCCTACCAGGAAATTCCTTCACCGTCGTGGAATATATTACCCATAAAGAGATGCAGAGTATCCCCAATAATTTTCGCATAGTCCACAGCTGTCAAAATACCTTCTCTTACGACCACAGGTCCCATGGAAGCCCTCCCAGCAATGAATAATTCTAGCAGCCGTCCGCCTCGATGACAGTATAAGTGGACACGATTCCTCAATCTAGTGTAACAGGAAACGCGATTCGTCTGACCCGGAGACACGTTCCATTGATCTACGGTCCAATCTAACTGTCCACTGCAGTCGTAACTATTGATGCCTGGGTAAACATGGGGTCGTCCACTGCGGAGCCCTATGTCCCACAATGTGGGCTAAGCAGAGTGCTCCGAAAGACTTATGTCTGCACCAGCGTTGTATTTTGTTGTCAAGATCTGCCACAGATCGCGGCCTATGCCGCTTTACAGAGCGGGCAAGCCTCCAACGTCCCCCCTCTGTGATGAGACGTGGAGTTCCAATACCTTGACGCCTGCTCGTGGTTTCAACATCCTTAAACCACTTTCCATAGATGCACGCGGACAGTCGACGAGCTTCGCCGCCTCCAGTTGCTCATTCCTAGGACCCAGGCCATAACGATCTGCCGTTTCTCAAAAATGTTCAAATGTGTGTGAATTTCTAAGGGACCAAACTGCTTAGGTCATCGGTCCCTAGACTTACACACTACTTAAACTAACTTATGCTAAGAATAACACACACACACACACACACACACACACACACAAGCACCAGGGAGGACTCGAACCTCCGACGGGAGTGGTCGCGCAGTCAGTGGCATGGCGCCTCTAACCGCTCGGCCAGCCCGCGCGGCTGCCGTTTGTCAAAGTGGCTTATGCCAGCGGATTTCGCCATTTGTGGTCCGCATCGGCGGTGGAATGGTGCCCCATTCATATCCGTTTCGCTTATATACCTCCCTTGCTGCGTTACGTGCCAACAAAGCCACCAAGTCGCTTTCAGTCTCGCAGTGGGCAGTGGTGTTTACGGTTTGGCTCATCGGCGTGTATATCACTTTATATAGTACTTTATACCTTTAAAAATATTGCGTAAAAGCGTCCCGCCTTTTACTGCATGAAAAACCCGAGGCGACATAAGTCATGAGATACCTTATCATGTTGTGAAAGGGTCCTGTGGTCCCCTTTCATTATCATTTTATTTGCTTTCCAGTGATACAGAACTATCTGGCATGCGTGAGTGAATGAATGTGGGTGTGTTTCATTTTGCTATACGGTGGTTCAGTCTGCTGCAGAGAATCAGTGGTAGTCGTACAGAATGGCCAACCTTTGTAGTTTTCGGGTAGGCAAAGAGGTTTGATCACCCTTGTGTGAAAGTTACCGGTGTCAGGTTGGTGGTGAAAGCCTCATCTCTAGGTTTTCCTGGCCACGGAATCGAGTGGGCGACGTTGGAGTGTGTGTGACGCTCGGTCTGCTTCCAGTTCGGCGAGGGTCTGCAGCCGAAGTCTCTTCAAAGAAGGGTGAGTTGACTTAACCGCCCCGGGTTCGATTCCCGGCAGGGTCAGGGATTTTCACCTGCCTCGAGATGACTGGGTGTTTGAGTTGTCCTCGTCATTTCATCATCATCATGAAAGTGGCGAGATTGGGCTGAGCAAAGGTTCGTTATTTGTACAGGTGCTGATAACCGCCCAGTTGAGCGCCCCACAAACCAAACATCATCATCATCATCTTGACTTTACACGTGGCGCGTTGTCTCATTACAAGAGGGGAGCTTTTAGCTTTTGGTCTCGCGTTTCATCTTGTAAAGATTGATTTCCTGGGTCGTAGCAAGGAATGTAAGGCTTTTGCAGACTTTCAATTTGATTCCTAATGCAGACTTGACTTTGATCCGTAAGAACAACATAGCACAAAGGTGTTGTATATGTTGAAGCGCCCTCGATTCAGTATGAATGTTTTTGTGCCTACAACTGCGTGTGTGTGCATTCTAATCTTTTCCAAATCTTGGTAATTTTTGCTTCGTTGTGAATTTTCTTTGTCTTATTACTTTATGTTCCGTGGAAACCATCCACATGGGTTAATATTAGAGTTTGTTGGCCGTCTGCCATTATCATTTGTCTATTCAAATGTGTCCTCTGTAAAATGTTATTTGTTCGCGACTGCGTGGCTTGATGTTACTCAAATTTGGCCACGGAATGTAGAAATTGTGTCTCCGCGAACCACGTGGACGCAAGAGTCTTTTGTGAGACGTATAGCGTTTCACATGCAATTGTACTTATTTACCAGGCAGCAGCAGTTCTATAGATGCATTACATCAATGTTTTAAGTAATAAAAAATTTTACCTCCAATCTTATCCAGTGTACCGATGTTACGTCTCCGTTACCTACGCCATTTACCTTGTAGTTTTCCTTGTTAGCCCGTTCATAGCGTTTCCATGCGCACGGGTCTAATAATTAGTGTCCCTTTTTATTTGAAACAAATGCTTTGGAGTAGATCTTGTTTTCAGGAATGTTGCTGCAGGCTGCACTTATGCACAGTGTTCACGCACGTTTTACTTTATTCAATATTTGATTCACGTGAACCATGCCTGAATCATATTAATAATTACATCCCATTCTTTATCAGTGACATTACAATGAATGTTCTTTTTTTAGTTTTTCTTATGAATAAATTAAGTAATATTCCGGCTCAGCGCAACCTCTTATTTGTCGTGTGGCTAGAGTTGGTGGCGACCCAATCTTTTACGTTGATTTCAATGTCAGATAGCATTTTCTTATTCAAAGTGCGCGTGGCTCTTTTAGCCATCAGGATGCATTCAAAGTGCGTTTCATGCTTCTTACACATAGCGATCTTTTCGTCACGCTACTTACAGTTGGATCTCTTTTTGCCTGGAGTAGTGCAACTGACCTCTCGATTATTCCCATAAATACTATATTGCAGTGCCACTGTTATATCCAAATTAAGGAGCAATGTTCCTTTGGACATGCATGCGTTTCCAAAGGAATGGGCACTGCGGCTCCTACAGCCATTACGAAATACATTAAATGTATTCGCAATTGCGAATATGGACGACCTTCAGCTGTATGATGGAATGACGACAATGAAAATTTGGTCCGGACTGAGATTCGAACCAGTATTTCCCGCTTATCACGAGCGGTCGCCTACCATTAGGCTGTACGAGTACGACTCACGGCCAGTTGAAACCGATTTCGTCACGAGCGCAAGAGAAGCGCTACAAGCGATGTCATGCTATTAGCAAAGGCACTCGGGTCGGTCGTCTGCTGCCATAACCCACTGACGCCAGATTTCGCCTTACTGTCCTAACGAATACGTTCGACGTACGTTCCACATTTCTGTGGTTATTTCACGCACTTTTGTTGCTTGTCTGTTAGCGCTGACAACTCTACGCAAACGTCACTGGTCTCGGTCATTAAGAGAAGGCCGTCGGCCATTGCGTTGTCAATGGTGAGAGGTAATGCCTGAAATTTGGTATTCTCAGCACTGTCTTGATACTGTGGATCTCGCATTGTTGAATTCCTTAACGATTTCCGAAATGGAATGTCTGATACGTCTAGCTTCAACTAGCATTTCGCATTCAAAAAACGTTAATTTACTTCGTGCCGCCATAGTCAGGTCGGAAACCTTTTCATATGAATGACCTGATTACAAATGACAGCTCCACCAATGCGCTGCCCCTTTTATACCTTGTGTACGCGATACTACCGCCATCTGTATGTGTGTATATCGCTACCCCATGACTCGTGGCGAGGGTATATTGAATTACGTGCGAAGTACCTCATCGCTAAAAAAGAATCATATCACACGAAACCACCTGTGTAAGGATGAATCTGAAGCGCATTTACTCGTATAAGATTGATGGTAAATTAATAAAACATTAATGAACGGCACTGGAGGCCAATTCTGCAGCAGGGCACAGCTGAATAAATCGTCTGGGTGTCGCTGCAATCTTATATAATGTCGTAGCATTGCTGACAGCTCTCTCCCTTGACCTCGAAAAGGCCTACGACCGTGTCTGGCATCCCAGTCTCCTGTTTAAACTCCAAACCTACGCCCTTCCTATCAACTACATCCGTCTGGTGGCCTCCTTCCTCTCCCACCACCCCTCCTATGTTACCATCCATAATGCCAGTTCCCACACCTTCTACCCCTCTGCAGGTGTGCCCCAGGGCTCTGTCCTCTCCCCTCTCCTCTACTTCCTGTACACGGCAGATATGCCCCAACCCCCCCCCCCCCCTCCAGTACACCTCTTGCAATATGCTGATGACACCGCATTCCTCGCCCTCGCTCCTACCCTCCAACGGTCCCAACGCCTTCTCCAGAATCACCTTGACCTTTTTGCTGCATGGTGTAACCAGTGGCTCCAGAAACTCAATCCTTCCAAGACCCAGGCAATCGTCGTAGGTCGTACCACTCGCTCCTTCCGGCTCCTGGATTTCTCCCTTACTGTCTGCGCCCGTCCTGTCTGCCTCACTCCCACCCTCACCTACCTTGGCCTCACCATTGACCATCACCTCACCTGGATCCCTCATCTCCGCTCCATCCAATCCAAAGCCCACAACCGCCTCCGACTCCTCAAACTCCTCTCTGGCCGGACGTGGGGGTTGCACCCCTCTACCATCCTCCACACCTACAAATCCTTAATCCGTCCCATCCTATGTTATGCCAGTCCTGCCTGGATATCTGCCCCCCCCCCCCCCCCCCCAAATTCTATAAGTCCCTCCAGATCCTTGAGCGTCATGCACTCTGCCTTGCCTTCCGTATACACCTCCCGTCCCCCATGTGGATCCTCTATGATCTCATTCCTTTCCCCCATCTGCTCCTATTCCTTGAACATATCCGCATCCTCTACACCTCCCGCCGCCTTGAACCCCCTCACCCCCTGGTTGCTCCTCTCCTCTCCCATCCCCGCCCCCTGCCACGTCTTCACCGTTGTGTCCCCCCTACCCTCCATCTCAACACCCTACATCTTCTTTCCCAAGGTGGCTTCCATCAACTCCCCCTCCCGGATGATGCCCTCTCTCCCTCCATTTATCCTTCCTATCAACTCTGATCCTCACCCCCCTCCGTTCCTCCATCCTTTCCCTGGGCTCCCTCTTCCTCCCCCCTTCCATCCTGTGTTTTCTCCCCGCCTATCCTCTCCCTATCTCCTTTCTCCCCCCCCCCCATGTCCTTTTGTACTCCCCTCCTCTGCCTTCCCCACTCCCTGGCACATCTGCTCAGCACCCCCCACCCCTCTTATGGATCCTCCTCTTCCATTGGCTCCTTTCCCTCCCTCCCCCTTCACTTTTTCTCTCCTCCCCCCTCCCCCCTTTTTCCGTCATCTGACCAGTTTCCCCCCACCTGCTCTCGGGTGTGGTATGTCATATTTGTGCCAACTTTTAGCGCAGTGTTTAAGTGAGTGTTCAGTGTTGTGCGTCCTTCCACAGTGTTGCGAACAGAAATCATGGTGTCGCTGGGTGTGCTTTTTATATCTCTTGCGAACAGAACCCAGACTGTCGCCGTGTTTTTTAATTGTCTATTATTTTTCTGCTTCCTGTGTATTTTATTAGCATCATCCACCCTGTGTTTTATGTTTTAAGCTCAAGAATTTTCTGCCATTTTACCTTTAAGTCACCGATTTTATCGCCAACTGTTATTATTTTTTTTATTATCTTCATCTTTTTAAAACAAATTCTGTAGGCTGAAGAGCGGCGTAGTAAGCTGCTGCCAGACCGCCCCCTTTAGGGGGAATCGAAACTCAATAAAGGAAAAAAAAACCTGACAGCTCTAACGTCAGTAGGTTTACTTACTGTGTAACTTCATGTGGAAGCAAGAAAAGTTCTATTGCGGTGTGACGTCAGATATGAAACAAAACGCCCGTTGCGACAGAAACGCGCAACTGCAAATTTCCGCTGTGTTCAGGATAGGGGCCCAGGGCCGCTAAGGTTTACAGCTGGCTCAATGCCATACATGTGAACAATATTGAACCAGTAGCTGGATGTTGCACATTGCTCAATTTCAATAAATAATTCTTCTTAAATTGAACTGCACGAAGTCTCAGTAACAACAGACCTCGCGCTATTTTAAGTTACTATATACTTCTGCTCAAAAATATAGCATTCTGAAAAGACTTTCTTTCCGATGCGTGTGTTTGTTTACTATTTACGTCAGTACCGTACTTTTTTTAGTTTTTCCATTAATGTATTTTACGAACTTCGTAAGGAAAGCGATCTTTACTGAAAAACCGTCAAGAGATGAAGATTCTACGTTCATCAAGAAATAGATTCATTTGTATGGCTTCCTCTTTCTTCGAAAGGAAATATGACACTGCTCATCGTTAAGTCGTGCTGTAAACATTGCTGTGGATTGAGTCTGGTTGAAATACTTATGTTAAAAAAACGGCGCCCCAGTCGTCATCGTCTAGGTACAGCATATGGATGGCTTTTATCAGGAAGCAAGTGACTGGGGGATCTACACCTCAGTGCGGAATCTGAATCACAAAGCGGAATCTGAATCACAAAGCATAGTAAAGTGAAAGTTATCACAAGTGCCAAAAATTATCCTTGGCTGTGTGTAAATGTGGTACCCGTTATGACACCAAGCAAGAATCTACAGACACTGCGCTACAAAAACATACTAGGCCTTCCTGTAAAATTCTGCGAGTATTTCTGCAGTCTCTTGAACACAGATTTACAAATAGTATCCTGATCACAACAACAGGTGTCAATCACGTAATGTTTACTCCTCTGGCGATCTCAAGCGAGCTTGAGCTATTAATCGACAGTTGGGAGGACCCTCATCGGTTTTGATAAGGTTAAGCAAATCCATACTGACCAGACAGTAAGCCCACAGTTTGCAGAAGTGTATGTTTTCGAGAACCCAGTACTATCACATAATTTAGTGGCAGAGTGTCAGCAGCACTTGCAACAAGAATGTCCATGACTGCTGGTGGACAAAAAGTAAAGGTATCACATTTCTACACCGCGATCGCGCAATTTATGTCGCACTGTAGCGTAAATCGTATTGCGCTTCACGTCACACAGTTATTCGTAACTATTCGTTACCTGCAGCTGTCTCGCGTACCAGTAACTAGTTATGATGAGTAATGGCAGGTAAACTATTGTATGTGCAATGTCAGCTGCCCTCACTTGTCTGCCTGTTCCGGCAAGCATACCGAGTGATTTGTGCAGCCCACTCCCTCTGCTGCTCCACTGTCCCAATGACACATGAGCATTTTGCCGAGCGGACCGTGCGCAGCGGTGTGGGTGGCAGAGCGCGTCTACACATTGTGCCACTGAAGTAACTACACATCATACAACTAATTTAATAATTTTTAACATATTTTATGTTTACTGATATTAAAAAAGATGTGCCATTCCCTGCTTCACAACTTAGGGCGGTATATATATATATATATATATATATATATATATATATATATATATATATATATATATGGATCAACTATAGATATTGAAAATCGACTTTCACGGGTACGAATGTAAGGCACGGGGTCATGAAGGTAAATACCATGAGAAATGCTAAAATGTTATTTTCAACATAAACTTATGTTTTTAAATGGACACCCTGTATTATTTCTTACGCAATCGATAACATGAAACATCACAAAAAGAATGGCAATGGTACATCGCAATACGTCGATTATATCCCGAGAAATTACAAAGTGAAGTTGATGCTTGAAATAAACGAAACGCACCTCTATTGCACGTTCCGAGATGCAAACGTGAACCCCACGTTGCTTGTAATCGCGATGTGAGTGGTGGACTACGCTGCAACAAACGCTGTACTTATTATTATTTACACTGTTGTTAGGCGGACTAGAAACAATACAGATGTTCAGTCACACACAATGAAAAATAAGGAAAGGATTTGCACATTCGTGCTTCATTGATCTTTACTGCTGTGCATAAATGGGCATAAGGGTAACGAAAAAGCCAATGTCACCGGCCAGGGTAAACACAATATTAATGGCTGACGAAGGATTTATCAGAGGGATAGACGGTAGCTGTACGTAATTGTGTGACTGTACGTAATTGTGTGACTGTACGTACATCTGTATTGTTCGTAGTCCAATAAATTAAGGTGTAAATAGCAATAAGTACAGCGTTAATTGCATAGTAGTACGTCAAGTACATCGCGGTTACGTGGGGTCCACGCTTGCATCTCTGGATGTGCAACAGGTGCGCGTTTCGTTTATTTAAAGCGTCGACATCGCTTTCTAATTTCTCAGAATGTAATTGTACCTCGATGCAACCAACTCCATTCTTTTTTGTGATTTTGCATGTTATTGATTGCGTGAGAAATAATACGCGCGTCCATTAAAAAAAATCATATGTTTTCCTTGAAGATAATATTTGCTTATATTTTAGAATGTGTTATAGTATGCTCTTTCACGAGGCCCTACTTTACATTCATACCCGTGAAGGCTGTGTTCCAGTATCGAAATCGATTCAGCGTTTTATTCGTGAAAACGTAACGAAGTTACTTTTGCACTTAGTAATGTTAGTACAGAAATGTGGATTAAACACTTTGAGCATTGTATAAGCACTACGTTGCGTCGCGTTACGTAGAACATACCAATAAATAAAAGAATTTTAAAAATGATACGCTTCAAACGTCAAAGAATGAAGAGTTCTTTCAAAGGATAAATATGTTTACCCATGCCAAGTGAGAACTTAGCTACGATATCTTACGTTACCTGTCAAAACCTCAAGAAAATTCGTCTAGTAATTTTGGAGATTAACGAGTTCAAACGGACAAACAGGCATTATTAGTATAGACAGAATAGACAGATGAGGCGTAGCTAATGTGCAGTCATCAAAAAGCACTTTTGCGTTTCAAGGCATCAGTAACACACCACATCAGTGACGTCGTGTTTGGAACCACATGCAGATCGGAGAAATAAACATCACGTAACTACATTGGAAATGTCGTGTGGCTAGGGCCTCCCGTCGGGTAGACCGTTCGCCTGGTGCAGGTCTTTCGATTTGACGCCACTTGGGCGACCTGCGCGTCGATGGGGATGAAATGATGATGATTAGGACAACACAACACCCAGTCCCTGAGCGCAGAAAATCTCCGACCCAGCCGGGAATCGAAACCGGGCCCTTAGGATTGACAGTCTGTCACGCTGACCACTCAGCTACCGGGGCGGACGTAACTACATTTAAAAGCAGCACTATCGGTATGTCCAGATAGTCTACAAATATCGAAGAAAATCCGTTAGCTTTCTTGAACATCATGCTTTAAATGAACAGTCACGGTGTCCAAGAGCATGCATTAAGGAAAAAATTACCTTAGTCTACAGACAGTCACATGGTACAGCAGCGTCCCTGAACAGAAAATATGTACATGATAATAGTAAATAAACTGCCTATCTTTGATTCCTCATTGTATGGCACACTACAGAAACTTAATTACAGTTATTAATCAGAGAATGGTTCATTTTGTTTATATTTTGGGAAATTTGTAATATTTGTTGAAATATAAATTAAGTTACTCAGACCATTAGAAAATTACTGGGCGATTCGTATTTTTGTATCTAGAAATGAAACAATAAAAATTACATGTAACTTGTAACCATGGAAAAGTGATGACTGTTTTCTGGTTCTTCACGGAAAGAATTAGGTTTTCCACATGATTGTCCTTCACCTTCCTCCACTTGGAAAAGTTATTCGGAAAGAGAAGACTACCTGAAACTAAAAACAATTTTTCGGTGTGTCGCTTCTTTGTCATAGCGTCGTGAATGAATCATTAGTTTTCCTGAAATACTTACCTGTAACCGATATTGATGGTAAAGAAAGACGGTAGTTTCATAAAAGGAGGTGTAAGTGAATGAAACAACGGACTGACATCGAGTTCTTTGGGTACCAGTTACCAGTAAAGAAGAGGCAGTGTGGGAAACGCGTGTGAGAACCACGTGAGGTGAGCGTGCACGTTACGCCAGTTCGTGAGAAAACCGGTTCTATTTTCAAATGACCGAGCTAGTAGCTTCTCAGAACCCTACAATTAGAGCCTCTTTCCTTGACATGCTTATTTATTAATTCAAACTAGTTGTCGCCAGTTTGTGTCCACTGTGTGAAATGTTGTACAACAGCCCCGTATGTGTACAGTGGTTTATTCCATCCTATCTGTTCCATTAGACCTAACCCAGAATCAATCAAACCCAACTCCACCACAGTAAACATGGGGAGTGATTTCTGCTTTCTTCTCTCTTCCCGGTGCCATATTCATACTTCTACCTGTCCTAGTATCGAAGGCACTACAAAAAACTACTGCGATGATCCGAGACCATGCAGTTACCGGAAATGTTTATGTGAGTTGTGAATTTTATTACACCTTGTCCAACTGAAACAAGAGGATTTAAACTGAATGACCGTGTGATATTTTGATGAAAGGAAATTACCACCACGTGTCACACCTTTGAAAAGTACTAGTTACAAGAGCTGAAAGTTTTCATCAGGCAGAGTGATCTCTGTGACGTTAGAATATTGTGAGTGCGACTTTCGATAAAAAATTAAGTCATAGCAGCCTAAAATAATGTCAGACTCAACACAGAAAGTTTTTAAGCAGTATGACACGCTGTAAGAGCAGAGACGTTATTGTGATAGGTGCACTCTTTACTGGCCTGGTGTAGAAGCTGTAATGTCTGGGAACCATAGCAACGGAAGAAACATTGAAAATAGATTACGCTGGTATCCGGAGATTCTGCTTAAATATTGCTCATTAATTATATTAGAAGAGTTTGTGCCCCTGATCCGTGGAACACGGGACCTGCAATACTAGAAATTTCTCCGGAGATACGACAGATATTGCGTCCAAGAGCAGAAGATTAAACAATCTGCCAAGAGTTAACGTCTTACTATTGCCCCTCAAAGATGTAACTGACACAGAACAATAGTGAGAGGTCACCTGAGCTGCCTGGATGCAAATATTGTCCAATGATCCGATCAGCTTAATTGAATCTGGTTATTAACGAGTTATCGTACGTCTGTTATTAACGTGACCAAGCCTAGGTAGGATGTGTATCGTAGTACGTGTCATTGAGTCATTGTGTTGATACCGCCACAAAATACGTAATACATTTACACAAAATCTTTTAAACAAAAAATTTTAGTATTTCAGATTTCAATAGTAAATCAGCAGATCATCCCGACATCGAGGTAAGGGTCGAAGGAGAATAAAATTACTAATAAATGAAAAGCACCAGTTTGCTTTTGTTCTACAATATTACTTTTATTGTTAACCGGTTTTCGGCTTACAAGGCCATCTTCAGACATTTACTGAGTATTATCACCAAAGAAGTTAAATGTTAGCACACAACATTGGAAGAGAAGTAACACATCTAGACTGAAGCAGAAACATACAGTAAGTAACATCTTTGCAATGAAAAAGTAAAAACTGAACAGTACATAAATAACAATGGAGTAGACAGGAAAACCTATAGCACAAAATATGAGTAGCATGCCTACATAACAGTTTCTATTAATACACAAAACTAATAAAATAAAATAAAATTAGTACTAGACAAGGCTGCATCAGGAGGTATGAAACATGGAGAGTGATACACAACCAATTAAAAGAAGAGACAGTTATCAATGTAAATACAAAATACATAAGGAACTTAAACAATATCAATAAGATAAACAGAAATAAATATATGCAGGAAAATGGAGGTGTTTGAGGGAACCTACAGTTTGAAAGTGTGGTGGTACTGCATTTTATCATTAACATTATAATCAAAGCAGTGGCTGTGTAGCAGTTTTCATTAAATAAATGAGAAAAGTAAAATATGAACAGTAATTCATGAGACAATTTCAAGGGGTGTTAAATATGGACAGTAAAACAAGTACCAATTAAAAGAAAGCCTTAACTATTGAAACTACAGTCTATGTGGAATACAAAGACAACTTCAACAAAACAAAACAACTTAATGAATACAGGAAAATGGGAATATGTAGGAAGAGAGACTGTGGGAAGTAATGAACAACAAAGATGATTATATGAAGTTTAGGAGAGGGGACGTATTGAGCTGTGACTGGTCATTTGGGATGAGATCTAGACTGTGAGCAAGATGTTTGTTAATTTCCAGGGCTTCCAGCAGGTTGAGTTTATGGCCTTTGTTTGCTAAGTGAAGTACATGGGACACTGGCTGGTAGTTGTGACCCTCACTCAGTACATGCTCAGCAAATGCAGAGTCTGAATTCTGAAACCTCCAGCTGCGTTCATGTTCAGCCAGCCTAGTTGATATTTCTCTGCCTGACTGACCAATGTAAAATTTGTCACAATCAGAACAGGTGATTTTGTATACCCCACTGTTGGCTGATAACTGGATCTTGTCTTTGCTACTAAAAACACACTGGGCTGTCGTGTTCCTGACATAGTAGGAAAGCCTATACTTGCAGGATTTTAGTGCCTTGGCTACAATCTGTGATTCCTGACCTAGAAATGGTAGTGTACCCCATTTCTTGCAGACAGTGGATGGGGAAGCAGGTGGGGCATAGAGGAGGGGTATAATTTTCTGTTTTTGTTTCCTGTGCAAGATGTGGTCAATAAGAACTGGATTGTAGCCATTGGCTGTGGCAATAAATTTTATTGTATCTAACTCTGCTTTAAAATCATCTCTGGACATGGGGATAGATATGAGACGGTGTACCATTGAGTGGAAAGCTGCATGTTTGTGAGCGATGGGGTGTTGTGAGCAAGAAGGTATTACTGTGTCTGTAGTTGTTGTTTTTCTGTAAATTTAGAAATAATGTGTGTGTGTACTGATGTCAATGGTGAGATCTAAGAAGTTTATGGATTTGTTGCCAATCTCCATATTGAAAAGGATATTTTTATGTTGACTGTTTAGGTTTTTCAAGAATGTGTTGAATTGTCTTGTAGTACCAGTCCACATACACAGGACATCATCTACATATCTAAACCAATATTTGATGTTTGCACTCAAAGGTTCTGTTTTTAGAAAATTTTGTTCAAAATGGTCCATAAATATTTCAGCCAACAGTGGACTAAGAGGGGAACCAATAGGTAAGCCATCTAGTTGTTTCTAAAGATTTACCTTATGTATTCTGTGTTTACATTGATAACTGTCTCTTCTTTTAATTGGTTGTGCATCACTCTCCATGTTTCATACCTCCTGATGCAGCCTTGTCTAGTACTAATTTTATTTTATTTTATTAGTTTTGTTTATTCACAGAAACTGTTATGTAGGCATGCTATTCCTATTTTGTGCTAAAGGTTTTCCTGTCTACTCCAGTGTTATTTATGTACTGTTCAGCTTTTACTTTTTCATTGCAAAGATGTTACTTACTGTATGTTTCTGATTCAGTCTAGATGTGGTACTTCTCTTCCAGTTAATAACTCAGCGCTATGTTTAAGTATAAGCAGTAAATTATGATCATAAGGCAACTGGTCAATTGTTTTTCCCTCCTCAGCGCCCTTGAAAAAATATTGTCCGTTTGAATGCAAAGAAATGTTGTACGAAGTCCACGGTTGATACTAATGTTCACATACTGCTGCATAAGCGTCGCAATCCCAGGATCGCAGCAGATGAGAGATCCGAAACGCGTAGTTCTTTGTGACGCTGGTCATTCGCTGCACGCTCTGTCCGATACTCCGCCCCGTGCGGCGAGAACAATCGTGTAGCCTGCGGTCACACGTGCCGTCCGCGGACCGCGGCTGAAACTCGCCGAGGATGGCGCAGTTTCCAATCTGCAGAGCATATAAGAACGGAGGGTATAACGTACCCGAGGTTTTAAAGGAGAGGACCTGAAACGTGGATGCCACAGTTGCAGCACCAGGTACACTGGACGCTTCGCCGATCCTGATACGGGAGACGCCTCTTCTGGAGTTTAATAAGGCATTCATTTGCATCAATAACATACAGATAATACAGTACAAAGCATTTGTTTTCCCTTATGTCCGACGTCCTCAAAGAAAGAAAACCTTCCCAGCAATGCGACCGGACATACTGTCCGGTTGTCCCCGACAACAGTGCCAACGAATTTAATTTATTTCCGCGAGATTTCACGTGGTGTGAGTAGCTATTTATATGGTTCATATGGCTCTGAGCACTATGGGACTTAACATCTGATGTCATCAGTCCCCTAGACTTAGAATTACTTAAACCTAACTAACCTAAAGACATCACACACATCCATGCCCGAGGCAGGATTCGAACCTGCGACAGTAGCAGCAGCGCGGTTCCGGACTGAAGGGCCTAGAACTGCTCGGCCACAGCGGCCGGCAGTAGCTATTCCTCAGGACAAAACATTGCAACTGATGTTATCGCAGTCACGATTGTTCTGTTTACCAAGCATGGTGTTTTAGTTGTAACAGCAGCGTAAAAGAAATGTATTTCATCATATTTGTTAACTGCTGTGTTAAATACTGTTGTGAAATATGTCAGCAGCAAAGAAAACAAGAAGTCACCAACCATTCAAGGTCAACAAGATTCATTGTGAAAGAAATATAGCCTTGATCTTTTAAGTGATTACTGATTAGTCATCTACCTTGTCATTTGTGATACAGTAACAATTTGCTAGATAATATTCTAGACAAAAATTCGTAAAAATCGATATTTGATATCCGATAGGTTTCACGATTTTTCTCTTCTGACGCTTCCAGAGACTTCAATCTTTGGAACTTCATTGTGCCATGAAAAATTACCAAGTGGCCTGGTGCTTCGGTACTGCAAGTTAAACTTTGGCATGCCCCCACCCCTACTCTCTCCACTCTACATTAATCTGTGAGAGTCAGTTCACAAGACAGAGGAACTACCAGATCTAGTAAAACATTATAATGTCGAAACTAACATTCAGATTAATAACTCTTTTTTTTTTCTTGAAGGGGTGTGGGAATGAAGATGTCAGTTTCATACCTGTTCAAGCTATGTGAAAGTGAATTTTAAATGTGACGTGTTTAAAACATCTAAGAGCTTATTCCATACTTGTGTATTCCACAAATTAAATCCTATGAATCATCATAAGTTTTTATTTACACAGAGAATAATATTTTTGCGAAATGATTATCTGCGAAACATTTGCAGCTTAATTTTAAATATGTCTAAGTAACGAAATTAAGCTTTGTTGAAAGTATAGATATTCCTTACAAGAAGTGTCTTTCATTGTCGGGATCATTACACGTACATGAGTGATTATTGTATAAACTGAAGCCTATTCTTTTGTGAAAATCCATAAACGAGAGGAATGTTTCTGCCGAAGTGCTTGCTTCTGGTATAAAACATTTGTTATCTATTTGGATCACACGGATCACTATTTGAGGAAGATCTCTATTATAAAGTTTTCGGCGTGTCTTAGATATGCTGACAGAGCAAACAGTGAATTTATAATCTTCAACCCTTTGTGTAGCGATAAAGTGTCTTTTGAAGCCCTGGAGCAAACGAAGGGAATTAATAAATTCTATCCCCTACAGGGGTACAACGCAGATAGAACTGAAATGTAAAATTTAACTTGAAAGGGTATCTAGTCTCAACTGCATATGTAAGTAGATAATTATTTTAAGCAAAACCACTAGACGTACTCCCTAAAGTGGATGGGAGTATCATATCTTTGTTAAATGATGTAAGAACACTGACTGCATGTCACTAGGCGGCGATTAATTAAAGTAAAACGTTGCCAAATTGAGTTAATAATTCGTATTATTTAGAAAACGAGCGCCAAGCATTTAAGTAATTACAGCTTGTAATCGTAAGACACCAAGACTGACAGAATATTTATATCTATGTCAGCTCTTGTCGAGTATTTTTAAATACTTACAAATTACCTGTCCAATGAATATCCACAAGATTCATTAGGTGGCAAGTTTGGAAGGTACGTATGTGAAGAAGAGGACCGCAGCATGTTGAAGATATGCTGGAAGAAGCTGTCGTAGCCGCGAAGAAACTAAAACTGAAAACACTATATCTACTCGAACTGGTAAAAGTGAATAAAAGTGATTCTGAAATACGCAGATCGTCCAATTAATTTACCTGTAAAACTCTGTATTTATGTAAAATCGATGCTTGAAGATTAATGATTATAATAACCACAGTAGTCCAAGTCCCTGAAGGATAAATAGCCTGCAACAGGCAGGCAGCCGTGACCACGAGTGGAGAGTACGTAGTTTACCACGTTTTTATTACGTCGATTTCCTGTCTGTCTGTCTATTCGGTAGAAATTTTTTTACTAACCACCGTGTAAAAAAACCGAAATATCAATTAGTCATAGCAGCAGTGTTAAATTTTTCCTCTTTAAATAAACCTGTTTTGAAGAACGAGTAACTTTTATTCGTAAAATCTACGTCACTTTGAAATATTACGTTAGTACGGAAAATGGAAAAAGTGATCAGTGCTGTTTCAAGAACGATGCCAACAGAAACGAGCAACAAACACGTGACATAAGAATTGGTACACCATTGCTGAGACGATAGAGTACCTGATACCACGTGGTGTGGCCATTTAGGTGGTACGTATGAACATGCAATCTGCAGGACTTGCCCCATCCGGCCTATATAGTAGTTTCTCACTGTCGTCGTAGGACATCAGTCGTATCACAGAATGGCACCATCCCTATTGTGGAAGGTTTTGAATGCGGAATCAATGAAGTATAATGCTGTATTTGCTTTAAAAGGTTAAAAACGGGAGCAGCCAGAACAAACTTGTGACATAATGTAAGGACGAAACTTAAAACTTATTGGTTCAGTCATAGTTTGCAATAAAAATGGAAAGCCGCTGATCTGCTGCCCGTGTCTACAAAACATGCCTTTATCTGCTTCTGAAAAGGACAAAGTGACTCGAAAAAATAGAGTCCTTCAACCTCAGTTTTCACTCTCCAGCAGTGACTAGTCATAATGTCCAAATAGTGGCATGATCCCCGATTACAACATGATTTTTGAACAGAGTTTAAAAAACCTGAAATCAACAGAAGAATACTGCCGATTATTTCTAGTAGTCAATCACTTTATCACTTGTCGAGAAAAGCAGCGAACTGTGGATGGACTAAGTTTTCTTTTGTTAGCCTCTTTAATTTAATATATCGATTCTATGTATCTTAATACTGCAGGAGTAAAATATTTTTCAGTCTGTGTTCGATTTCTACGTTTAATATGGAAAATAACGGTAATAAAAAACCGAAAATCGCTTACTTCAGAAACCAGTTATTTTGGGAGCTTTCAATAGTCTGGCTAAACTGGCGTTGAAGAAAACCAATACAAACGAATAGTGGTTGTTTCAGCGAATCGCCATACCTACCCGTAGAGTGGTAACATGCGGCATACAGGAGCTCTACATCTAAATCTACATCTACATTATTACTCTGCAATTCACATTTAAGTGCTTGGCAGAGGGTTCATCGAACCACAATCATACTATCTCTCTACCATTCCACTCCCCAACAGCGCGCGGGGAAAACGAACACCTCAACCTTTCTGTTCGAGCTCTGATTTCTCTTATTTTATTTGGATGATCATTCCTACCTATATAGGTTGGGCTCAACAAAACATTTTCGCATTTGAAAGAGAAAGTTTGTGACTGAAATTTCGTAAATAGATCTCGCCACGACGAAAAACGTCTTTGCTTTAATGACTTTCATCCCAACTCGCGTATCATATCTGCCACACTCTCTCCCCTATTACGTGATAATACAAAACGAGCTGCCCTTTTTTGCACCCTTTTGATGTCCTCCGTCAATCCCACCTGGTAAGGATCCCACACCGCGCAGCAATATTCTAACAGAGGACGAACGAGTGTAGTGTAAGCTGTCTCTTTAGTGGACTTGTTGCATCTTGTAAGTGACCTGCCAATGAAACGCAACCTTTGGCTCGCCTTCCCCACAATATTATCTATGTGGTCTTTCCAACTGAAGCTGTTCGTAATTTTAACACCCAGGTACTTAGTTGAATTGACAGCCTTGAGAATTGTACTATTTATCGAGTAATCGAATTCCAACGTATTTCTTTTGGATTGATGTGTCGACAGAAGTGCCGACACAGTGTGATTTGAGGGGACCACAATGCACGCAATAAACACACGAAGGATGGCGTGAGGTCTGAAACAGGATACGTAATGAATGCTACAAAGAAAAGTACGTAGCTGCTGGGATACTTAACTTTAATCCATCATTTTTATACAGCGTTCTTGATGATACAAGTGAGACTCTCTCTAGATAAATGCAATGTAATGCTAATGGCGCCTTGCTAGGTCATAGTCATTGACTTAGCTGAAGGCTATGCTAACTAGCTGTTCGGCTAATGAGCGATGCTTCGTCCGTGTAGTCGTTAGCAAAGTCGTCCGTACAACTGGGGCGAGTGCTAGTCCGTATCTCGAGACCTGCCTTGTGGTGGCGCTCGGTCTGCGATAACTGACATTGGCGACACGCGGATCCGACATGTACTAATGGACCGCGGCCGATTTAAAGCTACCACCTAGCAAGTGTGGTGTCTGGCGGTGACACCACATGGATCACCTCACACTTTTCGTTATTTAGCGTCAACTGCCACCTGCCACACCATACAGCAATCTTTTCTAAATCGCTTTGCAACTGATACTGGTCTTGCGGATGACCTTACTAGACGGTAAATTACACATCATCTGCGAACAACCTAAGAGAACTGCTCAGATTGTCACCCAGGTCATTTATATAGATCAGAAACAGCAGAGGTCCCAGGACGCTTCCCTGGGGAACACCCGGTATCACTTCAGTTTTACTCGATGATTTTCCGTCTATTACTACGAACTGCGACCTTCCTGACAGGAAATCACGAATCCAGTCACACAACTGAGACGATACCCCATAGGCCCGCAGCTCGGTTAGAGGTCGCTTGTGAGGAACGGTGTCAAAAGATTTCCGGAAATCTAGAAATACGGAATCAACTTGAGATCCCCTGTCGATAGCGGCCATTAATTACTTCGTGCGAATAAAGAGCTAGCTGCGTTGCACAAGAACGATGTTTTCTGATACCATGCTGATTACGTGTCAATAGATCGTTCCCTTCGAGGTGATTCATATTGTTTGAATACAGTATATGCTCCAAAACCCTACTGCAAACCGACGTCAATGATACAGGTCTGTAGTTCGATGGATTACTCCTACTACCCTTCTTAAACACTGGTGCGACCTGCGCAATTTTCCAATCTGTAGGTACAGATCTATCGGTGAGCGAGCGGTTGTATATGAGTGCTAAGTAGGGAGCTCGAAGTAAGGTGGCGTAAAGGCGTCACATTGAATGAAGATTATGTTGAAAAATAGGGTTCTGTAGCAAAGAGAGTGGGGGATAATATGGTGTATTGGACTCTTGAATAAGACTAACCTGCTTTTCAGCAAAACATGTGTTGCAGTATTTTTTAAAAGCCCCCGTAAATTACACGACGTCTGTGGCGGCGGAAGGTGATTTCATTGCGACGTCTGGCGGGAATGAAAAGAGTAGTAAGGCCAGTCGTCTGGCAAAGCGATCTCACAAACACGGTCGTACACGCGCCGTGGGCGGAGAGCGCTATTAATAAGGACGACGACGAGGGTCCCTGTCGTAATGGGCGGAATAAACACGTAATTAGCACGAGGCGCGCGCGCTCCTTTATGCCCGCTGCTCGGCGCTCTTTCTTCTGTGCTTTGCTTTCAGCGGCTCAGCGGCAGCGGCGGCGGCGGCGGCAGCAGTGGCCGGCGGTAACTGATATTTAAGACGCGGCTGGGGGGGGGGGGGGGGGGGGTGCTGAGGACAAAGCAGCGCCAGCCGCTGACATTTGGCCGCATTCAGGCGAGACTGATGAGGCTGCAACACCTGCCCGCCCGCGAGGCGCGTCCAAGGTCGCCGCGGCCACGGTCCGGAAGGCAAGGCTTCACCGCAGAAGCCACCAGCTCCCGTGTCCACGTAAACAGTCGACTTCTTCCGCTACGTCATACTACGGGTGAAAAAATGTTCAAATGGCTCTGAGCACTATGGGACTTAACATCTGAGGACATCAGTCCCCTAGACTTAGAACTACTTAAACCTGACTAACCTAAGGACACCACACACATCCATGCCCGAGACAGGATTCGAACCTGCGACCGTAGCGGTCCCGCGGTTCCAGACTGAAGCGCCTAGAACCGCTCGGCAACATCGGCCGGCACTACGGATGACTGTTATCGCAGAAACAACCGGCATTCGGTTACACCAGTTCTTTTCGTTCCGAATTTAACCTGGCTGTTAAAACCGCTCAAAATAACCGTTTTCTGAAATAACCGAATTTTTGCTATTTTATTCCAGGTATTTCCAGTACTACACGTAGAGCGAAGACTGAAAAATTCCATTCAGCGTGAAGGAGTAGGAGAGGACGATCGATATGCAGTTGAAGCGGCGGCAGAAATCGGTTTCATTGCCTCAAGCAAAGATTGCGGAGGTGGAGAAGCGGGCGCGGCGACAGCGAGGTGTGAAAGTTCTCAACATGATGATTTTCCTGCATCTCCACTTTTGGATGGCACCAGTTTTTCACCTCGAAGCAACCACAAAATTAAGGATTCAGTTACTACCCCCAGCTTAGAACACGTCAATAAAAATATAGGTAACTGAAGCAAATTTATCTTCTCTTTCACTGTACCTTGTGGACGTTTTCTCCTGATATAATGTTGCAAGGCTGTTGTGCCTCCTCCAGTTTCTTATCTTTTAAAGCAAATGTAGAATTGTACTTCATTGCTACCACGCTTCATAAAGCACATCTTAACTTGGCATGGTACAGTTCTGCAATACAGCTGATGTCTGAGAACATGAAATGTATTCACAATTGCGAATATTGACAACCATCAGCTGTATAATGGGATGACGACAGCGAAACTTCGTGCTGCACCAAGACTCGAACCCGGATTTGCCGCTTGTCGCGAGCGGTCACCTCACTTTTTTTTTTGTTTTTGTTTATCTCAGTTTCTTCGTTGTTGTTCGTTGCATTTGTTCGAGGCGGACGTCTTCTGACACACGTTCAATTTCATCGTTGGTCCATTCACTCAGGGTTTTTTTTAATACAGAGGGTTGCTACCACTCTGACCGAACACTCTGAGGTCCCGTGCCGGCCCTATTAGGCTAACCAAGCAAGACTCACAGACACACAAACTTCCATATGTCGTCAACGATGTGTCTACAACCTATACTCGTAAATCCATTACGCATATTCCCGTACAGGCGAGACATTTTACTTGAAAGTCGCTTGCCCGGTGTCGGCTGATGAATACTGTATAGCAGTGCCTGTGCTATTCCGAATTACGATGCAATGTTGCAAGTAGATACGTGGTTGACGACTTACAGAAGTTTGGGTCTGGCCGTGCACTATGCAGCTGATGGCTGACCATATTCACAATTGCGTATACATTTCATGTATTTCATAACGGCCGTAGTCATCGCAGTTCCTCTTCCTTTAGACATGCATGCATCTCCAAAGGAGCATTGCATCGTAATTCGGAATAACACAGGCACTGCATTATCGTATCAGACATCCGAGGACGGCCCGCATCTCGTGGTCGTGCGGTAGCGTTCTCGCTTCCCACGCCCGGGTTCCCGGGTTCGATTCCCGGCGGGGTCAGGGATTTTCTCTGCCTCGTGATGGCTGGGTGTTGTGTGCTGTCCTTAGGTTAGTTTGGTTTAAGTAGTTCTAAGTTCTAGGGGACTGATGACCATAGCTGTTAAGTCCCATAGTGCTCAGAGCCATTTGAACCATCCGAGGACGATATAGAGAAACTAACCTGGAGACCAGGCGCGTGGAAGTCTTGAACACGTAGACTCCTATCGTCTAACAGGCCACGCCACAATGCAACAGGTACATTATTGTCTGCAATTCTGTACCGAGTCTTATGCCATGTGTTTCAAAAAATGTTTCAAATGGCTCTGAGCACTATGGGACTTAACATCTGAGGTTATCAGTCCCCTAGAACTTAGAACTACTTAAATCTAACCAACCTAAGGACTTCAGACACATCCATACCCGAGGCAGCATTCGAACCTGCGACCGTAGCTGCGCGCGGTTCCAGACTGAAGCGCTTAGAACCGCTCGGCCACAACGGTTGGCTGACATGTGTTTCTTACCAGTTTCTAATTGAACATGTCATTAAAATGGTCCTGTTTTTTCAATAATAAAATATTGCAAAGCAATGAAAATTTTACAAATAAGCGTTACTAGTTTTCTTTACGTTTTATTTAAAAACCAAAAACTTTAGCTTTGTTGGTATGGCAAATTTGTAGGCAGATTTTTTTCTACTCTGTTATAGGTAAAAAATTAAGAACACCTGTTATAACCGAGACCAAACAAATACAGAAAAATGCCGGTTATTCAGAAGTGAAATACTGGTATCGGTTTTAACTGGTCGGTTTTTCCCATTCTTACATCATACGTCCCGACATCTGTAACGCTGCCCGAAACAGCAAATACGCGGTGACCGACGGCAAACGGGCGTTTGTGAAATCTTCCGATGAAAAAATAACTTCGGGGCATCCCAAAAGAATGATACAGCACCACATTATACACGGTGAACAACGTGAAACTTTTTATTTAGTGAACGGTTCATGACATAGAAACGAAGTTCCGCAAATCACGGTAGGGAGAGCTGTACGAGGAGATACTAAAAGCAATAGGGTAATGGGATGTATTTTCGTGAGACATGTGCGTTCGTGATACTTTTCCCGTGGCGTATCAAGTGCTTTAACTGTTGTCCAGGGGCTTTCCTGCTAGTTCATGTGTGTATCATAGATGGCAGCATAGTAATTCTCCGGTGCCACTTGAGAAGAGACGACTGTGAAAGAAAGAATTATTTCTAACCGTCAGTTTTCCTTATAGTTGTTCACAGTTTAAATGAAGCTTTCAGTAATCGGTACTGAAGAGTTAATCTATCAATTTACGTGCATCAAAATACATACCATTTTCTTGAGCATGTGATAAGCTAATTCTACACAGTGATGTATTTTATTTATCATTCATACAAAAGGAGCTATAGCTTAGTTCCTGGGAGGGAATTGTTAGCTAACATTATACCGTGTTCTTTGTTCGTCATTTACGTAAGAAGAAGTTTCCATGCGTGACAAATGTGCATCAGAAGACAGCATCAGATATTCCCATTCAGAACAGAAGAGTTAATAAAGGAAATAACATTTGTTATCCGTTATGGTTATGTGGAAGCCAAGAGCCATGCTTAAAAATGTCTATATTTGCATAATAATGCGTATTTTCTTTCACTCACAGTCTTGCCTCACCACTATCACGAAGTTACCTAACCCCATCACGAAATTACCTTCAGAATTTTAAAATGTTAATTTAATCATAGAGTCCTGACGGTAATACAATAACGAAACTGTTCTACACACCTTTAAACTACATTTTAATAACTTAATGTGTGCAGTTGGATTTCTAATAAAGAGATGCAGGTGCAACACAATGACAAAAATGTAAAATTATCATGAATGTACTTTATCTTACCCTATGTTTTTTAACGAAATGATGTATTCTTTAATGGCAAAGCTGTTGAAAACACGAGAACAGTGGTACGACGCTTGCTAATGTTGGCATTGCAACTGTTTGGAAAAAAATTCGAGAAATGTGCTAAAACTGAGAGACAAGGAGGCCGGAAGCGGCGAAAATATCCCCAAGTGTCGCTCATGTGTCTAGGCTCTGCCACTGTATGAAGCCTTTCCACCGTTTATATGTTTCCAGAAAAGCTGTTCACTTTCAAGGATACCACATTGCAATCGGACTTTTGTAAATTTTTATGTTCTTGGTATGTGAAGTTCACAAGTCAAATGTGCATCTACCAAAGCATAGCAATGCAACTCTCAAAAATTTTCGAGATAACCAACTTTGAAGTTTTTCAAGGACTTTTTAATATCCTAAATTACGGTCGATTTTTCGACAAGCAGTGTGGCTATGTCGCAGAATGCCCTCCTGCTATAAGGGCAACATGAGTTCGACTCCTGACCAAAGCAATTTTTTAATAAAAATATACACGATCTACGAGCTTTTCCATGAAACGTAACACATTAAGAGTGGGAAAATTATCGGTAGCGCTCGAGACTGGTAATCGCTACAAATCTGGTCTGACTCTCGTTTTGATCATTATTTTTTCGTTTTCTGCGTTAAGTTCGAAAACCTTCGTCAACTAAATTTCAAATTAATCAATTATATGATAATTAATACATATGCAATCGTCATTTTTATGACAAATACACATCATCTTATTTCTAATCACATATTGCACACAAAATCCAGAACTCATTGGCAATATAAAGCATTAACCACCGATCTTTTACAAAAGATTCTTAACAAAGATTGTTTAAATTAAAAAAAATACAAATTAATTTTCTTCATCTGTATGTATTTTACTCTTAGTGGGAATGCTCGTAGAACATGCAACTTTGTTTAAACATATGACCATCAGGAATCGCTACTGAAACGGCAGCCTTGCATACTACCACAAAGCCAAGAGACCCGTCGAGAGGTCGACATTATTTGGTATATTAAAGACACTCGGAGAACTTAAAAGAAGATTTTCTTGAGAATTTTGGAGAGTTGCATCTAAACGCTTTGCTTTATCGGCATGTGAGTTCTGAACATCACGTACCAAAAACATAAAAAAAAAAAAAAAAAAAAAAAAATGATTGCCGTGTGGACTTCTTGTTAACATGAAGTCATACTCACATCTAAACATATTATAACTTAAAGCAACCCGCCGCGTTTTATGTCTGTATGTGAAGGCTAATAATCTCAGGAACTACTGTAGGGATTTTGATACCGTTTTCACTAGTGGACTGATTGATGAGAAGGTTTTTGTATATAATTTATTGTTCAGAGTAATCAGTGTACAATATGTGTATTGCTACCTGTCCCACCTTAAAAAACTGTATCTGGCGGGATAAGCAGTAACAACCGCTACAACAGAGAGCAGCGAAGCTTGACCAGAATGTATATGTATCTTCTTTACGTTACAAATTAAAGTCCTTCCCTGTGTTTTTCTGTCTGTAGGTGAACGCTACCCTCAGGAATTACTGAAGGTATTTTGATAGGGTTTTCACTAACAGACAGACTCATTCAAGAGGAAGGTTTGTGTTTATAAGATGCTTGACAATATTACTAAGGAACAGAGACTTTGTTGGACACGAATAATCATAGGCAATGATGGACAACATGAAACATAATAATACACATGGAGTGGTACGTTTCTAACGAGAAATGGTACAGATTTCACCACAAGGGAAAGGAGGATAACAGACTCCCAAAATAGAAGCTGATATCGGACTCTCACTAAGAAATACACTCTCCTCTGGCACTAATTCACAATTTGCAGCTCTTATTTAAGCTGGCTACCAAACAGTTGAGGAGTACTTGGGGGATACCGTCCCACTCCTCTCTCAAGGCAATTTTCAGTTCTTGCACTGTTCTGGGACGGGGTGTTTGTTGAGAGACGTGTCTGCTAAGAGCATCCTAGGCATGATCTGTAGGGTGTAGACCGTACGAGTACGCACGCCATTCGATATGTTCAATGTCTTCACGTTAAAGTGTGCCCGATACCTTAGTAGTCCTGTTTGGGCGGGCGTTGTCTCCCACGAACAAAGTCGGACCTATCGCACGTCTAATCACACGATCATGACCCAGAACAGGCTCCCTTCAATACCTCTGTGCTGGAACGGTACCTCGCGCAAATACATGCACTGTGTTCGGCCATTATGCATAATGCCTGACCACACCATAACGCCTGGACCGTGCCAATGACGTTCGTGAACATTCTGTGGTGTGTAACGAGTTCTATTTTCTCTCTCTCTCTGTCCACACTAGCTGGTGGCCAGATCACTTGTCACAATGAAGGGGAATTTGTCGGAGAACATCACTATGGAGCACTGTTGACGACACGAAACAACATGCTCCCTAACCAACGAATTCTTTCCCGACGATGGTGTGGTTAAAGTGGGATGCATTTAACTGGCTTACGACCATGCAAACCAGCGCGATTTAATTGCCACAGAATGTGAGATCCCAGATCAATTTATTGTGTGATCAGGGGTGAATGTCTGTTCGTTTTCGCCACCGTGACTACGTATCGATCCTCTTGAGCTGTGATGGTCCGTCTATGACCGCCGTCATGCTTTCGCATAGCACTTCACCTTAGCTGCCTTTTTTTAATAGCGAAATGACACATACTGGCCACAGTAGTAGCACTGTGACCGTCTTTGAGTCGTATAACTGCTCGTCCATGATCGTAAGCGATCAAATCATATCTTGCTGCCGGCCGCGGTGGCCGTGCGGTTCTAGCGCTGCAGTCCGGAACCGCGGGGCTGCTACGGTCGCAGGTTCGAATCCTGCCTCGGGCATGGATGTGTGTGCTGTCCTTAGGTTAGTTACGTTTAAATAGTTCTAAGTTCTAGGGGACTGATGACATAACGTGTTAAGTCCCATAGTGCTCAGAGCCATTTTTTTTATATCTTGCTGTACCATATGGAATATAACACTAATCAATTCCACAACAGCCTTCGTCAAACACCGTACTGGATGAACTGTTGAATGCATACAGAGCATTTGTGTACAGACGGGGTTCACTGAAAAAAAAAAGTCTCGCCTTCATTTCCTTTTACTACGATCGGTCAGGTGTTCTGTAGCAATTGTCAGTTATTCCGTTGCAAATGGCAGTTGTTTCTTAGCAAGTGGCAGTTGTTCTTCGCAGTTGTGAAGCACTGTACTGTATTACAACTACACCAAACAAGTCATCCACCTGTAGATACTTAGGGCTGCCTATCTGGCGTCGAGGCGCGTCTCTAGTTTGAAATGGTTTATCTAAACCCTTTATAAGAGGACAGAGCGGAGATACCTCTGCAAGTAGTCAGGATAGCAGTTGGGTATCTGTGAAGCGTCCTGGCACTAGTAAAACGTTGTCAAAGTTCAATTATTAGCTATGTTTACAGTCGTCTTGTTCCAAACCTGCCTTCTAGCCGATACCTCATTCAGTTGAGTGTTGGATTCCCGCTGACGGCTGTCGAGTCACTTCTCGTCTGCAGACCCAGACGAAGAGTGAGAGACCTCCTGCCGGCGCGGCTTTGGTCCAGGACGAATGGTCTCGTACCAGCTGCTGGAGTGTGCTCGAGCCCACTCCGAATTTTATCTTGACCCTTGATGACCCATCCGCAATGTGAAGTTGTCGGAAGTCGTGTGGTCCGTCGATCTCCCTCCAACCGGCTAGGTAGCTTTCAGCTCCCGGAGGCGCCTAAATGTTGAACAGGAACGTGGACCCCACGAGCCCTAATGTTGGTTTCCGCACTGAAGTTCGGTTTTGTCATCACTCTGCGATATGGTGTTGTCGGAAGACAGTCAGTTTCTAATCAGCAATGACCTCGGCGAGCAGATGAAGTTTATCAGGCGAAGACCATCATCCCAGGTTCAGCTGGTTTATGGACTGTTCTGTATCTCGGACAGATTCACAACAGTATCATAATCAATGAATCGACTTCTGTTACTGTGAACGCTATCGATCTCAGTCATCAACTCCCCAAGAGATGGGGAGCTCGAGTATTTAAAGAGAGTCAACGTGAGGCTATGACGCGATGCTCGGTTCGTATGTCCGCATGTGTCCTCCTTATTTTATTTATTTATTTATTTATTTATTGTTCCGTGGGACCACATTTAGGAGAAGTCTCCATGGTCATGGAACGAGTCAATACATGAAATTATAACACGATTGTAGAAACAGATAAAATGAAATATAAGAAACATATTCAGGCGACAAGTCGTTAGTTTAAATAAAGAAAATCAAAAATGTACACTGGAATTTGCTTAATTTTGTATCTCTTCCAGGAGCTCCTCGACAGAATAGAAGGAGTGAACCATGAGGAAACTCTTCAGTTTGGACTTAAAAGTGTTTGGGCTACTGCTAAGATTTTTGAGTTCTTGTGGTAGCTTATTGAAAATGGATGCAGCAGAATACTGCACTCCTTTCTGCACAAGAGTCAAGGAAGTGCATTCCACATGCAGATTTGATTTCTGCCGAGTATTAACTGAGTGAAAGCTGCTAACTCTTGGGAATAAGCTAATATTGCTAACAACAAACGACATTAAAGAAAATACATACTGTGAGGGCAATGTCAAAATTCCCAGACTATTGAATAGGGGTCGACAAGAGGTTTTCGAACTTACACCATACATAGCTCGAACAGCCCGTTTTTGAGCCAAAAGTACCCTTTTTGAATCAGAAGAATTACCCAAAAAATAATACCATATGACATAAGCGTATGAAAATATGCGAAGTATACTACTTTTCGTGTTGAAATGTCACTTATTTCAGATACTGTTCTAATGGTAAATAAAGCGGCATTTAGTTTCTGAACAAGATCCTGAACATGGGCTTTCCACAACAGCTTACTATCTATCTGTACGCCTAGGAACTTGAACTGTTCCGTCTCGCTTATAACATGCCCATCCTGTCTGATTAAAATGTCAGTTCTTGTTGAATTGTGGGTTAGAAACTGTAAAAACTGAGTCTTACTGTGATTTAGCATCAAATTATTTTCCACAAGCCACGAACTTATATCATGAACTACATTATTTGATAATGTTTCAATATTACACACAAGATCCTTCACTACCAAGGTGGTGTCATCAGCAAACAGAAATATTTTTGAATCACCTGTAATACTAGAAGGCATATCATTTACATAAATAAGGAACAGCAGTGGCCCCAGCACCGACCCTTGGGGAACGCCCCATGTAACAGTGCTCCATTGGGACTGAACATCACTACCACTCTCAATATTGCGGAGGATTACCTTCTGCTTTCTGTTCTTAAAGTAGGAGGCGAACCAATTGTAAGCTACTCCCCTTACTCCATAATGTTCCAACTTCTGCAGTAATATTTTGTGGTCAACACAGTCAAAAGCCTTCGTTAAATCAAAGAAAACACCTAACGTTCGCAACCTTTTATTTAATCCGTCCAAAACCTCACAGAGAAAAGAGACTATAGCATTTTCAGTTGTTAAACCGTTTCTAAAACCAAACTGTACATTTGACAGCAAATTATGTGAATTTAAATGCTGCAGTAACCTTGTATATACAACCCTCTCAATAACTTTAGCAAACACTGATGGCATAGAATATTCGCTAAACAGACTCTTAACTGCTGTATGGATTCATTGATACCCGTTCTTATAAAATAAGTACAGTTTCCTTCAACATTGCTTACGAGCTAACGAATATGCGTGTCACGTTTCCGTTGGTCTTCTGTCCCGAGCTATTTTCTACTGAGCTCGTTCTCCCCCCCTCCCCCCCCCCCACTCTCTCTCTCTCTCTCTCTCTCCCTCTCTCTCTCCCTCTCGCTCTCTCTCGACACGGTGTTGTAACGTGCCGCGGTCTGACCACCTTGCTTACTTCCTGGTTCTGTCTCTGCCTCTGGAGTGACCGCACTTTGCTTGTAGCTAGCTGAATGAGTTTTAATAAAATTTTCCAATTTTCAACCCGTTACTATACCGTGCCGTAACAATACGCAAGAAATTATCGTATAGTTCCATTTACAACACTTTAAACAACGATGTATCTGTTGTCGTTGCCTTCAGTCCAAAGACTGGTTTTATGCAGCTCTTCACGCTATTCTATTCTGCGCAAGTCTTTTCATCTCCGGTTAATTACTACAACCTTCAACCTTCCGAATCTGCTTACTGTGCGATTCTTACCCCCCCCCCCCCCCCCCACACACACACACTTCCCTCTTAATTAAAGTGGTGATCCCTTGATGTCTCATACTGTGTTCAACCAATCTCTTCTTTTAGTCAAGTTGTACCACAAATTTCTTGTCTCCCAATTGTACTCAGCTCCTCCCCATTGGCTACGTGATATACCTACCAAATCTTCAGTATTCTTCAGTACCACCACATTTCAAAAGTTTCTGTTCCCTTCTTGTCTAAACTAGTTATCGTTCATGTTTCACTTCCGTACAGGGCTACATTCCAGACATATATCTTCAGAAAAGACTTCCTAACATTTCAGTCTATATTAGATGTTAACAAATTTATATTCTTCAGAAACGCTCTTTTTGCCATTGACAGTCTATATTTTATAACCTTTATATTTCGGTCATCATCATTTATTTTGGTGCCCAAGTGTCAAAACTCATCTACTACTTTTAAATGTCTCGTTTCCTAGTCTCGTTCCCTCAGTATCACCTGCTTTAATTGTACTACATTCCATTATCCTTGCTTTGCTTTTGTTGATGTTCATCTTACATGCTCCTTTCAAGACACCGTCCATTTCATTTACCGTATCTTTCACGTACTTTGCTGTCTCTGACAGAATACAATGTCATCGGCAAACCTTAAAATTTTATCTCTTACCTGAACTTTAATTCCTACTCCAAATTTTTCTTTGGTTTCCTTTACTACTTGCTCAGTGTACAAATTGAGAAATATCGGGGATAAGCTGCAACCCCGTCTCACCCCTTCTCCGCCACTCTTTCCCTTTATTACCCCTGGACTCTTTATAACTGCCATCTGGTTTCATTACAAGTCGTAAATAGCCTTTCGCTCCCTTTAGTTGACACTTGTTACCTTTAGAATTTCAGAGTATATTCTAGTCAACAATGTAAAAAACTTTCTCTAAGTCTACAAATACTATAAACTTAGGTTTGTCTTTCCTTAACCTATATTCTGTGAGAGGTCGTTGGGTTAGCAGTACCTCGTGTGTTACTATTTTTCTCCGGAATCCAAACTGATCTTCCCCAAGGTCGGCTTCTACTAGCATTTCCTTCCTTCTGTAAAGAACACATGTTAGTATTTTGCAATCATGACTTTTATATTGGTAGTTCAGTAATATTCACACCTATCAGCACCTGCTTTCTTTGAAATTGCAATTATTATATTATTCTTGAAGTCTGAGGGTATTTCACCTGTCTCATACAACTTGCACGCCAGATGGAAGAGTTTTGTCATGACTGATTCTCCCAAGTCTATCAGCAGTTCTGGATGAATGTCGTCTACTCCAGCGCCCTTTCAGTGCTCTGTCAAATTCTTCTCGCAGCATCATATTTCCCATCTCATCTTCATCTAGTCCTCTTCTAGTTCTATAATATTGTCTTTAAATTCATCTCCCTTATATAGACCCTCTATATACTCCTTCCACCTTTCAGCTATGTCGTATAAAGTGGGGCCAAGAGCAAATACACTTAATCTTAAAAGGGAACCGTGCCTTTTCGTTGTCGCCGGTTTCGTCCAAATTTATAGCATATGAAGGATTTGGCCAGAAATGTTACTGAAGTGGGACCTCCAGGTAGCAGAGCGTTTAGAGAAAGTAGCATTTTTGACGCGGGTCGGGAGAGGCATGAGCTATTTATGTTAGCATAGTGTCCAGGCAGCGGCTGGCACAGCAGGAAAACAGCAGAACGGTAATCAGAGGGTGGCGGGTTCGAGTTCCTACGAGGAAAATTTATTTCTTTGAATTTTTTTCAATTTTTACGTTAAGCGCAAATAAACAGAAATGATGCTTAATATATTGCATCTACTAATATTTTGATAAAGGGCACGAAAAGGAAAAGCAAAGGCAAATTTAGGACTGCAAAGAAATTTCCATGTGTTGTCCGCAGCGGGCGATGGAGCGATTTTACCCGCGCCGGGAACCTATTGTTCTCATACAGCTGCCAGTCCCGTGAAGGTCAAAATCAAAGTAACGGAGTACGAAGTCCTGTACGCTTTCATTACTATCCCTTCTTCGAAAGTTATTTGCAGGGTCCTTGTTCAACGCTGTGAGTACAGTCCCTTCCTGAAAAATTACACTGAAGAGCCAAAGAAACTGGTATACCTGCCTACTATCGTGTAGGGGCCCCCGCGTGCACGCTGAAGTGCTGCAACACGACGTGGCATGGACTCGACTAATGTCTGAAGCAGTGCTGGAGGAAATTGACACCACAAATCCTGCAGGGCTCTCCATAAATCCGTAAGAGTACGAGGGGGTGGACATCTCTTCCGAACAGCACGTCGCAAGGCATTCAAGATATGTTCAGTAAAGTTCATATCTGGGGATTCTGGTGGTCAGCAAAAGTGTTTAAACTCAGAAGAGTGTTCCTGGAACCACTCTACACCAATTCAGGACGTGTGGGGTGGCGCACTGTCCTGCTGAAATTGGCCAAGTCCGTTGGAAATCAAAATGGGCATGAACTGATGCAGGCGATCAGACAGGATGGCTATGTACGTCAGAGTCGTATCTAGACGTGTCACTAAAATTGCACACGCCCCACACCATTACAGAGCGCCCACCAACTTGAACATTCCCCATGGATTCTTAGGGTCCGTGGATTTAAGAGGTTTTCTCTATACCCGTCACGCCCATCTGCTCGATACAATTTGACGCGAGGATCGTCCGACCAGGAAACATCTTTCCACCCATCAACAGTCCAATGTCGGTGTTTACGGGCCCAGGTGAGGCGTAAAGCTTTGTGTCGTGCAGTTATCAAGGGTACACGAGTGGGCCTTCGGCTCCGAATGGCCATATCGATGATGTTTCTTTAAATGGTTCGCACGCTGACACTTGTTAATGGTCCAGCACTGAAATCCGCAGCAATTTGTCTAAGGGTTGCACTTCTGCCACGATGAACGATTCTCTTCAGTCGTCATTGGACCCGTTTTTGCAGGATCTTTTTCGGCCGCAGCGATGTCGGAGATTTGATGTTATGCCGGATTCAAATGGTTTAAATGGCTCTGGAGACTATGGGAATTAACATCTGAGGTCATCAGTCCCCTAGAACTTAGAACTACTTAAACCTAACTAACCTATGGACATCACACACATCCATGCCCGAGGCAGGATTCGAACCTGCGACCGTAGCAGTCGCGCGGTTCCGGACTGAAGCCCCTAGAACCGCTCGGCCACCGCGGCCGGCTTTACCGGATTCCTGATATTCACGGTACACTCGTGAAATGGCCGTACGGGAAAATCCTCACTTCATCGCTACCTCGTAGATGCTGTGTCTCATCGCTCCTGCACCGACTATAACATTGTAGCAGCAGTAACAGATCTAACAACTGCGCTAGACACTTGTGTTATATATAGGCGTTGCGGACCGCAGCGCCGTATTCTGCCTGTTCACATATCTCTGTATTTGAATATGCATGCCTATACCAGTTTCTCTGGCGCTTCAGTGTATCTGCAATCTCAAATTTTCCTTCGACTTTTCATTTCATGCCTTTTATGTAAATTTTAATAAATACAATACACTGAGCATTATTTCAGTTTATTTGCAGTGTAAACAACACAAAAACTAATCAGCTCGAATAGTTCGTCTACAACCGATACACTGCCTGGCGAAGTCCAAGGCAGGGACCGCGGCGGATACTGTGTCAGAGTACAAATGCAAAGGTTAGGACTGCAGACTACGTTGGTCCTCGTATAGTGTTTTGTTATTTATTGCTTCTTTTATCTCTGGAATAGCTTTTTCCCTTATTTCTTATTCCCAGTTAAGGCGAGTGTTTGAACTTGTTATCTTGTCGTTTCCATCTTTTCTTCCCACAATCTCTTGATGAATTCTTTGCGTTTTATACTCCACTGTAGCTTGGTATGACACCTTCCTTTCCACATTTTCTTCCCAAAATCTCTCTATGAATTTGTTGTGTTATTTCTTGCCTTTATCTGTCCAATATTTTACAGTGGATCTTTTAGGTTTCTCTATAAATATATGATTTGCAACTAGGATTCCTGAGGCTTTGCGTTCTCTGATGGTATCTTCCGTAGGGTTCATTTCGCCTAAGTTCTGTTAAATTTCTACCAAACAAGTATTTTTACCGCTTTTGAATTTATTACATCGAGTAGTTCATTTTGTTAATCTAGTGTGGTCCATTATGTAGATGTGCCCATAGAACTTCAAGCATCACCTACGTAACGGATCAGTGAACTTGTGTACTGCTGTGTACAGATCTGTAGCTTTTATTTTACACAATACGCCATTTATATTTTCTGAGAATTTTTCGCCCTTCCTTTCCAATTTTATATTTACTGAGTGGCCTCCTACAGATGTAGTTTCTGAGGCTCTACGCAAAACAGCTGTCTTGTAGTGCCGAAGTTTGACATTACGGGATATCACTCGTTTATTTCAGTGATTCCATGTTGTTCTGTGCGCTTTCTTGAGTTTACTGTATGTATTGCCTAATTCGGAGAATACTATAATTTATCCGAGATATTTAAGTGAAGACACAAGTGAAACTGCCGCATATTTTGTTTGCAGTGGAGATCTTCTGATATTTTGATGTACATTTCCATCAAATGGGTGTTCTAGCCTGATATTTGGAGGGCTGTCTTTGATGCTGTCTCGTGTGACCTTTCAATGGTAGACGTAGTTTCTATAGTCGTAGTGAAGGTAGCTCGGTTATTAGCAAAAGCTAATCACTTTACTTTTATTCTTTGCCTCAAGGTCCAGATGTGTATGTCCTCGATTTCTTTCCCCCTTTCTCTGATGAATTTTTGTAACACATCATGTTTAACAGAAGTGGGGAGAGATTTCTCATGGACCTAGACTCCTGTACATATGTCAAAAGGATGAAGACAGCTTCTCTTACTCAGATTAACAATCGTATCCGTGTTTTTGCGGGTAAGTGTTTCTGCAGGAGAACGGGGACTCTACGTCGCCTACCAGTTCTCTTTGTGTTGGAGACACCAGTACCCCTGCACGTGCGCCAATGGCCCAAGAGAACGCCAGCTCCCTCACACGGCGGGCACCTCATCAGCTGTTACTCAACCGCCGTAATTTCTTAATTGGTCTAACTACATCACTGGCGGAGGAAGTCGTTCCCCGGTTTGCTCGCCCGTGCCATGGCTTAATTCCGTCCGAGTTCACAGCGACCGCCTGCCTTGTCTGAAACGGTCGGACCACCGTAGTTGGCACGTAATGGCTTCGTGCTGCTGGAGCTGTTAGGCAGATATGAATCGCAGGAAATAGGGAACTGGACCGTCTGTACTTAACCTTTACGTGTTACAATATTGTTTTATTTAAATATGTTTGCATCTATCTAAGGGAGTAACTGCTACACTAGTTACAGTTCATTATTTGGTCTCCATATAACTTCAAAACAAAACAGTTTGTATTACCGTTTTTGTCTGTGTGTGAATACAATTTATTCGTGTGAACTCAACAATTTATGCCTGTTCGTGCTTCGAAGTAAAACTAAATTAGAATGTTGGTTAGTTATTTTACGTGTCCGCATGCTTTTTGAATGTGATGAATATATCTTGAGCACCAGAAACGGAGATTTGGTTCAAAATGGCTCTGAGCACTATGGGACGTAACTTCTATGGTCATCAGTCCCCCTAGAACTTAGAACTACTTAAACCTAACCAACCTAAGGACATCACACAACACCCAGCCATCACGAGGCAGAGAAAATCCCTGACCCCGCCGGGAATCGAACCCGGGAACCCCCGCGTGGGAAGCGAGAACGCTACCGCACGACCACGAGATGCGGGCAAACGGAGATTTATTCATATTTTCACTTTACTTGCCGCTGGTGTATAAACTTTAATATTTGTTGTAAAAAATGAACATTACAACGTTTAAAATTGCTAGCCTGTAAGTTTCTTAACGCAGTAACCGTAATAATGTTACAGAATACTGAATCTTTGAGTGATAGAATACTTTTTACATCCACTCTACAAATTAACTCTTGTTTTAAATATTCTGATATGATCAAGTGATTGTGTGATTTCCTTAGAGGCTGTAATGTTCTGTTTCCTTCATTTCTACCGGGTATTTGGGGAAAGCAGCAGGTGGATTTCAGCTTTCCTCTCTACCGAGACTTCCCACAACATTAACAACTCCCTTTGCATACCATAGCAGTTATTCGATAGTATGGCCTCTGTTTATGTAAAGTCTTCAAGCTCAGTTACAGATTCTATGGAGAAGAATATAGTACTAAGGGAAGTTAAATCATAAGAGGTGAGGGGCAATTTCTTATATTTGTTGTTTTACATAGAAAGAGACAAAGGAGAAACAGCGGCTTAATCAGATTTGCTGATGACATTTCAGTAGTGGTATACTCAGAAATGGAACTAAAGAAATCGCTTAGGGTCTTAAATAAAGAGACAAAAAAGCTAAAAGTAAAGAGAAATACCAAGAAGCCAAAAGTCACCTTTACAGACAGGAAAGGAGGTCGAGGTAAGAATAGGTAGTGAACAAGTCGAGGAAGTGACCGAATTTTGGCATCTCGGTAACAATGTGGAGGAATACAATAGGATGTCTCAAGTAAATCAAGAGATGAATAGCACTGACCAAAACCGTCTTCCAAAATACGCTGGAGAAGCACATCAGCTTCCACCCCAAGAAAACATTTATAAAGACCATTGTGTGGAGTAACCTAATATACGGAAGTAATACATGGACGTTAGCAAAAGCGGGAGAAAGCTCGCCTCGAAGCTGCGGAAATGCAATACTCGACGAGAATTACAAGAACTAGCTGGATCGCAACAAAAACAAATGGGATGGTTCTTCTAGAAATAAGAGACAATGAAATACTGTTGGAAGTTGCACGCGAAGGAAAAGCAAAACTCTCTGGGCTATTAATTTGACATAGCGTTCTGTTACAAAACATTTTCGAAGACATGACCATAGGGAATAGAAAGAGGGGACGACCAAAAACTTCCTGTTAAAAATACCCTACTGGCCATTAAAATTACTACACCAAGAAGAAATGCAGATGATAAAGGGGTATTCATTGGACAAATATATTATACTAGAACTGACATGTGATAACATTTTCACGCAATTTGGGTGCATAGATCTTGAGAAATCAGTACCCAGAACAACCACCTCTGGCCGTAATAACGGCCTTGATAGCCTGGGCATGGAATCAAACAGAGCTTCGATGGCATGTACAGGTACACCTGCCCATGCAGCTTCAACACGATACCACAGTTCGTCAAGAGTAGTGACTGGCGTATTGTGACGAGCCAGTTCCTCGGCCACCATTGACCAGACATTTTCAATTGGTGAGAGATCAGGAAAATGTGTTGGCCAGGGCAGCAGTCGAACGTTTTCTGTATCCAGAGAGGGTCCTACAGGACCTGCAACATGCCGTCGTGCATTATCCTGCTGAAATGTAGGGTTTCGCAGGGATCGAATGACGGGTAGTGCCACGGGTCATAACACATCTGAAATGTAACATCCACTGTTCAAAGTGCCGTCAATGGGAACAATAGGTGACCGAGACGTGTAACCAATGGCACCCCATACCATCACGCCGGGTGATAGGCCAGAATGGCGATGACGAATACACGCTTCCAATGTGCGTTCACCGCGATGTCGCCAAACACGGATGCGACCATCATGATGCTGTAAATAGAACCTGGATTCATCCGAAAAAATGACGTTTTGCCATTCGGGCACCCAGGTTTGTCGTTGAGTACACCGTCGCAGGTCGCAGGCGCTCCTGTCTGTGATGCAGCGTCAAGGGTAACCGCAGCTGTATTCTCCGAGCTGATAGTCCATGCTGCTGCAAACGTCGTCGAACTGTTCGTGCATATGGTTGTTGTCTTGCAAACGTCCCCATTTGTTGACTCAGGGATCGAGACGTGGCTGCACGATCCGTTACAGCCATGCGGATAAGATGCCTGTCATATCGACTGCTAGTGACAAGAGGCCGTTGGGATCCAGCACGGCGTTCCGTATTACCCTCCTGAACCCATCAATTCCATATTCTGCTAACAGTAATTGGATCTCGACCAACGCGAGCAGCAATGTCGCAATACGATAAACCGCAATCGCCATAGGCTACAATCCGACCTTTATCAAAGTCGGAAACATGATGGTACGGATTTCTCCTCCTTACACGAGGCATCACAACAACGTTTCAGCAGACAACACCGGTCAACTGCTGTTTGTGTATGAGAAATCGGTTGGAAACTTTCCTCACGTCAGCTCGTTGTATGTGTCTCCACCGTCGCCAGCCTTGTGGAATGCTCTGAAAAGCTAATTATTTTCATATCATAGCATATTCCTCTCGTCGGTTAAATTTCGCATCTGTATCACGTCATCTTCGTGGTGTAGCAATTTTAATGGCCAGTAGTGTACATATCGCTACCCCTTGGCTTTTGTCATCTCAGTGTACATTGCTTGAAGTAACCCTTGTAACCGACACAGTTACGAATCTGCTGGTCATATCTCTCAGTGCTGGTATATATAGTACTGCTTTCGGATAGACCCTATTGGGTCAGACGATTGGATAGCCGCCAGAATGTCATAAGCCCTACTTTCATGAAACATTGAGGAGAGGTTAGGAAGTTAGGTCAAGAAGATTGCCGGAAATTATGGTATCAGCTGGTTTACGTCTCCGCCTCTTCTTTCCTTGATGGCTTGGTAATGGCAGCGAAAATCTGTTCCACCTCCAGTATTCGAACTGGCTACCTCCGAGGTGGGAGCCAGCGACTAGGCGAGAGCTACCAGCCTCGGCTGTGGAGGCCACGGTGATGGGGAGCTGTCGACCAGACCACTGTGACACGGAACGCCGCGAGTTGCAGCTGCTGGGCTGGACGTGAAGCGCCAGCCACCCCGCGACGGCAGCCAAGGCTGACCCAGCCGAGCGGGCAGGCCGGCTCGCCGTGGCCCAGTTCCGCGCGGCCTTGCCGGCCGGAGTCTCAGTCTGCCTGTCGCCGTAACCGCCGCCTCGCCTCACCTCAGCTCAGCTCACCTCATCTCACTGGTCCGTCGCATCCGCCTACCGGCCTCCAGCTCGGCACGAGGCCCGGTCACCAGCGCATCAATGCTCTTGTCGCATCCCCCTGAACATTTGTTACTGCAATGGATTGAGCTCTGGTCCAAACACCGAGGAGAAGTTCAAAGTCCAATGAATTTATAACGGCCAGCGACTAACACCTGCGCTATCACACACCCTTATACCGGGCGATTCAGCTGCCCCTACCCGTGGGTTTCATGCAACCAGCAACACATTCAAATACCACGAGCAAGACTTCCGGACACTCGCTCTTGCAACGTACAAACTTTTAGCCCAACTGAAAAAATGAACACCACATTTCTGGAGGAAATGTAATGTTATTAAATTTTGTGCTAGGGTACATCTTCCCTAGAGGGCATTGTTTTGTAAATATTCAAGAAAGCATATAAAAATGACATTCAAATACGTTTTTCTTGTATAACTAGGAAACTGTTCACTTCAGCGAAAACGTATCCCAGCACAGAATTTACACTACGAGCCATTAAAATTGCTACACCACGAAGGTGACGTGCTACAGACGCGAAATTTAACCGACAGGAGGAAGATGCTGTGATATGCAAATGATTAGCTTTTCAGAGCATTCACATCATGGTTGGCGCCGGTGGCGACACCTACAAGGTGCTGATATGAGGAAAGTTTCCAACCGATTTCTCATACACAAACGGCAGTTCACCGGCGTTGCCTGACGAAACGCTGTTGTAATGCCTCGTGTAAGGAGGAAATGCGTACCATCACGTTTCCGACTTTTATAAAGGTCGGATTGTAGTCTATCGCGATTGCGGTTTATCGTATCGTGACACTGCTGCTCGCGTTGGTCGAGATCCAATGACTGTTAGCTGAATATGAAATCGTTGGGCCCAGGAGGGTAATACGGAACGCCGTGCTGGACCCCAACGGCCTCGTATCACTAGCAGTCGATATGACAGGCATCTTATCCGCATGGCTGTAACGGATCGTGCAGCCACGTCTCGATCCCTGAGTCAACAGATGGGGACGTTTGCAAGACAACAACCATATGCACGAACAGTTCGACGACGTTTGCAGCAGCACGGACTATCAGCTCGGAGACCATGGCTGCGGTTACCTCTGACGTTGCATCACGGACAGGAGCGCCTGCGATGGTGTTCTCAACTACGAATCTGGGCGCACGAATGGCAAAACGTCATTTTTTCGGATGAATCCAGGTTCTGTTTACAGCATCATGGTGAACGCGCATTGGAAGCGTGTATTCGTCATCGTCATACTGACGTATCACCCGGCGTGATGGTATGGGGTGCCATTGGTTACACGTCTCGGTCACCTCTTGTTCGCACTGATGGCACTTTGAACAGTGGACGTTAAATTTGAGATGTGTTACGACCCGTGGCTCTACCCTCCATTTGATCCCTGCGAAAACTTGCATTTCAGCAGGATGATGCACGACCGCATGTTTCAGGTCCAGTATGGGCCTTTCTCGATACAGAAAATGTTCGACTGCTGCCCTGGCCAGCTCATTCTCCAGATCTCTCACCAACTGAAAAGTCTGGTCAACGGTGGCTGAGCAACTGGCTCGTCACAATACGCCAGTCACTACTCTTGATGAACTGTGTTACCGTGTTGAAGCTGCATGGGCAGGTGTACCTGTACACACCATCAAAGCTCTGTTTGACTTAATGCCCAGGTGTATCAAGGCCGTTATTGCGGCCAGAGGTGGTTGTTCTGGGTACTAATTTCTCAGGGTCTATGCACCCAAATTGCGTGAAAATGTAATCACATGTCAGTTCTAGTATAATATATTTGTCCAATGAATACCCATTTATCATCTGCATTTCTTCTTGGTGTAGCAATTTTAATGGCCAGTAGTGTAGAAAACTGTGCACATCAGCAATAACGAATCCCAGCACAAAATTTAGTTACATTATATTTTCTACAGGAAGTTGCCGTTCATTTTTTTCTGTAGGACTAATAAGGTGCACATAATTAGCAGGAGAATATGAAAACCTATCTGTAGGGACAGCTGAATCACTCTGTATAATGCGACATTCACCATTAGATGAAACGAGAGGTGGAGCCGCCATTGTAAAAGGACAGAGGGAGTATTGTGTTGGCAGTAGAGGAGCAGTAACTGCACGACGGGTTGGTAAGAGAGCTCCGTGACTTGGAGTGTTGGTGTGTGGACTAATCATTGGACGTCACTGAGCAGCAAATCCATCAGGGTCATTTAAACCAGCAGTACAGCTAGCACAATGACGGCGCGTAGGGGGTAAGAAGGTATGGGCACAGTGGTCGAGCAGCTCCTTGTAAGTCACAAACTTCTATAGACAATGTTAGTCGATGCTTGAGGCGGAGAGAAGAGTGACGCCACTGGACAGTGGATGAATGGAAAGCAGCGGTTTGGAGTGATGAATCACGTTATACCACGTGGCCACAGGATGGAGGCATTTGGGTGTGACGAATGAGTGGAGAATGTCACCTGCTATCGCGTGTGGTGTCAAAAGTGAAGTAGGGTTGGGTTGTTTGTGGGAAGAGACCAAACTCTGAGGTCATCGGTCTCATTGGATTAGGGAAGGACGGGGAAGGAAGCCGGCCGTGCCCTTTCAAAGGAACCATCCCGGCATTTGCCTGGAGCGATTTAGGGAAATCACGGAAAACCTAAATCAGGATGGCCGGACGCGGGATTGAACCGTCGTCCTCCCGAATGCGAGTCCAGTGTGCTAACCACTGCGCCACCTCGCTCGGTGAAGCAGGGTGAAAGTGGTGCTACAGTATGGGGATATTTTTCGAGGTTAGGTTGTGGTCCCCTTGTTGCACCCTAAATGATGACGAACGTCAACACATTTTACAACACTGTGTATTGTGTACAGTAGAGGAACATCTGGGAGAAGTTGGCTGCTTGCAACAGCACGACAATGCACCCTTTCGCAAAGCAGCATCAGTGATAATGGTTTGTGGGCAAAACTGTTTCTGGGAAGTACTGGACTGACGAGGGTCACGGCCTGAACCCAATTGGACACCTTTGGGATGGGTCAGAATGTCGTCTCCAGCATCACTACTTTCCTCTTTAGGAAGAATGTACTGCCATGACTCCTCATTGAAGCGTCCCCAGCAGAGTTCAATCCATCATGAATGCGAGGAACGGGCACACTACATATTAATGTCCACTAATGGCTGTCTGGGTAGTTTTGATCAAATGGTGTACATTTACGTGAAGATGTACAATGAATAGTCACGAACAAGTCAGGGAGTTCTCCGGTCCACCCAGAACATTTGGGACAATGAACAACAGAAAGCGTATAGATTTTCGAACCAAACGTGAGTCACAGCTCTCTGATATGTTCATCCACATGGTTCGTTATTCAATCTACTTCTTTCTCCTCACCTTTGTATTTATCCCCACGATACATCTGTCGCAGTTCGAGCGGCTCCTCCCGTCGGAGGCTCGAGTCCTCCCTCGGGCAGAGGTGTGTGTGTTGTCCTTAGCGTAGGTTAGTTTAAGTTAGATTAAGTAATGACTGAGCTTAGGCACCGATGACCTCAGCAGTTTGGTCCCATAGAACTTACCACAAATTTCCATGAAGTCGACATGTTAATTACTGGATTTGACAATGGTAGCGGCAGATGGTGGCCAAATGCCCTTCTTGGGACGTGGGTACCAGCCCGTTATTCAAATAATCGGATGAGGTAAACCGCCTAAAAATCACATCTAGGCTGGCCGGCACACCAGACTGAGCGGGGTGACGCAGTTATTAGCACACTGGATTCTAAAAATGGTTCAAATGGCTCTGAGCACTATGGGACTTAACATCTGAGGTCGTCAGTCCCCTAGAACTTAGAACTACTTAAACCTAACTAACCTAAGGACATCACACACATCCATGCCAAAGGCAGGATTCGAACCTGCGACCGTAGCTCCAAGTAAATATTGGGATAGGTTTTTCAAATGACATGGGAACATTCTTTAAAAATCCGAGCTTGTGCTCAGTCTCTAATGACCTCGACATCGACGGGACGTTAAACCCTAATCTTTGTTCCTTCGTCGTTAATCCGAAGGGGCGGATTTAATTCAGGACCGGCGCGCATCCGTGAATCCCGGAAGCGGCGTGCTAAAACGTCAGCTTTCCGGGCGGGCCTAGTTCCTTAATGGACGTTCCGTCAAAAAGTAGCACACATGTAAAATATATGCCTATGACTAATCAGTGCTGTTAAGAGTGATAAAGCAATACCCATCTTTATAGGGCAACAGAGGGACTAAAATGCGTAAAAAGCTGTGATATGGTGTGAAATCTTTGCCACAAATACCGATACTGGAGTTCTCCAGTGACCCTGCACGTGTCTACCAAGCGATGGTGGACGCAGACACCGACGTGCAAGGGTACACGACGTCGCAAGCCGCGACTGCCCTGCAGAATACTGATTTCAAAAGGCAATGCGGGGAACGACTTGAATACAGATGAAAGTCGGGCCTCCGCTAGGTAATGGTCTCACGTGCTGAAATGTTCCTTTCCTCTTCAGCACCTGAGGCTGCTCTTTTGACCAAGTTTTGGTGATACGTATTACCAAGATTGTTATTTTATTACTAGGATTTTAAGGTATGTCTTTTTGATCGCTTTGTGGCATTTGATTTCCAGGTCGGTCCACATTTTATTAGATTCCATCCGACAGTATAGCAAAACAAACACTGCTTTAAGTTCGCAAGCAGTTGTGATGGATAGTATTCCATTTTCCACAAAACGACGGATGGCCACGAAGCGTGAGAACGAAGATGCGAGTCGTACTGGAGTGAACAGAGATTGAATGTTTATATACGCCTCAAACTAGAATCTCGACATTATCCACACTGGCAGTTACCTAACCATGATAACAGTAACTCCAAAAAAAAGCTCACATTTCAATTAGAATTTTATGTAATAACGTTGGCAATAACTGGCTGACAAAGCCCTGTGCAGGCAGCCGCCAAACACTGAAGCTAGCTCACTATTCAGTCTAGAACTAACTTTCATCCGGACACAACGCAGTTAACGTGAGTGGGTATTTTATATTGTTCAAATTAAGTTGAAGTATTAGCCTCAGGAAACGTTTAGCACTCAGTTTTTGGAGACGCAACACTTACTTGTCGTGGACGAATCGTACTTCACGAAAAAGTGATTTAACGATTGGAAGTGCCTCGGAGAACGTATATATACAATGTCGCGTGTGTGTGACTTCGTCTGATCATTAGTCGAATGGAGATAATTTTATGAACCCCCAATGGTACTTGATAAGCAAAGGTTAGGATCCGCAAACTTAAATTCAACTATATATGTAGTGCCTGTTCTTTAAGACATGTCCGAAAGAACAGACACCAGATATACAAGGTGATTCAAAAAGAATACCACAACTTTAAAAATGTGTATTTAATGAAAGAAACATAATATAACCTTCTGTTATACATCATTACAAAGAGTATTTAAAAAGGTTTTTTCTCACTCAAAAACAAGTTCAGAGATGTTCAATATGGCCCCCTCCAGACACTCGAGCAATATCAACCCGATACTCCAACTCGTTCCACACTCTCTGTAGCATATCAGGCGTAACAGTTTGGATAGCTGCTGTTATTTCTCGTTTCAAATCATCAATGGTGGCTGGGAGAGGTGGTCGAAACACCATATCCTTAACATACCCCCATAAAAAAAATCGCAGGGGGTAAGATCAGGGCCTCTTGGAGGCCAGTGATGAAGTGCTCTGTCACGGGCTGCCTGGCGGCCGATCCATCGCCTCGGGTAGTTGACGTTCAGGTAGTTACGGACAGATAAGTGCCAATGTGGTGGCGCTCCATCCTGCTGAAATATGAATTGTTGTGCTTCTTGTTCGAGCTGAGGGAACAGCCAATTCTCTAACATCTCCAGATACTGTAGTCCAGTTACAGTAGCACCTTCGAAGAAAAAGGGACCAAAAACTTTATTGGCTGAAATGGCACAGAAAACGTTCACCTTAGGCGAGTCACGTTCATACTGAGTTGTTTCCCGCGGATTGTCAGTGCCCCATATACAGACATTGTGACGGTTGACTTTCCCATTGAGCGGTCGCCATCTTAGCATCAACTGACGCTGACGCCTAGTCAACAGCGCCTCAAGCGAACAAATGTACAACTAAATGAAACTTTATAGCTCCCTTAATTCGCCGACAGACAGTGCTTAGCTCTGCCTTTTGTCGTTGCAGAGTTTTAAATTCCTAAAGTTGTGGTATTCTTTTTGAATCACCCTGTATTATTACGGTTCAGCACAGATAAACACAAAGCTTGAACTCTTGATGCCAAGAGTGATGAGGCTAACGGGCAGGGGCACTACATTATTAGTGTGCGGTGTGGGTCTTAGGGCCGGCCGCTGTGGCCGAGCGATTCTAGGCGCTTCAGTCCGGAACCACTCTGCTGCTTCAGTCGCAGGTTCGAATCCTGCCTCGGACATGGATGTGTGTGATGTCCTTAGGTTAGTTAGCTTTAAGTAGTTCTAAGGCTAGGGGACTTAAGACCTCAGATGTTATCTCCCATAGTGCTCAGAGCCATTTGAACCATTTTTGGGTCCTACGGAAGGCGTGTCGAGATAGTCCGTGCAGTTGTGGTGACCACTAAGTCTGAATGGTGTAGTGCTCGGCGCATCTGCCTAGTAAGCAGAGACCCGGATCCCAATACCGCTCTGGCATAAATTTTCAACTTGCCCCATCGATATAAATCAGTACCAATTGGCAGCTAATGTCTTTAATTCCTTCGTGGCTTAGATTCAACTATTGCTGTCAGACTGGCTCTAAAGACAGGTTTTTTCCTTATTTTTATTAAAATAAACTGGCGTCCCTTTATTTCGAATCTGCCATGGAAGCAGCATTGATACTTTCCCACTTGCCAATCCATCATTCACAGTTGTTTGTATGCATGTTCGAATCTGCGACCAGCAGATAAGAAAACCATTGAGGACAGCTTTACAAGACACGAGGTAAGAAAACACCCTCCTTATGGACAAGGGGAACTGCAAGAAATTTGCTAGACCTTCTTGATACGAACTGGTCAACGTAGCCCTCTACATGCAACAATTTATGAGGAACAACTTGCGCTCGTAGCAAGTCCGACGTAGTAGCGTGTCACCGCAGGAACATTCCTTGCATACCATCTCAGTTAATTAGTTAGGTACTAAGATAATTACTGAAGCCGCTACAGCTTCTTAAGAAATGAATCTTTTACAATCATTTCATTGCCAAGTTCTTATATATCGAGCGAGTAAACTGGTTTGTCTGAAGGAGTAAAAGAACATATGTTATCAAGACTCTGTTAAGGACACTCTTCATGTCCATCATCACTAATTTGAATTTGAACTGTTCTAATATTATGGCTACATAGTCTTGATCACTAGAATTGCTACTTTTTATTTATTTATTCGCTCCTTTTTAGCAGCTTCAGAGACGTTCACAAAGACTGTGTAGTCTGATTGCATTTTTTGATTAGCAACAACTAGCTGTTCCACTCTCAATTACGACACAGACCCAAGCTATCTCAACTTTTATTTTACTTTGTAAGAACTTCCCGTACTACTCCTTCTTCTGTTGCGTCTACTGGAATTAAAACTACGAGGCGCTGCTCAAACGGAAAGCCCCAGCGTAAAGAAAATATCACGAAAGATGTGGATTAAACATTTATTATGCTGTACACAAGTGTACACTTTCAATTACGTTTTCTTAATACGATCGCCAATGTTTCCCAAACACTGTTAAAGCTGACAGACTAGAATTTTTAAACCATCTGCGCAGAATGCCTCCCAGCGGGTTTCAGAAAGGCCAGGACTGATTTTCACTACTCTGCAAGCAATTTCGAGAAACAATTAACGTCCTGAGACGCACTAAATACGAGAGAACAGTATTCGAAAACTTTCCACCTGAAGTTTCAGATTCGCTGCATGAAATCGAGAGACAGTGTTCTGGCGTCAATTATCACGAACAGTGTTGACCACGCGCTTTATTTGTCTGCTTCGTACATATTTTCACTTCCTGTTACACAAAGAGAAAACAACAACAGTACACGTAATTGTTGCAGTTCCTGCATCAGTCTTTGAATGAACAACCTGACCACTGCAAACAGTCATATCGATCACCCAATAGGCCATTACTTTTGAGTCGAGTTATGTCCTACTCTGTATAATGTACACTGATGAGCTAAAACATTACGATGACTGTAAGAACGCAGAGTCTCGTGGCGGTAGCATTCCATAACAAATTCTCAGGTTTGCAACCGCGACAAGTAATTAAAATTACACAATCTTTTGCTCAAGGACACCTTGGCCATAGTCAAGTGGTGTGACTGCAAGTGGGCTGCTGGTGCGGCGTTATATGCACCAGCTGCCAGCTGTGACGTCACTAGTGGTCGCAGCTTCGCCATATTTGGGCATACGTTGACTCGGTGTTGACCAAGACGGATGGCGTTGCATTGGGAAGCCTGTTACCTCCAGATGTTGCAAATCACTTCATGAAGAATTCTGGGGATATTGCCTTAGACACGGCGTCGGTACGTTAACGAAACGTTAGGCATTTGGCCCCACGGACCCGAGAAACTTGACGAGTTCTTGGAACACCTGAGTGGAGTTAACAGTAACATCCAGTTCACGATGCAGGTAGAAAGAGACAATATATTGCTCTTCCTCGACGTTTCGTCCACCTCAAACGGAATGGATACCTTGATCACAGCACCTATAGAAAACCTACTCCAACCGAACTGCACTTGCACATCAACCATCACTCAGCACAGACGCGCACGTGTTACAAACATCGGTGCATCATGCAAGAATGATAACAGACGCTGGAAACGAGCTGAGCCATCTACGCAAGGTCTTCAGAGGCAACGGCTATAGAGTCCATCAAATAAATGATTTCAAGCAGGAATCAGAATAAGACCACCAACGAGAGCAGTGGCTCCGTGTCGGGCGAGATAAGCCGGCTGCTGAAAAGAGACAGAATCGAATCAATCTTCAGCCTTCCGACAAAAATCCTTCAATTACTAAGACCAGTTAAGGCCGTGGAAGGACTCAGAACATCTGTTGTACACCAGATACCTTGCAGTGTGGCCAGACTTGCGTCGTACAAACATTACACACTGTGGAACAACGCAGAAGCATGAGAGTTTGTATTGCCTACGCTATCCCCAGAAATCCGCTTCAGCTCAGCGTGCTTTTAGAAAACGGTCACGGGGTAAAATCTGACGAAACCTCTGTCTTAGCTTGCACTAACGACTTCTGGACTGTGTAATTAAAGAAGCCATTGAAATAAAGACCACCGATAACACACTAAATAGAAACAGTGGTCTGCAGCTCAGTGCGGAATGGTATCCAGCGATCGCGAGGTTCAAAAAATGTGTGTGAAATCTGATGGGACTTAACTGCTAAGGTCATCAGTCCCTAAGCTTACATACTACTTAAACTAAATTATCCTAAGGACAGACACACACACCCATGCCCGAGGGAGGACTCGAACCTCCGCCGGGACCAGCCGCACAGTCCATGACTGCAGCGCCCAAGACCGCTCGGCTAATCCCGCGCGGCATCGCGCGATTAAAGTGGGCACATCGAACACCGAGTCAACGTATACCAACATATGGCGTTGTCACGAGCTCCATCACTTCAAAGCCGGCAGCTAGTATGTATAAAGGAGTGTCAGCAGCCCACTGACGGTCACACGGCTTGTCAGTGACTAAGGAATGCTTGGCTGAAAGCCTGTGTAATTTTAATCACTTGACGCGACTGGAAACTAGAGAACTTTGTATCCATTATGACGAATGTCCACCGTGTGACTACATACCGCCTAGTGGCGTTGCGAGCTCTTGACGTGGTAACGATAGATGTAAGTGGAGCGGGCACAAATGGTGGATCATTTCACCAGACTGTGCGCCTTTTCTAGGACAAGGCGCAAGAATCGGCAAACCCGCTCAGCAGTCAACTGGGGCAGCATGACACTCTTGCTGCGAGCGTGATTTTGAAAATAAAAACCTGATACAGCAAGCCAGAGGTCAAATCACCAAGCAAGGAACAAATCGCTATACTTAGACGCAAGGATTGCAGGAAAAACACCACATTGCTTGGCCTGCACATCTTCACTCTATGTGAGGCTGTCATTTAGAATGCGACTTCGAGTGGGGACTCATTCTAACGACGATACGGGCCACAAATGAGAAAATCCACTGACGAAAGATATTCTGACAAGGGGCTAATTGTAACAGCTTGGTGGCTGGGGAGGAGCATATCGGAAACGGCGAAGCTGGTCGACCTTCCACGCGGTACTGTCGTGAGCAAAATGGTTGAAAGACGGTGAAACCTTTAGTTGGTGACAAGGTGTTGGACGTCCAAGCCTCATCGCAGAACGTGGAGGCCGGATGCTTGCCCGCTCTGTAAATCAGGATGGGGCTATGTGTGGTAGACCTGATGGCGGCGTATAATGCTGGCGCAGAAACAATGTTTCGGAGCATACCGTTCAGCGAAAATGGTTATATATGGGTCTCTGCAGCAGACGACTGCTGCCTGTCCCCAAGTTGACCCAACTACGAGTTCATCGTTAATTACGATACCAGTGGGCACAGAAGCAACGAGTTTGGACCACGGATCAATAGCAACACGCCGTCTGATCGGATGAATTACGTTCCTTGTTACGCAAGATCGATGGTTGTGTCTGAATATGCCGTCATCCACGTGAGCGCCTGCTAGAAACGCACTGAGCCACAGACACATGACAAAGACATATACTATATGGGGAGACTCACATGGGCTTCCATGGAACCTTTGGTAGTAACGGAAGGGAGCATGACAGCTGTGGATTATTTGGACATTATTGCAGGTCCCCTGCATCCCTTGGTCACGCATCAAAGCAGTCAGGCATTGCCCGAGCCACAGCAGTATCAATATGAGCCAGCCATTAGGCATAAGGATTTCGACACGGTTAGCAGGTTACCAAAAGTGGAACATCAACACCTCTGTGTGTAAGTGCGAGCGAGCTCAGAAGAAAAGTGTAAGACAAGTTCAGATCAACTTTCCTCTGTTACTCTAGTAACTTACGTAAGAAGCACTAGGCAGGGCGCAACAATGTCTAGCAGGCGTGTGACGAAGCAGTTTGGACATTGAAACAAATTAATTAAGCCAATACAGCAAAGCTGAAGGGCACTGACAACTTGTAATGAGCGAGTCCAATTCGGTCGCTATCAATGAAACCGCACATCAAAGCCACTTCTCGAAGCCATAAGTTCTCCTCCCAGCTGGCCTAGAGTCAGTTGATCAACAGAATTGATGGCGGTTTCGTCATTTGCACTCAATTCCCTGATTAGTATACTGTAAGGTCTTGTGTAAGATTTTTCCAGTATTGGTCATACTCTTGCTGCTTGATGTGGTGACCAACAATCCGTTGCCATGGATGACTGTAAACGAGCATCCCCTACTGGAGTCGCCAACAACAGATAGTCGACGAGTCTACCAACACCGTTCCAGTTCAGGGCACCAACTGGTCTGAAACTTCAGCATCATTCAAGTCACAGTCTACCAAACTGCTGGCCCATTATCACTGTTCAATATCACATCATTCCAACAGACGTTGTGGTCCATCTTGTATGTCAACATACTCAGTCACCAGAAAGCGACAGACTACTCTGAAGACGGCGTGTGAGACACGCACACACGTGTGCCTTCTTCACAGCCTTATCTGTAGCAGACCAACCGACGGGAAGCTCCTTCTGAAGCAAAGGGTGAGCAACCCGCCACACTCCGAGTCACAACCCTACGCTTAGAGCTGGTGCAGCGATCATCGGTAGCCCTGAATCTGCCTCTGGATTCAGCAGATTCCACTCCGGCTTATGAAGCCACCAGCTGTCGTGGAAGACACTGCGACAAGACGTATCATCCGGAATAAAAAAGTAATATGTAACCTTGTTTTATTGCGACTAACCATGCCAAATAGTTTCCTCAGCCTCCATCCTGACCAAACAGTAGGGAATTTCCGCCCAAGGGTAGGCAACCCCTACACGTTCATGCTCGATGCCCTACGTATCAGCGATGGGCTCTTCCAAGAGAAAGCCAAATCATGACACAGTGGTTAGCATCTTGGACTCATAATCGTGAGAATGACGTTACAAATCCATGTCCAGCCATCCTGATTTAGATTTTCCGTGATTTTCCTAAATCACTCAAGCAAATGCTGGAATGGTTCCTTTTAAAGGCGCGACCATTTCCTTCCCCATTCTTGAATCATTCTGAGCTTGTGCTCTAACGACCTCGACGCCGACGGGACGCTACACTATAATCTTTCTTTTTCACAGTGGTTTAAGGAGCATGCTAGTGAATTCATGATGATGTCTTGGCTAGCAAATTCGCCTCATCTGAACCAGACGGAACACATATGTATATATTAGGCGTTAGCTCTGCTACGCCCACACAGAAATTGCATGACCTGTACGGAGACATGTGCTGAAACACACAGGATTGCTGAATCCGTGCCACGCTGAAACGTTAACGTTTTGGAAGAACATAGCGTTAATTCGTTCGGTTCATCAAAGCATATTAATAAGTCCAGGTCACAGTAACAACTTGTATTGTGTTTTGCTTCGACGAGTACCGACCATCCACAGTTATCTGCAGTATCACTGAAGGATGTGGGTAGAACACTGTACTTATACACACAGAAGGTACTCTAATAACGCCATATTTTATAACACTAGCTACTGTCTTAATACACTGCGTTCCGTTTCTCCCGATACCTCTCTTCTGCTTTAAGGAAAATTCTGTTTGTTGTATTACAAGTTCATAAAATCTTTGTGTGTCATTCGTAACTATTTCTAGTTTTCTGTGTGACTTTTTTTCTGTTATCATCATAATATATACAACAATAACAACAATTACTAATACTCACACCCTCAACAATCATCACTAATAATTCCGCTGCTACTGGCGCTGCCGAGACCATCACGTTGCGGCTAAGCCGAAGTTCATCAGAAATCGAAAGTCTTTTATAGAATCGTGTGTTTCCTGCATGATCAAGGCTAAGAGCGTAAATCTTTTCATTATTGTGTTATCGAGCCTAATGATTACAGGAGTGTAGAACTTCCTTCTCAGTCTCCTTTCTTTGAAAATCTTCCAGACGCACATTAACGTCAAGCTCTCAGAAGTAATGGGTTTCTTTATGAATAAATTTTCCCGCCACCAGGCAAGATTTTCTTTTACTTACATGTGCAAAATATACACTCCTGGAAATGGAAAAAAGAACACATTGACACCGGTGTGTCAGACCCACCATACTTGCTCCGGACACTGCGAGAGGGCTGTACAAGCAATGATCACACGCACGGCACAGCGGACACACCAGGAACCGCGGTGTTGGCCGTCGAATGGCGCTAGCTGCGCAGCATTTGTGCACCGCCGCCGTCAGTGTCAGCCAGTTCGCCGTGGCATACGGAGCTCCATCGCAGTCTTTAACACTGGTAGCATGCCGCGACAGCGTGGACGTGAACCGTATGTGCAGTTGACGGACTTTGAGCGAGGGCGTATAGTGGGCATGCGGGAGGCCGGGTGGACGTACCGCCGAATTGCTCAACACGTGGGGCGTGAGGTCTCCACAGTACATCGATGTTGTCGCCAGTGGTCGGCGGAAGGTGCACGTGCCCGTCGACCTGGGACCGGACCGCAGCGACGCACGGATGCACGCCAAGACCGTAGGATCCTACGCAGTGCCGTAGGGGACCGCACCGCCACTTCCCAGCATATTAGGGACACTGTTGCTCCTGGGGTATCGGCGAGAATCATACGCAACCGTCTCCATGAAGCTGGGCTACGGTCCCGCACACCGTTAGGCCGTCTTCCGCTCACGCCCCAACATCGTGCAGCCCGCTTCCAGTGGTGTCGCGACAGGCGTGAATGGAGGGACGAATGGAGACGTGTCGTCTTCAGCGATGAGAGTCGCTTCTGCCTTGGTGCCAATGATGGTCGTATGCGTGTTTGGCGCCGTGTAGGTGAGCGCCACAATCAGGACTGCATACGACCGAGGCACACAGGGCCAACACCCGGCATCATGGTGTGGGGAGCGATCTCCTACACTGGCCGTACACCACTGGTGATCGTCGAGGGGACACTGAATAGTGCACGGTACATCCAAACCGTCATCGAACCCATCGTTCTACCATTCCTAGACCGGCAAGGGACCTTGCTGTTCCAACAGGACAATGCACGTCCGCATGTATCCCGTGCCACCCAACGTGCTCTAGAAGGTGTAAGTCAACTACCCTGGCCAGCAAGATCTCCGGACCTGTCCCCCATTGAGCATGTTTGGGACTGGATGAAGCGTCGTCTCACGCGGTCTGCACGTCCAGCACGAACGCTGGTCCAACTGAGGCGCCAGGTGGAAATGGCACGGCAAGCCGTTCCACAGGACTACATCCAGCATCTCTACGATCGTCTCCATGGGAGAATAGCAGCCTGCATTGCTGCGAAAGGTGGATATACACTGTACTAGTGCCGACATTGTGCATGCTCTGTTGCCTGTGTCTATGTGCCTGTGGTTCTGTCAGTGTGATCATGTGATGTATCTGACCCCAGGAATGTGTCAATAAAGTTTCCCCTTCCTGGGACAATGAATTCACGGTGTTCTTATTTCAATTTCCAGGAGTGTAAATGAAAGAAAATCATTACTGGTAGCAGAAAAAAGTTGTTTATAATCAAAGCCATTGTTTCCACTGCCGTGGGTTTTCGCAAACGATTTCTAATGGATCAGATCAAACTCACAGAAGTAGTTCAAATATTTTGTCTAGTTCATAGTTAATGCCATATATTAAATTTCATATCTAAACTTCACCAGATGCCTACAACCAACAGATTGTGCTTTTCGCTATACAGCACGGAACCTACTTGTCTCTTAATGAAATATTTTATCCAATCCCTTTCCCTCCCCTGTCTCTCCACTATAGTGTGTGTGTGTGTTAGTGTGTGTGTGTGTGTTTTCTCCTTCCATCACCGTGCTCTGTTGAAGCTTTTTCTCCATCACTGTCATAAGGTATATTTTTACGCTAAATCACATATGAGGACACAACCACCATGCACAGCCGAGCAGTGAGACTGAGCGAACGAGGTGAGGTCCTTTAAACAGGGCATTCAGTGTAGAAAGCTGATGTTGAAGACAAATACACTACTGGCCATTAAAATTGCTACACAAAGAAGAAATACAGATGATAAACGGGTATTCATTGGACAAATATATTATACTAGAACCGACATGTGATTGCATTTTCAAGCAATTTGGGTGCATAGATCCTGAGAAATCAGTACCCAGAACAACCACCTCTGGCCGTAATAACGGCCTTGATACGCCTGGACATTGAGTCAAACAGAGCTTGGATGGCGTGCCCATGCAGCTTCAACACGATACCATAGTTCATCAAGAGTAGTGACTGGCTTATTGTGACGAGCCAGTTGTTCGTCCACCATTGACCAGACGTTTTCAGTTGGTGAGAGATCTGGAGAAAGTGCTGGCCAGGGCTGCAGTCGAACATTTTCTGTATCCAGAAAGGCCCATACAGGACCTGCAACATGCGGTCGTGCATTATCCTGCTGAAATGTAGGGTTTCGCAGGGATTGAATGAAAGGTAGAACCACGGGTCGTAACACATCTGAAATGTATCGTCCACTGTTCAAAGTGACGTCAATGCGAACAGTAGGTGACCGAGACGTGTAACCAATGGCATCCCGTACCATCACGCCAGGTGATACGCCAGTATGGCGATGACGAATACACGCTTCCAATGTGCGTTCATCGCGATGTCGCCAAACACGGATGCGAGAATCATTATGCTGTAAACAGAACCTGGAAACATCCGAAAAAAAGACGTTTTGCCATTCATGCACCCAGGTTCGTCGTTGAGTACACCATCGCAGCCGCTCCTGTCTGTAATGATAATGAGCGTATGGCATCGGTGGCCGGCAGACCCCTCCCGGGGCTCTGAGCACTTTGGGACTTAACTTCTGAGGTCATCAGTTCCCTAGAACTTATAACTACTTACACCTAACTAACCTAAGGACATCACACACATCCATGCCCGAGGCAGGATTCGAACCTGCGACTGTAGCGGTCTCGTGGTTCCGGACTGTAGCGTCTAGAACCGCTTGGCCACTCCGGCCGGCCCCGGAATGGTTCGGCCGCCGCTAAACAAATTCTTTAACGCCACTACGGCGACTTGCGAGTGAATGAGGATGAAAGACACACAACATCCAGTCATCCCGAGGCAGAGAAAATCCCTGACCCTGCCGGGGACACCGTGCGCGGGAAGCGAGAACGCTACCGCAAGACCACGAGCTGTGATGCAGCGACAAGGGTAACCGCAGCTATGGTCTCCGAGCTGATAGCCCATGCTGCTGCAAACGTCGTCGAACTGTTCGTGCAGATGGTTGTTGCCTTGCAAACGTCCACATCTGTTGACTCAGGGATCGAGGCGTGGCTGCACGATCCGTTACAGCCATGCAGATAAGATGCATGTCATCTCGACTGCTAGTGATACGAGGCCGTTGGGATCCAGCACTGCGTGTCGTATTACCCTCCTGAACCAACCGATTCCATATTCTGCTAACAGTCATTGGATCTCGACCAACGCGAGCAGCAATGTCGCGATACGATAAATCGCAATCGCGGTAGGCTATAATCTGACCTTTATCAAAGTCGGACACGTAATGGTACGCATTTCTCCTTCTCACACGAGGCATCACAACATCGTTTCACCAGGAAACGAGCCGGCCGGGGTGGCCGAGCGGTTCTAGGCGCTACAGTCTGGAACCGCGCGACAGCTATGGTCGCAGGTTCGAATCCTGCCTCGGTCATGGATGTGTGTGGTGTCCTTAGGTTAGTTTGGTTTAAGTAGTTCTAAGTTCTAGGGGACTGAAGACCTCAGAAGTTAAGTCCCATAGTGCTCAGAGCCATATGTGTGAACCAGGCAACGCCGGTCAAATGCTGTTTGTGTATGAGAAAACGGTTGGAAACTTTTCTCATGTCAGCACGTTGTAGGTGTCGCCACCGGCGCCAACCTTGAGTGAATGCTCTGAAAGGCTAATCATTTGCATATCACAGCATCTTATTACTGCCGGTTAAATTTCACGTCTGTAGCACGTTATCTTCGTGTTGTAGCAATTTTAATGGCCAGTAGTGTATTTACTTAGTCCGTATTTGGGGACCATTGGAAATATCAACAAAACAATGAAATTCTTTCTCGCGAACTATAAGCTTTTGTAACAGATCTTTGGCGTGATGACTTAGTGTAAATTTGCATAACCGATGACCATTTTTTTTTTGCTCAATAGCTGGGGAATAACTGATTCAGCGAGATCAGAGATATCTTCAACCACATTTGCGAGGAAACTGATGGCATTATGACTACATTACATCTCGCTATTGTTGATTCACTCTTCATAAACGTTCAGGGTTCAAAAAACCAATGAACAGATGAATCAAACAATATAAAATCATTTTGCCTGCAGAGTAACTGGATGCAGCAAAATAATTTCGCGTCGGACGAGGTTTCTGATAGAGCCTTGCATGCAAGACCAACAGGAAAACCACAGCTCGACGGGCAGTTCTTTTGTGGATCGTTCCTTCACCTTTTACGGAACAATGTAAACAATAGATAGTGAAAGAAACTGCAGAACCAACAAGGTTATTCCGAGTTCTAAACATATTTTCAAATCACTAATGATGTTTTTTGGAAATAAAAACCAAAAGCTAATGGCGTGAAGTGCACGTCACGGATGTAATTTGCCCACCAGGCGAGGATAACTACAGAAAAGCATAACAAAAGAGGAGGCACTGAGGGAAACAAGCAGGAACTGATATCGAGGCAGAGAGAAAATATACCGGAAATCATCTGCGAACTCTACATCTACATGGTCACTTTGCAACTGACAATTAACTGCCTGACAGTGTGGTTATTGGACTACTTCCAAGCGAACAGCAAGCGGCAAAAACTAACACTCAATTTTTTCCGTGCGAGCTCTGTTTTCTCTTATTTTATTATAACGATAATTCCTGCCTACGTAGGTGGACGCCAACAAAATATTTTCACACTGGAAGGAGGAAGCCGGTGATTGAAATTTCGTGAGAAGACTCTGTTGAAATAAAAAACGCCCTTGTTCTAATGATTGCCGCCCCTATTCGCGTACAATAATCATATCCGTGGCACTCTCTCCCCTGTTTCGCAATAATACAAACCGAGCGGCCTTTCTTTGAACTTCTTCGATAAAAGAGAAACATAAAGCCTTCATTTTTTCACATATACACAGAAAGAAATAACACCCAAATTGCACTTTCTGTACACGATCTACTCTTGAAGTAAACTCAAAGTTTTGATGAAAGAAGTTGTCTACTGAGATATGTCAATATACTCAATAATCTTATAAAGAACACCTTGAAAAACTGAGATAATCTGTTTATAATGTGATATTACAGACAGACATTTTAATATGTGTAGAACTAGGTGTATGGCATTGTACTACAGCATGAGATTAAAAAAGCGACATGGCGCGTGTCGAAAAATGATTATTAGCGCAGCCACGTTATAGCGATTAGAGCAATCACCATTGATCAGTGATTATAATCCGTTTTTGTTTTGTTTTCAGGTTTCTGTGCATCATTATCTCACGTTTTTGTTTGTTAGAGGGCTGGTGCATAAGTTCGTAGAGTTTTTCCATAAGTTAAACAAACACAAGAGACACACGTAACAATGATAGTAGTCGTCAACAATATGTTCTTCATTATTTACCACACCGAGCGAGGTGGCGCAGTGGTTAGCACACTGGACTCCCATTCGGGAGGACGACGGTTCAATCCTGCGTCTGGCCATCCTGATTCAGGTTTTCCGTGATTTCCCTAAATCGCTTCAGGAAAATGCCGGGATGGTTCCTTTGAAAGGACACGGCCGACTTCCTTCCACATCCTTCCCTAATCCGATGACACCGATGACCTCGCAGTTTGGTCTCTTTCCCCAAATCAACCCAACTCATTTACAACAATCTGCCAACGGTGGGACATCACCAAGTTTTGATGCGAAGAACTCGTCGAGCGATGTTCGGAGCGCATTTTCAAAATGGTTCAAATGGCTCTGAGCACTATGGGACTTAACTCCTGAGGTCATCAGTCCCCTAGAACTCAGAACTAGTTAAACCTAACTAACCTAAGGACATGACACACATCCATTCCCGTGGCAGGATTCGAACCTGCAACCGTAGCGGTCGGGCGGTTCCAGACTGTAGCGCCTAGAACCGCACGGCCACTCCTGCCGGCAGCGATGTTTGCACATGGGAGAATTTGCAGTACACCACACCACGTGCATAGCATTATATTCTGTGGGTGCGCGCAGGTCTTTGTACAGGGAGTTTTTGCTTTGTTTTGGCATAACGATTGCTTCCTTTTCCTTACGTTAGCATCAAGAAACTGTTTATCGTCACCAGTAATGATACAGGACAGGAATTATCGATGTTCATATTGGTTCAAATGGCTCTGAGCACTATGGGACTTAACATATGAGGTAATCAGTCCCCTAGACTTAGAACTACTTAAACCTAACTAACCTACGAACATCACACACATCCATGCCCGAGGCAGGATTCGCACCTGCGACCGTAGTAGCAGCGCAGTTCCGGACTGAAGCGCCTAGAACCACTCGGTCACAGCGGCCGGCTAACTATCGATGTCGTTCACCAGCTAACTGATGACGAGCAGGCACAGGTGCACGTATGGGTACCCGCTGATTTATGATTCTGGCTTACAGGAAGCGGTATCCATAATCCCGAGTTTTGAACCTACCCCATTGCATGCAGATCTCACGCGATGACGAAATGTTCGCAGTTCGTCACATTTACCAGTTATTGAGTACACTGACGCGGATCTTTGTGGATTAATGCGTTTAAAAGATCTTCTTCAAACCCCGAAGGTCTTTCTGAATGAGGGGAGCCACTACTGTCAAAACGATCGTACTTGAAACGAGAAAATCATATTCTTGCCTCGCTCTTTCAGTGGCATTATCCCCATACACGGCAGAAATGTTTCTGGCTACCTCCGCTGCTGTCGCCTCGCTATTGATTTCAAACAAAGGAATGTGTAGGAAATGATCCGATTTGAGACCTTAACTTTTCCCAGCGAATTGAATGTTCAGATAACTTACGGGTTTACTGCCGGGTGACGTCGTCGACCACCGCCGATATTTCGACGAAGGCGCACCCTGCCATTCTCATGGCACAACTACAAGGAGGAACCAATGTGCAAGGGAATTTAATACCTCGGTTCACAGAGAGAGGCCGGCCGGTGTGGCCGTGCGGCTAAAGGCGCTTCAGTCTGGAACCGCGTGACCGCTGCGGTCGCAGGTTCGAATCCTGCCTTGGGCATGGATGTGTGTGACGTCCTTAGGTTAGTTAGGTTTAATTAGTTCTAAGTTCTAGGCGACTGATGACCTCAGAAGTTAAGTCGCATAGTGCTCAGAGCCATTTGAACCACAGAGAAGAAACAAGGAAAATACCACCCACAGAACAAGTAACCGCAGAGTCAACACACAACCAAAGATAACCAACATCAGAAATATCGATAGTGACTATTAATCAGCAGGTGAGGTACCACTAATTCTGTCCCTCTGTTTTTTATGAGAGACAGAGCCGGATTCCAAGCAGCATTTAAACAAAATCCACAGAGATGGTGGATTTTGGTTAAATGCTGCTTGGAATCCGGCTCTGTCTCTCATCAATAAACAGAGGGACAGAATTAGTGCTACCTCACTATCGATATTTCTGATGCTGGTTATCTTTGGTTGTGTGTTCACTCTGCGGTTACTTGTTCTGTGGGTGGTATCTTCCTTGTTTCTCCTCTGTGAACCGAGGCATTAAATTCCCTTGCACATTGCTTACTCCTTGCAGTTGTGCCTTGAGAATGGCAGGGTGTACTCCTGTCGAAATATCGGCGATGGTCGACGTCACCCGGCAGCAAAACCGTAAGTTATTTGAACAATGTTCCGATTTCCCACTTGGCATTCCATTTTCTAGTGTCCACAGCTCGTCAGTATCACCAAACAACAAAATGACAATATGTAAAATCAAAGAGCAACAGTGAACTAAGAATAAAAAATAACAATCGAAAGTAGACACACAGCGACCGGAATACCAAATGCAAAACAAAAAGGATACGAACTTATGCTCCAACCTAATACAAATAAATGAAAGAGTAATCCCTGCATTAGTCAATACCTGAAAAGAGCTATACAAAAAATACGAATAATATTGAGTATCTAAGATGAATAAAATAATAACTGCATGACTGGAACAAAAAATCAAGTAATGGTACGCATGTTTTAGCCCAGCTGATACTGTCTTTATACTCATAATATGGAAAAAGATGGAGCAGTGAACCAAATTTCGTCAATAAATTCCAGAAGAGGTAATTGAAGTTATCTACACTTGGCAAGGACCTTTTATCGGAATCTCCTGGAAAGCAGGTAATAAAGAGATGTGTGAGAGTCAACTAATTTGCAGTAAAGTTTCCTGAATGTAATTAAAAATAGTTCTTATGTCAAATGTCGGTTTCAACCGGCTTTCTACCTTTCTGTCTGTCTCTATGTCCGTGGGGTGCGCTACTGGCCAGAGCTTGGTTACGGTTCACAGAACTGGGAGCCGCGCAGCACTGCAGAGGAATCCGCGTAAAATCGCATCGCGAGTTGCGCGGGCGCAAACAAAGAATGCGGGCTAAATAGATTCGGTGATTAACCGCGGGCGGGCGCCGGAGCGCCGTGTTTACCTCGGCCGTGGGGCGCCCTGGCCGTGACGTTTTAATCAATCACCGGCTGGAAACGAAGGCTGGCGGCTTGCCTCCAGCGAAAGCCGCCGCGGCCGCGTTGCCGTCTTCCGCGATACTCGTGATCGCGAATCGATAGCGCCGCTGCCGGCCTCTCCCGTGCGAGTTCGGCCGGCTTTCTTTTATTTACCGGCTACGGAAAACTTCTTCCCCGAAGCGGTGGGCTTCTGCGGAAGCTGGCCGGAGATTAGCGCCGCGCCTCGGCAGCCCTCTGTGCGCGACGCACCGTGGAGTGTGTGTGGCCAGTTCGGATACCGGTAACTGATAGTCTCACTCGGGCGTACACCAGCAAGCCGCGTCCGAGTGACGACTGGTCAACCAGCGATTTCACCGTACGCTGACAATGGATCAGCAAAAGCTTTGGCACACTTAATTAATCAGTCAAAGACAATGTCAATGTCTTATGACAATTGTTGATTGCTGATAATAGGAATGGCTGATCAGTACGGAGATTATTGCGAACCAGTTGCCGAAAATGTGTTATTTATTGAACTCCGCATATCTCGGGGCTACATCATTCAGCTATAAAATTCTGTAAAATAAGGAAACACGGATCTTTTTTTTTCGCATTGTGGGGCACTCAACTGCGCGGTCATCAGCGCCCATACAAAGTCCCAATTTTTACACAGTCCAATTTTTAACTCAGTCCAACCTTGCAAATGTCACGAATGAGGATGATGATGATGATGAAATGATTAGGACAACACAAACATCCAGTCCCAGGGCAGATAAAATCTCCAACTCGGACGGGAATCGAATCTAGGACCCCGTGATCCAGAGGCAGCAATGCTGTACGTTGGAAAAACTGAGCCATTGTGCCTCTGTAGCCGTCGATAATTGAGAAAGTTTTTCCGCTGCAGGATTTTGTGCACAAACTGACCTCTCGAATATGTCCCATAAATGTTCGGTGGGATTCAGGTCGGGAGATGTAAGTGGCCAAATCATTCCTCGAATTGTCCAGATCGTTCTTCAAACCAATCCCGAACAATTGTGGCCCCGTGACACGGCCCGCTGTCAACCCTAAAAATACCGCAAATAGAATAAAATGTTCTCGGGTTTCCAACCGCACCAACTGCTTAAAACTACACGAGCTTTCGGGCAAGCACTCCATGGCCATTGTCATGTGATATGACTGCCAGTGGGCGGTTGGTACGCCCTTATTTACGCTAGCTGCCGGCTGTGACGTCACTGGTGCCCTTGAAATTGCCATATATGGGCACGTTTTGAGTCGGCGTTCGATGTGCTGTAAAGTAGGCTGTTTAGGTTGTTATATTGGTAACGCCACGTAGCGCTCTGTATGAAAATCAATGGCTGTGCTGTGAGCAGTCTGTGGCTGGTTAGCATTGTTGTAATATTCGCTATTGTAGTGTTCCGTGGAAAAACAGCCCACACCATTACGGCTCCGCTAACGCCTTGCACAGTGCCTTGTTGAACACGCTCTAACTCTACCCATCAGCTCTTACCAAATGAAATCCGTACACACCTGAATAAGCAACGGTTTTCCAGTCGTCTAGGATCCAAACGATATGGTTACAAGGCCAGGACCTGTGTTGCAGGCGATATCGTGCTGTTCGCAAAGGCACTCGCGTCGGTCGTCTGCTGCTATAGCCCATAACGCAAACTTTCGCCGCACTATCCTAACGGATACGCTCATCGCACGTCTCGAATTGATTTATGCGGTTATTTCACTCAGTGTAGCCTGTCTGTTTGCACTGACAACTCTACGCAAACACCGCTGCTCTCGCTCGTTAAGCGAAGGCCGTCGGCCACTGCTTTGTCCGTGCTGAGAGGTAACGCCTGAAATTTGGTAATCTCGGCACTCTCTTGACACTGTGGATCTTGGAATATTAAATTACCTAACGATTTCCAAAATGGAATGTCTCATGCGTCTAGCTCCACCTACCATTACGCGTTGAAAGTTTGCTTATTTCCGTCGTGCGGCAATAATCACTTCGAAAATGTTTTCATCTGAATCACAAGAGTACAAATGACAGCTCCGCCAAAGCAATGGCCTTTTAAACCTCGTGTACGCTATACTTCGTGCAGCGGAAAATGGTATAACAGGTGTAGGATTCGTTATGAATAGGAAGGTAGGGCAGAGGGTGTGTTACTGTGAACAGTTCAGTAACCGGATTGTCCTAATCAGAATCGACAGCAGACCAACACCGACAACGATAGTTCAGGTATACATGCCGACGTCGCAAGCTGAAGATGAACAGATAGAGAAAGTGTATGAGGATATTGAAAGGGTAATGCAGTATGTAAAGGGGGACGAAAATCTAATAGTCATGGGCGACTGGAATGCAGTTGTAGGGGAAGGAGTAGAAGAAAAGGTTACAGGAGAATATGGGCTTGGGACAAGGAATGAAAGAGGAGAAAGACTAATTGAGTTCTGTAACAAGTTTCAGCTAGTAATAGCGAATACCCTGTTCAAGAATCACAAGAGGAGGAGGTATACTTGGAAAAGGCCGGGAGATACGGGAAGATTTCAATTAGATTACATCATGGTCAGACAGAGATTCCGAAATCAGATACTGGATTGTAAGGCGTACCCAGGAGTAGATATAGACTCAGATCACAATATAGCAGTGATGAACAGTAGGCTGAAGTTCAAGACATTAGTCAGGAAGAATCAATACGCAAAGAAGTGGGATACGGAAGTACTAAGGAATGACGAGATACGTTTGAAGTTCTCTAACGCTATAGATACAGCAATAAGGAATAGCGCAGTAGGCAGTACAGTTGAAGAGGAATGGACATCTCTAAAAAGGGCCATCACAAAAGTTGGGAAGGAAAACATAGGTACAAAGAAGGTAGCTGCGAAGAAACCATGGGTAACAGAAGAAATACTTCAGTTGATTGATGAACGGAGGAAGTACAAATATGTTGCGGGAAAATCAGGAATACAGAAATACAAGTCGCTGAGGAATGAAATAAATAGGAAGTGCAGGGAAGCTAAGACGAAATGGCTGCAGGAAAAATGTGAAGACATCGAAAAAGATATGATTGTCCGAAGGACAGACTCAGCATACAGGAAAGTCAAAACAGCCTTTGGTGACATTAAAAGCAACGGTGGTAGCATTAAGAGTGCAACGGGAATTCCACTGTTAAATGCAGAGGAGAGAGCAGATAGGTGGAAAGAATACATTGAAAGCCTCTATGAGGGTGAAGATTTGTCTGATGTGATAGAAGAAGAAACAAGAGTCGATTTAGAAGAGATAGGGGATCCAGGAATAAGTCACAGCTGCAAAATACTAACACGAATTCTTTACAGACGAATGGAAAAACTTGTAGAAACCGACCTCGGGGAAGATCAGTTTGGATTCCGTAGAAATGTTGGAACACGTGAGGCAATACTGGCCCTACGACTTATCTTAGAAGAAAGATTAAGGAAAGGCAAACCTACGTTTCTAGTATTTGTAGACTTTGAGACAGCTTTTGACAATGTTGAATGGAATACCCTCTTTCAGATTCTGAAGGTGGCAGGGGTAAAATACAGGGCACGAAAGACTATTTACAATTTGTACAGATAGCAGACGGCAGTTATAAGAGTCGAGGGACATGAAAGGGAAGCAGTGGTTGGGATAGGAGTGAGACAGGGTTGTAGCCTCTCCCCGATGTTGTTCAATCTGTATATTGAGCAAGCAGTAAAGGAAACAAAAGAAAAGTTCGGAGTAGGTATTAAAATTCATGGAGAAGAAGTAAAAACTTTGAGGTTCGCCGATGACATTGTAATTCTGTCAGAGACAGCAAAGGACTTGGAAGAGCAGTTGAACGGAATGGACAGTGTCTTGAAAGGAGGATATAAGATGAACATCAACAAAAGCAAAACGAGGATAATGGAATGTAGTCAAATTAAATCGGGTGATGCTGAGGGGATTAGATTAGGAAATGAGACACTTAAAGTAGTAAAGGAGTTTTGCTATTTAGGGAGTAAAATAACTGATGATGGTCGAAGTAGAGAGGATATAAAATGTAGACTGGCAATGGCAAGAAAATCGTTTCTGAAGAAGAGAAATTTGTTAACATCGAGTATAGATTTAAGTGTCAGGAAGTCGTTTCTGAAAGTATTTGTATGGAGTGTAGCCATGTATGGAAGTGCAACATGGACGATAACCAGTTTGGACAAGAAGAGAATAGAAGCTTTCGAAATGTGGTGCTACAGAAGAATGCTGAAATATGGTGGGTAGATCGTGTAACTAATGAGGAGGTATTGAATAGGATTGGGGAGAAGAGAAGTTTGTGGCACAACTTGACTACAAGAAGGGATCGGTTGGTAGGACATGTTTTGAGGCATCAAGGGATCGTAAATTTAGCATTGGAGGGCAGCGTGGAGGGTAAAAATCGTAGAGGGAGACCAAGAGATCGATACACTAAGCAGATTCAGAAGGATGTAGGTTGCAGTAGGTACTGGGAGATGAAGAAGCTTGCACAGGATAGAGTAGCATGGAGAGCTGCATCAAACCAGTCTCAGGACTGAAGACCACACAATACAACAACAGGGGATCCAGTATTAGAATCGGAATTTAAAAGAGCTTTGGAGGACTTACGGTCAAATAAGGCAGAAGGGATAGATAACATTCCATCAGAATTTCTAAAATCATTGGGGGAAGTGGCAACAAAACGACTATTCACGTTGGTGTGTAGAATATATGAGTCTGGCGATATACCATCTGACTTTAGGAAAAGCATCATCCACACAATTCCGAAGACGGCAAGAGCTGACAAATGCGAGAATTATCGCACAATCAGCTTAACAGCTCATGCATCGAAGCTGCTTACAAGAATAATATACAGAAGAATGGAAAAGAAAATTGAGAATGCGCTAGGTGACGATCAGTTTGGCTTTAGGAAAAGTAAAGGGACGAGAGAGGCAATTCTGACGTTACGGCTAATAATGGAAGCAAGGCTAAAGAAAAATCAAGATACTCTCATAGGATTTGTCGACCTGGAAAAAGCGCTCGACAATATAAAATGGTGCAAGCTGTTCGAGATTCTGAAAAAAGTAGGGGTGAGCTATAGGGAGAGACGGGTCATATACAATATGTACAACAACCAAAAGGGAATAATAAGAGTGGACGATCAAGAACGAAGTGCTCGTATTAAGAAGGGTGTAAGACAAGGCTGTAGCCTTTCGCCCCTACTCTTCAATCTGTACATCGAGGAAGCAATGATGGAAATAATAGAAAGGTTCAGGAGTGGGATTAAAATACAAGGTGAAAGGATATCAATGATACGATTCGCTGATGACATTGCTATCCTGAGTGAAAGTGAAGAAGAATTAAATGATCTGCTGAACGGAATGAACAGTCTAATGAGTACACAGTATGGTTTGAGAGTAAATCGGAGAAAGACGAAGGTAATGAGAAGTAGTAGAAATGAGAATAGCGAGAAACTTAACATCAGGGTTGATGGTCACGAAGTCAATGAAGTTTAGGAATTCTGCTACCTAGGCAGTAAGATAACCAATGACGGACGGAGCAAGGAGGACATCAAAAGCAGACTCGCTATGGCAAAAAAGGCATTTCTGGCCAAGAGAATATCAAATACCGGCCTTAATTTGAGGAAGAAATTTCTGAGGATGTACGTCTGTAGTACAGCATTGTATGGTAGTGAAACATGGACTGTGGGAAAACCGGAACAGAAGAGAATCGAAGCATTTGAGATGTGGTGCTATAGACGAATGTTGAAAATTAGGTGGACTGATAAGGTAAGGAATGAGGAGGTTCTACGCAGAATCGGAGAGGAAAGGAATATGTGGAAAACACTGATAAGGAGAAGGGACAGGATGATGGGACATCTGCTAAGACATGAGGGAATGACTTCCATGGCACTAGAGGGAGCTGTAGAGGACAAAAACTGTAGAGGAAGACAGAGATTGGAATACGTCAAGCAGATAATTGAGGACGTAGGTTGCAAGTGCTACTCTGAGATGAAGAGGTTAGCACAGGAAAGGAATTCGTGGCGTGCCGCATCAAACCAGTCAGTAGACAAAAAAAAAAAAAAAAAAAAAAAAACGCTGCACTATAGCCATCTGCATATGTCCATATCCCTATTACATGACTTATGTCACCTTATAATAATGTAAATCATCTATATTTCCGTGTATTATTGCACACTATCAAAAATAATAAGCAAGCAGCAAACATGCACTGTCAGGCGTATTGAGATTTTTCCTTGTGCATCTCATGGTGGCGCATGAAACTTTCAGAAAACTCGCTTTATTAACTGAGGTCAACTGACCTCACTTACTAAAGATTGAACTATCTTGTTAAGTACGTATAAGAGCCACCAACGTTTCTTTTTAGCGTTTATATGTCAAGTAATAGCAAATCCTAAAGGAAGATATCTTGCACCTATTTCGCAATGTTTGCATTCATTCTTGCACCTATTTCGCAATGTTAGAATTCGTTTAGAATGACCAACAGGATAAATTAAAATTTAACATCTGCTAAGGAGGGGCAGCAGCCTTTTCAGTAGTTGCAGGGGCAACAGTCTGGATGATTGACTGATCTGGCCTTGTAACATTAACCAAAACGGCCTTGCTGTGCTGGTACTGCGAACGGCTGAAAGCAAGGGGAAACTACAGCCGTAATTTTTCCCGAGGACATGCAGCTTTACTGTATGATTAAATGATGATGGCGTCCTCTTCGGTAAAATATTCCGGAGGTAAAATAGTCCCCCATTCGGATCTCCGGGCGAGGACTACTCAAGAGGACGTCGTTATCAGGAGAAAGAAAACTGGCATTCTACGGATCGGAGCGTGGAATGTCAGATCCCTTAATCGGGCAGGTAGGTTAGAAAATTTTAAAAGGGAAATGGATAGGTTAAAGTTAGATATAGTGGGAATTAGTGAAGTTCGGTGGCAGGAGGAGCAAGACTTTTGGTCAGGTGATTACAGGGTTATAAATACAAAATCAAATAGGGGTAATGCAGGAGTAGGTTTAATAATGAATAAAAAAATAGGAGTGCGGGTTAGCTACTACAAACAGCATAGTGAACGCATTATTGTGGCCAAGATAGACACAAAGCCCATGCCTACTACAGTAGTATAAGTTTATATGCCAACTAGCTCTGCAGATGATGAAGAAATTGATGAAATGTATGACGAGATAAAAGAAATTATTCAGGTAGTGAAGGGAGACGAAAATTTGATATTCATGGATGACTGGAATTCGTCAGTAGGAAAAGGGAGAGAAGGAAACATAGTAGGTGAATATGGATTGGGGGGATGAAATGAAAGAGGAAGCCGCTTTGTAGAATTTTGCACTGAGCATAACTTAATCATAGCTAACACTTGGTTCAAGAATCATAAAAGAAGGTTGTATACCTGGAAGAATCCTGGAGATACTAAAAGGTATCAGATAGATTACATAATGGTAAGACAGAGATTTAGGAACCAGGTTTTAAATTGTAAGACATTTCCAGGGGCAGATGTGGATTCTGACCACAATCTATTGGTTATGAACTGCAGATTGAAACTGAAGAAACTGCAAAACGGCGGGAATTTAAGGAGATGGGACCTGGATAAACTGAAAGAACCAGAGGTGGTACAGAGTTTCAGGGAGAGCATAAGGGAGCAGTTGGCAGGAATGGGGGAAAGAAATACAGTAGAAGAAGGATGGGTAGCTCTGAGGGATGAAGTAGTGAAGGCAGCAGACGATCAAGTAGGTAAAAAGACGAGGGCTAATAGAAATCCTTGGGTAACAGAAGAAATATTGAATTTAATTGATGAAAGGAGAAAATATAAAAATGCAGTAAATGAAGTAGGCAAAAAGGAATACAAACGTCTCAAAAATGAGATCGACAGGAAGTGCAAAATGGCTAAGCAGGGATGGCTAGAGGACAAATGTAAGGATGTAGAGGCTGGTCTCATTAGGGGTAAGATAGATACTGCCTACAGGAAAATTAAAGAGACCTTTGGAGAGAAGAGAACCACTTGTATGAATATCAAGAGCTCAGATGGCAACCAAGTTCTAAGCAAAGAAGGGAAGGCAGAAAGGTGGAAGGAGTGTATAGAGGGTTTATACAAGGGCGATGTACTTGAGGACAATATTATGGAAATGGAAGAGGATGTAGATGAAGATGAAATGGGAGATAAGATACTGCGTGAAGAGTTTGACAGAGCACTGAAAGACCTGAGTCGAAACAAGGCTCCGGGAGTAGACAACATTCCATTAGAACTACTGATGGCCTTGGGAGAGCCAGTCATGACAAAACTCTACCATCTGGTGAGCAAGATGTATGAGACAGGCGAAATACCCACAGACTTCAAGAAGAATATAATCATTCCAATCCCAAAGAAAGCAGGTGTTGACAGATGTGAAAATTACCGAACTATCAGTTTAATAAGTCACAGCTGCAAAATACTAACACGAATTCTTTACAGACGAATGGAAAAACTTGTAGAAGCCGACCTCGGGGAAGATCAGTTAGGATTCCGTAGAAATGTTGGAACACGTGAGGCAATACTGGCCCTACGACTTATCTTAGAAGAAAGATTAAGGAAAGGCAAACCTACGTTTCTAGTATTTGTAGACTTTGAGACAGCTTTTGACAATGTTGAATGGAATACCCTCTTTCAGATTCTGAAGGTGGCAGGGGTAAAATACAGGGCACGAAAGACTATTTACAATTTGTACAGATAGCAGACGGCAGTTATAAGAGTCGAGGGACATGAAAGGGAAGCAGTGGTTGGGAAGGGAGTAAGACAGGGTTGTAGCCTCTCCCCGATGCTATTCAATCTGTATATTGAGCAAGCAGTAAAGGAAACAAAAGAAAAGTTTGGAGTAGGTATTAAAATACATGGAGAAGAAATAAAAACTTTTAGGTTCGCCGATGACATTGTAATTCTGTCAGAGACAGCAAAGGACTTGGAAGAGCAGTTGAAGGGAATGGACAGTGTCTTGAAAGTATAAGATGAACATCAATAAAAGCAAAACGAGGATAATGGAATGTAGTCAAATTAAATCGAGTGATGCTGAGGGGATTAGATTAGGAAATGAGACACTTAAAGTAGTAAAGGAGTTTTGCTATTTAGGGAGTAAAATAACTGATGATGGTCGAAGTAGAGAGGATATAAAATGTAGACTGGCAATGGCAAGAAAATCGTTTCTGAAGAAGAGAAATTTGTTAACATCGAGTATAGATTTAAGTGTCAGGAAGTCGTTTCTGAAAGTATTTGTATGGAGTGTAGCCATGTATGGAAGTGAAACATGGACGATAACCTGTTTGGACAAGAAGAGAATATAAGCTTTCGAAATGTGGTGCTACAGAAGAATGATGAAGATAAGGCGGGTAGATCACGTAACTAATGAGGAGATATTGAATAGGATTGGGGAGAAGAGAAGTTTGTGGCACAACTTGACTACAAGAAGGGATCGGTTGGTAGGACATGTTTTGAGGCATCAAGGGATCGTAAATTTAGCATTGGAGGGCAGCGTGGAGGGTAAAAATCGTAGAGGGAGACCAAGAGATCAATACACTAAGCAGATTCAGAAGGATGTAGGTTGCAGTAGGTACTGGGAGATGAAGAAGCTTGCACAGGATAGAGTAGCATGGAGAGCTGCATCAAACCAGTCTCAGGACTGAAGACCACAACAACAACAAGGAGGATAGATTGATGGCTCTGTTTCACAATAACTCCCATAAAGTGGGCCCAGAAATGTGTCTTGGACACTTACTGCTTTTCAGTTAAGACTTTGACACATGCCTCTCTTAAAAAGCAAGATATCATTATTTCTTCTAAATTTAACACTAAACGATATTTTTCTTCTAAATGCAAACCTTCAAGCTGTCTGCGATGCTTCTTAATGAATGCTGCTTATTCTCACGGTAATTTGATACCGCCGATGAACCACTCTCTTGAAGGATGGTCGTCTTAAATTAAAGCTCTAATTTCGTTGTGGAGCATGTGTGCTCAAACTGCCTCTTCTGCAGCTAGTGAAACAGCCATGCCCAGTGTTAAATCTGGTCATTGTACACACCCACAACGTATAAGACGGACACAGCAAAGCACAATTTGATAGTACACCAGGTTATCTTTGTCTCACTTAACCAGGAAAGCTATGGGGGAAGTTAAGGGTCTTTTAACGGAAGTCAGATCTGCTTTTAATTAATTTATTTTTTCTTATGAAGTGGAACTAAATTATTCAAAGAGTTATTTGCCTTTAACGAAATCTTTAGTTTTACTTTTTTCGAAAGAGAGATTAATTACATTCACTCTATTGTGGGCAGAATCTCATTTTGCTGTTAAATTGAGCAAATATCAAACAAACGTAGGCAACAGAAGAGACACTCAATCTGTTGTTAGAAAAATCTGATTTTGCTCTTAAATTGAGCGAATACTAAACAAAACTTTGTGAAATAAATAATTTAATTGACCTTCGAAATATTTTAGCCAAATGGATGAGATTAACAAAGTGAGAGGGCGCTACTGAAGGAAAGCTGTATGTAAACAATCTGTGCAGCAAGCTGATCCAAGATTAAAGAAACTAAATCCAAACTGGAGTTAAGTCAGCAACATATACTGCACATTCAAACAACTGAAAAGCGAACGGTTGGGCGAGTTCTTGCGAAGTAAGGATGCGTCAGTCAAGTGGGGCAAGTCTCCGCCACGTCGACAGCTCTGCAAGCAGAGCTCCCTCCGGCGCTCCAAGGGACCCCCTCGGTGTCAACAGCCACGACTTGTGTGTTCAATCTAGGTGGTCCTAGCCGAGCACAAAAAGAAAAATCCTTTGGAGACGCTTTGCCAAGCCACCAGACTGCAATGAAGCATTCTCTGTATTCCCTAACAATGGAAACATTTCCTTCAGCTTCGATCGATGGCGCGGGCAGAGGGTGTGGCAAAACAAGTGATGTTTCCCCACACAGACGCTCGGATACGTCTCGACCCAAAAAAAAAAAAAAAAGAATGGAAGAGAGACTCTCTTTGAAGTTCCGAGGCTTGGAAGTTTCTAAGAGAAGACGATCGAATATCTCCTCCAAATTAGCGTCCTGTCTTAGAGTGTCACAAACAAGCACTCTCTCTCTCTCATTCACTATCGTCTTCCTCTCTCTAGTCTTACCTGGTAATTTTCCATTCGAGTTTTCTAGGAGGGGAAGTCACGATTTCTGTTTTTCTCCATCCTATTGGACGGACACTAAATATTAACGTGGAGGGGAGATAAAAAAGCTCTCCAATTGGTGCGGCGATTGCTCTTGCTACGCCATTGGCCAGCGAAGGAAAATACGTCTCTCTTAGGCAAGAGTCAAAGCGGAACTGATACAGTACGCGGAAATGAGTATTCGAGTTTCATTTTCGGGAGAGGAGGGACTTCGAAATCGGGCGCGAGGGCCGCAGGTGGAAGACATTGATGTGAGGAGCCTCTGGATGACCACAGCTGGACTTGAGACTACGCGGGTCCAGATTGGCGGCGACGCTGAGCTCTGACGCGACCTCGTCTATTTGATGGTAAGCATTGTTCTGACGGTTGAGTGAAAAGTTTAATTAGGCTTTTCGCACCCAGATACGCGAATTTTTTATTAGATAAATTACAGTAATTTAGTTCACAAATTGATTGCACATTGTTTTCGCAAATCTTGATGCTTTTCCCACTTACACTGCTCGCACTGTCGTCTAATGCGTGGTTTTGACTCCCTTTTAATGCATGATCAACCGTCTTGTAGTCATGACATGATGAATTCTGCAGTTGTTTTTGGAATTAGCTGATTATACGAACTTAGAGTGCCAACTGTTGGAGAGGAAGGCATTTACGTTTCCTTTACCTCTTCCTCTTTTCCTTGGTCCACACACACGAGAACTGCACTAGTAATATTGACGGCCCTCTAATGATCTATTACTTGATGCTGTATTGCAAGTAGATAAATGTTAATTAAACTGTCTTGATATTTTGCGCCCTGAAAATAACATTACATGAATATCTGTCATGTAGACTACGAGTTTCCTTTCCATAATAATTTCATTTCCTTTATATTCAATTAGTAGTGCATACAGGTGCCAATATGCAATTTTAGTGGTATTTGAATGTCAAGTCGCTTCCTTGCACAATTGAGATCTAAGTAATTCATTCATCTACACCTCCAGTGTCATCTCTTGCCCCTTACATCCAACCTTACATTATGAACTATGAGCCGTGTTTCTGTATCGTGAAGATGAGTGTGATTAGTGATAGTACAGTGTTGTGTTCTGTTTGTGTTGTTGTGCGTGAAGGGGAGGGAGAGATGAACTCCGGCGCCGGCACATAGCCTGCTCCTATAGAATAGCTCTAAGGTGGCCGGCGAGCTTAACGTGCCCGTCCGACGAACGGGTCACCATCAACAGCGTCACATGCTGTCACTTCATGAAACATTGCGAGGTTTGCAATTTGATCAGGATGCTGGCGTAAAGACTGGAGATCAGGTTCCTCACGCCTCTATCTCCCCATCCCGTGTCGCCGAAGTACTAGCAGTGAAAATTTTACGCCACCAGGATTCAATCTAGCGTACCTACAAGACGTGTGGCACCGCAGAAGCGCGTATTTAGAAAAGTCGGATAGGAAGAGGTGTATAAACAATAAGACTTCTTTTTTACTGCCAGTTATCCTAAAAACTTCTTACAATATTTTTCTTAGGTATAGTTAATTTAAATAATATTTTGCGGCAACCTCATTATTATTAAATCTAAAAAATTACGAATTAACGACATTTCTGTAGAAAAAACGGACAAGTGACAGTAGGACTCGCGATCTGAAGGTTTCGTATAAACGTAATTATGCATATAGACGATAATAATAATAATCTTTATAAATAAAAATGCAAATTTTGGTTTACACACAATCTCCGAAATTTGTTGACCGATTGCTTTGAAATTTTGACATAACATTACACTCTAATACAGTCGTGTTTTTAGATGCCGATCACCTTAATATATGATTTATAGACAACGTTTCCCTATTATTAAATTAATAAAAAATTTGTATTACACATATTAAAAATAGCTATATAAAACACAAGCGTATTCAAATGCAACATGGTATCAAAATTTTAATGCATTCGTTTAAAAACTCTTGGAGATTTGCGATTAGGAAAACCTACAGTTTCTACATAAATATGACCGTATACGTTCGTTTCTTTAAAATCTGAAATCTCCGAAAGTTCTTCGTGGATTCCTTTAAAATGCTGACACAGCGTTGCATTCGAATGCATGTTCGTTTCTCCAAAATCTCAAATCTCCGAAATTTCTTCATGGACTGCTTTGAAATTTTAGCACAGCGTTGCATTCGAATACTCGAGTGGTTTTATATACCTACTGGAACGCCATCTGGTGTACATATATATAACAAAAGGGGAAAAGTTAAAAAAAAATGTTGGTTTGTTCAGAATCGTTAAACTTCGGAAGTTCTTGACCGATTACTTTGAAATTTGGACATAATGTTGACTTCTAATACGGGCGTGTTTTTATGTACCTAATCGTTTAATGTATGATCTATAATATACGTATATGTAAGTGTTTGAGATTTTTTCTAACAATATTTCCCTATTATTCAATTTATATAAATTTACTTATTACATAAATTAAAAAAAAACACAGGTAAATAAAAACACACGCTTATACCAATGGAAGAGATTTGCGACTAGACATTGTTACCAAAAATCACAAAACGTACCTTTCCGATTTAGTTCAAATTTTTACGCGTTACCCTGACAAACGCTTAGACGCATATTGACTACATGCTTTTTAACATATAAATACATTTATATAAAATATACAATAATGAACCGTTGTGAGCAAACAGAAAAGTTGCATTTATGACTCACTGGTTTTTGATTAGAATACTAGTACAGAATCTGAATTCGTATTCCAATAGACATTGACTCAAGGTCAGAGAGAGGGGGAAGAAGAGATGGTCAGAGGGGTGGAAGGAAATGGACATAGAGGGGGGAAGGGGTAGTGGACAGAGTGAGAGAGAGAGAGAGAGAGAGAGAGAGAGAGAGAGAGAGAAAGAGAGAGAGAGAGAGAGCAGGAAGAGATGGAGGGAGAGAATGGGGGGAGGTGAAGATGGACAGGAAACGGGGGGAGGAGGGATGGACAGAGAGAGCGGGGAGGAGGAGGAGATGGACAAAGAAGGAGGGAGTGGAAGACGGACAGAGACAGGGGATAGAAATAGATCAGGACGTATATTTCCCATACGTATTAGAAACGTGTGCTTTCTCTTTTCTTACTTTTCCATTTAAGCAGACCATCATACCAAAGCGCGGTCGGATACAGCTAGTAATAATATTACAAATAATAATAATAATAACTTAGTGTGGCTCAATGATTTGATGCAGGTCTTTCTAATGGACGCCATTTCGATGACTTCCGTGTCGCTACCCTACCCCAGTCATCCAACAGGGGGAAGGGATCTACAGTTTAATGTGGAATCCGAAACAGGTGTTATTTCTAGCAACTCTTTACATCGTTGAGAGATGTAGCCTATGTCCGTGGTCCGACGGAGATTCGATGCTGTAGCCTCCTGCATGATAGGCATGCGCTTTACCCTTAGTCCACCATGCCCCATACATATTTATTTAGACAGGTCATCTACCACTTTTGATGACTGATTTCGCAAGTATCAAAATATGTGACATTCATGGTCGAATTTTTCGAGTACATTGACTTATAAGCTTAAACTACTTACATCGTCAAGCGACCGTAAATCTTAGTATCTGCTATAAATTTCAACTTGATACCTCTACCTGTTCCTGAGAAAAAAGTGTCTTTACAAACGGCCGTGTCCTTTGATTGCATTCATTTAGAAGCTCAAAATTTTTACACCGACAAGGGACAGTAAACGTCAGAATTTGAAATATTATTTGATCTGTATGTACATGACACTCAGCAAGCCTCTTAACGATGTGTCCCGAGTGGTACGTCTGTTATCACTGCCTGATCCTTCCCGTTTCCTGTTCCACGCGCAGATGGCGCTTGGGAAATATGGTTGTCGGTAAGCCTCTGTATTAGCTCTAATTTCTCGAATTCCCTTGTGAATTTCAGGAGATGTATGTGGTAAGAATTAATGTGTTGTCGGACTCTTCCCGAAAAATTCTCCCCAGAAGTTTCGATAATAAACCTCTCCGTGACGCACAACGCCTCTCTTGTAACGTCTGCCACTGGAGTTTGTTGAGCATCTCTGTAACGCTCTCGCGCCGAATAAACGATCCTGGCACGGAAAGCGCAGCTCTTCGTTGGATCTTACCTGGTAAGGATTCCACAATGATAAACAATACTGAGGTATCGGCGGAACAAGCGCCACTTCCTCCGTAGATGAGATACATTTCCTTAAGATTCTTCCTATGGATCTTACGAGGGGACGTTCTCGGAGGTGCATCGAGTTATGAGCTCCCACTTTGGCTTCTTATAGTGTGGGTAGGCACCAATCACACCCTAAAATTGTAGGTGCCAATGCGGCCGTACTTTTGAAATATTGCTTGTTAAAGTTTGGGCAGCTCTTTATATACAAAAAAGTTTCACTATTGTGGCAAGAGAGCGAGTAGCCGAGTGGCAAGCGAGCGAGACTCCCGTCCAGGCGACCCTCGTTCGAGACCCGTCTATGCTACTTCTGATTTCGCGACGCTAGATCCATCGCAAAAAGAAGAATTCCATAACGTCAGTGGAGTGGCATTTCCTGTGGACTTGAGAAAATACAGATGCGATTGCGACGAAAATGAATGTGCATTCGTACAATGTTCGTGGTGTCGAAAGTACAAATGTTTTGATTGTTTTTATAACAAGCATCATCCGTCGGAATGTACTCGCCAAAATATAGGAAATATCGATTAACTTTCCATTAAATGAAACATATTTTTAATCCCTCATTCGCTATTTTTCTTTTTAATATTCCCTACGCCAACGGAACAAAATTAAAAATACAACGAAAATAAATTGAATAATAAAATATTTCAAGAAATTACATTACGGTTAATTTCCTGTAAAAATAAAAAAAAAAGCAAAAGATTGAAACAAAATGTGACATTCAATTTGTAATTTTATTTATGGAGGCTTGTAATTCTTTTTATCAATTCCTTGCGGAATGTTCATGATTAATTATACTGGGTGATCAAAAAGTTACTATAAATTTGAAAATTGAATAAATCACGGAATAATGTGGATAGAGAGGTACAAATTGACACACATTCTTGGAATGACATGGGGTTTTATTAGAACCACAAAAATGCAAAAGTTCAAAAAATGTCCGACAGATGCCGCTTCATCTGATCGGAATAGCGATAATTAGCATAACAAAGTAAGACAAAGCAAAGATGATGTTCTTTACAGGAAATGCTCAATATGTCCACCATCACTGCTCAAAAATAGCTGTAGTCGAGGAATACTGTTGTGAACAGCACTGTAAAGCACGTCCGGAGTTATGGTGAGGCATTGCCGTCGGATGTTGTCTTTCAGCATCCCTAGAGAGGTCGGTCGATCACGATACACTTGCGACTTCAGGTAACCCCAAAGCCAATAATCGCACGGACTGAGGTCTGGGGACCTGGGAGGCCAAGCATGACGAAAGTGGCGGCTGAGCACACGATCATCACCAAACGACGCACGCAAGAGATCTTTCACGCGTCTAGCAATATGGGGTGGAGCGCCATCCTGCATAAACATCGTACGCTCCAGCAGGTGTTTATCAGCTGGCCTGGGGATGATACGATTCTGTAACATATCGGCGTACCTCTCACCCGTCACGGTAGCAGTCACTAACGTTTTGCTGTCCAGCGCCATCTGTCGGACATTTTGTGAACTTTTTTTTTCTAATAAAACCACATGTCATTCCAAGCATGTGTGTCAATTTTTACCTCTCTGTCTCCCGGCCGGAGTGGCCGTGCGGTTCTGGGGGCTACAGTCTGGAGCCGAGCGACCGCTAGGGTCGCAGGTTCGAATCCTACCTCGGGCATGGATGTGTGTGATGTCCTTAGGTTAGTTAGGCTTAATTAGTTCTAAGTTCTAGGTGACTGATGACCTCAGAAGTTAAGTCGCATAGTGCTCAGAGCCATTTTACCTCTCTGTCTACATTATTCCGTGGTTTGTTAAGTTTTCAAATTTATACTGACTTTATGATCACCTGGTGTATTAAACAGGCATTTGAAATTAAAGGATACAAAAGTAGCATAGACGGATCTCGAACCAGGGTCGCTTGGACGGGAGTCTAGCTCGCTTGCCACCTGGCTATTCGCTCACTTGCCACAATAGTGAAACTTTTCTGTATATGAAGAGCTGCCCAAACTTTAACAAGTAATATTTCAAAAGTACGGCCGCATTGGCACCTACAATTTTAGGGTTCAAATGGCTCTGAGCACTATGGGACTTAACATCTATGGTCATCAGTCCCCCTAGAACTTAGAACTACTTAAACCTAACTAACCTAAGGACAGCACACAACACCCAGTCATCACGAGGCAGAGAAAATCCCTGACCCCGCCGGGAATCGAACCCTGGAACCCGGGCTTGGGGAGCGAGAACGCTACCGCACGACCACGAGCTGCGGACTACAATTTTAGGGTGTGATAGGTGCCTACCTACACTGTAAGCAGGCGAAGTGGGAGCTCATAACTCGATGCACCTTCCAGAAGGTCCCCTCGTTAGCCTCGCATCTGCTATTCTTACTTGGTACCTCTACCCTACCCGTTTGACCTGTACTGCGAAACCTTGCTTTTTGCTAAATTTTACGACATTAGGTGATGAGTGAGTTTGCGAGTGTCGAAAAACGGTCGTATCTTTTGATTACATTGACTTAGAAGATTAAATATTTTACACAGGTAAGGGGCCAGAGTCCTAAGTATGTGATATAAATTCCAAATTGATAAGTCAGTCCGTTCCTGAGAAAAGAGGTGTCAACAGTCAGACAGCCAGACAGACAGATAGATAGACGGCCAAGAAAGTGATCCTATTAGCGTTTTATTTTTACCATTTGAGGTACAGAAGAAGTGCGAGAAGGCAGTTGTACGGGGGAGGGGGGAGGGTGGGGATCAAGGACGCAGCTTTTGGGAGATTTGCCACGAGCGCAGAGTGGCTGGGTCACATCGGTAGGGCTCCGCTCCCCGCTGCACACATAGTTGCGAGCTCTCGCGGTAGCGGCGGTGGTGTAGGGAGGTAGGCAGGGAACCAGACAGGGACGGTGACGCCCGAGGCGTGCGCGCATGGCCGCAGACAGTTCGTTTTCCATGTTGCCCGCAGCGCCTCGTGCCGACGACGGCTCGCTGGATGCCGCAATATGTGACCTGCATCCCTGCCTCGCTAACTCTCGTCTGTGGAAAACCGGGTGTGTCTGGTACAGTGGCGCAGGCGCAACCACCCTGTTCCCAAGCTAACGCACCGTCGCATCGCGGTTGTGCTTAAACACTGCTTTCTTTGCCAACGACCGTGTCATATTCTGACACAACGTCGAACCATCCATCGACACGGTGGTTCACGGTTAGGCGTCACGTTCACCAACCTTTCTTTCCCCCCACCGTCAGAGCAACAAGATACCATGTCGTATTTTGGAAATTCGCCACAAATCTGCATCTTCACGGACTCTGATTGTCACACAGTCAGCTTTGTGCAATTTGCCATCCCGTGGACGACGACGCTACAATATGACTTGTGGTATCACCAGTGGCGTCTAGAAGCTCGGTCGACAGTTGGTTGCCTGCTACCTCCGCATTATTCCGCCCGATTCGACTGCCCCATGGACTTTTACCCATCTTCAGGACACTCATCCCCCCCCCCCCCCACCAAAAATGAAGTTATTGTGTGGGTCAAGGGACGGACGATCACTTACCTGTGTATTGATGGCGATAAATCACCCCTTGACTTGTGGAGGTACTAACAAATCGCCCACAACGAAGTCGAGCACCGACCGCGTTACTGTGATGAACCTTTTGCATCTCTTACTTATATGTTTTAGTTTTCTTTAAAGGCAAAGAGAAAAGGTGAAGTGGTAGCCCAACGTACCTACCGTCATGTATTTTTGATTTTCAGATGTTAAAAAACATAAGATGTTTTTCCTGTTCCTCGGTCCTAGAGCGTAATCGTAGGCTGCCATTTTGGGCGACGTGAATAAGTGAAGAGTATGTATTTTCTATGTGCATTGAACAGAAGAATATAGTATTATTTTACTAACGGAAAGATTATATGAGTTATTATTTCAAGTAGCAATGTAATAAGAAGAACTGAAGTCCACCTGTGTACTTCGAAAAAGTTACGAAGACAGGATTAATGCAACATGGACACGGTCAAGATTTTGTAGTTGGATACAGCGATCTGACATAATATTATTAATTGCTAAGCATAAATATAGCACAAGACAAAGACTATTTCATTTATGTGGAAGTAATATGAAAGGATTCTTTACCCGTTTACAGGCATAGTCCAGCCTATTGTGCTTGTCAGAGTGATGAAAAATTAATCTCATCAATTCAATATATCAAAAAATATTTATTATTGTTATTAATATTTTTTTATTGTATTACATTACCTCCTTAAGTCATTCCTTCTCAGATGGATGGTGCCACACGCGGTCGGCACTAACTCGCCCCCAGGTTAACGTCTGGTAGCCTCCCCCCCCCCCCCCCCCCCCCCCCCGTCCCCCGTCCCTCGCCACGATCTACATTTGTATATCGTACCCCTAGAGGGTTAGGCACACGGACACGCAGTCATTTACTCTATGCCCCACATCAGACCACTCTGGGCATTCCCACAATTATATTGCCCTCCTCCTTGACTTCCGGCCTCCTTTAGTGCATTTCTGCCCGGTGGTGGTGCAAGGGACACCATGGGCAGGCCTCCTATGTTGGCTCCTCCCCTCTCTGCCACAATTCTCCGTCCGCCGAACAGCAGGATGCCTACAAGTCTTACTTCGCCACCACCCCTTCTTCTGTTTTTGTCTTAGCTTTCTTTCAGTTTTTATCGTTTACGGATGCACGTATTTTTATTGCACACACATCTTGTTAATTAAGACTCCTATATTCTCCTTGCCTCCCCCTGCCCCCCTCCTCACCCTAAGAAAGGCGTCTTGTAGCTAGTGGACTCGAGTATAACGTCTAACGTTGGTTCTGCCAGAAGGGCGGCCTTTACATTGTATTTATGCTTGTATGAATAAAGATGTTTTGTTTAACCTGCTTTCTGTTTTTAAAAAAATGTAGATTCACCGTTTCACGTCAGATTACCGGAATGAACCACCATCGGGCGTTGCCAGTACTTGGATCGGCGACTGTCCACGTACATCGTCCGCAGTGCCAAAAATTTTTCCTTTGTCATTACAGCAGTGGAGGCAGGAAGGGTGGTAGTGTAAAATCTCTGATCACCAGCCGTTACGCCAATGTCTTGCATTGAATTCCAAACCTCTCCACGGTGTCTCAGAAGTTGAAGTGAGGGCATGCGAAACTGTTGATGGCCATCCGTTAGTCGGATGGGGAAGTTAAACTCGGCGGCCACCTTGGTGCTCTTCGCCAGGAATAGGTCACGTGACTGCATCGGCTTTCACTGTGTCCCTTTTTTTATCACCTCTAACATGAACGTCACACTACACTACACGCATACACCCATTATAGCTATCGCATTGGTAATTAAAATACGCCGAGAACAGTAATGATACTATAACAATTATTGAGGTACTCAGTAGGTTCACCCACCACAATTCCATAAGAAACTGCTGAAATTTTGAGATCCACCTCTCAACTTTGATACACCTTGACATGATCACAGGTCTCGTACCAACATCATCATCTCTGCACTTACGGAACAAGTACTTGTATTCTGCACTCTTGTAAAGACTGCAATAATTCTTTCTATTGCGTTGTTCTGAATCTTTCTTCTTCCACTGCATTCAAACAGCTAATAGTTAGAAGAAGTAACTCTGACACTGGCGAAAGAATAAATTCAACAGAAGACCCCAATACTTTGGCCCGAAAATTAAATCTTCGTGAAAGTTGTTCTGAGCTTTTTACAATTAAGCGCCTATGAAATGACTTGATCCAGGAAAGAAAAAAAATCCATTAGGTTTAAAAGTGAAAAATAGCTACTTGCGGAGATTATTTATTTTAAATGACCATATACAAACGGCTATACGCAAATAAGATTATAATATGTATATTTGTGAAACAAAAAAGAATGTCTAATCGCAGTCGACTATTCTGTATGGTAGTCTTACACTCTTCTCCAAAGCAATAAAGTCAGAAGAAATAGCACACAAACCAGAGTTTTACATTTCTAGAGTTAAGTATGTTTGATGTACAGAAGGATGACTGAAAATATAAGTAAAAATGGCACATTGAAAAACTGGTACTTGATGTACAAACACACCAGACCTAAATGGAAGCAGTATTTCAGAGAATAAGTTGCCACCTGGGGGCAGGCAATTAGGAAGAGCAAATCGTCAATAGACTGAACAGTTACGTAGCTCCACAATTGTCACATATCAAGAGTAAATGATGATAAAGTTACTCGTGCCATTAGAAGCTCTAGTACTCGTAGAACACAAACAAACCAGATCATAAAAGACACTTTGGCCTCTCCACCTGAAAAGGAATGGGCTAAAGATTTCGTTCTCCGTCCGCTTTTCGAAGTTGCAGATACCACAATGTTTCTGCAGTCTGAGAAGGTTTTCGGTGCAACTGTCGAGTCGGAAGAAACTGTCAAAACGATCAATTAGATCATCTTACCGGCGTATATCGATGACTTCTTTGATAACTGACTCCATACATATAATGTGGAGGGCAAGATTCCACGTATTCGTACTCTACGGGGTGAGCGGTATCGGTGTATTGTTTAGCAACAGCAGATTTTCTGAATTGCAAAACAGATTTACGCTGTCGATGTTAGCCGGATCGTCTCCCAATATCGTGTGCTGCTTTTTAAACGGTTTAGCTTAATTCCAAACAAATACTTCCTGTTTGTGAAAGCAAAGCAGAGGATTTAAGTATCTCTGAGTTGTTCTATGATGTTACCAGAGAACTGTGGGATGTCAATGACTTGCTGCCTCTATATTTGGCCACAGTCTTCTGGAAATCTTCAGGTGTCTTTTGGCGACTGCAAGGCGTGCTATTATTTAAGGAGAGCTGGAGGTGCCTATGCTGCTCTTGTTAAAATCACTAAGTTTGAGGAACATTTATGAATAAACTAACAAATAGAAAAATTTGAATTTTTTTTACATATAGAGTGGATTAGTATTGCAGTTATGACAGAGGGATTTTGGAGTATCTTTTCTAGTTTCCTTCCAATTATTTTTTTTATTAATGACTAAAATTTTTTTACAAATAATTGCTTTATAATTAAACTGAAATGAAACTACTGAACATATTTCCAGATGGCTGTGTTACAATGTACGTATGACCACTAGGAGTGCTGTATAAAAATTTCATCTCTCTAGCTTGAGTGGATTTTGAGAAAATGTTCCTTACATTCGAAAAATTCTAATTTACGGGAAATGGCTATCAAAGTTTCTCAATACATTCCTGCACTATAGGATGGATTATCAGTGTCTTCTTCTTCATCCTCCAAAAGCTTCCTCTTCTGTCTTCTTTTCTGGCCTGTTGTTCCATCATACTTCATATGCCTTTCTCTTCTTTCTGCTCCTCTTATCCTTTCTCTGTCAATATTTCTTAGTGCTCGTACAGTGTTCACCCCAGCTGTAAATCCTAATGCCTTCAGAACTTCACACTTCACACTGTTCCCTTGGTTGTAGGCTGCTATTGCATCATAAATGCCAAAGTGCAGTGTTTTTATGCTTACAAACACCCTTTTAGGAATCACTTTCCAAATCAAATTGTTTATGCTCTCATTAGGATTCTGCGTCTTTCCGTATAGACATTTGTGTAACAATTCTGGCTGTGCTAAGTCAGGAAAAATTGCTTTTATTGCATTTATCACAGCTGCTGGCAAACCATGTTTGTCATCATAGTCCTTTTTTGCATTATATTTGCACCAGGAATCTTTTGGGCACAGGCTGTGTTGAGGGTATTCATTGGAAGAGGCAGTATGAAGGAACAGTGCCCACACTGCTTTTGGAATATCACTAACATTACTAGTATTTTGCCTTATAGCACACCCATAGTATCTCTGTAGACGTTCAATCACCTCTTCAGCAAGCCTGCCTCTCCCTCCTATTGTCTTTCCATCACTGAGCTTACTTGAACCCAAAGTTTGTTTGAGCCTACGAAGCCGTGCACCCATACGCTTTTGCACATGCCCAATGCATTCCAACTTTTCAACTACAAATTCATTTCCATATGGTTTCAGTTCCTCTATAGTTTTGAAACCTTTGGAGTCACCATCCCCAAGGTAGTATTTGTACCTAACGTTGTATCTGGGAACTGAACGTTCAAAAATTTGTTTAACTCCATCCACTTCCATTGCTCCACTTGATCCACTAAAAAATGCCTCACAGGTTCCACTGTGCTCTCCTTCGATTTTATTTTTGCACCTACAATGTTTTGATAATATTGCAACATCTATCACTTTTGCACTATCACCAAAAATAGCAGTTACAGCCCCATTCAGGGATTTATGATCCCTCTTTTGCCAGGAACCATCTAGTGCCACTACCAAATCCCTAGAACCACCGTTAATTTCTACAGATTCCACCACTGCTTCCTTCATGGTTTTCAAAGCCACATCTTCAACAGAGGATCCTACCAGTTCACAGTAGTACCCAAATTTGCTTGGAGGCGATGGTAAGTTCATAATACCACAAAACAGTTTACCAGCAGCAGACCCTTTTCCAATGGATCGAAGAGCATACACAAGTCGAACGTTCACATCAAACACTCTAGATCGTCCATTTTCACCAAAGAGACTGGAATGTGAATTGTAGAAAGCCACTTGATACTTGCAACATGCACAGATTATCTTCATCTCACAAGCGAAACCAAAGTGCTTTGTTATCTCCAGTCCCACTCCTACACTTGAACACATTTTGCACAGAACGCTTTCTTTCAGCACAGAAGATAATAATCTAATATTCAGTACTTCGTTAATATCATCACTGTCACTAACATATTCACGAAATCAGTCACTTCCACCAGTCAGCTTCTTGCTAGAAGATGTCACAGGGCTATGGCCGGCCATGTGTTGCTTAGCAGAAGAACGCACTGTTTCAGCTATTGCAGTATCGCAACTTGGTATTAGTGTTAATTTTCTTTTCCCTACGTTCTTCCTCTTCTTATATATACGGTTACTAAAACGTGGCATCGTAACCAGAGCAACGCTTTACACAAGAAGTGTAATACTACCAACAACAGGCGCAACACTGAACTAATTCGAAACGGTAAACAGCAAAGAGACGATGTTCCGCGCTCTTAGTGCTTCATTTGTCACAGAAAACAATGTAGCCAACCCTTGCAAACTCGCTGTATGCGTAACATAAGGCGCTGTATGCGTAACAGGCCGAGAAAATCCCAAGCAGTTCGCCAGGAAGTCTCGAGAGGGTGTTAGATGCATTCAAAGTTCACATTAAAGAGGAATGCTCCAATTAATTTTCGGTAGCAAAAAAAAAAAAAAAAAAAAAAAAATCGTAATTTTTTGGATTTGACCACCTCCAGCTCCCCTTAAGACTCCACTGGCGCATGCGTGCTGTTCAAATAACTGTGCATTATGGGACTTAACATCGGAGGTCATCAGTCCCCTAGAACTTAGAACTACTTAAACCTATCTAACCTAAGGCCATCACACACAGCCATGCCCGAGGCAGGATTCGAACCTGCGACCTTGGCGGTCGCGCGGTTCCAGACTGTAGCGCCTAGAACCGCTCGGCCACTCCGGCCAGTTGCGTGCTGTAGTGTCAGTCGGTGTGCATGCGTTACCTGGGAGCGGCGCTTCTGCTTCAAGTCTGTGAGTTGCTCCGAGAGCTCTCAGAGGTGAAAATTCGCCTTATCAGCGTCGTTAAGTCAGAGGAGTTCTGGTTTTATAATAACACGCCTTCTGCCAGACTCACATTACCATGTTGATGGAATACGACTTTAACTGTCTTACGCCTCCTCGACCTGGTTATTTCGTCTCACGTAATCACAGGATAGCTACATCTAACTTCTCCATTTCGAGTTATCCGTCCCTTTATTTCTAAACTTGTGGCAACGAAGCTGTATTTGAGCTTCCTATTGTATTTGTTCCTGTAGCTGCCCTTACTTGTTTGTAAGGAGTCTCCCCAAGCAGTTCCCAGAATATGTCCTGTGCGGGGAAATTACTTCTGTGCGTGGCGATTCAGGAGACGATTCTGCCTCAAAAGAAAGACGTTGAAAACGATTTTCTTCCTCATATCACAAAAGTATCAGCATTTAAGCTATAAGAACTGTGCGGAGTCAAGCGTGTCGTGTGGTGCGTTACAAGGACGACTACCGACGAAATAAGATATTGAGTTAAAGCTAGCATTCCAGAAGTTATACTGACCAAATACTGATAGCAAAAAAATGTGTGTGATATATTATGGGACTTAACTGCTAAGGTCATCAGTCCCTAAGCTTACACACCACTGAACCTAAATTATCCTAAGGACAAACACACACCCATGCCCGAGGGAGGACTCGAACCTCCGCCGGGACCAGCCGCACAGTCCATGACTGCAGCGCCAAAGACCGCTCGGCTAATCCCGCGCGGTGAATTAATAGAAGTCACGTCGATGTTTCCTCCATACCCTGAGCCAGAAAGCGACCAACAGGGTATTAGTAACGACAAGGATGTAAATACAAATCATCTTGCATAAGGATATACAATGGTAAACATTCCTTTTTGTGTTATATCATTTGTGGGTTTGAGAAACTGTGCAAGCAACTACTCGTTTATGTAGATGCCCGTTTGCTGAGAAGTTGCTCATTATGTAAATTCTACTCACAATGGGAAAGATATGGGCGATGACGTCAGCTTTACCGAAAACAGGGTTGTATAACGTAGCAACAATTTTCAGGGCATCCTGAACGCGAAAATTGGTGTACGTTTGCTAATTATTTTCTCCCTTTATGTGTGTCATTCAGGTATATCTCTATCCTGGGAGTAATAAACACGTAGTGCCACATGCTTAAAACATTTATTGCCTATGTTAAGAGGAGCCGTGAGTTAATCAGATGTAAGCTATAGAAAAATCAGTCATCGGATTTCCATTCAGTACGTAGAATTTCACTTTATTAAGTTACATATTTATTTTCGGTTATACTACATCAGTATTCGTGGAACGGTGTAACAATAAGTGAAGTGCTACGGAACGATATTTATAGAGCGCCTCATTTTTAGTTGTTCTCCAGCTGCGGTTTCATCAGTGGTCAAGTGATGCATCCTATGAAAGATTAGGGTGAACTAGACCTATTTCTTCCTCGGGATATTCTAGTCTATCGATACATCACGGTTATAACAAGATTTTATATGTAAATAAGCGACACGCAGGAAAATGGTTTAATCTCTAAGTACTTCAACAATCGGATGTTTTTAAAACTGTTTGTAGCAAGTCGGAAGTGTATCAGCCAGGCTCGTGCCTAATAAAGCAATGGGCTGAGCTGAGTATTCTTCGATTATGTGAAAGTTTTATAGTATTGAGGTCATGTTGGAAGTAACAGGCAGTTAAATTAGACCTTATATGAAGAGAAGGTGCAAATAATATAGCAATTTATATTATTTAGAGTGTCACACTGGTCCACTTTGACAGTGATCCAAAGCGATAGCAGTCCCTCCCCGACCGTCGCAGAGAGCAAGAGAACGTTACTATTCTCATCGGAATATCCCAAGTTTTTCTCAAGTGCCAGATATGGCGCAGTGTACCTATTGTATCAGGTGTGCACTTCAGTGTTTAACTATCTTCTAGTTGTGTGTTATTACGGCAAGGCGAACGTTAACGCTGTAGGCATTACAAAATAACTGTTTTAATCGCGATTCTCCTGAAAGTGACATTTAAATGATAATGAGAACGGAAATGGTGTTTACGTGGATTGATCCAGTTCTTTACTTCAGTAAATATAGATTGCTTCTCCAATCATGAATTCATGAATAATATGTGTTGTTTGAGTTCGGAGCAGCTTCAATATTGCCTCTCTGTCATTGACTGCAGATTACACGCTGCACCGACACAACACGCAAAAGAGAATTTATGACCAACCGTTATTTTATCTAGTTACAGCTTACGTAATCAACGTGTGGAACTTGTTATTTTCTCGACCAATATTTGTATTTTCTATTCTGATGACGATATTATCGTTCAGTTTGGAGAATGTTGGGTTCATGTCTCATGCACGCATAATACTCCCATTTTCTTACAGCATGAAAAAGTTTTAGTTTGATTTCGTTCATGTTCAGCATATCACACACTGCACTGAACTGACGATAGTCAAGGGGTAGCGATATGCACATATACAGTTGGCAGTAGTATTGAATATACGAGGTATAAAATGGCAGTGCATTAGCGGAGCTGTCGTTTGTACTCAAGTGATTCATGTGAAAAGATTTCCGACGTGATTGTGGCCGCACGACGCGAAATAACAGTCTTCGAACGCGGAGTGGTAGCTGGAGCTAGATGCATGGGGCATTTCTTTTCGGAAATCGTTAGGAAATTCAATATTCCGAGAATCACAGTGTCAAGAGTGTAGAGAATATCGAATTGTAGGCTTTACGTCTCATCACGGACTACGCAGTAGCCAATTTCAGTTAATGACTGAGGGCAGCGACAATTGCGTGAAGTATACTTATATGAATATGGTGTCTGTTCTTTCGGCCATATCCATAAAAGTATATATTTCTAGCAATACCGGCCATGACCTTCTTCATCTGTGCAGATGCACTCATATTCCCCGAACTCTTACGGGATTCGGTACGAATGTCTTCCACGAGTAATGAGTGTGTTGGAGTGGGACACTACGAGTGTAGTGTGTGAACATACAAGGTGAAAATGTGGGTCTCGCGGGAGGCGTGCGCGAGATAGTCCCTGCAGTCGCACTATACTCTGTGCCCTCGGTGGTTCAGATGGATAGAGCGTCTGCCAAGTAAGCAGGAGATCCCGGGTTCGAGTCCCGGTAGGGGTACAAATTTTCACTTGTCCCCATTTATCAATGGGGAGATATATCAACGCCCGTCAACAGCTGAAGGTATTAATATAATTCTAATTGCGTAAAGTTGTCAGCGCTAACAGACAAGCAACAGTCCGTGAAATAACCGTAGAAATGAATGTGGGACGTTCGACGAACGTATCGTTAGCACAGTACGGCGAAATCTGGCGTTAATGGGCTGTGGCAGCAGAGGACCTATGCGAGTGCCTTTGCTATTAGCCCGACATAGCCTGCAGCATATCGATTGCATCCTAGATGACTGGAAAACCGTGGCCTGTTGGTAAGAGCTGATGGTAGGGTTCGGGTGTGACGTAGACCCAATGTAGGGATAGACCCAAGTTGTCACCAAGGCAGTTTGGAAGCTGGTGGTGGATCCACAATGGTGTTGGCTGTGTTTACATACAATGGGCTGCTTCCTCTGATCCAACTGAACCGATCACTGACTGGAAATGGTTATGTTCAGCTACTTGCAGCCATTAGTGGACGTTATGTTCCCAAACAACGATGGAAGTCTTACGGATGACAACGAGACATGTCACCAGGCCACAATTGTTCGAAATTCGTTTTAAGAACATTCTGGACAGTTCGAGCAAATGATTTGGCCACCCATCGAACATTTATGGGACATAATGGAGAAGTCGGTTCGTTCACAACATCCAGCACCTGCAGGACTTTCGAAGTTGTGGATGGCTATTGAGGCAGAATGGCTCAATATTTCTGCGTGGGACTACCAACGACTTGTTGAGGTCATTAACGCCGAACGTCTGCACTGTTCCGGGTAAAAGAAGATCCGACACGACATTAGGAGATACTCCATGACTTTTTGTCACCTCAGTGTATAGCTACACTAAGTTTATAATTGAGCTTAAATAGTATGCGGATTTTGTGAATGAAATAACCGAAGGCTGTGAACAGCAGTCCACGACTTGGGATTGAAGACAGGTGTTCTGGGTAGGGAAGGGGAGGTGGGCTGCGCGAACAGTTACTACAACATTAAAAAGAGGAGAACGTCTAAAAACCGTTGCCGTTTTTTAACGTGAGCCTAGAGAACTAATACTTTCTCATGCAGGTTTTACTACGAAGTTCATCAGGTAATCTTGGTCCATCAGTATGAGCACATGATTATGGAGCGGCCTAACCGTTAGCTATAATAATAAATAAATAAATAAACTGAATGGTTCTATACAGTTCTGTAGCTGTAAACTGCGCGAAATGCGTTGTAATGAGAGTTGACTAGAGCTGTGTTTTTGTATATTTTGTTTATTGTTACTAGTTTAAAGCATGGTTCATTCTCTGGCGATACGCAATAAGATCGCAAATTCCGTCCCTCAAATATGATGTACGTATCTTTTATTACATTTTTGCACAAATATAACACAAAATGTGGGGGAATGTGTCCTAAAATGACAGTCTGGTAAAACGACATTCCTCGTATTTCTTGTTAATGCCACAAGAGAGAGCACTTCATGACACAAGTTTATGTTCTTGTGTTAGCGACACTGTTTACACCAGAATTGGTGATGCCGTTTGCTTAGACACGTGTTATGTGAAGTAACCGTACACATTTAGTTTTCGAAGCTGTGACGAATGTTCTTCTGTGGCATACTACGCCAGGATCATACGATTTATAATATTTTTTACAAAGAAAAATGACTAAATACTTCCTTAGCAAAAATTTTAAGCATATTTCTGGAGTGTAGTTCCACGTGCTAAGGAGTAGTGTCCATGTACACGGAAGGTTGTAGCAGCTTTCTGTATCAAATGACGGGTATATAATTTTACCAACAACCACAGTTTATGTTCCACGTCTTTCCATCCGTTACTGTTATTTTTACTATTATTATTGCTGAAATAATGGTTGGAAATTATATGACAATCAGGAAATGCCACTCATGGGATTCAGAGAGCATGCAGATGACTATTAATGTGGTTCATAACAAACTATTGGTCTGGCAGCATGCCTCAAAAATGTTTGGTATTCCTCAAACCACTTTAAGGAGGAGACTACAAGGTAAGAATAAAGAAGTTGTAGGGGTTGATAAAAGTTTAGGTGGTTCCAGCAGACGCTTCCAACAGGGCTATAAAATGAGCTAGTACGACACATTGAAGACCTCGAATTCAGACTATTTTGAACAGTTTTTAATGTTTCTGAGCAACAGTCATACACTATTTTTTAAAGGAACACGCCACCATTTGACTGTTTTCTTATTTATTTACGTACAACTCACGTTCCGGCCTTTTATGCCATTTTAAAGTATTTGATTTCATGTCTTTAACATATATTGCAGGAAACTTGACATGTTGTCAGACTGGCCAGCTTTGAGCTTGACAACATGTTAAGTGTCCTGCAATATACGTAAAAGACATCCTTTACGGTATGCCCTTTTAGGACACGTTCCCCTCGTCACGTTTAAATAATAGCATTGCGTACCAATTGAAAATCGTAGCAATAATTAAAAATCTACAAAAAAGCGGCTTTAGTGGACCATAAAATAAATACATTGCTGCTATAACCGTGTCTACGTCGTAGTGAGACGAGCCTCTCCGGGCGTGTTTCATAAATGCTTCTACTGCTGATCGATAATAAATGGGAAACTAGAGTCGGTATCAGGGTAAAATTCAATAAGAAGGATTAATGGATCTATATACTTCTGTATTTAAGTGTTAACTTGCTGCGGTTTAACTGCATCCGTGGGTTTTTCAACGGCTTGTTTCATATAAAAACATCGTATGTAATTCTGTGACGTCCGCGACAACTGGCTGTGGACGCACGTACTGGGCGTTGAAATTCGTGTTCGGCCCGTTCCATTCACACAAGCGGAGTCCTTCGGGGACCGTACATCGCTAGATTCGAGGATTCCACCAGCTTCACGTCATAAATGAATGAACATTTTCGAAAGATTCTGAGTAAAGTTTAGTCGTTAATAGATATTCGGGAAGTTAACAACTTTAGCAGACATCCGAAATCTACATGTCATCTAATGGCAGAATGCTGATGTGTACCGTTTGATCTAATGCACCAGGTTATTATAACTTTAGATGGCAGCTGTGCTGGTGTTGCCTAACCTGAAAGAGCAGCAGCTGGAGCGAACGTCAGTTTTTTTTTTTTTTTTTTTTTTTTTAATGACGTGTAAACTGGATTTGTGTAATTCTGCTGCAAGATACTTTTATTAACTTTTTTTGACAATGTATAACGCTACTAAAACATTTTTTTTGTCGGTATTTCGGGCTTCCTTAACACGAAGGAATGCGCTCGGAAAGGCTGCCATAAGCGTTTTTGCTCATTTTATACCGTTTTTGATGTTGTAAGACATGAGGTTGTGTTTTACGCAGCATTTATAAATATTTAACGTTGTTCAAATTTGTGTAGAAACATATGTGAAAGCTATTTGGAATATATTGTTAATTCTTCAGGTACAGAATTTTACGGTCAGTTTAATGCTATACATCTTTAGAATTATGCATGTAACATGTGGGCAATTATGCCATACTTCGTCGGTCGTGTGCCATCTTGTAAGTTGATACAGAAGACGATCTTGTACCAGTGAACATTTCATACTGGCAAATGAACTGAGTTTCTTTAATGTCTAAACAATTTTACCTGTAAAACGGAGATTCGCAACAGTTTTAAAGAGATTCTGTTTCAAAATGTATTTTTTGATAATACATTGAACATTTCATACTGGCAAATGAACTGAGTTTCTTTAATGTCTAAACAATTTTACCTGTAAAACGGAGATTTGCAACAGTTTTAAACAGATTCTTTTTCAAAATGTATTTTTTGATAATACTGCCGATTAATTTGATTTCACTTTTTTTCGCTAGTTTTGATAATACTTCCGATTAATTTGACTTCACTTTCTTCACTAGTTTTTCATAATACTTTCGATTAATTGGATTTCACTTACTGATTATTGTTATGCAGTAGACCATTAAATACAATACTGACAATATGTTCTCGATTGTAATGCTTTTAAATTTCAGTCAGATCCATGTTCCAGTTTTGAAAAACTTAATTTTCCGGGGTAGCTTATGTAATTACGGAAAAAGATTGCGCATGACTTCCGCCTGGAATGACCTCTGTTCCATTAGTCACTGCTGACCCAAAAGTTACGTTTTGTTGCGCAGGCAGAATGTACAAAGTCATTATGAAAGCGGCAGTTGAAGTGGTAAGTGCACAGCCCCCAGTCATTCCGAAACCGATCCGCACGCCGGACTGCCTTTCCAGTGCGCGGGTCCCCAGGCCGTATTTCTGGCCTGCCCAGACAATCATTAATGACGCTACATACTGGCAGCACGACGGCCTCATTAGTGAACGAAGTAAGCAGACACTGCCCAGGATTGCCGCGAACAAAAAGCACGCACAGCAGAACGAACAACAGCCTAAGGCTGCAGCGCTGGGTGGGAGGCGTTCTCCTGTACAAACAACGCTATGCTGGCCAGCGGAGGAAACACCAAAGCGAGCCCCTCACACCTGGAACCACGACTGAACCTTCCGGAATTCTAAGACAACACAAGAAAAGCTGAAAAAAAGAGCGCCTACTAAAGATTCCATGAAATAATTCGCAGCAAATGGCAATTTATATGCCGGACAGGGTGGCCGAGCGGTTGTAGGCGCTACAGTCTGGAACCGCGCGACCACTACGGTCGCAGATTCGAATCCTGCCTCGGGCATGGATGTGTGTCGTGTCCTTAGGTTAGTTAGGTTTAAGTAGTTGTAAGTTCTAGGGGACTGATGAACTCAGAAGTTAAGTCCCATAGTGCTCAGAGCCATTTGAACCATTTTTTTTGGCACTTTATTTATTCGACGTTCCTTTTATGTTTATTTCCATAATAATGACAACGACCGTGAATGAGATCGAAATTTATGGCGTATGTACGATGAACTATTTTATGTTAACCACATGGTTCAGCAGAAATAAGGAAGTTTACATAACAACGGCACCGAAAGTTCAAACTTGTTGGGTCTATGAGTTAGGTAATGGCTCTTTCCAAAAGTTACAGTTACGAACTTACTTGCCAATCTAGTTCATCTGAAAAGAGTAAACTAGTTTGTCTTTTCGCTATAAAGATCACTGGAGACGGAGCACTTAGCTGATTTCGATAAGGAATCAAAACAAAAGCGGTGCCACCTCTGAAGGAATCATATCGATATTTATAATGGTTAATTTAGGGAGGCAACGGAAAAAAAAATCAGTAAACTAGTTTCTCCTGGGTGGGGATCACAACTTCAGTGAATATATTTCCACAAGGATGTTTGGTAAACATAAATAGTTTATTTTCTTTTGGTCAGTTTAGAGCTTCAGCTCATTTACACGTGCATCTATAAAACGTCACATCCAAAGAAATGGGAGCCACAATTATTATGTTATATACAATAATAATATAATATTGTACAAACTGCACTTCTTACATTTTTGTGTGATGTCATGTTACAGGTGCAATTATAATTCACCAAAAACTTGAAACAGACCAACAGTGCTAAATAAAATATTTATTGTAACCAAAAAGTCTGGTAGAAGTAAATTTTTGAATAAATCAATACAAACTGACAGAAATCTCAATCTCGCTTATGCTTCCAGTGCGATTTGTTTGTTATACATACGTAATTCGGTTAGAAATATTGCACGCCCGTTAGGCAAGTTATTGGTCGTTGGAAAATTCCGGAATTTGTTTTAGCTCCATAAAACTTGCATTCTGTAAATTATAACATTTTAGATTACGCTTGATAGTGACTGTTTTCAGTAGTACTATCAAGTGAAGTGAAGCAACAAATTACTTTATCCAGCTCCATTCATTATGTAATACTTCCCACTACGTGCTTCTGGAGATTACATTTACACCAACTGGTGGATTTATGTCTATTAGTAAGGCATAGATGTATTGCATGTACTACCTTTGGGTGACCCGTGGCGCTGCTTTTCAGTGGTCACAGGCTGCTGTTTTAGTTCAGTTTACAGAAGGTTTGTGTGTGCTGTAAATACGACTGAAAAAGCAACCTGTTACCATCGCAAAACAATGCCACGGGTTACCAAAAACTGGTACATTATTAATTGATATTAATGCAGCAGATGTTAGAGGTATAATCATTCGAAACGTGGACTGGAAAATATTGTAATGGTGACCGGTTACAGTAATTGGTAGTTTCAACTAAAAATTATATTCGGCTGACGATTGAGTCGCTAATTGACAGGGAGGTTCTCAGCAGCAGCTATTATATATAATCAGTCGTGCGTATGATTTAACTTTTGCACGTCGAATTTGTATCCTTTTTTATTTTATGTATTAGAAGTGGTTGATGGAAGCCTGACATTGTAAGAAAAAACGGGTTTGTTCATACAACAGCTTTTTCTTCTGCCGGTCACGATTTTCTTTTCATTTATATTTTGATCAACGCGTTTCGGGGAATTATTTCCATTTTCATGTTTTCGACATGTGACGTGGTGCATTGTTCTGTTACCTTTACTACTGTAAACAAACGTTCGCAATTTTGTAACTAACGATGTACCTTTACACAGAGATAATGGCGAATTTGTAAAAAACTTCCACTTACGGTTTTCGTTTAGTCCAGTTATGGAGAAACTCACACACATTATACATCAGTCGTACAATTTAAAGTTCACAGTATACGTTGAAAGCATCAAGCTTAAAAATAAAAAAAAAAGTCACAAAGATATTTTTACATGTAGTCAACAGAGATAACGCTATCGATCGTCCTTTCGTCGACAAGATATTATTATTACGTAAACTGAATAACTACTTGATTATATATTATTTACGAAGGACTTATTTTTAAATATTTTATTTACTTAATTAAGCACACTCTCGAAGCATCTGAAGAAATTCAATGGGTCACTTTGCAATTTCTTATTTAATATTTGTCTTAATAATTTTTGTGATACGAACGTATCTCAAGTGCTTCCATTTTATGACTTTTATTTAGTCGACGGAGTACTTCGACATTTCGCTCTACATTTGTAAATGTGTGTCATATATTCTGCATTGGTGGTGATGTGTGTATAGACTCCTAACGTGCTCTGTGGAACTGGTATGTCAACTTGACTGTTTGTCCTATTTAGTACATGGAACATCCCTGTCATGTTGTTTTCTATACTCTAGGATCTGATATAGGTAATTATCGTACTTGATATTACGTAGGTTTACATATAAGTTTCTGTTGTAGCTCGTAGATGTAGATAATATAATTTTTACCTTGTAGTGTTTGAAGGTATTTGTAATCTTGCGATATTCTTCTGCAGTGTGGTTTGTATATGGATATTACTTTACTTTACGTAATACTGAGTGAACCGCTGAATTAGTCGAGCCAATGCCAACTGCAATATGTTTCATTATGTTTCTTTCCAGATACATGTTTTCTTGGTTCGAAGATGTGTTATTTCCCCTCTGTAGCGTTGACGTATTGCTGCTTATCTTTCCGATCGTTTTAGTGACATAAGGGTGTATGGACTGTGGCGTTTTTGACTGTATTTCTGCTACAAATTTTGAATGTGCATCTGTTGGTCTATCATGTGATATTTACAGCCACAAAATTGCTACTATCGTCTTGCCCATGTTCCACTATAATTTTAATAA